>NC_089261.1:50686832-52156394 GCF_963930625.1 Muntiacus reevesi | reverse complement strand
TCCTCTTCAAGGTGACGACTAATATGTTTACTAAAAAATCAGCATAGATAAGAGTTATTTAGAATTTTGGGGGGGTATTTTGGGCACCGTGCTTTCTTCATTATGTCATTGAGTCTTTTTGAAATGCTTTGACTCTGCTAAGCTATTGTTACTACTGAGGCTTACAGAGTTAAGAAGGACCTTGATCTGAATCATACACCTGTGAGAACCAGGATTTGAGCCCAGTCTTATCTCAGAGACCTCACTCTCAGCTGCCACCTGACACTCACCCTCTTTGCTGCAGTTTCTTTGCTCTGATTCTCCTTGGAAAGGAATTGAGCATCAGCCCAAGTGTTGGAGCCCGGGGGAGAGACAGTACTTTACTCTCGAAGTGGTTACTCACTGTCTCCTTTTCTCTTTTTTATACTCTTCTTTGTCTTTCTTTCTACAACAGTCTTACCTTTTGCATTCTCACAACTAGAGGCAGTTTCCGACTTGAATTCTCATTTCCAGCTCTGGATTTCATCGGAGGTTTGCCTTCTTGTTTTATTTATACATTTGATTGTAAAGATCCTTAGGCAGAGATTTTACTTTTTTTTTTTTGGTAGTCTTATTTATTGTATAAGGCTATGTATACTTTGGCATACACATAAATATTAACATAATAATGTTGCATAGATTGTAGGAGATTTATATGCAGTCATTCTTTACAAAAAGCAGGTAGTTTGTTTGATTGCTTTTGTGAGAGAGGTTAGAAGTGGGTCCCTCAGCTTTTCTCAAACTTACTCACGTTCTTTCTATTGAGGGCAAAGAAAATGTGTTTTCCCTCTGACTTTATTGAAGTTTGGCAGGTAGAGAACACTTGTTGCATTAAGAGCATTTCCCTATTTAGTTGAATGGCTTGCTGCCTTTGGTTCTATTTAAGAAAATGCACTGTTTGTGGGTGAGGGACGTAACAATGAGGTACTTTGTGCCTGAAAGCATTTCTGCAAAGTGCTAGGGCTTGATTTATGGTGTGAATATTGTTTGGAGGATGATAAATATGCAATGTGGATTCAGTGTTGATCCCAGCAATCCAAACTGCACAATTTCTTTGCATCCAGGGTCACTCAGTAAGTGACATTCGTCTGCCTGTAGCTGAGTACTAGTTTGCTTCTAAGTGCGGTTCAGGCATGTCCAACATAGCTAATGAACCAGGGGCTGGATGAACTGAAAATTTCAGTTTGTTCTCTTAGGGGCTGTGTAGTTTCCCAAGAAGGAGCACAAGCAGGTTCTTCTGGTGCGCAGATGTGTCCAGGAATCTCTGCTCACCTGGAGGGGATGCCCACTGAAGTCTACACTCGGGGGGGCTTAGGAGACTTCTGGGCAACCACCATCTTAGGTGAGAGAGATTGACTCATCAGCAGGTGGAGATGTTTTGAGGGCTGTGTCCTGCATGTGGCTTGGATCTGTCTCCTTGGCACAACTTCTCTGCCCTTGTGACTGGAAGCAAAAGTCAGATTTGTTTGGTCTACGTTCCTCAACAGTGGGGCACAAGCGCTCTCCACAGAGTGGGGTGGTCCGTTCTCCCTCTCCTTGCCGTGGACCACTGCTCACTTGGCTCTGTTAAGATTCTTGGTTGTCTCATTCTAGAGAATTCAGTTCATTGGCAATCACATTTTCCCCCGCTCTGCACAGAGCTCCTTGAGAGTCAGGTGGCTTCTGTCATGTTCCCTACTGTATCCCCAGCACTTTATATAGGTCTGCCTCCTAGAGGAACTCAAACACCATGTTGTTGGATGGATGGAGTTTGGGTGGAGGAAGGCAGTGATGCTCAAGGCTGCATTGGGGTGCCTGGAAGAGCTGGGATGAGCTTCTGGGCCTTGTATGGAAATAGCAAGGGTTGGGGAGTAGAGCTGAATGGTGGACCAACCAATCAACCCTTTCAAGTCAGAAGTGAGCTTGATAGTTGTTTTTGAGGGTTGTTGGTTTTTGTTTTGGTATTCATTTCAGATTTGTATTCTGTCTTTCTTAGCTTCTACCATATGATTTCAAGTTTATAGCAGCCTCTTAGTTTACAAGAGCAGAGCCTTCAGTCGATTTCACTAATTGAAGTCAGTACCAGTCACAGATCTTAGTGACTTTAGTCACTTTTGCATCTGCCATTTGTTTCTCCTCTGTGTCCCAAGTTTCAGGAATGTCTCTGGTTGTCTGTGCTGCTCTTTCTGGCACCAGGATTGGAAGACACTAATCCCCTGTCCCATCCATTCCCAGGTAACCAAGTGTCATTTTGGTGCCACCTGCTAAGTCCTAAACTTCTCTTGTTTATTTTCTTTTTCTTCTACTCTTTTAAAATCCATGGATCACATGTCTCAGTGCTCCTTAAACCTGTGGCTAAGTATGGTTTTAACACCTGCCATAAGTACCAGTCATAGTTACTGATGAATTCAGTGACACATACTAATGAGACCAGACATGGACATAAGGAAGGAGTATATTCATAGTGAGGCCATTAAATCTCATTTCTATTCGAAACTTAAAAACCTCCGAGGGAATCTCAAGTTCTATGTGATTTTTCTTAGAGAAGAGAATTGTTCTGGCATCAAGGACAATGTTCTGGAGATTACTAGACAGCTGAAAACCTAATGCATTCTTGCACAGGGACATAGAGCATGGCATCTGTGGATGTCGTTGGGACAGTGAAGTCAGAGGTAACTTTAAGAAGCACCCAGTGTCTTGCTGTTTTCCCAGAACCTCTCTTGCTCTGTTATGATTCTGAACCTTTATGCATCCATATGCCCTTTTCCATCTGGCAACACCTACTCATATTTTAAGATTCAGTTCCTTAGTGAAGCTTCCACAAGTTCTCAGACACAGTTAGGCACCCCCACACCCTACCACATACTTCTGTAGCATCCTTCACCACACATATGTATTGTAATATTTACCAAGGCATAGGGCAAGAGTTGGCAGGTTTTCTGTAAAGGGTCAGATAGTAAATATTTTCAGTTTTTCCAGCCATATGGTGTTGGTTGCAACTCTTTAAATTCAACTTGGCTGTTGGGTGTAATCAGTCATAGACAATATAAAAATGAATGAATGTGGTTGTGCCCCATCAAAATTTAATTATGGACTCTGAGATTTGGATTTCATGGACTCTTTTGATATCCTGTAATATTCTTCTTCTTTTGATTTTTTCCCCCTCAAACATTTGAAAGTATAAAACCATCTTTAGCTCGTGGGCCATACAAAAAGAGGCATGGATCTGGCCCATGGGCTGTGTTTGCCCAGCTCTGAGGTAGAGCTTTTATTCAACCACACATCTGTCTTTCCCATTTGACTGTCAGCAGTTGAGTTCAGGTATGGGATCCTGGGATATAGGACAGTTCCCGGCAAAGAGTCAGACATGACTGAACGACTAACGCAGGAAGGAAGGACTCTTCAAACTCTTGTTGAATGGATCCCCGTGCAGGAGTATGGAATCATAATGCATGTGGATGTGCTAAGTCACTTCAATTGTGTCTGGCTCTTTATGACCCCATGGACTATAGCCCGCCAGCTCCTCTGTCCATGGGAATTTCCAGGCAAGAATACTGGAATGGGTTGCCATGCCCTCCTCCAGGGTATCTTCCTGACCCAGGGATAGAACCTATATCTCTTATATCTCCTGCATTGATTGGTGGGTTCTTTATCATTATTGCCACTTGGGAATCGAAGTTATAATGGTTCCCAATATGTGTTGAGTACTTATGGTGTCCAACATTGAGCTGAGCACTTTATATGCATTTCTCTTTTAATCCTCATTTAATTTTGCTATCCAAAGATATTAAAGGCAACAGTTATCATTAGATTGTGTTAAATATGTCTGTGTAATCACATTTAATCCTCTCAACAACCCTTTGGTGAGTAAGTACTGATAATATCTACTCACTGCTAAGGGAAATTAAGCTTGGAGAGATTCTTTGCTCTGAGTTACTGAGGTAGGCAGTAGGGTGGGGTTAGGAAAGAACCTCGGCAGACTTGAGGGCCCCAGTTCCTAACCTCCATGCTGCGGAGCATCAAAGCTTGGATGCCGTCTTGATGGACTTGAGTATGAAGCACTTTCTGGGACCATGGTGATGCTAAAACAGGCATGGGGCGGGACGGCAGGGATTTCCTTTTCTCCTTCTAAACAATTGGTTATGTTTAAGGACTATCACGATTCTGTTCCTAACTAGCTATATGTTTGGAATGTTGCTTAAGATTTCTGGGTCCATGTCTTCCGCTAGTATAGCAGAGTTTAAATTGCATGCTGTCAAATGTCTCCTCTTATGGTAAGTTTCTATAATTTTGTTCTCTGCTGTTTTCTGCTTACATATTTCTATTGTCAATCTCAATTCTGCCAACCTTGACTACAGAAATCTCAGGTCCCATGGGATTTCTTGGGCTCAGAGGGGAGAAAGGGAAATAGTCATCTAGCCACAAATACATTTTTAAGTCTACTAAATGGCAACTTTAAGGATATTTGTTGTTTTGGCTTTTTAAATTTTTTGATGGAAAGATAGCTTTTCCAAGAAAAACAAGTAACATTATTATCTATAACAAATATGACAATAGTGATAGCATCTTCTATTTCTAAGGCACCATTTAAAAGTGCCTTTTTGAAGGCATTACCTAATTCATCCATCTGATATTCCTTTGAGACAGGTAAGAAGATTTTTTTATTAGAAGAGCCTTTTATATAGCTGCAGAATGAATCTTTCTTTGTTGTAAACCAAAAGGTGCTGAGTGTCCCAGAGAGATTTCAATAGCAAGCCACTGGGTGAGCGGTCACTTCTCAGATGGATGGTCACAATTCTTAAGAAAAAAAAGCCAGGCTTCTGCCAGGGCTTTTAGAAATTAAAAAAAAATATATATATATTTTCCCCCTTTTAATATAAATATGGCCTTTGGTACTTAAAAATCTGACGTCTTTATTTGGCTGCTGAATATGAGTCAGTTGAATTGGATGGAGTGGAAGTATCTCACTGATTCCAAAGAAATATTTGCAGAACAGTTAAGGGGTATTTGAGACAATCTTCAAAAAGGCAAGAATCTTCTATGGGGAAGTTTCATGCAGTCGTGGCCTTGTTGCTGGGCCCAGGTGAACTGTAGAGGCAAGATCTTAGGTTTCTATTGGATTTGACTGTCTGTGGCATCTCTATATGTATCTAGAAGGGTGGACCTATACAAGTAAAATAAAACAAAAATGCAGAATTCTCTATAAAATCACATATCAAGCAATCTTTTCCAAGTACAACTTTTACATTTACATAAAATGTAACACTTCCAATGTTTCTTTGCAGTGCCGACGTTTGCTTTTTGCTTTGTTTAGCAGTGATTACCGCAAATACACCTTGACAGCTTGGGAAGGCCATTGACAACATGACAGAAGAGATAGACTTTGTTTGGGGGGCCTCCCTACCTCCCTTTTCATATCTAGGTGCTCAGATCCCTCATACTGACCTTGACCTCTCCCAACCCAGAAGAACTTCCACCTATGTCAACCCGCCACAGGGTTCTAACTTTTGGGATATCTCTACTTCTCTTCATCCTTTTCCCCATTGCCTTTACATCCTTAAAGCATTCCTCCTTTTCTAGGTAGGAAATCAAGTTGATAAGTAAATTCATATTACAGTGTAAATCAATGCTAGGGTTTTGGATTTTAGGAATAACGGAAATCAAAAAAAATTAAATTGCCATCTTTCCTATTCAACTTCTGATTTTCTAAAATAAGGGGTAGCTTAATACCTTCAAATTAGAATGGATATAATCTTATAAAAAAAGGTAGCTCAGCATAACAGACAGTTGGCAAATTCGTACTGACATGTTAAAAAAAATAGAATATATTTTTAAAAGAATTTAATAAAATTATGACATTCATCTTTATTTTATAATTTCACATGTCTTATTGTCAGCTGAACAATCTATATCAAGAGATCAAGATCATCTGTCATGTTCTGGAACCTTTTTTTCTTTTAGCAAAGTCATTGTCAAATATAAAATTTCACATAGAGGAGCTTGACAAAACTGTGAACTCTGTTTTCTTAACTTGTTCACATCAATTTGAAATGTTCTAGGTGAACTAAGAGGAGCTCAGAAGTGATTGCCCTCAAGTTTCCATTGCTTTTTCACAACTTCTCTTTGTAGGACTGATGAGAAATCTGAGAAATGAAGCAATGAGCCGAGCATCTGATTAGCAGAATTTCCAAAACCAGACTACAGAGCAAGCACCATGTGGCATCTGCCAGCACACAGGTCTGTGCAACCTGGGTGCTCCATTTGCCCAACCTGGAGTCATCAAAAATGTCCTTAAGAGGGAGGCTTCAGACTGGTAAAAAATTTCTGCCAGCATGGGCCACACATGTTGGCCTTTGGGAACTGTTTGTGTAAAAGGCATCACTAACCTTCCAAGGGTAATTTGCATTTGAAGAGCTTATTAACCAAAGAAGTGTCCAGTACCTTTATTTTAGCGTGCTCAAAGATCCTTTTGGGAATCTGATGAGAGCTCTAGCCACTGTCCCTAGGAAAATGTCACAAGCTCAGGCAAGAATTGCACATTTTAGCAGGCCATTTCAGGAGATTTATGGATTTACAAAGCTCTTCTCTAACAAATGAAATTTGGGAAGCACAAGGATGAAGTGAAGCTTTTCAGAAGTATGGGAGAGTGTTAGGGACCTGGTGGGTAAGTAGCCTGGTTTTTAATGTCTCAAGAGTCTTCTTAATTATGTACCTTCATTCCTGAAATAGACATAAATAGCCTGAGTATAATCATAATCCGAACAGAAATACATCTTTTTTGTTCTTCTTGCAAATTAAAGGATTGCTGAGTTATAGCAAAATAGTCCCAATTTATGCTTTGCACAGAAAAATATAGGAGAAATAATTGCCCTTTGGTCTTTGAAACCCTCTTGGTGTTCAGCCTCTTAAACCCAGACCTCCTACCTAGGTGGTCATGAAGAATTCATGCTCCACTGTGATGCTGTGACTATGCTGTCATTACAGTTGTCCTCATGCTAAACGCTTCTGTCTTATGACTGTGATGTTGAGAAGGGACAAACATACTTAATATTTTCATAGTACCCTTGGACTCAAATTCCTCCACGTGTAACAAAATATGTGCTTATTAAGTCCTAGAGTTTTGTCTCTGATATTTCTGTTGGTGAAAGAGATACTAACAATTAAAGAGAAATTGCGTTGCTCCATATGCTGTCTACATTATTCATGACACAGAGTCCCTCTCCCCCATTGTGCTAATGCAGACCATCCATAAGGTAGAGTGGTTATCTATAGGATCTTCTTTTTTATACCAATCTGTTTGGTATGGTCAGACAGGATTTTTCCTGTTAGACATACCACACATACACACACACACACACACACACACACACAGAGTTTTTTTGCTTTGGCGGTTTGTATTGTAAGAATATAAAAAAGATACAGCGTGATATTTTCACACTTCCTTCTCCCACCCGACTCTCTTATAGAATTCTAGATTTTTAAAAGTCTCTTAAAGCATCTGGGCTGAAATGACAACCCATTAGCTAACAGACCAGTAGAAATTTGAATGGATCTTCTAATTATTCTTTTGTTTTTGCCTTTCACACTTTCTCTCTCCCTGCATCTTCCTACCCCTCTCAACCACGCTTCCAGGTCTCCTGGAATCTCTGGTACAAATAAGAGAGAGTTTGGACTCTAAATGCAAATAATGGTTACTTTTCTCATAAATACAGATTGAATTCTATTTTGGCTTTGCAAAATATTTTTAGCCAATATAAGCATGAAAGATTTGCTTCAGAGCTAGGCTTCAAATGGAAGTCTGCCTCATCTGGATGAAAATGTTTGAATTGGACTGACTTTAACCTCCTGAGATGACAGCATATCTGACTTTGTTTAAACCCTGTGATGCCGTTTAGGCCTAATTGTAACCACTTAAATGCAGTGCGCGGAGGACTTGAACTAGGACTTGGAATTCATTGCTGAACTACTGACTTGAGAGCTGATGTGTCTGTGTGTCTAGTTACTAAGTTGTGTCCGACTTTTTTGTGGCCCCATGGGCTGTAGCCCACCATGCTCCTCTGTCTGTGGAATTTCTCAGGCAAGAATACTGGAGTGGGTTGCCATTTTCATCTTCAGGGCATTTTCCCAACCCAGGAATCGAACCTGTGTCTCCTGCACCTCCTGCATTGGCAGGGAGATTCTTTACCCCTGAGCCACCAGAGAGCTGGTGTACCTATACTTTAATAACTGTTAGGAACTTGATGCAGCATAATCTTATTTAAAGAGGGTTTAGTTTTTCATTTACAAGGCTAGTAACTGGGGTGACAACATCCTTCTGTCTGAGATCGGCTAGGTATTCACCTGTTTCCTTTTTCTGCGCAGATAGAAAGACCACATTTCCCAGCCTTGCTGACAGTTGAGCTGGGGCCATCTCAGGGGTGTCAGTGGGATATGAAGGGACGTGATGGATGCCATTTTCAGTCTTGATCATGAAAATCCCTTTATAATCACCCGCATACATTCTCCTTCTGGGATTTTGGAGATGACGGATCCTACTGTGTGGACCAGAGTCATTTAGGAGAGCTGCCTTCCATTCACTATGACAACAGTGAACAATAAACCTTTATCACGTGAAACCATTGAGTTGTTGGGTTTGTTAGTTATAGTGGCTAGTATTACTTATTAAAATGACACAGTCATATTGCCTTCAAGATGCTTATTTTGAAAATGTGTTTCTGAGCGTAGGCATTGTATAATTTCTATTATTACATAACCTTAAAGTTAATGGAGTTGATCATACAAGTAAGGATATTTGAAGAAAATGTCACATATCTTTTCTGCTTTTATAAATAAATCCTTACTGAGTGCTTACTATAGAAGGCATTTATGGGACAGAGCTAGTGGCAGAGCTCTCAATGATCCAAACTCCTGGTACTCATGTTCTTTGTGATACCTCCCTTCCCCCTACCCTTGAGTGTGGGCTAGACCTAGTGAGTTGCTTCTAACAAAAAGAATATGGCACAAGTGTTGGGAAATCACTACCGTGACAAAAGACTGTAACTTCTCTCTCGCTAGCTCGCTCTCTCTTGGGGGCACCCTCGCGTCTTCTCACTTGCTTGCTCTGATGAAAGCAGATGCCACATTGTGAGTTGCCCTGTGGAGAGACCCAGGTGGCAAGGAACCAAGGAAGGCCTCCAGTCAACAGCTGATGTGAAGCAGAGTCCTGCCAACAACCTCTGGAGTGAGCTTGGAAAGCAGTTCTGCTCCCAGCTGAGCCCTCAGATGAGACTTTGGCCCCCACCAACCTATGGCTTGATTACAGCCTATGAGAGATCCAGAGCTTAAAGACCAGCTAATCCTTGCCCAGATTCCTGACTCACAGAAACTATGAAATAATAAATGATGCTTGAAGCCACTAAGTTTGGAGGTTTTTTTCTTTTTTTTTTTGCAGTGATAGATAACCAACATATCATTCTATTATATAGATGGTTGGGGGATGATGATGGCTATGATTTCTATTTTTAAGGAGCATATATTTCTGTAGTGATTACCAGAGTGGCTACAGGAGCAAAGTTTTTAGGAATGGGAAGGAGAGTTCTATTCACTTGGCCAGGAGTTATTAGAGGAAATTGTGTTGAGTAACTGCTACTGGGTTTGGTTAGGATTTGACTACATAAGGAGTGAGAAGAGACCATTTCAGGATGGAGACCAGCACGGGGAGCGGTGAGAGTCTGGCATGTCTGGGAAACATCAGGTGGTCTAGTGAGACAGGCTCATAGGAGAATGAGGAGGGATCTGTAAGGATGCGTGGGAACACAAGGCTGCAGAGATTGCTTTAGAACCTAGGGTTTATTTTTCAACCTGTGGTAAAACAGTGGACCATGGGTTGAAAATCTGTCTGTTGAAACTGGTATCTACCATAATGTGACGAGCATGGAGCCCAAATGTTGGCAAGAAAAACATCCCCTTGATATTTTATTTTCCACATAGTCCATGCCTAGATATTGCCAAACTAAGTCATTAAAATCTCATCATATCACTTGGTTTGATATTAAAAATGGTTTTGTCTGACTTTTCATTGGGTTCTTTCTGTGTAGGATAAATATAGTTAAAATCATTTTTAAGGTGGTGAACGTATTAGCTAATCTTACTGGGGAATTCATTCTGCAACATATACATACATCAACTTACCACATTCTATAACTTAAACTTATGCAGTGTTCTATATCAATTACAGTTCAATAAAGCTGGAAGACAAAACCTACATAAACAGGCAAACAAATAAAAACCCGTTTTTAGGCATCATATCCCTTTTTTATTGACTTCAGGGGTCTTTGGACAGAAAGCTGTCAATATATTCCTCCCCTAGGAGGAAGTCATTCTGTTTTTCACTGAGTCTACAAGTTCACTAGATATGCTATTACTATATTATTGAATGTAGTCGTTTATCTATAACTTATATTTAATCTCACCTTTGCAAAGAATCTGAGTGTGAAAATTATTGCAGCATGAAATTTCTGAAAGCCATGGTTAGTTACTGAATAAGGTATTTCGCAAGTTGGTAACTATATAACATCAATGAGTGTTACATCTCTCAACTACAGGCATTCCTAGAGCCAGGAAAGTGATTCAGCAAATGCTTTTATTAAAAAACAGTACTCTGTAATCTGCATTAAATGAAGAAGTTAGGATTCTGTGCTGGTGCGCATTTTGTTGGGAAAACAAATATACCTTTGAATCATTAAATGCCCCATTTTTCAAATTTCAACTCTTTCCCAGTTAAATGTTCAAATGGGTTAGCATTATGTGTACTGCTCATGGGCTTTCCTGGTGGCTCAGTGGTAAAGAATCTGCTTGCTAATGTAAGAGACGTGGGTTCAATCCCTGGGTTGGGAAGGAAGATTCCTAGGAGAAGGAAATGGCAGTATTCTTGCCTTGGAAATCCTACAGGCAGAGGAGCCTGGCAGGCTATAGTCTGTGGTGTCAAAAAAAGAGTTGGACGTGACTGAGCAACTAAATAACAATTCTGCTCATTGTTCTTCAGAGATGTTACATTTTACCTCCCTTGGATTTATTTCCTTCATTCTTGCCTCTTTTCTCTACTTGTAGCCAATACTAATGGCCTTCTTAGAAAACTGAGATTTGCTTTATTAGCTGCCCAGCTGGTATTAATATTGGGGTGTCCATTTCCATGAGCATCTGCAGGGCTTTGGAAGGGAAATTCTCATTTGTTGCTGCATGAAGTCCTGGGCTCCCCAGGGCCGGCCTGGTTTGGTTCAGTCATTGGAACCCAGAGATGTTGATTCTGATGATGAGTCTGGCTCATTAGAATCACTTTTTGAACTTCTTTCTCAGTTGGGTACATTTATTCAAGAATCACTGCAATGGCTGGCTGAGTGAATGAGGTCACCTTGGTGTATATGAAACAGCGGCACACATCTATCAATCCTAGATCCAGGCAGGTGCAAGCCTGCTGCTTGAGAAGGGACAGACTCATTCCCTTGGTTGAGATTTATCTGATGCCTGATATCAATTACACTTCAATCTCACTCTCCCACCTGGAGTTCCTGCTGATATCTAAGTCCTCTTTTGCACACTTCAAGTATGGTGGTTGCAGTTCCAGAAAGAAGAAAGGTTGCGTGGAGGTCAGGTCTATAAAAATATCAGAGGAAAGCTTTGGGTAGGTCTAAAGAATCACTGTAAAATTTTACCAGCTCCTCTGTGTCCTGCAGTTTTGCAAAAATCACATTTCTCAAAAACTGACTCTAAATCCAACTAAAAAAAAAGAAAACCATCTCTTTTATGCTGATTCACATTCTACATAATACCTAACTATGTGTTTGATTGTACCAGTCTTACACATTGATACAAAAAATTACAGGCTTAGGCTTTTTTTTTTGGTGGGGGGGGGGCGGGGAGAGGGGCTATGTTTTCTCCTGTGATGTCACTTGTGACAAAGAGCTCCCAATGGTCAGGACATAAGACTATTAAAAGAGGAGAAAATCCCAAACAAACCTTCTTTTCCTTCTTTCACTGGGTTTCTCCCTACTTGCAGCTCTGTACTCCATAGGCTACCTGATGGTTTTACTCAAGAAGGTTGAGTTGTTTTGAAGGTTTGGCTGGTTGTTTCCATTTCCCAGTATTATGGAGCCAAATGCTTAGTGTTTAAGTTCAGTATTTCCCATGCTCACTTTGCTGGTGAACCTTTCCCTGTGGATCACAGTAAGGCTCTGACTGGGTGTCTTTCCTCTTTCAGTGCCGAGAGACACCACTTTAGTGTTAGGAAGGGCTCAGAGATTGTGTTTGCCAGGACATGTCCTTATAATAGCCAACCACAAACATTTTAGTGTCTTAAAAGATAGAGGTCTATTTCTTGCTCATGCTAAGTGCCCCTTGGAGGGTGGGGCCATGGGACTTTGTTCCATGACTGCATCGCTCTTGGAGCTCCATGTTCATTTGGTACATTTTTGCCTTTGGAGTTTTCACAGGTGAGCATTTTACTAGATACTATGTCACTGTGTGGTAGAGATTGTCCTCCTTGCAGCCTCTGATGGCGGTTTTTCCTCTTGTCTATTCCCTGACCTCAGCTTTTAGTTTTCTTCTGGTAGGGTGAAATTTCACTTATTGGTACCAATTTCTGAATCAGTCAGGATTGGCCAGGTTATGCTATAGTAAAGGACAACCTCAAACTGCAGTGGCTTAAAAGACAAAGGATGCTCTCTTATCCTTAGTATACACTTTGAGAGATGCTACTCCGTCCGCGTCACCCAGACGTCCAGGCTGAAAGAAACTTCCTATCTGTTTCTCTAGACATCTCAGGGTGATGTCAGTTTCCTATTGCTGTATAACAACCAACCTTCCAACTTAGTGGCTTTAAACAGTTACTTAGTTGCTTACTGTTTTGCAACTTGGGGTGGGATTAGCTGGGTGGTTCTGCTGTTCTTGCTTGGGATAGCTTTGCAGCCACTGTCAGCTGGTGGGTTGATGGGGACAGCTGGTACTACTAGGTAGGAAGTTAGGCATGAGCACCAAGGGGTGGCCTAGCCAAAAAAGATTCAAGCTGATCTCTAAACCCCACCCCAGGCACAACACTTCGGGAACCCAGGCTGGATTCATTGAAGATGAGATACCAGGTGATTAGGGCACCAGAGTGGCCCAGGAGAGCTCACAGATACATGCTACAAAATAACCACAGAGACTTCTGGAACTCCAACACATGTACCCTTGAGGCACAGCTGTGTCCTCAAATGACCTTAGGCAGCCGGGAGCCTATTAAGGGTTCATAAATATTCTATACATACATACATCTGATTATAACTGACTGAATTGTGGAAAAGACAGGCACAATAGAGTCTGTTGCAAGTTGCAACTGTCAATCAAAACTGTCTGTCCATGCCAGCCTAGATGAATATGTTAAAGCCCTGTCTAGAAAGCCCCATACCTCATCATTCTGATACCAGTGCCTCTCTTGGTTTGACTCACCTCTCCCTTGAGATGTTCTTTCTTTAATAAACTTGTTTTTGCCATGGGTAAGACCTCAGATTCTTCTCTGTGTCTTTATCAAGAACTGAGCAGAGACATTACTTTGCCAACAAAAGTCCGTCTAGTCAAGGCTATGGTTTTTCCAGTAGTCAAGTATGGATGTGAGAGTTGGACTGTAAAGAAAGCTGAGCACTGAAGAATTGATGCTTTTGAACTGTGGTGTTGGAGAAGACTCTTGAGAGTCCCTTGGACAGCAAGGAGATCCAACCAGTCCATCCTAAAGGAGATCAGTCCTGGGTGTTCATTGAAAGGACTGATGTTGAAGCTGAAACTCTAATACTTTGGCCACATGATGTGAAGAGCTGACTCATTTGAAAAGACCCTGATGCTGGGAAAGGTTGAAGGCAGGAGGAGAAGGGGACGACAGAAGATGAGATGGTTGGATGGCATCACCAACTCCATGGACATGAGTTTGGGTGGACTCCGGGAGTTGGTAATGGACAGCGAGGCTTGGCATGCTGTGATCCATGGGGTTGCAAAGAGTCGGACACTACTGAGCAACTGAACTGAACTGAACTGAGGCTCATGAGGAAGGGTCCTCTACAACTCTCCCTATTCACTAACTGTATGGGCTGGCCTCAGTCATGTCTGGGGTTCAGCTGAGATTCCTGGAGCTGCTGGGGTGGCTGGGTCTCTCTAACCACGTGCTCTCATCTTCAGTGAAGCTATCCTGGGCTTCATTGTTTTGATAAAGAGTGAAGGGTGAAGGGCATTGCAAGGCTGCCCACATGGTCACTTTCACCACATTCTATTGGTCAAAGCAAGTCATAGGGCTGGCTCAGGTCCCTAAGAAGGGAAAAGCCTCCACATGCTGATGGAAGAAACCACAGAGAATTTATGGCCATTTTTAATTCACCACAGCAGGAGAATGGGATTGCAGCAAATGGTGTACAGGCAGACCTCAGAGGTGCTGGGGGTTTGGTTCTGGACCACCACAATAAAGCAGATATCATAATAAAGTCACATGAGTTTTTTTTTTTTTTCTCAGTGCATGTAACAGGTATGTTTGCACCATACTGTATGTTTACACAGTCTATTAAATGTGCAATAGCATTATATCTAAAATACAATGTATATGCCTTAATTTAAAAATATTTGTTGCTGAAACATGCTAACCATCATCTGAGCCTTCAGCAAATCATAGTAGTAGCATTAAAAATCACTCATACAAGTCATTGTAACAGGTATAACAATAATGAAAAAGTTTGAACTATTGTGAGAATTACAAAAAAGTGACATGGAGACATGAAGTGAGCAAATGCTGCTGGAAAAGTGGTGGTGATAGAATGGAGGCAGTGTTGCTCCAAACCTTGAATTTGTAAAGATATGCAGTTTCTGTGAAGTGCAATAAAATGAAGAGCAACAAAACTAGGTCTGCCTGTGCTGCTTCTGAAATCTTCTCCTTGGATATGACAATTGTCGCTTCTACCCTCATTTCATAAACCAAGTCGCATGGCCGTGCCTAACTTCGAAGATGGTGGGGAAATGGCTTCCTACACTGTGTTGAGAAGATAAAAGGCTGAAAGTGTTTGATGAATGGAAATAATGATGCTAATAAAAAATTTCCAATTGTTGACCATAAAGACTTGTATTGTTGGGAATTAATAGCTTTCTTGAATTGATTTTCATTAGTGTGCGGCTCATGTAACAGAGTTAACCAATCAGATTCAAGACTCTGATTATCTTTAGGCTATTTGTAAGGCTTAAATGGTGCTATTTAGTATGTACCTCAAGCCTTTCCTAATGTTTAATCATTTTTTAGCCCTGCATTGACTATAAAAATGCATCATCAACATTTTTTGAGTGTAGCATCAACACATCCAATTTGGGTATTGCTCTTAAAGGTTTTTCATAATGTTTATTGCATATTGAGCAGGTGGGTCATCAATGTGTCTTGTTTTCTTAGTTCAAGAGCAAGAATCCCGTGAATATGTGCATGAGCATGATTAGACAGAAGTCATACACAGAGCTGGAATCTCATATGTCACAAATTCAAATTGAGTAGGAGTAATATTTTGATATGGACTTTGAAGAGACAGCAATAATTCGGGATCCCTGTGGAGGCTGTCCTCTTTCAATCAGAGATGGTTTCTGTTCATGGAATCAAAGTCTGGTGACAGACTGAGGTGGGTTGATAAAAGTCATATAGTATTCTTGGCTATTTTCATGATGAATTGAATAAACCATATTAAGTAAATATATGTTTACAGCTAGATAAATGTGTGAAATTTAAAAAGGAATTTCACAAGTGTAACTATAGATTGAGGGAGGTGGCCTTCCAGTCTGTTGGGAAGTCAGCTGGCAGAGTGAGGCAGAGGATGTGAAAGGCTGGCGCAGACATAAATGGTATTGTTGGCAAGAATAAGTGCTTTGCATAAAAAAGAATGAAATAATGCTGTTTACCGCAACATGGTTGGACCTATATATTATTAAGTGAAGTCAGACAGAAAAAGACATATATTATATGACATCACTCATATATGGAATCTAAAAAAAATGATATAAATGGACTTATTTACAAATCAGAAATAGACCCGCAGACAGAGAAAACAAATTTATGGTTACCAGAGGAGATGGGGGAGGGTGTGTGTGAAAGGAGATACATTAGGAGTTTCAGATTAACATATATATACTACTATAAAATATGGTTTTTCCAGTAGTTATGTATGGATGTGAGAGTTGGACTATAAAGAAAGTTGAACACCGAAGAATTGATGCTTTTGAACTGTGGTGTTGGAGAAGACTCTTGAGAGTCCCTTGGACTGCAAGGAGATCCAACCAGTCCGTCCTAAAGGAAATCAGTCCTGAATATTCACTGGAAGGACTGATGCTGAATCTGAAACTCCAATACTCTGGCCACCTGATGCGAAGAACTCTCTCATTTGAATAGACCCCAATGCTGGGAAAGATTGAAGGAGGGAGGAGATAGGGATTACAGAAGATGAGATGGTTGGATGGCACCACCAACTCAATGGACATGAGTATGAGTAAACTCTGGAAGTTGATGATGGACAGGGAGGCCTGGCGTGCTGCAGTCCATGGGGTCACAAAGAGTTGGACACGACTGAGTGACTGAACTGAACTGATAAAATATATATAAAATAGATAAGACAGCAAGAACCTACTGTATAGCACAGGGAACTATACTCAATATCTTGTGATATATAGTAATGGAAAAAAACATGAAAAAGGATGTCTATATGTACACACACACACACATAACTGAATTACTTTGTTGTATGTTTGAAACTGACACAGTATTGTAAATTATCTATACTTCAACAACAACAAAAAACCCTAAGGCTAAAAAGGAAAAGAGGAAGGGCTTTGGAGCCATTGGATCCGATTCAGGACCTGGCTCCGTGGTTTCTGGCAGTGTCTCAGAGAGAGTGAGCACCAGTGGTACAGACCAGTTACATTTGCGAGCCTCCCTTGCAGCTGAGGTGTGACCATGTGACTGAGTTCTGACTGCTGGAATGAGAGGGTGGGAGGAGAATGGGCCACTTTCAACCTTGGGCCAGAAGTACACTCTTCCATCCTTTGTGACCCTCGCTTCCATTCCCCCTCTGCAATCTGAATGGTGACTTGGGGATGGGGATGGGGGGACATAGTGGGGTTGTGGAACGGTTGAGAAAATGGAAGTTGCCTGGGTCCTTGAATGACTTCTTGCAGTGCTGGCTACTTACCCTTCCACCCCACAGTGTCTTCTACATTGGGTGGAGACATGCACAAGAGCATCTTGCTTTGTCAAGGCCCTGAGATTTGGGGGTTTGTAAGAGCAGCTTAAGTGAAGTGATGTCTTAATCACTCAGTCGTGTCCATCTCTTTGTGGCTCTATGGACTATAACCCATCAGGCTCCTCTGTTCATGGGATTCTCCGGGCAGGAATACTGGAGTGGGTTGCCATTCCCTTCTCCAGGGGATCTTCCCCACCCATGGACTGAACCCAGGTCTCCTACATTGCAGGTGGATTCTTTACCATCTGAACCACAAGGAAGCATGTTAGAGCAGCTGGTGCTCCGCTATTACATGTGAGATATTAGGCAAGATGCATGGTCCTTATCAGCTCTACTTTCTTTTTTTGTGTGTTTCTGTTAGCTGTTTTTTTTAAGTCTTTAAAAAATTGAAGTGTATTTGCTATATAATATTATGTTACAGGTGTATAGTGATTCACAGTTTCTAAAGGTTATACCCCATTTATAGTTATTACAAAATATTGGCTCTATTCTTCGTGTTGTACAGTATGTGCTTGTAGCTTATTTTGTACTTAAAAGTTCCATTTAATGGAACTTTTTTGGTAAGGATTGAAAGAGGTAAAGTTTATAAAATGTTTCACATATTGCCATACAGTAAACACACAATAAATGGTAGGTATTAATAATAATGGGCTTCCCTGGTAGATCAGCTGGTAAAGAATCTGCCTGCAATGCAGGAGACCCTGCTTCAATTCCAGGAAGATCCCCTGGAGAAGGAATAGGCTACCCAGTCCAGTATTGTTGGTCTTCCTTGGTGGCTCAGATAGTAAAGAATCTGCCTGCTATGCTGATAGGAATGTTAGAGTGTTTCCTTTTAGAAATTGAAACAAGCTAGTTTTTTTTAGTTTTTTCTGTTCTTGTCCTAATGGACTATGAGATTAATTATAGTAAATGGTTTTGGAAAGACTGAGGCAGAATTAACAATTTAACACTTAGTTGAATATCGTAGGCTAAGTGGGGAAAAAAGAGAAGAATGTCTTACTTGATTTATTTCTTTGGTGATGAGAAGTAGATCAAATAGAACAGACTGGGTGGGATGTATGAAACTGGAGGCTCTTAATGCATCTCATTATTGGACACCAGCATGTGCTTGCTAAGACCGAAGAGCTGACAGCAGTGTATGCCAGGCACTGTTGAGGTGCTTCACGTGGATGGTAGGAGGCTCCTCCTCCTAAGATCCATCTGAAGCAGGCACTATCATTACGCCCATTTTACAGATAAGGAGATTAAGGCATGGAATGGTCCTTAATGGCATGGAATTGTCCAAGGCCATCCTGGCTAGACAATGGCAGAGCCAGGGTTTGAGTGTGTGAGGCAGCCTGGCTCCACAGTCCATGCTCTGGACCACTCTCCCCCACGCTCCTATAGGGGGGTGCTCTGTAAATATTTATTTGTTCAGTAAGCAAATGATGCCACGTGGTGTATTTTCAGAGACTTATATCACCAATGTGGGAACTGGAATTCCTGGATAGTAATCAGATCCCTGATTCTTTTAAGATACTAAAATATGATGGGAGGTAGCGTGATGGGGGAGGGGTCAGAGAGCCGTCTTAGGTTTGTCGATGCTGAAATTAACCCAGCATTCAGACTGAGGTCAGGAGGTGGACACAAGCTGAGCTGTTGTGGGGCCTACTCTCTGCTTTGCAGAGATGAGGTCTCCACTCATACTGCAGGTAAGCCTAGTGGGATGTGACTGCCAAGGACGCCTCAGTGCCTACCTTCAGCCCTTTGAGAAGCTTCTGACTTGGAACTAGGGTGCTCTTCATGGAGGTGTCAACCCTCACTGTACCTTCTCCAGCAGTCTCCTGTGGTTCTGAGGAAAAAGAAACGTTACTTGAAAATGGAGGCACATTTTTACACTTAATATTCTGCAAATCACTCTTGGAGGCTTATCTGCTTTTCCAGCAATTTTATGATGGATATCACTGATTATTTTGTTACAAGCTACCTACAGTTGGTGATTTCTTTTTTTAATAAAGATCATAAGGTGAGTGACAGTAGAGAGTTCACTATCTTGTCTCCAAAGGTGTTCATCTACATTTATCTATAGATAGGTCTATATGAGAACGGGAAATAGACCCAAGTTGACCTGTGATTCCTTTCCTAAAATTTCCCTGTGTCATAGCTCTGACCTTAAATCTTATTTGGCAAGTCACAGAATGTGCTCTTTTATCAAAGAGATAAAAAAGTAGACTTTTCCCCTGCCTTCTGAATTTCAATGAAAGGAGTATTCGTCTTCACTATTGATCTCTTCCATTGAGTAGTCCTTGTGATGATTACCACTTTTCTATATTTATAGAGAATCAGCACTTCATAAATGTCAAAAGGCACTTTGCTTTACAGAACTGTCAGTGTTCTAACATCTCACAAAGTTAGCAATTATCACGAGAAACCATGTGTAGAAACTGGAAAATAAATAATTACTAAGGGAAGTAATTTTTTCCTTGATAGAATCAGAAACAGAGGAAAAGCCTTTCATTCTCTGTCGTGTTTTGATTGTCCATGGAGGCACCGTGATCCAGGAACTTTCTTGTCTCCCTTTCCCACTTCTCTGCATCAGAGTTCTTCTCTTACAGGGTTTGAATATCAAGTGGGCTATAAAAATCTCCTGTAATGGGGGATGCTTGTACTGCAACAGAGGAAATTACGTTTCGACCATAGGAATCAGAAAGGGCAAATTTTGGGGTCCTATGTAATTATTTTATTAAGGTTTATAAAGAAATTTCCTGATACTTTTCTTGAGAGCATAAGTGAAGACTTCTGACAATTTTCAAAATTGGGAGTGGAGGTTCTCTAAATAAATGTCCTGACCATTTACCCTCCACTGAACTGACCCCCTCTTTCATGTCCTGTAGATATAATCTGTGCTTGGAAGGTGGTTTTCTTTTTTTATTTTCTGGTTTGGTCCCTAGTAAGGCTACTTTGAAAAGTTGTCATAGCAACACTGGCCACTGGCCTCAGATAATGTAACAGGGTGAGGAGGTAGCCTCCAGTAGACTTCAGGCTTTGTTAGCTCACGCTGTTGTGTGCTGGAATGGCTTGTTTGGAGATAACATTTCATTGCAGCAAAAACACTCTATGCCAGAGACCCCTAGAAAAACCGTTTCTTGTTTTCAAAGTGGATAGGTCACACAAACCTCCCCCACTGTCCTCTGACACCCACCGCCTATTCTGTCTAGTGGGAGCTTGGCACAGAGATTGCCACTCTTCATGTTTCTGATCTTGTGCTTATAGAATGATGCTAGTTGGAGCATCTAGTGTCTTCTCAATAGATGGAGTTGGAACTGACAGGTTTTCAGCTTTGTGGGGGAGCCCTGTGTGGGTTTTTTTGGTTCAGTCTGCCAGCAAACTTTGTGATGTCCTGGGTATTTTTCTCAGACTTCTGTCACCTACACACGGTTGTTATACATGTTACGGCTCTTGCATTTAATGGCTGTGTTAAATGATGTTACTCTCATAATTCAAAGGGACAGTATGCAAAGCCCTGTGTATTTTTCTCAGCAAACTGCAAAGGAATGATGAATTCCATCTGTCTTCCTGGCACAGAATTTGGTTTCAAGTTTTCTGTGCTGAGGGTCCGGGGCTGTCACATTTATGTTGATTGACTTTTCATGGCTTTTCAATGGATGGAAAAAATGTCTGCTTTCGTAATTTTGTTCTTTGATTTCAGTGGTCTGATTGCTGGTATTTTGAAAAATCCTCAGAATTTCTTTGCAGCTACTTTCCTTTCATCTCTCCAAGTTCTTATCTACCTCTGCGTCTTCCATTCTTATTTTTCTGGCTCCTCGCTTTGACCTTATGGGAACATGATAGGCACCTAATACATTTGGATTGTGTTGAATTTTAGAAGGGAAAGAGAGAAGGCGCAATTTGGATGAATGCTATTTTAGTGGAACCTCTTTATTCTGATGTCTTTCAAAGGGTTATGGCCTTATGTCAGAAAGTAGAATAGAGCTGAGCTTCTCCTGCTGTTAACTGGCCATTCCCTGTTTGAAATCAGGCACAGATGTGCTGGCTGCAGGCAGAGTGTTCGGACTGACACAATTTTTCAGGCTGATCTGATAATTGAGAATATTCATATATTGAAAAGATGTCTGTGAGTGCTGTGGGAAGCTAGCAAAAAATAAATAAATAAAATAAAATAAGGGAAGACAGTAATTTCTGTTCTGGAATAAGCCACGTTCATGTTTGGGCATTTCCATCAGATTTATTGCCATGATTATTTTAAATACTCTTATGTAGATTGAACAAAGAATGTCTTTTGCCTTTCATCCCAACAGCTCTGGTGATATGTGGTCCTTGATTTTGATCAGCTGAGTTAGTGCCATGTGAGAGCAGTGTGATAATAAATGGGAAGGCAGCAAAGATAAACTGCCCTGTCCGGCCCACTCACCTCCATCCTTTAAACACAGATTGACTCCGGGACATAAAAGGACTGCCAAGTAGTTAGCCTGCACAAACAGCAGTAGAGCTGCAGCAGACGGACTGTCCTTTGATGAAAGCATCTCAGTGCCTCTTTAATTACGTCCCCAAGGATTCGCATATCTTAACAATCAGAATGGTCACGTTGCAACAGCCACACAGAAAAGTGAGAAGGATCAGGAACCAGTGGATTAAATTACTCGGGGCCTGTGGTTCTCAGAACTCTTAACAAAAGGTGGAAGGGAAATCTGAGCAGGAGAGGGAGTAAATCACAAAAGCATCTTAATATTGTGTTAGGTCCCCCATCTTCCTTCAAACTTGCAGTTCCCCACTTAACTCAAGAACAGAATTTTCATAACGGAAAAAAATTTAGTGTGAAATGTTCACTTATTTTGTTTTCCCCATGAGGGGGGGAAAGTCACGTAGAAAGACTTGTTTACCGTACTGACTTACAGCTCTGAATGGCAAAATTTGAAGATATAAAATATCAGAATATCTCTAAGTCATAATGATCCATAATGATATCACAATCAATGGAGTCTCATTTACTATTTCAAAGATACTATAGAAAAACTAAATACTGGAGGGAGGTGGGAGGGGGGATCGGGATGGGGAATACGTGTAACTATATGGCTGATTCATGTCAATGTATGACAAAACCCACTGAAATGTTGTAAAGTGATTGGCCTCCAACTAATAAAATAATATTTAAAAAAAAAAAAACAAAAACAAAACAAAAAAAAAAACTAAATACCATGGATAGTACTACAAAATACAATATAATCTGGCACAGAGTTGGTGCTCAATAATTATTTGAATCAAATATGATGTGGGTTATACAACGTGATCTTAGAATTTCAGTTACTTCAGCACCCATTTACTGCCAGTAATTTGCAAGGCACTGTGTTTGGGGCTGCAGAGAATAAGATACAACCTGGTATTGTTGGTGATGGTGGTGGAGGTGACTGCCAGCATAGGACAAGTAAACAAATGTAAAATATCTATAAAACAGACAGTGTTAGCTTCATCAGAGAGCTGCCTAAAAAGTACGCCCAAGAAACATAATGTGATGTGTGACTCTATCTAGAGTACAGGTTATAGAAACCACTGGTGTGGTTTCTATACGAGTCACCGGTAGTGGCCATTCAGTTAAGCGTGATGGCGGTCAGACGGGATTGAATGCACACCCGTAGCCCGGAATGGAGATGTGGTGGTTTTATGGAAAACTTTCTCTAGTAAAGGATGCTGCATGGGTCAGTGGGATGAACGCAGATATTTTTAGTCCAATGACCTGTGTTCAGATCCTACTTCCTCTAATGGTTAGCATGGTGAAAACTAGTAAATCTCTGATTCTTAATTCTTTTATCTCAAAAATAGAAATAATGTTGCTATAAATACAAATTTGCAGGGTGGTCATAAGGATTAAGAGAGAATACAAATAATATCCTTCATTCAGCACCTGGCAGGTAAAAAACCCTCAACAGAGATCCCTACTATATCTTTCTCCCTTCCAGCAAAGAGTAAGCTTACACCAGTCAATCTATTGGTCTGATGCTTTTGCCATAACTGTTCCAAGGAAAAGGGTAGGAACCCTTTTCTGGGTTGTTTACTTTTTAGTAGTGCTAAGGAAACTTAAGAAAATTAAGGGGCTGCAAATAATGCAGGGAAAGTCTCCCAAGATGGAGGGGACCCAGTCTACTGAACAGTGTGTTATCTGTGTTTATAAAACCTAGTGTTGTTATTCAGAGAATTATTTCAAGCCTCTTTTACACATGGTCTAAAATTCTTCTGAGTCACTGTTGAATTATATTTGAAAAGTAGCCAACTTTTGATTATGAACTGGTTTGATGGCTAAATATTTATTTCACAATATAGCTTAGATTTATATTCATTTCCTCATATACATATATATATAAATGTCTACTTAAATTTTTTGCTAAAATTGAATAACAGTGCACCTATGACTGAAGGTGGTGGTGGATTACATTTCTGAGCTTTTTCCTCCTAGAGTTTGGGGTTCTTTCAGATGCTAAATGCCTTATATTTTGTAGTTTCCCCTCATATCCTATCCTGGAAATTTCTAGGTTTTTTTTTTTTTTTTTTTTAAATTTCATTCTTGAAGGTTTTCTTGAAACACAGATTGCTCTTTATATTTTCTTTTCTTATTTTCCTCCTAAGATTCTTACTGAAGACAACCAGATTTTAAACTCTCTGAAAGAAGTCTATATATCCTAAATCTCTTTGCTCAGCAAATATTTACTCATGTGCCAAAAGCCCAGGAAATTCTCTAGTAAGTCAACCACTCCATCTGCAGCACCCAAGTCTGTATTCTAGTCACCCAAGCATTATTCATCATGGGACATTGCTTCTAAGTCCCCTGATGAGTCAGAAAACCAGGCAACACTGTACTTGGAAAACTCACAGCAAATGAGTATTTTCATTCATTTTATACAATGCATATTAATTTTTAGAAGATCTTGAAAATCCAGTAGATTACTGAACTGATAATGTTTAAGCACGATACTGTATATTCCTATGCTAAGTAAAAATGGATTTCTCTTCTTTTTTCCCTCTTTTCTTACCCCCACTCATTCTTTCTTTGTTACCTAGACCATTTCAGGAGAGGGGAACGATAACACTGTTGCAGTGGCCGATTTTCCAAGATTTACTGCTTTGCCTGCTCCAAATTTTCTTCCACATTATTCTCTTAGAGCTATGTCTGATGTTTAAATGGAATCACAAACAAGTGAAAAAATGAATGGGAATCCACTTTATTTTTATGCCATCCTCTCTTAAAAGGTGTAATATAAACTAGTCGTGTTCACTTTATTACAGAACATGTGTTTATGGAGTACTTACATGCCACGCACTGGGCGAGGTGCTCAAGACAGCGGTGCATTCACAGGGGTCCTGTGAATGAGAGCCCGTAGTCAGACTGCAAAGGTGTTTGAGGCCCAGGGCAGAGCGTTTTCAGTCAGGGTGTTTGGAGAAGTACATCCGGCTTCACAGAAGAGTGTGCATTAAGACTTCTGCTTAGATAAATTCCTGTTCAATTACTCAGTCACAAAAAAGCATGAAATAATGCCAGTTTCAGCAAGTGGGTCTCTAGACCCAGAGATGATCTTAGTAAGTGCAGCCAGTCAGACTAAGACAGGTATCATACGGTATTACTTTTATGTGGAACCTAAAAAAATTATACAGATGAACTTATTTACAAAGCAGAAACAGGTTCATAGAAAACAAACTATGGTTTACAAAAAGGGAAAGGGGTGGGGCGGAGGGTTAAATTTGAAGTTTGGGATTAACAGATACACATTACTATATAAACATAAACAACAAAGACCTACTGTATAGTGCAGGGAACTATATTCAATGTCTTATAATAACTTATAATGGAAAATAATTTGAAAAAGAAATACATATGTATATCTAAATCACTTTGTTGTACACCTGAAACATTGTAAATCAACTATACTTCAAAAAAAGAAAAAACAACTCAATTCACATTTCCCTAAATTACCAGTAACGAGGAGAAAACTTTGCTTCCTGAAGTTCTAGCATAGATTGACAGAGAGATGATTCATCATTAGTTTAAATGATTTAAAATCATTTACACTTCCTCTCATTTAGACAAACTTTCCTCTGTTGGAAAAACTGACCGTGCCGACTGCTGGTTACTCATCACAGCCCTGAGACGGGCATTAAAACTGCTTTAGACTCTGAAGAGTTCCCCTTACTGGGAAGTTGGTGGTAATAGTTCTCTAACAGGCTTTCTTAATAAATGATAAAAATAACCTTTTAGATACTTAAATCATTTGGCTGCCAAGGGCATTTAATCAGGCCCATTGCCAAATGCTAATTAATGATACAAGTGGAGGATTTTATTTAAATTTGTTATACTAATATGTGGAAATATAAATAGAAACTGCCGATGGAGAGAAACTTGTCAAAGGTGGAACGTGTCAGGTGAAGGAACAAACACCAAACTTTAAAATAATAGACCTGCTGTGTTACAGGAGGTAATTGATGTAGAAATCTTGCAATGAAGGTAATTTATTTGTAAAAAGCCTTTTGTAATTTAAAGTACTCAGAGTGCTGAAAAATATTAAAAAAAATCATCAGGATTATTGTAGGCTAATACTTATTGAACAGGGTGAATTCAACTCAGTTGTGAGGGAGGTAGGTTATGGCGAGGTGTGTGGTATAAAGGCCATCTCTTTCGTTGACGGTATTTTCTTTTCCAGTGTTTATGTATCTGGTTGGTGTGAGCCCTGAGTTTATTTCCAGCACCAGCTGTGCTGAGTTGTGTTTTAGATCTTTCTGATTTGCAAAGCAAGTTTATGGTAAGGCTGTGGTATCCCCGATGGCTGATGGCTAACGTGATTTCTTCCATGCTCAGTGGAGTGATGTTATACTGCTCAACCCAGATATGTCTGGGTATTTATCAACATGGTTTCCACTGGAAAACCTCATGGTTTGGTTTTTTGCCACTCATGCTCCCGACGTGTCCCAGTGGCTTTATTGTGGATTAAAACAAGTGGAGTAGCTAAACATAGAAGACCCACCTAAAGTTAAGAAGACAGAGAGGTCTACACGCTGGTCTATTCTGCTGGATGAGAGCAAAAATGGGAAGATCTATAGATATGTATTTTTTTTCTTGTGTTAGTGGAAAGATTGGATTTACAGATCTCTAAACTTGAGTCTGGCAACTAACCACTTAATTTAATGAAATGAGTAGTTCTGGTTTGAGAAACAAGTGCTCTCAGTCAAGTTGCTGTGTATAAGGATTCATTTGAGAGCTGCTGCTGCTGCTAAGTCGCTTCAGTCGTGTCCGACTCTGTGCGACCCCACAGACCGCAGCCCACCAGGCTCCCCCGTCCCCGGGACTCTCCAGGCAAGAACACTGGACTGGGTTGCCATTTCCTTCTCCAATGCATGAAAGTGAAAAGTGAAAGTGAAGTCGCTCAGTCGTATCTGACTCTTCGTGACCCCATGGACTGCAGCCCACCAGGCTCCTCCTTCCATGGGATTTTCCAGGCAAGAGCACTGGAGTGGGGTGCCATTGCCTTCTCCGTTAGTTTGAGTGAGGAGGAGCTGAAAGTAGTTGTCACATTGAGCAGCAGTGCAGGATTTGATCTGCTCTATTCTGGTTGCTTCTGAGACTTCCTCATTTAGTGCCTTTGTTTATGCTAATTTCCCTACCAGGAGTGAGCCTTTTTCCATTCATTCCTCTCTTTACATCCCCCATTACATTCAGCTCAAATTCCACATTCACTGGAAAAACCTTGGAGCACTCCATCTAGAACTGATGTCTTATTCAGCTGAAGAAAGATACTGAATACATTTAAAATCCACCAGAGAAGTGTCACTTATTGCCTAGAATCATGTGACTGACACTCATGGTATATTATCTTTTTTTATAATTGCTCAGTTGCGTAACTCTTCAAAATTAGATTTCACATTCATGGAAGGCAGGGATAACACCTTTGCATTTCCCACATCTTTGCACAGTGCTTCGCTTACGAGAGTTGAACAGTAGCTGTTTATTGGTGAACCAATGAATGAACCCAGAGGATTGAACTCAAAGGGCCAATGTCATCAATCGAATGGTGACCACAGTGGGTCGTTCTCACTGTGAAGGCCAGCTGCCCCGTTCCTCCACCTCTCACTGTGGCTCTAATGCCAGAAAGGGGCCTGGATGCATCTCATTCAGAGAAACATTAACTTTTTACCACACGTCCAAATGGTATAAACATCTGGGAATGCTCAAGATAGACACATTCAAATCTGCGTTGCCAAATGACTACAAAATGCCTGACAAGGCTTTTCAGTGTTTCTTTTTGCTTACAGAAGATCTCAGTCAACATTTGGATGCTTGTAAGTGCAGGGTGATGTAACTCCCTTGGCATTCCAAGGAAACGGTACTTTAAACTATGCTTGTCAACACCTGGCATCTTCTATCTGGAAC
Source organism: Muntiacus reevesi (assembly GCF_963930625.1). NCBI lineage: Eukaryota > Metazoa > Chordata > Mammalia > Artiodactyla > Cervidae > Muntiacus > Muntiacus reevesi. The sequence goes on along the minus strand of NC_089261.1, from coordinate 52,128,731 downwards.
CCGAGGGTCACGAAATAGACCTTACAGACACTTTCCCTTTACTGAGGTGGATAGTGAGGCTTACAGAGTTTAAAAGACTTGCTCAAGGTCACTCAGCTTGTTATTGATCGAGCAAATTCACCAAGAGTTACTGCATTCTTTCTGCCACCCGTCTGAATAATGTATAATTCACAGATGGCTGTGCTGTTTGACCGTCAGGTATAGACCAAATCTTTCATCTTTTTGTGCTTTTATTTGCTCTCTGTACCATATTGAGCTCTTTTGATCTTCATATATCAAAATTTTGGGAGTCTCCGTCAAGTAGACTATTACACAGGCGAGGAGATAGCATCAGGTGTGTTAGAAGAGTTTGAGGTCAGCAGCAGACAAGCCCATGCAGAAATGATCACTACCTACTGCTCTCTGAGCTTTTATTTTGGCATTTAGTCCTGGAAAAGAAAAAAGCGTTTATTTCTCTGCTCTTGCTTGGCTAGTTCCCCTTGGGATCAGTAACTAGCATTTATGATGAAAATTGCTACTGTGACTCCTCACCAATCTGTAGATGCAGAGTGTTGGGAGGCAAGGACCTGGGGCTCCTGCTCCTGTCCCTCCTCTGTCCTGTGAGGCACGGAGCTGTCCACAGAGACCTCTCCAGGTGTGTGGGGCTCCCAGGGGACGCCTGGCATGTGCTGACAACTGAATTTTCAGTTTTAGAAATTAAGCTTTCCTTTCTTTCTGTGCTGATCCCTTACATGCAGCCCTCTGCACCATCTGGGGGAGCATTCCACTGCCATTTCTAACGGCGGCAGCTGTGAAGTCACTGATACTTACGCCAAGTCCTGTCTTTTGATTCTTCTAATGATGCCCATCTTTAGGTTTCTGTGTGGCGTTGAAATCCACACAGAAATGGAAAATGGCTCTCTTCCTGTTTCTTAGCTTCACTTTATGATTTGGGCACACCAAATAATAATACAATAAATGTAATGTGCTTGAATCATCTTGAAACCACCCCCTGCCCTGGTCCATGGAAAAATTTTTTGTCTTCTGTGAAAGCAGTCCCTGGTGCCAAAAAGGTTGGGGACTGCTGCTTTGAATTGTTTTACAGAAATTGAAACCCACACCAAGTGGAGGAAGTAACTGTGCACTGCCTACAAGCATGCAGACCCCAGACGGGTTGGAACCAGAAGTTTGATGATGCTGACTCCTGATTGCCTCACCACCAGCCCATCAGAAGAGTGTCCATGCGCTGATCACACATCCCACAGCTCCCTCCCTCACCCAGTCAGGGTGACCTGGGCATGTAGCCACAGGGTGTCTCTTAAGAAAACAATTCCTAGAAATTCCCTAGTGGCCTAGTGGTTAGGATTTGGCACTTTCACGGCCGTGGCCCAGGTTCAATCTCTGGTCAGGGAACAGATCCTACAAGTTGTGTGGCATGGCCAAAATTCAGAAAGAAAGAAAGAAGGGAAGAAAAAGAAAGAAAGGAAGAAAGGAGGAAGGAAGAAAAAAAGGAGGAAGGAAGAAAGAAAAAGAAAGAAAGAGTTTCCTTCAGAACACAGCCCTAATTTCTCCTGTCTTGGGGACAGTCTGAAGTCAAATGTGAGAATCCAGACAGGTCCCGTGATCACCCTCTCTCGGTTTCTTCCTCCTCTTCCCCAGCCCCCTCCCAAAGTCCCCTACAACAAAAAATAGCATTTCTTCCTCTCCTTCAGTAAAACACCAAAGAGGTCCTGTGTATCAACTCCTGCAGATGGTCGTGGGAACGGGCCACAGTGGTGGGAAGGCCACTGGGAAGGCCAGTCTACTGCCACCAAGTGGTGGTGAGGGAAAGTGCAGCCTTTAGTGCAGGGCTCCAAGCAAGGAGTCGGGAGCAGGAGCTGCTAGTGCTCAAGACCTGAACACTCCCTGAAGGCTTTCAGAGAAAGGTTTCTAAAGACTGGATGAGGGAGGGCAGCTGTGTGGTGTGTGATCAGTTCATGGACATTCTTCTGATGGGTTGGCAGTGACGTAATCGGGAGTCAACATCATCCAACTTCTGGTTCCAACCCGTCAGGGGTCTGCATGCTTGTGAGCAGTGCACAGTTAACTTCCTCCAGCTGGTGGAGGTTTCAATTTCTGTAAAATGATTCACAGCAGTGGTCCTCAACCTTTTTGGCACCAGGGACTAGTTTTGTGGAAGACAGGTTTTCCATAGACGGGGAGTGGGGAATGGTTTCAGGATGATTCAGCACATTACATGTATTGTGCACTTTATTTCTATTATTATTACATCAGCTCCACCTCAGATCATGAGGCATTAGATCATGAAGGTTGGGGACTCCTGAATCAAAGGATTTGGCTCAGAATATTATCTATAACCCTTGAAGACATGCTAAAGGTCCTTGACTGTGTTGAATGGCTAAACTATAATTATTTTGTCTTTCTTCTTTTTCTTTCTTTCTGCATTTTCTCACTTCTCTGATTAAATTTACTCTTTGCAACTTGGGAAAGGCCTGGGAGGTTAAAGTTTTCCTACAGACAAGAGGCAGCTGGAGGACATGGCAGAGAGTCTGTTCCCTGGAGGCTCCCTCAGTTCTGCTCAGTTACAACAGGTCCTGCTCCTCGGATAAGTGGGCAACACCCAAAGGAGAAACCGCTTGTTCCTCCTGTTTTCAAATATCTACCCTGTGCACATATTTTGACATACATTATCATATTTAATTCTCACTACAGTTTGAAGGTTAACACCATTATTCCAAACTAGAGAGAGGTACCCAAAGCTCAGAGAGGCTAAGTCAGAGTTAAGAAACTTGGGAGTCAGGCAGTTATAAGCAAAATATCTTGGATTCCCACCCAGTTCTGCCTGACTCCCTGGCTTTGGTTTTATGTAAGTGCTCATCAAACTTTGGACTTCCCAGGTGGTGCTAGTGGTAGAGAACTTGCCTGCCAGTGAAGGAGATGTAAGAGACACGGGTTTCATTCCTGGGTCAGGAAGATCTTCTGGAGTAGGAAAATGGCAACATGCTCCAGTATTCTTGCCTGGAAAACTCCATGGATAGAAGAGCCTGGTGGGCTACAGTCTGTTGTTCAGCCACTAAGTCGTGTCTGACTCTTTGAAATGCTGTGAATTGCAGCATGCCAGGCTTCCTTGACCTTCACTATCTCCCTGAGTTTGCTCAAACCCATGTCCATCGAGTTGGTGATGCCATCCAATGATCTCATCCTCTGTTGCCCGCTTCTCCTCTTGTCCTCAATCTTTCCCAGCATCAGGGTCTTTTCCAGTGAGTTGGCTCTTTGCTATAGTCTGTGGGGCTGCAAAAAGTTGGACACGACTGAGCATGCACAAACACACACACATACACACACACACATTAAATTTAAGTGTTTGTAAGATTCACTTGGGGTGCTTGTTAAGAAAGCAAGTCCCAGGGCCCAGCAGTGGTTATCTCTCCAGATTATACAAACACAGGAGAAGATAGGAAAGGCTGGTATGAAGGACGTCTGTGGGCCCTGGAGCAGAGCTAGTATAAATGCAATGGGGCTTTATACCATACTTGACTCACAGCACTTTCTGCTTGAGCGCTCTCATCTGGGACAAAGGTCCCACAGATTGTTAATATCCATGTTCGGGAGTGTACTTGGTTGAACACAGCCTTTCCTCAGGTCCTTGGACCATCTGCTTCAGAATAGAGCATTTATTTAAAGATTGCAGATACCCTGGTGCCTTCACAGATCCACTGCTCTGTGGACTTTGAAGCCTAGGAACTTGCATTTTTACCATGTCCCTGGTGGTGGAGGTTTAGTCTTTAAGATGTGTCCAACTCTTTGCAACCCCTTGGACTATAGCCTGCCGGGCTCCTCTGTCCATGGGATTCTCCAGGCAAGAATACTGGAGTGGGTTGCCATTTCCTTTTCCTCCCATGTTCCTACCTGGATATTATGTACAATCAACACTAGATATAAAAACAAACAAATGAACAAACAATATAAAAATCAGAAACAGATTCAGAAATAGCTCTTGCTATGCTGGTTCCAAAATTAGTCTTTGTTTAAATGGTAAATAAATGGGGAAAAAATATGACCCAAGTCATCTCTAGGCACTGTTTCAATTAAATTTGTCATCTGGGCTCTGCTTACCTGTTCAAATTGATTCAACAGAGAGGATGGTGATGATAACACTGTAAGAAACAGACAAAATCAGAGCCTGTTAGATTAATCTCTTTCTTCCCCCTGGGTCAGTGAAGTGTCCATTTCCTAGTTGTTTTTCCCCAGGGGCTTTCAAAGCAGATCTGGGGACCAAGGTCCTGTGAGCAGACAATTGATTAAAACTGCAAGAATTTTGGAGCATAAGGGTTGGAATTAATTAGCATCCTTAAAACAGCAGCACTAGGCCCTTGAATTTTTGGAACATATGAATGGTAACTGTTGATTTCTCAACCCAAAGCAGAACATCTGTTCTTTTGCAGAAAGTCGAGCAAAGATTGCAATGCAGAGTCAGGTGGGGGTAGCGTTGTTAGGAAATGTTCGGATCATAGCTGTCCATTTGGATTTATTATTAGACAGCACTCAGTATAATTGCTTTCTCAAGAATTTTTAGATGTCTGACACATATACTATATATCTTGTGCAATTTTATTGGTCCTTAATCCTCTGTAAAGTTATTCCAATCCCAAATGCACATGAGAAGTATCCATAAAATGTAACAAAGAATCTGTATTCAGAATTAATTTTACAGTAAACACAATTCATTACTTCCCATCCAGTCATCTTGCCTGTCTGGATCTTTGGGAGACATGGACAAATCAACGAGGAAAGGAAAAATGGCAATGAAGCAAGGGAAAGTATGAATACAGATGGAGTTGTTTCTGAAGTAGATGATTAGATCTAAGAATAAGTTACCTGGCGGCTCAGACAGTAAAGGATCCACCTGCAATGCAGGAGACCTGGGTTTGATCCTTGGGTGGGGAAGATCCCCTGGAGGAAGGCATGGCCACCCATTCCAGTATTCTTGCCTGGAGAATCCCCATGGACAGAGGAGCCTGGCGGCTACATACAGTCCTTGGGGTCACAGAGAGTCGGACACGACTGCATGACTAAGCACAAGCAGAAGAGTCAGTTAATAGTAAGATAACGGCAAAGTTAAAACTGAAAAACATTGTATTGCTTAGATGTAGAATCAAAAAAAATGATATAATAAACTTATTTACAAAACAGAAATAGACTCACAGATAGAGGAAACAAATTTATGATTACCAAAGGGGGTGGGGAACTTCCCTGATGGCTCAGTTGGTAAAGAATCCGCCTGCAGTGCAGAAGACCCAGCTTTGACCCCTGGGTTGGGAAGAGCCCCTGGAGAAGGAAATGGCAACCCACTCCAGTATCCTTGCCTGGAGAATCCCATGGACAGAAAATCCTGGTGGGCTACAGTCCATGGGGTCGTAAGAGTTGGGCACGACTTAGCGACTAAACCACCAGCAAGGGGATGGGCTGGAGTATAAGTTAGGAGTTTTGGATTAGCAGATACGATCTACTATATGTAAAATAGATAAGCAACAAGGACCTACTGTATTGCACAGGGGACTATATTCAATGTCTTGTAATAACCTATGATGGAAAAGAATCTTTAAAAATATATGTGTTAAAAAAACCTCAAACAGAATTATTAAAGGTACCAAGTACAAATCCTCATCTAGTGTATGCATAAAGTGTCATCATTTTTTATCATTCATTCATTTTCATTTTAACTCAAGGCATCCGCAAGACCTTGGGTACATCCCAGCTTTGCCACAAACTTGTTCTGTGATTTGGGGGAAGTTATTTAAATTCCCTACATAAAGCGAGTTTATGTAAAATGGAGATAGTAATTCTTTCCTTGCAGAGTTCTTGTAAGTTTGGACGTGAAAGAATGCGTGTCAGGGCCTACCAATGTGTTTGAAGGTATTTAAAAGGTAGAAGGTATGGACATTTACAAATGCTAGTTACTTCTCTTCCTTCTCCTATGTCTAGGATCAGCTATGCACCTGATATTTTTATGTTCAGACTTGGGAGAATTGGATTTATTTAGTTGCTGCTTCACTAAATTAATTGGCATATGAATGGCTGACTACATTAATTTTCTGTCTGGTGCGCCACTAACAAACACAGTTCCTTGTTATGAGCTGAAGTGGGTGGAGATGGGTGCCGTCAGGAGCGAGGAGCAAGGTGATGCTTGAAAAGCAGATTCATTTTCATTTTTATGAAGTGGGTTAGTTATGTTTTTTATTCTATTGTAATAAAAATGCAAACATCAAAATATTGCAGCCTTCACTTTTGTTTCATTTTCTGCCATAGTTTTGGATAGGAAGCAGCCTCCAAAGTCTGGGCAGGGAGAGCATTTGGGATGGGAGGTGGGAGGCGGCTGGAAGCGCTCACTCTAGTTCAGCCCCTTTTGGCTTCAGGTGCCTCTTTTAACCTTAATAAAAGCTGGTATTTTGGTGGGCTTAAAAAACACTGCAAATGCTTTCCACTAGTATTTTCAAATTTTATAAACTTTTGTTGTTCAGTCGTGTCCGACTCTGCAATCCCATGGACTGCAGCACGCCAGGCTTCCCTGTCCTTCACCAACTCCTAGAGTTTACTCAAACTCATGTCCATTGAGTTGGTGATGCCATCCAACCATCTCATCCTCTGTCATCCCGTTCTCCTCCTACCCTCAAACTTTCCCAGCAGCAGGGTCTTTTCCCATGAATCGGCTATTATAAAGTATAACGGGGACTGGTGACGGAGAAAAGGAGAGTGGTCAAGAACCAGATTTAGATTATTAGTCATCAGGAATTAGGCTTTCTCCAATTTGTACTTTAGTGGTTCAACGTCTAGAGTTACACTGAGTTGGCTGGATGGTGATTAACACTGTTGTGGGTATAGCTGGCCCTTCTGACTTCTCTGATGGGCTTCCAGATTATGCCATTTATTAATTAAATTAGATGAGCCTGATGATTTTATCTCTGGAGCTTCTTTTAGTGGTGAGTACCATCTCTGTGATAGGAAGCTCGAAAGCTTTCAGATTTTACTTGGCGATAGTTAGCTGCATTTTCCCTAGCTCCTTTGTCATTAGGGTTAGGAACTGGAATTCTCAATACCAGGGAGAGGGAGAGAAATAAAGTTTAAAAATCAAAGGTAAATGACATTTTGTATTTTCAACTTCCCAGAAGATTCACAACGCTTTTCAAGGATTCCTCATGCCTTGACCTTAGGTAAGAGAGGGCCATCTTTTTATAAGACAAAACAATACTATAAGTTAGCTATAGACTTTTAACAGTTTAAAGTTATTCTGCTTTATTTCCCTTCTGTAAGAGTGTACGAGTGAAATAGAGGCACAGGGACACTGTAAGCGATGGTGCTTCAGGGTTAAGTGATAGAAGTGAAATTAGCACCAGTAGTAGGAATTGATACTCTGGTCTGGCTCTGGAAGAGAGGCCAAATCTACTTTCATACAGATAAGGAAACGATTGACTCTGGGCTTTTCTGCAGTGGTATCTACATATCATTATCTATCATGTATCTTTCTGTCTATTTATCAGAGGGCCAAGATTTTGGTTAAGCCTATGTTGGCCCCTGGAGAAAGAAATGGCAACCCACTCCAGTATTCCTGCCTGGAAAATCCCATGCACAGAGGAGCCTGGTGGGCTACAGCCTGTGGGGTCTCAAAGAGTCGGACACAGCTTAGTGACTGAGCATGCATGTTGGTTGCCAGTCAAGCTGTAATGAATATATTGCTAACATTGGACTTAGAAAATATAGAAAAAAGTCTAAATTAGAAAAGAAATACAGAGTGACTGTATTGACTCAGATTGTTGTTCAGTCACTCAGTCACGTCCAACTTTCTGAGACCCCAAGGACTACAGCACGCCAGGCTTCACTGTTCTTTACCATCTCCCAGAGTTTGCTCAAGCTCATGTCTGTTAAGTTGGTGATGCTATCCAACCATCTTGTCCTCTGTCATCCCCTTCTCCTCCTGCCCTCAATCTTTCTCATCATCAGCATCTATTCCAGTGAGTTGGCTCTTTGCATCAGGTGGCCAAAGTATTGGAGTTTCAGCTTCAGCATCAGTCCTTCTGATGAATATTCAGGACTGATTTCCTTTAGGATTGACTGGTTTGATCTTCTTGCAGTCCTGGGACTCTCAAGAGTCTTCCTCAGCCCCACAGTTCAAAAACATCAATTCTTTGGCACTCAGCCTTCTTTATGGTCCAACTCTCACTCCATACATGACTACTGGAAAAACCATAGCTTTGACTATATTGACCCAGATAGCCTGGTAATAAAAACAAGTCCATGCATTTGATACTTTTCCTCTGCCATCTTATATGAGGTATGGCGTTCTGTTTTTTTTTTTTTTTTGAGTGGGTGCCAGAAGGAAGATGCACAGGTGTTACAAGTGTATTTTTTTCTGGAGTCTCAAAAGGAGATTTCAGGCAGATTTTGTTAGGAAATTGTATTCATTGGTGAACTGCAAATTAGGTTGCCTGTGCTTTGGGCCTTCTTACTAAATTATATAGCTAAAAGCTGGAGCTACGTTGAACCCTTTGAATTTAATTTGACGGCTGGCAGTCATCAATGGTTAAAAGATTTTAGAAAACCTGAGCGCTGATGCTTGAGTGTGCTGGTAGGGGATGTTGCAGAAAAGACAGGTGGCTCAGAGCGCCAAGTAAAACACTGGACTATTCAAAGGCTAATACAATAGAAATGAATATACAGTATAATATTGCAGTAGTGCTACGTAATCAAGGCACACAGAGACTTATGAGTCTTACAAGTTCATTTTCCACCTTCTGAGTTATTACAAATTACCTCTCTCCTCTGCAGTCTTCCTTCTGGGGAAGCTTGTCTTTCCCTGTGTCCTTTTGCATGCTAATACAATATTCTCTTCTAACCTGAGCATAATAGATTAGTGAGTATCTCTGACTCCTTTTCTTGCGTAGTGCATTTTTGGCCAAGCAGGGAACCTGACATTCGTCTTAAATAGTCTTAAACATTTTTCATATGAAATTCAATTAAACTATTTCTGAGTCTGAATGTCTGTGCAGTTTCTTACCTTTCAACAGAAAATACTTAAAAGCAAGCAATTGAAAGGAGTGGGGAAAGGGTGGGGGTGGAGGGGGGTGAACCATGCTGTTCACGCAGTCAGCTAATTGTTTCAGCCTTTGTTTTTCTGTTCCCCTTGAAGATGAGCTGTATTTTAATTACCGCATGAAAGATTTGTCTTGATTAGATGGCTAGGAGGTGTCAGTGCTTCTGAAAGAGATGAAGCTGCAGAAGTGAGCGAGGCAGAAAAAGTGAGCTCATTTTGAAAACTTTTGAGGCTTCTGCTGTCCTCCCTGCCCTCTTGCCACCATGCACCTCACTTCTGTTCAGGCTCCATTTCAGGTATAAAAGGAGTCCTGAGATGCTAGATGACACAGTGGGCTGAAAGAGCATCCTCTTTGCTTGGGTTGAGGAATGAATAGCTGAGAACGTTGCTGGTGTGTGCTTAGAAAGGAATTAGGCAAAATCTCTCCATCTTTAAAAAGAGCTGTTATTGGAGTATAGTTGATTTACAATGTTGTGTTACTTTCCGCTGTGTAGCACAGTGAATCAGTTATACATACAAATATATCCACTTTTTTTTTTTAGATTCTTTTCCCATATAGATCATTACAGTGTATTGAGTAGAATTCCCTGTGCTATACAATAGGTTCTTGTTAGCTATCCAGTACTGGAGTGGATAGCCATTCCCTTCTTCCGGGTATCTTCCCGACCCAGGTATTGAACTATGGTCTCCTGCACTGTAGGCAGATTAGGGAAGCTGAATTTTATATATAATAGTATGCATATGTCAATCCCAGTCTCCCAATTTATCCCTCCCCCTTCCCTCCCTGGTAACCAAAAGATTGTTTTCTCTATCTGTGACTCTTTTTCTGTTTGGTGAATAAGTTCATTTGTACCATTTTTCAAGATTCCACAGATAAGCGGTGTCATGTGATATTTATCCTTCTCTGTCTTACTTCATTCATTATGACAATCTCTAGGCCCATCCATGTTGCTTCAAATGGCATTATTTCGTCCTTTTCTATGGCTGAGTATATTCCATTGTAAACACGTACCACATCGTCTTTATTCCTTTGTTAATGGATATTTGTATTGCTTCCATATCCTGGCTATTGTAAATAGTACTGTAATGAACATTGGGGTGCATGTATTTTTCAAATTATGATTTTCTCTGGATATATGACCAAGAGTGGAATTGCTGGATCATATGATAGCTCTAATTTTAGTTTATTGAGGAACCTCCATACTGTTCTCCATAGTGGCTGCACTAATTTATATTCCTACCAACAGAGCAGTGGGGTTCCCTTTTCTTCACACTCTTTCCAGCATTTATGAAAACCTCTCCATCTAAATGCCATGGGAGAGAGCTGTCAGGCTGTGTATCCAGGGCTCTCTGCTCTACTTTCTGAGGTGGAAAAAGTTGCATAGATTGCCAGCCAAGTCTGGACACTAGGTAGGTGATGTGGGTATATAGATAGATGAATTGAATCCCTCCTGCGTACAGTTGGTGGAGGAGACAAAAAATGGGTAACGTGCGGCATGGAAATTCACTTAGAATGTGAAAAGCTGATCCAGGAGCAGAGAGAGTGGAGTGCCCGGGCCGCCACTGGGGCGCAAGTTGGGTAAGGCTTCATGGAGGAAGTCACACTCACGCAGTTTCCAAGGATGAGTGATGGGGAAAGAGTCAACCTCTGTAACTAGGATAAGGACTGAAGGGTATTTTTAAAAGTTTAGCAGTTGGATGGTCACTGGTAATACAGAGAGAGCAGCTGGAGGATGTGGTGGGGGCAGAAGTGGGTTGTCTAGTGTGTATTATAGGAGAGAAACAGCAGGAAAGGAAATCCTTTGAATTTTTTGGAGAAACTTATCTACGGAAGGAAGGAGCAAGGTAGATTTTTAATTATAGTGTTTCAGGCTAGGCTTCCATGTAAAAGCCAAGCAAAATGTTGATATCTAGATATCTCAGGCCCCCAAGTATTGCTAGTAAAGAAAAAATGAACTTAATTTAGTGTACATGTTTCAAATAGCTTATACAATTAATAAAATCAGAAGTTCAGTTCAGTTCAGTTCAGTCGCTCAGTCGTGTCCTACACTTTGCAACCCCATGAACTTCAGCACGCCAGGCCTCCCTGTCCGTCACTAACTCCTGGAGTTTACCCAAACCCATGTCCATTGAGTTGGTGATGCCATCCAACCATCTCATCCTCTGTGGACCCCTTCTCCTCCTGCCCTCAATCTTTCCCAGCATTAGGGTCTTTTCCAATGAGTCAGCTCTTCCCATGAGGTGGCCAAAGTATTGGAATTTCAGCTTCACCATCAGTCCTTCCAATGAACATTCAGGACTGATCTCCTTCAGGATGGACTGGTTGGATCTCCTTGCAGTCCAAGGGACTCTCAAGAGTCTTCTCCAAAACCACAGTTCAAAAGCATCAATTCTTTGGTGATCAGCTTTCTTTATAGTCCAACTCTCACATCCATACATGACCACTGGAAAAACCATAGCCTTGACTAGACGGACCTTTGTTGACAAAGCAATGTCTCTGCTTTTTATTTTTTTAAATTTTTTTATTTTTTGTCTCTGCTTTTTAATATGCTGTCTAGGTTGGTCATAACTTTCCTTCCAAGGAGTAAGTGTCCTTTAATTTCATGGCTGCAATCACCATCTGCAGTGATTTTGGAGCCCAGAAAAATATAGTCAGCCACTGTTTCCCCATCTATTTGCCATGAAGTGATGGAACTGGATGCCATGATCTTAGTTTTCTGAATGTTGAGCTTTAAGCCAACTTTTTCACTCTCCTCTTTCCCTTTCATCAAGAAGCTCTTTAGTTCTTCTTCACTTTCTGCCATAAGAGTGGTGTCATCTGCATATCTGAGGTTATTGATATTTCTCCGAGCAATCTTGATTCCAGCTTGTGTTTCTTCCAGCCCAGCATTTCTCATGATGTACTCTGCATGTAAGTTAAATAAGCAGGGTAACAATATACAGCCTTGACGTACTCCTTTTCCTATTTGGAACCAGTCTGTTTTTCCATGTCCAGTTCTAACTGTTGCTTCCTGACCTGCATACAGGTTTCTCAAGAGGCAGGTCAGGTGGTCTGGTATTCCCATCTCTTTCAGAATTATCCACAGTTTATTGTGATCCACACAGTCAAAGGCTTTGGCATAGTCAATAAAGCACGTTGCTCAATTCCCAATTTCTCTTTGCCTCTGTAACAAAACCTTTAAAGAGGACTGTTTCTCATAGGAATTTGTGAAATTATCTTCCCTTTACTCTGGACATTTTTTGAGTTTTTTAAAATAACTGAGATAAAGGACCTGGCTTAGTTAAATAAGTGTATGTGGTACAAACAAATTTAGTATCACATAATAGCTAAAGACTTTATAGATGTTTAACCTAAGGCCCATTTAGTTGTATAAAGCATTTTTTTTAAACTCACAAACCAGATTTGATTATTTCATTTTTAAAAATAGCAATTTTCAACTTCTATATGAAAGTTGGTACAAGACCCACATATTCCATATTTTTGAATTGTTTGTTTTCCCTTTATTATTAAACTGCATGGCACTTTCTGTGTTCTCAATGAAATGACTTTGGAAACACGAATTGTGTTAGGGGAATAAACACAGCTCTTCATTCTCTAACTTCCCTCCTCCTCCCACCCCTCATGATTGAGAAAAAATAACCGGAAGTTAATTTTTGGAACAAGGTGGGGGAGGAAGGGAGGAATATTTGGGGACTTGGGTGTCTGTGTGTGTGTGAGCCGGAATCAGTCCTTGATCTGACACTGAGGTCAGATGGATTCTGGAATAAGCATACGTGTTCACAGTGGGGTTTAAGCTTTCAGTGTCCAGGACTACTGCCAATGAGTTGAAATGAGGTAAAAGAGTAAGGAAAGTGTTAAAAATAAAAATAAAAAAAAGCACATTGCCAATTCTGGAAAAATTTGAGTCATAAAAGAAGGCATCATATTTTTATCATAGAGGGCATAATTTTCGCTGTCGTTACCACTAGAATCTGTCTTACTTAATGTAAGCAATTATTGAATGCCTGGTGAATGAATATGTGGTCTATATATGGTGCCTTCATTCATATTTAGGTGGATGCTATTTTTTTCAATCCTACTTCTTGAAATTTTTATATTTGAAAAATACCAGGGACATTTTGAGGTCCCAGAAGCTCAGTAAATGGTGAAGCTGAATTTTATGGGATGTGAAAATACTGTAAGAAGTTTGATCATATTGTGAAAGTATACACTTATCTTTTTAAAATTTTAATGAAATTTTGGGAAAAGTTACCCCCAAATTAGGAAATGAATGTCAGAAATCATTGTGCATTATTTTAATGGGTTGGTTCTCCTTCCTGCTTGCTGCCTCATGTGGAAAACACAGAGAGAGTGACTATGAAACTTGATTTGAAATAATCACATACACAGAAGAAAACCACTACTCCTCAAGACTCTGGGGGAGATATTTAATTATTTAAAGGAAAAAAAGTCTGAGTCAAGAAGCAAATGGTACAGACTAAGAAAGATTTACATTGGAATTTTTTCCTGAATTTTTATTTTAATAAAAATTCATGTTTATATTTTTAGGAAGCTGTGAAGCTTCTTGAACTTAAAAGCAATAGGGATTCCTGCAGATGATTACTCAGGTTTGCCTTTTAACTTGGTGACAATGACTTGCAATATTCCCAATAAAGGGAATGCTATATTGCTGAAAACCGGCAATAAATCAGTTTAAATCAGTCTAAACCAGTTTCTCTTCAGAATGCCTAGTATTTTCTTAGGTTGTGGTGAAGATGGAGGGGCACACAAATTGTGTATAAATTAGGTAAAAAAAAGTCTTAACAGAACTTGCCTTGCAGTCCAGTGGTTAAGACTTCCAAGTTCCCAGTGCTGGGGGCATGGGTTCAAACCCTGGTTGGGGAAATAAGATCCTGGGGAAAAACAGAGCTGGGGAAAAAATGTCTTACTCCTTTGAGAAAGGAAAGGTCAAATGTTCTTGACGAAAAGTCTAGAAGAGGCATTTTGAATCTCCTACTGAAGGGACAGATTTTAATATGTTATCTAGTGCAATAGGAGATGTTTAAATCTATGCCATGCCTCTGATATTAAAATCTTCTTTCTGAGGTTGCCTTGTTACCGACTGTTATTCAATAAAGCATAAAAGAGTTTCAGTCCAATTTATCTTCTTATTTGTTGTGGGGGGAGAAAAGCCATCTGAACCACTCGTCTAAATTTACAGTCATTTCGAAAAAGACAGAGGATTGAAAGAATCCTAAAAAGTTAATGCAGTTAACGTCCCTGTCAGTCAATTTATGATACTCCCTCAAAGAAAAGCAGTTTTAGAGAAATGGCATTTCTCATAAGGTCTAAAAAGGCCTGTCTTAGCTTTCGTAGTTTCAAATTTAAAACGAGATACGTGGGCATATGGAGTGTCAGAGGCATCTGTTAATTCAAATCGTGGACATTGCTAGGGTTTATGTATGTGTAAATATGTAGGAGTGTAGAATTTCTGTAGATGATACTGACTAAAGAAAGGTCATAGAAGGACATATTTTTCTTCCAAGTTTTAGATACTAATAATTTTAGGCTATCGAGTTTTAGCTAATTGCATCTTGCCTAAATAGACTGATCTGGAATACAGAATGGTAATTGCTATAAATAACACCTACTTAGAAATTTTAATTGGATAGTTTAGTAGGGTAGTACAACAAAGAGAAATGAGTTCATTGTTTATTCTATGTAGGTAGAGCAGGTAGGGCAGAAATAGGGTATTATAAAAATCGAGTTTTGTGTGACTCTAGTAAAAAAGAAACATGTTATCAAGTAAATGGAAATTTTTAGATGATGAATATTTAAAGAGTATTTAGGATCCTTATTGGGAGGGAGTTGTATGTCCGTGCTCCAATTCAGCCAAATCTTGATTAATCAAAAACCAACTCTCCTGACTAGGAATTACCCAGGGCTGCCTCTGCTGCTGGTCATTTCACTTCTTATTAGCATAATCCTCAAGCAGATGGAAGGGAGTTGGGAGATAAAACTCAAATCAGCTTTGTTCCTTGCTAACAACTCTGGCAAACTGTTGACACTTCTGGCTAAAATGAAGTTTGGGTATTCTCTGTGGATTTTTATTATTTGTGCTGTCCTTGTCTCCACAGATAATCAACAGTTCACTGCATAATGTATAGCAGATGCAACCTGGCTCATTCTTTCAAATGAGTAATCAGAGGTAATGCAAATTAACATCTTCACCTCAGAAAAAATAACTTTAGAATTCATCCAGTTCAGTAAACAGAGGAAGTAATCATAATGATAGGGTTTTAATGATAAAAGATTCAAAGAAAAAGCAAGACATTTCCCTCCTCTTATAGAAAATATACATTCTAATTATCTTATATCTACCAGAAGGAGACAATTCAAGTTGGATTGACTCTACTTTTGGATGATATTGAATACAAAATAACATATGTAAAAACAACTCATGTTAGTTCTGTTTTCTTTCTTCTTTCTCAGCAGCTGGGCTGATAATTATTATTGAGGAATACTTAATTGCTTGAAATTTAAAGGTAGCAATTAAAAAACGCTGTTTTATTTTTTATTTTAAATAACCCATACTCCTATGAACTTTAGAAGCTACATGAAACTATTAACAAGTTGATGGAGATTTTGATTTTCTTAATTTTGCTTACTCATTTTTTGTAGTACATTCCTAAAATAGAACCATGCTATTGATATTGTTCTGTAATTTTTTTTCAGTTACCCTGTTTCCTCATTAAAACACTACTTTTAAATAGTGCATAGCATTTCATACCAACATACTGAAATTTATTCAGCCCCCTAATGCTGGACATTTGGTTGTTTCAGTTTTTTACTGTTATAAACAAATACAGATTGAATATCCTTATACCTAAATCTTTGCATAAGTCCATGATTTTTTTTTAGGACAAATTCCTAAATGAGAAATTGTTGAGTCTAGGAGTATATACACACTATAAAGGCTTTTGAAAGGTATTGCCAAATGGCCCTCTAGAAAGGTTAAGCTATTGATAGTTATGTTTGTGATAATTTAAAGACAGATCTAAGTCATATAGCAGAGTTTCTAGAATATCTCTATGAGCTCCTGTTTGAACTCAACAGGTAAAACATAAACGTGTCTGTGTGTGGACACAACCTTGATGACTGTGGTCCTGAATGAGTCATACTAGCCTTCTCTTAGATCTTGCTGAGTTTTTTTTTTTTTTAAACTTTATTATTATTTATTCATTTATTTGGGTGCCCCAGGTCTTAGTTGTGGCATGTGGGATCTGGTTCCCTCGGATCAAACTGGGGACCCCCGTGTTGGGAGTGCTAGAATTTTGAGACCTTGAGAATATGCCTGGTTTTCTCTGGGGCTCAGTGGGATCCGTTTGGTCCTCACGAGAGGCAGGAGTTCCCCTTGGAAATGGATTACTCTAAGTCTACAACCCGTTTTTTCTCTCTCTCCTCACTCCCTCCCAGGTAGGAGTTTCTTTCCATTTCCTTGAAATCAGGGATCATAGCGTGTGGTACACAAGACCATGCCCAAACACTGACCTTGTCATTCCTAAGGTCTGTTAGGACTGTGGATGTGAGATCCTTGCTACCAGCTCATCTTCTTCAGAGGACGTTTATCACCACAGAATGAGCTACCTGGGGAGAGACCTGTGTTAGAGGGGCAGGTCTGGTTTTAACTACGACAGAGGCCCGCTGTGGTTCGGGAGTCCCCCCACGTTTTGTATCCAGAGATGGGAGCATTTTTCATCATGATTGCCCCTTGAGCAGGGAAAAATTTCCCCTACAGATGGGGGAGTTGGAAG
Source organism: Muntiacus reevesi (assembly GCF_963930625.1). Taxonomy (NCBI): domain Eukaryota; kingdom Metazoa; phylum Chordata; class Mammalia; order Artiodactyla; family Cervidae; genus Muntiacus; species Muntiacus reevesi. Next base: position 52,111,870 of record NC_089261.1, on the reverse strand, counting down.
GTAGAGAAAATCTTTATTTCAAAGAAAGATTTTCAACACAGACTACATTCTGGATACATGAAAGCATTGTGGTTTAATCAATAACATTAATAGATACCAGAAACTTCATCTCAAATGCACAGAGACACCACCTGAAAAGTCCCGCTTAGAGGTCTGTTTTCTTGTGGCTCTGTAATGGTCATTAACTGTAATGGCTTCTGAGGCTACAACAGACCACCATCAAGGCCACAGCACCAAAACACTGCTCTTTCAGGATGGTTTATTCTTAGAGTCTCTCTACACCATATTCCTTCCTGTCAACAAGGTAAGAATAAAATGTATATTCTAATGGCTCAATGGGTAAAGAATCCACCCCAGTGCAGGAGACGTGGATTTGATCCCTGGGTTGGGAACATCCCTTGGAGGAGGGCATGGCAATCCACTCCAGTATTCTTGCCTGGAGAATCCCATGGACAGGGGGGCCTGGAGGGCTGCGGTTCCTAGGGTCACAGGGAGTCAGACAGGACTGAAGCAACCGCGTGCATACACTTCCTACAACTTCTGACAGGGTTTGTATTCAGTACTCGTTTAGGCTATGGATTAGAAGTATTTAGAGAGCTGAGTTATGGACCCCAAAATTCCTCCTTTAGACTATGTAGTGTATTTACAAAAACAGTGATTTGCTAATTTAATTTGTATGATACCTACACATTCTGACATCCACCTCTTCCTCCTTGTGCTGTGTGCACGCTCAGTCCCTTCAGTTGCGTCTGACTCTTTGCCACCCCACGCACTGTAGCCCACCAGGCTCTCTGTTCATGGAATTTCCCAGGCAAGAATACTGGAGTGGATTGCCTCGCCCTCCTCCAGATCTTCCCAATCAGGGATCAAACCTGTGTCTTCTGCATCTCCTGTATTGACAGATGGATTCTTTACCACTGAGTCACCAGGGAAGCCCTCCTTCCCCGTACTCCTTCTAAATTTAAAAAATTCTTTTATCAAAGGTAAAAAAAATAAAGACTGCTCTCCATGTGTCTGTGGAGTTATAGTGACCAATATCTTGGATTTTTCAATTTTAATTTCAACATGATTTTTTTCTTGGCCTCCATTGTATTGAATATAAAAATGTTTTTTACAAATCACATTTTTTCCCTCACAAATGATTTTTATAAAATTTGTTTATAAATGCTTTTTTCCTCAGAAAATGCAGTCACCATATTTCTGGTTAAAATAATGCTCATATTCATTTTTCACCATCTCTCTGTCTTCACCCTGAGAGAGTATATTCTCTACTCCCAGTCTTTCTGGACCAGATAGGCTTGGGTAAGCACTCAAAAAGAACAATGCTTCCTAGGGAGGACCACTTTAATATAGAACTTATTGTCAGGTTTCAACTTTTGTTTCCCAGTGGCCCCTTATAAACCCAGGTGGGCAATAAGGAGAGCAGACAATACACATGTGCCGTCTATGACAGACACCATCCGTAATGGGGTGAGTTGGTTTCCTACTTGTGTCCATCGGCCTCTAGACTCAGTGGAAAGTCATCTGTGAAGGATGCTCTTCAGCTCCTTAGCTGCCCGTGGGAATCATTGTAAAGCAGTCTGCCAGAAGGAATGTGTGAGCAAATGACAAACGGTACCTGACTCCAGGGGAAAATAGAGTTTGGGAAGCTTTTAATGCCAAGTTTTATAATGTTTAGGATGAAATACTGCATTAGATTTCTCATGAGGATGGAAACGACCTCGGATCCGTTTAACACAGCATTTTTCAGCCAAGGAGAACATGCTTGAATAGAAAAAGAAAATATTCCAGCCCTTAAAGTTTAGAGAGGGCTTCCTTTTCTTCTTCTTGCTGGCTCCCCACTCTTTCATCCTGACTTTCATTCTATAACTCCCAGCCATACTCATTAAAAAAAAAAGATCCCTCTATATGGATTTTCTGAGTTGGTGCTGAGAGCAAATATTTTGCCCCATTTATCTCAAAAGTGCCCTCATGATTGTCAGGGCATGTAGCCCATTATTTTTGGTTCAGAAAACATGGTCCCCATATTTATATATAATGAGTCATCAATCTCTTTTTGTACTTTCTTTTAAAGTATATCTCATCTATCCTACTCTGTTTATTCTCATTGTCACCACTTCAGTCCAGATCTTCATTTCCTGCCTGGATCAATGCCATCCTTTTCTTACTATGTTCATCTAATTGATGAGCGTAGAGAGGGCAGTTGTATGGAAAAGATGTTTGCAAAGTGAAATTTGTATGACCTGGAGCTTGCTATGGAGATAAAGGCATCAGTGATAATTCTTAAAGGATTTCAACCTCATTAGGGAATGTAGAAAAGAATTCTGCTTTTGATAACTAAAGGCATTATATAACCATTTTAATTGCTTAATTTAATTTAGTATCTTAATTTAATCTAAAATTCTGATTCTAAGGATCTTCTCACCATTGTGCCTGCTCTGATATCTGTCTAGAATGACCTCCTGTAGCAGTCTTCTTTATTTCAACACAAAAACATATACAAAATAAATTAGTGGAAGTAGTTGTATTTAAAGTATCTTCCAATCCTAAACCCTATGAATTTCTGACCTGCAAATAAGTGATTATATATATATATATATATATATATATATATACACACACACTTATGTATGCATGTAGCTCTCTATGTCTTTTCTCTACTTCCTTATTTTATTACTGTTTATTTCACAGTTCAGATCTTTTCATATCTTTTGCTTCTTTCTTATGTCTCATGAATGTGGCATGATAAAGGGAACAGAGTAATAATCAATAAATATTGACCAGGCTTCAGTGATGAGAAAGATACATTGCGAATTCACAATTTATTTTATCTTATATTTTTGTTATCTCACTGAATGAATTGACTTAATATTACTTTTTCCTGCTTAGGATTTTCTATTGCTATGTGGAGAGGCGCCTCTTTGATGTATTTGGTTAAAAAAAAGTGAGTGGCGAAGGAAGAAAAACTGTATCTTAAGGCTTTTTAAGGGTGTCCCGGAAGCCATCTTACCCTGATTATTTATGTGGTTGGGTCTGATTGCCCTGAAGTCACAGCAGATTAGGTTTCCTTGGCTTCAGTCAGCTTGCATACAATGGGAGTGTTTTCAAAACAGCTCAATCTGAAGAAAACATGACTGAGAAGCCAGTTTATTTTTAGTACCTAAACTGCACTGAGCTGCATTTTCAGAAAAGTTAATCATTTCCTGTGAAGTTCATGTTTACCACTGTGAAAGTGGTACATGCTCATTACCAAAAATTCAGAAACAAAACAGTAGGAGTGAGAAACTTCATGTGTGAGCCAGCTATCCAGAAGCAAACAGGGTTAACCTTTCAGTTAGTATCTATTCAACCTCCTTGAAAAATATATATAGTTGTAATCATACTTTTAGTATGATTTTTGTACCTGTTTTTTTCTTAGGTAAAATTTCTTTTGTGTGTATTAGCCGCTCAGTCATGTCTGTCTTACTGTGTGACCCAAGTGGCTTCATAACACTACAGCCAATCACCACAAGTAATCTCTGTAATGTACTTGTTGGACATTTAGGTGATATTCAACTTTTCACTTTATTAGATAATACTATAATGAGGATTTTTAAAGTTTTTCCAGTAATTAAGATTACTTTCTTAGCATTAATTATGCAAAATGAATACTTTTAAAGCTCATACTAATTTTTGCCAAGTTAATTTTAAAAAGTTCTTCCATCAGTATGTGAGGGTGTTTTTTTCATCTCACCCTTATTAGTGCAAAATCTTCCTAGTTACAAAGATACTAGTTTTAGAGGTGAAAATTATGTTTCATTTAGTTTTCCCTGATTTCCCATGATGCTTATAATTTTCCAGCACTCATCATTATTCATTTGTTGAGTGTCCTCTTTTCTGAATTGTTTGCATGTATCTTTGGCTACTTATTTATCATAATCTCAGTTTCTATTTTTTACAGAATTGATTTGGCAGACTCTTCATATGTTGAACATTAATCTTTGTTACATGTATTTTGAATTCTTGCCTGTTTCCCTTTTTACTTGGGTTATGGGTTATTTTTTTCTTAACACACAACCTTGTAAACTTTTTTGTAGTAAGCTCATAATTCCCCAACTTTCTTGGTAATTAAAAATATTCTAGGTTGAGCTTAGAAATTTACCATCTCCCCAAAATCATTGCCCTCCACTAGTCAACTGAAGATTTAAAATAATGTAGTTGGCACTTTTTATAGGAAACAAAAATCTTGGAAAATTTCTAGGAAAAATCATATATTTTATTTAATCCCAGTGAAATAATCCAGAAAAAAGATTTGTGATTTAACTTTTTATTTCCCACTCTGTGGTTAGATTTCATAATGTTTAACAAACAGGAATCATGCCTTGGAGCAGCGGTTCTTAACTTGGGGCAGTTTTGCCTCTGAGGGACATTTGGCAATATCCAGAGGTATTTTTGATTGCCACAATGTCGGGGAGGAGCATGCCAATGGCATCTACTAGGTAGAACCAAGTTGTTGTTTAGTGGCTAAGTCAAGTCAGACTCTTTTGCGAACCCACGGACTGTGACCTGCCAGGCTTCTCTGTCCATGGGATTTCCCAGGCCAGAATACTGGAGTGGGTTGCCGTTTCCTTCTCCAGGGGATCTTCCCGACCCAGGGATCAAACCCACATCTCCTGCATTGCAGGCAGATTCTTTACCACTGAGCCACCAGGGAAGCCAGTAGGGCCCAGGGTTGCTGCTAAACATCCTCACTCACAATGTCAGTACAGCTGCTGTGGAGAGAACCCATCACAGAGTTAGTGCTGGTCAGAATGACCATTTATGCTGTATTAGTGGGAGAGAAATGTAATGTCCTGTAATTTAAAATTCACTGTTTCCTTGTCTCTCTCTTTTTCTGAGTAGAGTCCATTGCTTTTCCCTTCATCTTCCTCATGTGTTTTAATGACTCACTTTTGCTCCCCTCTTGGAAACTGGCCAGCTTAGGGAAGTGTGTGGATGGGAACTGTGGTTGTCCCTGCTTCCTGTGTTATAATTTTTGGGCAATGGGCATCCAGTTGTGGACAAGCTCCACATACACATGATTCCAGGTCTCTCATTTTCCAGCTCTTTCTTGTTGGGATATGAATAACTTGGAAATCATGATATTAAAAACCTTGGATATGATATGTTTGCAGACAACTTAGAGACATGTCACTGCATTTGAGCAGGGGTAGTTCTTCCAGGCTGTGCCCCCCAAGTTAGGCTAAAGGAAGGTAAAGGGATAAAAAACTTTGTCTCAGCCATGTTCCTTGAGGGAGAATCTACTCGCCAAGTTTGGGAGAGTCAGTGACAACAGAAAATCCAGGAATAAAATAGTAAATAGAAATGAGTGTGATGGAAGCAGAATGATAATCCAGAAAATGTCACAAATTGCATTGGAACATCATGGCTAGTTTTTCACTCAGAAAAGAAACACACCTTTATTTAAGTGTGTTCCTACTATACAGGATGTTCATTCTTATTCTGTAAAAACCAACCATCAAACAAGCAAACACACACAGTAAGTGGGTTTTTTTTTTTTTTTTGGCAATTAAAATCTGCTGCTGCTGCTGCTAAGTCACTTCAGTCATGTCCGACTCTGTGCGACCCCATAGATGGCAGGCTCCTCTGTCCCTGGGATTCTCCAGGCAAGAATACTGGAGTAGGTTGCCATTTCCTTTTCCACTGCATGAAAGTGAAAAGTGAAAGTGAAGTCGCTCAGTTGCGTCTGACTCTTAGCGACCCCATGGACTGTAGCTCACCAGGTTCCTCCATCCATGGGATTCTCCAGGCAAGAATACTGGACTGGGTTGCCATTTCCTTCTCCAATTAAAATCTGAGAGCAATTTGAATACATTTAAATAAATTTAAATAAAATTAAATTGGAATTTTTGTGGTAGGACTTCCAGATTCTTTGATGTGACAGATTGCACTGGGAATCTAGAAGAGGGGCTTGTGGATGACAGTCTTTTATACTTATTCTACCTTTGAGAACCCTTGTGTTTCATGGAGTGTCTCATGTAGCTGGTGCTGTACCCGTGGTTTCCATCCATGGCTGCCGATTTGAATGAGAATGTGTTCAGTGTGTGGGTGAGACTTAAAACCTCCAGGCTCTCCTCCCTCCAGTTTCTGACTGAATTGCCTGGGTAGGGGCATTGGCTAGTGTAAGAAGTTCTCTGGGTGAGTCCACTGGGCGTGAGAACCCCTTCATAAATAGAACACAGTTTGGGCAGACCCACTGAGACCATGCAGACCAGTGTTTCCAAATTTGTCAGGTCATAAGGATTGTCCAGGTACTCATTAAATCTTTATTCTCAAGTGTCATTCTTGGAGGTTCTGATTCAGTCAGGGCAGTAGTTTCCAGGAATATGTTTGTTTAGCGATCCCTTTGGGTGATGTTTATGCTGAGGCAAGTCTGAGGCACAGTCTGCCCTTCTGTGGTCTTCAGTGGCAGGACCTGAAAGGCAAAGGCTGGTGGACACGGCCCAGAGCACCAGAGCACCAGTTTCACCTTTAGTGCCTCTAAGGTCTGTTTCTGGTCCCTTGCAGGCTCACAAACCTCTAAGGTTTTTTATCCCCCCCCACCCCCCAAGAAAATGAATAGATTCATCCAAAAAGACTGTGTGAGTGTTCAGTCCTCATAAATTCATCCCTTATTTCCTTTATGTCTCTAGGAGTTTATTGGTTTCTACAAAGTTTTGGAAATAAAATAGATGGTTGGTCTTGAGTAGCAAACTTTCCTGGTGGCTCAGATGGTAGAGAATCTGTCTGCAATGCAGGAGACCTGGGTTTGATTCCTGGGTCAGGAAGATTCCCTGGAGAAGGAAATGACAATACATTCCAGTGTCCTTGCCCAGAGAATTCCATGAATATGTCAGGGGAGTTTGTAGTTTCCTGGTTTCTGTCTTGTGGCAGCAAAAATCTGAAGTGACGGATGGACTAGTGTTACAGTTCTGTGTTACAGCTCAGTTTTATTTGGCAAGCAGAAGAAAATACATCCTCGAGGCATGAGGGTGGGCCAACCCAAAAGATGTGAAGAGAAACCCCAGGCTCAATTTTGGCTCCTCTTTTTATATGCTTTTTCTCCCCATCCCCCAAGCCTGCCCTGTGTAAATTGGGCTAGCCAGGAGGGCTGTTTGTTTCACCTGAGGTTCCCACTCTGGTCCTCAGACCTTCCTTTGTGCTATTTTTGCGGGCTTTTTCCTTTCTTTGTCTTTTAGCCACCGCCATTATGGACTCCTTTTTCCTATTCTAACTACCTAACAAACACAGGAGCTTGGTAGGCTGCAATCCATCCATGGCTCAAAGAGTCGAACGCGACTGAATGACTAACACACGCTTACAGGCTTGAGTAGTGAAAGGCAAATACTAGAGAAATGGCAGGATTGGGGGAGAGAGAGAGAGAGAGAGAGAGAGATAGGGAGGAAGAGATGAAGAGGGATACAGAGGAGACACACAGAGAAAGAGAAAGAGAAATAGGAATCTCAAAGTGTAATAAGGACTGAAAACCCAGATTGTTTAAAGAAAAAAAAAAAAAAAAGAAACAATAAAACCTGACTTCAGATGGAGCTTTTCATATCTGTCCTACATTAGAAGCCACACTCCATACCCAGTGCCTTATAAATCTTTGGCGTCTAGAGGTGAACTGCAAATTGGTCAGATCTTGAGGTAATTGTTATTATACCAGTGCTAAAATGTTGCATTAATCCTGTTTATTCTTTTTATCTGATTTCTTTCTAGACTTCTAAAACCCAAGTCAGCAATTATTTTAAGAAGAGGTCAAACAAGCAGGCTGAAGTTACAAAAGATTATTGCTGTTTTGGTTAAAGCTGTTACTAGGGGCTGTTATCAGCTAAGTGGCAGGTTGGACGCTAAGGGAAGTTAAGAGTCAGAAAATATTTATTATCTGGGCAACTCCCTTAAAGGAACAGAACTTTCTTACCTTGCCTGGTCTAACTGGAAAAAGATCTCTGGTAGGTCTTCTAAATAGAGAGTACTGGTGAATGTTTGGTAGGCCATTACTCAGCAGACTCCCCATGCGTGACTCTCTGCTGGGCACAGAGTATGTAACAATGAAAGTCTGGTTCCCTCCTAGGAGATATGGTGTAACAGGAGTGTCCCAGAGCTGACTCAAGGGCACCCATCCACTGAGATGCATGTGACACAGAACCACAAGATTTCCTTCAGCAACTTGGAATTGGAAAGCTGAGAGATGGTAGCACCAGAGGAGGAAGATGAAAGGCAGTGTTGTAAGAGTTAAGTCACATAGTACAGGCTGGGGTGAGCTTGGGGGCTGAGCTGAGGTAGGGGGCTGAGCTGAGGTAGTGAGCTTGGGGGCTGACTGGAAGAGAGAGAATGGGAGTGAGGCAGAGATGGGAGAAATGATGTTGTGACCTTAGGGTCTCTTAGGGGGTGATGGAAAGAAAGGCATCAATTTCTGATGGCGGTTGTGTTCCAGTTCCTGGGAAGCTCTTGTGATCAGGTGGTATGAGGCACCCTGCATCCTTACAGTAAATCCCACCCAGTTTGGTTTGGCTTGAGGGTATCTCTGCCCTTTGCAGACAAAGTGGAATAGAAAACAAAAAGCTGGGCAGTTACTGAGTGTTGTACTGAGGAAATGAAGGTAGAGAGTTAAAGTTGATGAGACTCCAGAGAAAGACAATGAAAACCCTAGTAAATCATGTTAAAGGAATTGCGAGTTTATCCTGAGGCAAAGGGGGAAATAAGTCAGAATGTTAAGTAGAGGACTTCAATAATAGGGGTTGCTTGGAGGTGTAGTGGGGGCGGGGGCCAATGTTGGAAGCTAAGGACCAGCTGGGAGGGTGTTGCAGCTCTGTGAGGAGGTGATGAGGTTCAAATTAGGGCAGTGGCAGAAGGGGTGGGGAGAAGTGGAACAGACTCTTGGCTCTGCAGAAAGGAGAGCTGTCAGCCTGGTCGTCACTTAGAGTGGGGGTAAGGTGATGACGAAGTTAAGAATGGGCTCTGCGGTTTCCCAGGTGGCTCAGAGGTAAAGAATCTGCCTGCCAATGCAGGAGGCACAGGAGATGCAGGTTCGATCTCTGGGTCAGGAAGATCCTCTGGAGAAGGAAAAGGCAACCCACTCTAGTATTCTTGCCTGGAGAATCCCATGGACAGAGGAATCTGGCGGCTACAGTCCATGGGGTCACAAGAATCAGACATGACTAAAGTGTCTTAATACCAGTATTCTTGCTTCCCTGGTAGCGCAGCTGGTAAAGAATCTGCCTGAAATGTAGGAGACCCCGGTTCAGGCCTGGGTTGGGAAGTTCCCCTGGAGAAGGGATACGCTACCCATTCCAGTATTCTTGAGCTTCCCTGGTGACCCAGGCAGTGAAGAATCCACCTGCAGTGCAGGAGACCTGGGTTCCATCCCTGGGTGGGGAAGGTTCCCTCGAGGAAGGCATAGCAACCCATTCCAGTATTCTTGCCTGGAGAACCCCATGAACAGAGGAGCCTGGCAGCCTACAGTTCATGGGGTTGCAAAGAGTCGGACACGACTGAGCGACTAAACACAGCACTAGTCTTCTTGCCTGGGAAATCCCATGGACCTAGGAGCCTTGCAGGCTACAGCCTATATATAGTGTTGCAAAGAGTCTGACACGACTGAAGCTGCATAACGCTAGGTTTATGACTTGGGGTGTTTTCATCTGTGGTATGCCTTGGGATTTAGCAAACTGGTATCAGAGTTGGTTTGTTTTGGAGTGATGGGCTCAAGAAGCCAGAATCTAGAGGAGTGAAGTAGGAAGGGAGTGGGTGAGGGAGAGGGTGAGGAAGAAAAGGAAGGGAGCTAGGTGGGGCAAGGGGATGTTGAGACTTGCAGAGGAACAACTGTGTGTTAGTATAAATGACCCAAGTCCAACCCTCAGGGTGCTCATGACCTTGAGTCTGGGAGAGGAAAATTTAAGTTCCTTGAAGTATGTTGTAACAGCTAGAGGAACTCCAACAGTTTCCCGGAGGAGGTGACTTTGAGTTGAGGCTAAGAACTGTGAAACATAGGATGGGGAAAGGGCAGAGAAGGGAAAGATGTGTCACAGAGAGAGAAAATGGAAGATGAGATGATTTTGAAGACGGAAGTGTGTGGGCCTTGGAATGGGGACTTCCAAGGAAACCAGGGCAGACGAGTCTTTCTGAACATCTGTACTCATTGTCTATATTCATTGTCTCGTCTGCAAGGATTTTAGGAAATGTCAAAATAGTCCATGTATCGAAAAATGACCTAAGGAAATTTGTAATGATGGAGGCTTTTATGGATCCAAGAGTAATTTTCCTTGGTATTTGATCTGTCTTGAGGAAAGTTATGTGTATATACAATGTATTTTTTCCCTCTCTTGCCCACCTCTACCCCTTCTCCATGCTTACAGCCTGCGGGTGGAAACCCAATGCTCAAGTTGGTATATAACTTCTTGGGCTCCATGCTATGCTGATTTACTATTTAGGTTAGATATCTAATGCATAAACCTTGCCCTCTCACCATTGTCATTGAGTGGGTTTTTTTTTTTTTTTTTTTGAAGCTGTAGCCAATTTATAGTAATTAATGTGCTAAGGACAGCAGCTGTAGCAGTCATTAATTCCTTAATCTTGGAGTAGAGAGAAATGGATTAGTTAGAGATAAATATAGCTTATGGCATTTTCTCCTGAGAACAAACCCTTTATAAACAGTGCTTTCTGCTGCAGTGTGGGGGTGGTGGGAAAATGAGAGCCTTTTCCCTTTTCCTTGAGGAATTTTTCTTGTGAGAAGGAAGGAGTAGGGGGCGGGGTGAGGTGAAATGGAGGTTCATCTAAAATGGGACATAAAGGCTGACCCTGGATGCCACGAAAGCTTCTGTCTTCACTCCCAGGACCCTGAGACCTCTGGGTGAAGATTTGCCAATTGAACTTAAATGTGTTTTGTGCACACATCAAATCTCTGCTTAGGAAGACAAGCCAAGGGAGGAGAGAGAGAGGAGAAAAAAAAGAAAACACACCCAGATTCTCTTCTGTTGAGTGAGCCATTTGTTTTAAAATGAGATGAGAGGTGGCTCAAAGATGTTAATGGAAATCTTTGCAAATACAGGCTTAAAGCTTCTTCCATCCAAAGAGTCACTCAGCCATAAATATGTGTGGGTTATTTAGATGCTTCCAAAGGTTACTTGAAAATTGCCTATTTTCCCACAAAGAAGTGAGCTGTTTATTGCTTCAAAAACGTGTCTCAGAAAGAATGTTTTTCTTCATTTGAGAAGGGAAAAAGTACTGAAGTGCATGTAATGCTGGGAAAAGGTTGATTGGAGAGCAGATAGTCTGGGGATAGAGGTTTAGTGTGACTGCAGAAAGTATAATTGCTCTAAACGTTAAGACTGAGGAGAAAGAAGGTGGTATTGTCCTCATGTGACTTCATCAAGTGTTCTCTTAGTGGTTCGGGTGGAAAGTCACAGGAAGGCAGGTTGTGAAGTAGGGCTTCTCAGGTGGCGCTAGTGGTAAAGAACCCACCTGCCAATGTAGGAGACATAAGAGACGTGGGCTCGATCCCTGAGTCGGGAAGATCCCCTGGAGGAGGGCACGGCAATCCACTCCAGTATTCTTATCTGGAGTATCCCATGGACAGAAGAACCTGGCGGGCTCTAGTACATAGGGTCACAAAGAGTCGGACACGACCGAAGCGACCTAGCATGCATGCATACAAGGGAGAGGAAGTTGAGTTTTGCAATCTGGATGGGTGGGGGGAGCTGAAAAGTAATACCTCTGTGAATACTTCACAATGGCTCCCTAACAGCAAAGGGGAGCTTGGCAAAGCCCTCATTGGCATCTCATTAATTCATAGCTAGTCCCGTTGTAGGGTTACCAAGTGAGAGGGCCCCGTTTTTTCACTCTTTGGGAAACCCTATAAGGGAGAAGATTTTTCTGGCTACTTAGGTAGATTTACACTGGATCTCAATAAGGTTGAGGCTGGTGTTTTATAATTCAGATACATCTCTTTGTGGATGGCTGGTATGGATGGCCTTAACTGGGATTGAATTTATATCAAAATCAGGGTTGAGACCAGGGCTTGATAAGCATGCTGGTAATTCCTACATGTCTCCTCTGGGGAGTATGGAGGCCCCCCTTGCCATGAGATCCTTGTCACATGGAAATATAAAGCAGGTTGAAAGATGACATTTGTTGAGGATATCCTATATACAGTGCTACATCAGGCATGTTTAAAAAAAAAACTTTTAATTTTGTATATTGAGGTGTAGCCAGTTAACAATGTTGTGATAGCTTCAGGTGAGCAGTGAAGGGACTCAGCCACACATACACATGTATCCTTTCTTCCCCAAACTTCCCTCCCATCCAGGCTGCTATATGACATTCAGCAGAGTTTCATGTGCTATACAGTAGGTCCTTGTTGGTTATCCATTTTAAATATAGCATATATTAGGCATTTTTTACTGTTGTATTTTAATTCAACCTCAAGAATCCTGGAAGGTATTTCCTCATTATCACATAAGTGAAAACTGAAAATCGCTCAGTTGTGTCCAACTCTTTGCAACACCATGGACTATATAGTCCATGGAATTCTCCAGGCCAGAATACTGGAGTGGGTAGCCCATCCCTTCTCCAGGCGATCTTTCCAACCCAGGGGTCAAACCCAGGTTGCCTGCATAGCAGGCGGATTCTTTACCAGCTGAGCCACAAGGGAAGTCCCATTATCACATGTGAGTGAAGTAATTTGCCCAAGATTGAAAGAGAGGTATGCACACGCACACACACACATGCACATTCAGGCTTCCTCACACACTGGGTTCATTTGGCCTCAGAGAGCCCTGTGGGTGAGCATGCTAAGCGTCCCAGTTCTTTGCAATAGCCTTAAAGTGGGAAAAGACCATCAAAGTTACCTGGCTCAATACATGTCTCTGAGCGGGACTTCCCTGCAAGCAGTGGGACTTCCCAGGAGGCTATGGGAAGCTTGGTCCAGCCACACTGATGCTCCAAATGCTTTGGTTTTCTTCTCCTTTCCCCAAATCCCTGAAGACTAAGACCAAAAGGAATCACACAGTGTTGTTGTTTGTATACTAACTGAAAAATGCATGACTCTCCGTAAAAATATAGACAAATCTGTTGTCTGCTGAGAACAGAAGATAAGGAATAAACCAAGTTATTGGCAGTATTTCCCATGGGTTCCACTTGTGCACCCACTCCAGTATTCTTGCCTAGAGAATCCTGTGGACAGAGGAGCCTGGTGGGCTGCTGTCCATAGGGTCGCGTAGAGTCGGACACGACTGAAGTGACTGAGCTGCAGCAGCCACTTGTGCAAGAATGAATCAGTCATTGGATGTTCATGGCAACAACCAGCACCAACCTTTTTGCTTTTAGAAACTGAAAAAAAGAGTCAGTTGTTTGTTGCCCTGCAGCAGCAGGAAATAATAAAGCCAATTAATTTTGAATTCACACGATGCCCATGTCTTCCTTTAGTCTGGCTTAGGTTTGTTGAATTGGAAGAGGCCGTTCTCACTTGTTTATTCTGATGTTTTGAATCTCTTGGAAGATACCCCTGCTTAGACAGTCTGGTTTCATGTTTTATCGTATTTTGTTCCCAAAGCCTGACTCAACTTGTAGGGCTTTATGCAGGATAGTTTGCTTACAACCATATTTAATAAAGCTGGCTGTCAATTTGTCACATGGTCACTTTGTCAACAACAGGCAATACAGAATAGTACAGTAGTCATAGTAGAAGGGCTTCATTGGAATTCAGTTTTGATCGTTAAAATGGATAGAAGATAAACTGCTTAGCAGTTCTTCACAACCGCATAAATTGGATGTCCAACAGTGCAAAACTCCAAAGTGCATCCTTTCAATCTGTGAAAAGAAGCATTAGAGGCCGAACTTAGAATTTGTTTCAATTCAGTTGACGGTAATCCCAGACACAAGGGAGTGTCCTAGGTACTATTCATTTCTTTGAAAATTGATATGTCATGGCTAAAATCAGCCAATAGCTCTGGAAAGAAAAGCTAGCACATTCATGAATGATCCTTGAGTTCTGTGTTTTAATTTAAAATTGTTTGTTAAAGTCATGCTTGATTCCACTGAGCATTTTGATGGGCTAACTTTGACTGCCTGGTAAAAATCCAATAAAGTTAAATGCAAATTATAAACAGTTTTAGCTATTAATGCTAAGTAATGATGTTGTATGTGGTAAGAGAAAGAATCAGTTTCTTCCTTGATGTGTAGATATGCTTTATAAATTTGGTATTGTTTCTCTTTGCTAGAGGTAAAATTTCCTTTGGGGGTAAGAGAAAAATTTCCAAGCTATTTCCTGCTCAAAAATCTGCAGCTAGCTCTCCTTGCACTCTAGGAAAATATCCAAATTCCTGAGCTGGCCATCAAGAACCTACCTTGCCAAACTCATCAGCAGGATTTCTTGGAGGCAATGCTTCCTGTTACTTGTGTGGACCAAAGTTCTTCTAACCTGGAATATTGCCTTCCATCTGAATTTATACCCATCCTTTAAACTTCAAGCTCAACTTGATCTCTCCCACGATTTTATTTTTTTCTCTCCAATCTAAATGAATTCCTATAGAAAATGTTTATATGACTTCTATGTGTAAAGGATATACCTCTATAGGCTGAGATTGAAGTAGTAAAGAACATAAGTATTAAGCAGGATTCCTAAACTCCCTCTATGGCTAATTCCAAGTTGGACATCAGTACTACCTTTTGATAGAGCAGTTAAATTGAGTATTTCTGAAGGGTCCCTGGGACTGTCATAGGATAAAGTGGGGTTTATTCTTCCACATTTCTGTTTCCTGGCTGGCAAATGGGATTGTTTTTTGGAAGAGAGGCAGGTTTTCTTCTTCTGAAAATCCCTTTGAGGCCTCTCAGGGATTTGGCTTTAAAGGGAAAAGACTGGAAGTAGATCTGAAGGTATTCTGGGTTCTTCCCACTGCAGGTGGAACAGGGCATTGTGTGAATCCAAAATTAATTTGCTTAATTATTTCCTGCTGCTGCCCTAAAAACAGGCAACTGACTTAAAGCAGCTGGGTTGGTACTTTTGGGGTTCCTGAAGTACTGCTGGGGTTCTGACTTCCTCTACCCTTCCTTTATCTGCTTCCTCAGAAGATATATCTCGATGTTGGGTTATCTCTGCTGAGGCCTTGGCTTGCTTAAGTCCCTCGATCTGGTTTCTTGGCCAGAGCAGCCCACAGTTACCTTAGAGATTCTTTGTCTTCTTCCACCTCCTGTGCTGAGCTCAGCTGTTTCCAGAGACCTCCAGAGGCCCCTGCAAACTCTTTGGTGCCAGTTTCTGCTGTCCCATTTGTTTATACATCACCACAGTCTGGGTAAGACTTAACCATCCCAGTTAAAAAAGTTACCTAACAATCCAGGAGGGTTACTAGTAGGGTTACAACACAGTAGGACTGCTGACTGTTCTTTATCCTGAGATGCAGGGGTGAGGGTAGGGAGGAGAGGGACTGACTCCCAAGTGCTACTGAATAGAGGGAACCTAGCAGGGTCTTGAGAGTCCTTGGACTGCAAAGAGATCCAATCCATCCATCCTAAAGGAGATCAGTCCTGGGTGTTCATTGGAAGGACTGATGCTGAAGCTGAAACTCCAGTACTTTGGCCACCTCAAGCGAAGAGTTGACTCGTTGGAAAAGACCCTGCTGCTGGGAGGGATTGGGGGCAGGAGGAGAAGGGGACGACAGAGGATGAGATGGTTGGATGGCATCACCGACTCGAGGGGCATGAGTTTGAGTAAACTCCGAGAGTTTGTGATGGACAGGGAGGCCTGGCGCGCTGTGATTCATGGGGTAGCAGAGAGTCGGACACGACTGAGTGACTGAACTGAACTGAGCAGGGTCTCTGCCCTTTGATGGGTTCTCTTTCCCTCTCAGGGAGAGGCCAACAGTCTGTGTCATACCTTTGCAATCCCTTTTCTCTTGTCTGGGGTTCACAGTTCCCCTTTGTGGCATTAAAGAAGGTTCTGGCTAAAAAATTATAGGGATTGTGAAAGGATCAGCTATGACAAACCTAGACAGTGTATTAAAGGCAGAGATATCACTTTGCTGACAAAGGTCCGTATAGTCCAAGCTATGATTTTTTTCCAGTAGTCATTTATGTATGTTAGAGTTGGACCATAAGAAGGCCGAGCACTAAAAAAAAAAAAAAAAAAAAAAAGAAGGCCGAGCACTGAAAAATTAATGCTTTCAAATTGTGGTGTTGGAGAAGACTCTTGAGATTCCCTTGAACTGCAAGGAGATCGAACCAGTCAATCCTAAAGGAAATCAACCTTGAATATTCATTGGAAGGACTGATGTTGAAGCTGAAGCTCCAATACTTTGGCCACCTGAGGCAAAGAGCCAACTCATTGGAAAAGACTCTGATGCTGGAAAAGATTGAAGGCCAAAGGGAAAGGGGCGGCAGAGGATGAGATGAAGAGAAACCATCAATGACTCAACGGACATGAATTTGAGCAAACTACGGGAAAGAGTGGAGGACAGAGGAGCCTGGCGTGCGCTAGTCTATGGGGCTGCAAAGAGTAGGACAGGGCTGAGTGACTAAGCACGCATACATGCATGTGTGGCTGGAACCCATAGAAGCATATGGAGTAATTGTATGAAGTAGGTGTAGCAGGTAGAATAATGGCTTCAGAGATATCCATGTCCTAATTCCTGGAACCTTGCATGGCAGAGACTTTGCAGAAGTAATTAAGGTTAGGGATCTCTTGAGGAGATTAGATTATGTGGGTGGGTCAGATAATGTATTAATATGAGAATGAGAGGAAAAATGAGAAAGAGAGGGGATGGGAGGACTGGGAAGATATAGTGGGAGAAATGATAGATTATCAAGAGAGAGAGAGAGGAGAGAAGAGAGAGAGAGGAAGAAAGAAGAGAAGAGAGATACCAAAGATTCTACACTGGTGGACTTGAAGATGAAGGGAGGAAGCCAGAAGCCAAGGAATGCATGTAACTTCTAGAATTTGGAAAAGGCAAGAAAACACAGATTATCCTCCAGCACCTCTAGAAGCAGCGCAGCCTGGCTGACTCCTTGACTTTGGCCCTCTGAAACCCACTTCCAACTTCTGACCTCCAGAACTGTGAGATAATAAACTTGTGTTGTTTTTATGCTACTAAGTTTGTGGCAGTTGGTTCTACAGAACAGGAAACTACTATGCAAGCTAATATCGAAGCTCATTCTTGCAGTTCAGAAGTGCTCCTGCTTAGAGTGCACTCTGGGGTGAGGAGAGGTAGAGGATGGCCACACTCACCCTGATAGAAGGGGTAGGGGCTGGTGACACTGTGAAGAGAAGAAGGGAAGAACCTGAAAGGTCATGAGATGTGGCAGGCTCCAGTGACTGGCTGGTTGTGAAGGATGAAGAAGCAACTCCATCATTTAAGGTTCCCCACCCCCTGCAACATGCAATGAAGGAGACACAGGAGACATGGGTTCAGTGCTTGGGTCAGGAAGATCCCCTGGAGAAGGAAATGGCACCCCACTCCAGTATTCTTGCCTGGGAAATCCCATGGGCAGAGGAGCCTGGTGGGCTGCAGTCCAAGGAACCACAGAGAGTTGGACACGACTGAATCCACACACCCCCATATTTATTTATCTATTTTTGTCTGCATTGGGGCTTAGCTGCATTGTGCAGGCTTAGCAGTTGGTCTGTGGGCTTAGTTGCCCCACGGCATATGAGAATTTTAATTCCCCAACCATGGATCAAATCTGCGTCCCCTGAATTTAGAGGCAGATTCTTAACCACTGGACCATGAGGGGAGTCCCCCACTTAAGGGTTTTGAGGCTGGAAGAATGAGAGGATAGTGGTTCAATTCAACAGTAGAGGAAGAAAGAAAGGGGAGTTGGAGAGGATGGCAGATTGCAGGACAGCATGGTTGGGTGAAATTAAAAGTGAATTTCATTTTATTGACGTTGAACTTGGAAGAGCCCTTGAACTTGGAGCACTAGGATTGGGGGCAACTTGGAGTGATAGTAGATGAACAGATAATAATTAGGTTAAGAGAGTGAATAATGGCTGAAAAGTTGGGATTGAAGGTGTGTCTCTGGAGGATGAAGATGGAAGTGGGAAGTGTTAGTCACTCAGTTTTGACTCCATGGGCTGTAGCCCACCAGGCTCCTTTGTCCATGGGATTTTCCAGGCAAGAATACTGGAGTTGCCATTTCCTTCTCTAGGAGATCTTTCTTGCTCACCCAGGGATTGAGTGGTCACCCAGGTCTTGCTCACCCAGGTCTTGCTCACCCAGGTCTCCTGTATTGTAGGCAGATTCTTTACTGTCTGAGCTACAAAGGAAATCTGAAGATTGAGATGGGAGCTGAAGCAATGAAGAGAAGAAAATTTTCATTGAGACAGTCAGAGAAGAGGGATTGTAAGCTAGCATTCACTGAGCACCTAATTCAACCAGGCATTGAAGTAATATTTTATTTTTAAAATATATGTTAAGTAATTTAATACCTGGGCTTGCCAGACGGTGCTAGTTGTAAAGAACCCACCTGCCAATGGAGGAGATGTAAGAGACGCAGGTTCAATCCCTGGGTAGGGTCGCAAAGAGTTGGACAATACTGAAGTGACTTAACACACACACAATTTGATACTTTTAACAGCCTCCTATTCAACCATTGTGACATAGTGATGAAACTATTTTTGAAGATGATAAATACAGAATCAGAGAAAGTAAGTAACTGTCCCATAATCTAACAGCCAGTAAGTCCTCTTCTATACCATGTGCATAGTTAGGAGAAGCCAAGAAGCAGGTCAAATATTACTCATAAAAGATTAGCCAATCAGAATTAAGAATACGGAGTGATGCTTCACTAGAACCCAACACTGGGTATTAGCAATACTCTTTTGAGGTAGGTTTCACTGTTGGTGGTCTCTTCAGTTATGTAAGGGCTTCAATGAAGTGTCTATTCTGTGATGATGATGACGATGATGATGATGATGATGATGTGTGTGTGTGTGTGTGAGATAAAGACAGAGAAACAGAGTCAGAAAAAGAGAAATGACAGATCACTGTTCTCACAGGCACAGTTAGTCTTCCTGACTAGAAAGTAAGCATATAGAAAATGTTTTAGATTTTTAAGATGCCAGGCCTTCCCAGAAGTACTGGTTATAATTTTAGTGACAACCATTGTGGGAAGTATTTGACTTTTGGCTCGGAAGTTTCATGGACCAGATGAATCAATAATATATGACACAACTTTTCAATTCCCCCCAATCAGGTCTATAAAAGGCACGCTTGCATGGCTCACCCACATTCAGGCAGAATCAGATGGTCTATTAATTCAGATTTGAATGAAAAACTCTCACCTCTCTTTTAGCTGTTCAGGATGCAGCACGCAACTTGTTATTAAAATGAACACTTACAGTGACCACAGCCCTGAATCTAATACTCCATATGGCACCAGAATGAAGGCTCTCGACGTGTGCACTTTTGTCTTTGGTCATTTCAGACTGAAAATACAATTAGACTTGGCTGTCAGACAGATGAAATCTGTCATATTTCCCCTATAGGACCTGCACTTGGTCCAGATCAATAAATATAAAACCACTTGCCCATAAATTGCAAACTAAGCTTGCAGCTTCAGTACATGTGGGCTTAAATTCACTTGTATCTGGCATTCACTGCTTCCTGGCCAAACAGTCTGTTTCTGTGATTAGTGCAATTTCATAGCTGGACCAGAAAAACAATGCTGCAAACCATCACTATAAAGCAGCAGATGGCTTTGCCACACCTTCCCTGTAAGGGCAGTTCCCTCAGAAAATGGGGTTTGAGCTGCTTGCTGTCTAGAATGGAACTTTAAAATTGGGATGAGTTCAAGTCATTTCCTGAGTATAGCTCCACGGAGCTGTTGTTATTTTTTTCCTATTTCTTCTTGAGATTTCAAACAGAATTTGTAATAAACTTTACCTGGACTTGACTTGTCACCCGGAAGAGACGTGCTTTATGTACAGAGATACAAGATTCCCTGTATATGCTTGACAGAGCCAGCTTTTACTGGATGATACACGCTTTTTGGAAGCTTCCCAGGTGGTGCTAGTGGTAAAGAACCTGTCTTCCAATGCAGGAGACACAAGAGATGTGGATTCGATCTCCTGGGTCAGGAAGATCCCCTGGAGGAGGGTATGCCAGCTCACTCCAGTATTCTTCCCTGGAGAATCCCATGGACTGAGGAGCCTGGTGGGCCACAGTCTGTGGGGTCACAAAGAGTCAGAAGCGATTCTGGATGCCTGAAGCGATTGCGCATGCCTGTACATGTTGGATTGGCTTCACAGAGAATGAGAGGCACTTGCTTTTGCTCCAGAGACCACTAGCTGAGATAACATTGATTTTGGGGGAAAGGTACATTCTTAACACCTGTTTTCTTCCCCCATTTATTTTAGCTTAGAGGCCCGGTTTCAGGCAAAGGGAATTTTCTCTAGTGTAACACAGAATTAGGCTGTAGAATTTGCTGGTGTGGGACATTAAGTGAGACAATTAAAAGTGAGACAATTAACCTAGACTCTTTAGAGGCAAGAATTAGGCACTGGCTGTATCTGAATAAGAGGAACATCTCTATTTTCAGGAGCTACTTTGGCAGCAAAACCTTCATACTTCCAAATACGGTGCTTGCTAAGCAAAGTGATTACAAAATCAGGTCAAGGAAAAAATTCCTTTGCGACAGACAGTATAAAAAAGATGTGTCAAGTGAGCTGGTGGTGTCACTTCCTTGAAGGCCACTGCTCTTGGAGTTAGAACATATTCTGAGATCACGGACCCAGAGCACAGACTGGTGGCTGCCAAGAGGGAGAGGTTGGGGAATGATAGATTGGGAGTCTGAGGTTAGCAGATGTAAGCTTTCATATTAGAATTCATTAACAAGGGCCTACTGTATAGCACAGAGAACTATATTCAGTATCCTATGACAAACCATAATAGAAAAGGATCTGAGAAAAAGAATATAATATATGTGATATTGAATCACTTTGCCGTACAGCAGTATTTAACATCACATTATAAGTCAAATATACTAAAAAGAAATTCTGAGAATGGTTGAGTGCATCTGGCTGAGTGCCGGTTCTTTGCTTGGTTTGGTCATCCCTCTTTGCGAATTCGTGAAGATCTGGTGACACTGTCTGAAGCTGCCCCCTTAGATGTGCTCATGTTATTAACAGGAACTTCTCGTGAGTGGTAAGTTAGAATAGCCCATTAAGGCCCCTGAAAATCAACAATTCAAAATAAGTGGAGCAAACAATACATACTGTGTCCACAGGGCATGCATTTTTGGGGAAATCATATGATTTGGGTAAATTATTCTTGAAGTCATGTTAGACTTTTAGCTGTGTTTTTAATTCTAGTAGGTAAAATCTGATCAACGTTTGAATTGGTGTAGACCAAGAATTACAGTCTTTCAGACATTGTAGGTGAGTGTAAGATACTGGACCGGCCCATGAACAGAACAGATAATGAACTTCAACCTTAAAAAAAAAATCAAAGCACAACAGTAGGCCTCATTTTACTAATTAAATATTAGTTTATATCAAACAAGCTGGCTTCAAAACACTCCTTCCCCCTTGCCCCACAAACCCAGCAATACTTAACAGGAAAAGATAAAACTCTCAAATTAGGGTAGCTCAAGGCAAATAGATGGGGAAACAATGGAAACAGTGACAGGCTTTCTTTTCTTGGGCTCCAAAATTACTGCAGATGGTGACTGCAGACTTGAAATTAAAAGACGCTTACTCCTTGGAATAAAAGCTATGACAAATCTAGAGAGTGTATTAAAAAGAAGAAACATTACTTTGCTGACAAAGGTCCATATAGTCAAAGCTATGGTTTTTCCTTTAGTCATTTACGGATGTGAGAGCTGGACAGTAAAAACGGCCAAGCACCAAAGAACTGATGCCTTCAAACTGTGGTGTTGGAGAAGACTCTTGAGAGTCCATTGGATTGCAAGGAGATCAAACCAGTCAATCCTCAAAGAAATCAGTCCTGAATATTCACTGGAAGGACTGATGCTGAAGCTGAAGCTCTAATACTTTGGTCATCTGATGTGAAGAGCCGACTCATTGGAATAGACCCTGATGCTGGGAAAGATTGAAGGCAGGAGGAGAAGGGGATGACAGAGGATGAGATGGTTGAATGGCATCACTGACTTGGTGGACATGAGTTTGAGTAAACTCCAGAAGATGATGAAGGACAGGGAAGCCTGTCATGCTGCTGTCCATGGGGTTGCAAAGAATCAGAAATAACAGAGTGACTGAATAACAAAGGAATAACCAATAAAGAAGGAGAAAGTGTGCAGTGGGAGGCACTAATCAGTGTGGAGGGCTTCCCAGGTTGCCCAGTGGTAGAGAATCCATCTTCCAACCAGGAGATGCAGGTTTGATCATCCCTGGGTCAGGAAGATCCCCTGGAGAAGGGAATGACAACCCACTCCACTATTCTTGCCTGGAGAATCCCATGGATAGAAGAGCCTGGCGGTGTGCCGTGGTGTCACAAAGAGTCAGACATTACTGAGTGATTAAACCACATCACCAGCATCATTTGGTGTATGAGTCGAATTTTTTTCTTCTTTTTTTCAAATTGAAGTATAGTTGATTTGTAATATTGTATTAGTTTTAGGGGTACAGCATAATGATTCAATATTTTTATGGATTATATTCCATTTGCAGTTATTAAAAGATAATGGCTATATTTCTCTGTGCTGTACAATGTATCCTTGTTGCTTATCTATTTTAATCATAGTAGTTTGTATCTCTTAATCTCCTGCCCCTATCTTGTCCCTCCGCATTTTCCCTCTCACCACAGGCCACCCTAGTTTTCTACATCTCTGGGTCTGATTCTGTTTAGTTATATATATCTGTTTTATTTTTTAGATTTCACATATAAGTGGTAACACACAATATTTGTATTTCTCTGACTTATTTCACGAAGCATAGTATTAGGTGCATCCATATTTTTGCAAATGGCAGCATTTCACTCTTTTTTATGGCCATGTAATTTTCAATTATACATTGAATATATAATTTAATATATAATCTTATTTGTCCATTCATCTGTCAGTGGACACTTGGGTTGCTTCCATATCTTGGCTCTTGTAAATACTGCTGCCGTGAACATTGGGGTGTAAGTATCTTCTGATTAGTGTTTTTGCCTTGGTTTTGGATATGCACCCAGAACTAGAATTTCTGGGTCATATGATAGAGTTGGACATGACTTAGCAACTGAACAACAACAACAATGGTAGTTTTAGTTTTTTGAGGAAACTCCTTATTATTTTCCATAGTGACTGAGTTACATTTTGAATTATATTTTCCTGTGTTTCAGGCAGAAAAATACATGAATACATACTTGGAAACTATTTAATGCTCAATTATATATAGTTTATCTGTGCCTCTATGCTCTATCTGGCACCACTGTGCTAGGTGTTAGGTTATAAGTGAAATAATAGTCATGGTGTTTGCCCACAAGTGGTTTACCAGCTACACTGCCTCATGTATGGACTTGAACATCACCCTCTGTTTCCTGTGGCATTTCCCTTGGTTTTGGTGAGAGCCTACTCTTTAATCTGCTCCTGGCCCTCTGCGTGTCCTCCCCATGGCACCCTTCCTTCTTAATTCTTTCTTTGGCTTCTGTGATGCTATTTTCTCCTGTTTTGCATTCACTCTTGTTCACTGCTCCTTCTCATTCTCTTTGTGAGTTTGAATGTTGGTGTTTCCTGTGTTCTGTTCCCAGACCTGTTCCCTGTGGACTCATTGCCTGAGAGGAGGTGATTTTTTCTAGAAAGGAATTGAACATGAAACCTCCAGTTCGCTGAACTTAACATTGACTGACCTGGAAGAATCATGAAGGCAGAAGAGTGAGGCATCAATAAGTGATGTGTTGGCTTCTGACATAAAAACAGAAAGTACAATAACATCAGAAAGCAAGGACTACGTTGGGAGTTCCTTCGATAATTACTGGTGGAATGCATTGAGATCTCCCTTTGGAGCTGAATGCCTTAAAAAAAATCATAATGGCCACAAAACACTGGAACTCTTGAAAACTTGTAAACAGGAAATAGAGATATTGAAGAAGTGGCCTGAGGTAGAGGAAACAGAACCTTAGAGAAAATCGTAAATGATGCATTAAAATAGGAAAAATATGAAGTTGAAGTCCTAGCATAATCCACACTGGTTATAGGCATACACCTATTAGGTATAGTAATAAGTGAAGATGTGTTTTTGGCACATAGCTTCTGCCCTAGAAGAACATAGTTACGGCATGTAAGTTAGCTACTGCATGAATAAGTTAACACAGAGATTATTAGATCATAGTCAGTTTAGTTTTTCTACCATTTTGGTTTCTATTCACATTGAATATTTTTTTTTTAAAGCCTGCTTTCTCCTTTCTGATGTTTCAAAGTATGCACAGTGATTTGAATTCCAAGGTATCTGATGCAAAAAGGTTGTGGTGAGGTTTACACAAAGAATCAAGCTTTGAGAAATCTTATAATAAACCTGTATCATCATATAACATAAGCAGATTTTCAATAAGCATTCCCTGGTGAAACATACAATTGTACATACAGGGTGGGAACTACAAAATAGACAATACCTCTGGAGACAGCTTCTTATGCTTGTCTAGCTAGGACCACACTTTTTTTTTCTTTTCAGCCTTTTTGAGACTACAGTTTTCCTGGATTTTGCTTCCAAGAAAGGAAGTTGTCTTTGCCAAGCTATGAGACTTTAAAGAAGATTACCAAGCTTAGCTGCCATTTTAGGATCCAGACATTCATTCCATGCATTATTACCTAGAGAGAGGGAGGAAAAAATGAGACAGGTCTTTCATGTTCATAAAGTACAACAGGCATTAAACCTAATGGACAGGAGAGATTTGAGCTGTGGACTCATCTTGTGCAGGACAGAAGCCATACCTTTTTGCTGTCTTTGCTAATGGAGAGGCAGTGACTAACTGAATGTTCCCAGGGGAGTGGGCTTGATTACCATCCCCTGGCCTCATCCAGGGGTCAAGATATAAAAAGTGGGTGCTTGGAAGAGTCAGCAGGTCTGATTCATATCCTCTAGGCGGTACTTATGAGGCATTTTTGGCCCATCAAATGGCTCATGATAAAGTACAGTAGTGCAATGTGTATTTTTACTGCAGGCCAATTAAGAAGGGGGAGAGAGAGTGATAAGGAAAATAACATGTCCTTGCAAAGCAGGAACAACAGTCATAGCAGCAGGAGAATGGGAAAAAAAAGATACACAGAGAGGAAACAGCCAGCCACTTAAAGCAGTTAAAGGGGTCAGGCCGCTCATGTGTTGAGGCCCACCCACTGCCGGAAAATTCCCTTTTCCTGCTGGTTTTTGGGCAGTGGAGATCTTCAAAAGGGAATAATTGTGTGGTAACATATGTTCATCCAGACATAGATTGGTGAGTTCCAAATCAAATAGTATTTTTTTTAAAATGTCATTTGAGGAGGAAATAATATTTCTTGAGATTCTTATCAGAGTGCTGTTAGTCTTGCATGCTCTGGTTTTGTGGTTTTTCTCTTCTCACCTATATCTGTTTCTATTCTTCCTCTAGAAAGCCAGAGAAAAGCTTTTGGAAAACTTTTATCATTTGATTATTATTTTTCCAGTTTCACTGAGGACAAGTTTTTGAGTGTGGGTTGGCTTCCCTGGTTTCTCAGAGGTTAAAGCATCTGCCTGCAATGCGGGAGACCTGGGTTTGATCCCTGGGTCAGGAAGATCCTCTGGAGAAGGAAATGGCAACCCACTCCAGTATTCTTGCCTGGAGAATCCCATGGATGGAGGAGCCTGGTGGTCTATGGTCCACAGGGTTACAAAGAGTCGGACATGACTGAGCGACTTCACTTTCACTTTCTTTTATAAAATTTTCCCCTTTCTGTAATGTTGAGGTTGCATTACCCACCCCATGAAATTCTCTTGGGGGCCTGTAGTCACCAGACTGCTTCTTAATTTGCTTTTATTTTCTTAAGGTGCCTGGGATTGCTAGAGACTAGAAGAAAGATAAGAAGAGAGAGTGGGAGGAAGGAAAGGATGTATAAAAGGGGGAATAAATCAGGAATTTCTTAATACAGGAAGAGAGGAAGGAGGGAAAATAGAATTGATGGAAAATGTTAGTAATTTGAACAACCAAGAATAATGCTTGCTACTTAAAATTAATGATAGGTAACAAACTCATCAATACTGCTGACCACCCATGGGAGTAGAGACAGAGATAAGAGCTAGAGTAAATATGTCAAATTTATGAATATCCAAATGCATTTGGTCACTTAGGACATAATGATTGTTCCTGAGACAGGGCAAAAATGGAGAAGAACATTTCTAGGTAATTTTATCCCTAAATACTACTACTGAAAAAAATTGGGGGGGGGCAACAGAAGTAGGAATGGGGTGAAATGTCCATTTTCAGCTGGCTATTTAAGGGATTAGATCTGAGAGAGTGCGTGAAGAACTATGGACGGAGGTTCGTGCCATTGTACAGGAGGCAGTGATCAAGACCATTTCCAAGAAAAAGCAATGCAAAAAGCAAAATGGTTGTCTGAGGAGGCCTTTCAAATAGCTGAGGAAAGAAGAGAAGCTAAAGGCGAAGGAGAAAAGGGAGGATAGACCCATCTGAATGCAGAGTTCCAAAGAATAGCAAGGAGAGATAAGAAAGACTTCCTCAGTGATCAATGCAAAGAAATAGAGAAAAACAATAGAATGGGAAAGACTAGAGATATCTTCAAGAAAATGAAAGATACTAAGGGAACATTTCATGCAAATATAGGCTAAATAAAGGACAGATACGGTATGGACCTAACAGAAGCAGAAGATATTAAGAAGAGGTGGCAAGAATACACAGAAGAACTATACAAGGAAGATCTTCATGACCCAGATAACCACAGTGGTGTGATCACTCACCCAGAGCTGGCTGGAATGCGAAGTCAAGTGGGCCTTAGGAAGCATCACTACGAACAAAGCTAGTGGAGGTGATGGAATTCCAGGTGAGCTATTTCAAATCCTAAAAGATGATGCTGTTAAAGTGTTGCACTCAATATGCCAGCAAATTTGGAAAACTCAGTGGTGGTCACAGGACTGGAAAGGTCAGTTTTCATTCCAACCCCAAAGAAAGGCAATACCAAAGAATGTTCAAAATACCACACAATTGCATTCATCTCCCATGCTAGCAAAGTAATGCTCAAAATTGTCCAAGACAGGCTTTAACAGTATGTGAACCGTGAACTTCCAGATGTTCAAACTGGATTTAGAAAAGGCAGAGGAACCAGAGATCAAACTGCCAACATCCACTGGATTATCAAAAAAGAGAGTTCCAGAGAAACATCTACTTCTGCTTTGTTGACTATGCCAAAGCCTTTGTCTGTGTGGGTCACAACAAACTGTGGAAAATTCTTAAAGAGATGGGAATACACCAGACCACCTTACCTGCCTCCTGAGAAATCTATATGCAGGTCATGAAGCAACAGTTAGATCTGGACATGGAACAATGGACTGGTTCCAAATTGGGAAAGGAGTACATCAAGGCTGTATATTGTCAGCCTGCTTATTTAGCTTATATGCAGAGTACATCATGTGAAATGCCAGGCTGGATGAAGCACAAGCTGGAAACAAGATTGCTGGGAGAAATATCAATAACCTCAGAAATGCAGATGACACCAGCCTTATGGCAGAAAGCGAAGAAGAATTAAAGAGACTCTTGATGAAAGTGAAAGAGGAGAGAGAAGTTGGCTTAAAACTCAGCATTCAGAAAACAAAGATCATGGCATCTGGTCCCATCACTTCGTGGCAAATAGATGGGGAAACAATGCAAACAGTAACAGTCTTTATTTTTTGGGGCTCCAAAATCACTGCAGATGGTGACTGCAGCCATGAAATTCAAAGATGCTTGCTCCTTGGAAGAAAAGTTATGCCCAACCTTGACAGCATATTAAAAAACAGAGACATTACTTTGCCAACAAAGGTCCATCTAGTCAAAGCTGTGGTTTTTCTAGTAGTCATGTATGGATGTGAGAGTTGGACTATAAAGAAAGCTGAGCACTGAAGAATTGATGCTTTTGAACTATGGTGCTAGAGAAAATTTTTGAGAGTCCCTTGGACTGCAAGGAGATCAAACTAGTCAATCCTAAAGGAAATCAGTCCTGAATATTTATTGGAAGGACTGATGCTGAAACAGAAGCTCCAATACTTTGGCCACCTGATGTGAAGAACTGACTCTTTTTTTGTTTTGTTTTTTTAATTTTATTTATTTATTTATTTCATTTATTTTTATTAGTTGGAGGCTAATTACTTTACAATATTGTAGTGGGTTTTGTCATACATTGACATGAATCAGCCATGGATTTACATGTATTCCCCATCCCGATCCCTCCTCCCACCTCCCTCTCTACCCAATTCCTCTGGGTCTTCCCAGTGCACCAGGCCCGAGCACTTGTCTCATGCATCCAACCTGGACTGGTGATCTGTTTCATTATAGATAATATACATGTTTTGATGCTGTTCTCTCGAAACATCCCACCCTCGCCTTCACTCTTTGAGAAAGATCTTGATTCTGGGAAAGACTGAAGGCAGGAGAGTAAGGGGACAATAGAGGATGAGGTGGTGGATGGCATCACTGACTCGATGGACATGAGTTTGAGTAAGCTCCGGGAGTTGATGATGGACAGGGACGCCTGGCGTGCTGCAGTCCATGGGGTCACAAAGAGTCAGACACGACTGAGCGACTGAACTGAACTAAGTTGATGGAATTCTCTGGCTGTTTTCTCACCCTTCTCTTTGTCTTTGCACATTCTGTTTTGACTTCTTATTTTCAAAGACAATTTGAGCTTTATGTTTTTACCTGATTAGAATAATATAATCCAAGAATTAGCCCTTTTCTTTCCTGTCCCAGGGGTCCCAGTTCTGTAGTCCTGGGGAAGATGGTGTGTGTGTCATATTCCTTTCTGAGGTGTGACCCTGGCATCTATCTGAACCACGCACAACTCTTGGGTTTTTCTGGGTGAAAAAGAGTGACCATCTGAAAAGTGAGAGGGGTGAGCATTACCTACATCTCATGATCTGGATCTCATCTTATCTATGAAAGCGTATCTTAGAGCTAATTCTACCAAATATGAAGATCTTCTGCAAATAAGCAATCGTTAGCAAGCAGGAGAAAAAAACCAATACATCTAACCTATAAATTCACTGAAGTCCTGTAATCTCTTCTCTGAGGGACTCCAACTGTTACTTCCATAAAAAGTTCACTTGGCACCCCACTGAATTCTCAAGAAAACCTTCTCTCACCCTTAGTTTCATCAGTAGGCACCTTGAAGTCTTTAAACTGGTAGCTGGATGCAGGAGTATTTAAGAATCAAGACTCAGGGAATGTCCCTGAAAACCTAGCCTCAGGCCACTCTAGTTACTTTTTACTCTGTGTGAAGAGAGGAGGTGTCTCTAAAACATTTTAGTCAATTCACAAATTTGAATTCTACAAATTTCACCAGTGATTGCCCATTTTTAATATCCATTATGCTCATTAACAACCCATTAATTTCCCCTATGAAAATCCATTTCTGAATTTCAGTATGCTAATTACCAGAACCATTTCTTGTTCATTAGAGACATGGATTACAGAAGGGCTTTTAGTAATCGCCTCTGGAGTGTGGCCTTGCTGATAAGATGCTAGCTGACATTAGGGTGTGGATTCCTGATTAGAACAATTGTCTCCTCCTAGGGTGTAGCCCTAACTATAAAGAACCTTCCCAGGCATATCTGTATTATACTAAATTCGCTAAAGTAATCTATATTTAGTAATTATGGGTATGATAGCTCATGTGTATAGGTACAAATCTTTATATTTTATGTTTGTCTATAGAGTAGTAATCATTTAGGTTGGAGCATCCTTACTTTTACTCACCTGTTTGGTTTCTTCCTTAAAATGAATTCTTAGAAATGGAATTGCTGGGTCAATGGTATGCATATTTAGATGTAAACTAGTATACGTAAAATCGACAAGCAACAAGGTCCTACTGTATGACACAGGGAACTGTACTTAATACCTTGTTATAACCTATAATGGAAAATAATCTAAAAAAGAATGTATATATATTTTCATATATATTTATATATATAAGTACATAAAACTATATATATGTATATACATACACAAATACATAAAACTATATATATATGTGTATGTATATACATACACACACACACATAAAACTGGGGGCTTCCCAGGTGGCTCAGTGGTAAAGAATCTGCCTGCCAATGCTGGAGATGCGGGTTTGATCCCTGGGATGAGAAGATTCCCTGGAGAAGGAAATGGCAATCCATTGTAGTATTCTTGCCTGGAAGAGCCCGTGGATAGAGGAGCCTGGTGAGCTACAGTCCATGGGATTGCAAAAGAGTCTGACATGACTTAGCGACTAAACAACAACAGATATATAACTGAATCACTTTTCTCTTCAGCAGAAACCAACACTACGTTGTAAACCAACTATATCTCAGTTAAAAAAATATGCATGTTTAAATTCTGATACATGTTGCGAACTGCTTTCCAGAATGGTTTGTCTTGATTTAGATGAAGGGCACAGGAAATGTGTGTTTTCTTAGGAATCTGTCAATATGTGTTATTGTCAATATTCTTAATCTCTGCTCATCTTTTGGTAATCTCACTCAGCCTCATGGCTTTAAATTCCACTCTACTTTAAATTCCACTGGTGGTTCTATCTCCAGTTCAGAGATGAAAGAGACCATGCGAATGTACTTCATTAACACAGCTGACTATTTGACATCCCACTTAAATTCTTACTATTAATATTGGCCTAGATGGTAAAGAATCTGCCTGCAAATGTGGGAGATCTGAGTTCAATCCCTGAGTTGGGAAGATCCTCTGGAGAAGAGAATGGCAACCCACTCCAATATTCTTGCCTGGAAAATTCCATGGGCAGAGGAGCTGGCAAGCTACAGTCCATAGGGTCACAGAGTTGGACACAAGTGAACAGCTAATACACACACACCATTAATATCTAAGCCTGCTTCATCTGCAGCTTTCCCATCACAGTTAGCAGTTACTTCATCCTTTCCATTGGTGCCTCGTTTGCCTCTTTGCTCAGACATTCAGCTCTTTGCTATCACATGGCCCTCCACTGTTACCACATGCTATCACTATCGTCTCTCACCTGGATTCGTGCAATAGTCCCGGCAGGTTGCCTTACTTCCAGAAGACTCTAGTATTTGTGTGGAAGCTGGAATGACTCTGAGAAGTTATAAGATACCATCACCCCCTAGTCCAGACCCTCCCATGCCATCCCATCTCATTCTGAGTAAAAGCCTGAAGCCCTGCAGTGTCCCACAGGGCCTGGGTGATCTTCACCCCGCCACCTGTGTCCACTCTTACCCTTGCTTTCTCCTACTCTGGCCACATTGGCCTCGTTGCTTGCAGATCAAGCAGCTCCTGCTTCAGGATTTCACTCCAGCTCAGAGTTCTGCCTGGCTCACTAGGGAGACCTTCTCTGATGATCGTATTAAAACGCCACCTGCCCCACCCTTAGTAGCCTTCAACCCCTTTTCCAGCTTTGTTTTATTTCATGGCACTTCTCTAGTATTTTATGCAGCTTATGTATTCATCTTACTGTTTACCTGGACCCAGTGGAATGTAAATGTCACAGGAATAGAACTTTTTAAAAAAATGTTTTCTTTATATCTGGATCCCCAGCTCTTAATGTAATGCTTATCACATAATGGACACTTGATGGACATAGTTTTGAGAAATTAAAGGACTGAATCTGATAGGTAAAAAATTAAACCTCATTTTTATTTGCATTTTTGATTACTAGTAAGTGAAATTTTAATAATCTGTCCAGAAGGCCTTTCTGAGCTTAATAATCAGTTCATAATGCATGAGGAAAAAAACTGGTAGTTTGAATGATTACAAATTTAAAACATCTGCACAGAAAAATGTCCCTACCACAAATAGGACTGACAAATAGAAAATACTTTCAATTCATATTTCAGAGGAAAATGGTAATAACCCTAATACACAAAGATTGCATATGAATCAATAAAAATGATGAACTCTATAATAGAAAAATGAAAAACTATAAATTTTGTACATTTACAAAAGAAATAAACAGAAGGTATCTGAAAAAATGTTTATCATCACTTTTTCTTAAAAGTATCTGCTTTAAATCAGAATTTTCATTTCCTCTTGTTTTCAATATTATCTTCCCTGAATTTAATTTTCAAGAAACTTTCTTATTTTCTCTAACAACTGCAGTGTATTTCCAACTGTTTTCCCCTCAGTAAATAGAGCCCCATATCCTGTCTCTCAGTTTTACAATTGCCTTCCCCCTCCTCCGTCCTTACTCTCCAAAATACTCTATTATCATGGGTAAAACTCCCCAGAGCTATACTGCTGGCTACGATGCTTTCCTTCACCATCAAGAGAGAATTGGAATGTGAAGACTGATGCCATGCTTATATATTGAGTAGCAATTCTATTACAAATATTTTGAATCACAGAAAATGCGCAGATTTGCTATTTCAACAACGATAAAGACCTGCTCGACTCGCATAGCATTTAATGAGCAAATGTGCCAGGAATGCTGATTGACACTATTTGGCTGTCTGAGTTTCCCAAGATACTTTGCACAAAGTTAGTAAACTTGCACTCTGAGATTATTTTTCTTTCATGCAGGCCAGTTGCAGCACCCTCGTCTTGCTTTGGAATGAGCGTTATGTCTTATCCTGAACTATGTTATCTCCAAAGACAGGGACAGATGAAACAGGAGAGAATCGTTAACTGGGAAATGCAGAAGTGGAAATAAGTAGCAAGCAGAATGAGCAGAGACAACAAAGATGGTTTGGAGAGTTTGATAATGAGTGTCCTCTGGCAGACACCCACTCTCCACTCTGATCGGACCATCCCCAAATTTCCAGAAGACTGTGGTAGAGAGACGAGCACTGCCCCCTCCTGCCCCCCATCCATGTCTAATCCCCAGAACCAGTGAATATGGTACTTTACATGGCAAAGGGGCCTTTGCAGATGTCATCAAATTAAGGATCCTTAGATAGGAAAGCTTATCCTGGATAATCCTAGAGGGCCCAGTGCAATCACAAGGATCTTTTTTAAGTCAAAGAGGAAGACAGGAGACTTGGAAGCCGAGAAGCAGAGATCAGAGTGACATGGTTGCTGGCCAGGGGCCATAGGCCAAGGCTTGCAGATGCCTCTGGAAGCTAGAAAGGGCAAGGACACATTCTCCCTTTGAGTCTAGAAGAAACACAGCTCAACCAACACCTTGGTGTGAGCCCTCTAACATTCTTTCTGACTTCTGATCTCTTGAACTGTAAGACAATACATTATTTGTATTGTGTCAAGCCAATAAATTTGTGGCTTGAACAATTTTAGAACAGCTCAGGGGAACCTGCCGAAGGACTTCCCACCTAAACATCTCCCTAGAGTCCACAAGGAGGAAGAGCATGGTGAGAGATGCCGGTCAGAAAGATCCAAGGATGTTTTCTCCATTTTGGGTGCCTGGGTCTGCCTTACGTGGTTAGTTTTTCTTCTTATTTTCTCTTTCCTTTTTAATAAAAGAAATTAGAAAAAAAAAAACCAAAGTAAGAGAGTGCAGGTACATAAAAATGTTACTTTGTAGGAGAAATCTGTCAGCCCTTTTTAAAAAATTAAGAAAAATTTATTGACATATAGTTGCTTTACAATGTTGTGTTAGTTCCAGATATATAGCAAAGTGATTTGTTTACATGTGTATATATTCTTTTTTCACATTCTCTTCCATTGTAGGTTATTACACAACATTGTGTATAGTTCCCTGTGTTGTCCAGTAGGTTCCTGTTGCTTATATACTTTATATATAGTGGTGTGTATCTGTTAATCCCAAACTCCTAATTTACCCGCTTCCATTCCCTTTGGTAACCAAAAGTGTATTTTCTGTGTCTGAGTCTATTTCTGTCTTACAAATAATTTCATTTGCATCATTGTTTTAGATGCCACATACAAGCGATAACATGTTTAACATGTTATCATGTTTAACATCTTTCTTTGTTAAGACTGAGTAATATTCCCTTGTATATACATACTACATCATCTTTATCCATTCCTATGTTGATGGCCATAGTGAAGGACAGGGAGGCTTGGCATGCTGCAGTCCATGGGGTTGCAAAGAGTAGGACATGACTTAGCGACTGAAACACAGAAACAAATGTTGATGGACATTTAGGTTGCTTCCATGTCTTGGCTATTGTAAATAGTGTTGCTATGAATATTGGGGTGCATTCCTCTTTTTGAATTATGTTTTTCTCCAAATATATGCCCAGGAATAGGATTGTTGGATAAAATGGTAGCTCTGTTTTTTTGTTTCTTAAAGAATCTTCATATTGTCCTCCACAGTGTACCAATTTGCATTCCCACTAACACTGTAGGTGGATTCTCTTTTCTCCACACCCTCTCCAGCATTTATTATTTGTGGACTTTTTGATGATGGCCATTCTGACCGGGGTGAGTTGATTACCTCACTGTAATTTTGGTTTGCATTTCTCTAATAATCAGCAATGTTAGCATCTTTCCATGTGTCCTTTGGCCATCTGTATGTCTTTTTTGGAAAAATGTCTTTTTAGATCTTCTGTCCAGTTTTTGATTGGGTTGTTTGTTTTTATGGTATTGGTCTGTAAGAAATCAAGGAGTGAGAGTTCTCTTCAGAGCTGTCACTCATTTTACTCAGCCCAGGATGGAATGCATGGAACGGATGGTCAAAGAAGTTGGCTCCACCCTGGTTGAACATATGGCAGAAACGGACATATGACTGATGCCCCCAGCCCAATCCTGCCTGTGGAAACCTGGGGTCCAGAACTGAGGATGGGGGATAGGCTCCATGGGGGGGGGCTGGCCAGGTCACCCCTCAGGTCCCTGAGAATGCTGGGCCCAGTGAACTGATATCCAGTAGTTGGGAAGCAGCTGGAGTCTGTCCCCCGAACCCATTTCCGGCACCCCTGGAATTTCTGGGCCAGGTGGCCACCCCTGCAAGGTGAGGGTCTGGCGGGCAGGTGACCAGACATGGGTGACCCCCGGCCCTCCATCCTGCTTGGGCTGGCACTGGGTTGTCTTGAGGATCTTGCCGCAGTGGAAGTTCCCTGATGGTGTGTAGTACAGAATAGCCTTTAAGATGCTCAATGCAGTGGCCGATCTCAGAAACTGAAGCACAGTTGTTTGGCCATAGAACTGGGACAGGGTTCCAGCCAGGTGACTGGGCTAAAACCACCATCCAATACTCCTCTCATCGGTTCTTCATCCCGTCTGACATCCTGTATCCCATGTCCTATAACTGTGAATCAAGTTCTTGTCAATTCCCCTGGCGCACCCACCCCCCTGCAAAATTGATTCCTCATGCTTTTATATGACATCATACTCTTGCACGACATTGTTGGACAGATCATTAAATTTAGTCCTGAATAAATTGACTCTCACTGTTTCAAAGATGCTGAGGCTTGACCTAAGGAGGAGAGGGCCTTTTCCTCTCCATGGATGCCCAGGGGAAGTAGAGGGAAATTTTATGGCTACTCTGTGGCTTCCGGGAGAGCTGGAGGGATGAGCTGCCTCATTTCCAGAGGGGAATTGAAGAAGAGACAGTGGAAGTGACGCTCGGGTGCCTGCAGGAAGGAGGCAGGAAGGGGGTTCCAGGATGAGTTAATGGTCGTGCGGTTATTGATAATGTCTGGCCAGAGGCCAGTGGGGCTTATTAGGTTTCCAGAATTGACCCAAGCGGTAGATTTGTCTCGGGATGTCTCAGACACTGGGAAATTTAGGGGGAAGAAAAATAATCTTAGGATTTTCTTTGATTTAAGAAAAAGGCCAGCTGAAATCTTTCTCCTGGATTTGTAACTCATGTTTTCATGACACCAAAAGCTTTTCTAGACTTTTATTTTTTCCTTGATGCAGAAACTTTAGTTCATGGACAAGTCTTTAAGGAAGGAGATATGGAAAAGAAAGGAAGAATTTTCTTGGAAGCTGCCAAGATAGGTTTCTTATCAAAGTGTATAAACGTGTTATTATCATTTTCTTCCTTGGGGAAAACATTATTTATTTGTAGGAGAGAAGGACACATTTGTTGGTTGATGGCTCTGTTACCATGGAAACATAAATTTTAAAAAATGAGAAAAATGTTTTAATACATTAAGTTTTAGACCTCTGATACCAGCCTGCCCTTCCCTTGAGGTATGACATGGCATCATGAAGACAGAGCCCCGACCCAACGCACGGTTGCAGTGCTGTCACAGAGGCAAACCTAAAGCCTCCCTTCCTCTCTTGCCTCACAAATTGGCCAGAAACGCATTTTAAACACACACCTTCAATGTGAGTAGGTTGCTGTGGGTACATGCAGAAAAATCTTCAGGCTCCACGTGAGCTTTGCAAAGCTTTTGCACATCGCCTGTGGGACTTGGCTGAACAGATATGGAGAGAGAAGCCACTGGGACTGGTGACAGGCCACCGGCAAGATTTCCAAGTGGATGCTTTACTAGGTCCGCTAGGTGTTGTAGTGAGCTCCGCTCTGCCTTCCTTGTGGGTGTGATGTGGTGGAAGTTGGGATGGTGTCAAGATATTAAAAAGCTTAATTAAAATAACCCCAGTATTTTTTTTGTGTTCACATTTAAACCCCGCTCCCTTCACTGCTTTGGAGCTGTCCTATGGAAGGGGGAGTCTATGTGGCGCTGGAGATGAGAGGGACTTTGGAGGCAGGCATGCACGGTTTTCAGTTCTTGCTCTCCCTCTGACTAGCTTGCTACCTGGGGCAGGTGATGATCTCTTTAAACCTTGATTTCATCATCTGAAAAAATGGGGATGGCAATTCCTGCATCGGGGCTTCCCAGGTGGCTCAGTGGTAAAGAATCCGCCTGCCAATGCAGGAGACTTGGGTTCAACCCCTGGGTTGGGAAGATACCCTGGAGGAGGAAATGGCAACCCACTATAGTGTACTTGCTTTGGGAATCGCGTGGACAGAGGAGCCAGATGGGCTACAGTCCACAGGGTCACAAAGAGTCGGACACCACTGAGTGACTGAGCATGCACGCAATTCCTGCATCACTGTGATTTTATGTGCATTTAAAGAGAGAATACTGTCTGCATAAAATGCTCAGCATCTGTTGGGTGCTCAGTGAGTCTGTGGCGTAGCGTGGCTGTGGTTTTAACCATTGTTGAAATATACCAATTGTGTCCAGTGCTTCATAATGCTTCACATGGAAGGGGGGTGCTCTCTGTGGGTGCCCAGGGCTTCCCCATTCCTCAGAGAAGACCCCCCCCCCCAACCAAGTCCCTGCTCATTTATTCATAGCTCTCTTGGAAGCTCAACACCATCACAGTTCACTTTAATGCCAGTGTAAATTTGAAAATATTTCCCTGAATTCTCCCCAATAAATGCACTTCTCTCTTTTTTGTTTACACGAGCAGTATTTCTTGAGGACCCATTATATGCTGGGCCCTGTATGAGTGCTGAGGATAAAGCGGATAAAATAGAAATGGCATCCACTCTCAAGGATGTTATTAATGCAGTGTAGTGGGGATGAAAAAAGATCAGTGAACACACGGTGATGTATCCAGGTCTCTGGCAAAGGAGTGTGGAGCTGCTGGGGCATTCTGGTGGGGCACTTAACTGGGGTTTGGGAGGGTTGTCTCAGGAGTGGGGTCATCTTCAGAGCCGTCTCCGAGTTGGTGGTCCATTCCGGGGCTCTTCTCGCTCTGCCAGCACGGCCCCGAATTGCTAGAATTCATTCATTCATGCCTTCACTCGTTCATTTACTCAGTGTTCATGTGCTCGTTAGTTCCCAGGCTCTAGGTCAAGCTCTGGGAAAACCATGGTGAGTAAGACAGACATGGTCCCTTCCTTTAGGAAACTGACGGGGTAACAGAAAGTGGGATGGTCCAGAAATAAACAGAAGAACCACCCGGGGTGGAGAATTGAAGGGAGCTGTGAGATCATCCAGAGGGTGGACTTCAGTCTCTCTGGGGAGGATCTGAGCTGACGCCTGAGGGGAAATAGTTTTCAGGTGGGGGAGAGGGCGCTGCAGTGTCCCAGGTGGAAGGAGCAGTAGGGTGTGTGTGTGAAGATCCTGAGGTGAGAGAAAGCCTGGCCCTGTGGGGATGGACAGAAGGTCAGAATAGCTGGAGGCTGGAAGTGGGGAGCATGAAGGGACGTGAGACCTGGAATTTGCCGGAAGCTTCAGGGCAGCCCTGGCTGGAGGGAGGCGTTCCTATCCTTTCGAGGCTTTCAGGCTGGGCGGACTCGAAACCTGGGTAGCCCTCCCTGCCCGCACTGCCTCTTCACTCCCTCTCTGCTTTTCAGTTTGGTGGGGATGAGTGAGGCTTGCTCCAGGAATCTAGGGTTCTCCTTTGTGGGGGATGCTGTGGTGTGTTGCCCATGTGCACCTCCAGGAATGACAGACTCATTTCCCAAACAGCCCAGGTGCCATGGACAGAGGGCTCAGCTTTCAGCTTCCTCTGGGGATTTCTAGGGGCTTCCCTGGTGGCTCAGATGGTGAAGAATCTGCCTGCAATGTAGGAGACGCAGGTTCAATACTTGGGTCGGGAAGATCCCCTGGAGAAAGAAATGGCTACTCACTCCAGTGATCTTGCCTGGAGAAGCCCATGGACTGAGGAGCCTGGTGGGCTACTGTCCCTGGGGTCACAAAGAGGGGGACACGACTGAGCAACTAACACTAGCCTGCCCTAGGCTGTGGAGGGCCACCTTGCCCACTTCCGGGGTCCACAGCCAGACCACCTCACCCTAACTTGGGACACCTCTGAAGAGTCACCCCAGTTCCCAGGCCCCCTGAGGGATTGGCTGAGCACTTCCTGGGGTCATGTTGTCACCCAGTGTCCCCCTCCACCCACTCCTGCTTCGTCCCCCATTTCCCTTATACAGGTGGTGAGCCCAGGAACACCCCTTAATAGATCTTCTCCTTGAAAGCTGGCTTCCCCTGGAGCCTAACTGAGCCCTGTGAGAACACTGTACAGATATATGAACATCACTTAATAGAGACAGACCGATTCCCAGGAAAGCAAGGATTTGCTTATAACCTGGCAGAATTTCCCCTCAAGGAGGAGGATCATTCAGCCATGGGTGGAGAACACAGAGCTGCTCAGAAATCTCCCCACCTCAAAATCTTGTGCACGGAAGAGGAAGCCTCAGCCACCCGAATAAAGGCCTGATTCACCCGGCCGTCCCTACTGTGGAGCTAGATTCGGTGATAAACCATCATCCAGAGATGCCACAAAACCCGCATCTAAGGACAGGTATCCATGCTCACCAGCCCCCTGCTGGTACCAGCTGACTTCCCTGTGGGTCAGTCTAAGGGGAGACGGGGGTGCATTGTGTCGCATTGTGGTTCACGTGGCAGATCAATTTTTGTTGGAATTTAATACTTTGGGATTCTGGTTTTATATATATTGCTCTTTCTTGACTGCCTCTGAGACAGACTTGGGTCCACTCTGTGCAGCCAAGAAATTAGACTCTTTGGAGGCAGCCTGCTGACCACTCCCTGGAGGCAGCACACTAGCTGGCTGCGCTCTGAATAAGCTAGCTTTTCCCTTTAAAAATCCACACCCATATTTCTTGATTCTGTTTGGACTGATCCAAGCTTTGTAGGCTTGACATTCACCTGGATGGCTTTTTACTAAACTCATGAATGAAATGCATTTTAAAGTATTGTTTATGTGCAAGGGATTTGGCTGTCATAATCTAATGGATCTCTAATTTTGGGAGTGGTTGGTGTAAGAAGCAGTTTGGGCTTCCCTAGTGGTTCAATCGGAGAAGGCAATGGCACCCCACTCCAGTACTCTTGCCTGGAAAATCCCGTGGACGGAGGGGCCTGGTGGGCTGCAGTCCATGGGGTCGCTAAGAGTCAAACACAACCGAGCGACTTCACTTTTACTTTTCACTTTCCTGCATTGGAGAAGGAAATGGCAACCCACTCCAGTGTTCTTGCCTGAAGAATCCAGGAAAGAGGATGGAAAGAGGAGCCTGGCAGGCTACAGTCTGTGGGGGTCGCAAAATGTGGGGTCGCAAAAGAATCGGACCTGACTTAGTAACTAAACAACTACAAAGAAGCAGTTTGGAGCAGACCTTGTATCAGAGTGATGGTGGGGGGCCGATGGGCTTGAATCTGGGGTCTCCTGTTGAGCAGTTGTGTGACTTGGGAAGCTTCCTTCCCTGCTCTGTGGTTCAACCTCCTCCTCAGTTGCTGGGGAAAGGAAAATGCTTAGAGTGATGCCTGGCACGTGAAAGCATTCAGTATGTGAAAGCTACTATTATAGAAAAAAAAGTACCATGGTAATCATTCCTATCGCAGCCAGTTTTACAGTGCTCTAGAAGCTTTGCTTCTGGGGTCTTGTATGCTTTTTAAGTACTATAACAAATAAAACCTCGATGCTCCCGTCCCATCCCAAATAGATTTCCAACATCTCTTATGATGAAAAGCAGTAAAATAGATCTCCTAATGTGTCCACAGGTTGCAGAATCAGGTCTGACCGAAGACTGGAGTGGTGGTGTCTATGACTGTCAGCTGCTGACAGTGGGGAAGTGTGCAAACCTGGTGAGTCTGTGGTCTGTGACGTCCTTCCCCCTCTCTGTTTCTCCCCAATTGCATTTTTTAAAGTAATGCAGTAAATTTTCATGAGCGTTTTAAGCCCAAATTAGAGATCTTATGTTGTAAATGCTGCAGAAGCTGAGAAAGATCTTGTTAACAAAAGCACAATTACCAAACTCCCAGAAATCAGAATCAGACCCACAGAATTCAAACTTAGATGAAGTCTGTGCCCACCAAATCCATCCCTGGTTCTTTCTGCAGGATCAGAGTAAATGCAGGCGCTTGGAGCTGCATGGCACATCTGTGACCATGGTCTCTAATTGCAGCAGCCTTCAAACAGGTCAATGGAGGTGCGATGATCTCAGGGATCATTTGTCTTTAAGGTATTTCTCTGCTGTGGTATATAATCCCTCAAGGAGGGGCCTTGTCAGTGTCAGCTTCTGTTCCCAACTGTAATGGA
Organism: Muntiacus reevesi; assembly: GCF_963930625.1. Classification (NCBI taxonomy): domain Eukaryota; kingdom Metazoa; phylum Chordata; class Mammalia; order Artiodactyla; family Cervidae; genus Muntiacus; species Muntiacus reevesi. The sequence goes on along the minus strand of NC_089261.1, from coordinate 52,070,867 downwards.
ATAAAGAACTGGTAAATAGGTGATTCTTTACATTTCTCTCCTTTGTCCTGCATAATGTGGGCCAAATGGATGGGCCCATCTCTGTGAAGGCGGCAGTGGGGGTGTTCTACCCCTAAATGATTCTGGGTTTGCTTTATGCTCTGATTGGGCTCAGTTGCATGTGCAGCGGCTCCTAGAGTCTTGCCACACTATAATAATGTGTGCAATAGTCAGAGAGCTGTTTTCCACTTTGCATCTTAAGTCCTACCTTCTCTGCTCACCCTTGAGAGAGCCAAGCACCTCAAATGGGGTGGAGTAAAGAGATCTGAAGAAGTAAATTGTGCTGTCTTGAGATGCAGGAGCCCAGGAGGGCCAGGAACTCATTTTCTCTGTGTCTGAACATATTAGAAGTGCTCTGCTAAAGTGCGGATGGTCCGGCAGTCAGCAGGGGTTGATAGGAGATCACACAGCGTAGCCGGTATGAAGCATAACCCTATTCTCAACATTTCGGGTGTTGAGACATGGACAGGATTTCTGCCTTCCAACTTTGTAGTCTGCTGCCTTAGCCCCCCGCCTTGCCCTTCCATCCCCACCCCAGGCTGTTTGCAGATAGACCTGAAGCACTGATTGGGATGTTTCCAATAGGAAGAGTCGTAGAGACGACTCTTGGTCGGGTGGAGCCGTGGTCTGGTGTAGTTTTGGGAGGCATTTCTCCTTAAGCCAGAGACTTCTCCCCTCTCCCTGCCCAGTATCCGGGACTGCCTCACTGTGTGTTCATCCATGGCAACTCTGTGCTGGGATACAGCAGAATCAGGCAGAATGAGCCCCCCATGTGTGAATATTTGTCTGTGTGTCCCGGCTCCTTCCTCCCAATGGGGAGAAGGCGCTCTCCGAACCCCAGCTGCCCTCTCTCCTCAGCATCCTTTGTCTCTCTCAAGGCTGCATTGCACAAATACCTCCTTCTGTTCTGAAATCCATTTACCTCCATTTTCGCTTCCTGACCTCCCTCCCTCCAGTTTCCTTTCTTTTCTAATCATTATATAACTCAGGTAGACAAATAGCCCACATGTAAGCTATTATGTAAGTAAAGATGAGAGTCTACTGGAAAGGTCAGCAATTGTGGAGAAATTAACGGGCAAAGCTTCAGGGAGGAGGTGGACTTTGAGCTTCTTTTATTTATTTATTTTTTACTTATTTTTAGGTTACCTTCGTTTTATTTTTTAAAAATTTTAATTTATTCTTTAAAATTGAAATATAGTTGATTTACAGTGTTGTGTTAGGTTAAGGTGTACGGCAAAGTGACTCAGAACACACACACACATATATTGCCCCCCTCCCCCGGGAGGGATGGGGTTAGCTGATGGAAGGCAGACGAATATCCTGTGATGACAAAGATGGTTGAGGGTTTCAATGCCAGAGGTCTGGGGTTGCATCCTGGTCTCCACAGTCATTTAGCTCTGTGGCTTTGGCAAAATCACTCCAGTTCTCTGAGGCTCAGGCTTCTCTCCTGTAAGATGGGTAAAATCATATCTGGCTTCCACTGTTGTGAGAATGACAAATAAGTGAACAAGCATATAATTAAAATGACATTATGAGCCATGAAGGACGCAAACAGAATCGTGTCCGTGAAGGCTCCTGAGAATGTGGGAATGTCATCAGAGCTCCTGACATGGGGTAAATAAAGCAAGCTCTTAGCTGATTTTTCCTGAGCGACACTTGGAAGAGGACGGGAGACTTGGGGAAGGCTGTGGGAGAAAAGCACGGATGTCATTAACACGAGGGACTGTTGTAGCAGTGGCCTTTCCTGCTTCCCCATCATGCCGTTTTTCCTTTGAAAAAGGCAGGTTCACATATAGCTACAGGAGAGGAGGAGGAAGCCTCTGCTCTGGAGTTTGCTGGCCCACCCTGTGTCCTTGGCCGGCACTCTCTCTGGAGCCCCTCAGCCCGCCGTCCACCATCAGGACCCATCAAGCATCTCGACCCTGGAAAGAATGCATCCAGCCTGGTGGCACCGTTAGTGACATGGTCGCTGGACTTTGGAGTCACAGAGTGTTTTCTCTCGAGCGCTCGGAGGAGGGGTGGTCACAGGGTTTGAATGATTGTTTCTTGGCAGAGAAAGAGGAACAAGGCATTGGAGGCATCTGTTAGAAATGTCATGGCTGGAATCAGTCAGGCCTTTCATGGGGGTCCTCGTCCCCAGTTCAGGGCCTGAACCACCAGGCTGTTTGCTTCAGGTGGATATTTGGATGTCTCCCCCTCCTCCTCTGGCTACTTCTCATCCTGTCCTGTCAAGGCTCAGCCAGCCAGTGCCCCTGGAGGTCTTCTCCGGGCTTGTCAGCTACCACCAGGGCTAGACAGGGCTGCACTTTCTTCTTATGATAGAAGACTGGGAAGCAAGATGGAGAGATTTTCTTGGCAGCCACAGATTTTTAATCACGAAAGTAATTTAATATGAGGTGGTCAGAGGTCAGATATTTTAAAAGGCCAGTCTCTGGTTTAGCCTTGGCAAAAACCAAGGATGGTAAGTGGTTCAAAAGGTAGGCAAAATGTGTTTTTGGAAGGTTTGGGGACCCAGAGTAGGAAAGGGTGAAAGTCCATGATTTTCCACTGGATTTCCTTTCTTAAAAATCATTCTTAAACATTGAAGTGTAATTTGCAATATTGTGTTAGTTTCAGGGGTACAGCAAATTGATTCAGTTATAATGTTGTTTGTTAGTCCCACAGTTGTGTCTGACTCTTTGTGATCCCATGGACTGTAGCCTGCCAGGCTCCTCCATTCACAGAATTCTCCAGGCAAGAATACTGGAGTGGGTAGTCATTCCTTTCTCTAGGGGATCTTCCCAACCCAGTGTTTCAAGAACCTGGTCTCCTGCATTGCAGGCAGATTCTTTACCATCTGGGCCACCATGGAAGCCTCTTATATAAGTGTGTGTGTGTGTGTGTGTGTGTGTGTGTGTGTATTATTTTTTAGATTATTTTCCATCATAGATTATTACAAGACATTGAATATAGTTCCTTGTGCAAGCAACAGGTCCTTGTTGTTAATCTGTTTTGTATTTAGTAGTGTGTATCTGTTAATCTCATACTCTTAATTTATCCCTCCCCCTTTCCGCTTTGGTAACCATAAACTTGTTTTCTCTGTGAGTCTTTTTCTGCTTTTTGCTGGATTTCCAGAGAGACCTTGTAGGAAGGAGGTGGAAGAGTTCCTTGGTCAGAAGTGGGCGCGGCAGATGCCAAAGGACCATCACGGGGTGCCTGGAGCCTCCGGGGCCTCAGGTGAAAGGTGGAAGTGCCGGTCAGAAGTTCCCTCAGAGGATAATTATTATTTTTGCATTTGGTTAAAAATTGACAAACTAATTGCTGAGCCCATTGTCAGAAAACTGGCAATGCATTAGAGATGATTGTCAGCAATTTCTATTATTCCTAATGAGCCGGACGTGGCCTTCTCTTTTGTACTTACTGCTTGGAGAGAAGGGAGGGCTTTTCTTCTCTCCCTCAGAGCTGGAGAGGGTCTGCTGCACCCACCTGCTCTGGGCTTCGGGCAGGATGCTCTCCCTCCCTAGCCACCTGAGCCAGAAGACAGATGATTTGTTTGTCTGATTGCTCGAGTGAGTCCCTCGCTGCCTCTTCATTTTCCACCTTCTCTCCCTTCCAAACCCCCTTCTTACTCCTGGCTGGCTCTCAAGACACCATTAATTTAAAAACCAAGAAGACAGAATTGGATAGAAAACAAAACCCAGACTCTTTGGGAAGTGAAACGTCATTGAAAGCGAAAGCTTCTAGGGGCTCGGTATTTCAGTGGGGCTTGGGAAAGGCTAACATAGCCTTTAAAAAAAACACTTGAGTATTTCCCACATTCAGGTATCAGAGTAAGCATTTGCACAACAAATGTCCAGGGTCTTGATTATAAAAGAGATAAGTATCCGAGAGCCCTTCACTTTGGGGCATTACATCCCAATGTGTTCTTCCTGAGCTAGCCTAGAGGGAGTCCGTGTTTAGAGTCCGGTTAAAAGGCAGCATCTCCGAAGCTAGGTCAGACAGCAGGTTTCCCTCTTGGTGAGGGCGTGGCCGTCATCTCCCCTCTGTGATGGGGAGCTGGGGCTCTGGGAAGTCTTCCCCTTGCACTCATCCCTTCCATGGCCTTCCATGACTGGGATGCACTTTTCCCTTCTGTTTTTAGCAACAAAACGAGTTCCGGTTCGTCTGGTAGAGATGCAGGTCAGGAAGTCCATTTGAGTGGGGCTCTCTGGCTCACTTAAGAAAACCTGTTTCTGCAGACTCACAGTTTTAGAAAAACAAATTTATGGTTACCAAAGGGGAAAGTGGGGGTGGATAGAGTTTTGAGATTAACAGATATATGCTACTATATATAAAATAGGTAACTAACAAGGACCTACTCTATAGAAGGGGGAACTATGTTTAATATCCTATAATGGCCTTTGATGGAATATATGTGTGTGTGTAACTGAATCACTTTACTGTACACCTAAAACTAACACAACATTGTAAACTGACTATACTTCAATAAAATTTTTTAAAAGAGTAGGCGATGTGGAAAGATAAATTGGGAGATTGGGACTGACATATACACACTACTATATATAAAACAGGTAATTGTTAATTACTACTAATAAGGACCTGCTGTGTAGCACAGGGAGCTCTTCTCATACCCTGTAATGACCTATATGGGAAAAGAATGTAAAAAACAGTGGATATATACATAACTGATTCACTTTGCTATACACCTGGAACTAACACAACACCATAAACCAACTGTCCTCCAATAAAACAAACACAAACCATTTCTGTGTTAGTCGCCCACTCTTTGTTAACCATGAGGATCAGAGGAAATGATAAAATCACCCACATGGCTTCCAGGTCAGTTTCCGTGAGCAGATTTCATCATCCCAGTGTCCTCTGAGATGAATCCTTAATAATTTTGACTTTAAAAGAAACGTTCAATGGTAATTTGCTTTTTCACTGGCAGTTGGCACCCAAGGCTGTAAAGGATGCTTCAGATTGTAATTATGCCCAGGAATATCACCGACTTAGAACGTTTGGCCACTGCTATGTTGTCCATTTTCGAGACATAGAGACCGGCTGTCATCACTCCATTCAGAAAGGACTTGGAGACTGTTCTTGTTGCTGCCGAAACAAATGTCTGCTAGTTTAGCAGCTTAAAGCATCACAAATTTTGTATGCTGTAAGTCTGAAGTCTGGAATGGGTCTCACAGGGCAGAATGCAAGTGTCAACAGGGCTGAGTTCCTGGAGGCCACCCGGATGCCGTGGACAGGGGCCCCCTTCCATCTTCAAAGCCAACAGTCACGTCACGCCTCCTTCTGCTTCCAGCACGGCAGGTCCTTCTTTAAACGACTCCCTCTGCTTCCTTCTTGGAGGGACCCTTGTGATTACATTGAATCCACCAGATAATCCAGGATAATCTTCCCTCTCAAGATCCTTGACTTAATTGCATCTGCAGAGTCCCTTTGCCATTTAAGATAACATATTCACAGATTCCAGGGTTTAGGCTGCGGATATTTGCCAGTGGAAGGAACAAAAGGCAAAAGGAGAGTAGAAAATCTGTTTTTATAAACAAGCAATATCAACACATTTTTGGATTCCTTTTTTCCCCCTTTGCTTGAAACAGTTGTTTTCAGCCTCATACAGGGCTGAAAATGGCAAAAACATTAATTGAATTTCTGTTCGACTGTGTTCTTTGTGATTTATTTCATGTGTATGGAAGTATAGTAGTTTTGTAGGATGAAAAATTTACTTTCTAATCTTCTTCTAAAGGTCAAGTGGCAAAGAGAACTAGTTTTAAATGCAAGTTACCCACATGGAGCAATTAAGGAGAGATATAAAGTGGTATGGATTTTAAGATGTGACAGAGGCCAGATACAAATGGGGAATTGACAAAGACATTAGCTGATTTAGGAAAATTCAACTCCTACCTCTGGGAAAGTACATGGATTCATATGTATTTATTGTGCTACATTAAAAAAACCCTTCTCTCTTCTAAACTGTTTTATCATTAAATTTGCAATTTGCTTCTCTTTGCGGCCAGACATAAACACTAACGGCCAACCTCCGAGGCAAATGCTTGTCTTAGGCCTGTCTTTGCTGTCATTGGGTGGTACTGACTTAGAAACCTCTTCAGCAGATGTATTGAAATTCTATAGCAAATTAAAGGATGCTCTGTAATATTCGATCCCTCTCCCAGAACAAACAGACCTGACATCGCCCTAGTATCCTGCCTCAGAATAAACCAAAAGGCTCTTTTCTTTTTTTTCAATCAAATGAAAGATTCCTTAAATTCTATAGTGTTTACAGTTTTCAGAAGTTTCACACACATGATTTCATATTATCCCGTAATAACCCTTTTTTCCCCCCTCCCTGCTTCCCTCTCTCCACTGATAACCACCAGTTTGTTCTTTATTTCTGTGAATTTGCTTCTGTTTTGTTTGATTCACTCCTTTGTTATATTTTTTTAGATGCCACATTTAAGTGTGATCATATGGTATTTGTCTTTCTTGTCTGACTTCTTTCACTTATAATATTTTCCAAGTCTGTCTATGATGCAATGGCAAAATTTCATTCCTTTTTATGTCTGAGTAGTATTCCATCTTCTTTATCCATCCATCTGTTGATGGACACTTGGGTTGTGCTTCCGTACCTTGGCTATTATAAACAGCACTGCTGTGAGTATTGGGGTACATGGAGTACCCCATGTACCCCCCAAATTTTCCTCTTTTCCAGATATATATGCCCAGAAGTGGAATTGCTGGATTATATGATAACTCTATTTTTAGTTTTTTTGGTGAAACCTCCCTACTGTCTTCCACAGTGGCTGCACCAGTTTGCATTCCCACCAATAGCGTTTGAGGATTTCCTTTTGTCCACACCTCCAACAGGCTCTTTTCTTAATGTCATTCTTGCTTCTAGAACTTCCTCTGCAGCTGTCGCTCCTGAGCATCGGCTTGAGCACTGGCACCTTCCTCGATCTCACCACCAGCCTGCTCTCCCTTTGGGGTGAGCGCAAGGGAGATCCCTTTTCTCGACTGCCTTCTCTGGTGAGCCCAGCCTGGTGGAGCTGAGGTCCTGCCCTCCTGGCACACGGGCTGTGGAACTCGGAGGACCTGGTTTTTCTGCTGGTGACTGAGGGGACGGTCTGCAGAGCTGACAGACCCCCCTGTAATGCTCACAGGTTCCCTGAAGCAGACACAGCCCACTTCCATCTCTTGCTGTGCCTCCCTGTGACGCATCCGGCAAACGGGGGGACAGTGAAATACAGCCCATGGGTCCTGGCCCCCAGTCACGCGCCACAGCATGGTGGAGAGTCTGGCTGGCTGGGCTGGCCCCTCAGGCCGGCTTGGCAGGACCGGGTCACCGTCCATCCTCACCAAGCCCTGGGACTGGATCAGATGGCGGGCGGCCGCGAAATGATGACAGAGAGAGACTGAGACCCGTGGGTCAGGGAGGAGAGGGCAGCAGGAGGCAGCACCAGGGACAGCCAGCCCTGTTCAGAAGGCGTGCAAAAGAGCCAGTGCTAGTTGCTTGGATTTCTTGTTTTCTTGGTTTGCTTTCTTTTTGTCTTTTTGGCTGTTTTTGTCAGGTTCTTCTCTATGACGGCTGAGCGCTGTGTGGTACGCTCATGGCTGTCTTATCTTCTGATAGAGTGAATTATTTGTTGTTGTTGAGTCGAGAAGTCATGTCTGACTCTTTGTGACCCATGGACTGCAGCACGTCAGGCTTCCTTATCTTTCACTATCTCTTGGAGTTTGCTCAGATTCATGTCCATTGAGTTGGTGATGCTGTCTAACCATCTCATCCTCTGCTACCCTCTTCTCCTTTTTGCCTTCAATCTTTCCCAGAATCACGGTCTTTTCCAATGAGTTGGCTCTTTCCATCAGATGGCTGTTGGAACTTCAGCATCAGTCCTTCGAGTGAATATTCAGGGTTGATTTCCTTTAGGATTGACTGGTTTGATCTCCTTGCAGTCTGAGAGATCTCAAGAGTCTTCTCTAGCACCACAGTTCAAACGCATCAGTTCTTCAGTGCTCAGCCTTCTTTACGGTCCACCTCTCACCTTGGTATATGACTACTGGAAAAACCATACCTTTGACTAGACGGATCTTTATTGGCAAAGTGGTGTCTCTACCTTTGAATACGCTGTCTAGGTTTGCCATAGCTTTTCTTCTAGGGAGCAAGCATCTTTTAAATTCATGGCTGTAGACACCGTCCACAGTGATTTCTGCTTAATGAATCATTTTATGCTACTTCCTGATGGGGCTTTTCAAAAGCATGGCTTTGGGGTAAGAAGTACAGTTGGGAACGATCACTAGCAACAACCAAGTGGTGTTTATGATTTGGATTGGCTATTGTCATTGTTTACTGGCTGAAGAGTGCCTTGCGTGACCAAGTGATATCTTTTCATTTTCGTAGAAAATCAAGCAAATGTAATAATTGATAGATAAAAAAATTTTGGTTATCCTTTATCCATGTAATGTTTGGGAATTCCTGAATAGGAGAATTTTCTTAATGGAAATTAAAAATTTCTATTAAATTTTATTCATTGGTTCTCAAGGTTTAGTATGCACATTTCACCAAGAGGCGTGGTAAATGCAGGCTTCTAGATCCTAACCAGAGTTTCAGATTTAACATACCTTGATTGGGCCCCCAAATTGGCATTAACAAACTCCCAGGTTATTCTGATGCAGGTGATTGGAGTCGTGGTTTGAGGAAACAGGAGATCATATAAATACTGGACCACAGAGAGAGGAGCTCTCCACTCAACCCCTGCTCATGTGTTTTCATATAATTTTCACTAAGATAGCAGTTGTGTTTTCATGCAGTTCAGGAGGGCAGCTTCTGATAGTGCAGTGTATCACCTGTATTGTTTTCAGAGTTTTCAGTCTCAGGTTTATTCCTGCTACAAAGATTGAAGGATGATCTGAAATCAAATACATTTGTCTGGGAGTTGAATGTCTGTCAGACCCAGGCATTGATTTCCTTGAGCTTGAATTCTCAGTAAATGTCTTTCCAGTGAGAATTCCAATCAGGATTCTAAAGGTTATATAAAATAGACCTGATTTCTGAGCCTTCTCTGGGGAGAAAGCTTAATTTATAAGCAAAAAGGGGGATAAATCCACTCCCCACCACTGCTTGTGTTGTAATCAGCACACAGTTCATGTTTTAGAATAAAACGGCTATGTTGATTACGGGTGTGAACCAGCCTGAGCCAGAAAATATCTCTGTGCAGAGGATCTTTAAGGATGAAATATTTGCACTTCAGAGAATGAAAAGATAGCAAAATGAAATCTAGGCAGAACTGTAAGGAAGTTTGCCTTGGAGTCTCGATTTCTCCCGGTGCTCTTACAGTGTTCTACCATCAGGGGGCAGCATTGCACTTTGGTTGGAAACTGGTCTCGGTGGCAAGCAGCCCTTTAAAGGAAAATACATCCAAGTGAGCAAAACTAAAAACCAGAATATTAGCAAGAACCAGAAAACCAACAACACAGAACCCAAACCCTCTTTGTTATAACGTGCCATCTTTGCTTTTTTGGTGTGCAGAGTTTAATATTGTCGTATTAAGATTCTCCAGGGCATACTTTACTGGTTCATTAATATACACTTAGGGGTGGTGGATAATGCAGTGAGAGATTATTTTTCCTTTTCCTCACTTTTTGTTTGGCTCTCCCATCTTTTTTCACTGTCCTTCTGTCTTGTTGCCAAGCAGTTACTCCCCTACCTACTTCCCTCTAGGAACAGACAGACCTGGCAACTGGTCATCTTTGGCATTGCTGGTCATTTTGTGGAGCTGGTAGATGTGTATAGAGCTGACTGCAAAGCTCTGTCTTTTTTCCTTCTTGGTGTGAAATTAGGCTCACAATTTGCATGATTCTGGCAAGTTTCTAGGTATCACACTACTTTTATGCACCCATACAAACACACTTAAAGGAATCAAGCTATCATTTTACAGGGAGTGATGCAAAATAAATAGATGCTCAAATGTTGCATCTTTTAAATTGACTCATATTATTACTCGATAAAGTGTGGGTGGATTAAAAACAAATCCAACCATCGGTTTTAGGAATAAGTTCCATCAATACATGGATTTTGTGTTTGTTCACGATGTATCCCACCTTCTGGCTTTGCTTTTGAGCAATGAATCTCTTGGGGACTGAGGTCAGGCTGGGTATCTACATTGGCTTTCTTCTTTGTCCCAGTCACTGTTCTGTTTCTGGGCTCATGGAATTACAAAGACTGAGGGTTTCTTAAAGGCAAGTTCTAAAATTCACCCTCCAAGAACAACTATGAACCCCAAGTATCTTTGTTTATCTGAAATTTGTTTATAGAGAGTTACATATGCTTACGGGCTTCCCTGGTGGCTCAGCTGGTAAAGAATCCACCCGCAATGCGGGAGACCTGGGTTTGATCCCTGGGTTGGAAAGATCCCCTGGAGAAGGAAAAGGCTACCCAGGCCTGGAAAATTCCATGTACTATATAGTGCATGGGGATCGCAAAGAGTTGGACATTGACTGAGTGAGTTTCACTTCTCTTCACATATGATTTCAGTGTGATTCCACCATTTTTGGAGGGGGGTTCACAAATACTAGATCCAAAGGTAATTTTCTACTTATGTCCTTCTACAAGGAAGTCTATTTCGCTTCCTCTTCCCTTTTCTTCTTGTGCAAGAAGCAGACAGGTTGGGAAACTTGACTTTGAACAGGAGCAGAAGTATGCACAGGGCAGGGAATAACAGGCACTGCAAAGATTAATTATCTTCATTGGAATCTAGCTTGACTGGGCAAGGTGAGACAGTTCAATTATTTAATCACATTGGCTCTCTGGGCTTCAGAGGCCTGGAGTGCTGGGTAGCCATGCCTTCCCACTTCATTTATGTGAGGAATTGCTCCTCACCTCCCTGCTCCCTGTTGGACCCTCAGGCAGAAGAAAAGGAGCAATCGATCTGGCAGGAGATGCTCCCGTCTCTGCCTCCTCCCAGTCTGTGTTGTCCGCGGTGAATTCTCGGTGTTTAGTTGGAGCCTTGCTGCTAGGCAGCAGTGCCTCTCCTGCCCTGGTCAGGCCGCTCCCCTCTATGTGTAGTGGTTGCATTTTTCCTCTTGCTCATGGCTTTGTAAGGCTTTCTTCTGGCTCAGGAATGGTTGCCCATGTTGCAGGTCAGAGGATGCCATTGGATCAGAATACACTGGGGCAGCACTGTCTGGCAGGACCTGCTGTGCTAATAAAGAAGCTCTGTATCTGCCCTGTCCGATATGGCAGGCAGTGGCCCATTGGGGCTATTAGCATTTGAAATGTGGCCGCTCTGATTAATGAACTACATTTCTAATTCATATTAACTTAAAGGTAAATAGTTACCTATGGCCAGTGAAAGACCCCGCTGCACCCACAATACCCAGGAGAGATTTTTCATGGATTATTTTTGTTTTTCTGCTGGAGCTTGACTGTTGCACTGTGATACGGAAGGGCTGGTTTATACCACAGCCCCTGTTATTAATGCAGTTTCCCCCATTTCATCAGAATCTCTTCTTCCTCATCATACACTGTGCCCTTTTCTTTTGTTTTGGCCAGGTCTCTCCTCATCAGCATCCAGAGAGGGAGAGGAGAATGGAGGTTTACTCATTCTGTCATAGTTTCTTATCATGGTGGGGTGAAAGATCTTAATCCCCATGGAAACTGCTCTCCCAAAACAAAAAGAGTTAGGTGGGCGTGTCTTCTCCAGACACTGGAGTCTTGTGTATCCATGGATTTCTGCCATGATGGTGTGTCTCCTACTTAGCGACCCAGTCTGCAACACCCTGTTTAGTGTAGGTTTTCAAAGTTTTTTTTAGAGATTTAATGCATGTATAAGGCCAGGTGACAGTCTGTCAAGATGAACCCTTTAAAAAAATTGCTTTAGGATCCAAATGTCCATGGTCCCAACTAGACCCAGTGAGAAAGGGATAAGACATAAAATATCAAAGAAATAGGAATTGGGCTTCTCAGGTGACCCAGTGGTAAAGAATCCACCTGTCAATGCAGAAGATGCAGATTCAATTCTTTGGTCGGAAAGATGCCCTGGAGGAGGAAATGGCAACCCACTCCGGTATTCTTGCCAGGAACATCCCATGGACAGAGAAGCCTAGCGGGCTACCATCTATGGGGTCACAAAAGAGTTGGACATGACTTAGTGACTAAATGGCTGAGGGACCACAAGTCATCCAGGCTGAGGTGTGGAGTCATGATCAATGACATCCCACCTTCCCATCCTCCAGCATCCAATCTGACCCCAAGCTGATCAGTAAACTCAGTTTTTTCTGCTGCCTCCACCAAGGTGACTCTCAGACCCATGCACCTCATGCCTTAGTCACTAAAATTATACAAACAGAGGAAAGAAAAAAAGGTTCTGCGAAACCATTCTCTGGGTTGCTGTGGTTTACACTTGCTAGTTAATTTGAACCTTACCTTCAGTTTCTCAGAGTGACAGAAACAGCATCCAGTCTGCTGTTGTACAAGCAAGTGCACGCCGTCTAGTTGCTAACACCCTTGAAAAATGTCCCCAGAAATGCAGCTCACGGAGAGAGTTCTTTAAATTAAGCTAGATTTGTAAAGAGCCCATTTACTGCCTGACTTAGAGCTAAATCCTGTGGCAGAATGGAATTTGAGGCTTGCTGCCAGCGAACAGAAAACAGCTTGGGTACCAAACCGTGAGCCGGTGAGTGGCAGGGAAAGGAGGGATGTTAGAACAGAAGGCATCCTGAAGTTGGAAGGGAAAGAAAAAAACCCAAACAGAAGGAAGTGTCTGGAGGCCAAGTGCAGACAGGTTGTCCAAGAAAGCTGGGCTGCGGAGAACAGAGAATGAAGGAGAGAAAGAGAATAAGAAGGCTTCACGGTAGAGAAGAAGGGGGTTAGGAAGGAGAAGAGACAGCGGCTGCAGTGTTTTCCTGCTTTATCTCCTTAAAGGGCCGGGGCTGAATAGCAAGTCATTTCAACAGGCAACCAGACAGAAGCCAGTTAGCAGGTAAAACTGCTTACCAGCCCAGGTCATGACTGCAAATAAGCAAGTAGGCAGACAGGCCCCATCTTGCCCTCTGTTCTTTCTAGGCTACATTCTCTTTACTTATTTATTGGTTGTGCCGGGTCTTAGTTGTGGCACTCGAACTCTTAGTTGTAGCATGTGGGATCTAGTTCCCTGACCAGGGATCAAACTCAGGCCCCCTGCATTGGGCGTGTGGTGTCTTAGCCACTGAGCCAACAGGGAAGTCTCTGCTTTTTTTTGTAAATTGAAATATAGTTAATTTACAGTGTTGTGTTGATTTCAGGTACATGGAAAAGTGACTCAGTTACACACACACACACACACACACACATTCCTTTTCAGATTCTTATCCTTTGTAGATTATTACAAGATATTGTGTATAGCTTCCTGTGATACGCAGTAGGTCCTTGTTGTTTATTTTATATGTAGTAATGCATCTCTGCTCATCCCAAACAATTTAGCTCCCCCAGCGCTTTGCTAGCCCCTTTGGTAACCTTGTTTGTTTTCTACAGCGCTAAGTCTGTTTCTGTTCTGTAAATGAGTTGATTTGTATCATTTTTGAAGAGTCCACGTATAAGTGATATATATTTGTCTTTTTCTTTCTGATTTACCTCATTTAATGTGATAATCTCTAGGTCCATCCATGTTGTATCAAGGGGCATTATTTCATTCCTTTTTTAGGGCTGAGTAATATTCTATTTGTTTATGTACCACATCTTCTTTATCCATTCACTTGTTGATTGATATTTGCATTGCTTCTTTTTTCTTTTAATGGGAGAATTTTTTCAGATCTTCCTGTATAATTGATTCTAAACCTCTTGGAGGAGAATTTGGACAGTGATGAGAAAGCGGATTTCCCTACAACCAGCCCACATCCCAGGGCCTCCTGTTCAAACTCCGTCCTTCCACATTTTCTCCATAAACAAAGACACTGACTGCTTGAGATCCAATCACAAGATGCTCACCTGCCTTATACCTTGGGACTCTCACGTTGTTTGCTCTGGAACCTTCTGGGGGTGGGGGGCTATTAAGAATATGGTTGCCTTGACCCCACCCCCATAGATCTGAATTCTCAAGTGTAGGCAGCATCTCTAAGAGAAACTCAGGCTGGGGAATATTAAGAAATGGGGTAAAGTTATAAAATGCAAATATTTTAGGGCTCAGAGCATGAAGCAATCTGAGTTTTATAGTTGAATACAAGATTCTTTAAACTCTATAGTGAAATACAGTTTTCGAAAGTTTCACACACATGACTTCATATGCTCCCATAATAACCTGCCCAGTCCCCCAGCTACACTGCCTCTCCCCTTTCTCCTCTCCCCACTGGTAAATACTAGTTTGTTCTCTGTATCTGTGAGTCTGCTTTTTTGGTTTGTTTTATTCACTAGTTTGTTATATTCTTTTAGATTACACATATAAATGATACCATACAGTAGCTGTCTTTCTCTGCCTGACTTTCATTGAGCACAATATCCTGTAAGTCCATTCATGGTGCAGCAAATAGCAAGATTTTGTTCTTTTTAATAGCTGAATAGTATTCCATTAAATATATGTGTGTGTGTGTGTGTGTACATGCAAATGTATATTACAGCTTCTTTATTCATTTATCTATGAATGGACACTCAGTTGTAAAGCAATCTAATTTGATCCTAGTTAAAAATTCCCCCAAAAGAAAGTTTCCGGGAATGACTTCTGTATATATGACTGGAAATTAAGGACAAAGGAGCTAGAGGGTGACTTATTTCTCTCCTGCCATAGTTTTTGGTCTAGTAAAGTCCTCTTTTTTCTTTACAGCTGATTACTGAAAGTAGACCAAATTATGAACGTGTTTTTCGGAAGGTTCAGGTGGGGAGACTATTTGTGCTCAGAGATCTCTCCATCTTGGCATCTGGTTCGTGGTTCTATCCATCCTGTTAGCGGGGACACTTTCTGAGTCCCCAGGCCCCCAAGTCAGCTCCTGCCGCATTCCGTTTGTCTGGAGGGCTGGCGTCTGCCCAGGGCCACTATAGGATGGGAGCTGCAATATTAGCTGCAATATTTCCATCCTGCTGGACCACTTACTTTCTCTGGGACTGTGGGAAGATGACTCTCTGAGCCTCAGTTCCCCCCACTGAAACAGCGGGTGTAATCATCATTCCTACTGAGTTGTAATTGTTTTTTTTTTTTTTTTTTTTAATTTTTAAAAATGTTTTTGCTGTGAATCATTTTTAAAGTCTTCATTGAATTTGTTACAGTATTGCTTCTGTTTGTGTTCTGGTTTTTTTGGCTGTGAGGGCTATGGGGTCTTAGCTTCCTGACCAGGGGTTGAACCTGCATCCCCTGCAATGGAAGGCAAAGTCTTAACCACGGGACCACCAGGGAAGTCCCGAGTTGTAATTCTTAAATGAGATAAGATATAACAAGTGCTTGGCAGGATAAGAGTGCCATAAACATGACCACTCTGTGCGGGCTTCCCTCCTCTTAGCCAGCAGAGAACTCCCTACCCTCCAAGTTGCCCAGGTTTTCTCTGTGCCTTCTGGTGGGTCCTTAGAAATAACCCTTTCCTCAAACCTGGGCTTCCCTGGTGGGTTGGAGAGAAGAGAATCCGCCTGCAATGTGGGAGACCTGGGTTTGAGCCCTGGGTTGAGAAGATCCCCTGGAGGAGGACATGGCAGCCCACTCCAGTGTTCTTGCCTGGAGAATCCCCATGAACAGAGGAGCCTAGCGGGCTACAGTCCACGGGGTCACAAAGAGTCAGACACGACTGAGGGATTATGTACAGCCCAGCACAAATCTGACACAGGTGAGGCGGCTCTCAGTGGTCATAGCCTTGTCAGCCTTCAGATACTGTGTGTGTGTGTTCCTCAGTGGTGTCCGACTCTTTGCAACGCCATGGACTGTAGCCTACCAGGCTTCTCTGTTCATGGGATTCTCCTGGTTGCCATTCCCTTCTCCAGGAGATCTTCCCGACTCAGGGATTGAACCTGGGTCTCCCACATGGCAGGCAGATTCTTTACCATCTGAGCCACCAGGGAAGCCCTTGGATACTCTAGTTATTATTGTTGTCAATTGTTCCAAGAAGACCCAAGAAGCTAGCACGGGTTCTTCCTACAAGGGGAGGAAGCTAGCATAGTTCCTCGTACAAGGCAAGGCCAGCCCGGTTATTTCAGGACCCTCCGAGTTGTGAGTGCCAAGATCAGAAGAACCCAAGAGTTCTCCAGTGGCGTGGTGAAGTACTTATGGGTGGAGTGGGATTTACCGTGTGTTTTCAAGGACTGACGTGTAAACTTTTGACTGCACCTTGTCCTTGACCCTACCTGAGCCGTAGACAGGATGGGGAGTCTGACACCCTCGTGGGAATTCAAACACGTCAGACTCACTGACAGGCAATCATGGTTCTAATGAGGGCAGGAGAATTTAACTCCATAAAAAACCTATTAGAATTGACAGTGCAAATGTAAACAGGTCCCTGGTGAATCATTTTGCTGGGCCTTCTTTATTTGCTGCTGTATTTGATGATGGAGTCCATAGCCCAGCATGGAAGGCAGATGCTCGAGTCTGTTCCGGCAGGATGGGATGGATGTGTGCCTCTATCTGAAGATATGGTGCAACATACCATATGCATTGAGCCCACAGACACAGGACCTGGGAATGGTCCTGTGAAAATGGCATTTTTTTGTCTCTTTTTGGAGGCGAGTGTTTGATCCTGTGATGACTTGATGTAGATGTTATTGGAGATCATTCTTTTTTTTTTTGTCATTTTCAAGAGATTCAGGCAGTGAAAGGAAGTCTTTGGTCACATGTTTTGATTTCCCCTGAGATTCTTGGCCAATCACACTGAGTCATTGTGTGAATGTTTGGGGTTTTTCCTTCTGTCTCAACAACTGGATTTTAAGGACTTTCCTTTGGGTTAGTTTATGAGTTGTTCCCTTTTATGGCAAATTGGGATTTCATCTAGCAATACAGAGTTCTGTTATTAAAAGTTATAATTAATCAGCATCCTTTTAATCAGAGTCTCAGTCAAGTGACTCTGAGATAAAGCTATGTCATTGTGCCAACAAGTCATGGTGGAAACAGTGGGCTTCTCTTCATCGTTGTTTTCTTCTAGTGCGTCAGAATACACATATTAGGATGCTTGATCTCTTCTTTAAGAAAGATTATAATCCTAAATATTGGTCTTACAAAAAACTCTTTGGTTTATTAATAGCATAAGGGATAAATATACTCTCAGCAGTTGAATGTTGTCTTCATTTTCCTGTTTAAAAATTTTCATTTTATATTGGAGTGTAGCTGATTTACAAGGTTTGTGTTAGTTTTGGGTGTACAGCAAAATGACTCCGTTATACATATATGTATTTCCATTCTTATTCAGATTCTTTCCCCGTTTATGTTATTACATACTATTGAGTAGAGTTCCCTATACTATCAGTAGGTCCTTGTTAATTATCTATCTTTGTATGTATATGTTAACTCCAAACTCCTAACTTATTCCTTCCCCCACTTCCCCTTTGGCAGCCCTAACTTTGCTTCTGAAGTCTATGAGTCTGTTTTGCAAATAAGTTCATTTGCACCATTTTTCTAGATTTCACATGAAAGTGATATCATATGATATTTGTTCTTTCTCTGACTTACCCCACTCAGTATAATGATCTCTAGGTCCATTATCATTTTCTTATTTTCAAATCTTTGCTTCAAAACCACACAAATCAATATTCATCCTCAGCTTCTTTTGATGGAGATTTTATATAAAATAAACCAGAGACTCAGTGCCCCAGTGAGTGGCTCTTCATCTGTGGGCTCTGCATCTTTAGGAGAAGGGAGTTTGTTTACAACACTGCTGTCATGGGTCAACAAAGCTGTTTTTGCTCTGTCTTTTGTTGGGTGAGATAAAGTATATTTTACACACAGATGTCATGATTATTTTTCAATGTATGTGGATACTATGTTGTTCATTTGCTAAGTCATGCCCTGTTCCTTGTAACCCCATAAACTGTAGCATGCCAGACTTCCCTGCCCTTCACTGTCTCCCAGAGTTAGCTCAAACTCATGTCCATTGCATCGATGATGCCATCCAACCATCTCATCCTCTGTTGCCCCCTTCTCTTCCTGCCCTCAATCTTTCCCTGCATTAAGGTCTTTTCCAGTGAGTCAGCTCTTAACATGAGGTGGCCAAAGTATTGGAGCTTTGGCTTCAGCATCAGTCTGTCCAATGAATATTCAGTGTTGATTTCCTTTAAATTGACTGGTTTGACCTCCTTGCTGTCCAAGGGACTCTTAAACATCTCCAGCATCACAGTTTGAAATGGGATTCACAGTAGTTTTCCATGATTATGGATTTTCCTAATTGATAGTTATTGAAAGGGCAGCTCTTAACATATGGGGAGTTGGCATGGCAAAAAAGACATCTCATATTTTTAAATATTGGGAACACCTGTCCTAAACTGAAATGGGATGTCCAAGTGTTTTGAATCTATACCCTTACTTATATCATGAACGTGTTGGTTATTTTTAAGATGCCTCTGCTCCAGTTTCTACTCTGAAAGGAAGATGGCTCACTGGTCAGCTGCCTCTGAGCAGAGGCGAACAGAAGGGGCTGCCTGCTGTCACAGTTGAGTGGTGTCGAAAGGCCCCCTTTAGTAAGCGCTCAGTGCGTTTGTGGGCATTTTGCTCTGCCTGCTAGGAGACATTAGCACTAAATATTCATTCTATTTTTGCAGTGACTGAGAACAATTTTTCATTTCTGAGGATTGCTTTCCTTAGAAAGTTTCATTTTTACTTGTTAGTTCACTTCTCTTTTCTGGCTCATGACTGCTCTACCTCCATAAACTGAAGTTCAGGACTTTATAAAAGAATCCAATATTGCTGACCCAAAGCCATTCTGAAGGAAGGAAGGAGGGAAGTCATCTTCCCTGAGTGCCTGCTGCATCCTCCATGTCAACCTTACCTTCATAGATGTCATGATTGCCATCATCATGGAGAGGAGTCTGGGGCATGGAGAGGGTCAGTGTCATGCTGATGGTGGCTGCAAAGGAGGTGGGGAGTTTGGGAATCAGTCTTGGGTCTGGAGATTTCTAAAATCTCTGCTTTCCCTCCCTCCCTTCCTTCCCATCTCTATAATACTTCAGGACTTATTAACCACATTGCATTTTGGGATGAATTTACATTTTTCATGGATACATGAACTTTATTTTGCACTCAGGACTTCACTTATATTATCAAATAAGTGCCAGCCTCTCCTCTGGGATTCTTATTTAATTTATTTATTTTCAATTGAAGGATAAATTCTTTGCAGTATTGGTTTCATTTCTGTCATATATCAGTGTGAATTAACCATAGGTGTACATATGTCCCTTCCCCTCTTGAGCCTCCTCCCACCTCCCACTCTTTCCCACCCTTCTAGGTTGTTACAGAGCCCTGGTTTGATCTCCTTGAGTCATGTAGCAAATTTCTATTGGCTATCTATTTTTATATATGGTAGTATATATGCTTTCATGCTACTCTCTCCTTTCATCTGGGATTTTTTTTTTTTTAATGTCTAGGAAAATCCTAACATAAGATTTGTATTTGCAGGTTAATAGCTCGAAAACCTACTAACAAACAGTTCTAATTATGTGTTAGAAAGTGAAGTGTTTTGGTTTGTGCTTTCAGGCAAGAGAGTGCCCACAGGAACAATAGAAACAAATTCCAAATGTGGACTCTCTCAACCAACAACTAACCTCTTGCTAATAACATTCACCTGTGTTGTAATGTTATTGTCCCGAGAGATTAAAGTATTGGGATGCGTTTACCCCAGAGGTCTTTCCTGTGTGCTGATATCTATCATTCTGCCCTCCTGTGTGTTGAGAGGCAGTGAATATAGTATCTAAACATACTGTCAAACCTTGCTGGTTTGTCATTTCCCCTTTGCTCAGTCTCCTGTCTCATCATTAATTCTGTCATTTTCCTATTTCTTGTCAAGGCTCTGAGCCATGAGCTGTGATGGACAGCTCACAATTCTGACCTTTCCTGCCTCTCTCATTCTTTGACAGAAGCACTCACAGAAGTAAATGGCCGACTGGAGAATTGCTGTTGGTGGGACAGCCAGCCGCCGGCCTCCTTTCCCAGGCCAGAGTCCTGTTCCCAGGCAGCTCGGGCGTGGGGACGTGTGGGCGCCCCAGGCCGAGCTGTGGCCCGAACACCGAAGCTGGGTCCCAGCCGTCCTTCTGTGCGCCCAGCATGCCTGGGCCTCCCGTGTGGGCTGTGACTTCCTGGGCCCTGGCATTCTCAGCCACTTTGGAGAGGGTGGAGCTCTGGGGCTTCCTAGGACAAAATGCAGTGCCTTCCACAGAGCTGCTCCCCAGCACTGAGTTACTGACCCCATGCTCCTGAGATCCCTGGTCTGGATGCACTCCAGCCCGGCTCTCCTTCTCTGGGGTGTCCCAGAACACACAGGGCGCCCCTCTCTTCAGGGCTGCTTTCTGTTTCTTGGTCCCCATGGCTTGCAGAAATGAGACCTTCAGGCTCTCAGCATCATGCTAGTGGTCCAGGGAAGTGAGAACTGGGAACTCGCTGGATGCTGCCTCAGAAAGAATGACCTGCTTCGTCTGCTCCTGCTGTGGAGGTGAGGTTGGCTGGCAGCTAGGGGGAGAGGGAGAGCAGCTTGGAGTCTAGATGAGCTGTTACATGTCTTGTACTAATTAGCCCATCATGCCCCTCTGTCTAAACCAGGGTTATTCCCTTGTCCTTACAGGATCTGTTCTGTTTATTGTCTCCAGTTCCCTTAAGGCCTTATAAGAACAGAGTAACAAGATGAAAGAAACATGGTGGCCCTGTCAGGAAGAGCAAATGCTTGAGGTTGTATTGGAGCAAAACTTCCATTCTTTTATCATCCATTCGTCCATCCATCCATCCATCAATCCATCCACTTGTCAAAAAATTTTTAAGTGTGTTCAGTGTGCCCAGAATCCTGTGAATTGCTCAAAATATAAATGTAACTCAAGTGTATAAAAAGTTTCCAGCCTTCCAGGATCACCCTTCATTTTGTGAGCCTAAGTGACCTGCGAACTGCAGAAATCCAGTCACCCTTTCTGAGGGCTGTGTGAGGATAAACCTATGCCTGCTGGTGTCACCTCTTTCTCTGGGTGCTGCTCTCTTGGGATTCTCTCATCACCTCTTCTCCTCTGCTCTACTTCTGCACCAGCTGTCTGTGTTCTGGTTTGTTTCAAAACAGAAACACACTTTCTTCCTTCATTGCCTAAGGCCGCTATTAGGGGTTAGGGGTGAACAGGTCACAGTGCTATCTTAGAAGTCCTTGTGAGAGAACTGTAACCTAGACAAGGAAAGCCTGGGGAATATGAAAGCCTTCACTGCTCCAAAAGCCTCTCCCATCACCCACCTCCCGTCTCTCTGGCCAGCCATCATCTTGCTAGTGAGTCAATTGCCACTCATCCAGGCTTTTCCTTTCTCTATCCTCAGGCTCTTCACTTGAGAAGAGCAGGGAGGACTGTCTTAGCAGCTGGATAATGTCTCCTTAGGTGTGCCCCAGGCCCCCCAAAGGCTTGATTTTTGACATTGTTTGGTTTCTTATTGTCTTCCTCTTTCTTTTCATATCTGACCCCAGGCATATTCTTTGCAAATTAAAAAGCACACCATAGTGTTTTCCCCAATTAAAAAAAAAAAAATCCCAAGTTTTCTCCAAAGATAAATCAGTCACACCACCTAGAATGTAGAGATAGCTATAGGCAGCTTTTACAGTTGAATGTTGTTTCATAATTAAGAGGCAGCGTCCCTGCCCGCAACCTGGGCATAGCAGGAGAGACAGTACATGGAGCAACTTCGCAGCAAAATATTATGCGTGATGGGACAGGGGTGTGCAATGGCTGCTGGAGGACCACCCAGGAGAAAGCATTTAAGTTCCCCCTGCTGCTTCCTGGAAGGCTTTGTAGACTGACTTGAGTTAGGAATTTTCCAGGAAGATAATGGGGAAACAGCATTCTAAGCAGCCAGAGCAGCATGTGAAAGTCACAGAGGTGTTCAGAGGCCTGGCAGCTTGGAGGAACAATGAGTGTTGGTGTGTTAGGAGCATGGGATGAAAGGATGGGCAAGGACTACCTAGCATGCTCAGGACTGACGATTCTCCCTGCAAAGCCATGCCACTGTGAACTCTGTGATCAAGGCGGCTGTGGCAGAGGACGTGCAGAGGATGAACTGGGGAGATGCCAGGTGGGGGCCAGGTGGGGGCTCGAATGCCAGCAGGGCATGGAGATCAGGTATACATGGGAGCGTGCTTAGTCACTTCAGTCGTGTCCGACTCTGTGCGACTCTATGGACTGCAGCCTGTCAGGCTCTTCTGACCATGGGATTCTTGATGTAGGAATACTGTAGGCAGTTGCCATGCCCTCCTGCAGAGGGTCTTCCTAACCCAGAGGTTGAACCTGTGTCTCTTACGTCTCCTGAAGTGGCAGGCAGGTTCTTTACCACTAGCACTATTTGGGAAGCCCAGAGATCAGATACATGGCAGGTCAAATGACTTCATTGTCACCATGGGTTTGCTGGGGCTGCCCGGCTAGTGCATTGCACCCACCAGTATGCCTGAAGTTGTGTCTGATACCACTATAATGTTGTAAAGTAATTAGCCTCCAACTAATAAAAATAAATGAAAAAAAAAAAAAGATGAAAAGAATCACACAATTAAAAAAAAAAGAAAGTCAACCAATAAATGTGGGTTGAAAGAATGAATGGGGGAGTTGGACATTGTGTCCAAAGATGTATTCAGGGACTGTCATTTCATGTCACACATCTAAATGGGACTGACAAGTCTTCCCTGTACTGACATGCACAATATGAGTTCCCAAATCAATAGAGCACTTACTTGCTACCATTTTAAAGGATAACTTTGGGATGGTTTAATAAACAGGTAAACTTCAAAGGCATAGGCAGGTTACAGGGAATCTACAAGTGATGGTAAAGTGCCTGAGGGCAGTTTTCACCCCTATAAACCCTCAAGGTGAGAGGAGGGATGTTCCTGGAGCCTAGAAGGAGAAAGTTATGTAGGGTGGGCCACCTGACAGGCCCTGTAGCCTTTAGTGGAGGTTTGTAGTCACCTGGAAGAACCCAAGGGAATGCTGCCTTGCCATGACTGTCCTCTCTCCCTCCATCTTCCAGCAGGCCACCCAATTGGCTAAATTCCACCTGAAGCTGAAGGGCAAGGGGGCCTGTGGCCCCTCCCAGGCAGAGGGTAGGGTGTGTCTACCACTTTTGGTGGTTCTGCCCCTTTTCCTTGAGATCAGAAGGCAGAAGGTATGTGGAGGTAAACAGAATTCTTTCTCCCTGGACTGTCATCTGCATGAAGCTTCTGCTTTGGCTGCTGTCTCAAGGCAACACAGGCTTCACATTAGACTCAGGCAGGTCTGTGTCACTGCTCTGCATAGCTTCAATGTGCTCTCTGATCTCTACAAAACCGACTGACAAGCCCTGTTCAGTGGCTAAGAGTGAATTCAGTTGGGCGCTGAATTCCTACAGTAGCAAAGCAGAAGGACCTCCTTAAAGATGTGAACTTTGATCAGGAAACATATAGTCTCAGACAGAAGTTAGGGCTAATATTTAAATATTTGTGCCATGATTGAACAGAAGCCCACACTTTGGTCACCTTGAATGGGAAGGGAAGCGACACTTGTTGCATACCTATCATGTTCAGGTTCTATGTCACATGCTTTGCAAAACTGAAGCTCTCAGGTCATTGAAATTGGGAGTCCATATTCATCATCACCAATCAGTCATAGCTCTGTTAAAAACTTGATAAAACTTGATAAAATGTGATAAAACTTGCCATATCTGTGTAGTACTTCTATAAGACTATAGAATTTTTGCAAAGCTTTGAAAAATTAAACTAATGTAAAACCTCTGTGGGGAATTGTCATAGCTGGCTTGAAAGCATCAACGATTAAATAATGATACTTCACGAGGCAGTCGAGCATGGGGCCCTGCTGAAGCTGCAGAGAAATCTGAATAAACAGAATGCAGAAGCTCAGTAGGAATTTGACCAGGCTAATAATATTTCATGGGTCTATAAACCTGTAATTTAGCCTCAGGATTTCTGCCCTTTGTTTCCCTTCTCAACTTCGTTTTCTCTTGTACTTTGTGACAAGGAAAATAAGGTT
This sequence comes from Muntiacus reevesi, assembly GCF_963930625.1. Classification (NCBI taxonomy): domain Eukaryota; kingdom Metazoa; phylum Chordata; class Mammalia; order Artiodactyla; family Cervidae; genus Muntiacus; species Muntiacus reevesi. The sequence continues at coordinate 52,046,731 of NC_089261.1, read as the reverse complement.
GTCATAAACCTTCCACCTTAGATGGTGGATTCATTGCAAGCAGCACTGGTTTTTACTACTGACCACAAATTAGAGACGATGGGGCTCGATGATACTATTGGATTTTATGCAGTTGGACTTGGTGTTGCTGGATTTGTTGGAAGTCTCTTGAGGCTCATGTGCCCCTTCTGGGAATTTTATTTTTCTAAATGAAGCCGACTGAAGAGGTTTTAACTTTGATCACTTTTCTTTAATGACATCATAATAATGTGGCTTGGGTGAAATCACATATCTGTTTGCCAGATTTCCCTAACACCCAGTTCTGTTGCCCAAATGAAGATGACAACCGACTGTGCTCAAGGAGACAGAAGGATGCATGTCTTTAACAAGGTGTTACTGGAAGAAATATACTGACCAGATGCTAACATTAAATCATAATCTATCTGACTTTGCTACAGCCAAATTGAAATGGCATTACCGTCAGTCAGGAGCTCCTCTTTTAAAAATCTCACCGTTCTAGAAATCTTTTCTTGAACTGTGACTTTGGTAGCCCTAGTTATCTAGCTAGGCACACAAAAAAGTCTTTTTTTGAGACAATTCACATTCTGTTCACTCTTGCTCTTACCTGCTAAGATACGAACTCTAGCACCTTGCAGAATGACCTCCACCTCCTCCAATAATTTCTGGAAGTTTCTATGATGTGACTTATGTGTGCTCATGAGCTCGGAAGGTCACCTCCGGAAGGTGTCTGGTAGGTTCCCCACTGCCTGCTCCTGCTTCTGCTGGCTGTTGCTGCCGCCCCTCGACGCGGCTGCTTGTGTCACAGCTAGCTGATGTGCCGGAATGCCTTGTCATCAAAGCTTTACCGTGTGCTGTGAACCATCAGTGTAGACGGCTATGCTATTTTAAGCACAGAAATACGGATGCTGTTTTTCTCTATTAGCCAGGTAGCAAGGCAGCGCTGCTTATGCTTCAAAAACTAAAAACATTTAAAAAATAAAAATAGCTTCTAAGTTTTAATTTGAAGTCTATTTCCCTCCCCCTCCTCCCAAAATATGGGAGTTGGGAGAAATACCCAGGTGACAGTCACCATGCTCTTTCTCACTGGCTGCTTGTCTTCCAGGCCTCTTTTGGGTCTGTTTCCTCCAGGAAATTAGTCTGTCAGGTGACAGTAGGCTCCTGGCCATCCTGCCTCACCAGACAATTAGACATGCTCATATTGGAGGCCTGGCACTGGACATCATTTAGTTTAAGCTGGGATTTCCTCATCATGGAGTGCAACTGAATTGAAAATCAGTGCTTTGAGACTCTCTCAAGCTCAGGCCTAAGTGGACAGTGGGGTGAAGCAAACCAGAGGGGTGGCATCTGTTACAGGATGCTGTGTGCACCCCCTCATTCATATACTGGGGTCCTCACACCCAGTGTCTCAGAGTGTGACTGCATTTGAGATGGGGTCTTTAGGGAGGTGATTAAATTAAAACTGGTCACTTAATGTGGGCTCTAATCCAGTCTGGCTGGTATCCTTCGAAAAAGAGGAAATTAGGGCAGAGAGACACCACACAGTGGGAGAGGATGTGGAGACATAGAGAAGATGACCGTCTACAAGCCAAGGAGAGAGTCCTGGGACAGTCCTTCCCTCACTGTCCTCAGAAGGAGCCAATCCTGCCAGTACCTTGATCTTATCATCTTGATCTTTTTTAAAAAATTAATTTTAAAGGATTCGTTGCCTTGCAATGTCATGTTAGTTACTGCTGTGCGGCAGAGTAAATCAGTCATATGTGTACAAATATTCACCTAGTTTTAGGTATCCTTTTTTTTTTTTTCTTTCTAACTGCAGAGTCCTTGCTCCAATCTATATTGTCGGAAAATTATATATATATAGATATATATGTGTGTGTGTTTGTGTGTATTTCTTTTATTTTTCATTTACTTTTATTAGTTGGAGGCTAATTACTTTACAATATTGTAGTGGTTACAATATTGTAGTGGTTTTTGCCATACATTGACATGAATCAGCCATGGATTTACATGTGTTCCCCATCCCGATCCTCCCTCCCGCCTCCCTCCCCATCCCATCCCTCTGGGTCTTCCCAGTGCACCAGCCCCGAGCACTTGTCTCATGCATCCAATCTGGGCTGGTGGTCTGTTTCACACTTGATACTATACTTGTTTCATTGCTATTCTCTCAGAACATCCCATCCTCGCCTTCTCCCACAGAGTCCAAAAGTCTGTTCTGTACATCTGTGTCTCTTTTTCTGTTTTGCATATAGGGTTATCGTTACCATCTTTTTAAATTCCATATATATGTGTTAGTATACTGTATTGGTCTTTATCTTTCTGGCTTACTTCACTCTGTATAATGGGCTCCAGTTTCATCCATCTCATGAGAACTGATTCAAATGAATTCTTTTTAATGGCTGAGCAATATTCCATGGTGTATATGTACCACAGCTTCCTTATCCATTCATCTGCTGATGGGCATCTAGGTTGCTTCCATGTCCTGGCTATTATAAACAGTGCTGCGATGAACACTGGGGTGCACGTGTCTCTTTCAGATCTGGTTTCCTCGGTGTGTATGCCCAGGAGGATTGCTGGGTTTTAGATTTCCTTCGCATGTAGGTCACCACTGAGCATTGAGTGTTTTTTCTCATTAGTTATCTATCTTATACATAATAATGTATACATGTCACTTGACATCTTGATCGCTAGCCTCCGGAGCTGGGAGACGATGCGTTTCCGTTGTTTAAGTCACCTGGTCCGTCTGTGGTCCTTCATTACGGCAGCCCCTGTAGCCCCGCAACATCCCAGGAACAGTTCTCAGGTGAGGCCTGAGAGGCCGACTCTGCCTGCAGGGGTGTGTGCTGTGGGTTGTTCTGAGAAGCACCAGGGCGAAGGCCAGCCAGCAAGAGGTGACCAGTGGTGTTCTTGCGGGGAGGTGCAGCCCAGGAGTGAGGAGTCTGCAAGAGTCAAGATGGGACTTCCCTGGTGGCCCAGTGGTTAGAACTCTGGGCTCTTACTGCCGGGGCTGCGGATTCAATCCCTGGTTGAGGAACTAAGATCCTGCATGCCATGCAGAGTAGCCAAAAAAAAAAAAAAAAAGTGATAAATACTGGAAGAGACAAGATGCCTAGACTCAGGAAGATGCCCATCACTGTCAAGAAATCTGTCAGAGCCCAGACTGAATGACAAAGAAAATTATAGGACTCTGGTTTGGGGAAAAACTGAGGATGAGCAAGGCTAGGACTTAGCATCTGGACACTGTGGGGGAATGTGGGTACCTAGTTATGGGAGGAGGGTCAGGTCCTGTCACTAGAATCTGACCCTAAAATCAGATGGGACTACCAAGGTCATTTTCCATCCCAAACACTTATATTTCTGACCTGTCTGTCCTTAAATCACCCCTGACTGGTGATATATAGGGTCCTAGTGTCTAAAGTAAGCTATAAGCTATAAGCAAGCCTATAAAAAATAATGTGAAATGCCTTCAGTGCTGAAGTGGTGGCCCAGGGAGGCAGTGAGGTCATTGCACAGCCACTGCAATTCTGCTGAATGAACATGGGTACATCTTCCACAGGAGCCATTTGCTTGGTACGCTTATTAATTTCCAACGTGCCATTCTGGGATCTTTCCCAGAAATGTCATCCGTGACTCCTGGGAGGAATTTTTCCAAGCAGGTGTCCCTGGTTTGCTGCTTGTAGCAGGAGCTTCTGAAGCAACATGAGTTGCCTTTCATGTACCACATACCCCAGGCAGAAGCAAAAATGCCCAGCACAGGAGAGATTATAGATAGTGTAACTAGGGTTTCAGTTTAGTTTTGCCTGCAAATGGGAAACAATGTAAGCAGTTGCTCTACTGGTTCGTGAAAGTAATCAGAGCTACTAGCATAGAACATAGTCTCAGAGTTGCTGGGTCTAATACTCTAGAACAGCATTTTTCAGACATTTTGTAATAGAATCCTTTGTTCAGATGGATTCTTAAGGAGAGCTCATGACAACAGAGGGAAGAGGAGCAGTTTTAGTTGAAACAGAGAGGCGAGGCCTGCCTGCTGCTCATCCCCCAGCCAGAGAGAGCTTTTGATGAAGGGCAGTTTAAAAGCCACCCTCAGCTTTTAATTCACTCAGAAAGAGTAGCTCATTCATTAATTGGCCAGGCTGATATATTATGAATAATATTACGAATATTGAAAAACCTAAGAAACTTTTAGGTTTTCAAAATATGAGACTACGACCTTAAAAGATGAAAAGAAAGTTAGCTAAGCAGTTGTCCCAATTACTTGCTGCTCTTTTAACAAGCGATCCCAATACTTTAATGGCTTGAGATAACAACATGCATTTAATTTGCTCCTGAATTGCAATTTGGACGGGGACAACTCTGCTCCAGTGGCCTCAGGCTGGGGCAAGTTAACAAGGACTGGAACATTCACTTCCAAGATGGTTTACTAAGATGGCTGGGAGGTTGGTGTGCTGTTAGCTGGGGACTCAGCTGGGGCTGTTGGATTGGAGCCTTGATTAGTTTTCAGAGAAGTCTCTCCTCGGGCTGCTGGAGATGCCACAGCATGGTAACTGCCTTCCAACAAAGTAGAGATCCAGACAGGCAGTGAGAGCTGCCAGTCTTGTAAGAGTTTCCCCTAGAAACTGAGATGGTGTCATTTCCCCTTCATTTCATTGGTCAAAGCAGCTACAGAACCCACCCACATTCAGGGCCATAGACCACACCTCTTCATGGGAGGAGCGTCAAAGAATTTATGGCTATCTTTGTCACTGCAGTGGTTCTTTCTTTCTTTTTCCTTCTCTTTATTCTGTCAGCATCCTGTTCTTCCTCCTCCAATGATAAAAATGTATGGAATCATTACGATGCACCAGACACTTTGCTTAGTGTTACAGCAGCACGTAAGAGAGAAGAGACAATCCCATATTTGTAGGAGAAGATTTGTTTCCTCCTCGAACTATCACTAAAGAGAAGCAGTCACAATTTATGATCACTTACATGTAACAAATGTTTAGAAATTGGCTACTGTATGTGCCAGATGTTGGAGGGACTACCAGAATCATTAAGACCCAGGACTTACCTTCATTGAGTTTACAGTCAACAACGATCAGACAGGATAGCTTATGGCATTTTTATTGTAGACCTATAAGCAGTGTGTTGGGAGAGCCCACGGTCGGGGAGACTGATTTTGGCTGAGGGGTGGGGAATGATTCATGGTGGAGGCAGCAGTTGAAGACACTTCAGATGGAGGCTGAGAATGAGGCACATTCCAAGATAGGAATCTGATGAGAAGATGCTCAGAGGTTGCAAAATGCTGGTTTGATTAGGAAATGATGCTTCAGGTATTTTGATAGGAGTTTGATGTCTGCGTAGGGGAGCTTAGGGAAGATATGCTGGGAAAATGGCTTGGGGCCCTTGTTGGGAAGCCCCCAGAATTGTATTTTTAAATCTCTGGTTTGGAATACTTAAAAGTTCTCATGTTTTATTTGAGAATAAAACTTTCTTTTTTTTTTTTTTGAGTTCACAAAGATGCACAGTTCTGAAGTGCCAACCACAGCTGCCATGAAAGGAGATATGGCCTCACAGAAGAGGATGGCTAGCGACATGGGCTGTCTCTTCCTACCATCCTCGATTCAGCATCAGTGAAGCCGTCTGCTTTTGGAGATACTCTATTTCCTGTTGAAAACTTTTGAGTGAGGATCATCACCTTTTCCTGGGCTTTCCTTTTGGAGTCTCAAAGGCCTGGCTGCTGGTGTGGAAAAACTTTCCAGAATAGCTGTTGCTCCCTTTGGGTGAGATGCCTATGGTCAGCTGGAGAAGAGCGAGCAGGATATGGAGCTGAGGATCTGGAAAAGTGGCGCTGTTGCCGGTTCTGTTGCCACGTGACAGCAGGATCTTGGAGAAGAACAAAGAAGCAGATATAATCTATTCTGAGGATAATAGAGAAAAGTAGTTTCCAAATTAGAGGTCAGGGTAGTGGGGGTTTCTTTGTGGTTTAGGGGCTATGGATAGAGGAAGAGTGTCAGTGATTATTTCCTATTTCAAGTGAGAAGATAATGCCATAACCAGAGGAATTGTGATAAAGAATATAGAAAATCACTTCAAAGAGAAATAAGATGGTCAGAATTAGCCCGTTTGTGGATGATAGCAAGGCCTGGAAACATTTTGAAGGAAGAGATAAAATGCTTTGAGAGTTATAAAGACATAGACAACTAAGTAAAATAGAAACAACTCTTCAGATTTTGATTTTGATATCCCTAAAGTCTGATAGAAAAGCTGGGAAGATCTTTAGGAATGAGGATTGAATCGTGAAAGTAGGAGAAAGAATGCATTTTTAAATCGTTATGAGTATCTTGACCCATATGCTTGTGGATGAACACAAATATAATTAAAAGAATATGCTACACCCTATTTGGGGGCATTTTGCATACAAGGAGAGAGGTCACTTCAGGAGCAAGGGCAGCTCCTGGTCTACTGGATGATGGAATCACAAGCAGTACTTTCCTCCACCCATCACAAAAGAACCCACACAGGCACTTTTTGAGAAGTGGAAGGGTTACTGCACATCAACCGTAGAATCTGTTGCCCTCTCCCCAAAGTGGTGTCAGATCTGGGGCTTGTGTTGGAAGTCTACCTTGAGGGCCCATCACAGTGTGTAGTCATCCAGTTTATTTTTATTTCCTTTTCAACTCTCTATTTGTCCCCTGGCCTCCCTTCAATTAGGATATATGTTGCACGAGAGTGGGACCATGCCTGTTATCCTCTGCTATTTCTTTGGTGCAGCTCACAGTGTGGTAGAGAGTGGTGGAATGAGTGAACAGAATTGCTGTCCTTTGGAGCTGTCTTTTCATAAATTTTGGAGGAAACATTTTCCCTCTTGCTAGTCATGTGATGTTCCTTTTTTTTTTTTTTTAAAGAAATTGTGTCTCAACTTAGAGGAGTATCCAAGTCCAGAGAATGAAAAGACAGGAGAGTATTGTGGCAATAGAGCCTCAAGCATCCAGTAAGGAGTGGTAGTTGGACACTAAGAATTGTGACCAGTCTGAGTGGACCAGAGGATGGGAAACACCACACGTTTGCATGATGCTGCCCATGCTTCAGGGTCCCCAAGAGGAAACAGGAGGACAGGTGGGCAACAGTCCCCGCTGGTGTGGGAGGCCAGGTTGCTAGGTGTCACGAGGAGCTGTCGGTGGAGCTGGAGTCAGGGTTATACTCACCAACTGTGGGGCTGCCAGGGGTCAGCATTCTTTCCTGGGGTGTGATAACCTCATGCTTGCAAGATGAACAGTGAGAATTTGAAAGGATGGTTTTGTGGAAGATGGGAGGATGTTCCAGTGAGAACGTGATGGGACATGTGTGTGATAGAACAGTTTGTGGTTACCAAGAGAGAGGGCCAAAGCGGTGAATAACTAGAGTTTCAAGGCAACTTCTAGCTTTCAGATTGAGCTCAATTCAGACAAGTGAGTAGATGCCATAGAAATATGGATACTCTCTCTAACTTTTAAAAATGTATCCAAGGAGCTGAGCACCTGGGAGGCAGGGGACCATTTGGTTTGTTGTCATTTAAGGCAGGAGTCCCCCCCCCGCCCGCCCCCGGCGGAGGTCCAATACCGATCCTTGGCCGGTTCAGAACTGGGCCGCACAGCAGGAAGCAAGTGACTGGCACGCGAGTGAAACTTCATCTGCCGCTCCCCATCACTCGAATTGCCTGAACCATTGCTCACATTACCACCTGCACCATCATCCCCACCCCATCCATGGAAAAATTTGTGTCCATGAAATTGGTCCCTGGTGTCAAAGAGGTTGAGGATCGATGATTTTAAGGCCATTTCCTTTACAAATATGAAACACCCAAGCATGTGATGCCACAGTCATTCTGTAAACTCAAGGTCATGATGTCTGGGGATGGGAGAGAGTTTCTCTCAGTTAAGCCAAATACACACCCAGAAAGTTTGTCTGAGTATTGTTTCTCTTCCCTTCTAGTCACTAGAGGCCTGGAAGAATCCTTGGCAGGAACATAGGAATATCTAATTTATGTGAAGAAATTTTATACAATGGTGGCCTGTGGAACTATTATTCTGAGAAGTTGTGTTCTGTTTTAACTTTTGAACAAAAACAATTTCAGTTAAGATGAGGTCTTTTGAATACTGTTGGTTTGCATGGTCACTTTGTGCCATGTCCCCATATGAAATATGGTAGGGCATTCTCTGCCCCACATTTTGATTAATCTTTCAACTCTATCTGTTAAAGAGCAGAGATTCTGAATTGCTTTGAACAGAAGGCAACATTAAAACCCTGAGTAGGTCAGCAAAGTCCAGCATAAGTGTCTGTTTCACTTTGAATGAGGTTGTTTAGGATTTTAAAGTCCTCTAACTTCTCATATACTAATATCTTTTGAAGATGAAGTAGGGGATGCCAGGGTAATAGGGTCAGTACTCAACTCTCCATGGGTAATTGAAGTCCACGGACAATAGTTCCATTTCCTCTGTATCTAGAAGTTGTAATCCCTCCATCCACCCCTCCTCCCCACCTAACATTTGTGTGAACTCCTTAACTGGAAGCAAAATAATGTTTTTTGAGTTTCCTGATTAGATTGTCTTTAGTCTGCTCAGGTTGTAAAAACAGAACACCATCGACCGGTGACTTGTAAACAACTTAAACTGATTTCTCATAGGAGGCTGGAAAACTCAAGATCAAGATGTGGGCAGATTCAGTGTTCAGTGAAAGCCCACTTCCTGGTTCATAGACACCCAGGCAGCCTTGGTGGGGCACTTGAGGGTTGCCCCTGCTAGAATGAGCAGAAGTCACTAGGTCCTCACACGGGGGAAGGAGTGAGGGAGCCTGTAGAGTCTGTCTTACAAGGGCACTAATTCTGCTCATGTGAGCTCCATCCTTGTGACCTAATTACCTCCCTGAAAGCCCCACCTTCTAATACCCTCACATTGGAGCTTAGTTTCAACATATAAATTTGGGGGAGGACAGACTTAGTCTGTAGCAAGAATTGTTCTCAAGTGTAGAATTAAGTGAAAAAAAAGGGTAAATGATTGAAGGGAGGAGAGAAAAGAGAGTTGATGAGACATAATATAAGTGGTTGTGTTACAGGAAGGTGGAAATCAATTGCCTGAGAGGACATACTGTGGTCCTGGGGTGGACAGCATCAGGGTAAGGGAACCCAGGAGAACTGCCCTGCCACGTGGCTCACAGTCTAGGTTTTATGGTGATGGGGTGAGTTTCTGGATTGTCTCTGGCCAATCATTCTGCCAGAGCAGCCTTCCTGTTGGTGCATGCATTGCTCAGCCAAGATGTATTCTAGCGTGAGGGTTTCTGGGAGATTGTCAGGACCTGTTCTGTCTTCCCTCTTCTTTTTGGCCCCTCCCGAACTCTCCTGGTTAGTTTCGGGGGGACAGCACTGAGTTCTTTACTGGGACCTCCTGTTGCGAGCCGTTGTCATGGTGCCCGGCCAATGTGGACAGTTTTGGTCACCCAGTTCCCTAACAGTTGAGCTGTCTACACTGCCCCAGTCACGACAGTGTTCTATCCTGATCGGAACTCCCTGGGCCCTGGGGCTTTTCCTGCTTAGTCCACAGATCTCCTCAACTGGGAGGGAAGTCTGCTGATTCTAGCACGGTCAGTCCTTGAGTGCCCCAGCCAGGCTGCCCGGTTCTCAGATGGACTCACATGCAGGCATTGCTTGCTCTTTGGGATTCTGGAGGCTCTCAGCTCAAGGCCTTTGATATTTGGGCCTTTTTTGGAATCTGATGAATCAATCAAGCTTCACCTTGGTGCCTGCCGAGCCCATCTCTCCGCTGTTGCCTTCTCTGGTAGGAAAGATAAACGAAAATCCCATTATTCAACCCATGGTAATGCAATGGCAGTTTCCTTTGAGCCTCTTGGCAAAACCCTGCTTGCTTGAGAACTGTACATCATATTGGATCCATTGAGAGCCATTATTTATTTGACAGGATATTTATAAAAGCCAGCATTAGCTGCAGCTCCGAGTCAATATGTTTCTTTCTTGCTGACACATATCACACCAACAGGCTTGAAATATTTAAATACAATAGTCCCTTCAAGAAATCATTAATTTTTCTATCACTGCTAGAAGTGATAATTTGATGGATATGGATTTAGTTGGAGAAGCTGAGCTGACTAGAATGGATACTTTCAAGTGTCTGGACTTCAGAGGAGCCTGTGTAGGATCCATTGAGGGATCAGTGAGAATCGGAACCCAGTACCCTTGGCTCAGCCCCCAGGGCCATCCCACCCACTTCAGCCAGGAAGGCGAGTGCTCTGGGGGAAGACGCTTAAATCAAGAAGAGGAAATGAAACAGGACAAACCACCTCATTACTGGTCTGTCTCTTTCTGTCCCAGCCTGTCTCCTTCCTCTTTCTTTCCCTGGCTCTCCTTTGCCCTCATTTCTCTTTTATCCCCCTCTCTCTTTTTCTCTGCCTCTTCCCCTGGTTTCATCTCCTGCTCTTTGATCTTTGCCTTCTCATTCACATTCCCTGCTTCATGTGGCTGTGCTGAAATTGATGACAGTCTTAAGTGCCTCCCCCAGGGTCACTGCTCCAGAGAGGGGAGAGGAGGGTAGGGGTCAAGAAATAGCACGTGTTTATTTGGCTGTTGGCTCAGTCTTTCCTCAGGGTTCCTCAAGCATAATTAATGCAGAAAGTTTCCCTGACCCTTCACAATACAGATCAGGGAGTCTAAAGTGCAAGACCTTTTGGATGGATGAAGGACTTGGACCTTTTCAGAATGTACGGTATCTTGTGTTCCTGAGTTTGTTTCTTGACCAGACGAAAGAGGTCTGTGCAACTGTGTGATCACTGGCCTAGCATTACGTTATGTTCTTTATAAAAGCAGCGTTGTAGCCTTTCTGTCTCAGAAATGGCTCATCTGCTTTGAAGATGAGGCAGACAGTAAGGTAGGAGACACATTTTCCTGTGTGGTTCTTGATGACAAATCATGAATCAACCAGGAAAAAGAAAAAGGCCAAACATTTCAGCGCAGCCTTAGATTGTCACCTTGGGACAACCTTGGCATTTCCTCTCAGCCAAATTTGCAGGGAAAAAGGAAGTCAGAAGCTCAGATAGCTGTTGGCAGGATGCTGAGGAGGGTTCCCTGTTGCCTTCTGTAATTCTGTCCACCCTGGTGGCAGTCCTACCAGGACCACCCCACCCTGCTTTTCCCCTCTTGCTCTCTTATCAAAACAGTCATCTCTTGTATCTCATTCCTTCTGTTCTCCCTTATGATCTAATGTCTGAAAAATTTGTGATTAACTTTTAGCTCTAGGACATTCCAAAAAAAAAAAAACAACCAAGAAGAATGATTTAAACTCTGAGTTTGAAGACCTTACAGCGTATTTGAGATTCAGCTAGAGAGAGAGAGAAAAGTTAACAACTATAAACAATGTGTGATTAAAAGTATAAGAAGTAAGCCAAGAGGGAGGTTCACTCTCAAATGCAGTGGGAAAGGTCCTGTAGGAGGTGGGCATCTAAGCGGAACCCTGGAGGGTGTACTGGATGAAATTCAGGGCATAGGAGCATGCAGGGGACTGTGGGAGGGATGTGGTGAAACAGCAGAGTGCTAACAATGGCTTGATGATGGGAAGTGGCTAATATTTCGTGAAAGTTTTATTCCTCCACAGGTATTTGTTTACAAGGAAAAATTGGAAATGGAATAACCAATTTTTTATGGTGTGAATTTCAGGCTCTAGGGCAGGTGGGTGGGAGCTATTTGCCTGGGCATCGTGTCCTCGTTCCCATGGTAGATTCTCCCCTAGTGCCTGCAGAAACTCCTGCAGAAAAGCCTGACTAGTCAGCCAGTTCCCAGGGCCCCCTAAGAACAAAGTCTCATATGTGGAAGCATCCCTCCCTCTCATCGCCCTAGAGACATGTCATTGTGAAATGCCATGGAGCTCACTTAGGGTCAGTTGTGAGATGTATCTCCTGTTATTTCTGCTGAGAAAGCTGTTTAATCTTTGGATTCAGCCTCAGAGTCCGTGAAGAAAAGTGATTTAAAGTTTAAGAGAGTCGACAGTGGCATTCAGGCATCAAACCACCTTTCTGGGTTGACTTACCTCAGTTCACTGGGAGGCAAAGAATGTCTGAGCTGGCAAGGGCCTCAGAGACCCTCTAACTCACAATTTCTCAAGCTAACCACACAGTCTTGAGGATTTGTGAGTTATCCACTTGAAGTTTTTGAATTTTGATTTTTTACTTAGATAATAACCTAAAAAGAGAGTCAGGCTGCATTCTGAGTGAGCACCTGATTACCAAATCCTGCTCTTTCACTGCCTGATGGTATTGATGACCAAGTGGACAGTGAGTATTATAACTTTAATTATGCAGGCTGGGGAATAAAGAAGAGAGGTAGCTTTCATGTGGGAAAGATGCCCTTGGATCACTTGAAGCCTGGATGGTATTACAAAGCCATATATGAAGAAGATTTAATGAAGTTTCAATAAATATGCCCCCTCCCCAAATCCCCAGGTAAACTTTGGAGACATCTGTTTAGTATTATACCCTGCCTTCTATTATGTAGATTGAGCTAATCAGCTGGGTGAAGTGAAAAAAAAAAAAGATTCCAAAATGGCAGATTTGTGTTGGAGAGTACTCACTGCACTTGATTGGTCCAGTTGGGAAGAAAAGAGGAGAGGGTGGAAGGAGCAGGGAGAAAATAAAAGAGTCTTCATAATCTCTTGGAGAGTTTAGGTAGGAAATTATGGATGAAGATGAGAGGAAGAAAGGACTTAAACCAGTTTTGGTATACAAAATACAAAAATATAAAAGGAAGAAAGGAAATGGGATTTTACACAGAGCTGTTCACAGTTATAAATTGGATCTTCTTGTGCCTCCTGGGACCCCAGATGAATTGAAACTCACAGCTAGAAATTTAGCTCCACCAGGAACTAAGTAGTGGCTGTGTTGGTTAACATCCTTTTCTCATACTATCCATGTGAAATTTTCATTAAGGCTGAGTGTTTACAGTTTCTAAATGGCTTTGAATAGTTTGCTTACATGACAGAAGAATAAGGGGTGGGGTGAGAAAGGATAAGGCTGTTATACCAAAGAAACCTGTTGTTAGTTGCTCAGTCATGTCTGACTCTTTTTAACCCATGGACTGCAGCACACCAGGCTTTCTTGTCCTTCACCATCTCCCGGAGTTTGCGCAAACTCATGTTCATTGAGTCAGGGATACCATCCAACCATCTCATCCTCTGTCATCCCCTTCTCCTCCTGCCTTCAATCTTTCCCAGCATCAGGGTCTTTTCTATGAGTCGGCTCTTCGCAACACGTGGTCAAAGTATTGGAGCTTCCGCTTCAGCATCAGTCCTGCCAATGAATACAGGACTGATTTCCTTCAGGATTGACTGGTTTGATTTCCTTGCAGTCCAAGGGACTCTCAAGAGTCTTCTTCAATACCACAGTTCAAAAGCATCAATTCTTTGATGCTCAGCCTTCTTTATGGGCCAACTCTCACATCTGTACCTCACTACTGGAAAAACCGTAGCTTGGACTAAACAGACCTTCGTCAGCAAAGTAACATCTCTGCTTTTTAGTACACTGTCTAGGTTTGTCATAGCTTTTCTTCCAAGGAGCAAACATCTTTGAATTTCATGGCTGCAGTCACCGTCTGCAGTGACCTGAGAGCCCAAGAAAATAAAAACTGTTACTGTTTCCATTGTTTCCCCATCTGTTTGCCATGAAGTGATGGCCCTGGATGCCATGATCTTAGTTTTTTGAATGTTGAGTTTTAAGCCAGCTTTTCCACTCTCCTCTTTCACTTTCATCAGGAGGCTCTTTAGTTCCTCTTCACTTTCTGCCCTGAGGGTGGTGTCAGCTGCATATCTGAGGTTGTTGATATTTCTCCTGGGAATCTTGATTCCAGCTTGTGCTTCATCCAGCCTGGCATTTCGCACCATGTACTCTGCATATAAGTTAAATAAGCAGGGTGACAATATACAGCCTTGATGTACTCCTTTTCCAATTTTGAACCAGTCTGTTGTCCCATGTCCAGTTTTAAGTGTTGCTTCTTGACCTCCAAACAGGTTTCTCAGGAAGGAGGTAAGGTGGCCTAGTATTCCTATGTCTTTAAGAATTTCCCACAGTTTGTTGTGATCCATACAGTCAAAAACTCTAGTCAATGAAGCAGAAAAAGCCTGTGTCAGGACACAACTCATGCACATTTATCCAAGAGAAAGATAAATATATAACTCAAATGGGCTTCCCTGACAGCTCAGTGATAAAGAATCTGCCTGCAACGCAGGAAACTCAAGAGACGCGCATTCGATCCCTGGGTCAGAAAAATCCCCTGGAGGAGGAAATAGCAACCCATTCCAGAATTCCTGCCTGAAAAATCCCATGGACAGAAGAGCCCGGTGGGCTCTAGTCCAAAGGGTTGCAAGGAGTTGGACGTGACTGAACAACTGAGCACACATAGCTTAAGTGGAAAGAAAAGTCTGACTGGCTTGGGGGGATTTTGAACATGGTTTAGGGCTCATTAAGTAGATGACCCTTAAATAGAAAAATCTGCCATTTCAGGTTCATTTTGAAACCTCGTGCTTGTCATGGTCCCACTGATGGTGGCTAGTTCTTTATATAATGGCATTTCCCCATTTTCGAGGCTTTAAAAAGAAGAGAAGAATGTTCAAAACCACTGAAACTGCTCCAGGAGGCTGTAGAGCTTTCAAAGAATGGCCTTCTCCAAAGGGAGGAAATAAAAGGAAGCCCTTCTTTTCCTAGATTTTAAAAATTGAAGCCAATATGCTTTGTATTATACTTTTGGAAACAGTCAGTGTCCATTGTTATATGATTGTTTAGCAATCCAGGCAGGTTGACACGGTTAGTTTGATTCCACAGGCTATCTTGGTCAGAGTAATAAAACGCTTGACACCGACGCCTGTAGCAGTTCTGTTTACCATGGAAGGGAAAATGCTTTGGGATTGGGCAAGATCTCAGTAACAACACAATGCCATCCTTGGCCAGCAAGATGGAAGCTCATCAGATTTCTCGGCCAGTTTTGAAGTGACTTTAAAGCCAGTGATTTTTTTTTTTTTCTTTTTAATTATGGTTGATAGTTCTTTTTTCTAAGAAGTATTATGAGATTATATTAAGAAGCTACAGAAGAAAGTTGTTCTTGCTAGACACAATAATGTGCGTATGCCCGCTTTTCTTTTCTTTCCTTTTTTTATAGCTTCTGTGGTGTTGTGCTTTTGGAACAGTAACATACTCATTTGTTAATCAAATGCCTAAGTTAGGGGGCTAGTTCCATTTTTAATGCATGGTTCTTCTGCCTTCCTAGATTCCAAACACTGGAAGCAATAATAAAATCGTTCCAAATACCCTTGTGTCTTTGCTTGGAAATATACATTTTCAAGAGATTCACCAAAAGCCAACTCTTGTCTAATGATGTTGTAGACTGCTTTATCTACTTTTTCTAACATTGTAGCATGCCCTAATGTCCTTTAATCTTAATTTGTCCAACCACATCACTTATGTATTGTTCACCTCCTGTTTTTTTTATTTTTCTCTTTAGGTCATGACAATTAAAGTGATGATATTTGGCATAGTTCCACCATATATACAGATTTAAACATGGGTAAAATCACACTTCAGTTCTGGCTCAATTAACTATAAGGTGGTCTTCTAGCTTAATATTTAAAGTAGTAAGTTATAATCAATATGAAAACCTAAGAAGTAAAGTGTAAAAGTTCTTGTGGAAAAATTGCAAACCACTGAGAATGAATTTATAGAACCAATGCTAGTTGTCTACCCAATATCCATCTATCTTTCTTCCATGAGGACTTAAAAAAAATTTACCCTCCCATGTTACTTTACATTAAGTGGTACCTATTGGCATAATTTTGACTAATAAGATGCAAGCAGAAACCTATTAGAGACTTCAGAGAAAGTTTACAATTCTTTCATCCTTCACTCCGTTTCTTCTTGTTTGGGACTTGAATATGATGCCTGGAGGCCATTTTGCAACCATGAGGCAACAAGCTTGAGACCAAAGGCTCACATGCTCGGATGTGAGCTAGGCTCCCATGCTAGGGTGGAAAGATGGGTGAGTGGTTCCTGATGACATCAGCCTTGGTTTATCTACTCCTGGGCTGTAGTTGTGGAGACCTCTGTCTGTTTAGGTTAATATAGCAGGTTTTTCTGTTATTTGCAGAAGTATATGATTCTAGGTGAAATTCTCAGATTGGATCTGTTTACCGTTGTCCTTTCTTTCATAAACCATGATGATAATTGATAAGCAGCTTCTATATTTGACCTTTCTATAAGATTATATACTCTTAACAGCTACTCCCAGCACCATTTCTGAGTTAACTGATCTCAGTATCCCTTTGATTTCCTGTTCTTCAAATCAGCCAAGAATTTTGACTAATAAGAATTAGGCAAAATTATGCCACCTGAGGTGTTCAAACTACATGGAACAAGAATCAGGATTCAGGTTAGGGGCTCTCTAAAGTTAAGCATAATGGATGGTTGTAATTTTAACATGCTAACAGTCTAATTAGATACTTGGAATCATTGCTATTTTATTAAAAGAAGCATTTTGTCACTGCTTGTATGTAGTCAACTAAATGATTTTATGGCATATTCACATGCCATGCTCCATTTGATTTGTATATAACAGTGTTCCTCTCTCAATATAGTCGTTATTTATGCATTTAATATTTTATTAACATGTCCTTAAAATAGCCTGAATGGGCATAAATACTGATGAGTTAAGTGAGACTTAATCATAGTGATTTAAGAAGACTATAGTTGTTCATTTTGAATGAACTATTGTTGTCTTCTTTTGATTATATTATTATCATATGTGTTAAGCACTCCTGTAACTATTGCATGATAATCTTTCATGTTTTGAACTTTTAAAAAATCTAAGATAATCTTATTGGACATGCATGCCTTGAAACTACAACAGACACACTTCATTTAAATATGAAAATGTTGTTATTGAGTTAAAAGACCCACAAAACTTAGAACTGAAATCTAACAATTGTTATTTCCTATTTTTAAAAGGGGGACATATTAGTGACTGTTGGGATATAAAAAAGTTTCCAGCAGAACCTATGTAATCAGAATGCATTGATGAGGAGGACTCAGGGCTGAGGCAGGAATTGTAGATAGTGGATCTGCTCTCCATGCCCAAGTGAGGGTAATTATTTTTCTATTGCTGTGGAGGAAGAAGAGAGGGAAAGAGAGGACTGAGCAAACTAATACACATCTGGGACCTCATTATGGAAACATTTGAGAGCTTTTTTTTTGTCTAATGGTCTTATTGAGGTATAATTCACATACTGTAAAATTCACTTTTTTTAAGCATGCAATTCAGTGTTTTTAGTATATTTATAGTGTTAGGCAACTGTCAGCACTGTGTAATCTTAGAGCATTTTCAGTACCCTCAAAGGAAATCCTGAACCCCTTACCAGTGACTCCCGACTCTCCCTTCCTCCTGCGTCTGACAACCACTCATTTTGTTTTTGTTTCTATGGAGTTGCTTTTCCTGCCCATCTTATATAAATGGGAACATACAACATGTGGTCTTTTGTAACTGGCTTCTTAGCATCATGTTTCAAGGTCCACCAATGTTGTCGCACATATTAAGACTTCATTTTTTTAAAATTGTGGAATAACATCCACTGTATGAATAAACCAATTTTGTTTATCCATTCGTCAGTTGATGGACACTTGGGTTGTTTCTGCTTTTTGGCCAGAATAAATAATGCTAATATGAGCACCAGTGTACAAGTTTTTGTGTGCACCGACAAAGGTTCTCTCCTTGACCAAACTTTAGCCGGGCTCCTCTGATCCTCTTCTTAGTTAAGCCTTGACCTTAGCCTTGTCCTTGCCAGAGCTGCATAGCCCAGTTTTAGCAAGTATCTTGCTATGTCAAGTCCTCCAACTTTTGATAGCTGATAACCCTAGGATCTGATCAAGTTCCTCAACCTCCCTTTTGATGGATAAATCCTTGATCTGCTTTCAGCAAGAAATCTTGTTAAGTTGGTTTAGCAAGATTCCCTCTATCCTTCATGTCTTCTTTTAATAATTTTCCATCCACTGACCCCTCGCTTTGGTTTTCCTGTTCTCAAAGGACAAAGAAGGAAATAAGAGAGAACAAAGCCCGTAAGAATTAGTGTCTTCCCTTCCAAATACCTTAATACTTTACCACACGTGTTTGTGTGTGTATGCATGTGTGTGCAGACACTGGAATATGTTCTCTAAGCAGGGTGAGCACAAGATTATGAAAACTCTTCATAACCTCCACTATATTCTCCGTCACAGTGGGGCTGGGCACCAACAAACACAGTTGATTGATTCTCCCAGCTTCTGCTTGTTCAATTATTAAAAGCCTCGATAACTAAACAGCTTTCCTTCTGTGAAAGTGCAAGTCACTCAGTTGTGTCCAACTCTTTGTGACCCCATGGACTATACAGTCCATGGAATTCTCCAGGCCAGAATACTGGAGGGGGTAGCCTTTCTCTTCTCCAGGGGATCTTCCGAACCCAGGGATCAAACCCAGGTCTCCCGCATTGCAGGTGGATTCTTTACCAGCTGAGCCACAAGGGAAGCCCTTCCTTCTGTAATATGTAATTTTTTTAGAAGTCAGACATGGAACATTCATTTTCTTTTGAAATAAGCTCTTTTACAGACAAAATGTTGTGGATCAATTACTTTATTTAAAAGATTTGTCTTGCCAGAAGTGAAACAACAACAACAGTAAAAGAACCTATAATCCCATTGATTAGAAATTTTAACTGAAGTAAATTTTTTATAGTGCTGAAACTCAATGCCTTTGAAGTAGGAAGTTGATGGTTTTCATGAAGACAAAGAGCTCTTAATTAATATTCGTAGCAATTGATGTATAATTTTGGTCACTGGAGGACTACTACAGTTTTCCATTGATGCAATAGAAATATCTTGAGGCCAACAGAAAAGTAATTAACAATTGAATATGAGAGTCATACAGTTAAATTATTCCCTATTTCAAAGTAAGCTCTATATGCATACATAATTATTTTCTGAAAGTAAGACAATACAGAATATCATATTTTTCTTCTTCTCTAAATTATGTGTTTTATGTTTTTTCTTAGGCACAGATGACTTTTGGTGCAATTTGGATAATTAAATGCTGAGCAGATCAAAAGTGTGGAGAAGAATTTAGGAATAATGATAAGAGATATAATAATAGATAAAAGAAAAATTCTACTGTATTTAAATTTCTTACATCTGAAATGTGGAAAGTGTTGTTTAAACTCAGAAATTTGGAGCATTTTAGTGTTTGAAATAGTCACGTGAAATTCTGTGTTCTGATCTTCTAACACTGACTTAACTGGTGAAGATCGATAAGCTATTTATTTGTTTATTGACCAGCAAATGCTCATTCCATTCAATTTAGTTCAGACCTGCGTAGATACCTAGCACCTTGTTTTGCCAAGGTTTCTGGTGATACCAAAAGACTCAGTCCTTTTCCTCAGGAAGCTTCAGAAGAAAACTGCATATGTGATTGTGGAAAGCTGTGGTTTATGGCGCCAAAAGTACCTGGCTTTTTTTTTTTTTTTTTGCTCCATTGTTTTTCATGATTTTAATACACTTTTCAGAATAGTTTTTCTGGATAACAGCAAAGCTGACAGATAAAATATAATGTGGCATATGTGGCAATGTCCATTCAGGAATGTGTTCTTTTTAGTTGCAGTCCTAACTTTTCTGTCCCTATAGCTGGCTAATTACATAATAAAAAAAAGGCATGATGACCCTAGACATTAGGTGCCACACCGGAGGCTAGCTGGATAGAGATGTTATTATGCTAATTCCAAAGTGCTTTGGGTCAAACTGTAGCTTTGGAAGATTACTATCTAAGAGAACTCACAAATATGGAAATTTGTTTTGAAGTGTAATCCTATAATGATCTTAATGTGTCTCTCTGAGAGATGACATGCCATGTTTTACTGAACTCCATGTCTACTGCTTGGGAGAAGGGTGATGTAGGCTTTGAGTGGAGGCAGAGGAAATGTGCTGTTGAAAGAAGTCTCGGTATTTTAATTTTGCAAACTCTGTGTGCTTGTTGGGGAATGGGATGGGCAGCAAGGGGATGCTGGTGGGATTAAGTAGGAGGGACAAAAGGCGCCTGAAAGATCTATACTTCTCACCCCCATCCCCATTATCTGCATGTTCTTCTAGTGAATCATTGTAGTTATCTAGCTTCTTTTAAGTGCTGTTTATTATGGGTGAGTAAGGCTGGTTATTCCAATAATCTTATCAGCAAGACAAAGGAACATACAAGAGACAAAGAACATGAGTTTGGGAAATGAAAGATGAGTAAGCGAGATGTTCCAGGTATGGAAAGTGGATGGCGAGTGTTAGAACCGGAGGAGAGGAGAGGGTGCTGGGTTGGGTGCCTTGGGTCAGAGCGTGGGTGCTAGAGTCTAAATGGTATCCTCCCAGATTCATATATTGAAGTCCTAACCAGGATCTCAGCATGTGACTGTATTTGGAGATAGAGCTTTTAAAGAAGTAATTCAGGTTAAATGAGATCAAATGGATGGGCCCTAACTGGTGTCCTTATAAGAAGCGGAAATTAGGATGCACACACATACACATACATACACACACAGGGAGGACCATGTGAAGACAGAGGGAGAAACCATCATCTGTGAATCAGGGAGAGAAGCCTCAGAAGAAACAGCCCTGTTAACACCTGGATCTCGGACTTCTAGACTCTGGAAGTGTGAGAGAATGAATTTCTGTTGTTTGAGCCACCTGTCCTGGGTATTATATTATGGCACTCCTAGCAAACTGATACAATAGGACCTGGGGAGACAAATTCATAAGGAAGTAGGAAGTTGATAGAGTTGGCCTTCTTTGAAGTTTGTCCAAGGCCCTTGCCGCAGGTGGCCGGCGGCTGCATGCTGGTGGTTGGCTGCAGTCTGAACACGAAGGCGGTCAGGCTCATTTGGAAGGCTGCACAAACTCATCTCTGACTCTGCAGGCCGGGCTGCTCTGGCTGTGTTCTCCAGGAGAGCCTTGATCCTTCCTGTCCTCTACCTGCTCCTCGCTATGTTCGGAAGGAAGTGGGGAGAGGCCGCAATGCCCTGGGGCAAGGGGGAAGGAGATATTTCCTGGAGTCTTCCTGGGGGGAGGCAATAAAAGGATGTTTTGCCTACTGAGAATTGAAAAGCAGTAATAAAACTGTGAGTTAGTGTGCTTCTCATTGTCACCAAGCTCCAGCAATTTTAAACAATGCCAGGCCCTGACACCACTCCCTCCACCCCCAGCCAAATCATACATTTTGTTGGCCTAAATACTCACAAATTGCTGGGGTTACTGTTGAGTTTTATGGATATATATCTAAGCTTCCCATTGCACTTGATTTTATTCCCTTTCCTTTAATAAAAAGTGCGTTGTGTGGAAGTAAATTTGGAGAAGTCCAGATTATACAGTTGGCCCTGACATAGGCCAAGTCAGTGCTATGCATTGGTTTGGAGAGTAAGTTCTCGCAGGTTGGCAATTGTTCCAGCTCCCGGGGAGCACAGTTTCTGTCTCCCAGCCCCATGGTACGTCATATTCTTGCTTTTAAACCATAGGTTAGACTCAGACATAGAGAACAAATTTATGGTTACCAAAGGGGAAAGATAGGGGAGAGATAAATTAGGAGGTTGGGATTAACAGATACACATACACACACACACACACACACACACACACACACACATAAAATCAACAACAAGGACCTGCTGTATAGCTCAGGGGACTATACTCAATATCTTGTAATAACCTATAATGGAGAAGAACCTGAAAAAGAACACTATATATTAAATACATGTATATATTTATGTATATGTGTACACACACACACACGCCTGAATCACTTTGATGTACACCTGAAACTCACACAACATTGTAAATCAACTATTTACATTGTAAATCAATCAATTTTTTTCTTTAATAAAAAAAAACAAAACAAAACCAAAAACCCAGTAGGTTAGAAATTAACCATGGCAACATGTGACCATAAAGGTGAAAGAAGGGAACTTGAGTTACTTCAATTCTGTCACACTTTGTGACTGTTTGGAGTTTTTGTTTGTGTTTAATATTTTAAAGAGAAAAACTGAGCATAAATGGATTGCAAGGTGTAATCTTTCGTTTGGCAAGTGCACCTTTTAGTTCATTCGTGAGATATTTTACTGAATTTGAATCCTACCAGGAAAATTAAAAGTAAGGTTTATTCATTTTAAATTGCTAATTAGAGCACTTCAAGAAAATAATGCTTATGACAGAAAATAATTTTGTTGTATAGAGGAGAGGGGTATTAATAAATGACTGGCTCCAAGTGATATATGTATTAGCTTCATCATTGTGTTATATTCTTTCTTATCTCTAAGGAGAGAAGAGTATTGATATGGTTCCAGTGTTTGAGGGGATATTTAGACCTCATGCCCTAGGAACGTAGATGTTAGCCAATGTAAATTGGGGAATTGTAAATCATAGTTTCTCACACTGGCATTATATAGACATTCAAACATAATGTGTAAACAAGGCCCAGATTAATGTGAAATTAATTCATTTCCTACTGGTATGTTCTACAAACTCCCCCTGAGGGCTAGCTGTGTGTCTGGCACTTTGCTTGGTACTGAGGATACAAAGATAATTAACGCTGATCCCTGCTCTTCGGAACTCCTCGTCTAGGAGGGGAGACAGATATTGAAGTGAACAATTGCAACACAAGGTATGTGTGTCTGTGCTCAGTCGCTCAGTCGTGTCCTACTCTTTGTGACCCCATGGACTGCAGCCCTCCAGGCTCCTCTGTCCATGGGGATTATCCTGGCAAGAATACTGGAGTGGGTTACCATGCCCTCCTCCAGGGGATCTTCCCAACCCAGGGATCGAACCCAAGTCTTCCTCATTGCAGGTGGATTCTTTACCATCTGAGCCACCAGTGAAGTGGGTAGCCTATCCCTTCTCCAGGGGATCTTCCTGACCCAAGAATTGAAGTGGGGTCTCTTGCATTTCAGATGGATTCTTTACCAGCTGAAGTACCAAGGAAGCCCAACACAGGGTATAAAAGTAGTGAATATAGAATAATGAGCAAGTATTTTGCTCTGTTGAGTTGAAACTGGATGATGACTTTCAAGTTGGTGTTTTCAAGGAGTGAGTCTTTGCCAGGAAAGACAGAGCAGAACACTGCAGAGAGGGGAAGAGCTTCCATGAGGTAGGGAGGCATGAAAACACATGGAAAGTTGAAGGGGTGGTGAGTAGTTTCTGATAAGTGTGCACAGTGGGTGAGGAGGCTGGTGACTGGCTGGATGGGTGGGATCACCAAAGGATTTATAGAAGAAGGGTGACTTCATCAGACCCACCCTTTGGAAATAGCTTGTGTAGGATGAATCAGGAGGAGAGGCTGGAGGAAGGGGGTAAAGATAATGGGCAGGTTCTATGTCTGTAAATAAGGCAGTTCAGATAACTGGCACCAGGTCCGTCTGGAGGGGGGGGTGGACCCCAGAATACCCACGCATGCCTGCGTGCTCAATTGCTTCAGTCATGTCCAGCTCTTCGCGACCCCATAGACTGTAGCCCACCAGCCGCCTCTGTCCATGGAATTTCCCTGGCAAGAATACTGGACTGGGTTGCCATCTCCTTCCCCAGGGAATCTTCCTGACCCAGGGATTTAACCCATGTCTCTTACATCTTCTGCATTGGCAGGTGGGTTCTTCACCACTCATGCCACCTGGGACGCCCAGAATACCTATGACTCTGCCTCTAAGACACTCTTTCTACAAGTAATAGACTGTCAAGCAAATGCTCTCAAGAACATGTGACTCTGCCATGACTGGGCTGACTCAGCCTAAAAAATTTCTAACTTGTATGTGTCATTTTGTGTAATTTTATTATAGTCCTCATCTGTTAGATTTAATCATGTTTTGTTAAAAAGATCAAAAGTTGGGAATATATCAACTCCTAATAGCCTATACTTTGGTTTCTTTGAAAGGTAAATCTTTAAAACACTATTTAAAGAAAGTTCAAAGTAATACATTTTCTGTGATTTATTAGTATTCAAGAATTTTACTGTCAATATAGGGATTCCCAGTCCTGTTATGCAACCACTTTTCATGCTTTTGGCTGTTCTTCTGGTATTTACCACCATATTTTTGAACCACCAGTTAAATACATCAGTAGGATATGTTTTATGCTTGTGTTCATGGAATATGTCAGGTGGTTGAGAATTTTTGGAATGAAGCAGAAGGGTGAATCTCGATGTTCAGTACTTGTCGTTGTTCAGTCTCTGAGTAATGTCTGACTTTTTTGTGACCCCATGGAGTGCAGCATGCCAGGCTTCCCTGTCTTTTACTATCACCTGAAGTTTGCTCAAACTCATGTCCATTGAGTTGATGATGCCATCCAACTATCTCATCCTCTGTCAATCCCTTCTCTTCCTGCCTTCTGCCCTTTCCCAGCATCAGGGTCTTTTCTAATGAGTCAACTCTTCCCAACAGGTGGCCAAAGTATTGGAGCTTCAGTTTCAGCATCGGTCCTTCCAATGAATATTCAGGGTTGATTTCCTTTAGGATTGACTGGTTTGATCTCCTTTCAGTCCAAGAGACTCTCAAGAGTCTTCTCTAGCACCACAGTTCAAAAGCATCAATTCTTTGGTGCTAAGCCTTCTTTATGGTCCACCTCTCACATGCATACATGACTACTGGAAAAACCGTAACTTTGGCTGTGCAGACCTTTGTTGGCAAATTATATCTCTGCTTTCTAATATGCTGTCTAGATTTGTTAAAACTTTTCTTCCAAGGAGCAAGTGTCTTTTAATTTCATGGCTGCAGTCAACATTGACAGTTATTCTTCATAGCCTAAGAAAGTGAAGTCTGTCCCTGTTTTATTTTTTCCCCATCTATTTGCCATGAAGTGATGGGACCAGAGGCCATGATCTTAGTTTTCCGAATGTTGAGTTTTAAGCCAACTTTTTCATTCTCCTCTTTCACCCTTATCAAGAGACTCTTTAGTTTCTCTTCATCTTCTGCCATTAGACTGGTATCATATGTCTATCTGAGGCTGTTGATATTTCTCCTGGCAATCTTGATTCCAACTTGTGATTCATCCAACTGGGAATTTTGCCTGATATACTCTGCATTTAAGTTAAATAAGCAGGGTGATATACAGCCTTGATGTATTCCTTTCCCAATTTTGAACCAGTCCATTGTTCCAATGCTTATTTCTAACTGTTGCTTCTTGACCTGCATACAGATTTCTCAGGAGGCAGGTAAAATGGTCTGGTATTCCCATGTCTTTAAGAATTTCCACAGTTTGTTGTGATCCACACAGTCAAAGGCTTTAGTGTAGTTAATGAAACATAGTAGATGTTTTTCTGGAATTCCCTTGCTTTCTCTCTGATCCAATGGATGTTGGCAATTTGATCTCTGGTTCCTCTGCCTTTTCGAAATCCAACTTGTTCAGTACTTAGACTTACACTCAACTCTCTTGATTTCTGTGTAACGTCCCTTTCTCTGTATTATTCCTGTTATGTGAAACAGGATCTTCTCCATTCATAGAAGAAATGACTGTAGGAGTTCTAACTATACTTGATCCTCAGATTTGCTTTTAATTTTTTAAATTGAAATATAGCTGATTTAGAATTTTGTAATAGTTTTCAGGGGGCTTCCCAGGTGGTGCTAGTGGTTAAGAACCCATTTACCAATACAGAAGACATAAGAGATGTGGGTGCAGTCCCTTAGTTGGAAAGATCCCCTGGAGGAGGGCATGGGAATCCACTCCAATATTCTTGCCTAGAGAATCCCCATGGACAAAGGAGCCTAGCAGGCTGTAGTCCATGGGGTCACAAAGAATTGGACTCAACTGAAGTGACTTAACACACTCATCCACATTATATTCAGGAGGTGTACAGCAAAGTGATTTAGTTATACACACACAGACATACACACATTCTTTTTCAGATTATTTTCCCTTATAGGTGATTACAAGGTATTGATTATAGTTCCCTGTGCTATACAATAGGTCCTTGTTATTTATCTATTTTGTATGTAGTAGTGTGTATCTGTTAGTCCCCAAATCCTAATTTATCCTTTCCCTCATTTTCCCTTTTGGTAACTGTAAGTTTGTTTTCTATATCTGAGTCTCTCTGTTTTGGAAGTATTTTGTATCATTAAAATGTTTTTATATCAATTTTTTAAGATTCCACATATAATTGATATCATATTCAACTCCCTTAGTAGAGCACCCACCTCACTCATGCCTCCTGAAGTGACTGATGCCTCTAGCTTCTGAGCATTTCCTAGTTCGGGGTGTGAATTGATTCTGTCTCTAGCCACTTGGCACTCAGCTTTCTCCTTACTCTTGTTCTTTGATTCATTTTACCTTTTCCAAACATGTTGATTACTTCTCATCTCCTGTTGTTTGTGCTTTGTGGATTTGTATCTGTTGAACAGTATTATTCATATTTTGGCCTGGTTTTAGAGAGAAAAGGGAAATGCGTGTGTTGTTTCACCATGGTGAACTAAAAAGCAAATGGCATAACGATAACAACCACCATGTCAATCAATTACTGTTTTAAGCTAATGAATGCACTTTTCACGTTTCATTTGTTGCTTAGAAATCCCTGTTAGGTGGTACAAAGGATTTAGTATGCCTGTTACATGGACTCCCACAAACAGGTAAAGTAACTGGTTCAGTTTCATAGGATGCATTGGTAGAAGCATTAGGATTAGAACCTGGTTTTCTGACTCCCAGCCAAGGCAACTTCCATTAACCTGTGAGGTGTTCTGGAGGTTAATATTTGGAATAAAGCACTTTTATCTCTTTTAGATATGAAACTGCAGATAATTTTAACAAGAAATGCCAGTCCTTTTCCCCCATGACTTTTATAACTTTACATGATTGTGTATTTCTAAAGATAAGCATTTTTTTTTTTTTTTGCATGTGTAATGTACTACTTGCCTAATGGATCCTGAAAGCATGAATTCTCCCTTATGGGCTTATGATCTAATGAGACATATAAGATGTAAGGGCAGAACATGAATAAGGAGAAGTGGGGTAATTCTCCTTCGGTAGACATATTTGGCATCTGGCTTTGTGTTCAGAGGGATTTTTCTCATTTGAATCTTCAGGCACCCCCAACCCCAGCCCCATTTAAGAAAAGGGCAGGACTTCTGAGGAGAAATTTAAAGAAAAGAAACAAAAGTAATCACTATAGATTTTGGATATAGAGCAGAATCTTAGGCTTACAGTATGTGAAATAAAATAACATTTTCCTGGTTTATGCACAACAAAATAACCTGCCTAGAAATGAAAGCTCAATGAACACAGAGCAAGTGATCGCAAATGTTTTATAAATGTTTGCTCCCAGACAGTTCTTCTCTCTCTATTTGTTATCTCAAGAGTATTAGTCTGAAGACATCTCCTATCTAGCCCAAGGATATTTTCAAACAAGGATGGAAAAACATTACAAACCTGATTGCCTTGTTGAGAGATTCACAAAATTATCACACTAATTTTACATTAAGGTTTTAATTTTATTTGTCTTCCTAGTTCCTCCTTTGATCTGCAGTTTAGTACAAGGATAAAAAAGGCCAAGGTGAGTATAGGCTCCAATGGCATTTTCAGGGTGGTTTTTGAGTTTTTTCTCAAGGAAAAGGATAAGGGAGGAGGCTGGGGCTTGAACTAGGGGATCCTAGAGAAGAAGGAGCAGATTTCACCACACCTAGTGTTCCAAATCATGAATCTAAGAAGGACAAGGGATTTCTTGTATTACCAAACACCTGGGTACATAACGGCTGTCCCCCAAATTTCCCCCTGCCTTTACGCCATTTTTCTAATCAATAAGAGATGTTTTTCTTGGGACTTTCTGGGGCACAGCCTGTGATGTCAGCCCAATCCAGTCTACTTTCTTTCGTGGAATCTCCACCCAACCATCATAATTCTCCCTCTGAAGCAGTTGATGAGGTTCCAGTGGGACAGAGTTGAGAGAGTATGGGTACCAGTATCAGATTTCTTTGGTTTGATGCCTGACAGTTCCATATAGCCAGCCCTGTGATCTGGGACTGATTACTTCTCTGAGACTCAGTTTCTTTATATGTAAAATGGATATAAAATTGTATTTGCTGTACTCCACAGGTTTCTTTAGCAGATGAAATGATATCATGAATGCATGATGCTAAATCAGTGCCTGGCATACAGTAGATACTCAATAAAAGGCAACTAGAGTCAAATTTATGAGTAAAATGTTCATAAATTCTGCTCCTTTTCCTTTCAAGTTAAGAATAAAACTCAAAAATGCACTTAAACTTTTAATTGTAATATTTTTATGTAAAGCTTAAAAATTAAAGCAGTCAAAATAGAAAATAATACTAACAATATCAGATAACTAACTTTGATGCTGACATAAGTGATTGTATCAAGCTCATCAGAATAAACATTGATTCAGCAACTAGTATATGCCACATATTATTTATGTGAAAAGAATGCACACATAAATAAACTTAGTTCTGGTTTCAAAAAGCTCACAGTTTTGAGGGAAGTAAGGCTTAAACCTAAGTATTCTACACAGTATGATAAATTCATTGTTGGAGTCAGGATGCCATTGGAGAACAAAGAAGCAATGACTGATCCTAATGAGTGGGTGGCATGAGTGTAGCTTCACAGGGTGATGGGTGTGGTTTGGATGAGTAGGATTTGGATGTAGTCAGAAGTGAAGAGGAAGGGAGTTCTAGATTAGGAAGAAACTCTAGCACAGGATTAAGTGGTGGAAGCTCATGTTCAAGGGTGAGCTCTAGTCTTCCTACCCATGAAGATTTATAAAAGGAGATTAATGGAGATGAAAAGATGTTTGGGGTTTATTTTCAAGGCTTTACATACCTTGTAAGAAGTCTCTGTTTTAGTTAGGAGGTAATGGGAAACCATTGAAGGTACTTGAGCCTAAACAATGACATGGTCCAGTTAGAATGTTAGAAGGGATAGTTCTGTGGAACGAGCATTGCAAAGGGTAGAAACAGAGTCAGGAAGCTCAATCAATCAGTGAACTCCTGGGCTATTATGTTAATATCTGAGACACTCAGAGAATTGGCAGGGGTGAGGACAGTGTGAGGGAATGGTTAGATTTGAACATCATCTCAAGAGTAGTGTCTGTAGCATTGGATGGCTAATTGACACAGGTTAAGAGTTGTTGCTCCTCAAAAAATCCATATTGTATTTCTTAAAAAAGTAATAAATCCTGGATGTAAAAATCCAAATCCAATCAAATAAAATGAGAGATGTTAAAGTCCCTCAGAGGTAACTGCTGTGTGCTTGGTAATATTTTGGGGGAGAAACTCTGGAAGAGGGTATGTGGATTATGCATTTGTATATTGTATGATGGTTGCTCAAAGATATGTTTCCAGCAATGGAACTGTTGGGCTAAGGAGTTACTTCCATTTTGTGAAGAAGTAGGAGAAGGAGGATCTGCCTCAGAGAGAGAGTATGGAAAAGAAAAATGGATTGCCTGGTGGCACCTTATCCTGGGTGAGCCAGGAAAGCTAGGACTGCCATACGGAGTGTGGAATTAGCAAGGAAAGGGGTTGGCCCCTGTTTCCTCTAAAGACAATGAGGAAGAGGAAATGATGGATGAAGGAAGGGGATGAGGGGCTAGAAGGTGAGTGATTCTGATATTCTCAATTATTTCAGTGAATTAATCATCAAAATAGTCATCAGTAGGGTCAGAAATGTGGAAAAAAGGGAAAAGGCCCAAAAAACACATTTTGGAAGATAGAATAGAGAATCTGTTGAGAGAAAAGTGAAATGTTTTCAAGCAACAGTTAGCTGGGACCCAACTGAAGTTGTGATGCATGAATTTGTATTAGAACATCCAACATGCATGTAAAATTGCATCAAAATGGCTATTATTCTCAATCTCACCCCATAAAACCTTGGAAAGTAATGCAAGCTTATCCTGAAGGTCTCTTGCAAATGCAGAAAGGAAGCAATTATATCATAGTAAAGCTTCTTGAAAATAAATTTTAGTGTTTTTCCTCCATCATGTCACTTATCATGGCAGCTGTTACTGCACATCTCTCTTTTCTCTTTCATAAAGCTCTACCCAGTGTTGCCTTATCCTCATTCTCTCTCTCTTCTTTCCCTACTGCCTCCTTGAGCCTCTTAGATTTTTCACTTTACTTTTGTGGATAATTCCATGGCTATTTTATATAAATCAATTTTACCTTTCTGGACTTTCTCCAACTCCCTGCTCTACTCATTACCTTGATCATTTCTGCAAATGGCCAGGACTTGAGTGTCACCATCAGATAATTCTCTTGAGAAGACGGGACAGAGGAAAAGATGACAGACACATATTTTCACCTGTCAGACAGCCGTTCTCAGCAACTCTGGAGCAGCAGCAGAGAAAACTGGTGTTTGAGTTGGTCCAATGATCTATCAACCCAACTATTAAACATGTAATTATCAAAGATAGATTTGAAGCTGTAGAGTCATGTGTGACTAACATATTTATTGGTATGCAAGTTGTTATAGTTAATGTATATATGGATGATTCTGATGTAACATAATTCTCAAATATTTCTTTCACTGTGCTTTTATTTTATATCAATTTCCTTGGTATGTTTTGAGACTTACTTACAGGTATTTCTAATATTTTGAATTCCTGAATTTTTACTTTATTTTCTGAACAGGTCTGCTTTGACTGATGCCTCTTGTTCCTTTTGAACATCTTTGGGATGTTGCTCAAGACTGTTCCTTTCCTTGAATTGCTTTTCCCCCCATATCTTCATATAGCTGGACCATTCTCATGCTTTAGGTTCTGATTCAATATCAGTTTTCCAGAAGGTCTTCCTTGACTGGCTTATCTAAAAGAGCACTATCTTTATTCTCAATCTGTTTCATTTTTTGGCTTATTTATTTACTTATTCTTGCATATCTTTTTGCTAGAATGTAAATTTCATTAGGAAAGGTTTTTGTCTTTTTTTTCCCCTGTCTTGTTTACCACTGTAATCCCTACAGGGTGAAGGACACATATATTACCATTTCACTTTGAATGTGATTTCAATTTGATAGATTCTTTCTGGATGCTGAGGTTGTTTATTTGGCAATTAGGATTTTCCTAGGGTGATGCTTTCTACATTAATATGTACATATAATTATGATCCTTTTATTCTCCTTCTTAATTGAGTGCCAGTGGATTTATAGTTGATAATAACTTACAATAATATTTGAAATTACTTTTATATTACTGCTATTAAATTTTTTTCTTGAATTCTGTGACCCTTTGATAGTATTCTCTAGTAAGGCAAAAAGCTCAGGCGTGATGTCAAGCAGGTAATTGTTTTACAAGAGAAAGGTGTCTCCGAAAGGGAAGAAATTTCCAGAGGGATGGGGGCTCTTGGGATGAAATTTGGAATGCTCAACTATGGAAAATGTGGGTGCACATGCGATTCTTTGAATGTAGATTTTAAAGGAGCAGATACAGGTGGAAAAGAGGAAAATATGACAAATACAAAAACCCTCACAATGTTTATGAAAAATGTGAAAGACAACAAAGGGATGATTTTAGAGTTATAATAATAAAAAGATAATCAAGAATTTTCTGCTAGTTGTAGATGATGTGATGCAAACAGAAGGGAGACGGCAGAGACTATTCAAATTCAATTCTGATTTTGTCTTCTCAAGGAGAATGGTGCTCAGACTGGGCAAATGAAAGCACAAATATTTGATATGTGATTGAAACATGAGATGAATAGTCTCACTCATTGGGTAGTCTCTGACTATTAAAAAACAAAACCTCAAGTTTTTGATGGATGACATGATCCTGGGCCACTAAAGAACCCAATGCATGTAATAGTGGATTTTTGTTTTGGGCAATTATTTTAAAATCATGGGAAAATGAAGAAGATCTAAAAGATCAAACATGAGAAAATAGTGTCTGTGTTATGAAAATGGGAAAACCAGTCAGACACATGGAAGTTCAGCACAGTTCCAGAAATATACCAGGAACATAAGGAGGGAGATTCATGGCTAGTTCATATCCATTCCCAAAGAATTTTGTCTAATGAGTGACTTTTCCACCCGGAAAGCAGTATTTAGAAACTTTTTAAACAGAGGTTTAAATCTAGTTAAAATTATTCAAAATCTGTCTTGGATTTTTTTTTTTTACCGATGATTTGTATAAAGACATAAAAGTTGTGCTTATCAAATTTGTGGATGACAGAACCTGGGAGAGAAAGATAATATGATGGATGAGAATCATCATTCAAAATGACTTCATCAGATTGGAAAGATAGGTAGAACTCAAAAAAATCATATTTCAGGTGGATAAAAGTGACATCCCGTATTTAGGATTAAAAAAAGGGTTTTGCAAGTGTTAGGCAAATACATATGATGAAGACACCTGGGATGTTCAGTTCATTCCAACAAAAAGCAATGAAAATTTGCATTTTATGAAAGTATATGACCTAGATCAAAGTTGGCAGTAATTCCGATGCTGTTCTGACTGTATCTGGAACATTATATTCACTGTAAGTAGGACACTGACAAAACTCAGTGAAAAGACAAAGATGATAAAGGTCTTGTGAATTCTGTCCCATGTGGAAAAATTGGAAAAATTCTAGATATTCAACCAAGAGAAGACAAGACTTAGGAAAACTTGAAGGCTGTCTTTCAATGTGTGAGAGGATGTTACATGAAAAATGTGAAACAGGGAACCAGAAGTCTACAAAACTTATTTTGACTGCACTGCAGGGCTTGCAGGATCTTCCCTGATCGGAGATCGAAAATGCCTACCGTTCAGTGGAAGTGCAGCATTTTTTCAAAACTTTTTTATTCTGTGTTGGGGTATAGCCGATGAACAATGTTGTGACAGTTTCAGGTGGACTGTAAAGGGTCTCAGCCATACATGTACCCACTCATGTCTGCCCGCCAGTGCAGGAGATGCAGGAGATGAGGGTTTAATCCCTGGGTCGGGAAGAGCCCCTGGAGCAGGAAATGGCAGCCCACTCCAGTATTCTTGCCTGGAAAATTCCATGGACAGAGGAGCCGTACAGTCCATGGCATCTGGAAGCACAGAGTCCTAACCACTGGACCACCGGGGAAGTCCTAAAAGGTTGTTACATGTAAGATTGAGTAGTAGGTATGATGCTACAGAGTAATAGTTTATGGCTATCACTAATATTTCACTTTCCCAGGAGAGACAAGTTATAATTGCTTATGACTCTCTTAGTACATTTTCACCCCATTTTTACTTCTTATACTTTTCAGTATATCATCATTATAGTATTACCTTACATTGTATAGGTAGTTATACCTTATATTTTATAGATATGGTTCACATTGCACTGATTGGATCTTTATAACAAGTGCGGAAGATAGTGAGGGGATTATTATCATTCCCATTCTGTAGAGGAGGAAATTGAGTTTAAAGAGGAGGAAGCTGAGTCTAAAGAAGCTGGTAATGAATTTTCCCCAAGGTGTGCTGTCTTTTGAGTGGTGGCAACCCACTTGCCTGGGCAGTCCCATGGACAGAGGAGCCTGGGCAGTCTACAGTCCATGGGATCTCAAAAGAGTCAGACACGAGTTAGTGTCTGAACAACAACTTTAGATACAGTTTTTGATTTTTAGGGCTTATGCTGTTTCCACTAATACATGCTTGTAAAGGTAAAACCTTTCCAATTAGTTAGGACTCAAAACAGTGTATATATGTGTGTATATATATATATATATATATATATTTTTTTTTTTTTTTTTTAATTTTACAAGAGAAATGATCAGTTCATGCTCTTTCCAACAAGTCCTTCAGTTCATTACCTTGGGCATGCGGTATGGCACAAACCCTAATAGTGCTTATCAACTGAAATGAGGAAAGGCCTTGGGTGAAATGTACAAGGAAAACAGTGAGACAGTACAGATTTTAAGGGACTGGGAAAGAGTTCTTCTTTTAAAAATTGGGTCAATTTTGAGGGCAGAAAGAGCTTGAGGATGATTAGTTTGCATGTTTTTCCTATTATACAATTTTGGTTTTGGTTTCAGCACCATTTCCCTTCTTTCAGCAAATTTTTTAAGTGATTAATCTTTAGATTAATCACTTTAGAGCATGTAAAGACTCTTAGAGCATATAAATATTCTAGCAAAGATGGAGATAAATGTTTAAATTGTTGCTAGTTTCCTATGTTTATAAATCATAGCAAGCTACTGTACAGCTTCCAAAACGTTCACGTTCACTAATATTTTAGTGGTTAGGAGTGTGGCCTCTGGCATATTGTAAGACTCCTCCATTTTTGGTCTGTGTGACCTCAAGCAAGCTATTCAATTCCTCCAAGTCACAGTGTTCTCATCTGTAAAATGGATACAATAATATTGACAGAATAGAGACATTGTGACAATTAAATGAGATAACCCTTTAAAAAATGCCTAGAACAGAATAAATGATCTATACATAGTAGCCATTTCTGTTGTTTGCTCTGTAGTTCTTAATTAAGGTTGGGATGATGCTAATGGAGAAGAATGATTAAAAAATTTGCTCCTTCTCTCTTTGTGTATGGGGATGGGGAGAATTAGTGATACTAGACATGTGTCTGGATCTGTCAGCTGATGTTTGTTCTTCTCTGGCACAGGCAGGATATGTGGAGTGTTGGCTTTTTGCATACTGGTGTTTGTGCAGTTTTTGGTAGAAGACGGGTCACCAAGGCAAATGCATGTTTCTGATTTGTTTTGAAGCAGAGGGGTAGATTCCCCCATTCTGAGATTCTACAGCAAATTCTCTTTCCAGAATGCGCTTCCAGAATGGCTTTATTTGATCTTCATAAAGCATAGGCTGCTTCAATGCCTTAGATTTATATTAAGGGAAAGAGCTGAGGCCTCTGTTAGTTGACTTGCTAAGATTACCTAGAAAATAAAATTCTAGAGCTTTTCCCAGGAACTTTTCAGTAAAGTTCAGCATTCTAATCATCAGGGGGACTATGAAAATCAGAGCTACCCTGAGTGCGATTAGTAAAAACAGAGCAAAGACCATCCTGAAATGTCAGGCATTAGTGATGAACTTAAACAGTTTTTTCATAATAGAGTTATATTTTCAACATGACATTTGCAAATGAGCTCCCAGCTCAAGATGATTGCTTGAATCTTTTTCCCTGAACTATGATTTTTCTAATAGCAGATAGTGATATTCTGGGTATCCTTGTTGCCTGGCTTCTGACACAGTGACATATTTAATATGTTTTAGTGCTGGAATAAATCTTCTTTATCCATTTGCATGGACCAGTCACTGCCCACGCTGCTTAGCTGTCTGTGACCCATGGGCTCACAGTGCATGGAACACTGAAACATTTTCCTCCAAAAAGCCTGACAATTTCAAAGATTTTAACATTTCAATATACTGTTTTATAAACTTACTCAGTTTTCTACTTTATAATTTTTTAGTATAATTCACATTTTCCTAGAAAATTTTTCATATCATACAATCTATCAAATATACTATTGTAAAGTTTTGACATATATTCTAACATTTACTCTCTTCTCAGTTGGTATTTGTGACTCTACCTCTCTTCTAGTGACATTTCAATTGTATTTTTATTCTTGGTAAGATTTTCTAAAAGGTTATAGTGATTATTGTTTTCAAAGAAACAACACCTTTTTTTGGATGAGAAAAAGATATTAACAAATTCTAATGCAGTTTTGATAAAAGTGGTGGCCTTCTTCCTTGCTTTCCTAAACAGAATATGCAGGACTGAATTTGAACATTTGCTTAGAATCATTGGAAGCCCAGTCACTGTGTGGTACATATGAATGGGATGGTGTTAGGGTTTATTCACTGGTGTAGGCTGTATGCCTATGACATAATTGGCCCCACTCTGAAAACATTTGCTTTTGTTTACTTATATATATATTTTTTATTGAAGTACCAGTTCAGGTCAGTCAGTTCAGCTGCTCAGTCATGTCCGACTCTTTGCAACCCCATGAATTGCAGCACGCCAGGCCTCCCTGTCCATCACCAACTCCCGGAGTTCAACCAAACCCATGTCCATTGAGTTGGTGATGCCATCCAACCATCTCATCCTCTGTCATCCCCTTCTCCTCCTGCCCTCAATCTTTCCCAGCAGCAGGGTCTTTTCAAACGAGTCAGTTCTTCACATCAGGTGGTCAAAGTATTGGAGTTTCAGCTTCAACATCAGTCCTTCCAATGAACACCCAGGACTGATTTCCTTAGGATGGACTGGTTGGATCTCCTTGCAGTCCAAGGGACTCTCAAGAGTCTTCTCCAACACCACAGTTCAAAAGCATCAATTCTTTGGCGCTCAGCTTTCTTTATAGTCCAACTTTCACATCCATACATGACCACTGGAAAAACCATAGCCTTGACTAGAATGGACATTTGTTGACAAAGTAATGTCTCTGCTTTTTAATATGCTATCTAGGTTGGTCATAACTTTCCTTCCAAGGAGTAAGCGTACTTTAATTTCATGGCTGCAGTCACCATCTGCAGTGATTTTGGAGCCCCCAAAAATAAAGTCTGACACTGTTTCCACTGTTTCCCCATCTATTTCCCATGAGGTGATGGGACCAGATGCCATGATCTTAGTTTTCTGAATGTTAAGCTTTAAGCCAACTTTTTCACTCCCCTCTTTCACTTTCATCAAGAGGCTTTTTAGTTCCTCTCACTCTCTGTCATAAGGGTGGTGTCATCTGCATATCTGAGGTTATTGATATTTCTCCCGGCAGTCTTGATTCCAGCTTGTGCTTCTTCCAGCCCACTGTTTGTCATGATGTACTCTGCATATAAGTTAAATAAGCAGGGTGACAATATACAGCCTTGACGTACTCCTTTTCCTATTTGGAACCAGTCTGTTGTTCCATGTCCAGTTCTAACTATTGCTTCCTGACCTGCATACAGGTTTCTCAAGAGGCAGGTCAGGTGGTCTGGTATTCCCATCTGTTTCAGAATTTTCCACAGTTTATTGTGATCCACACAGTCAAAGGCTTTGGCATAGTCAGTTGATTTATAATACTGTGAGTTTTAGGTGTACTGCAAAGTGATTCAGTTATACATAGTTTTTCATATTAGTTTCCATTATAGTTATTTACAAAATTAAAAATAATTATTGGAGTCTAGTTGGTTTAAAATATTGTGGTAGCTTCAGGTGTACAACAAAGTGAGTCAGTTATATATTATATATAAATATATAATATATATTAACACATTAATTATATGTTAAATAATATAAATTATAATTATAGGGATATAAATTAATATATTAATTTTATAATATATAATGATTAATAATGTTTATATAGATTATATATAATTATATATAGAATCTATTATATATATCTCTCTATATATCTTATATATATATTTATATATATATCTTTATGTATATATCTTTATATATATATATATATATATATACACCTTGGAGAAGGAAATGGCAACCCACTCCAGTATTTTTGCCTGGAGAATCCCAGGGACGGCAGAGCCCGGTGGGCTGCCATCTATGGCGTCACACAGAGTTGGACACGACTGAAGCGACTTAGCAGCAGCAGCATATATATCTCCACTCCTTTTAAAATTCTTTTTCCATTTAGGCCATTACAGAGTGTTGAATAGAGTTCCCAGTGCATATAGTAGGTCCTTATTAATTATCTATTTTATATTTAACTGTGTGGAAAGGATACAAATGAACTTGTCTACAAAACAGAAATAGAGTTATAGATGTAGAAAAGAAACTTATGGGTACCAGGGGTAAGAGGGGGAGGGGTAAATTGAGAGATTAAGAATGTTTGCTTTCGATTGTCTTTCTGTTCCTTCTGCTCTTGCCAGACTAACATACTATTTATTTTTGTTATTGGTGTGACTAGAAGTTTCTTCCAATTTTGTCTCTTTAATTATCTGTGGGGCAGGATAAAAAGTAAGTGGTGGTACACAGAATATGGGAAAATGGGTACTGAGTTAAGGTGTATGAGACATACTTGACATACGAAATACTTGAGTTTCAGTGTTTGGAATTTGCTTTGTATCTTTTGACCATGAGGTATGTTCTTCTCTTTGTGTTTTACTTTCTCATTCTTGTCTGTGTTTAGAATAGTAGGTACCTGGGTTTTTGAGAAGTGGCCAGGCTTCCCTGGTGGCTCAGACGGTAAAGCGTCTGCCTGCAGTGCAGGAGACCCAGGTTCAATCCCTGGGTTGGGAAGATCCCCTGGAGAAGGAAATGGCAACCCATTCCAGTACTCTTGCCTGGAAAATTCCATGGACTGAGGAGCATGGTGGGCTACAGTCCATGGGGTCACAAAGAGTCGGACAGGACTGAGCAATTTCACTTTCACTTTCACTGTTTTGTGTCACTGTCCCTTTGAGAACTGTCTTTTCACTGTCACTGTTGTTTGTAGCTCTTTTATAGAACTCTTGTTCTGTCTTGCATTAGAGTTAAGTGTCTGTCTGATGTAAGCTACATGTTCAGTAAATGTTTGTGGAATAAACCAATGTTCCTCCTATTTTATGTCATATTAAATTGTGAACTTTGAGATTTGTCTGTGCTTCCACCCAGCACCATGTATATGCTCAAAGTTTGCCAAGTGACTGAGTAAAGTTTTTAAACTACACAATGTTGTTAGTAATAAAGAACTCCTGAGGATCTGAAACATATTTTTATTATAGAACTTGATTACTAGGGGTAGAAACATATAGGAGAGAGGAATCCATGGGGAACATGATAAATGAGAGAGTTTACAGTAAAATAAATGTTAAATGCTTACTAACTTCTGTTTTATATTCTAGAAATGTGTTTCACTTTTTCTTCGGTCAAAGAATGATTGGGAATGTGTGATTGAGGCTGGAGATACTGAGGAGCAGAGGGAGCCTGAACATAAAGGGAGTGTGCAGAGGAAGTGGATTTGCCAGGTGGAACCATCCTAGGACAGGATAGACTCCAGGTCCTGAAAAGGTTGCTTTTGATGTCATTCTAATTCATTCTTTCTTAATAGTTAGGGAGTCAGAGAGCTGTCACAAATCAATTTTTAAACATCTGTGTAATTACTGTTTTCAGAAGTAACATCTATTAGTTTCCTGAAGTTGCTGTAACAAATGATCACAGGTGGCTTAAAACGACTTAAGGTTATTATCTTAGAGTCTGCAGGTTATGAGAATACTACAGGTTTCAGGGGGCTACAAATCAGGATGTTGGCAGGGCTACAGTCCTTTCTGTGGTCTCTTGGGACAAATGTATTTCCTTGTCCTTTTTAGTTTCTCAATGCTGCCTGTGTTCCTTGTCTTGTGGCCCCCTCCTGTTTTCTAAGCCAGCAAAGGAGGGTCAGTTCTTTCTCACACTGTGTCATTCAGACACTAAGTCTTCTGGGTTTCACGTCCACATTTAAGGGAGTCTTGTGATTACATTGGTCTCCTCTAGCTAGTCCAGGATAATACCCTTATTTTAAGGTCAGCTGATTAGCAACCTTAATTCCATTTTACCACATAACCTAACAGATGGGTTCTGGGAATTAGGATGTGGACATAGTTGTTGTTGTTTAGTTGCTAAATTGTGTCTGACTCTTTTGTGACCCCATGGACTGCAGCCCACCAGGCTCATCTGAAATGAAATAAGAAAAGAAAATTAGTGGTGAATTGAGATACAGAACTTAAGAATCATGTTTGCCATACATCATCCAGGTCTCTTTCCATGGTACGTGGAAAGAATGAGTTACTTACCCACAGGCTTGATTCAAATAGAAGGAATGAATTGTGGTACAGATAATAGCTAATGTAATGCCAGACCTCTTTCAGGAACTGTGGAGATTTCAGATCGATATGTAGTCAAAGAGTACATGGTGATGACTTTCTGAAACCTTGATCAATAAGTACACATCACCAAGATCAGAATTTATTTAAAATTACGAACAGCCTGGAAGACTGCCAATGCCTGAGTAATAACTCCAGGCAGTCCAAATCCATGCCAGCTTCCTCCGTTTATATAAATTGTTGGAATCTCTCATGCCTGACCGCTCTGATGTATCAGCTTTGTTATGTCAGTTTAGATATAGGTAAATTTCCTATGGGCATTTATTAGCTTTATTAAAAAAGAGGCAATTGTCCAAAGGCCTCTAGGCATATGCACCCAAAACATAAAATAAAAGAATGAAATTAAATACACAGGCTGCCAAACAACTCATAAAAAAAGTCAGGCCGGTTTAGCCTACTGAGCCTGTCAGACTGGCAGGCTCAGGCTTGTGTTTTACCCCTGAAGGTTCACATGCTCTTCTACTGTCTGGTTGGACGGAGAAATAAATTGCTAAGGCAAAGGCTATCAGCATCTGTGTTCAGGGGATTCAGATCTGGAGTCCTTTATTAGAAGTAGGATGGCTGATTTTAATATATTTGAATGAGCCAGTGGATGGGAGA
The DNA here is from genome assembly GCF_963930625.1 of Muntiacus reevesi. NCBI lineage: Eukaryota > Metazoa > Chordata > Mammalia > Artiodactyla > Cervidae > Muntiacus > Muntiacus reevesi. The sequence continues at coordinate 52,006,374 of NC_089261.1, read as the reverse complement.
AACCCTCACAGGAAATCTCTTTCTTTATTACAACACACCTACCCAACATTCTCTGACTGCCTGTACCAGTTTGATTGATGGCTTTCAACCCCCAGAATTCTTCACCTTGTCACTTCCACAAAGTCCAACATTATTCCCTATCTGCCTTCTAACTAAAACAATTATTCAGAATGTTCTAATCAGTGATTTTCCACCCATAGCAATTCTGCCTCCTAGGGGACATTTGGGATCACCTGGAGACATTTTTGGTGTCATGGCAATGAAAGGAGGGAAGCTTTGGCTTCCAGTTGATAGAGGCCAGTAAGCATAGTAGCATTTCTATGATTTTCACTACTTTTGTCAAATCCACATACAACCTGCATTGTTTTTTGCATAGTGTTTTCCCCAAGTGGAACTCACTCTTAAAAAATTAAGTATATTTATTTTAAGTTGAAATGTTGTGTTATTATCATAAACAGAACAACAATCATAGCTTTCATAAAAGTAAAGTCATTGTAAAAAAAGTACATTCAATAAAGACAAAACAGTATCATTAAATTATAAGTTGTTACCTGATGGCTGCTGTCTTGATGAAATGAGAAAGTAGCAAGTTTTAGACAAGTGCTAAAGAGAAGCACCAAATTTAAATAAAGTTAAATGAAATGGGTTGATGGACTGAAAAGAGAATAGCTTTCTCATCCTGCACTTAATTGGTATTTAAGTCTGTGTCTTATATTCATTTAATACTGAAAACCGTCTTCCCAACTGATTAAAGTTATCGTGAACATGTCTCACATTTTGTGAAACACTGAATTATGTTATTCCTCATGTATATAGTCTTCTGCCTGGATTCTTGCTTTTCTGTTAGTTTGCTATAGATTTGAACCACTGCTCTGGGCCCATTTTTTAGGGTGTGGATTTTCAAATGGTGCACCCAGATAATGGCTACCTATAACTGGGGCTGTTCCTCTGAATCCAAAAAAATTGCAAAATAAAAACCTGGAGCCTATTATTGCCAACCAGTGGCAAATCCCCTCATGGAGCTTTATTGCCCACTCCCAGCCCATTACAAAGGCCATTTAAAATGAACTTGTAATTCTTTCTGTAGTATTAAAGTGACTCTGCTTCAGCATGCTTATTAGAGTAATTATTCTGGGTCATAATATTCTAAAGAGAAGGACTACATTCTTTGATATTAGCTGATTGCTCATTAAATGTTCCAGTGCTTGAGGATGAGTCAGTATCATTATTCACAATCTCTACTTTTTGTTCTAATTTTTATCATGTGAATCCGTTTATAGGTAACGTCATTTTTGTGAGCTGCAGTACATACTTCAGGGGTTTGATATCTTTACTGTTTGCTGGCTGGAGGACCTGCGGCAAAATAAGTGAGATGGCATCCTGGCTGGCTTGGCAAAAGGATGGAAAATGGCAACGGACATGGACGTAGAGCTTTTGAGTTCCCACTTGCTGCCTGCTGCTTTAAGTCAGAGCCTCTCGTCCAGGAGACTGACATTATGAGAATTTCACCCCCTCGGGGAAAACCAGTTAGTGTTTCACGTTAAAAGGTAGCTGTACTGCGTTATAAAAACAGTCTGGGCTTGGCTAAATTATTTTCTCTCTCTGGAATTGGTTTCTATACCTATAATTATCTTCAAGCACCACCAAAAAAACCCTCCAATCTTTACCTCATGTTGTTCTTCCTTTGGGGCATGGGCTCTGGACCCATCCAACTTTTCTACCAAGCTATAATTAGTAATAATTCCTCCCTCATTCTGAAGGGAGCAGAGGCAGCATCACGCGGGCGCAGGGCCAGATAATGAGGGTTACAGAGGTTCTCCCTGAATTGTATCACCATGGTCCTAAGCCAGCGGAATGCTGCCGCTGTCACAGAGCGTCAGCCTCAACGACCCAGCAGCCTCTGCCTCGGTGACAGGTCCAAACCAGGGAGAGACACGTGCTACCATGTTTTATTTCTCCTCCCTTTAACTAAAAAAGCCATCTCCTTAAAAAAGCATGCACAGTACTGCTCTGTTCTGTAGCTCCAAGATTTTACCAGGTGTGGAAAAAGGTATTTCCAAATTTCCTTCAATGTAGGATTTGGTATTGCGTTATTGATTCATTTTACCAGTGAGATTCAGGCCCACTAAAAGATACATGATTTTCGAATGAGATGAACAGAACAAGATCTCATTCACTGGAGAGGTTATTATTTTACTCTTAATGTGAACCATCATGTATGTTACTCCAAATGCTTATTAGAATCTCTTTTTGTGAGAAGTTGACAGTATGAAATAATTTTCCCAACAGTAAAAATTATATATGAAAGGGCACAAATAATCCATGTTTTTGTTCTTACAGAAAACAGACTCCTCTTCCAGGCACTTGTTCTGTTTCTATTTGTTCTAAAAGGATCCTGAATAAAATGGTTTTGCCTTTAGATTTAGAGGAGGTCCCGCCTGACATGAGCTCAGATAAAAGAAAAGCATTTATGTGTAATCTCTATCAGATAGTGAAACTGGTTTTTATATACAGTCATAAATTTTACTGCTGGGAAGGACCTTAAGAAACATTTAGTTCAACCCCTTGTGGGTGGTAAATGGAGGTAACTGTGATACCTTTAAGATTGAAGTGAAAGTTACTTTCTGAGAAGAAACTTAGGGAAAACAAAACAACCAACCAAAGCGTGGAAAGAAGGTGATCAGTCATTTATAGAAGCAGTTGATCGAGAGACATAGCCTGTAAAAGACCAGTCCCCAAACCCAATTCTGAAGACTTGGTATTATATGAGATTTGCGTGACTTTCCCTTCATGGATCACAGCTTTGTGGTGAATGGGCTTATGGAAATCAATGAAGCTATGAGCCATGCCGTGCAGGGCCACCCAAGATGGACAGGTCATAGTGGAGAGTTCTCACAAAACGTGGTTCACTGGAGGAGGGAATGGCAAATCAGTCCATAATTCTTGCTGTGAGAACCCCATGAACAGTATGAAAAGGCAAAAAGACATGACACTGGAAGAAGAGCCCCCCCGCAGGTTGGAAGGTGTCCAATATGCTACTGGGGAAGAGCAGAAGGCAATTACTAATAGCTCCAGAAACAGTGAAGCAGCTGGGCCAAAGCAGAAATGATGCTCACTTGTGGATATGTCTGGTGGTAAAAGTAAAGTCCAATCCTATAAAGAACAATATTGCATAGGAACCTGGAATGTTAGGTCCATGAGTCAAGGTAAATTGGAAGTGTTCAAGCAGGAGATAGAAAGAGTGAATATTGGCATTACAGGAAGCAGTGAAATAAAATGGATGAGAACAGGTGAATTTACTTCAGATGACCATTGTATGTACTGCTGTGGGCAATAATCTCTTAGAAGGAATGAAATAGCCCTCATGGTTAACAAAAGTCTAAAATGTAGTACTTGGTGACAATTTCAAAAACAACAGAATGATCTCCATTCGTTTCCAAGGCAAGCCATTCAACATCATAGTAATCCAAGTCTATGTCCCAACCACTAATACCAAAGAAACTGAAGTTGAATAGTTCTTCAATGAAGACCTACAAGACATTCTAGAACTAACAACAGAAAAAGATGTCTTTTTCATCATAGGGTATTGGAATGCAAATTCATCATAGGGGATTGGAAATCAAGAGATACCTGGAGTAACAGGCAAGTTTGGCCTTGGAGTGAAAAATTTAGCAGGATGAAGGTTAACAGTTTTCTCAAGAAACACACTGATCATAGCAAACAGCCTATATCCACAACAGAAGAGATGACTCTATCCATGGATCACCAGATGGTCAATACCGAAGTCAGATTGATTATATTCTATGCAGCTGAAGATGGAGAAGCTCTATGCAGTCAGCAAAAACAAGACCTGGATCTTACTGTGGCTCAGATCATCAGCTCTTCATTTCAAAATTCAGGATTGAATTGAAGAAACTAGGGAAAACTTCTAGGCCATTCTGATATGACCTAAACCAAATCCTTTGTGATTATGCACTGGATTAGACTGAATGAATAGATTCAAGATATTAGATCTGGTAGACAGAGTGCCTGAAGAACCATGGACCGAGGTTTGCAACACTGTACTGGAGGTGGTAACCAAAGCCATCCCAAATAAAAACAAATGTAAGAAGGTAAAGTGGTTGTCTGAGGAGGTTTTACACATAGCTGAGGAAAGAAGAGAAGCAAAAAGCAAAGGAGAAAGGGAAAGATAAACCCAGATGAATGCAGAGTTCCAGAGAATAGCAAGGAGAGATAAGAAAGTCTTAAGTGAACAACACAAAAAAAAAAAAAAGAAAAAAAAAAAAAGAAAAGAGGAAAACAATAGAATGGGAAAGACTAGAGATTTCTTCAAGAAAATTGGAGAGATCAAGGGAATATTTCATGCAAAAACAGGCAAAATTAAAGACAGAAATGGCAAGGGCCTAACAGAAGCAGAAGAAATTAAAAAGAGGTGGCAAGAACACACAGAAAAACTATACAGAAAATGTCTTACTGACTTGGATAACCGTGATGTTGTGTTCACTCACCTACAACATGACATTCTGCAGTGTGAAGTCAAATGGACCTTAGGAAGCATTACGGCAAACAAGACTAGTGGAGGGGATGGGATTCCAGTTGAGCTATTTCAAACCCTAAAAGGTGGTGCTGTTAAAGTGCTGCACTGAATATATCAGCAAATTTGAAAAATTCAGCAGTGGTCACAGGACTGGAGAAGGTCACTTTTCATTCCAATCCCAAAGAAGGGCAGTGCCAAAGAATGTACAAACTACCATACAGTTGGGGAGTTCCTGGTAGCTCAGCTGGTAGAGAAACTGCCTGCAATGCTGGAGATCCTGGTTCAATTCCTGGGTTGGGAAGATCCACGGGAGAAGGGATAGGCTTCCCATTCCAGTATTCTTGGGCTTCCCTGATGGCTCAGCTGGTAAAGAATCCACCTGCATGAGCATAGATGCAAAAATCCTTAACAAAATTCTAGCAAACAGAATCCAACAACATATTAAAAAAATCATACACCATGACCAAGTGGGCCTTATCCCAGGAATGCAAGGATTCTTTAATATCTGCAAATCAATCAATGTAATACACCACATTAACAAATTGAAAGATAAAAACCATATGGTTATCTCAATAGATGCAGAGAAAACCTTTGAAAAAATTCAACACCCATTTATGATTAAAACTCTCCAGAAAGCAGGCATAGAGGAACATACCTCAACATAATAAAAGCTATATATGACAAACCTACAGCAAGCATTACCCTCAATGGTGAAACATTGAAAGCATTTCCCCTGAAATCAGGAACAAGACAAGGATGCCCACTCTCACCACTACTATTCAACATAGTGTTGGAAGTGTTGTCCACAGCAATCAGAGCAGAAAAAGAAGTAAAAGGAATCCAGATAGGAAAAGAAGAAGTGAGGCTCTTGCTATTTGCAGATGACATGATCCTCTACATAGAAAACCCTAAAGACTCTACCAGAAAATTACTAGAGCTAATCAACGAGTATAATAAAGTTGCAGGATATAAAATTAACACACAGAAATCCCTTGCATTCCTATACACTAACAATGAGAAAACAAAAAGAGAAATTAAGGAAACAATACCATTCACCATTGCAACAAAAAGAATAAAATACTTAGGAATATATCTACCTAAAGAAACAAAAGACCTATACATAGAAAACTATAAAACACTGATGAAAGAAATCAAAGAGGACACAAACAGATGGAGAAACATACCGTGTTCATGGATTGGAAGAATCAATATTGTCAAAATGGCTATACTACCCAAAGCAATCTATAGATTCAATGCAATCCCTATCAAGCTACCAACGGTATTTTTCACAGAACTAGAACAAATAATTTCACATTTTGTATGGAAATACAAAAAACCTCAAATAGCCAAAGTAATCTTAAGAAAGAAGAATGGAACTGGAGGAACCAACCTGCCTGACTTCAGATTCTACTACAAAGCCACAGTCATCAAGACAGTATGGTACTACACAAAGACAGAAATATAGATCAATGGAACAGAATAGAAAGCCCAGAGATAAATCCACGAACCTATGGACACCTTATCTTCGACAAAGGAGGCAAGAATATACAATGGAAAAAAGACAACCTCTTTAACAAGTGGTGCTGGGAAAACTGGTCAACCACTTGTAAAAGAATGAAACTAGAACACTTTCTAACACCATACACAAAAATAAACTCAAAATGGATCAAAGATCTAAATGTGAGACCAGAAACTATAAAACTCCTAGAAGGAGAACATAGGCAAAATACTCTCCGACATGAATCACAGCAAGATCCTCTATGACCCACCTCCCAGAATATTGGAAATAAAAGCAAAAATAAACAAATGGGACCTAATGAAACTTAAAAGCTTTTGCACAACAAAGGAAACTATAAGCAAGGTGAAAAGACAGCCCTCAGATTGGGAGAAAATAATAGCAAACGAAGCAACAGACAAAGGATTAATCTCAAAAATATGCAAGCAACACCTGCAGCTCAATTCCAGAAAAATAAATGACCCAATCAAAAAATGGGCTGAAGAACTAAACAGACATTTCTCCAAAGAAGACATCAAGATGGTTAACAAGCACATGAAAAGATGCTCAACATCACTCATTATCAGAGAAATGCAAATCAAAACCACAATGAGGTACCATTACACACCAGTCAGGATGGCTGCTATCTAAAAGTCTACAAGCAATAAATGCTGGAGAGGGTGTGGAGAAAAGGGAACCCTCTTACACTGTTGGTGGGAATGCAAACTAGTACAGCTGCTATGGAGAACAGTGTGGAAGTTTCTTAAAAAACTGGAAATAGAACTGCCATATGACCCAGCAATCCCACTTCTGGGCATACACACCGAGGAAACCAGATCTGAAAGAGACACGTGCACCCCAATGTTCATCGCAGCACTGTTTATAATTGCCAGGACATGGAAGCAACCTAGATGGCCATCAGCAGATGAATGGATAAGGAAGCTGTGGTACATATACACCATGGAATATTACTCAGCTGTTAAAAAGAATTCATTTGAATCAGTTCTAATGAGATGGATGAAACTGGAGCCCATTATACAGAGTGAAGTAAGCCAGAAAGATAAAGACCAATACAGTATACTAACACATATATATATGGAATTTAGAAAGATGGTAATGATAACCCTATATGCAAAACAGAAAAAGAGACACAGATGTACAGAACAGACTTTCGGACTCTGTGGGAGAAGGTGAGGGTGGGATGTTTCGAGAGAACAGCATTGAAACATGTATATTATCTATAGTGAAACAGATCACTAGCCCAGGTTGGATGCATGAGACAAGTGCTCGGGCCTGGTGCACTGGGAAGACCCAGAGGAATCGTGTGGAGAGGGAGGTGGGAGGGGGGATTGGGATGGGGAATACATGTAACTCCATGGCTGATTCATGTCAATGTATGACAAAACCCACTACAATATTGTAAAGTAATTAGCCTCCAACTAAAAAAAAAAAAAAAAAAAAAAGAATCTACCTGCAATGTGGGAGACCTAGGTTCACTCCCTGGGTTGGGAAGATTCCCTAAAGAATGGAAAGGCTACCCACTCCAGTATTCTGGCTGGAGAATTCTGTGGACTGTGTAGTCCATGGGGCCACAAAGAGTCATACACAACTTTCATTTCACTTCACTTCACCATATAATTACACTGATTTCACAGGCTAGTAATGTTATGCCCCAAATCCTTCAAGCTAGGCTTCAACAGTATGGGAATCAAGAACTTCCAGATCTACAAGCTGGATTTAGAAAATTCACAGGAACCAAAGATCAAATTGCCAATATTCACTGGATCATAGAGAAAGCAGGGGAATTCCAGAAAAACATCTACTTCTGCTTCATTGACTACCTGAAAGTCTTTGACTGTGTGGGTCACAACAAAATGTGGAACATTCTTAAAGACATTGGAATACCAGACTACCTTACCTGTCTCCTGAGAAACCTGTTTGCAGATCAAGAAGCAATGGTTAGAAACTTTCATGGAACAATGGGCTGGTTCAAAATTGGAAAAAGAGTATGGCAAGTCTGTATATTGTCACCCAGTTTATTTAACTTATATTCAGAGTACATCATGCCAAATGCCAAGCTGGATAAATCACAAGCTGAAATTAAGTTTGCTGGGAGAAATATCAACAACCTCAGATATCTAGATGATACTACTCTAATGGCAGAAAGTGAAGAGAAACTAAAGAGCCTCTTAATGAAGGTAAAAGAGGAGAGTGAAAAGCTGGCTTAAAACTCAACATTCAAAAGATGAAGATCATGGTATCTGGTCCCATCACTTTATGGCAAATAAAAGGGAAAAAAGTGGAAACAGTGACAGATTTTATTTTCTTGGGCTCCAAAATCACTGTGGATGTGACTGCAACAATGAAATTAAAAGATACTTGCTTTTTTGAAGGAAAGCAATGACAAACCTAGACAGCATATTAAAAAGCAGAGACATCACTTTGCTGACTAACGTCCATATAGTTAAAGCTATGGTTTTTCCAGCAGTCATGTATGGATGTGAGAGTTGGACCATACAGAAAGCTGAGTGCGAAAGAATTTTTGCCTTCGAATTGTAGTGCTGGAGAAGACTTTAGAGTTCCTTCTACTGCAAGGAGGTCAAACTAGTCAATCCTAAAGGAAATCAACCCTGAATATTCATTGGAAGGGCTGATGTTGAAGCTGAAGCTCCAATACTTTGGCCACCTAATGTGAAGAGCCTACTCATTTGAAAAGACCCTGACGCTGGGAAAGATTGAAAGCAAGAGAAAAAGGTGGCAATGAAAGAGATGGTTAGATAGCATCACCAACTTAATGGACATGAATCTGAGCAAACTCTGGGAGATAGTGAGGACCTGAAGCCTGGCCTGCTGCAGTACATGGAGTCACAGTTGGACATGACTTAGCTACTAAAGAACAACAAATATGCACGGCTTTGGATGGTCCACTTAACTAATTGTATTATGCTTGGGTTACAGACATGAATGACATGTGGATGTGGGCAACCTGCAACAAAGATAAAGAAAAGTTGAAGAGAATTTGCATTACTGTTACAGCCAAAGACATTTGGCCTGTATGATGAGAAGGCGTGATACTCATCTAGCGAGGGGTACAGGGGCATGGCAAGCTTCAGACACAGGGCCTCAGGCTCCACATCTTGTTCCTCCTCTTCTCACCCAGTTTTTAGGTGACTTCATCCTGAGGCTAGCAGGGGAAGGCTGCAGTGGCCTCACATAAATACACTATGGAAATTTTTTTTTGTTTTCAGTGAAAATCAAGAAAAGTTAACCATAGTATGGACTGGTGAAGTCATTTATAAATTGCCTGCTTTGGAAGTAAAAACTTGGAGCCAGGGTTTGCTGGGACATGTTCACCCCTTGAGACTTTGCCTCGATCATGGCATTGGTGTTTTCTTTGGAGAAGTAACACAGGCTTGAGCCCAGTTTATCCTATTTTATCCTTGTCCACGGCGCTGTATGGCCCCAGATGGCATCTTGGATACAAAAAAAAAAAGTCCGTAATTAGCTTTTTGGGGAGGATTAAGAAAACTCCTTTTGCTGTACTGTGAACATTAGTCTTATACTTTTTTGATCTCAAGATCAGATGTCTGTAATATTTTGTGGCAGTTAAAGTACAGAGAGCTTATAGGATATGGAGCACAATTTGGGGTCAAGGAGGGGCTCTAAGTTTAGATGAAAAATAATGACCTAGAACAAGTTGTTTAGAGCATGCTTTTTTTTTTTTTTTTTCTTTCAGATACCTAGGTCAGGGACCTGTCTGAGCAGGGTGAGAAATTCTGCACAGCTTGTAGAAATAAGTATAGTTTTTAGCATGTGCTAGTAGTTACAGGAAGTGAAATTTGTAGCAGCTGGGAAAATGTGTGGAGGAAGATGCCTAATGCATATTTGATAAATTACCAGGTTAGGCCGAGGAGAAAATGTGAATGAAACCTGCTGAATTCATAGTAATACAGACTGATGGAATTGGAGAAAAGTATAAGATAGATCCTTTCTTTAAAAGGACAGGACAAAAGATGGAAGGAGGGTTTATGAACCAACAACTGAAAGAAAAGAATGCTAAGAAACTGCTCATGCAGTTAGGAATGCTGAGCTTCAGAAAGACATAGAGCAATTCTAAATAAAGTTTATACAACAGGACCAAATGAGAAAGCTGCTCCAATTTAACCCGAATCAGAATGTTTGGTTCATCCAGACCTCTCACTAATGGACTGACTGTTCTGCTTTGCCTGGATCCAGGATACTGTGGTGGAGCAGCCAGAATACCTGGGGCAAATACTACAGTGTTGGTCTGATGACCAAAGGGAATGCACAACTGTATAATTCTGAATTTTCTCCTCTCCTTTCCATGAAGGTGATTGATTTTAAAACTGGAAGGGTAGGGAAATGTTGGAAAGAGGTAACTCAAGAAATAGTGAGAGAAGCTCTATTTGTATTAGGTGAGTTAAGGCTTTAGGGGAACCCACTTCCCATGATGCAGAGAATTCATGAAGAAATGAAGAGTTCATGAAGAAGTGTGATTGAACACACTTTTGGTAACCCTGGAGGAGGGGCACCAGAAGATAGAAAATATGCTGACTTTGAGAAAATGGAAAGATGTGGGTCCTCAAAGCATCTATTGGTAGCTTGATGTTAATTGCCAGTTTTATAGATGTATTTGAAAGGATGCATGTGTTCACCCAAAACAAGTCATGTTAAACTAACCTTGAATGCTGTTTGATAGACTTAGATCAGTTACATATCACAACAAATCATTCTGTGGGGCTTTTCAGGATACCTCATGAATATGAACTGTAACCAGGAAGTTAAAAAAATTTACCCCAAGAATGAGGATTAGTTGATTAGTGTTAATCTGGAGACAGTTTTTAGTGGCATACTTCAAGATTTCATTCCTAGTTTTTTTGTTGTTTTATCTAACAACTTGGATTAATACATAAATTCTTACCTAATATGCTAATGTATTCAACTGAGATCAGCAATACCATACTGAATGAGATCTTCAGAATCCAAGATAGAATTATGGGTCTAAATTAATAGGGTTTACTAATGGTCCAATATAAAAGTATCAAACTGACAAAGAAAAACAGGTAATGATGAAGAGAGTTGAAAAATGAATTTCATAAATTGATTACCAAAAGGCATGAGCCAAACTGAAGGAAACCAACCATTTTATTTGATGAGTCTTTTATTAGGTGTGAGCCTTGCATTGTGGTTCCCAAAATATTGAACCACAGAGGGTTGGCTAATACTGCTGGCTGAACTACTGTGTAATATTATGCTTAGTTCTAATCACCCCATATTCATAATGAGATTATAAAACATCCAGTGAGCTACAAGAAGGGGAAGCAAGAGTCTGGAAACCATGTTGATGAAAAATGGCATCTTTGTTCATCAAGCATTTATTGAGTGCCTGATATGTGCCAGTTACTGTGCTAGGCATGTATTAATAATGCAGATTGTCTGCTGGTTAAAGAGAGAGTCTAGTCAGGGCAACTGACATGTAGGCCAATAACAAGCTACATGGGGCCCAATGTGGGGAGATAGGACAGAAAAGAGGTTAATTCTTTGTATATTCTTGATGGATAAATGTAGTGGACCAGGTTGAGACAGAAGGAGAGAATGGTTTTCATGGAGAGACAAAAACACATGGAAAAACAGTGATACAGAAGATATGGGTGCACTTGGGAGTAGGAAGTAATTTGGTGTGTCTGGAATGGAGTGTGTGTATATGTGTGTGTGTATATGTGTGAATGGCACGAGACAATGCTAGAAGTAGATTGGGGCCACTGTTGGCCAAAGAAAGGGGATTAACTTCATCCTTGAAGCACTGAGAAGCAGGGAAGGGCTTCAGTAGGAGAGATGATTAATAATGTAATTTAGAATGATCACTCTGGCTTCAGTTTGGAAGATGAATTGGAAGTGATAGGTCAAGCCAGAGAAATGACTGATAACAGTTGTCCAGGTGAAAAGTTATAAGGACCTGAACTGAGGCAGTAAATATAGAAAGGTGGTGTCAGATTCTCGAGTTACTAAGGAACTGACATCAATAGAATTTTGCTTGGGAAGGAGGAAGGTGATGGGAGGAGTCCAGTTTGATTTCCGTAATTCTTATCAGTTTGACTTGGTAAGTTATAATTTAATGAGAAAGAAGACTGAGGAGAAGGAACATGTTTGAGGAATAGGTCCAGTTTGAGTTTCCTTGGGAAGATCTCATTGTTGTTCAGTCGCTAAGTCGTGTCTGACTCTACCATCCCATGGACTGTACCGTGTCAGACTCCTCTGTCCTCCACTATCTCCCATAGTTTGCTCAGATTCGTGTTCATTGAGTCAATGATGTTATCTAACTGTCTCATCGTCTGCCACCCTGTTCTCCTTTTGCTTCTGTCTTTTCCAGCATCAGTGTCTTTTCCAATGAGTTGGCACTTTCCATCAAGTAGACAAAGTATTGGAGATTCAGCACCATCCTTTCCAATGAATATTCATGGTTGATTGCCATTAGGAGTGACTGGTTTGATCTCATTGTGTCCAAAGGATTCTCAAGAGTCTTCTCCAGCATCACAATTCAAAGGCATCAGTTCTTTAGCTCTCAGTATACTCTATGATCCAACTCTCGTGTCTGTAATCTGTATATAACTACTGGAAACACCATAGCTTTGCCTATACAGATCTTTGCTGGAAAAGCGATGTCTCTGCTTTTAATATGCTGTCTAGGTTTCTCATATTTTTTCTTCCAAGGAGCAAGTGTCTTTTAATTTCATGCCTTCATGGGAAAATCTCTATTGATATTCAATTGGCAGTTGGCTTTATGGGTCTGGAGCCCCAGAATTGACCTGTGATACATTTCCAAGGGCAGAGGCAGGACTGTTCCTCTGCACTTGGATGATTTGTGTAAGCGAGGAAAGAATAGGGGTCAGATAAAGATGCTAGAAACAACAGCATTGATATGACACACATAGAGAGTAGCAACAGGACTGTTTGCAAAAGAGATTAAGGGATTGCCAAGGAGACAGAAAGCAAAATTTCAAGAGAGTATACATTAGAAACACAAGAAATACAAGGATTAGTTCAGTTCAGTCGCTCAGTCATGTCTGACTCTTTGCAACCCCATGAATTGCAGCACGCCAGACCTCCCTGTCCATCACCAACTCCCAAAGTTTACTCAAACTCATGTTCATCAAGTCGGTGATGCCATCCAGCCATCGCATCCTCTGTCATTTTCTTCTCCCCCCATCCCCAATTCCTACCAGCAGCAGGGTCTTTTCCAATGAGTCAGCTCTTCGCATGAGGTGGCCAAAGTACTGGAGTTTCAGCTTCAGCATCAGTCCTTCCAATGAACACCCAGGGCTGATCTCCTTTAGGATGGACTGGTTGGATCTCCTTGCAGTCCAAGGGACTCTCGAGAGTCTTCTCCAACACCACAGTTCAAAAGCATCAATTCTTTGGCGCTCAGCTTTCTTCACAGTCCAACTCTCACATCCATACATGACCACTGGAAAAACCATAGCTTTGACCAAATGGACCTTTTTTGGCAAAGTAGTGTCTCTGCTTTTTAATATGCTATCTAGGTTGGTCATAACTTTCCTTCCAAGGAGTAAGCATCTTTAATTTCATGGCTGCAGTCACCATCTGCAGTGATTTTGGAGCCCAAAAAAATAAAGTCTGACACTGTTTCCACTGTTTCCCCATCTATTTCCCATGAAGTGATGGGACCAGATGCCATGATCTTAGTTTTCTGAATGTTAAGCTTTAAGTCAACTTTTTCACTCTCCTCTTTCACTTTCATCAAGAGGCTCTTTAGTTTCTCTTCACTTTCTGCCATAAGGCTGGTGTCATCTGCATATCTGAGGTTATTGATATTTCTCCTGGCAGTCTTGTTTCCAGCTTGTTCTTCATCCAGCCCAGCATTTCTCATGATCTACTCAGCATATAAGTTAAATAAGCAGGGTGACAATATACAGTCTTGACGTATTCCTTTTCCTATTTGGAACCAGTCTGTTGTTCCATGTACAGTTCTAACTGTTGCTTCCTCACCTGCATATAGGTTTCTCAAGAGGCAGGTCAGGTGGTCTGGTATTCCCATCTCTTTCAGAATTTTCCACAATACAAGGATAGGGACCAAGTATTGGGCAACCTGGAGGTCATGGATAACAGACTGATTGTGTGGTAGCGGTGGCAGTATCCTCAAGGGTTGAGAAGTGGATGAAAGCTGATTAAATGGTGGCCTCGAGGCTGACAGCTCTGCTGAACCCAGAGCAGATGGACAGGTTCTATCAGGCCTTGCTCATCCTGTTTCTTTCACAGGGAGCTCCTGCTCTTTGGCCACTTCTGCCTGCTCAACTCCTGGTAGGTCTTCAAAACTCAGGTGACAGAGTAGAGAAAATTTATGCTAGTGTGGTGTCTATTTCAGGATGTCTCTCTATTGCATTTTCTTTTTCTTACATTCTGAGAGGGTCACAGACAAACTCAGTGTGGACAATGATCCTGAACTTGACTTGTTGCCATAGTCATAGCCCACCTCTCATTACATCATCCGAGTTTCTTTTCCTTCTTTCTTCCCACTGTGAATGTCATAGAAAGATTGCCCTTGTTCCATTATCACCATCATCATCACCACTGACTTCTTTAATTACTGCTGAGGCCCAGTGTTTCTCAAATACATTAATATATATGTATCATTGAAGGAACTGGGGATGTTTATTCTGGAAAATCTACAAATGTAGTTTCACACCATGCACATGTTCTCCTGAGGTAGTGCTTTTTCAGGTCATGAGATAAGATATGAGGTAAGATGTGTACAGATCATGTGAAGATGGCACGTTTCTACTGACCTGGTGGATCCTGACTTGGCTTGTGGCCTTAGCCTTACAATGATTGCTCTTGTCATCTGAGCACTGTTTGTATATCCTGTAGAGTAAGTTTATTGAAAGCAAGGGGCCACATTCACAAATTTGCAAATCTCTTTATATTCTTCATGAAAAAACTAGTGTTGGTCACTCAGCTGTGTTGGACTCTTTGTGACCCCCTTAGCCTGCCAGGCTCCTCTGTCCATGGAATTCTCCAGGCAAGAATACTGGAGTGGGTAGCCATTCTCCTCTTCAGGGGATCTTCCCGACCCAGGGATCGAACCTGAGTCTCCTGCATTGTAGGCAGATTCTTTACCATCTGAGTCACCAGGGAAACCCATATTCTTCTTTGTACTTAGCAGATTATCAACAGAGCATATAGTAGATGAAGTGAAAGTGTTAGTTGACAGTTGATAACGCTTTGTTAGGCTGAATTTGAATTGGTTGCAGGGAACCGCTCTGTGAAGAGCGGCAGCCAAGAGGAGATACCCCACGTCCAAAGTCAGGAGGGGCGGCCGCGAGGAGATTCCCCACGTCCAAGGTAAGAGAAACCCCAGTAAGACAGTAGGCACTGAGAGAGAGCATCAGAGGGCAGACAGACTGAAACCACAATCACAGAAAACTAGCCAATCTGACCACATGGACCACAGCCTTGTCTGACTCAATGAAATTAAGCCATGCCGTGTAGGGCCACCCAAGAAGGATGGGTCATGGTGGAGAGTTCTGACAAAATGTGGTCCACTGAAGAAGGGACCACTTTAGTATTCTTGCCTTGAGAACCCCACAAGCAGTATGAAAAGGCAAAAAGATAGGACACTGAAAGATGAACTCCCCAGGTCAGTAGGTGCCCAATATGCTACTGGAGATCAGTGAAGAAATAACTCCAGAAAGAATGAAGGGATGGAGCCAAAGCAAAAACAACACCCAATTGTGGATGTGACTGGTGATAGAAGCAAGGTCCAATGCTGTAAAGAGCAGTATTGCATAGGAACATGGAATGTTAGGTCCATGAATCAAGGCGAATTGGAAGTGGTCACACAGGAGATGGCAAGAGTGATCATCAACATTCTAGGAATCAGCGAACTAAAATGGACTGGAATGGGTGAATTTAACTCAGATGACCATTATATCTACTACTGTGTGCAGGAATCCCTTAGAAGAAATGGAGTAGCCATCATAGTCAACAAAAGGGTCCAAAATGCAGTACTTGGATGCAATCTCAAAAATGACAGAATGATCTCTGTTCATTTCCAAGGCAAACCATTCACTATCACTGTATTCCAAGTCTATGCCCCAACCAGTAACGCTGAAGAAGCTGAAGTTGAACCGTTCTATGAAGACCTACAAGACCTTTTAGAACTAATACCCAAAAAAGATGTCCTTTTCATTATGGGGGACTGGAATGCAAAAATAGGAAGTCAATAAACACCTGGAGTAACAGGTAAATTTGGCCTTGGAGTACAGAATGAAGCAGGGCAAAGGCTAATAGAGTTTTGCAAGAGAATGCACTGGTCATAGCAAACACCTTCTTCTAACAACACAAGAGAAGACTTAGCACATGGACATCACCAGATGGTCAACACCAAAATCAGATTGATTATATTCTTTGCAGCCCAAGATGGAGAAGCTCTATACAGTCAGCAAAAACAAGACTGGGAGCTGACTGTGGCTCAGATCATGAACTCCTTATTGCCAAATTCAGACTTAAATTGAAGAAAGTGGGGGAAACCATTAGACCATTTAGGTATGACCTAAATCAAATCCCTTATGATTATACAGTGGAAGTGAGAAATAGATTTAAGGGACTAGGTCTGAGAGAGTGCCTGATGAATTATGGTTGGAGGTTTGTGACATTGTACAGGAGACAGGGAGCAAGACCATCCCCAAGAAAAAGAAATGCAAAAAAGCAAAATGGCTGTCTGGGGAGGCCTTACAAATAGTTATGAAAAGAAGAGAAGTGAAAAGCAAAGGAGAAAAGGAAAGATATACCCATTTGAATGTAGAGTTCCAAAAGAATAGCAGGGAGAGATAAGAAAGCCATCTTCAGTGATCAGTGCAAAGAAATAGAGGAAAACAATAGAATGGGAAAGACTAGAGATCTCTTCAAGAAAATTAGAGATACCAAGGGAACATTTCATGGAAAGATAGGCTCAATAAAGGACAGAAACAGTATGGACCTAACAGAAGCAGAAGATGTTAAAAAGAAGTGGCAAGAATACACAGAAAAACTGTACAAAAATATCTTCACAGCCCAGATAATCACAATGGTGTGATCACTCATCTAGAGCCAGACATCCTGAAATATGAAGTCGAGTGGTCCTTAGGAAGTATCACTACAAAGCTAGTGGAGGTGGTGGAATTCCAGTTGAGCTATTTCAAATCCTAAAAGATGATGCTGTGAAAGTGCTGCACTCAATATGTCAGCAAATTTGGAAAACTCAGCAGTGTCCACAGGAATGGAAAAGGTCAGTTTTCATTCCAATCCCAAAGAAAGGCAATGCCAAAGAATGCTCAAACTACCGCACAATTGTACTCATCTCACATGCTGGCAAAGTAATGCTCAAAATTCCCCAAGCCAGACTTCAACAATATGTGAACCATGAACTTCCAGATGTTCAAGCTGGTTTTAGAAAATGCAGAGGAACCAGAGATCAATCATTCATTTTTGGATTTTGTTTTTTAACCTGATACAACTATCTTTGACAATCTATGTACATTTAATTTCCTAGGTTTTATTTTTCCTGTAATATTTAGCATTCATATAATTTTGATGGGCTAGTTTAACAATTTAGAAAAGGCAGGAACCAGAGATCAAAGAACCAGAGATCAAATTGCTAACATCAGTTGGATCATTGAAAAAGCAAGAGTTCCAGAAAAATATCTACTTCTGCTTTATTGACTATGCCAAAGTCTTTGACTGTGTGAATCACAATAAACTGTAGAAAACTCTGAAAGAGATGGGAATATCAGACCACCTGACCTGCCTCTTGAGAAATCTGTGTGCAGATCAGGAAGCAACAGTTAGAAGTGGACATGGAGCAACAGACTGGTTCCAAATAGGAAAAGGCTCTATATTGTCACCTTGCTGATTTAACTTATATACAGAGTACATCATGAGAAATACTGGGCTGGAAGAAGCACAAGCTGGAATCAAGATTGCCGGGAGAAATATCAATAACCTCAGATATGCAGATGACACCACCCTTATGGCAGAAAGTGAAGAAGAACTAAAAAGCGTCTTGATTAAAGTGAAAGAGGAGTGTGAAAAAGTTGGCTTAAAGCTCAACATTCAGAAAACAAAGATCATGGCACCCAGTCCCATCATTTTATTGCAGATAGATGGGGAAACAGTGGAAACAGTAGCTGACTTCATTTTGGGGGGCTGCAAAATCACTGCAGATGGTGACTGCAGCCATGAAATTAAAAGATGCTTACTCCTTTGAAGGAAAGTTATGACCAACCTAGATAGCATATTAAAAGGCAGAGACATTACTTTGTCAACAAAGTTCTTTGTATTCAAGGCTATGGTTTTTCCAGTGGTCATGTATGGATGTGAGAGTTGGACTACAAAGAAAGTTGAGCACTGAAGAATTGATGCTTTTGAACTGTGGTGTTGGAGAAGATTCTTGAGAGTCCCTTGGACTGCGAGGAGATCTCCTAAAGGAGATCAGCCCTGGGTGTTCATTGGAAGGACTGATGCTGAAGCTGAAACTCCAATACTTTGGCCACCTCATGCGAAGAGCTGACTCATTGGAAAAGACCCTGATGCTGGGAAAGATTGAGGACAGGAGCAGAAGGGGATGACAGAGGATGAGATGGTTAGATGGCATCACCGACTCAATGGACATGAGTTTGGGTAAACTCCAGGAGTTGGTGATGGACAGGGAGGCCTGTTGTGCTGCAGCCCATGGGGTTTTAAAGAGTCAGACCCAACTGAGCGACTGAACTGAGCTGAACCACAGGGCATCTGACTTCATTAAAATTAGCACTAAAACCACTTTATACACTGAAAAAAATAAAATACTGCATAAATTTTAAATTTTGTTCTTGTTCTCAATAGATTGCATATTACTTTTGTCATTTCTTTTTTTGGGGACTCAAGTGGTTTCTTTGTCATGTCCCAGTAAGAGTACATTGAAAATGGAAAGGAAACCTCTCCTGAGAAGGGCAGTTCCTGGTTTTAGCACTGACAGTTGTCTGACTTTATAGAAACGTAGAAATTAGACTGACTTATCCTTCCCTCCTTCTTCCCTTTACCTCCTCTCTCTCCTCCCTTCCCTTTTCTTCCTCTTTCCTCTTCCTCTTCTTCTATTGGTTCACAGGGGAAAGCATTTTCCATCAACAGGGAACCCCATTGGCCTGAATCAGGCAATTCTTTAAATTGGGATCTCTTGACTACATTTTTGAATGTACACTTGAAAGAATTTGTATTTGGAACTTGAGGTCTTTAAATCAATTTCAGGAGAAGTTGTCCAGCCCAGTATGTATATATAGGCTTTGTTTGTTAGCAATACTCCAGTTCTGAGTATCTAGAAATTTACCTAGAAGCCTCAGTTTCTTTACCTACAAATTGTCTTATAACTATACCTCGTTACAGCTATGAGGGTTAACTGTGGTAATATATTTACTGTGCTTATCAAAGAGATAATGTATAGTAAACATTTAATAAATGGGCTTCCCTGGTGGCTCAGATGGTAAAGAATCCACCTGCAATGCAGGAGACCTGGGTTCGATTCCTAGGTTGGGAAGATCCCCTGGAGAAGAGAATGGCAATCCATTCCAGTATTCTTGCCTGGAGAATCCCATGGACAGAGGAGCCTGACAGCTATAGTTCATGAAGTAAAAAAGAATCAGACATGACTGAGAGACTAACCCTTTTCACTTTTCACAAGCACTTAATAACAAACACCTATTTTTGTCACGATGAGGAGATGTCAAGGGATTTGCCTCAGTTTGTAGGTTTACATCAGGTTGACAGGAGAATCTGACAAAGCTCAGGTACAGACCGTGGGAGCCAGATGTGTAAAGACAATTTCTGACTAATGAGTTTCCAAATTGTGTGGTCTGTATTTCAGCATAGCTGGCATTCCATCTGCCCTTGCCTTTGCATGCATGCTCCCCTGATCACAATAGGCCCTTGTAACCCTTGTTCTTGGAAGGATTTTGTAACTGCACTTCCCTAATTCACTTTTGGGAAGATGACTCTTTTATAAATCCAGATTTGATATTAACACCCCTTTGTTTAAAACCTCCAATGACTTTCCACTATCCGTTTAATCTCTGTAAATGGTCATTTGAGGCTGTCAGGGCTCTTCTTTCTGTGGCTTACTGAAGTACACTTGGGCTTTGGTATTAGAAGCTCTTGTTTAAACATGACTCTGGCACAAGTATTTGACCTTGGTCCTTACTTAAATTACCTGAACCTCTGTTTTCTCATTGGCAAAATGGAGATTATGCTATTTGCCTTGTGGGTTGATATAAGGCTTAGAGATGATGGAAGTATAGTTGTTGGCTCAAAAAGTGACAGCAGTTATTCTGCTAAACTGCTTTAGCTCTTCCTTGTTGTTTCTTACCCCAGTGTCTTTTCTCAAATCCACAACACAGATCATTCCTCTTTGCCTCAATTCTATATCTTTACCACCCTTGCCCACCCCATGCCTTTGAAACATCCCTTACTTTAAGAATTGAACATGATCATACTTTATAGATTTTTACTCAGATTGTTATATGATATAAGCATACATATTAATGAAGCCATCTTCTTGGGTTTTAAAGAAACCAACAACTTTTTCACTTTAAAACTTGACTTTAACAGATGTACTTCCTATGTCAGAGACCCATAGTAGATATAAAAATGAGGAGTTAAATACTGAATTTAGGATAAGCAAACATGGACAGGGTTTCTATGTAGTGATTGCCACGGAAACAACAGAGGATCAGTTTTTTTTTCCTACATCTTGGCATGACATTTTTTTCAGCATACTAGGTATTCCTTCAAATTAGTAAATATTCACATTTACTGATTCCACTGTACATTTGATCTCCCTCAGAAGCATGTGCAGAATATACCTGAAATGAGTATATTTTTGGCAAGAATGATGAATTACAGAATATCTGAGCCATAACAAATGTATCTGAATTTTAAGTTTCAAGTGGTTTATTTTGATAAGTAGAAAAGGCACGAAGTCATTTGGAATTGAACATTCGAAGTTTTTCTTACTGTATTTTCAGTTCTTCTGGGATAAAACAGTGTGTTAGAGTAAAAGAGTGTAGGTTTAAGCTGTTTCTTCCCAAGAGGTCCAGGCAGGATCAATTTATTGATAATTGACAGAAGATATATCTATCTCTTTATGAAAAGGGGTCAATAATTAGAGTCTTCCCAACATATAGTGAAGAATTAGGATGAAATGTAATCAAAAGGCATTTAAGAAACCTGTGGACTTTCCTGGTGGTCCAGCAGTTAAGATTTCATCTTCCAATGGCAGGGGTACAGGTTCGATCCCTAGTTGGGAAGCTAAGATCCCACATGCCTTGTTGCCAAAACATAAAAAAGAAGCAATATTATTACAAATTAAATAAAGAATTTAAACATGGTCCATATTTTAAAAAATCTAAAAACAAAAAATCCTGAGAGAACAGATAATTAGTTTCATTTGGCAACTGAACCGTGATGGTTTTACTCCCGCCAACCACCTGTGCTCATCCACAGGCAATGCTTGAACCTGAATCTTCCCATATTTCTTAAAACTTTTAGCTCTGCTGCAGGGTCAAGGCCTGTCACACACAGTGGATTCTGTAGCATTGAAGATCAACATGAAGAAATGAGATTGGTTCTGTTGTTAATCAAAGCTGGAATTTTGTTTGTGAAATAAAACAGGTGTTCATAGGCTCAGATGATAAATTGGCCTCACCATCTAAGTTTCCTCTGTATTTTTCTCCAGTATTCTTGCCTGGAGAATTCCATGGACAGAGGAACCTGGCAGGCTGCAGTCCATGGGCTCACAAAGAGTCAGACACAACTGAGCGACTTTCACTTTTCACTTTTTTTCATGAATTCGGTTAATGGACAAATCAGTTCATTTTACCATTTTTTTATTCCTTGCATCTAAAGTCAAGATTCTAGACTTTATCCCCTTGTCCACTCCTCATTTGTCTTCAGATTCAGACATGCAGGGATCTCATGCCCTGACTCCCACTTTGCCACTAACCTAGACCACATCCAACTGATGCTACCATTTTATATCCTCCCCTTGGCTTTCATTCCTTACCTGCCCAATTTTATAAACTTTTGCTCATAAAAGAAAGAAATAAACTGTCTATATGAACCATGGACACTTCCTTTGAATACTTATGCATTTAGTTTTTTTTTATGGCACTTCACCCATGCATAGAGCTGAATTTCCTCAAAAGATAGCTTCACAAAAATCTTTGAATAAGGTAACTGATGTTTAGTAATCTGGCATGATAAAGCAATGTAATTTGGTTAAATGATAGTTCTGTATGAGAAGAAAGGAGTGGGAAGGAAAATAGAATGAGCTTAAAAAATTATTTTCTCTTCAATTTACCTTTGTAGGAATCTGTCTTCATATATAGAGCCTTTTATTTGGAATACAGCTTGGAGTCACTGAAGCAAACATTGCTTTATATACACTATGATACCAGATCAATAATGCAGTTGCAGCACTGAGCAAAAGGAGCTCAAGATTATGTTGCTGTTTTCTTTTACTGTTCAGTCAACAGAAAAAGAGCCAAAAGAAAAGAAATAAAATACAAAGAAAGACATTTTCATCTCCTGTTTTCAGAGATTTCATTCTCCTTTAACTCCCAGGGAACTAGTGTACAACATCATGTAATTACCATTTTAAAAGGCAATTACAGAACTTTTTAAAAGAAAAACATCTAGGATATTATGCTTTCACATGTACGGATGAGAAGGGCTTCTTTTTAAAATTTGTTGAAGCATAGTTAATTTACAATTTTTTGTTAATTTCTACTGTACAACAAAATGTTTCAGTTATACATATATATTCTTTTCCATTATGGTTTATTACATGATGTTGAATATAGCTCCCTGTGATATACAATAGGACCTTATTGTTTATCCATTCTATAATTGAATCTGCTAGCCCCAAAATCCCATTGCATCCCTCCTCAACCCCCTTTGGCAAATACAAGTCTGTTCTTTATGTCTGTGTGTCTGTTTCTATTCTGTTAGATAAGTTCATTTGTGTCATATTTTAGATTCCACATGTAACTGATATCATATGGTGTCTATCTTTGATATTGTATGGTATTTTTCTTCACTTATGGTAATTTCTAGGTCCATCCATGTTACTGCAAATGGCATTATTTCATTAAAGTTTTTTTTTTCCCCCCTCACCGTTCTGTTTTATGGCTGAGTAATATTTCATTGTGTATAAGTACCACATCTTCTTTATCCATTCATCTGTTGAAGGACATTTAGGTTGTTTTCATGTCTTGGCTATTGTATGCAGTGCTGCTATGAATGTATGGATATTTATGTATGTATTTATTTGTATGTGTATTATAGTATGTATTTATTTGAATTGTGGTTTTGTTCAGCTAAATGCCTAGGAGTGGGATAGCTGGATGATGAGGCAACTCTATTTTTAGGTTTTTGATGATGCTCCATACTGTTTTCTATAGCGACTGTACCAATTTACCTTCCCTTGTAGGAAGGTTCCCTTTTTTCCACATATCCTCTCCAGCTTTTGTTATTTGTAGACTCTTTAATGATGGCCATTTTTACTAGTGTAAGGTGGTACCTCCTTATAGTTTTGATTTGTACTTCTCTAGTAGTTAGTAATTCATGTAATTAGTAATTGGTAATCATGTAATTATTGATTAGTGATCGTGTAATTAGTAATTAGAAGTCATGTAATTAGTAATTCTAGTAATTAGTAATTCATGGCAAATAGATGGGGAAACAATGGAAACAGTGAGAGACTTTATTTTCTTGGGCTCCAAAATCACTGCAGATGGTGACTGCAGCCATGAGATTAAAAGATGCTTGCTGCTTGGAAGAAAAGCTATGACCAACCTAGACAGCATATTAAAAAGCAGAGATATTACTTTGGCAACAAAGGTCCATCTAGTCAAAGCTATGGTTTTTCTAGTGGTCATGTTTGGGTGTGAGGGTTGAACCACAAAGAAGGCTGTGCACTGAAGAACTGATGCTTTTGAACTGTGGTGTTGGAGAAGACTCTTGAGAGTCCCTTGGACTGCAAGGAGATCAAACCAGTCAATTCTAAAGGAAATCAGTCCTGAATATTCATTGACAGACTGATGTTGAAGCTGAAACTCCAATACTTTGGCCACCTGATGTGAAGAACTGACTCATTAGAAAAGACCCTGATGCTGGGAAAGATTGAAGGTAGGAGGAGAAGGGGATGACAGAGCATGAGATGGTTAGATGGCATCACTGATTTGATGGACATGAGTATGAGCAAACTCCAGGAGTTGGTGATGGATAGGAAACCTCGCATGCTGCAATCCATGGGGTCACAAAGAGTTGGCCACGGCTGAGCGATTGAACAGCAATAATCATTAGTAATAATGAGTATCCTTTCATGTGTCTATTGGTCATCTGTATGCCTTCCTTGGAGAAATGTCAATTTAGGTCTTCTGCTCATTTTTTTGATTGGATTTTTTTTGTTGTTGTTGCTATTGAGTTGTATAAGCTGTATATTTTGGAAATTAAGCTTGAGAAGGGTTTTCTAATAAAGTTTCGGTTAGGTGGCTAATAATATTAGACAACCATTAATACAGTATACATTTTCCCATTCTTTTAACCTGTTTGTGTTCTTATTTTTAAGTGTAGGTCTCTTACAGTAATCATATAGTTGAGTTTTGCTTTTTTTTTTTGGTCCAGTCTGAACAATTCGGCTTTTCACTTGGGATGTTTAAGCCACTTACATTTAATATGACTATGGATATAGTTGGCTTACAATCTATATCCTGATATTTATTTTCTGTTTATCCCATATCTTTGTTCTTTTCTGTCTTCTTTTGGATTACTTTTAATTTTTCTATTTTCTCTCTTTTGTCTGCTAGTGTATTCGTCTAACTCTGTTTTGCATTTTTAGTGGTCATTTCACAGTTTATAATATACATCTTTAACTTGTCTTAATCTATGTTCAGAGATAGTATACCACTTAATGTGTGTAATTAAACCTTATATAATAATTCTGTTTCCCATATACTGTACATTGAATTATTATTGTTATACATTTTGCTTCTACATGCATTATAAATGCCACACAGCATTATTATTTCTGTTCTAACAATTTGGTTTTTTAAAGGTATATAAAATTTAAGAACAAAGATTATATTTACTCATATGTTTCCCATTTCTGACACTCTATTTCTTTTTGTATATCTAGATTTCCATGTGGTTTTCTTTCTACCTGAGTGACTTTCTTAAATGTTTCATGTACAGCAGGACAGCTGGTGACTAATTCTTTAAGATTTTGTATGTCTGAAATGTTTCTAATTTGACTATTTTGGGGTATGGAATTCAAGGTTGACTCTCCCTGCCCTCCTTCTATATTTTTAATATGTTGTTCTGGCTTGCATTGTTTCCAAAGACAAGTTCACTCTCATTCTTATTTTGTTCTGTCCATGATGTTTCTTTTTATTCTGGCTGCTTTTAAGGTATTTTTCTTTTATCATTGGTTTTAAACAATTCTATTATGATGTGTCTTAATTTACTTTTCTCCATGCTTCTAGTCTTGAGGTTCTTGGAACTTCTTGGAGCTTTTTATAAAATTGTAAAAAATTTATAATTTTCATCAAATGTGGAGAAAAATTGGCCATTACTTTTCCTCTCCCTTGAATGTAGTTCTTTCACATATCATTGTTGCTTCATTCATTTTTAAAAAATTCCTTCTTACTTTGTTTCATTCTTGAGCGTCTTTATTGCTGTGGATCCATTTTCACTCATGTTTTATTTCTACAGTGTCTAATCTGCTAGTAAGACAGATATCTTCTGACACTCAAGATAGTTCTTTCATCTCAGTCATATTTATTTTTAATTTTTGGAAGCTTGGTTTGATCTTTTAAAGAATTTTTCTTATGTCTTTACTTAACATGTTCAACTTTTCATCTAACTTTTTGAAAATATGGAATAGTTACAATAATCATTTTAATATCTTTATTAATTCTACCAGTTGTGTCATTTCTGGGTGAATTTTGCTTGATTTATTTTTATCCACATTGTGGGTCATATTTTCCTACCTCTTTGCATGCTTGGTAATTTTTGATTAGATGCTAGACATTGAGATTTTATCTTGTTGAGTGCTGGATATTTTTGAAATCTTTATAAATATTCTAACATTTTTTGGGGATACAGTTGAATAACTTGAATAGTTTGATTTCCTAGGCTTGCTTTTGAGCCTTGTTAGGCAGAACTAAAGCAGCATCTCAGTTCAGTTCAGTCACTCAGTCGTGTCTGACTCTTTGCGACCCCATGAATCGCAGCACGCCAGGCCTCCCTGTCCATCACCAACTCCTGGAGTTTACTCAAACTCATGCCCATCGAGTCAGTGATGCCATCCAACCATCTCATCCTCTGTCGTCCCCTTCTCCTCCTGCCCCCAATCTCTCCCAGCAGCAGGGTCTTTTCCAATTAGTCAACTCTTGCATGAGGTGGCCAAAATATTGGCATTTCAGCTTTAGCATCAGTCCTTCTAATGAACACCCAGGACTGATCTCCTTTAGATTGGACTGGTTGGATCTCCTTGCAGTCCAAGGGACTCTCAAGAGTCTTCTCCAACACCATAGTTCAAAAGCATCAATTCTTCGGCGCTCAGCTTTCTTCACAGTCCAACTCTCACATCCATACATGACCACTGGAAAAGCCATAACCTTGACCAGATGGACCTTTGTTGGCAAAGTAATGTCTATGCTTTTTAATATGCTATCTAGGTTGGTCATAACTTTCCTTAAAGCAGTATCTAGCTTACATCTAATATTGTCCTAATACTGAGGCAGTACATTCTGGACACTGTATTTGATATCTCATGAATTTAATGATTTCCCGCTTTGACTAGTGGAAACAGACACTACTTCTGATCTAT
Organism: Muntiacus reevesi; assembly: GCF_963930625.1. Classification (NCBI taxonomy): domain Eukaryota; kingdom Metazoa; phylum Chordata; class Mammalia; order Artiodactyla; family Cervidae; genus Muntiacus; species Muntiacus reevesi. Next base: position 51,979,404 of record NC_089261.1, on the reverse strand, counting down.
ATGAATTCCAGAGATATTTTTTTCCTCTGCTTCTTTTGTGTTCCATTCCTTTCACGAATCACAGGTAGTTTCTTTATACACACATACCTTGAAATTTCTACTGGGATTTTCTGTGATTTCTGTAGTTGTCTCCTTTCTTTCCTCTGCCCTACAAACTCTTGGCCTTCCTGCACTCTCAACTTTATTCTTTCAACTCAGAGGTACTTCCCTGTCTCTCCTGGATTCCTCCTCTATGTGCTACATCTTAGAAATTCTCTCCAGTCAGTTAGCTGAGGTATTATAGGACTTATTTGTTTTTCCCACTCTTAGTAATCACTGTCCTGTGTTGCCTGATGTTCAATGTCCTAAAACTATTTCCTCACCATATATTTTGCCTGTTTTTCAGTTCCTTTAGGTGGGAGGATAAATCATTTCTCACCTCTATTGTGATTGATAGTAGAAATCTCTGTTAATTGTATTTATTTAAAGCTTGTCAACCTATCAAAGTACACTTCCAGAACTGAAAAAGTTTCACCTGCCTTTGACAGAAATATATTGAATCTGATCAAGTTTTTCTAGTACTTGAGTTGACATCTGTTAATTTGTCATTTGCTAACAAAAATATAGTAATATCTTCTATCATCAATTTATTAGTTATTTTATATGCAAAATTGATATAATACTATCAGCTTTTAACTTTCATAGAGGCATATATACCTCTTTCATAATGGTGCATAGAAATATTCAATTTCAGGCAATGATTGAAAAATCTTTGGAAATGGAACTTTATGAATGCAAGCTATAGCGGTATATATTTCATGGCTAAAACCTGAAGTTATACTAGATCTTTCCATTTCTAGAATTCTCTAATTTGATGATATTCTCAAAGTAGGACAAATTTAGAATTACTGCCTTTAATATTTGCTAATAGAGGTCTTAAAAACTAAGTCTACCATGTTCAGCATAAATGCAATATCATAAAATGAAATGAAAGATTTAGGGATATAAATATTTTCTGAATAATTAGCTTTGGGAATAAAAGGTCAAGAGAACTACCAACAAATAAATTCCTTAATTATGCGCCTCTTGAAGATGCTGTTGATTTTTGTGAGTTCTTTCTCTTTTCCTGTCTACATGCATGTTTATATATATGTATATTTGTGTTTGTGTGTGTGATTTTATTACAACTGGAAGAACTGTATGCTTAATCTACTACCACTCTGATCACTTAGAGGAACCTTTACCTATGTAACATTTCTGGCACAGTAGGACTGAATACACATCTCCTAACTCCCAGTCCAGCAAAATTCCCTCTCTGCTTGTTTGTGTATTTTTCCTTCATTTTTACAATGGAAAGATAAAGGAAAATATCTAGAAAGATTTGATATTATCTTACATTACAACTCATTTTTTTCTCATTGAAATGATTTTTCACCCTACCCATTAAAAACAATTTATGTGAGCAACAGGTTATTTGATAGTTGGGCATGGTTATTTAGGCCATAGATTCATCATATCCTATATTCATTTTTGAATGTAATTCAACCATTTTATCTTAGATGTTAGTATCTGTATCATATTTGTTAATTTATCAATTTATAGTAATCATTAAAGATAGAGGGAAGGGTTTCTTATAGTTTTTGGTACTTCTTACCAAAATAATCTACCAGATGGACCCAGCATTTATCAAACATTCCATCTGTCCTTCTGCACTTTCGATCCCTAAAATACAATAGCCCAAGAAACAATTATAAACCACTTTTATGGCACTAATCACTCTTCAGCACTCAGGTCAATAGTGTTAATGAAGTGCAGCCTCTTCTCCAAATAAAAAAGTCTAGTGTTACATGAAGTACAGTTTTACAGAATAGTATCTTTGGTAGATAAAGATGGCCACAAATGCTTTATAATTTCTCCTATCAAGAGGAGGGCTGATGGCCTCACTAGTTGGGTCTGGGGTATCTTGAGACTTACTTTTTTCAATATATTATGGTGGAAGTGGCATAATGTGAGATCTGAGGCGAGGTCTTGCAAGGCTTTGAAGCTTTTGTTTTAGTTCTCCTGGAACCCTGTCTCCTGAGGGTGAGAGAGACCCAGATACCCCAATTATCTTGGCCATTCCTCATCCCAGCTGGGACCCGAGACACATGAGTGAGCCCAACTGAACCACACGGAGCAGAGATGAAATTGTTTCAGCTGAATCCTTTGCAAATTGCTGACGCACATAATTAAAAATAAATTTTTGTTTTAAGGCACTATGTTTTGGAAATTCTTTGGTGTTCCAGTGGCTGGGACTCTGCTTCCACTTGGGGTGCGGATTGGTCTCTGGCCTTAGAATTAAGATCCTGCAAGCCAAGCCAAAAAAAAGAAAAGAAAAGTAAAGAAAAAAGCTACTGTCTTGTAGTAGTTTCTTACACAGTAAGAGATAAGTGTATACTGTACAGGTGAATTCTTCTGCACCTTTGCCTTCCTTTCACCTTCCTTTTAATCAGTCCTTCTAATGACTTCAATTTCTCTTCTCTAGGCCCTTTAAAAAATCTCTTCTTTGTTATAATATATTCTGTGCAATCCATTTGCTATTAACTATTTATATAATATTTTATATGAATACAATCTTTAAAAAAATCTTAGTTTATTAATTCTAGAATTTTTATGAAATAAACAGATGGCCGCAGTATTCCATTTGATGATGATGAAACAGTGTTTTGAATTAATACTCTTTTTTTTTAGAGAGGCTCACTTTGCTTTGTAGACATGATCTCACCATTCCTTTAATTGTGCAATGAGAAAGATAAAGTGTGATGAGCAAACTTAATATCTTCATGGGATTTCTGACAGTGCTTAGACCTTGCTACTGTTCCTTTCTTTTGTTGAATTATTATATATGATATAGTAGGTAGTCCATGTGGGAAATAATCACAAAGACATAACAGAATGCTCTACTTTATTTATATAAAACCAAAAAATAGGCAAAATTATAGATTTTTGAGCTTATTTGTGGAAGATAAAAAAAATTTACCTTCTTGTATTCCATTGCTAACATTTTCCTTCTTAAATTTTTATACTTTAAGACTTAAAATGATCTAATTTGGCTTTTTTTTTTTTTTAAATGGAGTCTGTGAATTGGTTATCTCCTAAACTTTATTTTTTCTTAGAAAGTTTGTAAATGGAATATTTGTAGACAAGCGTCCTTTGTTTCTTGGAATTGAAAGACCTGCCTCATGCTTCAAAAACACTTTAGCTGTAGCCACCACCTCATCACAGGACATAATGCCTTCACATTCCTAAGCTCAAGTAAAGATTTGACCTTAAATTTGTGATGTGGAAACACATTAGTTTATGATGAAAATCTCTATCCTCAGGTCTGTAAAACTACTAAAATGATATGAAATGTGTGTGGATGTGCCCTTTTTCTACTACTGGAAAAACCATAACTTTGACTATCTGGACCTTTGTCAGCAAAGTGAAGTCTCTGCTTTTTAATACACTGTCTAGGTTTGTCATAGCTTTTCTTTCAAGGAGCAGCCAAGCCTATAATGTTCTATTATAGCAATAGTTTTCATCAGCTTTTCAACAAACCTGTTGCTCCCCAGTGTTTGAAGCAGTATCCCAGGAGTTCACATTTCATGACATTTCCCTATTCCTCCTTCAGTTCCACCAAGAATTATGGCCCCAAAGCACCATTTATGTAATTCAAATATGTAATTTCCTTCAAAAGAGTAGTCCATTCAAGGGCACATAAGAGCAACAGTTAGTGTTAGGAAATGAACAATGAAATCATGTCATGGAGGAAATTCTTGTAATGGTATTATCTTAGTTTGAGCTGCTATAACAGAACATTATAGACTGGGCTGCTCCTTGGAAGAAAAGCTATGACACCCTTAGACAGTGTATTAAAAAGCAGAGACATCACTTTGCTGACAAGGATTCATATAGTCCAAGCTATGGTTTTTCCAGTAGTCATGTATGGATATGAGAGTTGGACCATCAAGAAGGCTGAGTGCCAAAGAATTAATACTTTTGAATTGTGGTGCTGGAGAAGATTCTTGAGAGTCCCTTGGACAGCAAGGAGATCAAACCAGTCAATCCTAAATCCTAAAGGAAATCAACCCTGAATATTCACTGGAAGAACTGATGCTGAAGCTGAAGCTCCAATAATTTTGCCACCTAATGTGAAGAGTCGACTTATTGGAAAAGACCCTGCTGCTGGGAAAGATTGAAGGCCAGAGGAGAAGGGGGTGACAAAGGATGAGATGGTTGGATGGCATCATTGACTCAACGGACATAAATCTGAGCAAACTCCAGGAGATAGTGAAGGACAGGGAAGCCTGGTGTGCTGCAGCCCATGGGGTCGCAAAAAGTCGGATACAAGTTAGTGACTGAACAACAATAGACTGGGTTGTTTAAACAGCAAGCATTTATTTCCCTGGAGACTGGAAGTTTTGCATTTCTGGAGTCTGGAGGTCTAAGAGTAGGGTGCTAGCACCGTTGGCTCCTTGGTTTGTATCTTCATGTGGAAGAGAGGAAAGGAGCTAACTCTTTTATCTGGGCACTGTGCCCACCATAGGGGATATACTCTTATGACCTAATTACCTCCCAAAGCCCCTGCCTCCAAATACCATCACAGTCAGGCTTCAACATATGAATTTTGGGGGACACAAATGTTGTCTAAAAACAAGTGTTAAGTCACATTATATGTTATTAGAATTATAGTGGAGTGTTTTTCACAATGTGCTATAGGAAAATCAGAATTACCTGGTCTGTCACCAAACAAATGAATAGGAATTTTAAGGAGCAAGGAATTGGAATCCATATTTAGACAAATTTCTTTGATGATTTTAACATACACTGAAATTTTAGACCACCAATAGGTTCAATCCCTGGGTCAGGAAGATCCCCTGGAGAAGAGTATTCTAGTATTCTTGCCTGGAAAATTGCATGGAGAGAGGAGCCTGGTGGGTTACAGTCGTTGGGGTCACAAGGAGTTGGACATGACTGAGTGTACATACACACGCGCATGCACACACACACACACACACACACACACACTAGACAGTATACTGGAAAACTGCAATCTATTTTTCTCTTTTAATGAAAATGAATTCAAATACACAAAGAATATAGATCTCTTTCAAAACGCAGCAGGAGTTATAATCAGAGAGTCATGTGATCAGCAAAATGTAATTAATTTCATGCTGGATTTAGCTATGGTCATTTTTTAAAAAGTGATATACTGCCTGCATAGTAAAGGGAAAAGTGACTTCCCTTTGTTGAGACTGTTTATGAAATGCTGTCTTTTGAGAGAACACTTAGATGGCACTGTGTCTGTCTGGTGGGAAAAGGTTTTCAGCTCTTGTCTGTTGATCTTGAGGTTTTGTTGCACTAGGGAATGAAACACTCAGTGTGTTATATCCACAGAAGCAGAAAGTACTTTCTTTCCCCTAGCCTCTTCTTCCTAAGATGTCATATCTTGAAGAGAAACAAAACAGAAAAGGAACAAATTTATTCTCAGGGAGCTTGGAGGAGCATGAATTATTTATTCTCAGAAATCCTCTACTATCTTTGCATGAAAGAGAGCCCTATTATTAAAAGTGAATGTTTCTTTTTCTGCATGTCAATAACTGGGAGATCAGAACGGACTGGCTGTTAGATAGCTCCCTCCTTGGAGACCAAGCTCCCCAAGGCAGACTCTGCAGTGGCCAAGTTATTTTTAAGACAATAAAATCTCTGGAACTGATATTTTAACACCCAAAATTGATGTGACAGAGGTCTGCCACTGAGGCAGTCTAAAAGGAAGAAAGGGCCACTTTCTTCCCAATTACCTTTTCATTACGAATTAACACATTTGCAAAAACCACATCCCAGAGAATTTCTAGTTATGTGCCTGTGTGTATGTGTGTAAATTGCCTAGTTTTATGAGGCTGTTTATTTTTGTTCAGCTAGGTGGGGCAGTAAATTCTACACAACCTTCATCCTAGAGCACAGGAAGTCAGTTCTTCTCGCCTAGGGAAAATTTTAAGTTTTCCCTTGATGCCCCTAATCTTGTTTTCTTTCCCACACAGTTGTGCAAATGAGAACAATTGTTTTGTATTTCCCAGTTCACACTGGGTTTCTCTAGAACTGAAAGAACATGGTGCTTCTTGATATAATAAATTTTGGTTAGCAAGAGGTAGCTGGGCAGTTTAATCCTGGAGGGATAGAAACTAAAAGGAGAATTACAAATTGGGCTTGTCATTCTGCCCGACAGTGGCTCTGGGAGTCCCAGCCTCTGGTGGCCTCCCTAGCAACCTGGTTCACTTTGCTCTAGGGGAGGTGGTTAAGTTGTTGGCATTTTATTCCTGGAAATAAAATACTAGCTGTTTGGAATCATCTCCTCTTGTCATGTTCAGAGTTGAGGGAGACCCCAGTATTTGAAATATTGTTAAGCAGAACACTGTATGACCCACGTATGCATACTGTCCTGCTTCACTAGAAGAAAGGCCATGCTTGTTGACTTTCCTTTGTTAAAATAAGTAACCTTTTAAAGAAAAATGTCAAAGCTGGTGGAGGGCAAAATTCTAAAGAAAATAGTTGACTTGCAATATCACAGTCCCCCAACCCACATCTTAGACATTCCCACCCCACAAACGCTCACAGCCTTTGTGCCACTGATGAGCTCTCCCACTCACATTTCCATGTTTGTTTCCTTTCTGCCTTCCTGTCTTTTTCTTCTTATTATCTAAGAGCTTGATATATTTCTATGAAGCAAAAGATTAGAAACAACCCAAATGCCCATCAATAGAGAGGCCTGGTGAAATAAAGTGTAGCACATCCATTTAATGAAATACAGTGGAGCCAAAATAAAGGATGGAGATGCTGTATGTACTGATAAGAAGAGATCGCCAAGATTCATTGTCAAGTGAAAAGTAAAAGGCACAGGACAGTGTGTAGATAATATCTTTGGTGCTATCTTTAGTGCAAAAAAAAAAGTGGTGGGGGAATAAGGATCTGTATCCTTATTTACTTGTATATACTTGAAAAAAACCTGTCTGGAATGATACATTAAAAAAAGAAATACATCCTAGTAACAGTGGCTAATGTGAGGTGGGAAGTGGTTAGCTGGGGAGAGATATTTCACTGCATACTTTTTGCTTAACATTTATTTATTTATATTTACATGAAAAAATGGGCTTTTTATTCAAGTACAACATATAGTCAAAAATCACAGAGCCTTAGTCTGCAGCTCAAAGGGCTTATCTGTGTAATCAGCACCCACACCTGGAAAAAGAACATACTACCACTTCAGCAGCCCCCAGGGTGCCAAGAATCCCATTTGCTTTAGGTACCCTCTAGTTATTACCTACTCCTACTATCATGACTTCTTATCCTTATTAAACATGTGTCCATAAACAGAAGTAAAATCATGACTCTCATACAAATATGAATATGGGTCAGCAATTTTTTAACTCATTAATTAGTGAGGAAACTGGTAATATATAAAACAACAAAAAGTAAAATCCAAAACAGTTCAAAGGGAATCCAAAGGACAGACACACGAATAGCCAACTAGGGATGTTGACATGAATTAGCTTATAGATGCAAAATTAGCCAGTATCTACAGGGCAGTAGTCAATTACTCTTTACCTGACAAAATTCGTTTGTGTATGTATAGACAAGAAATAAATTGTATTACTATCCATTGTCTACAACTTAAAGAGCTGTAAAGTATATCTAGGACAATGAAAGGCCCCGACCAGTAGAATCAGATAACTCAGGAGGTTGGTTTGGGCAATTCCCGTTATGTCATTGAAAAGATACCCAGTAATTTTTTTGCCTGTTCAAAGTCTTTCAGTATATTTTTTGACATATCATGCATTAGTTTTGTCTAATTTTGAACACTGTATAAATAGAAACAAGTCTAATTCTTCAAGATCTATTGCAGCTTGGACCAAATATACCACAAGAGCGTTTGAGTCTTTCTGTGCTAATTCCATATTCATTAAGCACAGTCCCAATTATGAATTCAGTTTCCCAAGATCCTTTGCATGCCAGACACCCCTTATACTTTGCCTCACATCCTTTTGGAGTCACTTCTGGTTTCGACTATAGCTAGAGGAACTGACTGTGGTCTGTGCAGGTTTTGACTCCCATCGTGCTGATGGTATCTTGCCTCAAGCATGCCTCTTGTGACTTTTACTTTTGACCCTTGGACTTCTTCAGTGACACAGCCTGTGCGGGACACCAAAGGGATCTGTGAAATGGGAATGTTGGAGAGTTGGTGTTTCCCAGGGCAAGGCTCAACCAGTGATGGATAAATGCTTCTTCCAAGTAAGAAATCAGTCCCGAGTCAATCCTAGCCCCTGAACCAATTCCCGGAGGCTTTATCTTAAGCAGCATAAAAATTAGATTCTTTTATCTTTTAACCCTTGCACAAATGTGATGTCTGTGATCCATACTCAGTTGAATAAACTTAAATTCTGGAAAAATCTTGTAAATTCTGTGTGAAGTTTGGACCCCAAGGCCTGGACCAGAGAGGAAAGTTGACTCCACAGTCCCTCTGAGTATCTCATCTGTGAATAGTGACTGCAGACCCGGTCTAAATTTTGGAAGGTCCTGTGGAAGGTGCCCCCATTCCCAACCCACACGTTAGCCGTGTACACCTGCTTCTGGCCAGTGGTCATGAAGATGCCCTAACGGCATGCTAGTGCAGTAACTCAGGTGCTCTGCTTTCTACTTTCAGGGCAGCCAAGCTTTTGACCTCCTTGTGACTCCATCTTACATCAGCTATTTCACAGACCTTCACACAAAGCAAGCTCCTCATATAATTACAGTTTAACTTTCACAGTGCCCCCCTACCACTGGTGAAGTTTTCTATCACAATAGCTGACCTGACCTTAGTCTCTGCTGCCCTCTGTGTGACGGAACAAGAACTGCTGTAGAGCCACAGCGTGGAAGCCCTGCCCTAGAGAAAAGGGATCAGATATCCAGGTGGAAGCCAGGGTTCGGCTCTTCTTATGCCATACACGTGCTATTTGAGCATAAACCTAGGAAAGCTCCTGTACCCCTATCAAATGTTTCAGGTCATACATAGGAAGATATCTCATCTCTTGCTTCCCTCCTTCAGGTGTATATTGGATGACACTCTTTGGACCCTGACTTGTACCCTATGCTCAGCATGACCTGCTCAGGGGTTTCAAAGGGTGCAGGATCTGGTGGAATGGGAGGTCTGTGCACTCACAAGGCTGTACCTCAAAGCTCATGTTTGACCTTAACCATATGACTACTGTGCAAGAAGCCTTTCACGAGGCACATACAGATTCTCTGACCCCATCCTATTAGAAAGCACAGATTCTGTTATATTCTTTGCATCTCTTCTCTGTAGTTCTGAATTTTTTCTTTCTTTTTAAAAATGTCTTCTTTTCTGTTTCCCTCTCTTACTTTTCTCCCTTAGTTGGCAATTACTACTTTAGGCTTTTATTGAATAGAGTTCTGTGTTTTGAATACTGAATTTAAATACAATGGGGGGGGGGCAGCTTTGATTCCAGGATAACTTGTGGAATTTTTTTCCCACTGTAAGCAAGTGTATGTTTCTGGTTACATAAACCAGCCCTGTGATCTCAGGTGAAGCTATTTTCGTTCTGGATCTGGAGCAATTGCATTCAATAGTTGGGTTCTGATCCTATCACTGCTACTCCTGTGGCTGTAATGTTGCTCTTCTTAGTGTGACAGATGTGAACTGTTCTATTACAGTGATGTTGTATCAGTCAGAGTCCCAGCAGGAAATAGATGACATACTTGAAACAGGTTAATTGAATAAAAGTTTATTCTCAAAGGCTCTACTTGAAAAGGCACAGCATCAGGGAACCACAGGGGATGGTGTAGTAACCTGGCCTGGCAGAAGTGCAGGTGTTACTATCCTCAGGTCTGTGGAGCTTAGAATGTTGTAGCTTTAGCCTCCTAGGGAAGAGCAGTAACCTTCTCAGGGGCACAGCCAGCTTGAATACACCTTGCTGGGAGGGAGCCTCTACTCTTCTTCACAGAACCACCGGAACTTCCCATTCACCGAACTCAACTGGAAGCCAGAGTGTTTTGATGTTATCTGCAATTTAGCTGCCTGGGAGCAGAGACCAAGATGGAGGAGAGAGGAGAGTAGCTTTGGCGAGCAAATGGGAGCTATCTGGCACAAGGATACAGGCTTTTCCAGTCTATATTCTTCTGAGTCATGATTAAATATTAATATCATTTAAGCCTCACCACTATGGGTGAGGAACCCAATATTATTTATCAACCCTTATTTTGGGTTACATGTAGAGCAACTTCTGCAGTCCTGACAAGATGTCCTTTCGCCATCACTCCTGGCTGCACATAATGCCTCATGGAAGGCTGGTCTTTCACTCTCTCTCTGGAATTGCTACTTAGGATAATCCAGCTGCAATGTCTGTTGAGTGTTCCTTTACACAGTTCATAGGTCATTCTCTTGGAAACTATGTGGCTTCTTCTATTTCAAGTTGCTAATGTTGTTCTAGTTCCAGTCCCTTCACCTGCACTCAAAACACACAGTCTCCTTCATTTCCCCCTTTTGACAATCTGGCTGAATCTCTTAGCGAACTTAGATCAGCACTGTAACACATTGCTACAGAGGCCAGAGAGGTATAAATCAGTGTTGCAGGGGTAAGTATAGGGTGGAGCTCTGAGTTGAAGACATGTTTCACATTTCTTTCACTTTACAATCAGGTAAATCACAGGGCAAGCATGATGCTAAATGACAGCTTAAGCTTGAATTCAAGAAATACTGGGGCACTGGCTTCTTTGCTTTAGTTGTTTGCTGCCATTTGGGATTATAGGCTCTTTTAAGACACACTGGCAATTCAGATTTACATGTAAAACCTCTCAGTTTTTAAATACTGACAATGGGGGACTATGGCAAGTTATAAAGACAGGTACTGCAGTGTCAGTGGAGAGGATTAAGAAATTATCTTTTTTGAGGGGGAGTTTACAAAGTTGAGGGTCAAGAAGAATAGGCATGTAGTCCTCTGTCCCTTCAACACCCCGCAGGAGCGTGTGTTAGGTCAGGGAACTAGCAACTTCCTTTGGGAGAATTACGCACATCTTCTGCTTCTAATAATGCAAGTGTGGAAAGCCATCTGGGTGTAGGGAAGAGAGTTTTGAGCTTAGGCACCGAGCAGTGTGGAGTAAATACGAGCTATGCAGGGAATTTGGAAATGCCAGCTGTTATATGAGAAAGTCATAAGAGGTTGATTTGCCCTCCTGAAAAAAGGAAGCCTTGGTCCCATGGAAAGTTGGACCTATCAAGTGCTGGTCAGCTCACAGCTAAGAACTTGAGCTCTATTACTTGTTTCTCTCCACTGCAACTAATTTACAAATTTTTAAACACTGAATACACATCAAACAAACCAAACTGAAAGAAAGAGTGCCTTGGGCCTCCAGTTTGAGAACTCTTCAGCAGACACTGGAAACCAAAATGCCTATTTAGGGATTTATACAAAGGTAAAGACCTGACTTTTATCTCCCTTTCAACCCTCACACTGGTAAAGCATCCTCCTTTCCCCTGAGGTCAAGGAAAACCCAAATATTTGATTTGGGAGGAAAAATTGCATGACTGACTATTCTCCTGGGGAGGAGAGAGATATATTTCATTTAGTTCTGATGAGTCTGTAGCAGATAACAGCAAAATACAAGTAATTTTTCAATACCCTGTTACAGTAGATTCTTAATAAAAGACTTTTCTATACCAGTAGTGTCGAACAATAATCAATATTGAGGTTGCAAAGAACAGAGAGCTTTATTTGGAGTCTTAATTCCAATTCAAGAGGCATAGATTAGATAAAACCCAGAGTGTCGGATGGAAGAGAGTCAGGAGCTTAAAAAGACAAAAAGCCACAAGGTTGTTAAAGTGTCCTGGCAAGAAATACGTTTGACTCTGATGCACCGTTGGGGAACATCTGTCCTTAAGGAATCACTAGTTGCTTCAGGCTAAGTGTCTGATAAGTATCTTGAGCAAGACAATAAGTAGTTGAAAGGTCAGATTCCATGCGGGGTGAGATGTGCATAAGTCATGCTTCCTCAGTGGCCTCCATGCTCCATTTAAGATAGATCTCTTAGCAGTATCAACTCCATTTTGATTTTCTTTTCACAGTAGAAAAAACAGAATCTTTAAAATTGACCAGAGAAAGAGAATGGGAGAAAGTCCTGATGGGAAGTAATGACTGAACTAGAGTATCTTTTCCTTTTCTTCATGAACTCGCTTTTTAAAAATACTTGCTCATGACTGCTGTGCTGCCCACCCTCACTGGCTCAGGGCTGGGGTGTGCAGCAGATGTTACTCCCTTTCCGGGCCAGGTGTAGATTCAGCCCCCTTTTGTTTGTCTCCATAGCACAGCTAGACAGGGTTGTCCTATTTAAATAAGACTTTTGTGATGACATTAGAAAATATTCATTCACTCATCATTTAACACATAATTATTGATGCTTCCTATACGTTAGGCATTGTGCTTCTCGTTCAGTTACTCAGTCGTGTCCAACTTTTTGCAACCCCATGGATTGCAGCACACCAGGCTTCCCTGTCTTTCACTATCACCCAGAGTTAGCTCAAATTCATGACCATTGAGTCAGTGACCCATCCAACCATCTCATCCTCTGTCGCCCCCTTCTCCTCCTGTCCTCAGTCTTCCCTGGCATCAGGGTCTTTTCCAGTGAGTCAGTTCTTTGCATCAGGTGGCCAAAGTTTTGGAGCTTCAGCTTCAGCACCAATCCCTCCAATGAGTATTCAGGGTTGATTTCTTTTAGGATTGACTGGTTTGATCTCCTTGCTATCCAAGGAACTCTCAAAAGTCTTCAGCACCGCAGTTTGAAAGGAAAAGTTCTTTAGCACTCAGCCTTCTTTATGGTTCAACTCTCATATCTGTACATGACTTTTGGAAAAACCATAGCTTTTGCATTGTGCTGTGGTTAGAGGTTCATTGGTGAGCAAAATAGACTGTCCCTGTTTTCCTGGTAATCCTCCAGGGTTCATCAGGGCATGGTGGTATAAATTGGATAATCTTAATTATAATGCATGTCTTGCTCAATGTCCTATATTCTATTATACAGACCTTTCTTAGCTCCTAGTCTTCTTCCAGGTGATGGGAGCAGTTTTACTTACCCTCGACTACATACATATCTACTCTCTGCAAAATCCAGGCCCAGCAGAAGAAGCACCAGGCTTCTTCATTGTCCAGTCTCCATGAATCAGTCTCATCTGGCTTAGTTTCCTTATGTGAAGACAATTTTCCTTTCCTGGGCAGACTTTCTCTATCTATGAGTGTCCTAGCCTATTTTCAAGGGATAAACATCAGAAGGCAACATAACAACCCCAGATACATAACACAGAAATGGGGTTGTCGTGGGTAGTCACTTCACAATTACATGTTTGAAATTTCCTCCTTTTAAAGAAATGAATAAGAGTTGACATGATATTGCAGAAAAACAATACAATTGATCAGGTCTGGAAACTGTCCTCTCTGAATATTACTTTTAAAAAGCATATTCCATTTAGTTTTACATTTCAAAATTAAACTTAATAGCTCTTTGATGTTTGGTGTAATTTTCAAGAGCAACTGAGCATTGATTTCCATTGGGTAGAAGAGTATTTGTAAGTGATCTAAAAATTAATTCTCCACTAATTTTGAATTTGACTAGTATTGAACACATGTTTTGTATCAGATACTGTACTGAGTATTGAACAGTAACTTATATATAAGAACTGTATTATATATAAATAATTTAGTTAATAATTATGAAATATATAATGTGTGTATATGTGTTTGCATATAATATGTGTGGTCTATCAGAATTCATTTGGTAAAGCACAGTCACTCTGTGCATTCTGGAATAAAGGATAAATTATAAGAATGAGTCCCTATGCAGCTGTGAGATGAGTTGAGGGGGTGAAGCTCTGGAAATGGGGGTCAGATCAGGGAAGAGCCCTTAGTCTGCTGGGAATCCTGCATGGGTGGACAAGTGAGAGCGCCCACATCCAGCTCTTGCATTGGGAGGGCTGTGCAGAGGCCTTGGGGAAGCTGCTGTCCCTGGGGGTCCACAGTTCTGTGTCTGGTTGTGGGCCTGGGGCCATTGCATGGAAGCCAGCAGCCCAGAAGAACTCCTCAGTGAGGAGCAGAGGATCCAGAAGGCAGACCTTGTCTCTGACATGACCATGTCTGACTGTGCTTACTCTTTTATATCCACATTCCAAGTTTCTGTACAAGTTCCTTTATTTTGGTCCACTTTAACCTGGAACCATACAGAGAAGGATATTTTGGGGAAGCATAGTTTGCATCTTTAATCAACTTGACATTGCACAATCCAGAAAAATAATGATATAAAGTAAAGGGTGCTAAAATCTTTGACATAGGATTATTTTGAGCTGAAGGCACTTGGAAAACAGCATATGCAGGCAGAGGTTTCCTCTGAACTCCCCTTACCTGCCTGAGGACAGATCCTCCCAAAGGGAGTAAGTTGTCATCAATCCCCTCCCCCAGAGTTTCAACAACTAGGAAAGATTGACTTTTATTGCTGGAGAGACTGGAAGTCTCACCACTTTGACTCTTTGTCACAAACTGACAAACTTTGTCACAAACTATCATACCTCGCATCTATTCTAGTAAGGGCTCATTCATCTTTCCTAAAAACCATTTATTCTGTGACTTATCCTCCACTCCCCTTCCCCCATTTAAGTTAGAATATAAACTCTCCAATCTCACCACTTTTTTGGGATGTTCATTGTTCTCCTGTGATGTAATATTGAAAATGAATGAATTCATATACCTTTTCTCCTATTAATCTGCATATTGTCAGTTTCTTTAATAGACCCAGTTATTGAATATTGGAGAGTAGAGGAACATCTTCCTTATATATGGAATCACACACACACCACCTAGGTCTGTTGTGATTTATTACAGAACTTTCCTAAAATTTGAATACATTTACATGAACACTATGATTTCTAAGATGATACTCTTTTTTGGTCATAATTTATCTTAAAATGATGCTAAATATATTTTTTTTAAAAAAGCAACCAAAGAGTCTAAGAGATTTTTGTCTCTCTTGGGCATACTATTTTTGGTGAAAATCTTCCTCATCATAAGTGCTTAAAATAGTATGTGTAACCCTGTGACAGATACTGTATGGTTTCCTCCGTTTGAGAGCCTTTGTGGATGTTAGCAGACTTCCCATCAGTTAGAAACTCTCATAAATCACAAGTTCTTGTTGTCTTGTTAGGTGTTCAGTTCTTGTTGAGTGAAATCCATTTAGAGAACATACACACCTCTGTTTAACTCTTATGCCCTCCAGAGAACCGGCAACAAATATTGGTGTTCTCAGATGACAAAAGGTTTTACTTGGCAAGGGCTGCAGAATCTGAGGCAAAAGCAATCATCAGGGATTTTCCTTAATGATTGTTGTCAATTCATGACTACAGAATCCTTGAGATTCTTGGGTAAAGACTGCTACAATGAACACATAATTACTACAAAAGGAATTTCACTCTTTTTTCATCCACAATTCCTTTTCTTGAATGAAAAGAGAAGGCCATCTCTTATATTCTGGAAAGTTTATCCCAATGCTCCTTTCACTTTATTTGATGACAAAACTCTCCAGGTGATGAAGGGGCAGAAACATGAGGGGAGGAAAGAACTGGGTTTCTCTATCCACAGTTTTACTTTCTGTGGCTTGGGGCTATTAACCATTATGGGCTTGTTCCCTCTTTTTCTGCCAAATGGGCACCTTAAAGGATTTTTGTGAGGACAAAATGAGATAAGTAATTCAAGTACTTAGCTAATTGTAAGGACTCCATAAATGTTAATTTCTTTACTAGCTACTCAATACAAAGTTATTTTATCATGGTAATAATGCATACTTCTCTCCTAAAGCTATCTTAAGGAGGCTTTTGTGGGCATTGATTTTCCTCATAAATAAAGACTGATGCTTCCTGGATAGGTAACGATAGATTTGCCTAAGGCTTCTTACTGCTTTTTGCGTTGAGGAGGGACCATAGCTGATACAGGATGTCAGAATAAGAGGCATTAAGGTAAACTTCTGGGCCCAAAATGGAGTCACTCCTGCCTGGGGTGCCATGTCAGCAAGCGGAACTTTCATTTTCCTGTAAATGCTCTGCTTGACCATAAACCAGTATTTCCAGTCAATCAATCTATAAATGCCAAGCCAACCCTGGACTTTATGTGTAATTCCTTGATCTTTCTAAGTAAGGTCAGATATGCAGCCCTAGCCAATCAAGCCCTCTTTCTGCCTTGCTGCTTCCAACACTCTGTAAAACTCACTGTTGTCCAAAATCCCCAGGGAAGAGAGCTCTTCTGTTTGGGAGGCACTGTACTCCCCTAATCCATGGATTGCTTTTCCTCGAATAAAGGACATCAACTTCATTACTAAATTTTAGTTTTTTTGTTTAACAGCATCTACTGGAAAGATGGAAAAAAAATCTCTAATCATGTTCTGAAAGATGTTTGATATTTTTAATAGAATGATTAGAAAACTGTTTTGCTTAACAGCAGGAAGAAAGTCTAAAGTTAATCTATTCAATCTCAAACTGGATCGAGTCAGTCATGTATAAGTGGAAACAGTTGTTTAAGTTGTTTACTGTTACTGAACACAACCAACCATTGATAGACTAGGCATTTTTGTGCTTTCTTCACTCTGGATGTAGGTTAAAAACATCTTGCTGCTTGCCTCCTATTCTTGATACCCATAGAAATATTTCTTGACTGGAAAATCTCATATTCTTAGTAAAAACAAAGGAGTCTAGGAAAAAACCCAAGTCCTGTAGTACCCCAGATAAAGTATTTTCCTTATATTTATGCAGATGAATATAAGTTTCTAGCTAGGATGTTTCATTGTCAGATTATCCTTTACAGTCTCGGGGGAACTCAGATGTGAGCCAAATTTCAGATTTACATCATTGTCTCCTTAGAAATTATTTTAATAAGACATAACATAATGTACCACTGAGGCTATAATTTAGTGTTATGTTCTTATTATAAAAGAGTTAAATGTTTTCTGAGTATAGCTTCTGAATTAGAGAACTTGTCTCTATGTATAATCATTAAATTTTATATAAATGTATATGTGAAATTATATTGTAATTACAAATCATGACATTAGCATATCTGATGTATCTATTTTGACTTTTACTGGGTCCAGAATGAGTCAGAAGTTCCTTAATTGAGATGGAAGTCTGTATTAAAATTATTTGAACTGTGATTTGGCTAAAAGACCTATGGACAAGGATTCAGAAGACCTGGGCATGCCATGTCCCCTCTCTGGGTCAAGGTAGCCTTGTCTATTAAATGAGTGGGCTCATCTGATTGGCCTCAGGCATTTCGATTACAGGAAATCACCTTCAGCACAAGGACTGGATGATATCCTTGCTGATGAGGTTTTCTCAAATAAGAAACACAGTTCTCCCCTTTATATTATTTTAATTGATTTTATGATATAAAATCCTTTCTAAATCTTTTGTCTGGCCTCTTTTCTCCCCACTTAATAATGGTTCACTTGTTAGTCCTTGTGATAGGCACTAGGGCAAAAATAAAAAATCACAAAATAAATGGAGTTGGAAGGGATCGTGACAGATCATCTGGCCCAGCCATCTGTAATTGCAGCATGCTTTAGTGTTCACTCGCTCTATAAATAACCAGAGTATCCAGCCAAATCTGCCTCACGTTAACATGGCCCAGAGTGCTGGTCAAACTTAGGAACTTTCCTTTATTTATCCTTGGAACTCTTTTGCTTGACTTGGCTGAGGTTTCTGGAAAACCTTCTGATTCCAGAATGAAGTCTGAGATGAATAAGTTGTAGAAAATTGGGTTCTATAGGTAAGGATGAAACCAGATAATTTTGCATAAACTGTCTCCATTTCTACCTCTATCTCTGTTTTGAGGGCAGCCCTAGCTCTGCCTTCAAACTTTTGTTTCATCCCCATTTCTTTGGGGCTTAAGGAGAGAATGGGCTTCCCCTGTGGCTCAGCTGGTAAAGAATCTGCCTTCAATGCGGGAGACCAGGTTCGATCCCTGAGTTGGGAAGATCCTGTGGAGAAGGGAAAGGCTACCCACTCCAGTATTCTGGCCTGGAGAATTCCATGGGCTTGCAGAGTCAGACACGACTGAGTGATCTAAACTTTCTTTAAGGAGAGAATGCATGGAGCTTAGTATAGTGCTAAACATGGAGTAGAAGCTCCAGAATGGCTCTGCACAACTTCTTCAGTCTAAGTTCCTTATGTCTTGTTTCCTGCTATTTTCTGAACACTTAGAATACTGCTTACATAGGGGTGCTTGGTAAATGCTTAGTGAACTTACTAACTTGCTTCTGTCTAGTCAGTTGCTTCTCCTTTCTCTATTTTTCTCTGTCCCACCACTCTTTCTGAATCCCCATTTCTCTCTTCTCTCACTTGAAGAAACCAAAGTTACTAAGGGGAAAAGGAGATGGGTAGAGAGGCCCTTCTATCGACACTGGTCACTGACTAGAAAAATGGAAAACTTTGGTGAGTGCATGCACAGGACAGGATGAAGGAGTTTCTGAGAGATTTCTCCAGCTTATTTGTGAACCAGGATTCCCCACGGAAAAGGCTCACATAAGCTAGTTTATCCCAACCACAAATTCCACCTTGAGATGTTTGAGAGAGGAATGACTGAGGGGCTCATATAGGAGCAATCAGAGGTTAGCAGTTAACTCATGTCTCCATATTTCCCTCAAAGGCCTCAGTTACCTGGCGGGTACATGGTTCCTTATAGAAGAGGCCTGCCTGGCTTCTTAGAGCATGGGAACCCTAGTCCTTGTGATGGTTCCCTTTCATTTTCAAGTTCTTTAAGGTCTATATAACATCACTGACTCAATGGACTGGACTTTGAGCAAACTCTGGGAGATAATGAAGGACAGAAGTCCCAAGCGCTGCAGTCCTTAGGATCGTAAGGAGTGGGACATGACTTAGTGACTGAACAACAGCAAGGTCTGTATTTTCCTGTCTTTCATTACAAACTGCCCCAGAGCAGTTGGTAATGTCCAGTGACATGCCAGGATCTTGTCAGGGGTGTTCAGGCGGTCTTGTGAAGCACTCCTTTAACTTGCAGGAGAATAAGCCATAAAGCCCTCGCAATGCAGACGTTCCTTACTCCCCCAGCTTGCTGCTTCTCTACCTGCGAATTGCAAACAACACCAGAGCCTTTTTAAACTCCTTGTTCTCCCCAAACCCTTCTTGCTCTCCTGCAATTTCAAAGCCTTTGCAAGTGTCTCATATTCTTCCTGAAATGCCATTCTCTGACCCTTTATGTGGCAGGTCGAAAGTAGACCCCTGAAAGATGTCCTCATCCTTGAATCCGTGAATGTTACCTTCTGTGGAAAACGCATGGTAAAGGATCTTTGGGTATGTGATGAAGTTAAGGATCTTAACATGGCAAGATGGTCCTTGATTACCTGCGTGGGCCCTAAGTACTATCAGCTGTATACTTTTATGAAGAAGGCAGATGGAGATTTGACCCGCACAAAGGAGAAGGCATGGCGAAGACAGAGGTGGAGATTGCAGTGGCGTGGGGAGAAGCCAGGGAATTCCAGCAGCCCCCCAGCAACTGAAAGAAGCAAGGAACTGTTCTCCTGAGAGCCTCCGAGGAGTCGCGGCCCTGCCAGTGTCAGCCCGGGGATACTGACTTCAGCCTTCAGAACCGTGAGTGAAGACATTTCAGTTCTCTTAGCCACCAGTCTTGTGATAATTTGTTTCAGGAAACAGAAGAAATGAATATGTCTTCATTCAAACGAGGCTAGCACCTACTTAATCTCAATAGTTCAAGTGTTACCTCCTCTAAAAAGTTCTCCCGTATCCGCCTTGGGTCCAAGTTAGATGAACCTCTTATAGGTTTCCGAGGCATCTTGTGCTCCCTTTCATTAGAGAACTGCACACTTTTTACTGTAAATGTCTCTTATTTATTTCATCCCTCAATCTTGGTAACCTGAGGGGAAAAGCACTGTGGCTTTCAATGCTGTCTTCTGTGCTGCCGAAGAGGCCACAGGCAGGTTACAGGGTCCGTTAGTTGTAAATGTTGATTGACATGTGACTTCTGTCCTTCTTTTAGCCATGTGCACTTCTAGTCAGAATGCAATATTTACCGTATCACACTTTATTTTCAACTTCTGATTGGGGAGCTTAATCATACTCTGTTGTCAGGATTCCCGGGCAAGTTTACCAAGGCGGGCATGGGGCACCGTAGCCTGCAGTTTTCAGCTGAGGCTGCTGTGATGTCCTGGCTTGTGTGGCAGGCTCTGCACAACATTTCCCCTCCAAAAACACACACACACCTTCATACTCTTCTCAGAGGAGGAGTCTGATCTAGCTTGCCTTCTGGCTAGTATCACTGGGTCAAGACAGGTTAAATCAAGTCCTTGTCTCTTCTCTGGTGAAGGGCTCAGCCCAGGCTTTTGCTTAATTCCTTCATGTTCTTTAAAATCTGTGTTTTTCTGCTTTTGGACCCTGGCATTGTTATTGCTGATCCTGGATGTGAAATTTTGTGCCAATGCAGATGATTTGTGTGGGTGAAACAGCCCTATGATAAAGTCTTGTTTTGTGAAGATGAACCTCATGGTGTCATTTGGGTCATGTGATGGGGAGAATGACTGGGTTTCCAGGTTCTAGTCGGAAGGTTGTTGCAGGAATTTGGATATCGAGCTATGATGATCTGGATTAGGGTGATGATGGTGCAAAGAGTAAAGTGGGAAGGGATTAAATGAAAACATAGCTGTTATTGCTTCCTTTTCCAGCCCATGCTGAAAGCACCCAATTCAGAGTGGAACTTGAACCCATGTGCAGGGACTTGAACCCATGGCCTTTTAATTGAAATCACACACCTGGTCTCAAGACTTAATGAAGCTCAAGTTCTTAATGGCTTGTCACAGAGAGAGTTCAATGAGAGATAAAGTGATAGGTAAGAAGTGGATTTATTTAGAGAGAGATTTGCATTTTGTTGATAGAATGAAGTCCATCTCAAAAGGCAAGAATGATATTGGGAGAAATACACTAAACAGACAAGAGTATGGACCATCTCAGAAGGTGAGAGGCCCCCAAATATTGCGTGGATAGTTTTTATGGGCTTGGTAATTTCATAGGCTAATGAGTGGGAAGATTACTGTTACAGGATTATTATTCATAGTTGTAGTATTATAATACAACTATTTCAGGAAAGGGGTGGAAATTTCCAGGAATGAGGCCACTGACCACTTTGGGGCCTTTCATGGTTAGCCTCTAAACTGTCATGACACCTGTGGGTGTGTCATTTAGCATGCTAATACATTACGATGAGCACAGAATGAAGCTCAAGGTCCACTGGAGGTCCGATCTTCCACCATCTTGGATCTAATTGGTTTTAGCCAGTGTTTGTCATAGCATATGGCTATGTAATTCTTTTAAAGAGTTCTCTGTCCCCTTCCCTCCTGTTTCAATACCAGTCTGAATTTTCTATCTGAGCATAAATAGTCATTGATATTGAGTTTGCAACTGCTGTGAATTTTTTTAGGATATTAGCGTCTCTAGTGGTCCTACGTTAAATTTTTTTCTTTCAGAAGTCATGTCTTAGTGGAACTTCTCCAGAATCCTAGCAAACAGCCCTACCAGGGCCTCAGTCTATCACCTCCTGAAACTTCAGTTTATTCGTACAGCCTGGAGCCTGGTCCTGTTTTTTCTTTCATTATTCCCAATTAGGTTAGAACCTTTACTACACAGTTCAGTTCAGTTTCTCAGTCATATCCTATTTTTTGCAACCCCATGGACTGCAGCATGCCAGGCTTCCCTGTCCTTCACCAACTCCCAGAGCTTGCTCAAACTCATGTCCATTGAGTCTGTGATGCCATCCAACCATCTCATCCTCTGATGTCCCCTTCTCCTCCTGCCTTCAATCTTTCTCAGCATCAGGGTCTTTTCCAATGAGTCAGTTTTCTGCATCAGGTGGCCAAAGTATTGGAGCTTCAGCATCAGTACTGCCAATGAATATTCAGGACTAACTTACTTTAGGATTGACTGGTTTGATCTCCTTGCAGTCCAAACGACTCTCAAAAGTCCTCTCTAGCACCACAGTTCAAAAGCATCAGTTCTTTGGCTTTCTTTATAGTCCAACTCTCACATCCATACATGACTATTGGAAAAAGCCATAGCTTGGACTAGATGGACCTTTGTCGACAACTAATGTCTCTGCTTTTTAATACGCTGTCTAGGTTTGTCATAGCTTTTCTTCCAAGGAGCAAGTGGCTTTTAATTTCATGGCTGCAGTCACCATCTGCAGTGATTTTGGAGCCCAAGAAAATAGTCTCTCACTGTTTCCATTGTTTCCTCATCTATTTGCCATGAAGTGATGGGACTGCATGCCATGATCTTTGTTTTTTTGAATGTTGAGTTTTAAGTTAACTTTTTCACTCTCCTCTTTCATCAATAGGCTCTTTGGTTCTTCTTCGCTTTCTGCCATAAGTGTGGTGTCATCTACATATCTGAGATTGTTGATGTTACTCCTGGCAGTTTTAATTCTAGCTTGTGCTTCATCCATCTGGCATTTCACATTGATGTACTTTGCATATAAGTTAAATTAGCCTTGATGTACTCCTTTCCCAATTTGGAACCAGTCCGTTGTACCATGACTCGTTCGTTCTAGCTGCTGCTTCCTGACCTGCATATAGATTTCTCAGGAGGCAGGTAAGGTGGTCTGGTATTCCCATTTCTTGAAAAATTTTCCACAGTTTGTTGTGATCTACACAGAATTGATAACAAATTCTGCATTAAGTAAGATTTTAGTGACAATTCAGGGATAATGGTGGGAAACACCATGGGTATAAATCTTCAACCAGCTATGAGACTTGCATGCTCTTCAACATCTCATAGTCCTAATTGGTCTCTGGCTGGAACCCCCCCAAAAGCCCCACCCCCATACCTCCCCTCTCCCTCTTCTAGAACTCTGAGTAGCTGCTTTGAAGCCTAAGCCCAATTACCATATGGCTCAGAGAGGGAGAGGAACTCCTAGAACCATTTCCTGGTTTAAGATGGTTGCCTATGGGAGTGTCCTTTCCCTTCAGGAGAAACCACCCAAGACCTTGCAGGACAGTGCCCAGGAGACCAACATCTGGGCATTTGGGCTTTGCTGCCTTTTGAAAACCCGCAGCAAGAGAGCTAACGATCGCCCAGCATAGCTCCGTTTCACAACCTCTCCTCCAATGTGAATTGAAGACAAAGTCTGTAAGTTTTTCTGGTCATCTTTTCAGTGTCAGATCTCTGTTTACTATAAAAGGCAGTGAAACACCAACAACAGCAACATAAATCACACAAAACCCCCTCCACAATCACAGCGAGTAATTTGAAATACTGCATCAGTGGTACTGAACCCAAACTCACATCCTCTACCCACACCCCACTCTCTTCTCTCCTATCCAGACAAGGCCAGCTCCTAAACAGAGTCCCATTTGCTTATCAAAACAGCACACTCAACCTGTCTAAAACAACTTTTCTGAAACTTGAAACAGGCTGATGGTGACTTCAAAGTCTCCTTCAGGATCAATGGATCAATTCTTTACATTTGTGTAATTAAAGGACCCGTTCTGCTGACTTCCTCCAGAGAAAGTATGTTCCACGGTGGGGAGGGGGGCGGGGTGCATTTCTGCTGCCACCTCTCAGGAGGCTTACTTAAGACCTCAAGGCTTTGAAATGATAGTTTCCGGGGCTTCTGCTCATTAAGGCTTCAAAAGCCCTGGCATCCAGGCTTTGGTAATAAAATTAACCCTTTCCCAGATGTAAGTTCTGGCAGAACACGTGGCTCTCTGATACAATAGTTACAGTGGAGAAAGATTAAGGTTTTCAAACCTGGGTATGTGTGTACTATTGATAGACTTGAGGTGCTAAGAAGAAAGAGTGGTTTGGGATGATAAGATGAAACTTAGGGTCCAGGTATAGTGACTTTTATGGGGTCAACTCCAATTCCCAGATATGGGATTAGGGTGAAGTTCTAGCTATGATTGTTTCCAAAACTAGGAGCAGATGTGGAGAGTCATGCCATCTTTTCTTGTCA
This sequence comes from Muntiacus reevesi, assembly GCF_963930625.1. NCBI lineage: Eukaryota > Metazoa > Chordata > Mammalia > Artiodactyla > Cervidae > Muntiacus > Muntiacus reevesi. Next base: position 51,955,351 of record NC_089261.1, on the reverse strand, counting down.
TTAGAATATAATGAAATAGTTTTATTTTAGGCTATGGAAGTAAGAAATTCAGTGGTTTTTTTTGCAGTTCAGAGTTCCCCTAAAAATAGGACTTATTCTCTAACGCTATTGTTTAGAGTAGAATTTTCATCTGAAATGGGATTTTTCAGAATTTAAGGTTTTCACAGTAGTCCGGTTTAGATAAATTAGCAGATGGTTTCAGTGAAATCTTAAAAACTATATTAATTCCATTAATACAAGGTGAAGACACCTGTTAAAAATCATTATCCTTATTGCCCAGTGTTTCTCTAGAGTTTGATAATATGTAGTAAGGTCTCACCAATAACACTTAATTCTGTTTTCATCATGCATAGTTATGTTAGTACTTTATCTGCATACATACAGAATCTAATCCATTAATTGTAATTATAATTTTATTTTAATTACTAAAGTGTTGTATTTTTGAAACTACCCTAGAGGGTAATTTCATTTCCTCAGGTAGTAAGCAAATAGCCATTTCTCACCCTTATTAAAATAACATGTTTTTTCTTTTCAATGTAAAAAAATTAGTAATAGTGATAATTGTCCTTGGTATTTAATACATTGCATGTTTGGCTTTGTTAATGAGACATTTTTATTTTTCCTGTTTTTTCTTGTTTCTAGACCTTTCTCTTATTTAGAGGCAAACACATACTTAGCTGATTAACAGTACCCTTTTATCTTTCTGCAATGTATTTCTTGATGTCTGTGTTAATCTTTAAATAAGCTTCTCTTTCAATTTCAATATACTGGAAACAAGTCCACTTAGCTTATTAATGACTTATTTATTGACACCTATTTTCTTGTTGGATTAAAAAAATAATTATATTGACATATGCTTGATAAACTTCTTAGTAAATCACTTCAGGGTTCTTATCTTTCTGTCTTCAATTTAAGATAATGAAAATCAATCTTCTGTAGGTACACTAAAGTGTAACTTTTTCCTACTGAATCTTAATAACCTTCCTGCATCTGTTACCTAGAATGCAATAATTAGTTCCTGTTTCAGAAGAAGTTGGTAATGTCTATATTCATTGTCTCCTAAAGCATCCCCAATTTTTCAACATCTTTATTCAATCTCATTTGAATTTGTGAGAACTTTAGCTTTTCTTTGAAATACTTTTTTGGAAATTAATGAGTACTGGGAGAAAATACTTGGAAGTCATATATCTGTAAAAGAACTGATATCTAGGATATAGACGTAACCCTCAAAACCTAAGAGTAAAGAAACAAGCAATTCAATTAGAAAATGGGCAGAAGACATGAACAGAACATTTCACCAAAGAGAAAATATGGAGGGAAAATAAGCACAGATACCCCAAATTGTTCAACAATATAATCATTAGGGAAATGCAAATTAAAACCACGGGGTGGGAGTGGGGGGAAGCCACAGGGAAAGCTCACTACATACACACATCAGAATAGCTAGAATTCAAAATACCGACAACATCAAATACTGGCAAAAATGTGGAGAAACTGGGTTACTCATATATTACTGGTAAATATAAATTGATACAAGCATTCTGGATAATAGTCTGATTTTTTTTTATACAACTAAATATGCACTTAGCATAAGCCCCAGGGATTACACCTATGGCATTAAGTCCAGAGAAATAAAAATCTATATTCAAATGAAAACTTGTACCTCAACTTGTACAACAGCATTATCTGTAATCACCCCAGACTGGAAACAACCCAAATGACACTCGGTAGATGAGTGGTTAAACAGACCTTGGTACATCCATACAATGAAATACTATTCAGCGATGAAAAGGAATAAACTATTGATAATACAGCTTGGATGGATCTGAAGGGCATTTTGCTCAGTGGGGGAATAATCAATCTCAAAAGGTATACATACTATATGATTAATTTATACAAGATTCCTGAAATGATAAAACTGTAGAGACAGAACAATGATGGCTGGAGGACAGAAATAGCATTGAGAGGAAGTGGGTATAAATATAAAGCAATTTAATAGTATCAGCGAGTCCTCTTGTGGTGATGGAACAGGTCAGGAACACAAATTTTACATGGAATCAAATTGCATAGAAACGTGCACACACACATACAGAGGAAAGCATATAAACACTAATGAAAGCTCAGTAAGTTCTGTTGTCTAGCAGATAGTGTTGTCCCAATATAAATTTCCTGGTTTGATAAGGTAGAATGGTTACACAACATACAAACATTAGAGAAGCCAGGGGAAGGGATTAAAGAATTCTATATACTGTTTCTATGCACTGTTTTTGTAACTTCTCATGAATCTACAATCATTTTAAGGTACAAATTAAAATAATGGATACTAGAGAACTTAAACCTACTAGCTAGCCATTACATTCATGAAATATAATTATTTTTATTGCGTCTGCAAATCACAGCGCAGGATTGCTTATGAATTTATTATGGCTTACTGTGATAAAATGAAACTAGCAATAAAAAAAATACTAGAGTCATAGCATATTTGCCTTGTCACATGGAGCAGAATCATATTTTCAGTGTCTGCCCTCTTGGGAGGAAGGGTAAAGGAGTTAGGATCAAGGTTTAATATGAAGAGAAGTTGTTACTTGATCTGTAAATTAGTAGGAAGTTTATTGAGTTTTCTGGAAAACAGGGAGTCCATGCATCACAGTAATTAGTGCTGCCTGCTACAGCAAGCAAATTTATGAAATATCAGTGGCTTACCGTGGTGAAGGTGGTATCTTGTAGGATATTTATAAAAGCCAGGCCTAGAAGTAGCTTTCATCACTTTGCTAACATGCCCTGGGCCAGAACCCTGTCGCCTGGCAACCTGACTTCAAGGGAGGCTGCAATATGTGAAGGGACACATGAATATTTTTTGAGCACTAATGGTCTCTGCCACAAAGAGGATGACCTTTGATTTGTGATAGGAATAATGAGGTAGTCACTGAAGTTGTCTTGATTATACTTAAAAGTATGTTATTCTAAAAGAAAAACTTGAATGTTATGTTACTGAGTAAGTATATGGTCAATATTATTGTCTCAAGTTTTCTTTCTGCTGCTAATGAAATGCTCTTTCCCTTGTAAACTGAATCTCTCATTGAGGGAATAATTTGTGCCACAGGTTCTTTAAAGTGTATACAATTTTCAAGCATAACCCATAGCATTCTGTAGTAAGTAGTCACCTTGTTACTGTCTCCTGATGCTCCTTGCTTATGATGAATAAATCTGAATGGAAATTTAAAGTTAGAAAGAACTTCAAATTGACCTAGACCAAAACTGAAAGTGAAAGTCGTTCAGTCACGTCTGACTCTTTGCAACCCCATGGACTATACAGTCCATTGAATTCTCCAGGCCTAGACCAAACTCTCCAGTTACTATTCAGCAATTTGCCTAACGAAAGGCACCAGAAGTTAGTTTTGCTGTGTCTAAATCTAGCACTCTTTCCCTTTTACACATAGCTCTTGAAAACAACATAATGGCAGGTGGATGACTGCATGAATATAGTTCTACCCTCTCCTCTGAAAGCCGTGGGACATAAACAGCTGACCTTGGGGCTTGAATAGGCTTGAGTAGGCTCAGAGGTTTTCCGTAAGGCCACCATCCCCCTTAGAGTCTCCTCTGTATCTACACTGGTGCTGGAAATTCAGGGGGACTTCTTAGGGATGAGGAATTGTGGGCTGCTGTATGGAACTACGGGAACTAAGAAGAGCCTGGATGATGTTCCTGTTTTCTTTCTGTTGCCGTTCTTTGTGTTACTGCTATCCTAAAAATGAGTGACCAGTAGACAAAGGGAATTAGTAATGCACTAAGGATATACAGCCACTAGGTAGAGAAAGGACATGCAGTATTGACCATAATCTTCCACAAACTTCCCCCCACCCCCCACCCCCCCGTTTTCCATTTTAGTAAAAAGCAGACATGAGCTGCTAAATGTTTGGCAATTGCTTTTCTTAAAAAAAAAAAAAATTACACACTTTGTCATGCATTTTACCGATAGCCAATTGATTATTACAGAACGATTTTGTTGACATTTAACAAACACATATCTACGGTTGCAATTGATGAACAGTCATAATCCCAACATGAATGCTGGTTATTTTTGTTTAATGACTGAGATGGACATGAAGCAACAGCGGTGTGTGTTGGAACTTCACTTATTTATCGGTGACACAGTGACTTCTTTGTTGAGTCACATAAACTACTGGAAAAATATTTGACTACTAGAAAAATATTTCCCCAACATTTTGTGCTTTTGCAATGTAAAACCACATTGTAAAAGCACAGAACCACATACTTGTATGTTCGAACGATACATATTCTCTATCACTTAAATCTAGACAAGCAACAGAAAGATACACCAAGCTCTGATTCTTTAGCATTTTCCAGTTTCTGTGGTGTGAATAATCCTGTTATGGCTGATTTCAGGCTACTAATGTGACATCACTAAATGCACAGTTAGGAAGAGGACAGCACACCATCATGTAATAGTCACATCATACAGATATCATAAATGTAAATAACTTTGAGAATATCCTTAAAGATGAAATACAGTAAACTAATCAGTGCTAAATATTGTGTTTTTGTTTTTAATATAAATTATTTGGTTGCAAGTTTGTGTAATTTAACTTTAATGTTTATGTTTAACAACCAGCTCACCAAATCCCTGGGCCAGTATGAGCCAGCTCCAGCACACCACTAGATAGGGCAAATCCATCCTTCACATTGTTCATGCCAAAAAACTTGGAGTCATCCTTTTCTCTCTCTCTCTCTCTCTTTTTTTTTTGTATAGTCCACACTCTGTCTTTTTTTGTGTAGTCCACACCCTGTCCATCAGCAATTTCTATTGATTCAGTGCCTTGTTTTCCTACACTACAGAGAAAATGAAAGAAATTAGAGGCAACCTTACATGCATTCCAGTGGCCACATTAATTTACACCCATATCTGTAATCATGTTCTCTTCTGTCCTTCCTGTGACAGAATCGTAGGTGAACAATTCATGCTATCTAAAGCTAGCCAACACCTTCACTGTGGAATAAATCAAATTCTTACTCAAGGGCATAGCTCCAGCAGTTCTTCCCATTTCCTAAGTCTACTGAATTATTCCCTTTAACATGACAATGTGCTGTTATTTTTAACCTCTCAAACACTCATTTTATCTATTTCCTTGCCAGCTTTGACCCATTTTCTTTCTTCCATTTTGAAGAGATAATTCTTTGGAGAATTATCTATATTGAAATGTCTCCTACTCCTTTTCTCCCATTGTTTTGTGACTCTACTTCCTACTTCATGCTTGCTGTCTCTCCATCTTCTTTGCTGGTTTTTTCTCTTCTTCCCAGTCCTTTAATGTTGGAGTACCCTCAGGACTTAGTGGTAGGTCATTTTCCCTAACTATGCTCATCCTCTTGATCACCTCATAGAGTTTCAGCACTTTAAATACCATCAATATTCCAATGACTCTATGTTTATATCTCCAGCACAGACCTCTTGTCTTGATCTCTTGACAAAACTCTACCCCATCTACACTTGGAGATCTTAAGAGACATTCCAAAGTCAAGTCTAAATCTGGACTTGAGGTCTTCTTCTCCAGACTTTCTCCTTTTTATCCCTCCACTCTCTTAGCATATCCATTCTTTCATTGTCTTGGGACAAAAACTTGGGAGTCATTCTTGACTCTTCCATCTCACATGCCACATCCATCCCTTGGGAGGTTCTGTTGGCTTCACCTGCAACATATGTCTAAAATGTCACCACTTTTAACCACCCCTTCTGCTACGACCTGATCTGAACTACCATCGCTTCTTATCTGGGTTATTGTAATAGTTTTCCAATTGGTTAGATTATCCTTGCCTTCCTACAGTTGATTTTCTAAAACAGCAGTGATCCTATCAAACATAGTCAAGAGTAGCTCCTCTAATCAAATCCCGTCGGTAGCTCTGATTTCTTTCAGTAAGTGTCAGAGCTTCAGTGGCGTACAAGGCCTTGTAGTATCTACCTTTCAGCATGGTTCCTCTTTATCTCCTCCTTTCTCCTTTGCTTCTGCTTCTCCTGGGACAGAGTTGGCACACTGCCATCACAGGGTCTTCACTAACGGCTCCTAGGGAGCCTTATTTCCCAGATATTATCTTCATTATTTCCCTTACGTCCTTTAAGTATCTTTAGGCACCTCACTATCTCAATGAGGCCTATCTTGACCACCTCACTTAATCATATGCTCTATGCTTTCCCCCAAGTCCCTTTACCAACTTCTACTTTTTTCTCCATAGCACAAATAAACTGCTAACATGCTAATTAATTGGTTTATGTTGATTGTCCATTATCTGCTTCATCCTTGTAAGACCAGAACAGTCATATTTTTGTTTTTTTCCCTCTGATGCAATGTCAGATCCTCTAGTAATAAATGCTAAATAAATATTTACATTATTTGGTTACATTTATTTGTGGATCCAGTGAAAGTGAAAATTCAGGTCCCCTCTTACAAAAATTATTGTGAATTTCAGGATGACCACATCAGAGCATTAAACCAAGTATGGGATCCTTCTAAATATGGGCCTCAGCACTCTTGCATGGGTTGAGTGGTCAAGAAGTTGGCTCTGAATGAATGAATGAACAGGTGGCTTTACTTTCAAAACACAAGCAGAATCTGACCACTGCTCTTCACCTCTACTGCTACCAGCATGGTACACACTATTGTTATTTCTTGCCCAAATAATGTGGTGACTTTCTAACTAGACTCTTTTTGTCTATGTGTTTTTTTTTTTTTTTTTTTTTAATACTACAGAGGTTCTCATTTATATAGACTCTGGTGTAAATATTTCCCCTAGACTTGGGCAAGGTGGTTACCCTGAGACAGGCTTCTGTAATCTGGCTGCTGCTACCTTTTCTGATTGTAGTGTCTTCTCACATCCTCTTCACTTGCACCCTCTTCACTTGCTCTGCTGTAACCACTCTCACCTTGAGTTTCCCCCTGCCTGGCATGTTCATCTCCCAAAGCTTGCACCTCCTAGAAGTCTTTGTTCTATCTGCTTTTATTTATTTTATTTATTGACTATGTAAAAATACAGTCAATCCTGAATTTCTTAGTCCTTTTCCCTATCTTGTATCCTCTAAGTCATTTGGTCACTCTGACATTGTGCATTTCATTTGTTTTTTCACCTCTATGAGGGCAGGGGCTGACTTCTGTCTTTTCCACCACTGTATCATCAGCATCCATAAAAGTGTCTTATGCATAGTAGGCATACAACATGTTTGTTAAATAGATCAATGGATGACTAAATGAAAGTATACCCAGAACAAAAATTTTCCAGTGAATCAGAACTGCGGAGGAAACAGATAATGTCATAAGCTAAAAAGTAGTGGAGCCTGAGGAAGATTCAGTAACTGAATAGAATGACACATTTTATCTAAGACAAGCAAATAAATCATGAGTTCTCAACTTAAAATTTGGTAGATAAATTGAGAGGTAAATTAGTGAGATCAGAACTGGAGGCCTAGAAGTTCAAATGGTAGAAATAATGTGAAACCCACAGTAAAAATAAAAAGAACTAGAAACCCTGGGGGAAAATATAACAGACTTGGTTGACATATTTGTATTTCCCAACAAACAAATGATAGGATTTCAGAGAGAGGAAAAAAAAACAACACAACAGATGGAAGGGAGGTAAACAAAAAGTTAAAAATATTTGCCTGATCAGAAAAAACTCTGCAGTTTAAAGGAGCTCACAAAATTAAACATAAAATCATATGCAATCTCCTGGAAATATTCCTGAACCCTGGGAATAACAAGAATAATTTCTAATCTTCTGAGCATAAAGAACAAATTACTCTGAAAATAAGAAAGAATCAGGCTGGTATCAGACTTTTCATCTTCAACCTGGAAGCTAGAAAACATGAGGTGCCCCAGGGAAAAGTGCTGATAATCATCTCTCAGGACAAAAGAAGTCTTTAAATATGTAGATGGTTGTCTCTTCTAAGAAAAAGACTACAGGGAAAGCACTAGTAAGACAACAAGTAAATACAAGAGACACTAATACAGGGAAAGATGAAGAGGCAGCGGTGGTCAGTGAAGCTTGCAGTGCCTATATATTTAAATTTACAGACACTCTTTGGAGATACTGCGTTTGGTTCCACACCACTGCAAGAAAGCAAATATGCCAATAGCTACAGACACAAGTTTTTTGATTTCCCAGTGCATATGAAAGTTATGCTTATACCATACTGAAGTCTATTGAGCATGCAAAAGAATTATGTCTAAAAAATATACATACCTTAATTTAAAAATACTTTATTGCTTAGAAGTACTAGCCTTAGGCAAGTTGTAATCTTTCATGGGGTGGTTACTGAAGGTTGGTGTAGCAGTGGAAATTTCTTAAAATTAAGAAAACATGAAGTTTGCTACATGAATTGACTCTTCCTTTCATGACTAATTTCTCTGTAGCATGTGGTGCTATTTGATAGCATTTTACTCACAGTATAACTTCTTTCAAAACTGGAGTCAGTCTTCTGCTACTGCTTTATCAATTAAGTTTTGTAATATTCTAAATCCTTTGTTGTCATTTCTGCCATCTTCACAGTATCTTTAACCAGGAGTAGATTCAATTTCGGAAAACTGCTTTCTTTGCTCATCCATAAGAAGAAACTCCTTATCCATTCTAGTTTGATCATGAGATTACAGAATTCAGTCATCATTATCTTTAGGCTCCACAGAATTCTGGTTCTCAAGCTATTTCCACCACACTTGCAAGTTACTTCTTCCACTGAATCTTGAATGCTTTAAAGTCATCCATGAGGGCTGAAGTCAACTTCTTCCAAATTCCTGTATATGTTTTATATTTTGACTTCTTCCCATGAATCACAAATGTTCTTAATGGCATTTAGATTGTTGAATTCTTTCCATAAAGTGTTTAATTTGCTTTGCTCAGATCCATCAGAAGAATCACTATTTATGACACTTAATTATAGCCTAACAAAACATATTTCTTTTCAGACTTTAAAGTTGAAATTACTCCTTGATCCACGGGCCGCAGAATGGATATTATGTTAGCAGGCATGAACATAGCATTAATATTGTTGTACATCTCCATCAGAGCTCTTGATTGATTAGGTGCATTACCAAATGAAAGGAATGATAGTTGTCATTGCCAATGAAAAATAATTTCTATTTTAAATGAGCAATAGGTTTCAACAGTGGACTTAAAATATTGAGTAAACCATTTTGTAAACAGATGTGCTGTCATCCAGGCTTTGTTGTTGCATTTATACAGCACAGGCAGAGTAGATTTAGTATAATTCTTAAGAGCCTTAGGATTTTCAAAATGCAAAGAAGTATTGGTTTTAATTTAAAGTCACCAGCTGTATTAGCCCCTAACAATAGTCATCCTGTTCTTTGAAGCCAGGCATTGACTTCTCCTCTCCAGCTATGAAAGTCCTCCCAGTGGCTCAGACAGTAAAGAATTTGCCTGCAATGCAGGAGATCCAGATTCAATTCCTGGGTTAGGAAGATCCCCTGGAGAAGGGCATGGCAACCCTCTCCAGTATTCTTGCCTGGAAAATCCCATGGACAGAGGAACCTGGTGGGTCCATGGGGTTGCAAAGAGTCAGATACGACTGAATGACTAACACTTTCAGATGGCATCTTCTTCTGTTAGAAGACTGTCTTTGTTGAAAATCTGTTGTGAAGCCACTTCCCTTAATTATCTTAACTTAATCTTGTGGGCAACTTGCTGCAACGTCTATGGTATTACTTTCTACTTCACCTTGTACTTTTATGTTATGAAGATGATTTCTTTCCTTAAACCTCATGAAACAACCTCTGCTATCTTCATCCTTTTCTTCTGCAGTTCCCTCATCTTCTCACTTTTCATAGAACTGATGAGACCTAGACGACTTCCCTTGTAGCTCAATGGTAAAGGATCTGCCTCAATGTGGGAGACCTGGGCTTTATCCCTGGATCAGGAAGATCCCCTGGAGAAGGGAATGGCAACCCACTCCAGTATTCTTCTCTGAAGAATTCTATGGATAGAGGAGCCTGGTGGGCTGCAGTCCACCGGATCGCAAAGAGTTGGACACATATTCACAGGGCCTTCCTCTGGATTAGGCTTTGACTTAAGGGAATGTTGTAACTGGTTGATCATCTATCCAGTACTCTATAAAAGTTGGTTTATATCAGCAATAATGCTGTTTTGCTTTCTTACCACTTTTGTGTTCACTGGCTTAGCACTTTAAATTTCTTTCAAGAGCTTTTCCTTTGTATTTACAAGTTGGCTGGCTGGCACAAGAGGCCAGGCTTTTGGTCTAAGCTGGCTTTTAAAATACCTTCCTCACTAAGCTTAATCATTTCTGGCTGTTGATTTAGAGCAAGAGATGGTAACTCTTCCTTTCACTTAATCACTTAGAGGCCATTATAGAGTTATTAATTGGCCTAATTTCAATACTGTGTCTCAGGGAATAGGGAGGCCTGAAGAGGGAGGGAGAGAAATGAGGGAGCAGCTAGTCAGTGGAGCAGACAGAACACACATAACATTTATCAATTAAGTTCACTGTCTTACATGATTATAATAGTGACATCAAAAATCACTGATCACAGGTATTCATAAAAAATATAGTAATAATGAAAAGTTTGAAATATTGTGAGAATCACCAGACTGTGACAGAGAGAAACAAAATGAATAAATGCTTTTGGAAAAATGGCATTGATAGACTTGTTCAATGCAGAGTTGCTGCAAACCTTTAGTAGGTAAAAAGCACAGTATCTGTGAAGCACAGGAAGACAAAGCTCAATAAAAAGGGTTATGCCTGTTGTAGGGGAGAATACCCAAAAATTAAAAAACAAAAATTGTTGAAAGAAAAGAGCTGCTTCAATGGAGAAGGAAATGGCAACCCACTCCAGTCTTCTTATCTGGGAAATCCCATGGACAGAGCTTGGCAGGTTCCAGTCCACAGGGTTGCAAGAGTCAGACCTGACTTAATGATCAAACCACCACCACCAGCACGTTTCAATGGAATTAATAATAGTCTAAAATCACAGTACTAACTTAAACCAAGCTTAGGAATTTGTTAGGTATGATGAAAGAGGTGAAATAAAATCAATCTAAATCATTTGGTTTAGAATAGACCTTCAGAATACTTTGCCTTCTCTAATCTAATTGAGTTAAGCAGAAAGCAACTGGAACATAGGACATCTTATTGGAGAAAATAATTGGCATATTGTGAGTTTCAGGAATGAAATTTGCACTAGTGGAAGTAAAGAGTTCAGTAAAATGTCCTTATAAAAAGAAAAACTAATCAATGAATACCAATATCGTTCGGTTCAGTTCAGATGCTCAGTCATGTCTGACTCTCTGCGACCCCATGGACTGCAGCACTCCAGGCCTCCCTGTCCATCACCAACTCCCGGAGTTTATGCAAACTCATGTCCATTGAGTTGGTGATGCCATCCAACCATCTTATCCTCTGTCATCCTCCTCTCCTCCCGCCTTCAATCTTTCCCCAGCATCAGTGTCTTTTCAAACGAGTCAGTTCTTTGCTTCAGGTGGCCAAAGTATTGGAGTTTCAGCTTCATCATCAGGAGGCAGGTCAGGCGGTCTGGTATTCCCATCTCTTTCAGAATTTTCCACAGTTTATTATGATCCGCACAGTCAAAGGCTTTGGCATAGTCAACAAAGCAGAAGTAGATGTTTTTCTTGGAGAAGGCAATGGCACCACCCTCCAGTACTCTTGCCTGGAAAATCCCATGGACAGAGGAGCATGGTAGGCTGCAGTCCATGGGGTCTCTAAGAGTCAGGCATGACTGAGCGACTTCACTTTCACTTTTCACTTTCATGCATTGGAGAAGGAAATGGCAACCCACTCCAGTGTTCTTGCCTGGAGAATCAGATGTTTTTCTGGAACTCTCTTGCTTTTTCGATGATTCAACTGATGTTAGCAATTTGATCTCTGGTTCCTTGATCTCTGGTTCCTGCCTTTTCTAAATTGTTAAACTAACCAATCAAAATTATATGAATGCTAAATATTACAGGAAAAATATAACCTAGGAAATTAAATGTACATAGACTGCCAAGGATAGTTGCATCAGGTTAAAAAACAAAATCCAAAAATGAATGATTTATAAGAAACACTTAAAGCAGAATAATGGAAAAGATGTTTGAAATATAAATTTGGTTAAGAAAAAAGCACACAATTTCACAATTTGTATGGAAATACAAAAAACCTCGAATAGCCAAAGTAATCTTGAGAAAGAAGAATGGAACTGGAGGAATCAACCTACCTGACTTCAGACTCTACTACAAAGCCACAGTCATCAAGACAGTATGGTACTGGCACAAAGACAGAAATATAGATCAATGGAATAGAATAGAAAGCCCAGAGATAAATCCACGAACCTATGGACACCTCATCTTTGACAAAGGAGGCAAGGATATACAATGGAAAAAAGACAATCTCTTTAACAAGTGGTGCTGGGAAAACTGGTCAACCACTTGTAAAAGAATGAAACTAGAACACTTTCTAACACCATACACAAAAATAAACTCAAAATGGATTAAAGATCTAAATGTAAGACCAGAAACTATAAAACTCCTAGAGGAGAACATAGGCAAAACACTCTCCGACATAAATCACAGCAAGATCTTCTATGACCCACCTCCCAGAATATTGGAAATAAAAGCAAAAATAAACAAATGGGACCTAATGAAAATTAAAAGCTTTTGCACAACAAAGGAAACTATAAGTAAGGTGAAAAGACAGCCCTCAGATTGGGAGAAAATAATAACAAATGAGGAAACAGACAAAGGATTAATCTCAAAAATATACAAGCATCTCCTGAAGCTCAATTCCAGAAAAATAAACGACCCAATCAAAAAATGGGCCAAAGAACTAAACAGACATTTCTCCAAAGAAGACATACAGATGGCTAACAAACACATGAAAAGATGCTCAACATCACTCATCATCAGAGAAATGCAAATCAAAACCACAATGAGGTACCATTACACGCCAGTCAGGATGGCTGCTATCCAAAAGTCTACAAGCAATAAATGCTGGAGAGGGTGTGGAGAAAAGGGAACCCTCTTACACTGTTGGTGGGAATGCAAACTAGTACAGCCACTATGGAAAACAGTGTGGAGATTTCTTAAAAAACTGGAAATAGAACTGCCATATGACCCAGCAATACCACTTCTAGGCATACACACTGAGGAATCCAGATCTGAAAGAGACACGTGCACCCCAATGTTCATTGCAGCACTGTTTATAATAGCCAGGACATGGAAGCAACCCAGATGCCCATCAGCAGATGAATGGATAGGGAAGCTGTGGTACATATACACCATGGAATATTACTCAGCCGTTAAAAAGAATTCATTTGAATCAGTTCTAATGAGATGGATGAAACTGGAGCCCATTATACAGAGTGAAGTAAGCCAGAAAGATAAAGAACATTACAGTATACTAACACATATATACGGAATTTAGATAGATGGTGGCGATAACCCTATATGCAAAACAGAAAAAGAGACACAGAAGTACAGAACAGACTTTTGAACTCTGGGGGAGAACGTGAGGGTGGGATGTTTTGAAAGAACAGCATGTATATTATCTATGGTGAAACGGACCACCAGCCCAGGTGGGATACATGAGTCAGGTGCTCGGGCCTGGTGCACTGGGAGGACCCTGAGGAGTCGGGTGGGGAGGGAGGTGGGAGGGGGGATCGGGATGGGGAATACGTGTAACTATATGGCTGATTCATGTCAATGTATGACAAAACCCACTGAAATGTTGTAAAGTGATTGGCCTCCAACTAATAAAATAATATTTAAAAAAAAAAAAAAAAGAAAAAAGCACACAGAAAACATAAAAGTCAATGTTAATGTTAGACCGTAATTAATCAAAGTAAAGTTAAAAACACTAAACAAGATCAAAAGCATTAACAGTATAAATAGGGATATTATGCAATTATGGAAGGCAAAATTTATGAGTAAATTATAAGCCTGTATGAACATTAAAATAAATGAAGCAAAAACTGTTAGAACTACAAGGATAATCTGATAAATATACAAGTATAGTGGGAAATTTCCATATATGTTATCCAAATGGTTTGAATCTAGCAGGCCCAAAGTAAGAAAGAAAATAGAAAATAGAAATAATATATATAACCAATAAATTTGATGTTACCTTTTACCCTATCTCTCTGTATTAGAGAGCTAGGGCTGTGATAACAAAATACCATTGGTTGGCTGAAAACAGCAGAATTTAATTTTGTCACAGTTCTGAAGGCTGGGAGTACAAGATTAACATGGCAGTAGGTTTACTTTTTCCAAAGGCCTCTCTGCTTGTTGGGCTTCCCTGGTAGCTCAGCTGGTAAAGAATCAGCCTGCAATGCAGGAGACCCTGGTTCAATCCCTGGGTTGGGAAGATTCTCTGGAGAAGGAATAGGCTACACACTCTAGTATTCTTGGGCTTCCCTGGGGGCTCAGCTGGTAAAGAATCCACCTGCAATGTGGGAGACCTGGGTTCGATCCCTGGGTTGGGAAGATCCCCTGGAGAAGGGAAAGGCTACCCACTCCAGTATTCTGGTCTGGAGAATTCCATGGACTGTACAGTCCATAGGATTGCAGGGAGTCGGACACGACTGAGCAGCTTTCACTTTCTCCCCTTGTTGCAGACAACTGCTTTCTTGCTGTATCCTCAGGTGGACTCTTTGTTCACATGTGCTCCTGGTATCCCTTCCTATTCTTATATGGATATATGGGCACGAGTTCCATTGGATTAGGTTCTCATCCTTATGACTTCATTAAACCTTAACTATCTCTCCAAATACAGTCACATTGGGGGTTAGGGCTTAAATGTATGGATTTTTTTGCTTGTTTGCCAGGGGCACAAAATTCTGTTCATTACACTTTCAAACTTTACATCTACATATGGAATATATACACTTTTATTTTCATGGAACATTTATAAAAAATGATTTTGTACTTGACCACCACACACAGACACACGAACACACACAAAACCTTTAACAAGTTAAAAAGCAAAAAACATGAAGGGTCAAAATGCTAAAGATAATTCAACTAAAAAAAGGTAACCCCAAAGTGTCAACTACTTGAAAATTAAGGTATACTCCCACAATTAACTCTGAAATCACAAAAGAAATTCAAACTGATACTATAAACTGTCTTGAAATAAAAATATTGCTTCATATAAAAATATTTATAAAGTTATATTAAGAGGAAAACATGACACTGATTGCTATAATTATTAAAGAACATTAAAAATAAAGGAATTTGATACTTTAGAAATTAGAAAAAGGGGAATAAAATTAACTGAAAGGTATTGAGAAGAAATAAATGAATATAGAAGTTGAAATTAATGTAGAAACAACAGTGAAAGGAGTGGAGAGTAAAATAAATCCAAGGACTTCTTCTTTAGAAAGACTAACAATTTAAATGAAACCCTCCACAAATCTGAAAAGTAAGAGAGAGAATATGAGGAGGATAAAACACAAATGAAGTAGGGCTTTTAAAATTAAAAATAAAACTTAATGATACTCTTTGATAATCTTGAAAATCTAGACAAAGTGGGTGCTTTTGATATAAAGATATGTTATGCTGAGAAAAAAAAATGTTTGGACACATGAAGAGACTGGAAGGGCTATTAAAGATCTCATATTAAAACCCTGGTCCAGATGGTTTCATAGCTGAGTTTTCAGCCAACCTTTAAAGGACAGATGATTACAGTGTTGTTTTAACTATTCCAGACCTCAGAATCAGAAAATTCCTCAATTAATTTTATATAAACTGATTGACATTAATAGAAAAACCTAATCAAAACAATACCAAAACAACCCTCCCACTAAAGACTATTATCACTGAATATAGATGTGAATATTTAAATACAATAAACAAATTCAATTCAATAGTACAATAAAAAATATACCCTCTGATCAATTAGGATTTATTCCAGTTTAAATAGTCAGATATCATGAAATCTATCAACACAATGACATCACAGAATGTAAACTCCTGCAGATGTTAAGCCTCGTGAGAGAAAGAATTTTGCATGTTTTTTTTCACTGCTCTATCTCCAGTATCCAAAGCAACACCTGTTATATGGTGTCTGCTCAATGAATATCTGTTGATTGAATGGATTATGTAAATTAAATCAAAGGAGAAAGAATATATAATCATACTCAATGGTACCTATCTTAAATATTTAAAAACCAACTCTCAAAAAAGAAAAAAAGCCCTGATTTGTTGAATTTGCTGATTTCCATGGTGCAAATACTTCCCTTATGGCCCTTCAACAACAGTTCAACCGTTAGTTGACATGATAGCACTGAATGGAGCTGAGAAGGGATTTGCATGATTGGGTCTCCCCCAACCAGGATGAACCGGCTCAGACATACACTGGTGATATGGATGGATGCTGAAAAGGCATTTGGAAAGTCAGCAATCACCCTTAAACAAGTATTACTTAAATGTGGAAAATTATATATTCTGAAACTTGCAAATTCAGTTTAAAATATGGAATCACTTAAGCTATTTTAACTATTAATAAAATCAAGAGCTAACAGAAATTGTTACCATATTATTAAACAGTGTTGGAGAGACTTGCAGATGTAGAAAAATAACAATACTAAGAAAATTAGTATAAATTGGGAAAGAAAAGACATCTCCATGGGTGAATGATTTATCTAGAGAAATCAAGGTACTCTCTTAGAGCAGATAAAAATGGAAACAAAGTAGAAACTGTACAATAATAACAAGTTGAGATAAAGCAAAACCAAACGAAAACTGCTAGAATTAATAAGAGAATTTGGAGTGATTGGATACAAAATGAAAAATAAGTACTTTCTATTAGTAATGCATAACTAGAAATAGAAATGGCAAAAGTAGCCCATTAGTAAAGATCTTATTTTCCATTATTGACCATATCCACACTCTGGAAATAATGGTGTTGTAACTTCAACTAGTCAAAAGGAAACATATGAAGGATGATGTGGAGGTCAAGGATATGTAACTAGGATGAGGCAGACAAGCATGACATATGGCATAAGTGTGTTCATGGCACTCATTACTTAACAATATAAAAAATTTGAATTTTAATGTTTGTTTTAAGGTCAAGGCAGGAGTAATTTATTTGTCTTTCCTGCTATTGCCAAATATTATGTTTACACCTATTTTTTTCATACAGAGACTCTCTTTTTAATAGTTGTTATGGCCCTTTAAGGTTCTGAGTAGCATGGGGAAGTCAAAGGCTGGCTTAAGAGAGTTTGTTGCCCTCATGATAGCTGGTGCACCAAGCCAATAAAATAAATCGTGATCCAGGCTTTTCTTGAAGGAAACATTCACCAAGATGCCACAGATGTTAATATTTCAATATCTTTTCTGACATTCTCCTCTTCTACTTTGTCTCATCATTACTGTTCAGTCGTTAAGCCCTGTCTGACACCTTGTGACCCCATGAACTGCAGCACGCCAGGCTTCCCTGTCCTTAACTATCTCCCTGAGTTTGCTCCAACTCATGTCCATCGAGTTGGTGATGCCATCCAACCATCTCATCCTCTATCCCCCTGTTCTCCTCCTGCCCTCAAATTTTCCCAGCATCAGGGTCTTTTCCAATAAGTCAGCTCTTCCCATCAGGTAGCCAAAATATTGGAGCTTCAGCTTCAGCACCAGTACTTCCAGTGAATATTCAGGATTGCTTTCCTTTAGGATTGACTGGTTTGATTTCCTTGTTGTCCAAGGGACTCTCAAGAATCTTTCCAGCACCACAGTTTGAAAGCATCAATTCTTTGGCCCTCAGCATTCTTTATGGTCCAACTCTCACATCCATACACGATCACTGGAAAAACCGTGGCTTTGACTAGATGGATTTGTCCTACCTATTCTTTCAAGGAGCAAGAGTTTTTTTTTTAATTTTGTGGCTGCAGTCACCATCTGCAGTGATTTTGGAGCCAGAGAAAATGAAATCTGACATTGTTTCCACATTTTCCCCATCTATTTGGCATGAAATGATAGGACTGGATGCCGTGATCTTCATTTTTTGAACGTTGAGTTTTAAGCCAGCTTTTTTACTCTCCTCTTTTACTTTCATCAAGAGGCTCTTTAGTTCCTCTTCACTTTCTTCCCTAAGAGTAGTATCTATCACCTGCATATCTGAGGTAGTTGATTTTTCTCCTGGCAATCTTGATTCCAGCTTGTGCTTCATCCAGTCCGGCATTTCATGTGTCTGGATGTAAGTTAAATCAGCAGGGTGACAACTTACAGCCTTGATGCACTCGTTTCCCAACTTTGAACCAGTTCATTGTTGTATGTAAGGTTCTAAATGTCACTTCTTGACCTGCATACAGGTTTCTCAGGAGGCAGGTAATATGGCCTGATATTCCTATCTCTTTAGGAATATTCCACAGTTTGTTGTGATCCACATAGTTAAAGGCTTATCATAGTCAGTGAAACAGAAGTAGATGGGGTTTTTTTTTTTTTTTTTGGCAATTCCCTTGGTTTTTCTATGACTCACATATGTTGGCAATTTGATCTCTGGTTCCCGTGCCTTTTCTAAATCTAGTTTGTACATCTGGAAGTTCTTGGTATGTACTGTTGAAGCCTAGCTTTAAGGATTTTGCACATAATCTTGTTGGCATGTGAAATGAGTGCAACTGTATGGTAATTTGAACATTCTTTGGGATTGCCTTTCTTTGGGATTGGAATGAAAACTGACCTTTTCCATTTCAATGGCCACTGCTGAGTTTTCCAAATTTGCTATCATAATATCTGCTGCACTTTATCAGCATCATCTTTGAGGATTTGAAATAGCTCAACTGGAATTCCATCACCTGTACTAGCTTTGTTCATAGTAATGCTTCTTAAGGCCCACTTGATTTCATACTCCAGTATGTCTGGCTCTAGGTGAGTGAACACACCATTGTGGTTATCTGGGTCATTAAGAGCTTTTTTGTATAGTTCCTCTGTATATTCTTGCCACGTTTTCTAAATCTCTTTTGCTTCTGTTAGATCCTTGTCATTTTTGTCCTTTATCATGCCCATCTTTGCATGAAATGTTCCCTTGGTTTCTCCAATTTTCTTGAAGAGATTTCTAGTCTTTCCCATTCTATTGTTTTCCTCTATTTCTTTGCATTGTTCACTTATGGCTTTCTTATCTCTCCTTGCTATTCTCTGGAACTCTGCATTCAGTTGGATATATTTTTCCCCTTCTCCTTTGCCTTTTGCTTCTGTTATTTCTCAGCTATTTGTAAGGCCTCCTCAGACAACCACTTTGCCTTCTTGCATTTCTTCTTGGGGATGGTTTTGATCACCACCACCTGTGCAATGTTATGAATCTCTATCCACAGTTCTTCAGGCACTTTGTACCAGATCTAGTTCCTTGAATCTATTCGTCACCTCCACTGTATAATGATAAGGGATTTGATTAAGATCATACTTGAATGGTCTAGTGATTTTCCCTACTTTTTTCAATCTGAAGCTGAATTTCGCAATAAGGAGCTGATGAGCTGATCCACAATCAGCTCCAGGTCTTGTTTTTGCTGACTGTTTAGAGCTTCTCCATCTTTGACTGCAGAGAATATAATCAGTCTGATTTTGGTACTGATCATCCATGTGTAGAGTCGTCTCATGTTGTTGGAAGAGAGTGTTTGCTGTTACCAGCATGTTCTCTTGAACACGCTAACAGAAAACTCTGTTAGCCTGCTTCATTCTGTACTCCAAGGTCAAACTTGCCTGTTACTCTAGGTGTCCCTTGACTTCCTACTTTTGTATTCCAGTGCCCTATAATGAGAAGGACGTATTTTTGGGGTGTTGGTTCCAGGAGGTCTTATAGATCTTCATAGAACCATTCAACTTCAGCTTCTTTGGCATTAATGGTTAAGGCATAGACTTGGTTATTCTGATATTGAATGGTTTGCCTTGGAAGCAAACAGATCACTCTGTCATTTTTGAGATTGTAACCAAGTACTGCATTTTGAACTCTTGTTGACTGAGGGCTACTGCCTCCATTCCTTCTAAGGGATTCTTGCCCATGTTAGTCGATTTCATGGTCATCTGAGTTAAATTCACCCATTCCTGTCCATTTTAGTTCACTGATTCCTAAAATGTCAGTGTTCACTCTTACCATCTCCTGTTTGACCACAGTGAATTTACCTTAATTCCTGGACCTTATATTTCAGGTTCCTATGCAATATTGTTCTTTACAGCATCAGACTTTACTTTCACCACCAGATTCAACCACAACTCGGCATCGTTTTCACTTTGGTTCAGCCTCTTCGTTCTTTCTATAGCTATTTCTCCACTCTTCCCCAGAAGTAATTTGAACACCTACTGCCCTGGTGGGTTCATCTTTTCAGTGTCATATCTTTTTGCCTTTTCATACTATTCATGGGTTCTCAAGGCAAGAATACCAAAGTGGTTTGCCATTCCCTTCTTCAGTGGACCACATTTTGTAAGGCCCTAACTAGCAGGAACATGTGCTTCAGCTGCTCAGTGTAGCGGGATGATGTACCTGGTGCCCTGGCTCTCCCACTGCTGTCCTCATTGAGTGTTTAAATCTACAGTGGCCACTGGGTGTTGGTCAACGTGTGCCCAGGGTTTGAGGCAAAGGCCCTGCTGGAGTGGCTGGGAAGGGAGTCTGGGGATGACTGGAGCCGATGTTGGAGGACACCCAGGAGCAGAGGGCACACCACCTCACCGCTGCTGCTTGCTGCCCTGGAGCCCTTCTGCTGCCCAGGAGTCACTGTCTACTGTGGCTTATCAGCGATCCATTATAACCTCCCATATATCAAGGTGTTTGGGGAATGGGGAGACACTTCAATGATTATATTGCTAGATCTTTACATTTTTGGATAATCTTTGTCTATATTACCTGATTTTCAGATCTTCTGGTAAACTTATATCATCTCTCATTTGTATATAAAAAGTTCTGCATTTCATAGATTTCCTGTAATAAACACGGGAAATCTTTATCCAGGGAGCCATAAAAGTTGTTGGGGGCTGGAATTGGGTGGTACAGAGAAATTGTTCTAAAGCACTTGTTTCTGTACTTAGTTGTGTTTTTAATCTTTTGTGGAAGTATGTATAGAATTTAAATGAGGTTTGGGCACTAAAAGGATTAAGCTTTAGCAGTTTGGAAGATTTCCTTATATAGGATGGTTGATGCAAAGTGTATTTACATACTGAAATAAATCACCAAGTTCTCAAGACTGATGTTGTAACAGTGTTGGGTAACAGTCAGTGTGAAATAAAGAGGTGATTTTACAGTTGGTGGGCATACATCATGGACCCTAGACAAATCTTAGTAGTTCTAAATGTGAGTGTCATGAAGTGTATCTTCATGGAAGAAAAGATTTGGAAATGTTTCTATATAAGACTTTACCAATATGCTTTTGTGCAGAGACTATCAATTGTGGAGAGAAAGGAATATATGGCTCTGAGAATGCCCTTGGCTCCTGGCTGTTTCCTATGCTGCTCTAGTTTTTATGACTTTAAGTATTTGGCTTAGTTTTACTTGACATGCCTTTAAAAGAACACTTTATAATTAAAAACATCAATATATATGCAGGAAATATTAGAATGAAAATATTATAAAAAATGGAAAGCATATCTGGACTGATGGGGATGTAGCCTAATGCTGTGTTCTGGTGAGTTATCTGGTAGTAGTTAGAACATTTGCACACTGCTCCTTGGGGTTGGTCATGAAGGGTCCCACATAGATCCATTGGTCGCTTGATCACACAACCTGGTTTGCCTGAGCAAGTCTGGTAATCATAACCCCCATTCACTCTCAGAAGGGACCTGGTTTGGACAATATGGTCATCTAACCTGTAAGAATACGTTATGAGTATACTCATTGCTGTGGTAGAGAGGCTTCTTCATGGGGAGAGAAAGGGAAAGGAAACATGATAGAAAGAACATACAAACTCTAAGCAGCAGTCAGAATATAAAGAAGTAGATGCCCTTAACATAGGTCAAACTTAAAAAACATGTTGCTGAGTCAAAAAGCAAATAGCCAACAAGTATACCACTTTATAAAATGCAAAAGAGAGCAACATGCCTGTTGCAAGAGCACTTGTAAACAGATGCACGTCAAGCACATTACAACCATTGGCTTAGGGGAGAGAGGAATGTGAGTGGACTTGTAGAATTAAAAGGGAGTGAAATAAAACAAGGCAATGCTTTGTATGGACCAGTGTTAATAATATGCTGTGAACTGAACTGGATGATTAAGACAACATTCTGTACCTGATGTTCCAAAAAAGTATCCTGTAGTCTATAATTATATTATATATGATACAAATATAAAGAATGTATCTTTAAAAATATCTTTTACAAGCTGAAATAAAACAGTATGTGTAAGTAATCCTGGTATGAGCAATTGGACTTAACATGAATATTAATGAAACTTTGCCAAAATAGAAGCTTCTGTTTTAAGACTCTAATTTGAGAATTTGTAAAGCTATGGAGAGGGACTGGGAGTACAGGTGGCTGAAGGAATTAGATAACTTCTGGGTAGAAAAACTCAGTTCTTCATCCACCCTACAGCCAGTCTCTGAACAGCCGTAATTTTCCACAACCTGTGTAATTATAAATGTAGCCTTTCATTTTCAGTACTCAGGCATCTCACACCTAAGTTCTTTTAAGAAAATAAATGCCTTACGTTTGAATGTCTCCTCTGGAGCCTTAATGATACACTTGGAGGATTTCACAAAGAAAGAGAAGCTGTATTGATCTTCCCTGTGGACTTTCTGGGATTCTCCAGCAGGAGGTCTTGGCTGACAATTCTAGCTTTATTCGGGAATGACCTAGGCTTGACAATTGTCACCCACAATGGTTGATGAAGCTTAATAGGGGGGCATCCCCCCAGCCCTGTGTCCATCTGGTTCTGAATGCTTGGCAGGAGAATGTGGCTTTTTTGACAAAGAAGGCCCAGTTTTCACTACAAAGAATAGATGTCCCTGAACTTCCAACTGGAAACTGGGACAAATTCTCAATTTTCATTGACTCAAGCACGCATGTTACTAGAAAAATGGTCCCTTTTATGCTATCAATAATTTTTCTTCAGGAGAAAATTTGAGATGTCATGGGTATGCTATAGGAGACCTACTTTTTTTTTTTTTCTTTGTATTTTTTTAAACACAAGGAAATAACCTAATTATTTAGTAACTGTTTTAGAAAACTACAGTTCCATTATCCTCCTGGCCCTACAAATCATAGTAGTAATAATAAGAACACAATAGCATAATTCCTGATCGCTTCTTGTTAATAGGCATTGTTTTAAGATTTTATTGTGTCTTCCTTCATTTAACCCTCTCAACAACTCTGAGATACCATATAATCTCTGTTTAACAAATGACGAAACAGAGGCATAGTGACATGCAGAGGCATAGTGACATGCAGCAACTCTTTGTGGTCACAGAGCTAGCATCTGGCTGAAGAGGGCTGGGAACTTGGGTAGTCGGGTGGTAGGGGTGATTGTTTGGGCTAAAGCAACCTGGGATTCATCCTAGGCTGTGCTGTTGCTCTAATGTCTGGAAACTTCAAGGTAGGATGGAAAGAATACGTACTTTGGAATCAAACTGATTTGGAATTTTACTAAGATTTGGCTACTTTACTTTTGTGTAAGTGTGGGACAGGTTGTTTGATCTCTGCACTTCAGCATTCTCTTTAATAAAATGTGAATAATTATGTAATCTTACAAATGAGGGTTTTGTTTTTCTAAACTAACACTAAATCTCAATGTGCTAATAATTCAGTTCAGTTCAGTTGCTCAGTCATGTCCAACTCTTTGCGACCCCATGAATTGCAGCACGCCAGGCTTCTCTGTCCATCACCAACTCCCGGAGTTTACCCAAACTCATGTCCATCGAGTCGGTAATGCCATCCAGCCATTTCATCCTCTGTTGTCCCCTTCTCCCCCTGCCCTCAATCTTTCCCAGCAGCAGGGTCTTTTCCAGTGAGTCAGTTCTTTGCATCACTTGGCCAAAGTACTGGAGTTTCAGCTTCAGCATCAGTCCTTCCAATGAACACACAGGACTGATCTCCTTTAGGATGGACTGGTTGGATTTCCTTGCAGTCCAAGGGACTCTCAAGAGTCTTCTCCAACACCACAGTTCAAAACCATCAATTCTTCCGTACTCAGCTTTCGTCACAGTCCAACTCTCACATCTATACATGACCACTGGAAAAATCATAGCCTTGACCAGATGGGCCTTTGTTGGCAAAGTAATGTCTCTGCTTTTTAACATGCTATCTAGGTTAGTCATAAGGTTCCTTTCAAGGAGTAAGCATCTTTTAATTTCATGGCTGCAGTCACCATCTGCAGTGATTTTGGAGCCCCAAAAAATAAAGTCTGACACTGTTTCCACTGTTTCCCCATCTATTTCCCATGAAGTGATGGGACCAGATGCCATGATCTTAGTTTTCTGAATGTTGAGCTTTAAGCCAATTTTTCACTCTCCTCTTTCACTTTCATCAAGAGGCTTTTTAGTTCCTCTTCACTTTCTGCCATAAGGGTGGTGTCATCTGCATATCTGAGGTTATTGATATTTCTCCCGGCAATCTTGATTCCAGCTTGGGCTTCTTCCAGCCCAGCATTTCTTATGATGTACTCTGCATATAAGTTAAATAAGCAGGGTGACAATACACAGCCTTGACATATTCCTTTTCCTATTTGAAACCAGTCTGTTGTTCCATGTCCAGTTCTAACTGTTGCTTCCTGACCTGCATATAGGTTTCTCAAGAGGCAGGTCAGGTGACCTGATATTCCCATCTCTTTAAGAATTTTCCACAGTTTGTTGTGATCTACACAGTCAAAGGCTTTGGCATAGTCAATAAAGCAGAAATAGATGTTTTTCTGGAACTCTCTTGCTTTTTCAATGGTCCAGTGGATGTTGGCAATTTGATCTCTGGTTCCTCTGCCTTTTCTAAAACCAGCTTGAACATCTGGAAGTTCATGGTTCACGTATTCCTGAAACCTGGTTTGGAGAATTTTGAGCATTACTTTACTAGTGAAAGATGAGTGCAATCGTGTGGTAGTTTGAGTATTCTTTGGGATTGCCTTTCTTTGGGATTGGAATGAAAACTGACCTTTTCCATTCCTGTGGCCACTGCTGAGTTTTCCAAATTTGCTGGCATATTGAGTGCAGCACTTTCACAGTGTCATCTTTCAGGATTTGAAATAGCTCAACTGGAATTCCATCACCTCCATTAGCTTTGTTCATAGTGATGCTTTCTAAGACCCACTTGACTTCACATTCCAGGATGTCTGGCTCTAGGTGAGTGATCACACCATCATGATTATCTGGGTCATGAAGATCTTTTTTGTACAGTCCTTCTGTGTATTCTTGCCACCTCTTCTTAATATCTTCTGCTTCTGTTAGGTCCATACCATTTCTGTCCTTTATCGAACTCATCTTTGAAGAGATCTCTGGTCTTTCCCATTCTATTGTTTTGCTCTATTTCTTTGCATTGATTGCTGAGGAAGGCTTTCTTATCTCTCCTTGCTATTCTTAATTACTGACCTTTAATTACTACTTATTTATTTATTTTTGAAAGTAGAGTTGATTTACAGTTGGCCTTTTTAACGATTGAAATGTGGCAGATTTTGTTTGATTTTTAAGTGAGAATGTAACATTCAGAAACTTCTTAGAATTAATGTTAGCCAGATATTCTTGATATTAAGACAAAATTCAGACTAAGTAATACATATGCATACAGAAGAGTTGATCATATTACTGCCGTTTTGGCGTGAAGAAAACCACCTGGTTTTAGACTTTTCATCAAATAGCAAGACAGACATTAGTATAATGAAGTTTTGCTTTAAAGAACTTTGGCAAATTATACAATGAATGGCAACATCTACTGAACACTATGTGCCAGGCAGTATATAAATAAATTATACTGTGTTACCACATGTGGTTCTTGTAAGAACCTCACATAGTATGATTAAGTATCACAATGTTCGCTTTATGAAGGAGGAAACTGAGGCAGAGAGAAGTAAGATCATGCAACTTGTAGGCTGCTGAACCAGACATCAGTCCAAATCCTGTCTCCAACCCCTGTGCTCTGAATTCTAATGACTGTCTCTAAACCAAATCCAATAATAAAAATGATTCTTAAAGGTGTAAATTAGCCAGAAGAAAAACCACAAATTTGGAAAGTTTCTTTAAAAATAAAAGCATTTTTGAAAGTTAAATAATTTATTAGGTATGTATCATTATGACATCTAACTTAAGTTTAACATTAGTCAACCCACTTAGAGTTGAGTTACGTCTTTATGTTTAGATTGTTTTTCAAAAAACATGCCTAGGGTCAAAAAGGTATTAGAGGGACTTCCTTGGTGGTCCCGTGCAGCGGGCCCAGGTTCGATTCCTGGTTAGGGAACTAGATCCCATGTGCCACAACTAAGACCCAGTGCATGCCAAATAAATAATAAATAAATTTTAAAAAAATATTAGAATTCATACTATAGAGATCAAACTGTGAGTTAAACCAAATAGTGCATTATCTTTCAATGACATAAGCAACTTGAAATAATGCAATGAATATTTCATTTTTCATTACATTTACCTCCAGTATCTAAATGATGAGAGTTTCTGAAATAAAATTTGTGTCCAAATTAATGGTGAATCACCTCTCTTCCAGGGTTCCCCTAAATTTTGCTTGAATTTTGATGATGACTATAGTGAAATTAATGATATTCCTAGTATTCTAAAATGTGCTACAAATAATCTTATATTAATTATGATTTAAATATTTAGAATGTTTAAATTTAAACTAGATTTAAATATTTAGTTTAGCAGAGTAGCATTTATTTACTTTGTAAATAAATTAACTCATACTCTGGATTATCTCTATAAATTCATGTGACTTGTATTCTAATATGCGTCCCTGAGCGGAAGAGGAGGAGGACTAAGTTGTGTTGTAAATAGCTGCCAAAGTGGAGTAGATCTCTGGCGACACTCTGTTATCTTAG
This sequence comes from Muntiacus reevesi, assembly GCF_963930625.1. Taxonomy (NCBI): domain Eukaryota; kingdom Metazoa; phylum Chordata; class Mammalia; order Artiodactyla; family Cervidae; genus Muntiacus; species Muntiacus reevesi. The sequence goes on along the minus strand of NC_089261.1, from coordinate 51,928,395 downwards.
TGTACTGAGCTGAAAATTATTGGAAGACTCCTTCAATTGTCTACTTATGTGTGAGCAAAGGGTAGAAAATGTTGACTATCTTTGTTTTAAAGGACTAGTGTTTATAAAACTATTGTGTGTGTGTATATGTGCTCATACACACACACATGCACTCATGTACATCTGTGTATATATCTGTGTCTCTTTGTATTTGTGTCTGAATGGATTCTTAGGTAACCGAGTTATGTAGAAGACATTTTAAATTTCATGTTTTATATGGATTGTAACCAAAAATTAGGATAAACTGTGGACAAACTACATTTCCCATGGTTTTGGTGCTTGTAAACTGTGTCTTAGCACACTGTGCAAATGGAGATTATTCATAGTTCAAATACAGAAAAGCTGGACAAATATTATAATGTGGCACATTTCTCTAGAGGTATGCAAAATTCAAAAGCATCTGTACCATAGAAGTTAGTGATATCTTATGATTTGGGATGAATGTATTGCCTGAGTCCCACCTTTGTTCACACCATTTTACAGTAGTTATTAGAAGTTAAGTGTACTAGTGTGTGTGTGTGTGTGTATGAGTGTTTGTGTATGTGTGTGTAACTTTCTTCTCCTGGTTCCTGCTATAATCAGATTTGATGCCAATTTCAAATCAGATTTTAATAATGCCACAGGTCTAATCTTATAATCAAGGAAACAAGATAGCTTTATAGAAATATCAAGAGAAATCTTTTGTCTTATTTGCTGATTTGTAGAAATGTGCAATCTGATTATCCTGAAATGGGACACAAAATTTGAGGTTATTAATAACCTCTTTGGAAAAATAACTATTTAAAAGTCATTTTCCACATTATTGTCATTGAAGTTAAATTGTAGTTACAATAAATGAGAACTAGACCTGAAATTTATCTTTCTCATTAAATTTACTGTTCAGTTTCAACAAAACAATATCATTTGTCATTTGGAATTAATGTAATTTTTATATTATATAAGAACAGTAAGTATATGTTTATACATTTTATTCATATTTGATTTTTAGTGATGTCCATTGCTTTCGGAATAAAATAAATTTAAGTTCATGTTGTGAGTCTGTGAGAACCTTTTCCTTTGAAAGAAACATTTACTAACTGAAGAATATGCCCTTTCAAATATTTTATTATTATTCAAACAATAAATATGTAAGCATTCTTAGCTGAAGAACTTAGCCATATAATTATATAAGTCATTCAAACTCATTTGTATAAAATATCCTGAGGGACGATGTTTGCAGAAGTGTATTTTTAGCCTTTCACTAAACATCTGCATCCTATATTAATGCATTAGTGCTTATTTGTGTATGGGGAGCTAAGAAACTTGTACATTTTTGAGAATTTTACCTAGCAAAAATCTGAAAGCAATCATAGTGTAAAATCCTTAGTGCCCTTGAGTCTCCATAGCATTTTAGCTGGAGTTTTACCCCAATATTATTTTCTCTGATGAGGACTGCTCATGATCTGCTATTTCCTAAAAAGGAGCTCTTGGAACCCATTTCCAGTCATGCTGTGATTTTTTTTCATTTTAAATCTAGACTACCTTTTGACTTCTATAAAGGCATGAGAGGAGAGTGATGGACATAGGGTTTCAATGGTGATTATACATAATTCTTTGCTTAATCTGCTTTGCAACTTTAAACTACTTGGCAGCTTTGAGGTATTGTCTCCTCTTCTATAGGTATATATCTAATCTGGGGATAAAAATTGAGAAATAAATGAGGTAAAAATAAAGCATTGTTCAACGTCGCTTTTTTCTTTTCTTTTCTTTTTTTTTTTTATTGCCTTAGAGTTGGGAATGATTGCTTTCTACATTGGCATTTGAGAGAAAAAATTTGGCTATTATGGTTTTTCTTGTTATTTTTATTAAGCCAATGAAAAAGGATGGTAGCAGTTCAGCCACTGGGGTGCTGGAACAGAAAATTGAGGGGCCCCCAAGGACCTTGATACCCATTTTTGAAGTTCAATTCCAGTCACTAAGATTAGAGCAGCCCTTCCAAAATGAGGGTCACAAATGCATTTGTGATTTAGACTATTTGTCTGGATGCTGTCAGGGAAACAATTGGCTATTATTGAACAGAACTGCTGATTTTCTCTTTGTACCACTTTTTTTTTCTTTTGTTTTGGTTGTCTCTGAATGGTAAAGTCTGACAGCAAGTAAAAAAAAAAATACTAGTTATGTGGAAGAGAGGAATATGGAAACAGAAAGGGAAAAACAAAAAGAGATGAAGAAGGAAAAAGAGGCAACTTTTCACTTTCACATGGCATTGATTTTAGTCTTGAGTGATGTAGTTTAATTAAAAATATATTTATTGAGCATGTACTATGTAATAGGCATTATTAATTGATGGGAGGGGTACAAGTTACACCAAGTGAAGATCTATGTCATCAAGGAGCTCATACTCCAGTGTGGGGGAGCAATGTAATCACCATTTTCCTAGAGTTTGTCTCATCTGCAGCCTCTCCAAGGGTTAGCCCTCACAGTGCCCCTGGGACCCCTCCCTGATCATAGCTGGTCGGTGGGGAATAGACACAGCCCAGAGGAAGCCAGTCCATACTGACCAAGCAGGGACTCAAGATTCCTCGGGCCGAGTCTTGAATGAGTGTGCCTATTATCAGAATCTCTCCAATCTATCAGCAAAGCTTTCCAGTTTCTCTCAAAAAGTTGCATGTCAAATCTGCTCCCTCCCCTCCGCTTCCCTCCTGCCTAGTGGTAGAATGTTACCTTAGCCTCTCACTTGGTTTCCCCATTTGCAGCTTCTTACCTGTTAAGTCCATTCTCCAGTTAGACCTGGTGCTCAGTCATGACCAACTCTTTGCAGCCCCATAGACTATAGCCCACCAGGCTCCTCTGCCCACGGAATTTTCTAGGCAAGAATACTGGAGTGGGTTGCTATTTCTTACTCCAGGGGCATCTTCCTGACCCAGGGATTGAATCCATGTCTCTTGGGTCTCCTGCGTTGGTAGGCTGATTCTTTACTACACCACCTGGGAAACCCAGTTAGACCAAGTCGGCTTTAAAACCAGCATCGGATCAGGTCATTCTTTTACTTAAAGACTCTCAGTTGGTTTCCCTTTGCATTGAGAACAACTCCACAACTTGACCCCTCCCATGTTCAGGCCCTGGGCTTCTTCCCCCTCACTCTCTTGTCCCTTCCCTATACTCCAGCCACTTGGGCCTTGTTTCAATTCCTCCAAAATGGTAAGGTGATTTCTACATCCCAGCCTCTGCACACAATACCCCTCTTTGTGGGTTGCTATTCTGTTTACCCTTCACATACTGCCTCCCCTGAATATTTTCAGGCTCAGCTTAAATTTTAGCTTTAGCAGATGCCTTTGCACAGTATACCCACTATGGTAGGTTCCACTTCTGACTCTTGCTGCAACCTGGGATTTTCTTCCCAACACTTACACACACACACACACACACACACACACACACACACACACACACACACACACACACACACACACACACACACACACACACACTCTTACTTAGGTACTTTCTGATGGTCTCACCAGATTGCAAGGAGCATTGTTGTCTACTGTAGATCTTGTACCTTACACAGTACTTAGATCTGTATAAGAAAAATCATGAAAACATTCAGTGAATAAGCAAACTTAAGACAGAGGAATTGTCTGTCAGTGGGGAATCTGAAAGTTAAGTATCTTGAGTCCTGAGTAAGCTTAGCAGTGTCGTGTGGAGGTTGACTACGGCAGTTTGTTTTGGAGTCAAAGATATCTGGGTTCATACTGTTGCTCCACCACTTACTAGCAGTGTTACCTTAGGCAAATTAACCTCTGTGAATTCCCTTTCTTAATATGTGATGTGGAGGTAATACCTTTTTACAAGATTCTTGTAAGGATATATAATCATGTATTCAAGGTAATTGGCATGAATAACAACAACATTTATTTAATACTCTTCATGCCAAGCCCTTCAGGCTAAGAACTTTACAGAGCCATTTCACTTGCTCTCTATCAGTCCTGCAAGATACAAACCGTCCTTCTCATTTTACATATGAGGAGCTTGGAAAAGGATACATTTAAGGTCACGTAGCCAGTAAGTGGCAGAATTGGGATGAACTCGGGACTTTTAATTACAAAATCTAATCTTACAAGCTCTAAGCCTATACTTCTAAATAGAAGTAAGTAGTTATTGTTTATGAAGTTAGTGTAGTATTTATTATATAAGTGGATAAAAGTAATCTTTAAAATATCAAGGTAATGTGTGACTCCTAACAGAGACAAGGTTGCCTTTGTTTTGGTTTCTTCCATGAGGTCCAATTGAACTCTGTACCTTCTCCTTCCAATATTTGTCAGATTGTTCTACTATCTGTAACTTTTGATGAACTACTCTTGTGTTTGTTGCATCTTCTCTGGGTCATGGTGGATTGTATTTTCTTGAGGTTTATAATTTTTTTACTGTAAAATTGCCTTCTATGGGTGTTGTTTCATTTTGGGAACTTCCCCTGGGCATTGAGCTGTGGAAGGGTCCTCGCCAAATAGATTTCCATTTGCTTCTGCCTGGAGTCTATGGATTAAGCAATGTAGACCATTTTTTAGTTTGAGGTCTCTTTATAACAGAGGTAATGCCTGGGCTTCTCGTCTTGACTTCTGATTGAGATCTTTCTGCCCACATTCCTCCGTTCCAACAAGCTCAGTAAAATAGCAGTTTTCCTTGCAGTTTTCTCTGGGTTAATGGTCAAAATTTTTGTACTCTCATTTTTAGAGATGGGCGAGATCTTTGAGGCTGTTGAATTTTTTTTCAGTTTTTAGAGTGATTTCCGCCCCCCCCCCCCCCTCTTTTTTAAAACAGGCCAATGGCTACTTACTTTCTCCACATACATATGTTAGAACCTCTGCCCCAGCACCCCCACCCTGACCCCACCACCTCAGTTCCTTATCTGGAGCTAAAACCCTATTGGCATCACCCTCTGCTTATTGTAATGGCTTTCCCATCACTCATTGTTTCCTCAACCTAGACCCTACTCTTATTTCTTTTGAGGTAGCTGTGTATTTGATTTTTTTGGACATGTTTTATTTTATTTAGAATTTTCATGCATTTATTGTGAGAGCTGAGCTTAAGTACATCATCTCAGTCTATCATGTTTCCAGAAGTCGAAAAGCACAGAAGCTGAAGTAAATGATTTCTTGTATGTGGATGAAATATTTTACATAAAGCGATAGGGAAAGCTGTGCTGTGTTAAGTCACTTGGTCATGTCTGACTCTTTGTGACCCTATGGATTGTAGCCCACCAGGCTCCTCTGTCCCTGGGATTTTCCAGGCAAGAATACTGGAGTGGATTGCTGTACCCTCCTCCAGGGGATCTTCCCAACCCAGGGATTGAACCTGCATCTCTAAAGTCTCCTGCATTGGCAAGATTACATGGATAGAAGTGTCGAGTGGAGCTGCAAAAGCCATGCAAAAGGATGGGCTTTATTCTGTAGACCATGGGGAGTCAAGGAAGGCTTTTGCATAAGTGCATAGTGTATTAAATTCTATCTTCTTAACAAGCTAAGTCGATAGTAACATAAAGAATGAATGAAAAACTGAGAGATCAGTGACATAGAAACAAATTAGAATACCCCTGGAAATGTTGAAGGCAAAGACAGTTGAGTGACTGGCTCAAGCAAGCATTGGAAACAGAAGGAAGAGGACAGACCCGAGAGAAAAGGAAAAGATACACTTTTCAGCATTGGAGACTTATTGCATAGGAGAGAAAAGGGAGAGGGAATCAGTGATAACTCTTAGGCTTCTGGCCTGGATGATTAGAAGGATATTTAGTTAGATAGGTTATCACTGATAACAGGCATGACATTGCCCTGTTCCCATGCTGTAAATATGTCAATTTATGGTGGCATCCAGGAGGACCAAACATTGTGGCGTGACTGGGTAAGTAGGCAGTGTAATGGGCTGGTAGATTGACAATAGTCCTGTTTAGTGGATTATATTAAGTGTGACTAAATTAGGTAGAAGTCTTCTAATGTTGTGAGTTCCATATGTAAACTGTCAGGAAGTGGGATTTGATTCCTTTAGCTCCATAACTGCATCCTCTGGTTTCCCAGTTTTTTATATGGTAGAAGGATAGTGAATTTTAAAGGTGAATTGTTTTTTCTTTTCTCTGTCTGGGAATGAAATATTTGGTCTGTAGGTGGAGAGAAGTAAAATTAAATGAAACCATACAAAATGACTGAAAAAAAAAAAAAAAACCCGCTGTACGTTAGCAGTTTATAAACATTTTGTGCTGACAAAGCTCGGCAAGTCTGGACAGAAACTCTTGCACAAATGTGATTATAAGGCTTCCTTCACTGCAGCAAGAACTAGCTCAGCAAAGGGACTCAAAAGAATAATCTTTTATAATTTATCCTTTTCCTTTTTCTTTTAAGCAGAGATGCTTGGTAGGAAATACACAGAGATTTCCCCATGTAGTACCAGTGCAAACCCATAGGATTTCTTTGTTTTAAAGAACTGCTGCTGCATTCTAGAGATGGGGAAGGGGCGATGCTGCAGTCAAGCTCATTGAGACTTCTTCAGAAATTATCTCCACCAACAAAGACGCTTTACCTGCTTCCCGCAATTATTTCTTCTACCTGCTTTTATTTCCTTTAGGGTTGAAACCTGTAAACTCCAGCAAGCATTAAGAGAGTTGACTTTTTGACTTGAAAAGGATGATTACAAGCCAGTATCTGTGTTTTCAAAGACCAGGTCTCCAGTTTAGCCTGTGCTCCGAGGGCGGTCACAGCGGCATTGCCCAGCACTGTGGGAAGCTTTGGGGTCAAACGGAATGGCATTTTAAGTTGAGAAAGCTTTGAAGATCAAGATTTTTTTTAAAAAACAATCCTACTGAGAGTCAACCATTTATGAATTGTGCTCGGAGAACGCTGAACTGGGAGTCAGGAGAGCTGGATTCTGGTCTTCTTTCTGCCACTACCCATTGTTGTGACCTTAAGTAAGACCCTTAACCTCTTGGGGCTTCCGTTTCTTCGTTTGTAAAATGAAGGCGACAGAATAGATTAGTGGGTCCCAGATGCTGTTCATTGATGAGACACTTCCAAATCCCTGAAAACTTTGAAATCTTTCCAGGCAGAACTCTGAGATTTTGATTTGTAAGACTGGGGTGTATGTCAGGAATCTGTCCTTTGTGAAGTTCCCTTGGTGATTTAGATATGCAGTTAAGATTGGAAACAATGGTCCAAGTGATTTTTGTTTTTGTTTTATTCTAAAAGTTATTTTGAAAAAACCCTCAAAGTTCCTGAGGAGTACAAGGGGTTCCCTTGTATTGTTCACCTAGTCTTACCAATTGTTAACATTGTCACACACAAGCTCTGTGTGTGCAGATACATACCTTTTTATTATTAATATTTTTCTAAACCATTTGAGAGTAAATTCTAGACATCATGATACTTAACATCAAAATACTTTAGCATTTATCTTCTTAGAACCAGCACATTCTTTTATTATCATGGCACAAGTATCACATTCAGGAAATTTAACTGATCAGATAACTGATTCAGTTATCTAGTATACGATGCTTTCAAAGTTTACTGATTTTTTTCCTGTACTCTTTATATCTAGTTGATTTTTTAAAAAATCTATATTGAAGTATAGTTGATTCACAATCTTAATTTCTGCTTTACAGCAAAGTGATATATATATGTGTATATATATATATATTCATTCATCTTTTCTATTATGATTTATCACAGGATGTTGAATATAATTCCTTGTGCTATAGAGTAAGACCTTGTTGTTTATCCATCCTGTATATCTAGTTGATTTTTAAATACATTTAAAATTTTTGAAATTATCACATAACTTAAAGAAAAACAGAAAGTACAGTACAAACAATTTTATTCCTGAACTGTTTAAAGGTAAGTTGCCACGCCACGTTCTCTCAATAATCCAGTGTGTATTTCCAACAAAGACTATCTTGTATGTAACCACAGAGGAATCATCAAATGGAGGAAGTTAATATTTATACATTATTATCTAGCCCTCAGTTTTGTGAATTATCTCAATTATATCTTTGATAGAAAATATCCAGTTCAGAGTCATCTGTTACATCTAGTTGTCATATCTCTTTAGTCTCTCTTACTGTGAAGCAGTTTCAGATTTCCTTGACTTTTATGACCTTGATATTTTTAAAGATTGCAGGCCATTTGTTTTGTAGAATGCCCTTCAATATGGGTTTGTTTTTTACCTTGTGATTCAGATTATACATGTTTCAGGGATACTGTAGGTGTGATTCTGTACTCTTTTCACTGTATCTTGGTGGCATATAATTTTGACATATCTAAATACTGAGAATCTTCACTTGGATTGCTTGATAAAGGTGGCACCTTCCAGGCTTCACCACTGCAAAATTACTTTCTCCCTTCATAATTAATGACTGTTTTTAGGAGAGCTACTTTGAAACTAAATGTCTCATTCATCATCAGACATTTAATTTATTCATTCATGGATTTATAGTTTCCTATTATACTCAATGAGTGATAATCCATCACCATCGTTATTTTGATACTTAAGTTCTCCTGATTTGGCAGTAGAAGCTGCTTTACACTTTGACATATATCCCTGTCGTTCTTTGAGTACTTCCTGGTTCTTTGCTCTGAACAGATGTTCTAGGATCATCTTACATTTCTTCTCCCCAGACCTGGATTCAGATTGTTCTTCAAGCAGCCCTGCTTTTTCTTCCTAGGGGATGGTATTTAGGAGCCCAGATATGGGCAATGAGTGTGCTCACTGCTGTCGTCATATTGATGGTGTTAGTCATAGGGAAAATGTGTATCCATGTGTGTGTATACTCACATGTGTGTATATACACACACACACATATGGGCTTCCCTTAGGGTCTTCCCTGGTTGTTGAGATGGTAAAGAACCAGCCTACAATGCAGGATCCACGGGTTTGATCCTTGGGTTGAGTAGATCCCCTGGAGATGGAAATGGCAACTCACTCCAGTATTCTTGCCTGGAGAATGCCATGAACAGAGGAGCCTGATGGTCTACAGTCCATGGGGTCACAAAGAGTTGGATGTGACTTAGTGACTAAACAACAACACTATATAATATATCTACACATATATGTATGTACCTGATACACACACATACACAATACCAGTTCACCAACATTCCACACACATATTCCAACAACTATTTATGTTTCTCTATCTGTCCATCTATTGAATAATACAAGTTTACACCATACCTCCAGTTCTTACAATTCAATACAACAGTATCACAGGGCCATTCTACTTTACTTACTTTCTGCATTTGTAACCTACTTTGTCAGAAGTGGGAAACCCACACCCACTCTCCTCATCTATTTATTCTTTGCTCTCTCCCTGTAATGGCCGATTTCCTGTCGCCCCGTCATTTTCTCTCCCACACTGACACCCTCCTCCCCTGCTTGGGCTCCAGCACGTCACATCACATTCCTGCCCGCACTGCCCATCCCAAGGCAGTCCTTGTCACTCCGCTCGCATCTGATACCTGTCCCAGGCCATCCCCGTGTGGACCCCTCCTCTCCTCGCTGTGGTGTTCAGATGCTTCTCATGGGTGGGGCCATCTCCCAGTGGGGACACTGTCTACACTTCTCAGGCTCTTCCTCACCATCCAGCCCATCTTCCCACTTCTTAGGTCTAACACCCCATACGGGTTGCCCCGATTTGGGGGAAACTTGCGGCTCTGGTCAGGCTCTGACAACCTCTCTCTGGGCCCTGGGGGCTGCTCCTACCCTGATATAGGTTCCAGCTTGTTTGCCCCAAAAGGAAAAAGTGCCCCCTTTCTGCTCCTTGTAGTATGACAACAAAGAAGTTTAACTAGATAGTACAGACTTTATTCACCCAAATCCATGGAGACTGAAGAGGGGGAGAGCATTACATAAAGGCTGTTCAAAAAATGAATCATAAAATATCAAATGACCTGGAGAAATAATGATTTCTTAGATTCACAGACTTGGAGAACAAACTTATGTTTACTAGTGGGGATGGAGTGGGGATAGTTAGGGAGTTTAGGAGTGACAGGAACACACTGCTATATTTAAGCTGGATAACTAACAAGGACCTATTGTATACAGCACAGGGAACTCTGCTTAATACTATGTAACAACATAAATGGGAAAAGAATTTGGAAAGGAATAGATACAGGTTTATATAACTGAGTCACTTTGCCTTACACCTGAAACTAATACAACATTGTTAATCAACTATACTCCAGTGTAAAATAAAAAGTTTAAAAAATGAAAAAGCAAAATTTGGTATGGGTTGACTAGCCAGTGCTGATGGACAAAATTTCATCATACTTGAGCAGTATTTCTAACTTTATCATAACTTTGAAAGGTTGAATCTGACTTAGGATTATAGATACAGAAAACATGGCCATGTGGTGGTACTGGAAATTCTTATTTGGGGCAGGAGCTATTTCATAATACCAGATTTCTTTAAGGGGGACTTACAGTTTGGAACTGTGAACTACTTATGCTGACAAAAAGAACTCTCCTTATCTCTCAAGGTTTCACTGTCAAAATGCCTTTAGTGGTAAAAGGATGGATTTTTGTTATGAACAGGAAGAAATTGTGACCTTAAGAACTGTGACTTATTGGAATGGGTAACCATGGAATGTGAAGATATCCTATGGAGATTTTTGACAAGAGATAGGACTTGGGGGATAAACTGGAGGCCTAAGGAACCCTCTGGTATTTTGTACCACTTAAGTCAATACCAGTTTGGTGCTTGTAAATAAAAGCATAGTTTATTTTTAAATTTTTTTAATTTTTAAAGTTGAAGTTTAATTAATTTACAGTGTTATTAGTTTCTGGCATACAGCAAAGTGATTCAGTTATATATATTTTTTGTATTTTTTCTATTACAGTTTATTACAAGATATTGAATGTAGTTCCCTATGCTATATAGTAGGTGCTTGTTGTTTATTTTATAGTAAAATAAATATAGATACAGTAGTTTGTATATGTTAATCCCAAAGTTCTAAATTATCTCCCCCCACTTCTTCTGGGTAACCATAAGTTTGTTCCCTATGTCTATGAGTTTGTTTCTATTTTGTAAATAAGTGCATTTGTGTGTTTTTTTAGATTCCACATATAAGTGATATCATATATTTGTCTTTTTCTGTCTGACTTCACTTATATGATAGCCTCTAGGTCCATGTTGCTGCAAATGACATTATTTCATTCCTTTTTATGGTTCAATAGTGTTCCCTTTTATAATTATACTACATCTTTTTATACACTTATCTATTGATGGACATTTAGTTTGCTTCCATATCTTCACTGTTGTAAACAGTGTTGCTGTGAACGTTAGGGTGAGTGTATCTTTTTGAATTATAGTTTCTTCTGGATATATGCCAAGGAGTGAGTTTACTGGATGAAGAGATGGTTTCTTAAGCGCTGCATGCCTCGTGTATGTTATCCATTAGATTATTTGTTGTATAGACAAGTGATAGATTTTGATAAAGCCAATAATTATAAAATCATAATTAAATAGTTGTAAGCTATCTGTTCTTTAAGGCATGATATTTTGTCAGCTGTGGCATTATCAAATGAATCAAAGTGAATGTTTTGATTATAAAGAATTTCTGGGAAAGTTGCCTTGGTTTCGGTCACTGGGCCCGGAGCTGCCCCTTGTGGTCCCGTGGACCGTGCCCTGGATAATCCCCGGGGGCACTGCTCACCCAGACTGTGATGTGGAAAGTGCCCCTGGAGGTGAGTGGTGAAGCCTCCCTGAAAGGGCTGCATGATGTGCCATCACTCATCCGCTTCTCTCATACTTCGGCACCAGAGAAAAAGGACTTGGAACCAGGAAAGGGGGAGAGATTATTGACGTTGGCTGTACACTGAGCCTATTAACAAGCTCCTTTTCTGATCTAGAGTCCCTGTCCACAGCCCTTGGAGTACATGTGGACATTCCCACCGAGTCAGTGTGTGGACACCCTGGCATTTAAACAGTTTAAAATTGCAGGGACTTTGTGTGTCAGTGAGGGGAATTAGAAAGAAAGTGGCTCTTTGCTGTGTAATTATGTTTTATTGAATTAGCAGAGTGGCATGACCTTCAAGCTAGTCTGTGGGATGCCAAGAGAATTGTCTTTGCTAGCCAACCTACCTGCCCTGCTGATGGCAACATCACAGAACTCCGGGGAGTCCATTTTGAACGTGTAAAGAAAGACAACTGAGTGTTGAAGAACTGATGCTTTTGAACTGTGGTGCTGGAGAAGACTCTTGAGAGTTCCTGATACAGCAAGGAGATCAAAATCAATCCTAAAGGAAATCAACCCTGAATATTCATTGGAGGGACTGATGCTGAAGCTCCAGTACTTTGGCCACCTGATGTGAGGAGCCAACTCATTGGAAAAGACCCTGATACTGGGAACGATTGAGGGCAGAAGAAGGGGATGACACAGGATAAGATGGTTGGATGGCATCATTGACTCAATGGACATCAATCTGAGCAAACTCTGGGAGATAGTGGAGGTCTGGCAAGCCTGGTGTGCTGCAGTCCGTGGGGTCACAAAGAGTCAGACAAGGCTTAGCAACTGAACAACAAGGAACTCTGCGAGATTAAATCCCTTTTTCCATTAACAGAAAAGGGAACACTTGATGTATAGCCAGTCTTAACCAGAAGAGGGATTCGAAACATTTGGCAAGATCATATCTGAAACATGGGCTGAGTTCTTGAGTCTTGCTCGGTTGAGGCCATAGCTAGCCATAGACCATGGCCCCCTGAGCCATGCACAAGGGCTATTTCAAAGAGTCCTTTTTAGTGGGACTATTTTAAATGGCTTTCTTCACTTTGATGCATTTTCAACGTTGATTAAGAGGATTAAGTAATGAACATGCTGATCTGTTTGTGACAAACGGATATTGATAGTATGGCAGAGAGAAGTCAGCAGTTTCTGATGCTAATAATCACGGACCATGTGTTGCTCCGGGGCTCACTCTGCTTTTTCTCATGTATTTCTCCTGTCTGCTCCCCGAGATAGTTCATTATATCTTCAGTGTTGAGATCACAAGATAGGAGACCTTCAGGTAAATCATGGATCTCCACCTTCTGGATAACAATAAATGAAAGAAATTCCTCACCCAGAAGAGTAAAGAAGGAAGACTTGCCTGGTTCCTCTGCACTGGTGGAGGGAGGGTAGCTCCTGTCAGGAGCCTCTCCGGCAGAACTTTACTTCTGTTTAGTCCAGCAGCAATTGTAAGATAGCTTCTTTTTTTCAGAAAGGTTAAAATGTGAAAACTTTTATCTCTTAGTGAAAACATGGTCTGTTTTTTAATCAGCTTCATTTTATAGATTAAGAAAATGAGGCAGAGAAGTGAAACTATCAATACGTATCCAAATTTATTCAAGTAGAAGAGCTGGGATATGGAGCCTGAACTCTTGACTTTTGAACTTGACCCCTTCCAGAGGATTATATCAGTCCAGTATATAAATAACTTGTGTGAGGAAAATGGTTATGTCCATTAGGTATGTCAGGGAGGAAACTTCTCTAAGGATAGAAAATCTGAGTGGATTTTTTAGGTATAAAAAAAATAGGAATGTCTAAAACTCAGCATCCTGTGTTTGGCCCTTCTTGTCATGCTTTTGCCAGAAATATTTTCAAATATTCTAGAATCATATCTTGGAGAAGGAAATGGCAACCCATTCCAGTGTTCTTGCCTAGAGAATGCCGTGGACAGAGGAGCCTGGTGGGCTGCCGTCCATAGGGTCGCACAAAGTTGGACACGACTGAAGCGACTTAGCAGCAGCAGCAGCAGAATCATTCTTTCCCTGAAAAGGAGGGCTTTTTCTCTGATGCTCTTGTGGCTATTTACTTAGAAGTTAAAGTACATAAGAGAGAAATAGTTTCCTTCACCTTTCTTTATCCCTGTTTAGCAAAGGACATGTCTTGTATTTCTTAGACTGAAAATATTTTCTCTAATGTCTACTGCGACCATGTAAAGAAAATGCTTCATTCTCAACACACATAGCTAGATAACATGGCATGGATTTTTCTCAGAAAAAATATTTGAAATTAATATAAAGAATGGTGGTTTTCAAAGATAAACTTTTATCTCCTCTCCAAGGTGTTTTTCTAGGTTCTAATTTTATTTCCTTTTATTTATTTATTCATTGTTGAATTGAAAGCTAATACAAGTATATCACTTGTGGCTTGCTTTGGCATGTTCTCATATTAGTATTTAAATAGCATTTTCAACACAATAATATGGTTATGGAACCATATGATGAAATTGGTCCCTAAAAAGATCAAGAAGTTTCTCAGTCATTCAGATTAATGGGATTATTGCTTCAGTTTAGATTAACAGAATTAATTAATTCCTGCTGCATGGGAGCAATTTCTGTGGTTCTCTTTTTAAACTTTGCAGGAGAGTGAGTCCTGGTTTCATACATTTATCATCACATTGTATTTTTGCATTTACTTTATCCATAGTTTTTTTTTTTTTTTTTTTTTTTTTCTGAAATAGGGAGGCTCTTGCATGTTTCCTAAAAATCTCTCTAATTTGGGGCATTAAAAACTATTAACTGCTCTCTGTTTTCTTATTTCCACCAAGTCAAGTACTTTCTCATGGCCATAGGATACATAAGGTGCCATCCTTGGGCTGAAATAGTGTACATTCTAGGGTTGAGACATTACAAACTCACTGTAAGTGTGATATGCTATAAAATAGGGTTTGTATGAAGTTATCGTTTGCAGGATAGAAAATAACCTGCAGTTCAGGGAGAGTTGAAGGAGAGGTTATTTGAACAAGGAACAAGGCTGTTACAGATGAACAGACCATTAGCAAGTAGAACGGAGGACACGATCGTACAAAACGAGCGTGCCTTCACTGTGGTGCAGCCTGTGGGGGGCTGCAGCATGAGCTTGGGGTAGGGCGCTGTGGATGGTGAAGCCTCCTGGTGAGTCTGCAAGGGAGCTGGGATCACATTAGCAGGAGTTTCATATCTGATACCAAAATGATAGCAATGGTCATCTCAGGAAACCTTCCCAGCCTTTTGGGCACCATTTTCATCTTTTTGTGCCTTATCTCAGGTTTGTGAGCTTTTTTGTTCACCCTGGTGCTCCTGCTTTGTGATAGGAAAACCACAGAGAGAGGAATTTTCTGGTGAAGGGTTTGTTGTAGGGCCAGCTGGGGTGGGCAAATCTCATTAAGTCCAGGTTTTGAAAGCACACACATGGTTTAATAGTTAGGAAATATGCCCAGGGACTTGAAGGACTCAACACACTGAGGAATGGTTGTTTGAGTTTTCTGTCTGTGCTCCCAGGATGTTTGCTGTGCTGGGAAATGGTGAAAAAAGTGATGAGGGATGCCAGCTGAACCCTCTGATTTGGGCTGTCATCCTGGGGAAGGTCTGGGGAGTTTAACGAGGCAAACTATCAAGTTGCTGTAGTCTGAAAAGGTTAAAGAAGCTTAGGGATCACTATTTGTACTTCTTGAGTACTGGAATGTCATGCCAATAGTAAGCAATATGCAATCCGCAGACATAGAAACAACTAGTCCTCTGCATTTGTGAAAGGCTGCCCAGCTTAGAATGAATGGTGAAGTCTGTGAATTCTTTTCCTTTGAGGTTGAATTGAGTCACAAAGACTCAAGCCAGTGGTGAGTGAATCTTGTCAGTCTGTCAGCAACATTTACAAAATTCTCACCATTCACATGCCATATAGTTAGGCTTAAACAAGCCCTCAAAATTTTAGAATACATACCCTATGATGTCAGTGAGCAGCTTTGACTTACTAGCCCAACTAAACTCTACTGTTTTTGTGGAGGTTTAGATTTGGGCTAGACCACAAATTTCACAAGCAAAGGTTTGACTTGGACAAAGCAAGGAAACTATAAGGGGAGGTGATCTTGTGTCATCCTACCAAGAAGCTTTGTTCAAGATGTTGAAATGGTTCTACATTTCATCTGTGATTTTGGTGCTCTTTACATTGCATTTGCAATATATTAGTCAACACCTCTTCTATGTCAGACACTGCCTTCTGCATTGGAGCTCTCAGCTATAATAGTTTGTTTGAAAATAATTGTCTCTCCAGAATTTGACCTTCTGTGTGGTCTACCCTAGGCAGAGTGGTAAATGAGACCCTAGGACTCATCCCATCAGGGAAAACACAGAAGAAATATCTCCAGCATGTCTTCCACCCAATCCTTCCAGGGAAGTCTCTTAGGACATGGCAGAATCAGAATCCTATGAGCGTGTGAGCTAGATGGGCATGGAAAACACCCTCCCTGGTGATTCTGATTTCCTCCCTGCCCAGATTCCTTGCCTGTGTAAGAACTTCTGCTTCTCAAATTTTGAATTATATTAGCCCAGGTGGGATGCATGAGACGAGTGCTCGGGCCTGGTGCACTGGGAGGACCCAGAGGAGTCGGGTGGAGAGGGAGGTGGGAGGGGGGATCGGGATGGGGAATACGTGTAACTCAATGGCTGATTCGTGTCAATGTATGACAAAACCCACTGAAATGTTGTGAAGTAATTGGCCTCCAACTAATAAAATAAAATAAAAAAAAAAAAAATAAAGTAATTTACATCTCTGAAAAAAAAATTTTGAATTATAGACTATTAAAAAATAATGAAAGAAGACAATTGAGGTGATAGAAACAAACTAACACTTCATAAAGCAGGCAATCTCCATCCAGAGAGTATAGCAAAATGGGGCAGAAGACAGGACAGGAAGGTTTCTTAGGATAAAGAATGAAGAACAAGAGGAGAGCAATAGAAAATATCTAATTGGCTGGAGCCATACAGTCAACCTTGTTGTGGGTAAGAAGGAATAAGCAAGTAGGTACACAGCCCAGGGCTGGCTTGATGTTTGGTTATTGGCTGACAGAATATCCTGCATGTCTGACAAAGCAGAATTTTTTTTTTTTTTATGGGGACAGGAAGTTAGCTGTGTTTAAGTTTATTGACTAAAGTCCCCCAGGTGGGAATAGCTCCATCTTGAGTTTAGGAAGGGATTCCGACAATGTGAACCACCTTGGGACCTTGTTAAAGCGGAGTTTTAGATTTTGTAGGTCTGGATAGGTGTGGAGGTTTGCATTTCTTCAAGGTGATACCGGGGCTTCTATTGTAGATCAGTTGGTAAAGAATCTGCCTGCAAAGCAGGAGACCCAAGTTTGATCCCTGGGCCAGGAAGATCCTCTGGAGGAGGAAATGGCCACCCACTCCAGTACTCTTGCCTGGAGAATCCCATGGACAGAGGAGCCTGGCAGGCTACAGTCCGTGGGGTTGCAAGAGTCAGGCACGACTTAGCGACTAAACCACTAAGATGATGCTGGTGGTTCTGACTGCAGACCACACTCAAAGAGCTTCTGTTGCAAGAAAATATCCTTAGGCAAACACTTGATATGCACAACTTTATGTCTATACACCACTTTAAACCAGTTCTCTTTCAGGGGCTGTTGGTTTTCATTGATAAGATATCATGTGGTAAAATAAACAAGGGAAATATATCAAGGCAAGGTAGAAAGAGTTTCAGAAATATATAAATATGGTGCAAAACTCAGTTTTCTGAGGAGATGAATCTTGAGTTGGAAACCACATGAAAGAGGCAAGTGATAGGCTGAATCAACATTGAAATGTGAATGTGATGTAGCATGTGACCTGGAAATGAGAGTGGATAAGCAGTGTTTTTTACTCTGGGAATGTGAATTATCTTCCAGATCAGCCAACTTCATTGCTTTCCTGTGTTTCTGGTTTATATGACTTACTGAAAGGGGAGGGTAGTACTTGAAAGCTTTTAAAAGGTGACAGAAATCATGAGAGTTGCAAACTATTTTCTAATGTTTGTGCTCCTCAGCAAGTTGATTATTTGATTCACCCACCACAAGTTGACACCCTTGTTGGCGGGGGGGGTGGGGGGAGAATTTTTGCAGACATTAAGTCTCCTAAAGATTTTTAAAAAGGGATTTTCCTTTTGGGAATGTGAGGCCTGATTGTAAATAAACCTGTGCTGCATTCACATCAGCAGTCCTGGATTAGTGAAGGGCTTCACTTGTGTGCGCCAAAACATTTTTTCCCCCCCAAAATGGCTAAAACTATGTCATCAGCAGCTTGGAGTTTTGACAGAAAACGACACAGAAATCAGGACCCATTTCTCTTTGTCTTGCACCCTGTATTCAACTAAATGTGACTCTCATAATGAAGTATTTATTGTATCTTCTCAGTGTTTCCAGATTGTTACTATGCTTGCACTTAGTACTCTAGATGTATTTTGCTCTTTCTCATAAATTCCTTTTTAAAAAATTTTTTCATCAAAGATCAATACTTCCAGTTCCCATGATTCTTTTTTTTTCCTTTAGAAGTTATAGCAGTTACTTCTCATGAAAATAAAGTACAAAGAAACTTTTAATACTGTTTGAATAAAAATACTGGAACTGGCTAAAAATGTCCTTGTACAATGATTTCAACTTGTCTGACTACAACACCAGTGTCTACTGAGGGTTGGTTCTTTTAGAATAGAATATAAACTCAACTCCCCAAAGGCATCTGAGAAAGGTGTCAAACCATTGCTGCTTCAAAATATAGGACATATCTTGTAGTTGTGTTGCTGTACATTTTAAAAATATTTTGTTAGGAGGAGATGTCAGTGAATACCAGAAAATGGAATTACAAAGAAGTTAAAATACTCTTCAGATACTTAGGGCAAACAGGTTATGGAAAAAAATCTCAATAGAGAACACTTGTCTAAAAAATTACTATTCTCTGATTCTTCCAGTTATCAGAAGGGTAAGAACCTGTTGCTGTAAATCAATGCAATATATATCATTATTTCACTCAACTGTGGTGTTTCCCAAAGTGTATATCACTCACAGAGGATATTTATTAAAACTGCAGACTCCTGGGCCTGACCTCAGATCTTCTGAATGAGACACATTGAATTTTGCATCTTCCTTGGGTATCCCTAAGTAAGTATTATGCAGTTGAAGTTTGAAAACTACTAGGAAATTTAAAATGAATATTATTTTTATTTTTTGTGACAATGTGGAGAGTTTTTTAAAATTTAATTTTATATTGGAGTATAGTTGATTTATAATGTTGTGTTAGTTTCAGATGTACAGCAAAGTGATTTAATTATACATATCTGTATGTACACGCTAAGTCTCCTCAGTTGTGTCCAACTCCTTGAAACCCCATGGACTGTAGTCCGCTAGGTTCCTCTTCCATGGGATTTTCCAGGCAGAGATACTGGAGTTGTTGACCATTTCATCCTCCAGAGGATCTTCCTGACCCAGGGATAGAACCTGCGTCCTCCTGTGTCTCCTGAATTGACAGGTGGGTTCTTCACCACTGGCACTGCCTGGGAAGCCCAGTTATGCATACACATACATCTGTTCTTTTTCAAATTCTTTTCCATTTAGGTTATTACAGAATATTGAGTAGAGTTCCTTGTGCTGTACAGCAGTTGCTTGTTGATTATTTATTTTATATGTAGTGAAAACTACTAGCAGATTAAGTTGAAAGGGGAAGTCTGCTGGAAGCTTTCCCTGTGATTAGTAAAGAAACTCTTTCAAGAATGGTAGGTAAAAATGAGTTTAAAGTGTTATCTATCCTTCCCACTCTTAATTCCAAGAAACTTTTTCCCTTCAGGTATCACATGTAGTTTTGCATCTAAATATATCAGTTTAAGGAAGTAATTAAAAGTGCTGACACTTCTTTTCATGCTTTAGTTATAACTGACTTAATCAGAGCCCATAAACATCCCAAGGATCTGAAAATTTTTCAGTGTTTGTAAGTACAGAAGTGGTGAAAAACCAAATGAGTAAACTAACTTTGTCTTTCTTTAAAACTAAAAAGAAGGATCTAGGTTTAGGAAAAGAATAGACACCATTTAAAAAGTTTAGTGAGTAAAATAACTTTCTTTGTGCCTAGGTGTTAGTATTTCTTCAAGTATTGGTTTCTTTTGAATCTTAGATCCTGAAAAAGTAGTGGAACTTAGTTAAATAATGCTGTCCTTTTAATGAAGGTATGTATTTTTAAATAATATTTATTAAACTAGTTTTCAAAGTTTTACTTAGCTGTTTTTCAGTTGTAAAAATATTTAAAAGCAATATCTCACATGGAAACTCAGTAGGCAAGAGAGATAAGAATAAAGCTTTCTTGTGTGTGTGTTTGCGGGGGCGGGGTAGACATGTGCAAAGCCTACTCACTCAGTTCCCATTTTATTCTCCCAGAGTAAGGGTCAGCAACTTTTGGCCCAGTGGCCAAATCCCACCACTTCCTATCTTTGCAAGCCAAGTTTTATTGACCACAGCCATTCCCATTCCTTTATGTATTATCTGTGGCTGATTTTGTGCTCCAACACTAGAGTTGAATAGTTGAGACAGACACTTACTTAGGCAAAATGTCAATAAAATATTTACTATCTGGCCCTCTGCAGTTTGCCAGTCACTGTTCTAGAGGGAACAAAGCTTGAGACGCACCTCTCCTTGGTCTTGAGGTGTGCCTCTCAATCCCTGCTGCTCACCTCAGTCCACAATAGGTATTTACTAAAGTATGCTTTGGGCTTCCCTGGTGGCTCAGATGGTAAAGAATCTTCCTGCAATGCAGGAGACCTCTGTTTGATCCCTGGGTTGGGAAGATCCTCTGGAGAAGGGAATGGCTACCCACTCCAGTATTCTTGCCAGAGAATTCCATGGACAGAGGAGCCTGGTGGGCTACTGTCCATGGGGTTGCAAACAGTCAGATACAACTGAGTGACTAACACTTCCACTTCCACTTCCACTTCACAGTATGCTTTGCAATGATGATGATTATAATGATAATAGTGTTCTATATATTGCCACGAAAAGGTAAGCAACTGCTATAGAACTGGTTTTGTATTTCCTAATATATTGACAGTGAATGATACATTTCCTTAGCAAATATTTGGGAACATTTCTTAATATTTTTTTCTCCATGTTGTTTGGGTTTATCTTTTCTCTTGTAAGGTTCATTTTGACGCTATTTATTTTTTAATTTTAATTTTATTGCAGTCTAGTTGATTTACATTGTTGTGTTAGTTTCAGGTATATAGCATAGTGTTCAGTTATATTGAGTTGGCCAGAAAATTTGTTCAAGTTCTTTCATAACATCCTATGGAAAAACCTGAATCAACATTTTGGCCAACCCAATACATGTAGTTACTCTATTTCAGATTCTTTTTTGATATAAGTTATTATAGAATATTGAATACTATTCCCTGTGCTATACAGTAGGTCCTTATTGGTTATCATTTAATTTATAGTAGTGTATATATGTTAGTCCCAAGCTCCTAATTTATGCCCCTCCCCACCAAGTTTTCCCTTTGGTAACCATAAATTTGTTTTTTAAATCTGTGAGTCTGTTTGTTTTGTAAATAAGTTTATTTACATCTGTTAAAAATTAGATTGCACATATGAATAATATCATATGATACCTGTCTTTCTGTCTGACTTCACTTAGTATGATGATGTCTAGGTCCAACTATGTTGCTGCAAATGGCATTATTCCATTCTTTCTTATGGCTGAATAAGAATATTTTGAAACTCTTTAAAACAGTATTAATTCTTTCCTTTTTTCTCTGACCTTTGAGCTGGAGGTGGATTTCTCTAAACAATGACCAGAGCCATCTGAGTTTTTGAGAGCAGAGTGGTAGATGACTGTTCCCTCTTACATGTCTATTTTTAACTGTTAAGAACAGCAGACAAAATATGTAAAATATCTCATCAGTAATAGGTCCTAGTGACAGTAAGTTAAAACATAGTTCTATCTTGAAAGACTGACTTAAACCTATTTGAGGGGTTCCCTGATAGCTTAGTTGGTAAAGAATCCGTCTGCAATACAGGAGACCCTGGTTCGATTCCTGGGCCAGGAAGATCCCCTGGAGAAAGGATAGACTATCCACTCCAGTATTCTTGGTCTTCCTTTGTGGTTCAGCTGGTAAAGAATCTGCCTGCAATGCAGGAGACCTGGGTTCAATCCCTAGGTTGGGAAGATCCCCTGGAGAAGAGAAAGCCTACCCACTCCAGTATTCTGGCCTGGAGAATTCGATGGACTGTATAGTCTGTGGGATTGCAAAGATTCAGACATGACTGAGTGACTTTCACCATCTAGCCATGCTTCTTTAATACCTATGAAATATATTTGTTTAATCAGTGGTGTTATAAGACTTAGCTGTGATTCTCTACTTGGTCTTATGTATAAGGGGGTAACCCAACTTTGAAAAGTTGTTCCCCAAACATAACAGCTTTGATCACCCCTGTCATAGGTGGAGGGCAAAGCATTTTTTTCCCCCTAATTAAGTACATAGTTCAGCTGAAACAAAGTCACACAGATAGGATCATATGGGGGAAATACACTAAATTGCTAAATTTCTAGTCTTTGCAAGAAGTTAATTCCATTTCATTTAATTTTATTGAGCAAGTGCTTTTGAATTGCCAAGTAGAGGACACTAAGCTTCATGATGTAAGGATAATAAAGTCATATATGGCTATTACTGAAAGTCTTAAATTGCATTGTAGAATAAGAGAGGTGGTCTCTGGCTGATAGTGCATGAGGCCTGTATAAAAATCTCTCCGAAAGTTGAAGTATGATGCCTTTAACAAAGCCCAGTTCCAGGCTGAACTTTAAGTCCTGTATACTACTATGCTGTACTGAGTTGCTCAGGTGAGTCTGACTCTGCAACCCCGTAGCCCGCCAGGCTCCTCTGTCCTTGGGGATTCTCTGGGCAAGAATACTAGAGTGGGTTGCCATGCCCTCCTCTAGGGGGATCTTCCTGACCCAGGGATCGAACCCAGGTCTCCTGCATCGCAGGCAGATTCTTTACATACTGAGGCACCAGGAAAGCCCTATATACTACTTCTAGTGTCCTGAATGTCACAGATTGTTGCTGTTCATAATTGTGTTTGGTGGAATTTAAGATGGCACTATAGTTTCCTCCTTGGGACTTACATCACAGTTCAACTCCTAGGTCTCATCCTGGACTCATCAGAAGGCCCATGTTAGCAGAGAAATAGCTTGTTGTAATGTCCTACCTGCCAGGAGAGAAAATAGAATTAGTTGCTCCTTTAGTTAATAGCACTCAGACTTTTAAAGCAGAAACCCATATTTTGAGTATGTGGTGGACTACGATTGAAGTTGAGGTACCAACCACTCATTTCCTTAACAGCCACCTGGAGGCCCGAGATAAGTTCACTGTCCAGGTGTCCCTCTCTGACTGAGAATGGCGGATAGCAGGCTCCATATTGCTTCTGCCTCCTGGACTGCAGCTTGTCTACTGCTGGGCTCTCATGGAGAAGCCATGGAGTTGAACTGATTTTTAAAGCATCCTCCAAAAGAAGCCGAGTGTGCGCTCTAGCCAGAGATGAGTTCTGGTCCTCTTACAGTGGTTTCCCAGTTGCTCAGGGATCAGGAAGAGAGCCTGATCTTGGCTAATCCTCCTCTCTCAAGGTGGCCACATCAAAAAGGGCTCACTCCTAACTGACTTATTCCTTCCACCTGAGAATGTTCTAGAAGCAAAGGCACTTTTTGTTGGATACTTTGTCTTTCCCAGCAAGTAAAAATGGAATAATTCAAATACAAAGAGAAAAGATCTCTTGCCATTAATTTCCTTCTCTCTAATAAAAGAGAATAACACATAATAAAAAATCTAAATATTTTTTTAAAATTGCTTTTCTTTTTTCTAAGGTGAGATAATCAAAACACTATACTTAAAGAAAGCCCCTTGTCCCCTAATACGTTATGCTCTGTGATGGCAGAGGTTGGGTGAATGGAGCTGTCAGGAAGTGGCAAGGATCCTGTGACTGGACAGCTCCTCTTACACGGGGATCGAGATGCTTCTTTTTTTCCCAGAGATGCACTTTGGGGTCCCTCAGTGGGCATGGGACACTAGGTGGGGTTAAAAACATACCAAAATACTTATTAATTCCCATAGTTCATCCAAATGAAATTTCATTAGGAAATGATAAACAAGAAGGAAAAATGCAATTTTACCAGGTTTTTATCCAAATAAAAAGTAAGTTTCTTTTCAATAAGAAAACTCCTGGCTCTCCTACTTTTCATAACACACGTCATCCCCTCACTGATGAATTTATTTCTTCAGTGTTTATATTGCCTGTATAGCATTTTATGCAAGAAAGACTTTCATAACTAGAGCCTTTTTTTTTTTTGATTAAAAATATCCTATGGCATTGAAGTCAGAACTTCTTTCCCGTCTCTCCCTGCAAACCTTTCTACATCCTTGATCGTAACAGCCTAATTGCACCCATTCTTTATTTATCCCTCTGTGTCTTCTGAGCAGTTCCCCAGGTGGTTAGAAATGTTATTTGAAAGACACAGATACAGATGCGTGTTATGCAATTAATAGGCCTTCACTAAGTGGAACCAATAGACCATTAAAATGAATCCGTGCTGTCCAAGCTCTCTCTGTCTCTCTCTCTCCAGCAGTAACCTGACCCAAAGGCTCAAGTGATATGAAAATCTGTCTCTTCAATCCCACCTCTGTTTTAAGTGCCAGAGAAGAACAGGGCACTGATAATGATTTTCTGCTCTCAACAACAAATGTGCAAATCCTTCCATCCCAAGTCTGCCTCCTATTGAGGCTGCTGAATCAGGAGTTGCACCATTTACAATAGAAAATGGAATAATTTGCTTATTCCAAGCTGGAGAGAGGTAGTACCTTGCAATAAATGGCCTGGCTGTATAAATAAAGTAAAAATGGGCCTGAAGCTGTCAGGATTTTTGTTTGCAGGAAATAGGATAACGCTAAGCAATTTCTGGCAGTGTTTCCCAGCTACAGTCCAAGGGCTATTTAGTTAGTAACAGCAATAATGGAAACAGCTTCGTGTCAAGATGGAGCCACAAGTGCCAGGCAGAAAGAGAGCAACAAATATTAGAAGATATCAACCGCCAGCACGGGCTGATTGCAACTAGTGGCTCTGGAAAAATGGAGCATGCCAGGAGCTTTCGCAGTGAGAGAACCAGCTACCGGAAGACCTCAGTGGCCAGTAACAACTCACATCCCCTGCATCCCTGAGCTACCTGCCCAGAAAGGTTAGAAAGAATAATTTATGAGCACTGGAGGCCTGATCTGTTAACACATTATTATCTTTGCCAGCTAGAGTAATTACTGACCTGACCATATTATGGATATGCATTCAGAGTAACACATTCCTGGGGTGATTACAGAAAGTACAGTCAGGTTTCAGGTTGCCAAAGTGACCAGTCCACTCTTGCACATGACCTGGGGGCAGAAAGGAAGGCATGCTGTACTTTCTGGCTGAGATGTTAAGATGCAGGGGAGTTATGCTTCACTGGGGGTTTCTCCACATATGAAGCAGTAGTAAATCTTCAAACTTCCCCAGTATCAGATTCTGCTCTCAAGGTAGCATTACTAGCAGTTTCCACTTAATGAGCACTTACTAAGTGCATTTGCCAAAAGATTTACATGCTTCATCTCATACAATGCTCTCAGTGACCTTCTAAGGTAGGCAAGTGGATAAGTGAAAAGTGAGGCTCAAGAGAGCAAGTAATTGGCAAAGCAAGTTGGTAAATGTGGATCAAGAGTTAGACCCAATGTTGCCTGATTCCAGAACTTGAACTTAAACCACTCTGCCCTATTGTCTCAAATAATAATAATAAAACAACAAATAACAGTTGTAGCATCCTCAGCTAGCATTTATTGGGGTGCTTGCTATATGCTAAACATTGGGGAAAATGTTGGAATAAATCAGGAAAGGATAATTACTGTAACAGAAAACCCCCAAATCTTTAGTATCTTAACAGAATTAAATTTTTCCCCCTACACTATATTACAATGCAGTGGGGTAAACTGAGACTAGGTATTGGAGCCAAGGGGCTGTGCTCCATGTGGTCATTCAGGAAGCCTGGCTTCTTCCTAGTGAATGTTCAGCATATGGATTTCAAAGTTACCATGAAAGAAAGAGAGATCTTGAGAAAAGCTTAATACCTGCTCTTAAGTCCCTTAATCCAGAACTGACACCATCATTGGGTTCACATTCTAGTGTCAAACATGGTCCACCTAGGGCTTTATAAAGTTGCTGCAAAACATATTTCTGACGGAGGGGTAATCCGTTTGCTGAGCATCTAAATAGTTTTATCTTTGATATAGTATTTTATGTGTATTAGCTCAGTTTTTTCACCAACTTCAGGGAGGTTTTATTTGTGATACAAATGAGGAAACAGATACAAATGAGGAAACAGATCCAGGAAGGTTCTACTTTTTCAGGATGACACAGCCAGAAGGTGTTAGATGAAGGTGGAATTTTGGGAGGAAAATGATTGATTTTCTTATGCAGTGAAAGTCAAAGTTTGTTTAAAAGAAAGGGAAGAAACCTTTATCTTACCTTTGCTGATAGGAATCATCACCAGTGTTTTCCTCAGCAGTTACTCCCTATCTCTAATAACTTGTTCTCCAGTTCCAC
Source organism: Muntiacus reevesi (assembly GCF_963930625.1). Taxonomy (NCBI): domain Eukaryota; kingdom Metazoa; phylum Chordata; class Mammalia; order Artiodactyla; family Cervidae; genus Muntiacus; species Muntiacus reevesi. The sequence continues at coordinate 51,901,962 of NC_089261.1, read as the reverse complement.
CCACTTACTGTAGTTCCCTGAATGAGCTTTGTTCTTTCTCATTGCTGGGTATTTGCATGAGCTGCTGTTCTTTTCTCTTGATTTGGGTGCCTCTGACATACCCTTCACATCTGCACGTCTGCTCAACAGAGAAAGACAAATACTGTGTGATGTCACTTTTATGTGGAGTCTAAAATACAACAAACTAGTGACTATAACAAAAAATAAACAAATTTTCAGATATATGGGAAGGGGGAGGAGGGGCAGTATAGGGTTAAGGGATTAAGAGGTACAAACTACTACGTATAAATAAGCTATAAGAATATATTGTGTAACACAAGGAATGTAACCAATATTTTATATTAACTAAAAGCAGATTATAACCTTTAAAGTTTGTGAATCACTATATTGTACACCTGTAACTTATATTGTATATCAACTGTTCTTGGGCTTCCCAGGTGGCGCTAGTGGTAAAGAATCTGCCTGTCACTACAGGAGATGCAAGAGACGTGGGTTTGATCCCTGGGTTGGAAAGATCCCCTGAAGTAGGAAATGGTACCCCACTCTAGTATTCTTGCCTGGCAAATTCCATGGACAGAGGAGCCTGGCAGGCTACAGTCCATGGGGTCACGAAACAGTTGGACACAACTGAGCAACTGAGTACATCAATTATACTTAAATGTAAACAGCAAAAAATGTTTAGATAGACACAAGAAGTTCATCCAATGCATGATGGATTGCATGGGATAAAGCAGGAGGATATAAAGATTCCCTTTTTGAATAATACAAGAAGACAACCAAATAGGCAAATGCTTTGAGTGGATATTTTATGAAAAGGATATAAGAATGGCCAATGATACATGAAAATACTTGACGTCATAAAACATGAGGAAAATGCAAATTAAAATGACCGAATACGTCTATGTGCCCACTTGAATAGTTAAGTTGAAAGAGACTTAAACACCAAATTCTGGTTGGCAAAATAGTGGAGTAACCAGAACCTTCAAACAGTGCTGGTAGGAACATACAATGGTCTAACCATCTTGGAAAACAGCTTGGAAATTTCTTTTAGGATCAGACACATTGTTTCTATAAGACCCAGAGATTCCAATTCTAGATATTTACCCAAGATAAATGAAAACATATAACATGGCAAGGATTTATATACTTATTTTCCTAGCAGAGTTATTCATTATAGCCAAACCCCTCAAATAACCCAAATGTCCCTCAGTAGAAAAATGAATAAATAATAGTATATCCATTTAATGAAATATTCCTCAGGAATGAAAATAAACTACTCATATACCAAATAGCATGGATGAATCTCAAAAGCATTATTCTGAGTGAAACAAGCCAGATATAAAGATTCATGCTATATGATTACCCTTACATAACATTTTAGAATGGGCAAAACCAATCCATAGTGATAGAAAGTAGACCATGGTTGCCCGAGGCCAGAAGTTGAGAGTGAATGGCTGTAAATGGGCTTGAGTGAGAATTTTGGAGGGATGGAAATACTCCATTTCTTGATTTCGATAATAGTTTAATGGTTACATGGCTGCATGTGTCTGTTGCAACATCAAAGTGTATTTTGGGTAGCAGAAACAGCAGAAGTTCATTACACAGATTCTTCTTGACTCACGCAAACAGGGTCATTTGTTGATTCCAAAACACCATATATTTTCCTGTGTTAAGGCCTTTCATAATGTGGTTCCCTATGCCAGGAATGTCCAATCTTATTTCTTTGGATGAAGTTCTACCAACCTTACATTGCATCTTTTCAATGATGCCTATTTAATTTGATCTTGAGCTGTCTTGCTCTGAACCTTATAATCATTTTTTTCTCTCAGGCCTTTTCCTCCACCTGCCTTATGTTACAGATATTTGTGCCCCTTATCTTATTCTCCAATGATATGTAAACTCCCCAGGGGCAAGGACGCTTGTACCTCCAAGAGTATATTGCCCAAGAATGCATCTGAGTGTGTTTGCTATCGGCTTGCTGACAGAAATTAATTGCTTTTAATTAATTGTTTTATAATTCTGAGATAACTGTCACTTGTTTTCACATGAAGATTCATTTGAAAGAGATCCAGTATTTTCCACTGTTGTTAGTACCAGGTGTTCACAATGGAATCAGGAGGATTTGCCCTTGGATTAGGTTTTAAAATGGAAACTGCTACACGTGAGTCGAGCCCAGAAGGATATATGACAACTTTATAGAGACATGTGGCAGTTGGTTCACGAAATGAAAGGGTTGCCAGTGTAAAACTGTTATTTGTTCTGGGGAACTTCTAAAGCAAAGGAAATTTCGCTTTTGTAAAAACACGAGAGCTGATAGATGGTAATTATTTTCTGCTTGGCTGCAATTATGAGTTCATCACATAATATAGTATATTAATGATTGTGCTATGTTAATTGGAGAAACAGGTATGTTAAGAATACCTATGAGATTTTAATACTGGTAATGTATGTGAATCCTTAACTTTATGGAAAATGGTATGAAACATTATTTTTCAATGCCATGGCTTTTATCTTCAAAGCACAAGAATTTGAGTAGTGTATTTATAGCCTTATCAACACAGAGAATCAACTAATTAATAGTGTTTTACACAATCTGTTCCAATAAATGTAAACCGTGAGATTGAAAAGATGCAAATGCTGTAACCTGTGGTTACAGAGAACAGAAAACTAACCCTATTGCTCACTTCAAGAGTTCTCTGGCCATGATTCTCTTGGTTATGAGGTTGCTAGAAGGTATTTCTGTGTCCCAGTTAGATGTAGACACAGAGTTAAATTTTAGAGTTATGATGATAGAACCCAGAGCTTTTCTGAGTTTATCAGGCCTGTGTGTACTTCTCAGCATCTATTTCTTAGTTGTGTTTAGGGACATCACATCAGACCCCTTGAGAGTGGATAAGGATACCTGGAGAGCACAGTCCTGGCAGTTTTTCATCTTTTCTAATTCACTTATGTTTAGTACTTTCCACTCGCATTCTGATGAGGGTCCTGAGGTAATCATCATCATGAAAATAGCTGACTTTTGTTGAGTACCACTTTACATACAATCCTAAGGGAGATATCATTATTATCCCCATTTTACAGATGAGCAAGCTGAGACTTGGATTAAGTAAACTTGCCCAAATTTGCATACTAGTAGCCGTTGGGATTTGAGCTATAAATATTCCCTTACTTTGGGATCATTTTTTAGAATGTACTCTTTCATTGCTGTGATCACAAATGAATTAGAAAGAGCCGAATTTACTATCACAAAATAATCAAACTATACTTATAAACATGTACTCTGTTCTAAATAGATTTTTGCTCATGATGGGCAAGTGAATTCCTATGTGGCCAAAGGGGAAAGCGCTGTTCTTTATTTCTGTCTTGAAAATAAAGTTGTAGCCTTTTTGAACTGCGTTTATATACAAATATAATCCATACATTTGTACTCTTAGTCTTAGGCTTGAAAATCTAGTTTTAATGAAAATCTGTCAATGTATGGTTAATAGATTCAAGTACATACATCCCATCCCTAGAATGTACAAGGTTATGATTTTACATATTTGTCATAAATGGCTGCAGCATCCATATATTACTGGAGTGAGCTTTTCTAATGGGGATAAATGTACTGCACTGTGGACTCTCAAGATGGCAAGATACACAACTCATGTTCAGTGAAGCAGGGGGAAATGTATTATCCCTCTGCCATGCTGTGACATGCATATATTGCATTCGCACTTCATGAGGGCACTAAATCCAGGGAGATCAAAAGAAAATACAGAGACAGATTTCCACTGCTGGCTCTTACAGCACTTTCTGTTGGCTCCATGCTATTTGCACAGGGTGCAGAAGGCTCAACTGCTTCTTCAAAAGATAAATTTTGTTAAAACATGATATACATTTTTTTCTCCTGCAAGTTACATTTCCCTAAATTGGCTGAAAATCTGGGGATATTTTAAATAAATAATAACTCAAGGGAAAGAGCTCTACTCCAGTTTAATAATAACAGAGTGTGGGATACAATTTTAAAAAGTTACGTACACATTAGCAAAATAACTGAAGTTCAAATTTTTATTTCCTAAACACACAGTTTTCACAAAACTTGTTTTGAATAATTGCTTTTGTCTGGTAAATTTTCCTCCATCCTTTTTGTGATTGTTCTTTACAAATGAAACTACAGGTGCCCCAGGTTAATGAATAGATCCTATGAGCAGATAGTGTTCATTTTCTTTTTTAGAATAGCAAAGGGAAAAAAGCATAACTTGGAAAGATTTTGCAAGAGTTATAATTTTTGGTTCTTATTTTCTGCATAGTACAGTAGACTGTTCAAACTGGTGACGTTGTGGGGCAGTGTGGGGGTCCCAGGGGCTTATAGAAAGTATTCAGCAGGCCCCCTTTGCCCCATATCCCAAATCTGAGCGTGGTGTCAGAACTGTGTCACTGAACTGGAGAGATCAAACAGTCTGATCACCCACCTCTGTGGAAATAGAAGTATGAAGAAAGGGGTTAAAACTTCGCTTATTAACCCCCTTGGTAATACTAAATAGATTTCAGGTTAGCATGAAATCAATGATTGGAGCCAGACATCTTGAATTCTAGGTATTGTAGATTTACTGCTTGGACTTCTGAAACAGAGCGATAGCACTATATTGTAAGTGAGACTTCTACATTTGCACAGGAAACTTGACAGTAGCCTTAGTCTGAAGAAGAAAAAAAGTGAGATTTAGAGTCGGTCAGGATCAGTCATGATTAAGTTCAGTTGGCATGATAGAGTTCTCTTTCATATTTTTGAAGGCTAGAGGTTTGGACTCCACTGCTGTGGGGGCTCTGAAATTGTTAGAGACCCAGGTTCTCTCTTGCTCATGGCTTTCCTTAGGATGGTTCAACATGATTCCTGGAACTCTAGCTAATGTGGAGGAGGAGATTAAAAAGCAGATGAGGACTATAATTTCCTAAAACCTGCCTCACATAACTTTTCTTTACATCTCATTGGCCCAAACTTAATTCCATGGCCACATTTAGCTGCAAAGAAAGTTGGGAAACACTTTTATTTCTGGGAGTCAGCTCCCAGTTAAGAACCAAGTGCTCTGTTACCGACCAAGAGGGAAGAAAGGGTATTGAGGTGGGTAACCTCAGTGAGATTAAATAATTGCTTAGGATCACACAGTTTTCTAATGATAGAGATTAGAAGTATGTCTCCTGATGGTGCAGTGCTTTCTGAATCAGAGAAAATGAACTTCTAAGCATGTATGGAGATGATTTATGTATAGAGGGAAATGAGAATAAAGACCATTATGATTTTAAAGTTTGGCTTAAGAATTCTTCCACGTGTGTATTTTTGCCTTTTATAACATGATCCCTATTAGTTTTATTCTCACTAGTTAAAAAAATAGAAAAAAAAATCTTAGGATGTCGAGATGATACCTAAATTTCCCAACCAGCAACACTGATGAGGCAGTGGGAGAGAGAGTCACTTTACTTGTGACCTCCGATCTCAATGCATGGTCTGGACAGCATTTAGGTTGTCTGGTCATCTCTCTCCACCAGTCTCTGAGATGTAGTTTCACACCATCTCCTGCTCCTCTAGCATTTGATACCCTGTCCCTTCACTTAAGTTGATGGCCTTGTCTGTTATTTCAGTGTGAAATAAAGGCAAATGCAAGAGAGATTCTCACTCTTACCAGTCCACCTGTCCCTGGATCAATGTCCTTGGCCTCCCTTTTGTTGCAGTAGATGAACAGTTCTGTTTCTTTCAAAGCCCACTGATGCACTAGATCCCACCCCATCTTTCCTGCTCAGGCACTTTGCTCCTGTGTTAGGTGCTCTTTCTCCAGCATCATTTTCATCTTTTCTATATGATCGTTCCCATCAGCATTCAAAGATATTCTACAATCTCCCTTGGCAAAGTCACTCACTCTAGACTGGATTTCACACCCCTTACAGGTAGCCTTTTTTTCTTCTTAAAAGAAGGTTTTATATTTTATTCTTATTCCTTGGGTCATGAAATTCAGGCTTCCATCTCCAATGCTTCACTGAAACTCTTCTTGTTGAGCATGGCAATGATTCCTATCTTGCCAGATCACCGGGGCATTTCTCAATCAGAACCTATCAGCAGCTCTTGACCCAGCTGTTCATGTCCTCCTTCTGGAAGTACATTTTCTACTTGGCTTGGATAACTCTGCTCTCGCCTTATTTTCTCTGTTCTTGCCTTGGGAAAGCGATGATCGTGTCTTCCTATTCTTCATGGCTGGCTCCTTCTCTCCTTGACCTTAAAAATTTGGGGGGTGCTCCCAGGCTCAGTCCCTTGGTTGTCTTCCCTATTTTTCTGTGCTCTCTCCTTAGTGATCTCACTCACTGTCATGGCTTTAAATATCTATATTTATGTGGTTCTGAATTCATATTTTCAGCCTTTTACTTTTCTCTGGGCTCCAGATGTGTATGTCTGACTCTCTTTTCAACATCTCCACTTGGATGTCTACAAAGCAATTTCCAATTTAACAGCTTCAAAATAGAATTCTTGATTTTCTTTTCCCCAACTGTTTTTACTCTCATTTTCATAAACGGCATGCCATTCACTCAGCACGTGCTAAGTCGCTTCAGTTCTGTGTGACTCATTGTGACCCTATGGACTGTAGCCCACCAGGGTCCTCTGTCTGTGGGATTCTCCAGGCAAGAATACTGGTGTGGGTTTGCCATGCCTTCCTCCAGGGGATCTTCCCGACCCAGGGAAGGAACCCACATCTCTTATTTCTCCTGCATTGTTCAGATCAAACACTGGAAGTTATCCTTGATGTCTATCTAGCCCACAGACCTCACGTTTATCAGAAAATCTCACTTTATCAGAAAATCATCATGTTCACTATCACTTTCCTAGTCCAAGACCACCATTCAGACTCCCGACTGGTTTCTCTGCTTCTCATCTTGCCCACTGCCAAGCCAGGTAATCTGATTAAAAATGTAAATCAGGTCATGGAAGTGATTTCTGCTCAGAATTCTCCAGGGGATTTATTCAGTCAAAATGGAATTCCAGCTTCTTACTCTAGTCTGCAAGGCCCTCTTCTGTCCACATAAGCTCATCTCCTGCTGCTCTCAGCTCTACTCTTGGTTCTTGGTATTCCTCAAAAATATGGAGCTTGCTGCCCACTTAAGGGCCTTGAACATATTCTTTATTCCCTCTGCTTGGAGAGTTCTGTTCCCCAGATCTCTGTAAGAACTTTCCCTGGTTTCATAGAAGCCTTCATTCTGATATTACCTTCTCAGATGAGCCTACTGGATATATACTCCATCTTCACCTTGATCCCCTTACCCAGGTTTATTCTAACTCACAGTGGTTATTACTACACAGCATCGTGTTACACATACATAGGACTTTTTGATTTCTATATTGTCTGTCTAGGATTCCTACAGTGTAAGTTCCATGGAGGCAGGGGCATTGACTTTCTTACTCTTTATCCCCTGTGTCAAGAAAGGTTCAAGGTGATGAGTGTGTATGCATCCACATTATGTGTGTACTAAGTGAATGAATGATCCTGATGCTTTGGAGAGATTTCAGTTAGCTACCTAAAGAAAAATACAAGTGTATTCTGTTTCTCTTCATTTCGTCTGTGCCAAGCTGCCTAATCCTCATGTTCTTTCCGGAAGAACAGATCAGTTTGCAGTGAGATCGAGAGTTGCTGGGAAGCCAAGGTTGATCTGCCACCCCTCTACAAAATTTGCATCCCAAAGATGGCATTGTGGCCAGAAACACATCCATTAGCTGCTGGAACACACGTTACACTTCACATACTGAAAAACAGGGGTGGGGATTAGTTTCTGAATTGAGCAATTCACTGGCAAGTCCTGCTTGCAAAGGGATATGTGCAGATCTCATCTTTTCTGTCAAGCTCCTCTCTCTGTTTCAGAGAGGCATCCATTCCACACTTGTCAAAATGTATTTGGTTTGAAAATCATTCTCAGGATGTTCAGAGTTGCATCAAGGACAGTGACCAGGGAGCAACGTGGTGAAGCATAAACCGGGACCGAGGACCAGGAGAATTTGTGTTTAGCATCCACTGAAAATCTTTTTTCTGTGACTGTTACCTGTGGTATGCATTCCCCCACACCTTTACTCTCGTCGGCATAAAAGGCAGCGTGCACTCTTCTTAGCCTCAAGTAACTCTTGAAGGGTTTTGACTAGAGAACTTGCACTCGGGGAAATCATAGCCACTTTTAAGGGGGAGGTGAAAACAGCTGTTTAGTACGAAAAAGTTTTTCTTGCCAGAAGGGGAAAATATGTTTCCTAAGAGCATATATGTGATCCTGGATATTAAGAGATTTGTTTCTTGTCTATTATGAATATCTTGGCTACAGATAAAATGGATGATATTCATTAGTGTGTTTTACCCAGATTTTGTCAAATGATTGTCAGTCATTTTGTGTTTCTAATTGAAAAGAGTCTCTCTTTGGGGTCCCATGGATGTTTAACTTGAGATGTGCAGTGCCAGCTTTCACCTGTCATTCCGTGATGGCTTTCATTGCTGTAGGCAAAAATTTAAAAAATATTAAGTTTGCCTTTGTCAAAGGCCCAGTTCGGTATTAAGGCTCCACATATCCGAATACCCTTGTCCTCACTCTAGATCACTTGCTAATCAGTCCTAATTTGGTTCTGAACCTGAACCTGACATTTCCTTTGTTCCTCCTCTTATTCCCTTTATGAAAACAAAATTTATCATGGCTAGATTATAAGGAGCTCTAATTACCAAAACAATGCAAATATACCAGGAAATCAAATACAGTTGAATGTATTATTTCCCCTGGGTATATTAGTAGGACTAAGGTGTCTCATTTGGAATTTTAGGCAAAAAGATATTTTGGGACTAAGATAGAGGAAGAGTCCCTAGAACCCTGTCTAGGTGGCTACATCTTCTGCTCACCAATAAGATTGTCCATGGGAATAATAATATAAATCAGGTCAGGTTCTGTTCAGTCATTTTTATTCTTCCAATTGCACTTCAACCCAGACCTCTACCATGTAGATTTGGTGCAATCATGCTTGGCTCGTAAACATTTGATTAATTTCTTTCTTTCTTTTTTTACTTACAATATTGATCTATGCCTTTGGAAAGTCAGTGAAAAATGTTTCTTTGCAAATGTGGCCAAAGTCTGTGACTCAACTGGAGAGAACTGTTAGCTTAGGAATAAATGCTTTATTATTTTTTAGAGAGCAAATACTCTTGGACAGAGAAAGTAACTCACCTGGAAGAATTTCAGTCAGATCAATGGCACATTCACTAAGGGAACAAACCCACCTAAGCATAAATCTACTATTTTTAGTCTTGGATCTGAAATTCTTCTTTTTCTCACTTTTTGGCCATGATCTCTGTTCAAATAGCCAGCTCTTCAAGTCATAGATCATTAGAAGCTTTCATATTGGACTTTTATCCCCATACTGAGGCTGGAAGGGGCTGAAGGCTAGAAACTAGTGTGTTTTAAGTTTCGCTGCATGGCCAATAGCAGGCTGATTTCTAACTGAACTAAATCCCTTTTGTCATTTATTTTTATGATAATAGTAAGATCTATGGACTTTCTGGAGGCTCTGGGATAAAAGAAAATATCATTTTTAACTTTTACTACACTTGCCGCTTGGGAACATGTATTGTTAGTTTTCTCTTAAGAAATCACCTAAATAGATTAACCGCTCCATACAGCTTTGAAGAAATACAAAACGCTGATGGAAAAGTTGCTGGTGACCACAGCAATACACTTGCAATTGCCATTTAGTTTATCCCTTCGTAATCCTCCGTTCCACCTCACTGAGGCTGGTAATGTGGAAACCAAACCAGCGCCCCCGACACTCATCAGTGGGATCACCCAGCTCATTGCGCCAACCTGATTGTCTCCCTCAACCCCTGATTCATGTGTATGTAATCTTTTTGTGGGCAGAGAGAGGCCCTGGGAGGCTCCTCATGTTTCTTTATTCTCTGAGGCAGGAAATGCAGATGTAGCATCAGTGCCTCTTCTGCCTTTTTTGCTGGAAAAAACCTAGACATTTGCTGTTGTGGGCCACCGCGGTTACTAGCAAGTGGCCCAAGTCCTTGGTGCTCAAAGTGTGGTCCCTGGACCAGCATCAGTAAGGAGGCTAGTCAGAAATACTGAATCCCAGGTTCCCACCCCAACCCAGTGAAGCAGAATCTGCATTTTACTAAGATCCCTGCTGATTCATATGCATGTAAGGTTTTAAGCTTGAAAATCATATCATAAATTGCTTCATTTATTTGCCTTCAGCTTCCAGAGAAGACTCTCAGAGGGAATGCCACAGGCATTATATCATGACTTGTACCTTAGCCCTTGTGTTTTGAAATAGGAAAGCGTAGCCTTGCTTCCCCATCTTTTGTCCAGGTCTGACAATGTAAACCTTTTGGTTTCATGTTTAGGTGTCCTTTGTACTTAATAGTTGATCTTTGGAAAAGAAATCAATATTTGCCCACAAGTCATTTCTTTTTGGGCCTGTTTCAAAAGAAGAAAAAGATGAACGAATATTTTAAGCATCTGCAGCAGCCTTTATAAAGCTGCAAATCTCTTAGGTCAGCAGAGAATCTATGATGACTACTAAAGTATACAAATACCGTTTGAAATGGTTTTGCAAACGCTCTTACCTGAGGCATACCTCTTTCTTCCTTCACTGAAGCAGCTTGCATAAAGACCACTGGGGCAAGTCTTCAAAGGGGGCAATTCTCTGCAGAAAGCAGCTCTGTGGGATTTGCAGCAAAGGACTTCTCAAGATCAACAGCGGCTTGCTGAACTGGGTGGGTTCGAGAATTGAAAAAAAGAAAAAAAATTAAGACACAATAGCTGTAGTGGAGGGATGCCGTGGGACCAGTAATGAGGTCCTTTGGAAGAAGAGGAATAAACCAACAGTTTTCTGGAGATTGAGATAGGACGCTGTTGGAGTTGATGAAGTGGTTTTTCTTTCTTGTATTCTTAAAAATATTATGATTTTTTTCCCCCATAGACATCAGCAAACACACAAAGTATAATGCAACACAGTATATTGCTACAAAGTTTTAAGAGTTGACTAGCTCTTTTGATATTCTCATGTAAATACAGTTTTTAAATTCAGCAGTTTTTGTGGATTCCCAGTTAACATAATTTACATATGTAGACACTTATCTTTCTAGCAGGTAGAATGACAGTATCAATTGTGCATATTTAAGACTGAATTTCATAATGCTTATCAGTGTGACAACATTCTCTGCTATCATTTTGGAAAAGAATTTAAGGTATTAGATTCTTCAAGGCTTATTGAAAAACCCAAACCAAAGTAGGACTGTTTGTCAAGACACAACATATTGGAACAAGAATGTAGGCGACAGCACTGCAGAAGGCATCAGGACCTCAACCTGTGGTCACGCACGTTGTACACTGCACAACTCCAGAGGGCGACGCTTACATGGCTTCCACGAATGTCATTCCCTCAGTTATAAAATGTGACAGCTCTGAATATTGTCACCTTCTCAATATACTCTTCATGAACTTTAGTCTTATTCACTTTTGGTAATACTTAAAATTTTCTGATTAGCTTACAGCTATGTAAGATTTATGGACTTGTTCCAAAAATTCTCTTTATATGTCCTGCTATTTGATGTATGGAAGGAATCTGACAAAATTAAAAGCTAGTGCTGTGTGTCCACTCCGTACTCTTGCCTGGAGAATCTCATGGACGGAGAAGCCTGGTGGGCTGCTGTCTATGGGGTCGGACAGAGTCGGACACAACTGAAGTGACTTAGCAGCAGCAGCAGTGCCATGTTAATTTTTTTGTATAGGGGAATGCGCTGGAAGGCTGCTTAGGAACCCTGTCTCAGAATTATGGTTGTAAATTGGCGTTCATATAAATAGGTTCCAGTGGCTTTTATAATAAAACACTTTCCCAGTATAACTCACTGTCACATGTGGGCTAGGAGTGCAGGCTCTGGAGTCCACAGCTGGGGCAGAGTCCTCCTTCCTTCACCAAGTTCAGTGATCTCCTCAACCTTTCTCATTCAAAGCATGGGGTAATCATAGTGTCTACATACTTCATTAGATGGCTATGGAGCTTATATTGGGTTGGCCAAGAAGTTCATTCAGGTTTTTCTGTTACATCTTATGGAAAAACCTGAATGAAGTTTTTGGCCAACCTAATATGAAATGGTACATACAAACCACTAAAAATAGCATCTGGCATAGAGTCTAAGTAAACATTAGGGACCTAATGTTCTCAAGTGTGTACTAAGCTCTTCCTAATTTTTCTGGGAAGTTTTGGAGCTACCCACATTCACATTTAGCAGTATGATGGAGACACAAGAGGAGGAAAAGGATCATTTTCTGCTACAGATTTGTATATACAAGTAGGTGATGCTATGAGGGAAAAGAGTAGCTCTTACCCTCTTCATTTCTGTATCTCTGGAGTCCAAGTTTGAAGTTTGGGGCTTCCCTGGTGGCTCAGTTGATAAAGAATCCACCTGCAATGCAGAAGACCCAGGATTGATCCCTAGGAAGAGCCCCTGGAGAAGGAAATGGCATCCCACTCCAGTATTCCTGCCTGGAAAATTCCATGGATGGAGGAGCCCAGCAGGCTACCATTCATGGAGTCGCAAGAGTCCGACATGACTTAGCGACTAAACCACCACCAAGACAAATTTCACTGAAAGGTGCCTGAGGGTTTGTTGGGTTAGTTGTTAAAACTGCCTCTTGCGTCTTTTCTTGATGGCAAAGGTGAGCAGGGGCTGTGGCAGCCGTGAGGGCTGCACACCAAATTCGTCCGGGTGTCCTTAGTACATGGAGAAATCACACTGCCCTGCTCACATCAAACTTGGGTGACCCATGGGCTTGCTTTGGCTAATCAAGTGTGAGAGGGAGTGATGGTTGTGACTTTCCGGAGGAATCATTAGTGCAGAATGCTTGATTCATTAAGCTCTTACTCCCTCCTTTAGTTATTTTTAAGCATGGAATCAGATGGAATAGCCAGTGGCTTGGCTTGGATCCCTGAGAGCCTGTAAGGAGCAGAGGCCTCTGTTGACCTGTGATGGATGCAGAACATGGGCCAGGTGGAAAGTTTTGTGGTCTAAAATCAACTGAGGTTTTGGAGGTTGCTTGTTGCTTCAGTATAACTTGCTTACCCTGATTTTTTTTCAAGGACCCCTGAAAGCGCATTATACTTTCCTGGCTCTGAGACACTCTTAAACAGGTATAGATGTTCTGATGATGGTCAGCTTGTGGTGTTCCCTGTAGATACTAATTTGCTGATTCTTTTAATACCAATATAAGATTATGTAGTAAATTAGTTTATATATTTTGAGCATTTAGTGACAAATAATACATATTCTTAAACATTCAGTCACCCATTTTCTTAAAAATAAGCACATAACCTTTAACAAATTCATCTTGTCTAGTTAGACATTATTGAAGAGGAACTGAGGTAGAATGTTTCTGTGTCCAACACACAAGTCTATTTACTTGTAAAGAACCCTGAATAATTTACCTGATTGAGGACAAAGTTTGCAAAATTACTAATTATCTTAAGAGAAAATAGCAGAATATGAGATACTCACACAAAGAGATTCTTTCCTACAAAATAACATTGAACCAGCAATCAGATATAAAATTATTATTGATTTTTATCTATTATTTATAGTGTGAGAAACTGATATACATGGAATATAGCAATGATTGCTGTATTTTGACGTCTCTTCAACCCAGTTTAGAGAAAATATAAAAGTATCTCACAAAGAGCCTTTGAAAACTAGGAAGTGAAAAATGTGACTTCTAAGAAACTAATGTGTTTAGAAAAATGTTAATGAGATGAGACAATTAATGAGTTTAAAACAAAATGTTCAATTACTTATTGAATAGAAACTTTGTATTTTATATACTTTAATATTCTGTAGATGGTTGAAAGTTGGAAATAGATAAAAATCATGAATTTACAACCAATGACTTTCTGCTAAAATAAATTTTATTAGGAAAGTAAAAAAGATGAGGTAAGAAATTAATGTTTTAAAAAACCAAACCAAAAACGTGAAAAAGAAGACAGGCACTTGATTTATCAGAAATTAAACTCTATATTCCATTGGACATTTGAAATTTCTTTACTCACTGGTTATATACGCTTGTACTTCATAGGAATTTGTTGCTAAAGTAATAGAGAGCGGCCAAGCACAACCCATAGCACGTGACCTTTGCTATGCCCCCGTTACTCTGTACCCGGTTACCAGGCAACAGTTACCGAGACCACTAGTGGTCCTCCTCCAGGTAACTGTCAGTGAGTGACCATGGCTGACCATTCATCCAAAGGTCAGCTGAAGTGGTGGCTGTCATGTGGGGAGTGAGGTAAGAGGCGAGTCCCGGGCCTCAGTCCAGTGGGTAAGCTGGTGCGCCCTGGGAACTGGCGGGGGGCTGTGCCTCCCACTGGCCAGGACCAGGCCTTGAGGCGGCAGTCAACCTCTCCCTAACGGCAGTGGCTGTCTGTCTGGGTCACGGTCTGTGGGTCCCTGCCCTTGCCGTGTGGCTGGCCTGAGGAGTCTGAGGACCAGTTGTGTCCTGGGCGCCTGGCTTCCTCAGTGATGACAGCTAAACAAGGTCTGGGGACTTGGCCCTGAGCTGCCAACTGAGCTCTGCCTCCTCTTAGCCAAGACCTGGACCTTGGAGGGTGAGGGTTGAGCCTTGGGACCTCGCCCTTCCTTGTCAGAACAGAGAAGATGATTTGTTTGGTGGAGATTTACAGGCACTTCGTTACCTGACCATGACCTGACCTCAAGAACAAAGGGTCGGACACCAAGATGTTTACAAGAGCCAACCACACCCCTTCTTCACCTTTCCTAGGAAAGGGCTTTGCTGAAAGCTTTTGGGAGTTTGGGCCATTTCCTCCCATGGCCCTGCAATAAAACTTTCTCTGTTCCGAACTACAATGTTTTGGTATTGTTTGGCCTCACTGTGTGTTGGGCATATGGACCTACATTTCAGTGACATTAAACCTTGGTTTAAAAATTAGACTTGATTTTTTTTTTATTACCTTAGTGATAGGTAATAGATGTATCAAGAGTTAGAAAAATTTGTTCTTTCACCGAGATTTGCTGTTTTGGTCACCTGTTAAAAACTGTACTAGCCTGTTTATTCAGTAACCCACACTGGGTGTTTTCTATGTCCCTGCATAATAGTACGGCCTTTTTGTGAGTTATTTCAGTCACCATTTTAGAGTTGAGGAAACTGAGCCTCAGAGAGGTTACAGGAATCACCGACGGCTGCTGTTACAGAATGGGTTTTGTAAGGACTACCTTAAAAAAAAATATATGGCCTATTTCCATTCTCACTAGCCTACCTACATGATTAAGTGTAGATATGTAGAAAGATATAGGTATATAGAAAGGGACCAATCACCTGGTCCCTGTTCTCTCATCCCTGAACTGAGTAGAAGACTAGCGCATCTGGTTTTCCTTACCCTTTCAATGGGATAGTCTTATGGCACGTATCACGTTAATGGCCCCGTTGGACCTCTCTCCCAGGTCAGACCCCTGTTTTTCCCACCTTAGAGAGGGTAAGCACATCTGGAATTCTGGATCACAGGACAGCTTTGTAATGGGGTAGTCTATTAATTCTATTAATTACAGTACCATAGTGTGTGTGCTTAACTTTACAGAGACTTCTTTAAATTCAATTTCCATACAAACCATCCTTTTACTACATTACACTTCCACTCTTCTAAATCACCTTTAATTCATTAAATTTGAACTTTCTTATAGCGGGAGACAAAAATTCAAGCTGTTTTGTAGTGAAGCTATATGCCAGATGACTATTTCCTTTCAGCAGTATTGTGTTTTCATATGGTTGGTTGTCCAATTACTTGAATATTTGATTGTACTTTTTGGTTACTTTAAAACTTACTTGAAAATGGAACACTTGAAAATGTTAAACCTAATGATAACAAAGCAGAGATGGAAATACTTTGCTTTGCTGAAAGTGACAGATCTTTATTTCAGGTACTCATTGACCTTAGGACAGTTTCTTTGTATCAACTTAGATAAGAAGTAGTAAAGAATATATATTTCATAGGTATAATTATTCTACTCTATTTTTTAAAAAATTGAAGTATAGTTGATTTACAATGTTGTGTTTCAAGTGTACAGCAAAACGATTCATATGTATATGTGTGTGTATACCTATTATTTTTCAGATTTTTTCCCATTATAGGTTACTACAAGTTGTAGTACAAGTATATTACAAGTGGAATATAGTTCCCTGTGCTATACAGTAAGTCCTTGTTTGTCTATTTTATGTGTAGTAGTTTGTATCTGTTAATCTCAGACTCCTAATTTATCCCTCCCTTCTTTTCCCTTTGGTAACCATAAATTTGTTTTCTATGTCTGTGAGTCTATTTCTATTTTGTAAATAAGTTCATTTGTATCACTTTTTAAAGATTCCACATATAAGTGATATCAAATGATATTTTTCTTTCCTGTCTGGCTTTACTTAATATGGTAATCCCTAGGTCCATCCATGTGGCTGGAGATGGCATCATTTCATCCTTTTTTATGGCTAATATTCCACAGTGTGTGTGTACACACACACATATATACATAAATATATAGCACCTCTTCTCCATCCATTCATCTGTTAATTGACACTTAGGTTACACTATGTCTTGGCTGTTGTAAATGGTGCTGCTATGAGTATTGTGGTGTACATATCTTTTCAAATTAGAGTTTTCTTCAGGTTTATGCCCAGGGGTGAGATTGCTAGATCATATGGTAACTCTATGTTTTAGGTTTTTAAGGAACTTCCATACTGTTCTCCATCATGGCTGCACCAGTTTACATTCTTACCAACAGTGTAAGGGTTCCCTTTTCTCCACTCCCGCTCCAATGTTTATTATTTGTAGACTTTTTTGATGATGGCTATTCTGACTGGTGTGCAATCATTCTGCTCTTTAGAAAACTATGTTTTGGAGTCTGTGAAAGTGTGCTTAGATTCAAATAAGCTTTAACCTTTTCCTGGTATAAATGTTAAGTGTAGTGGCTAATCTTGATTTTATGTAGATATTGACTATAGCTACATAAACATTCGTTTAGCTTTCATTTCCTCCAGTCAAGTTCTGTAGGGGTAGAAGTGTTGTCTTTTTCAAGATGGTAGCCACAGCACACAGAACAAACCCCACCCTAGAGTAGGGGCTCAGTGGACATTTGTGGAACATGTGAGTGATTGCATGTGCTTTTGCATATACCTACACTGCCTTATGTTTACCTAAAAAGATAACTGAACAGCCTTAAAATAATTATTTTCTTATTTTGCTCACTTTTCTACTCTGTGCTTTCAGGCTCTATTATGATGATTTATTGAACTTAAAAATGCATCATGTGTTTGGCCGTACTATTCTATTTTTAAATCACCCCTTTCCTGTATCCTTTTGTGTACTTTGATAAAATTTACCCTGGGGTGTGTGTGTGTGTGTGTGTGTGTGTGTGTGTGTGTGTGTGTGTGTGTGTGTGTGTAAAACAAGTCCCTGAGGTTTAGGTTCTGAATCTTTTTCACAGTGTTGTTATATCCTTTGACTTCAACTAAGAGTTTCCTGGGTGAGTGCCGAGAGCATTGTGTCAGCTGGCTTTTGATTTTCAATAAAATCCAAGTTCTCACAGTTAATTTTCTTCCTGGCCAAGGGCTGGTGGGCCAGTATCATTTCAATGGCCATCACTGCCTGGCAGCTTCAGCTGTGCAGTGTCATTGAGCAACAGTGCAAAAACGAGGTTTTATCACCCTCTCCAAGTTGTATAAGAGCAGAAAATTTAAAAAGCACACCAAAACAGGCCTCTCAGTATCTGTGAAGATGGGGAAAGGTTATACAAACCATGCTAAAAAAGGACAATACAGCCCACACATTGAAATCGCGTTAGACTTCTACTAATTTGCCTTGGAACTGGAGAGCAACTGAAGAAAAACAGGAAAGTAATA
This sequence comes from Muntiacus reevesi, assembly GCF_963930625.1. Classification (NCBI taxonomy): domain Eukaryota; kingdom Metazoa; phylum Chordata; class Mammalia; order Artiodactyla; family Cervidae; genus Muntiacus; species Muntiacus reevesi. The sequence continues at coordinate 51,884,028 of NC_089261.1, read as the reverse complement.
TTCTCAGATTTGAATAAGGGAGTTTAGGATCTCCAAAGTTGCTTCTTTGGTTCCATGAATCATTTCTGAGATTCTACAACATTGAATTGGCCACCTGAAATTGTTGAAATCAGGTAAGGAAATAGTCTATGTTAGAGAATCATAGATTCTGAAGTTCAGCTTGACTTTTTCATATTTCTTTCTTTTTTAACTCCCTTTATAGAACAGAATTATTTTCTATGTTTTTCTACAAGAGTCTTAATTGCACTGTCCCTGGCCCATCCCTTTCTCTTTTCCCTACATTTCATTTTATCCCCGTTTCTCTTATTTTCTTCCCTTTCCCATTCAGGGCAGTACATGTAGCTATTTTGCTGGAAAGATCATTGCATTGTCTATCTTGTTTTAAAATTCAGATACTCAACTTGAATTCCTGTCTCTTTAGATCATATAAGAATGGTAAGCATCTGAGTTTTAAGATACAGTCATTTCTTTTCTCCTCCCTCCACTCCTCGTCTCCAGCAGCCCTGTAAAATAGCTTGTCGCTTGCATTTCTCAAGCATTCAAGGGTTTATAGAATCTAACGATCCTGATCTCCAGCTTCCTCTTTATAAGCAGAAAATGATAGCTGTATATGGCACAGTTCCCAGGGAAGCTGCATGAAAAGTGACAGACAAGCGGATGCCAGGGTATGGAAAAACAGCCCTAGGTATGTGCTTTTAAAGGAATCGTCCCATCAACTCAACAACCACATTTAATGGTATAAGGACTGTTAAACTTCATTTTCTAGGAGAAAAGAAACTTGAAAGATGTATTTGAAAATTTCCCTGATCAGTCTCCTTTTTGGAATTCAGCATAACAGCTCGGAGTGGCTCCAAAGCAAAGAAAAAAAAATAATGCCAAATGAATTAAACAGCTGTGGCCAAATGGAAGGAGAAGGGCTACTGCAGCAGGATGATTGTCCATGGAGAAACAAAGCCAGATAGGAACAGTAATTAGTAACTTTTCTGTATACATGAGTCCATAAGAGCAGGCCCTTAGGAAGCAGTGCTATGACAAAAAAAAGTGGATAAAATCTACAAGAACCCCTCTAGCACTAGACTTGTATTTATTTAGGTTGCAGGCTTCATATTAGCTACATATTCTCTAGGATTCCTGGATGGGAAAATAACAGTGACTATAGTCAGATGTGAAAAGAGTCAGAAATGGAACAACCAGGGTGCAGGGCCTAGTAAGATTGTTGAGTTGGATGTTACAGGTGGTGATCCAAGTAGACACAGGGAGTGTGGAATGGAGGTCCTGCTGTTGGGGTGCTGAAAATCAGGCAGTAGGCATTACCAAACTTCATGTAATAATGATAGTAATTATATGCCAGGCCTGGTTCTAAGTAGTTTATTTGATTTGTCTCATTAATCTTGATGTAATTCTGGGATATTAAAGTTGTCCCCACTTTACAGATGAGAAGACTGAGGCATGGAAAGTTTAAGTAATTTGTCTGGGGTCACGCAGGGAATAAGTGCCAGGGCCAAGGTTTGAACCTATGCTCTTAATTCTTAAACTGTCCTTCAAATAGGCAAGTAGCTTCAGAGAGACCTTAGTCTAGAGTCTGGGGAGGACCACGTCAGAGACTGGTGGTGGAGGTCCATGTGTGAAGTCAGCTAGGAAGCATTCGGAGGCAAGTGCTGGCTTACAGTGTAAACATCGATTGACTCAGTACCTACAAGTTCTATGATTCTTTAGCTCTGCCCTCCTCTGAGTGGTGATGGATAGAGATGTGGCTACAGCAATTCAATGTCTCTTACTGGCACAGAACACTGGCTGGAAGAAGAGAAACAGCTGTACTCTGGTGCTGTCCCAGAGGAATAAGGAAGACCTCCCTCAGATGCTGAGAGCAAAACCTCTATCTGCATCTCAGGATGCTGAACACAGTCACACACCATTGCTAGTCTACTCACTGACGCGGGTCGTGGGATTGCATGTGGACTGTCAGGAGCTGGAGTGGGACTAAGCCTTTCTGAGTCACGTGAAGCTAGGGGGAGGGGGATACCTAAATAAAACTGGATACTTAAATAAAATCACCGATCTCTGAGGGAAAGAAGCTTCCCAGCTGGTGCTAGTAGTAAAGAACGTGTCTGCCAATGTAGGAGATGTAAGAGACACAGGCTTAATCCCTGGGTCAAGAAGATCCCCTGGAGGAGGGCATGGCAACCCCCTCCAGTATTCTAACTAGAGAATCGCATGGAACGGAAGCCTGGTGGGCTATAGTCCATAGAGTCACAAAGAGTCAGGCATGACTGAAGTGACTTAGCACACAGGGGAAAGGAAGAGGGGTAGGAGTTGGGCGGTCACCCAAAATGGCTATTCCAGAGAGGCTGTATGCTGGTTTGGGAGCTATTGATTATCTCATAAATCCAGGAGCCCATTTTCTAGAACTGGTAAATCTGAATAGAGCTTGGTTCAAAGCTCAGTAGCTTGGTTTGATATTTAGTTCTGGAATGGAGCTGTCAACAAGGTAAATTTGACACCGTGCCTTTTACCTACCAGCCTAGAATTTCTTACCTCTCTTCTGCTGCAGAAAACTGGTTTGACTCAGTGGCCTCCCTTGGTGAAGCACAGACAGAAGGTTAAGGGGAACTTCTTGGGACTTGAAGAGCCAAGAATCATGACAAAATGAGGTTGAACATTTAGTATGTCAAGTTGGCAGGTCTGGTCTACTTTGGATATGTGTGTGTGTGTGTTAGTTGCTCAGTCATGTCTGATTCTTGCAACCCCAAGGACTACCCATACTACTCTGTCCATGGAATTTTCCTGGTAAGAATACTGGAGTGGGTTCCCATTCCCTTCTCAAGCTACTTTGGATACCATACAGAAAACTCTTTTCTATTTATTATATTTCTCAAAATTTATTTTTATTATTGGCTTCTTGGGCTTTCTTTACAAAGTGAAGATTTTTGACCAATTTTTTTAAAGAGTTTTTCCCAAAACACAGCTGTGAGGTCAGTAAAATGTCCCTTTGGTCCCCACTGTTGTGCTTAGGGCAGAGTGCTACACCGCCACGCCTGCCTCCAGCGTCCATGGCGGACACTGGTCATCTATCATGGTCCTGTTCCTGCCGAGCATGGTTGCAACTAGGGATTATTCTCTACTTGTTGCCCTAGGCAGCCACTGCTGAGCCGGCACAAGAAGGAGAAATTATTTCACATCCTTGCTCGGGGAACTCTGCCTCTGAGAGGCAGCATGGGAGAGCAGAGGAATGTTCTAGAGCTATATGTCAAGTCAAGTAACCAAACTTTGAATCAGACATATTCGTGTCAGGGGGCTTGGGTTTGAATCCAGGCTTTGCCACTAACTAACTTGGCAAATTAACTCACTTCTCTGAACCTGTCTCCTCTTTTTAAAGTAAGATGAATGATACCAATTTCCTAGGCTATTGGTGATATTAAATGAGATGGAATATGTACTATTCTCAACAGATTGGGCAGCTCTCTAAATATTAGTTCACATTGCCTTTCTATCAAAACCTAGACCAAGAAAACAATATGATAAACATACTCTCAGTAACAGGCAAACATATCAACATTTTAACAAGGAAGCACCTTTAATGAAAAGAATTAATTGTTGTAGTGTTTTATATGTTATTTTTAGGGGTCAAAAGTTTTGAGCTGGGGTTTCATTTGCCCAAAACGGCTCAGACCATCATTGTTTCTGCCTAAAGGACATGGCTTGATTTCAGTTTCTGTAATGTCAAACTTGGCAGAGACTAGTGTTTTAGGGAATTACAAGGGGAGGAGAATCCATAATCTTTGCCCTTGAGGAAGTCAAGCCAGAGGAACACAGTGACAAATAAATGTACTGTAGAATACAAATAACTAAAGCCTGGAAATATACCCACATATGCTAAATTATAGCTCCATAAATGTATTTACTTCTACAGTATCTGCATAGGCAGGCAGATCAATGGAGCAGAATAGAATCTTAAGTAGGTCCAAATACTTCAGGGAATTTAGTGTATGATAAGGATGGCATTTTAAATAAGTGAAGAAAGAAAGATTATTTAATAAGTGATATTAAGACAACTTTTTAGGCATTTTAGGAAAAAAATTAGATTTTTGCTATAAAGACAAAATGCAGAAGTGTAAAAATTTTATAAGGCATCCTGGAAAAAATTTCAGTAATCTTAGAGTAAGACCTTCTCATGTAAGAAGCAACCTAAGTAGATATTTAAAAGCAAAAGGATTTTGCTATAAAAATTAAAGCTGCTCTATGGAAACATATGGTAATTAAAGGCCAAAGACAAAACTATAAAAAATATATATACATGTCCAATTGTATTCCATAGAGATTGTGCCAACTTTTACTATATCTGCACTGTATATGCACGTATACCCTCAAAATACAGAGTTCATATATGTCAACAAGAAAAATACAAAAGAGATCTCAAAAAATAGGCAAAAGATATGAGAAAGCAGTTTGGAGAGACAAAAAAATCTTTCTAAGCATATGAAAAATCTTCAGTTGCATTCATAATTAAAGAAACACAAATTCAGATCATAATTTTTCACCTAATAGGCTGGTGATAGTTATTAGCATAAAATGTGGAAATTTACAGTGGATGATGTTGAAGGTACAGGCATATATGTGTGCAGGAATGGTAAAAAATTAGTACAACCTTTTTGGAGTGCAACTGGACAACATTATCAAAATTTAAAATGTGCAAATATTGCAATTCCTACTTCCTTTGGCTTGATTTGCATAAATATGCAGAGAAGTCTGAAGAAAAATGTTCATTGCACTATTATTTACAATAGTCAAAACAACAACAACAAAACCAGGAAGCAACCTAACATGTCCATTAGCAAGAGATTGACTAAAATATTTCAATGCAATTTATAATAAAATGTTACGTAGCCTTTAAAATGAATGTATCTACATGGGCTAATTTGTATATTGTTAAGCAAAAGAAAAGTCTGTACTTAATGTCTACAGACATGTATTTATACAGAAGTGTTCTGGAAAGGCATGCAAGAAACTGTTGACTGTGGTTACCACTTGGTAGTAACTCTGAAGGAGTAGAATAGGAAGGAGAATCACCTTCCTTTGGAAACTTTATTGTACTGTTTTCTGGTCAAAATCTTGTTATTTTCTTAAGAAATAGATGGTCTGATGGATGAATAAAGTGATAAGCAAATCAACTGCCTGGGAATTTTTTCAACCTAATTTCTTCTGTGCATACTTCACTTAGGAAATTCTTCATATCACCAAAAAAAAAAAAAAAAAAAAAAAAGAATGGATTCCCATAAGAGGATGAGAAACTGAAATAGTTCTGAGAAACAGAAAGCAAATGGATTCAAAAATATTCACTAGAAAGGCACGTGCAATTTGGACCGATTTGGCAGTCTTCTCAGCTCACAGTCAATAGAGGGCAAGAGCAAAGGGGCCTTGGATCAGTAGCCTGTGTCATCTGGGCTAGTCTCCTCTCCCCTAAGGCTTACTTTTTTTTGCAAATGGCTCAGTAGCTTCATGTCCCCACAGCAGATGAAGTCACTGGGTGTTGGGTCCACATAGGCAGAGCAGTATTTTCAGTAGTTGCCAAGACCAAGAGGGTCTGGGATTCATATTCATGATAAGAAATATATCAATATGTCCCACTAATCCCTATGTCTCACCACTCCTCCACAATAATCTGTAGCAGGTTGGAGTACAAAAGAGCATACAACTGGCATTCTCAAAAACAAAGGTACTCAAATAGCAGTCTCACCAAACATTTGATGAGAAGCATCTCTGTAAAAGTGGGCCATTAAATTCAGTCATCAGAAGAGCTAAAATCCAAAGAAAAAGAGTTAATTTAGCAAATAGAATAGATCAAGTATAATTAATATCTTTAGAGATATGCAGTGGAATATTAAGAATATTGCAACCATGAATCATAAACATTTAATTAAAATATGTGTATTGAAATAAAGTTATGGTACAAATTTCCGTGAGTTTCCCTGGTGACTCAGTGGTAAAGAATCTGCCTACAAATACAGGAGATGCAAGAGATGTGGGTTCGATCTTTGGGTCTCGAAGATCACCTGGAGAAGGAAATGTCAAATCACTCTAGTATTCTTGCCTGGGAAATCTCATGGACAGAGGAGCCTGGTGATCAGGTTTTGTTTGTGCCCTCCATGGGGTTGCAAAGAGACATGACTTTGTGGCTGAAAAAACACAAATTTCCTTAGTGTTATAAGTAGTTGATTTTCCCATTAATTCATCAAATATGTTCATTGTGTCATACATTTTTCCCTTTTCATACTGTTCATGGGGTTCTCAAGGCAAGAATACTGAAGTGGTTTGCTTTTCCCTTCTCCAGTGGACCACATTTTGTCAGAACTCTCCACCATGACCCATCTGTCTCAGGTGGCCCTACACAGCATGGCTCATAGTTTCATTGAGCTAGACAAGGCTGTGGTCCATGTGATCAGTTTGGTTAGTCTTCTGTGATTGTGGTTTTCATTCTGTCAACCCTCTGATGGAGGATAAGAGGCTTATGGAAGCTTCCTGATGAGAGAGACTGACTAAAGGGGAAACTGAGTCTTGTTCTGATGGGCAGGGCCATGTTCAGTAAATCTTTAATCCAATTTTCTGTTGATGGGCAGGGCTGTGTCCCCTCCCTGTTGCTTGACCTGAGGCCAAACTATGGTGGAGGTAATGAAGATAATGGTGACCTCCTTCAAAAGACCCCATGCACGCACTGCTACACTCAGTGCCCAGCCCTGCAGCAGGCCACCGCTGACCCACGCCTCCACCCGAGACTCCTGCACACTCACAGGCCAGTCTGGGTCAGTCTCTTGTGGGGTCACCGCTCCTTTCTCCTGGGTCCTGGTGTGCAGAAGGTTTTGTTTATGCCCTCCAAGAGTCTGTTTCCTCAGTCCTGTGTAAGTTCTGGTGGCTCTATGGTGGGGCTAATGGCGACCTCCTCCAAGGGGGCGTATGCCGTACCCAGGTCTGCTGCACCCGGAGCCCCTGCGGCAGGCCACTGCTGACGCATACCTCCACAGGGGACACTCAGACACAGTTCTGCCTCAGTCTTCTTATTGCCAAATTCAGACTTAAACTCAAGAAAGTAGGGAAACCCACTAGACTGATCAGGTATGACCTAAATAAAATCCTTTATGATTATACAGTGGAAGTGAGAAATAGATTCAAGGGATTAGATGTGATAGAGTGCCTGAAGAACTATGGATAGAGGTTCATGATGTTGTACAGGAGGCAGGGATCACGACCATCCCCAAGAGAAAGAAATGCAACAAGGCAAAATGGTTGTCTGAGGAGGTCTTACAAATAGCTGTGAAAAGAAGAGAAGCTGAAGGCAAAGGAGAAAAGGAAAGATATACCTATTTGAATGCAGAGTTCCAAAGAATAGCAAGGAGAGATAAGAAAACCTTCCTCAGTGATCAATGCAAAGAAATAGAGGAAAACAATAGAATGGGAAAGATTAGCTCTTCAAGAAAATTAGAGATAGCAAAGGAATATTTCATGCAAAGATGGGCACAATAAAGGACAGAAATGGTATGGACCTAAAAGAAGCAGAAAATAATAAGAAGAGATAGCAAGAATACACAGAAAAACTAAACAAAAAAGATCTTCATGACCCAGATAACCACGATGGTGTGATCACTCATCTAGAGCCAGACATCCTGGAATGCAAAGTCAAGTGGGCCTTAGGAAGCATCACTGTGAACAAAGCTAGTGTATGTGATGGAATTCCAGTTGAGCTATTTCAAATCCTAAAAGATGATGCTGTGAAAGTGCTGTACTCAATATGCCAGCAAATCTGGAAAATGCAGCAGTGGCTGGAAAAGGTCAGTTTTCATTTCAATCCCCCCAAAAGGCATTGACAAAGAATGCTCAAACTACTGTTCAATTGCACTCATCTCACATGCTAGCAAAGTAATGGTCAAAATTCTCCAAGCCAGGCTTCAATGGCATATGAACTGTGAGCTTTCAGATGTTCAAGCTGAATTTAGAAAAGGTAGAGGAACCAGAGATCAAATTGTCAACACCTGCTGGATCATCAAATAAGCAAGAGAGTTCCAGAAAAGCATCTACTTTTGCTTTATTGACTATGCCAAAGCCTTTGACTATGTGGATCACAACAAACTGTGGAAAATTCTTAGATGGGAATACCAGACCACGTGACCTGCCTCCTGAGAAATCTGTATGCTGGTCAAGAAGCAACAGTTAGAACTGGACATGGAACAACAGACTTGTTCCAAATTGGGAAAGGAGTACATCAAGGCTGTACATTGTCAGCCGGCTTATTTAGCTTATATGCAGAGTACATCATGTGAAATGCCAGGCTGGATGAAGCACAAGCTGGAATCAAGATTGCCAGGAGAAATATCAATAACCTCAGATATGCAGGTGACACCATCCTTCTGGCAGAAAGCAAGGAAGAACTAAAGAATCACCTGATGAAAGTGAAAGAGGAGAGTAAAAAGTTGGCTTAAAACTCAACATTCAGAAAACTAAGATCATGGCATGTGGTTCCATCACTTCATGGCAAATAGATGGGGAAACAATTGAAACAGTGTCAGACTTTATTTTTTTGTGCTTCAAAATCACTGCATGTGGTGACTGCAATCATGAAATTCAGATGCTTGTTCCTTGGTAGAAAAGCTATAACCAATCTAGACAGTATATTAAAAAGCAGAGACATTACTTTGCCAACAAAGGTCCGTCTAGTCAAAGCTATGTGTTTTCCAGTAGTTATGTATGGATGTGAGACTTGGACTATAAAGAAAGCTAAGCACTGAATAAGTGATGCTTTTGAACTGTGGTGTTGGAGAAGACTCTTGAGAATCTCTTGGACTGCAAGGAGATCCAACCAGTCCATCCTAAAGGAAATCAGTTCTGAATTTTCACTGGAAGGACTAATGCCAAAGCTGAAACTCCAATACTTTGGCCACCTGATGTGAAGAACTAACTCATTGGAAAAGACCGTGATGCTGGGAAAGACTGAAGGTGAGAGGAGAAGGGGATGACAGAAGATGAGATGATTCAATGACATCACCAATGTGATGGACATGAGTTTGAGTAAGCTCCGGGAGTCAGTGATGGACATGGGGTCACAAAGAGTTGGACATGACTGAGTAACTGAACTGAACATTGAGTGTATTCAGTGTTAAGTACTGCTGGTTGTTGATGAGTCTAATAATGGCACGCTTTACTATTTGGAAAGTGGTTTTTTTTTTTTTTTTTTGCTCCTCATAACATCCTTGTGAGATGAACAGGGCACGACAGCCTTTATTGAATCTCACCTTAGTAGACTGCGGTCTGGGATAAGAGTTAAATATTTTGCTCACAGTGAAACAATCAGTGACAAGGCTGAGATTCACACTCAGGCTTTTCAATTTCAAATACATGGCACTTTGAATAAAGGTCTTTGTAAGAAATGTAATGCTTAGCCTACTTTCTACAGTGAAAGAGTCACTATGACTTTTTCTGAAAGCAGGGCACAGTAGCACCGAGGAGATGTGCGTGTGAGCAATGATTGGATTTTTGTTTTCTACTTGTATATCTCAAACATCACCAGGTACAAGATTCCTGGAGGCAGCTTCTATGTATACATAACAGCTTGGATTTATGATCTCAGGAAATAATATAGTAGAAAACTTAGTGACATGCTTTTAAAAAAAGTTTTGTAGGTTGTCTCTTTCAGTCCGAAAGAAGTAGGTCATGAGAGTGACCGCAGATTTATCAAGAAATTTAAGATTTTTATTTTTTATTCTAGCTGAAGCTCTGTTTCACCCCAGATTTTGACAGTGATGCCATGAACTATGGCTAAGGAAAAGCTCCTGATCCCCCTGTGTCTGTGTTTTAGGACTTATTCTAAGACTGCAGCTCAAGTTTGCAAGGACATTGGGATAGCTGTCCAACCTGGTCACGAATGTTTTTATCCTCATGAACATCTTCCAGGAATAAAATAGTTTCCTTAGATTCTATTTGGATTCCAGGAGCTTGTAAATAGAGCCAGCTTCTGCAGGTGATGCAGTACAATGGATGAGTTTGGTACCATTGAACTGTAAAGTACCATGAAGAGTGTCTGAAAGTTGAAATTAACTTTTTATTAGCATGACACAGCTCTGGGCTGTTTCATCTTGTCAGCAGCAAATTCCTGGTTCTCTCCCTCGTCTTTTCATAGACCTCACATTGGTTCACCTCCAGCTATTCCTAACGTCCTAACAGGCACTGTCCTGCTCCTTGTCTGCTTTTTCTAGTCCTACCGCTTCTTTATGTGGCTTTTTGATGTTTCAAAAGAAGCGTGGAATGTGATAGACCTTTCATTTTCAAATGTGCTTTTACTGGCTTTGATGCCCATATCAGAGCAATAGCCTAGAAAGATTAGGTGAAGGAGAAATGGGAGACCAGCTCTCCCAAGGGCTGACTGAATAACCTCAGTTATGCTATATTTTCCTATCTATGTCAAGAATGTGGGTTAAACAATAAGTCTTCACTTCCTCCAGATTTTGCTAGCCACCTGCCAGGTTTGTTGCCTAGACACCTGACAAAGTACAGCTCTCCAGTGATCAGACTTGCACCAGACCTGAAATGGAATAATCCTTGCTTTAGTAGTGTTCTGGTGTGCACATCCTGCATTATTTCTCTCTTCTGAAACATTAGGGCTAGGTAGGCAATTCATGCCTTGTTTGCTATGTACCTTATCTATCTCCACTTGATCACCCAAATAGGTACCTCGCTTTTGCCTGTGAGTGTTTAAAGCCATGACCTCTTGAAAGAAGTAACCTGAAACAGCTGAGAATGCATGAATATTTGCTCTGTTATGCAGTTTCAATTTCTGGAGCATCATGTTTTGAATTGCAGTGGAAACAAAAATCCTCTTTATGGCACTCAGTACATTTTGTTCTCAAAAGATTTGATGAGCTTAGATGCTATACAAAGTCTCTTGTAAATTATGATAGAGCAGCAAAAAAATAAAAATAAAAATTCGACCTAAATTGGACATGTTTCTGGCTTTAATATATCGAGTTATTTGAAATTTCTGTGACTTTAGTGGCTTGGGAAAGAAAAGTATTGGACTCTGCCTTGTGGAACCATGCTAAGTTAATAACAGTGAAAAAGGTCTTTGGTCTTTCCTAAAGGATATAAGGATGTCTGCATTAACACCGTTTGAACTTTATTTGAGTAAGTGTATTCTCACACAATAAATTCACCAAAAAGTCCAGTTCACAATTAAAACTTGAAGCAAAATCAATGGGCCAAGTTTACTGCACGGATAACGGAGTTTTGATTGTCGCATGTATAGACTTGGACCATCACCACATTAGGTTATCCCAAATTCATTGAACATTCTTGTCACCTTGAGAACGATGGTTCATTTGTCTTGTCGGAACCTAAAAAGAATCTATATCAGACAAGTTAAATGAAAGTGAAGTCGCTCAGTCGTGTCTGACTCTTTGCGTCCCCATGGACTGTAGATGACCTGGCTCCTCTGTCCATGGGAGTCTTTAGGCAAGAATACTGGAGTGGGTTGCTATTTCCTTCTCCAGGGGATCTTCCCGACCCAAGGATCAAACCCCGGTCTCCCGCATTGTAGGCAGACGTTTTACCGTTTGAACCACCAGGGAAGTCCAAGTGAAATGAAAGTACAATCTAATTACCTAAGGAAAATATACTCCATCTATTCAAATGACTCTTCTGTTCTCCAGGCATTCTGAGTGAGAATGTGATATAAAATTGAGATGAAAGTTTTGTGATTCCTTTATTCCTTGACGAAGCTCTTCTGAAAGTGTTAATTTGGTGAATATGTGATGTTAAAAATGATATAGACTTAATAAACTTACCCGGGAAATGTTTCAGCACTTACTGTGAATTAGAGCAGATTTGACCGTGAAGAGTACAGTTCTTCAGAAAATACCAGCAATAGATTTCCCAGGACAAGCTCCCTTCCTCATCTAGATGGCTCGTCCCTTCCTGATAAAGGCTACCTAATCCAACATCCTCTGAGTGGTTGTATCCTTGTCTGTGAGGCATACATCTGATGTATATAGATTTCTGTTAGATATTTCTAAGAGTTGTCTTTCAATTCTGTCTTCAGAACCACGTTTCTCTTTTATGACACTGTGCAGTAGGTATAATAGACTTTAAAGAGTTAGGCACAGAGATTTTATAACTGGAAGTCTTTGGCCATTCACCTTGTGGAGTTAGTGATACAGAATATGAAATAAAATACCGTAACTATGGAGAGGAATATCAATTGCAAATGATGTTCAGCTCTGAAAAATATGGAGACAATTATACATTTGGGCTTTTGGTTCAGACTATTCCATGTTTAACAAGTGAGTTAGCCTGTTTTCACTAAGTGCTTCTAGGAATTCTCCTATAAGAAAAACACAAAATTCAGAATATAAGAGAATATAAGGACACTGGGTAAAACCCAGAGGTCAAATATTTAAAACTGAGAATTAGCTAATTTAAAAATGGTTCAATAAATTCCATTTAGAATTCTGCCCTTGAGATGTGGCTCATTCCATACATACACTTTGAGTATTTCAGGTTATATGTTGGGAAATGACATTGACTTTCAACTCTAAAAGCAAATGTTCCTTTCAGCCATGCAGTGATTTTGAAGAATGTGCCTAGTATTTTGAGGGCTTCCTTATATATATTTTTATGTATTTTTAAAAAGTTATAGGTATTCTCATTATGGATAATTCAAGCTTCAATGCAAAATACACAAAGCAAAATGCTTTTTCCCTCTTCTGCCTTCCATCCTTCTCTCTCAGAGGTGACCCTTAGAACTAGTATTGCATGTTCTTACATCTTCTTTTCTATGTATTAATATATATTTATGTACATTATGCTATATGTGTACTTTCACATAGAGACAGATGCATATTTTTAAAATATGTGGATTTAAGTATACAAGTTCTGTGACTTAAAACTTGCCTTTCTTGCCCCTTACACTGTGCCATATTTTTCTGTATTGATCCTTCTAGGTTCACGACATTCTTTTTAGTGGCTGTATAGTATTCCATGGGATGAATGCACCTTAATTTATTTAACCACTTCATTTATGATGGCAATTTAGTTTGCTTTTCCTTTTTTAAAGCTACTTGAAACAATGACAAATAAACATCTATGTATGTGTATCTTTGTATACACAGAGAACTTCTTTGAGAAAGATTCCCAGAAATAGAATTGCTGGATCAAAGGGCATGCACACTTCAAGATTAGATAAATATGGCTGGGGTTAATATTCAGATGATGTGTGTAGGGAAGAGTGTACTGGCAGGATATTGTCAACTGGTTATACCTGGCATCTGCTTTGATGAGCCAGTGATTTTGCCATGCTGGATATTAAATTCTTTGAATTTCATCCCTGAAATTGTCTTCTAAAAAATTGCATTAATTTACACTCCTCCCTTTAAAAGTGCATAAGAATGCCTGATTTTGCCTTCCTTACCCACACTTAGTATGTCATTTTAGCTGCTGCAAATCTGAGAGGTGAAAAAATAGGACTGTTAACTGCTCAATGGGTATAAAGTTAAATTTTTCAACATGAGTAAGTTCTAGAGATCTGCTGTGTAACATTTAGCCTATAGTATTGTGCATTGAACTTTGTAGTTCCCTGATTACCAGTGAGGTGGTCAGCTTTTATAACTTTATTGGTCATTTTCGGTTCTTCTGGGAATTGCCTGTTAATTTGATATGTTTGTTTTCTTCTGGGTTGTTTGACTTTCCTTACCTGACGGCAAGTCATTTTTATACACTACAGATATTAAGCCTTTGTAGAACCTGTTTTGGATGTTTTCTTTCTCTCTGTCAGTCACTTGCCTCCAGCTTTGTTTCTGAAGTCTTTTGTTGTAAAAAAAAAAATGCTTTTAATTTTTAAAAATAACTTTCATTGAGATATGATTGACATATTAAAAGCTGTGTATATTTAATGTATACAACTTGATGAGTTTAATGATAAATATACACCTGTGAAACCATCGCCATGATCTGTGCCATAAACAGATTCATCACTTTCAAAAGTTTTTACATGTCATCTCTATTAGTTATTATAATAATCATTAGTGATAAGAATATATATCCTATTAAGCAAATTTTTAGGTATACAATATAGTGTTCTTGACTATAGGCCCTGTGGTGTAGTATGGTATATCTCTAGGATTTATTCATTTTGCAAAACTGAAACTTTGTGCCCTTTGACTAATATTTCCCTTTCTCTCTGCTCCCAACCTCTGGCAATCACTTTTGGTTCAACTTTCTGCTTCTATGATTTTGGCTATTTTAGAGTTCTCATGTAAGTCCTCATATAGTAACTGTTCTTCTGTATCTAGCATCCATGTTATTATAAATGGCAGAATTTTCCTTTTTTTAAGGCTAAATATTAGGCCAATGTATGTATGTATGCAACCATGTTTTCTTATCCATTCATTCACTGATGGACATTTAGTTTGCTTCCATACTTTGGTTATTGTGAACAATGTTGCAGTGAACATGAAATGCAGATATACTCTCAAGATTCTAATTTCAATTCCTTTGGATATGTAACCAGATGTGAAATTGCTAGATCATATGTAATTCTGTTTTTAATTTGTTTAGGAACTTCCATACTGTTTTCCATGGTAGCTGAATCAATTTAAATTCCTACCAATATTGTACTAAGATTCCCATTACTCCAAATCCCTGCAAACACTTGTTATTTTTTGTTTTTCAATAATACCCCCATAACAGGTGTGAGGTGATATCTCATTGTGGTTTTGATTTGCATTTCCCTGATGATTAGTGATGTTGAACACCTATTCACGTACCTATTGACTATTTGCATGCTATCTTGGGAAAAATATCTATTTTGGCCCTTTGCCCAAGTTTTGCTTCCCAGATGGCGCTGGTGGTAAAGAACCCACCTGCCAATGCAGGAGACGTGAGAGACGTGAGTTTGATCCCTGGGTCAGGAAGATTCCCTGGAGAAGGGCATGGCAACCCACTCCGGTGTTCTTTCCCGGAGAATCCCCTGGACAGAGGAGCCTGGTGGGCCACAGTCCACAGGGTGCACAGAGTTGGACACAACTGATGCAACTTAGCATGCATGCAGCACACCCATGTTTTCATGAGTTATAGGAATTTTCTATATATCTTGTGTACTAACCTTTTATCATGGGTGTGAGTTACAGAGACTTTCTCCCACTCCATAGATTTTCTTTTCATTTTATTGATTGCTTTTGCTATACAACAAAAATACCCAAGAAGGAAGTTAAGAAAACAATCCCACTTACAATAGCCTAAAAATCAAATTACTCGAGAATAAACTTAAAGTGACTTATTACATTGAAAACTGTAAAACATGGGTGAAAGAAATGAAAGAAGACATAAATAAATGGAAAGAAATTACATGTTTATGGTTTGAAAGAATTAAAATTGTGTAGATGTTTATACTACCCCAAATTATCTGCATATTTATACAATCCTTATCAAATTCTCAATGGTGTTTTTTACAGAAAAAAAAATTCTAAGATTGTGTAGACCCACAAAAGACTCTGAATAGTCAAAGCATTTTGAGCAGGAAGAACAAAGATGGAAACATTACATTTTCTGAATTCAAAATATATGTGATAATAATGCAGCAATGGTATTTTTCTGGCTTACTATATTTAGTGTGATCATCTATAGGTCCATCCATGTTGCTACATAGTAGTATTTCATTCTTTTTTTACCTATGCCATTTATTGAATGATTCATTTCCCCCACTAAGTTGAAATAACGTGATTATAAATCTTACAAATAAAATCCTCATGTATGTGTGGGTAAACTCCAGACTCTATTCTGTTGCCTTGTTTTTGTATTTTGCATGATACCGGACTGTTTTACTTCGTAGAATGTTTTAATATGTTTTGCTATCTATAAGGTTTTTCCTAATTCGGGACTTCAGTGCCTAGCTCAGTTTCAGGTTCATGAGACAGGGGTTCTTAACCCAGAGTTAATGGCTCAGAGAATCTGTGAAGTCCCTAAAACTGATAGTCAGTATTTCATGTGTTTGACAGTATGTGTATACGTCAACATGTATATGTCATTTCTCTAGGAAGAGGGTCCATCAAATTTCTTCAGATTCTGAAGGTAGACTGTCACCCTCAAAAGGAGGGTAAGCATCCCTGATGGAGATGTTGAACAAGAGTTTGTTGAATGGAATTGGCAATATCCATTTGAATGATTAATTTTTCCTCAGGCTGACACAGTTGATGACTAATATGTGTGTAAGAGGGGATAAAACCAAAATAGCTCATTTAGATGAGAGAAAGAGATGTTCATTGATAGCTTTAATTGCATCTCCTTATTCTAGTTTCAGTGGGAACTGATGTATACTTTAGAATAGAGCAGGCTAAAAATGCTAGCACATGTCAAATATCCATTATAGAACAAAACTTTGTTTTGTATTTAATACAGAGTCCCTGATAATTGACTTTGTTCTTTTCCCCACTTAGTGTGTGGACTAACAGAATTGATTATTTTTATTGACTTAACTCTGTTCCAGATGAATAGAGCAAGCCGATTGGCTTTTTCCACCACTTCATGGATTAAATGAACTGGCTATTTTGGTCCTGTTGAGAAAGCCTCATTGTCTTTAATCCATATCTTCCCTGTTGGAGTATAGTCTATATTGGAGTTTTAGTTCAGGAATATTTGAATTTTGTGTCAATGAGTTTTCTGGTTTTGTTACCTTGGGACAATCTCCCTATCTATGCTCCAGTGACTCAAAATTATCTGGTCAGTCTTGGCTTTTTCATAGTGTGTTGGTGCAGGGTGTCATTCAGTTTTCCTATGTAGAGTGAAAAGTTAGTGGTTGGGGTAAAAAGTGAGAAGATAATTAGAACAAGCTAATCAAGTAAACAGGTTTTGCAAGGTAAGGTACTCTCCTGAATGAATTCTTTATTAATGTTACATATTTAAATGTAATTTACCAGTTATTTCATTTAAATTGAAAAACTAATTGGTTTTAATTAAAACTTATTGTTAAATACCAACACCAATACTAATGTCTAGTAAAGAGAGTTTAAAATATGCAGTGAGTTTGTTGACCATATACCAAACCGAACTGGTCATGTTTAAGTAGTTCTGTGCTGTGCTCAGTCGCTCAGTCGGGTCCGACTCTTTGCGACCTCATGGACTATACCCCACCAGGCTCCTCTGTCCTGGGGATTCTCCAGGCAAGAATACTGAAGTGGGTTACCATGTCCTCCTCCTGGGATCTTCCCAACCCAGCGAGTGAGCCCAGGTCTCCCGTATTGCAGGTGGATTCTTTTCCATCTGAGTCACCAGGGAAGCCGAAGAATACTGGATTTGGTAGCTTATCCTTTCTCCAAGGGATCTTCCCGACCCAGGAATCGAACTGGGGTCTCCTGCATTACAGGCGGCTTCTTTACCAGCTAAGCTACCAGGGAAGCTTTTACAGTAAAATTGAGATGAAGGTACAGAGATGTCCAATATACCCCTTGCCTCCACATGTGCATAACCTCCCCCATAATTGACATCGTTCAGGAGAATGGTACATTTTTTTCTTTTTTTAAGCAGGGAAGAACCCACATTGACTCATCATAGTTATCAAAAGTCCATAGTTTACCTTCGGGTCCGTGCTTAGTGCTGTATATTTTATGGATTTGGACAAAGGTATAATGACATACGTCCATCATTATAAATCATACAGAATATTTTCATTCTCCTAAAAATCCTTTGTCTTCCATCTGTTCATCTTGCCCTCATGCCACTGATCTATTTGTTGTTTTTATAATTCTTTCTTTCTTTTCTAGGATGTCATATAGTTGGAATCATATAGGATGTAGCCATTTCAGATAAGCTTCTTTAACTTCTTCCCTCATAGCTCAGTTGGGTTCAGTCCTTGGGTTGGGAAGCTCAGCTGGAGAAGGGAAAGGCTACCCACTCCAGCATTCTGGCTTGGAGAATTCCATGGACTGTATAGTCTGTGGGGTCACAAAGAGTCAGACACAACTGAGCGACTTTCACTTCACTTATTTAACTTAGTAATACGCAGTTAAGGTTCATCCATGTCTTTTCATGACTTGATAGCTCATTTCTTTTTTTCAGTTCTGAATAATATCCCATTGCTTGAATGTACTGCAGTTTAACCATTTACCTACTGAAGGAAAGTAGGTGAATGGTTAACTTTTGGTTGCTTTCAAGTTTTGGTGATTATGAATAAAGTTGCTATAAAAATCTGTGTGCAAGGTTTTGTGAGGATAAAAGGTTTCAGCTCCTTTGGGTAAATACAAAGAACAGTGAATCCCAGATTCCATGGTAAGAGTAAGTTTAATTTTGTGAGAAACCGCCAAACTATCTTCCAAAGTGGCAATACCGTTTTACGTTCCCCCAGCAGTGTATTGTTGTTCCCCCAGCAGTGTTCATATACTCACAATTATTTGGTGTTGTCGATGGTCTGGATTTTGGCCTTTCTATTAGGAGTGTAGTAACATCTTGTTGCTGTTTTAATTTGCATTTCCCTGACAACAAGTGATGTGAAGCATCTTTTTGCATGCTTCCTTGCCATCTGCATCTTCCTTGGTGAGATTTCATCTTGTTGAGTTTTAGAGTTCTTTTATCTTAGATAACAGTCCTCTATCAGATATATCTTCTGCAAATATTTTCTCCCAGTCTGTGGTTTGTCTTCCAATTCTCTTGACATGGTATTTTGCAGGGCAGACATTTTAGTTTTAATGAAGTCCAGTTTGTTAATTCTTTCATTAATCGTCTTTGGTGTTATATTTAAACACCATAACAAGGTCATCTAGATTTTCTCCTATGTTATCTTTTAGGAATCTTATATCAATAGTTTTGAATTTTACATTTAGACCTGTGGATCCGTTTGGGTTAATATTTGTGATGGGTGTAAGTCTGTGTCTATGTTTTTTTTTTTTTTTTTTTTTTTTTTTTTTTTGCATCTGGATGTCCAGTTGTTCTAGCACCATTTGTTGAAGAGACTATCTTTGTTCCATTTTATTTCCTTTTTTTTTGGTCAAAAGTCAGTTGACTATATTTATGGGTATCTGTTTATGTTCTTTTCAGATTCCTTGTTTCTTTCTATAGTCAATGCTGAGCCAGATATGATGTTCTCCTGGAATCTGCCTGTCCATTTGTTTTGTAGGAGAAAGCAAGAAACAAGTAGATCAGCGATCTTTCTACTTGAACTCAGGGACCCAAAAAATATTAGAGGGAATGTCTAGTTTCATTTATTTTACAGTATCACAAACTAATAAAACACTATTTTTGGACTTTTTCCTCTTTTTTTTTCTCTGTTGATGTTTTCTTGGTGATGTTGACTCTGGCATGGCAAATGTTTTCTCCCAGTCTGTGGCTTGTCTTCTAATTCTCTTGACATGGTATTTTGCAAAGCAGACATGATAGTTTCAATGAGGTCTAGTTTATCAATTCTTTCTTTCATAGATTTTCTTTGGTGTTACATCTAAACATAATGAAGGCATCTAGATTTCGGCCTATGTTATCTTTTAGGAGCTTTATAGCAATAGTTTTGAATTTTACATTTAGGTATATGGATCCATTTGAGTTAATTTCTATAAAGGGTGTAAGCCCTTGTCTAGTTTATCGATTCTTTCTTTCATAGATTTTCTTTGGTGATATGGCTTAAATCATACCCAAGAGAAGCTGGAGGGAATTGGGTATTATCTTATAAAAGATCTGTCAAAAATTAGATCCCTTTTTATTATATCTGAAAAATTTAAAAGTAATTATAAGTATCCATAATCAATTATTTTAGGTTTAAATAGTAAATTCCTTTGTTCTATACTTTGCTTCATTATAATGGCTACTCTGTAGTAAAAACCAAGTTTTGGCTTGAAGAATTTTAAGAAAGTGACTTTTGCCTTAACATTTGTTCTAGTGATGCACAGGGCTCAAGTATTAAGATGCAAATGAGAGCAAACTTTTCACATACTGTGAAGACCCTTTGGAAATATCTCTTCTCCCAATTCCCATCTGATTGCAAATTCCTTAAAGTTAGAGACTTGTGTTATGTCCTATATATCGAACACCTGGCTCAAATCCTGGTATATATTTGATGTTCAGTAAATACTTAAAGGACTAGAAGAGGAAAATAAACAATAAATGAAAGAATTTCCTCAGACAGAGAGATAAAATATACCAGAATCACCCTTAAGTTCTGGGAAGTAATTACTTTATGTCAGGAGTGGGAGCTGCCACCTGTGTTATTTTATTGTATCTTGATTTCATATTATAAAAAAACTGGAATTCAATGAGTTTAAATGACTTGGTATCATAGGGCAGAGCTGAGATTTAAAGTCAATGTATTTCTCATGGTTACTGGAACTCCAGTAGTAGAGATTTAGACTTGAAACTTTGGAGAGGGAGGGAGGAGGAAGCAAATTATAACTGAGCCACCACTAAAATAGAAGACTCTTGACATGTTTGAATGAAGCAGGAAGCTGACAAGAAACATGTGTTATCTCTGGTGCAGTAATCTAAGTACCAGTGAGATGCTTTGAATGGCACGCTCTCACCTCTTCCTCCCCATCTTTCTTCCCTCCACACTCTGCTTATTACATTTCTGTTTATATGTACAGTGAGGGGTTAACTGAATTTTCTGCAGTATCTAGTTCCTTGTGCCTTGACTTACTTTACTGCTTATGAGAAAGAGAAAGTATAATTTCTTGTAAATTAATAACTATCAGAATGGACCTAAGGAGCAATAGGATGGAAAGATAATAGGTAATAGTGGGAGGGAGATATAAATGATCTTTGAGAACAAAACTGAATTAAGAGTCTTCATTAATTCCTGATTACTAAGAAATTAGAAACTGGGTATTCCATTTCTAATTCTCTACATTCTACATAGAATGAATTTGAAATCCACTATCGTTTTTTAATTTCACAAAACCATTGTTCTTCCATCATCTACACTCCCAGAATTGATTGCTTTATTTTCTCCTCAAAGTGAAAGGAGTTTTGCATTCACCCTTCAAGGCTTTTGATATGGGATTTGTCTTCTAGAGAAATTTGAGCAGAAGGGATACCTAAAAACTAAGTTTTCCAAGGCAAAGCAGAGGCAAGAGTTTGTTTCCTGAGTAGAAAAAAAAAATGGTTATGGAAATTATGTTCATACAAGCTTCTATTTTTTTATACAAGTAACCTTTCCTGTGGCTAGAGTACCATGGTTCAGCATTTTCAGATGTAAATATCTTTTCCTGACCCTGGCATAAATAAGTTTTGGAAAGCACAGAGATATATTTGGCTTTAAAATAAATGACCTCTCATTTAAAGGGCTCACTGAAAGATGCAGTGGAAGGGGGAATGAGTATGAGAAGTGGTGATGATGATTATTTATCAGGCTTCTCGCAGGTCCCCATTGGTGTCTAGGAGCTTGACTGTCTCTGCACTTGCCACATTAATCACTTCCTCTTTTAAATTCAGGAGCTTGGTGTACGGGGTCGAAGACAAGGTAAAACAACAAAAAGTCAATTATGGTAAATACCCTTCTGATAGTGAGTTAGAGGTAGTTCTCTGATGATTTTGGCATCAGTCATTAAAAACACTCTGCTTTCAATTTATAACTTTGCGTATATTTATCATCTTTATTTGTAAAAAATCTGTGCCTGCTAATGTGATAAGCTATACAGTTCTTGTTCTCCTTAGAATTATTCGGAATGTAAATATGCATGACTCTCTGGAGATAACAAATACTGTGTTTATATGAGAGGGATGCTTTTACCAAGAATCCAGAGATACTTGCCTGAAGGTGATCTCTGGTTTTTCTGCTTATACCATCAACTGTTCTCAGGTTTGTCTACCATATATAGACTTTGGCCCTCTCAAGGATACAGTGTGAATCTGTACACATGTCCCTCTTTGCTCACTTTTATTTCTCTTCAGAAGAGAAGAAAAAAATGGAAACTCAATTTTGTGTAAGTAAACCTAGTATCAGGAAGTCAGAACAGGGAATGGTTTCTGGTATTTTCAGAAGTAAGGACTTTCAACATCAACAGATTTCACCATCTCTCTACTCTTGACAGAAAGTTGCTAGACATTTCATAACATATTCAAGACATGTCTGTCATTTTCAGGTTTCATCAATTTGAACAACTGCAGCACACACATGTGGGACACAGATTCGGTCTCTGAGCAACGTGACTCCAAACAGCCTCCTCCCTCCCACAGTCAGGACACCCAGTTCCACAACTGCCTCCTCTCTTGGACATGCCCAGCCCTCTCCTCTTTGGGGCCCTTGCATTTGCTCTTCTTCTTGGAATTCTTCACTGCAAGATCTTCTCAGGACTGGCTCTTCCTTACTGTTCTGGATTCAGCTCAGATATTGCCCATACAAAGAATCCTGCCTATGGCCACACCATCTAAAGCAGCACTCCTGTCCCTCCCCCATCTCCGCCTTTCTTCCACTCACTCACTCACTGTTGCATTACCTTCCCTGTTATTCAGTAGCTTTTGCTGCAGTCTGGTATTACATTATGCATAGGCTGTACTCCTTTGCTGGACTAATTCTTTATGAGAGTGGAGACTTTGCTGGACTTGTTTCTATAATATCCACGAGTACTCTTGATAAGGTACTCATTATATATTTGTGAATGAGTGGAAGAGAATATGGATCACTGGGTTTTTCAGCATATAAACAGGGACACATTGGCTTAGATTTTTCCTTCCACACAGTCACAATTGACAAATGGGTTGGATTACTGGATATTTAATGAATGTTATCCTGTTCTTTCAGAATTTTTAATGATATCCCAAAGTTGAGGAGAAAATGTTTTATGGAGATTTTATATAGATCCCTAAAAAATGATCAACCTTGTTTAACTGTCTCCAGCCTATGTAAGTAAAGGGCTCCACCTGTGTTGAGAGAGCAGTGGATGGGGAGAGGAGAGAGAGGCTTCTCCTCCAAGGCAGTTGAGGGGATGTTCTTCTTTACCATCTGAGCCACCAGGGAAATGTTCTTAGGGTTTCCCTGTGGCTCAGATGGTAAAGAATCTGCCTGCAGTGCAGGAGACCTGGTTCAATCCTTGAGTCGGGAAGATCCCTTGGAGAAGGGAATGACAACCCACTCTAGTATTCTTGCCTGGAGAATCCCATGGACAGAGGAGCCTGGCAGGCTGCAGTCCATGGGGTTGCAAAGAGTCCTACGTGACTTAGTGACTAACACACATAGCCCCCTAGCAGGGGACTCCTGCATCTGGCTTCCAGCCTGGAGGCTTGCTCAGCCACAAGTTGTGTTTTCTGAGGCTGGTGTATGTATTGCTACCAAAGCAGAGAGCTGGGGAACTCTTTTGCGATCCTGATAGGAGATCCCTGAAGTCTGAAAGAGCAGAAACTGGGGACTCTGTCGGGGAGAAGTGTGAATGCTGGGGGTTGGCTAGGGTTGCTTTCACTTCTGAGCAGGGGGAACCTTAGTGAATTTCTCTGGGTCAGTGGAATCAAGATAGGGAACCAAACCAACATCATCTTTAAAAAAGTCTCATCCAAGAGAATTGCCTAGAGACCCGGGCTCCCAGTAGAAAGATGCAGTGGAAGGTTAACTGTGGGAGGACAGCTATGGGGTGTACTAGCCACATCAGAGAGTGGTACAGAGTGGGGAGTGGAAGCTGTTAAAAGCCACTGAGTCCCCACTTTAAGGAGACACACCTGTGGATGCTTGCCACAACAGAGGGGATGCAGTAGCCAAGGGACAATGACATGACACCAGCTAAGAAAAAGACCTTGCAGCTTCTGTTCTTCCCCACCCTGGCAGAGTAAATGAAGAAGAGTGGGAAAGCGCAGATCTCATGTCTCACTCTTGGTCGAGGGCAGCACTTCTCAACTGTATTCATTGCTGCTTCCTCACAGAGCCATTTCTGACTTTTTGCATGCAATTGTGAGTTGTTGATACGACAGATATACTATAAGCTTATGTACTGTGGCCCGTGCGGAGGACCCACAAACTATTGGGTCATCTAACACTTGTTCTCATCCCTTGAGAAGCAATTTTCACTCCCCTGGGGGCAATATCATGCCCGTTAAGAGTGCATGGTCTAGAGTGGTGGTTTTTAACCAAGAGGGATTTTCCTCCCAAGGGGAAATCTCGCTGACATTTGGCAGTATCTGAGTTTTTGTTTATCACAACAGGAGGAAGTGCTACTGGCATGAATTGAGTAGACGCCAGAGATGCTGCAAAGCATCCTACAATGCACACATCAGTCCCCACAGCAAAGAATTTTCTGATTCAAATTACCAGAAGTGCCGAAGTTGAGAAATCCCCGGTTAGAATCTAGAATTTCCAGGCTAAACATTCAGGGAAAGGCTTATGCTGAAAGGAGGGGAAAAACTCTGAATTAGCTCAGAGATAAATGCATTGGAATTGACTGGAATTTTGAAAAGCCTGAGTGATTGAAAAGGTATGGAGTCTGAACCCAGTGCTATCATGAGGCAGAAGATTATTGGATGGAATGAGCCAGAAGGCAGTGTGGGAGAATAAAACTGTCTCCTGATTGCGCCCTCCTGAGCTTACTTTTGAATCAGTTGGTTAAAGTTGTAACAAAATGGCTTTGTAAGTTAGTGGTTTGGAACTCCTAACTAATGCAGCATATGGGTATTAAATCCTCAGACCAGCTCACCAAGCCCACCCTGTAATGCATGTAAGCGGTATTGATGGACTGTGGCATATGGCCACTGCCGGTGGTTGTGTCTGGCAGAATGGGAACATGGTTTTCTACCATTCCAGTTCTAATTGTGGACAGTGTCTCCTGGGACTGATAGCAGGTAGGTGGGACAATAGCTGTCTGGGCAAATACAAGTGTTATAGGGATAGGATGGAAGGAACTAGACCTTCTGCTGAGGAGAGGTTGTTTTCCTTCCAAGACAACTCTCTCCTTCAGAACTGTTACTGGCCTTTCTAAGACATTTATTTGAAACATAATATGTTAACACATCCAAGGAGAAAAAAGAAAGCTGCTAAAGTAGGAATACATTTGAATTTGCACTAGAATCCTGACTTCCATAGTCAGGGAGGATGAATCAGTTTTCGATCCCAAGATGTAGTGACTTGAAATAGCAGTTTATTCTCATAATTCTGCAACATGGGCTGATGGGCTAGGCTCAGAGCGGTGACTTACTCAGATCTTAATAGACGTCCCTGATGTGGCCATTGTCAGTTGGTGTGTTGACTGGGGGCTGGCTGGCCCCACATGATCTCAAGAACATGTGTGGACCTTGGTAGTGACGGCCGGGTCTCTCCACCTTTGCAGCCCATCCCCATGAAGGTGAGGCCAGGCTTCCTTCCATGGCAGCAAAAAGGCAAGAGAAGAAACTGAGACCTTTTGAAGTCGAGTGTAAAATCACACGGTGTCCCTTCTGGAGTGTCAGTCCACATCAATGGGAGGGAAACTAGTTCCGCCTTGAGAAGAAGGTGTTTACAGGCCGTTCACAGGCAGTTTACAGAGGCGTATGCTTCCAGGAATGGGAGGAATTGATGGAACCATTGTTGCACACGGTCTACCAGAGGATCTGCCCTAGTCTATCAATGTGTTCACAGATGAAAAACACTTAAAATTTATTTGTGGGTTTAAGAGTAGGATCTGCTGATGAATGGTCTCTAAGGAAAACAATACTAGTACCAGTGTAATACTACACGTGTATGCTGGTACTAGTACTACACAAACATGTTGGACATATTTTCTGGTATGATAGACTATATAAGATATTCATAGCAGCTTCTGTTTTCAGTCTCCCATTCCTCTTCACTTAGGGATGGAACTAGTGTAGTACCATCTGGATTCTCTTCCCTGTGTCCTAAAGTTGTACCTTTCTACACAGTTAAGCTGTCGGCAGGACTTCTGTCACAAGACCCTATTACTTTAATATGATCTTAACTAATATACAGAGGATGAGATGGTTGGACGGCATCACCAGCTCAATGGACATGAGTTTGAGTAAACTCCGGGAGTTGGTGATGGACAGGGAGTCCTGGCGTGCTACAGTCCATTGGGTCGCAAAGAGTCAGACACGACTGAGTGACTGAACTGAACTGAACTAATACACTTGTTTAAACTGCTATCTTTGAGTACTTAAAGTAATCTCAAAATGCAGTGGGTCTGTAGTGTTAAAGTCTAACCTGAAAGCTCTGTTTGTATTCTCTGCCAGGGTCAGAGTTTTGTGCTCTGCCACAGGTTTCTTCATGTCATAAAAACAGGGGAAGTTTAAAAAGATTCTGTGATGTGAAGAATCTTCTTCTACTCAGAATCTGAACTGCAAATAAATCCTGCATTTGCCCAGAGCTGTGACAATTCCAGTGTGTAGTTGATCGAATGCTTTGGGCTATAAGTAACAGAGTACCTGAACCAGATTGGCTTAGACAATAAAGAAATTTATCATCTGCTGTAGCCTCAAGTTTGATTCACTTAAGAACTTGATGGTGGGCTCAAATTCTGTCTCTCACAGTGTTAACTCGAATCTCTTGCTTTTACCTAGCGGTAGAGAGAGAAAAACTTCTCCCCAACAGTGGACATCTTACATTCCATCTAATTAAGCCATTTAAGGTCACTAATACCTTAAATTAAGGTCAAGCATTCATACCTCTCTGTAATTCTCTAAACTCATTCATTGGCTGAGATTGATCTTGAATTGCCTGTGGAGTCAGGGATGTCAAAAAGTGTCTTACAGAGTGAATAATTGTCATAAACATCCTCTGCAAAGCAGTTGTTGTTATTTAGTTGCTAAGTCATGTTCAACTCTTTCGCCATTCCAGAGACTACACCCTGTCAGGCTCCTCTGTCCATGGGATTTCCCAGGCAAGAATACTGGAGTGGGTCACCATTCCCTTCTCCAGAGGATCTTCTTGACACAGGGATCAAACCTGCATCTCCTGCATTGGCAGGCAGATTCTTTACTGCTGAGCTACCAGGGGACTTACTGCACAGCAGCTCTGGATGATGCAGAAACTGATGGAACTAAAATTAAAATGGGTAAAAATAATAATTAAAGGGAAAATGCCAGAGTTTCAAAAGATACTTTAAAAAAACAATAAACCTTATATTTCTGAATTGTGCTTTATTTGCTGTGAACAAAGTTCCAGCACATTTACCCTGTTCGTCTTTAGGCTCAATATCACATGTAAAGACACAGAAAACACACAGGTGGTATGGTATGTACTTAGGTCCCTAAAAGTAAAATGTGTTCTGTCAACATTTCCCAGGAAATCCTTGATCTGTTCTCAAGTGCCTTCCTTCCCAGAGGTCACCTGGTGGGAATGGTTCATGATGAAGGTGCAGTGAAGGGAGGATCTGGAGAATGTTTATTCTTGCTTATTCTCTCCTTTTCTCCTTTAATCTGGGCAGATTGTGAAAGGTAGGCTTCCAGACAGCAGTGTCTGAATTGGTTCCCAGCTGTATCATTAGCACCTGGAATAGCACCTGGCACAAAATAGACATTCAGTCAATTGTTGAATCAATTGCTGAAAACCCTCTTAGGAGTAGCACTGAGGTGAGGGTAGCCTTGAGACAAGGAGTCTTTCAACAACTGTGAGCAGGAAGGATAGAGGGCAAGAAGGGAAGTGCCGCCCACTCAGCTGGCTATTTACAAGGTCAGTAAAGCTTGGACAGCCTCCCCTCAAAGCACTGGGTTCTTTTTTTTTTATTAAGCAGCAATGAAACTAACCAGCTACTCCTTCAGAGACTAAGATATCCTGAGTTAATGTCTAATGATGGGGTTTTAAGAAGGAATTTAATTAGCCTTGGTGGATTTTGTTACATTTCATGTAGCTTTTAGCTTTTCCTCAGGAAAACATACCAGACATGGAGTGAGTATAAAGCACTCCATGTGTTTTGTTTGAAGATGTTGATGTGAATGTGTGTCCTTTGATGCTAGTGCTGTGGAATTTAAATATAAACATTTTGATAAAAGCTAAATTCCCAGCATACTCACAACCCTTTGATGGCTCACCATTAAGGGAACGAGAGCCCTTGGTCAGGGGCAGGATGATAAATAAGGTGACTGCTGCCCTTTGCCTAAAATCTTTGTCTGAAAATTAGATGCTTGGGTCCTTTCTTTTCTTTGCGGAGCCCATTATAATTTTTGCTCATACTAATTCAATATTGCAACCTAGGCTGCCAGAGAGGAAATTGGGTCTCTTGGGATTGTTAGTGGTGACCTCTTGGAGGCTCCCTATGTGTATGTGTGTCTGCAAGAATGTTCCAACTATTATCTTCAAAAATGATGACATCTCTCCTTTAGTGAGGAAGGGTGATGAGTGCCAGGTCTGTGCTAGGCTCTACATATGTCTTTTTGAGTCATCTTTACAAAAATGCTATGAGGCAGGTGTTTGTTTTACTTCTACCTTGCCCTCCTGTGGTCTGTTATTAACTCAGCAGCGAGTGACCCTGTTCAAGTCAGATCCTATCACTTCTCTGCCCAGAACCTTCCAGCAGCTTCTTGTCTCATCTCAGAATAAAAGCCAAAGTCCTGCTGTGACCTACAAATCCTTTGGTTTGATGCCTCCCCTTCACCTCTCGGACGCCTTCCCTTCCTCCATTCCTGTTACTCCTAGAGGACATGGGGGCCCTGTGCTGTTTTGGGGAAATACTTACTTCAGGGTGTTCATACTTTCTGTTCCTTCTGTTTGGGATGGTTGCTTCTAAGATAGGCACGTGGATAGCAGTTCCTTTAGGTCTTTACTGGAATGTCACCTTACCAAGGACTTCGGTAGCAATCCTAGCTAAAATTTCACAGCACCGAGTTTTTCATATTTTCCTTTCCAGCTTTAAGTATTTTCTTTTGATATCAATTTTACCTCCTTGCTTTGTTAATTGCCTACCCTATTGCAATGGAAGCTCCACAAATGCAGGGATTTTTCTCTTTTTCTTCTCCCTGCCCCTACTCTCTACAACCTTCTACTGAGTAACTAGAACAGTGCCTGGACCACAGGAAAAGTGAAAGTGTTAGTCGTTGAGTCCTGTCCAGCTCTCTGTGACCCCATGGACTGTAGCCCGCCAGGCTCCTCTGTCCATGGAATTCTCCAGGCAAGAATACTGGAGCAGGTTGCTATGCCCTTCTCCAGGGGATCTTCGTGACCCAGGGATTGAACCCGAATCTCCTGCATTGTTAGGCAGACTACCATTTGAGCCACTGGGGATGCACAGAGGTACATACTAAATATTTATTGAATGCTGATCAATTTCATTCTTTCAGCCATCAAGTATTTATGATGTATTTACACTGAGAGCCAGACATTATGCTGGACTCCTGTAAAATGGAACTAAACCAGAGAGACAGGATCTCTAACTTCATAGAATTTAAAATCAGGAGAGGAAAGAAACAATTTAACAAGTGTCTGTTTTATACTTGTGGACTCTAATAAATTTCACCGAAATTTGTGAAATTCCCCAATGCCCACTGTTCTTAAGTGGCACAACTGGGATGAACAGCGAGGAATTTGGAATTACCTTGTCAGCTCTCCTTCCTTTATGGCATTTGGGATTAACATATGTGATTTTTTAAAATTAATAATTGCACATGTTTGTGTGTACTCACAATGCCCTTCATTGAGCAGGAATTTTGTTGCTGTTTGCATCTATTGGGAGAGTTCTCTAAGGTATTAAGGATTATCATTAGACTAAACTCATCAATCATTATTATTCTGGATAAGCTTCATTTGATCTGCCCTTCAAGAACGTCAAAATAAGAATAACAACTATTTCATCTCACTTGTTCTAAATAAAGAAAAAACCGTTTAGCTTATGATATGCATAGGACAATATGAAAATAAAATCTAAGCGAATCCCTTATCTTACGATTCATACTATGATTTCTTTTTGAAGAAGTTAGAGTGCCCATTAAATTTCAACTGAATATAGTAATTATAAATTTTTGATTAAAATGGGTACTTAAAATAAGGATATATTAGTTAACAGTTATAATTTTTCACTGTTAACTCTGGTTTTGTTAGGTTTGGGATTTTCACAGAGAAAATTTTTCAAAAATTTTGTTTTTGTGTTTTTTTTTTTAAATACACTTAAATTTCCTAAACAATAACAACAAATTTTTAGACATTGGCTGATGTGCTATCTTAGGAGAAAATTATATATGGTATTTTGCAAATAGGGAAGAAATCTCTACGTTTGGAAATATATCACTTCACAAAGGAAAGGCTTATCGCCTCCATTGCTATTTGATCATAAAGGTTTGAGTTTATGGTTCTGTGCTCTTTAATGAGAAACAACAAAAGATGCTGTTGGAAGAGGTTCTGCCAGATTCCTGCTGTATCCGATAGAATGGAGAAAGGCTTGGTTTCAGTAAGACCCTTGTCCTTTTCATAACTCATTGTGATTCAGGGGGAAAATGCTTGTGAACAGAACATGGTCTTTCATTTCTTTAATCCTTTCAACTTTATTCTCAGTGAGAAGAGATATTTTAGTGTATAAATGCCATCAGCATTAGCAGGAAATAACCTTGTTTTTATCTTTATAAATGTTAGTCCCTGAAGAAGAAAGAGTCACTCTACTCCTCTCCAAGTGGAAATAGGAACATATCAAAGTGCTAGCTGCAGGATAAGCCAGGACCCTGGAGGAGGGAATGGGAGTAGGAGAGAGGAAACCCAGGGAAAGGGACTTCCAGCTGACCCTTCCAGATGTCCTGAGCCACATACACAAAATCCTGTGTGAAAGACATTGCTTCTGTTACATTAGTAATTATGCTGTCCCTGGGCTCCCAGTAAAGACATGGTTATCACATGATATGAAAGTTATGTATGTTTCTCAAAAATCTGAAGGAGAAATGCTTTGGTGTAAACAGAATAATAGTAAGTTTGAAATGAAGGCATGAAGAAATGATCATTTGATATGATTTCCCCCAAATCACAGTAATTTCATGGAAAGTAAAAGGACAATTATAAAGTTTTATAGATGGGATAAAATGTTCGCCAAGGACTTCTCATGTGGCTCAGTGGTAAAGAATCTGCCTGCTAAGCGGAAGACATGGGTTTTATCCCTGGTGGGGAAGATCCCCTGGAGAAGGAAATGGCAACCCACTCTAGTATTCTTGCCTGGGAAATCCCATGGACAGAGGAGCCTGGTGGGCTACAGTCCATGTTGTTGCAAAAAGTCAGACATGACTTAGCAACTAAACAACAACAAAAATGTTCACCACAGATTTCTTCATTGTCCTTAGCACTAGCACTAAAAATGTAAATACTTAGATGAACTCAGTATTGTGTTAGGTGTGCACAGGGTGGAGTGTGAAGCTTTTGCTTTCATGGTGCTATACAGATGTGGGACCTTCAAGGCACTGCTTTTCTAGATGAAGGAAAGTATAATGTATTTTCGTCCTCTAAAATTGGTCAGGCTGTGGGTATGTTGCTTTTGGAATGAAAGTCTCCAAACTCTTCTGGGGAAGAGAACATAATCTCTCATTATGTAATCTTACAAGTTCAGAGAAAACACAACACCAAATTTTTAAAGTTGTATTTTTAAAGAAATAAGACATTCCAAATTTGGTCCTAAGTCATTTAAAATGATCAATTCTGGCTATAGGGAATGGAAAACATGTTTATTGCAAATGTTTGGAAACACAAATAAATGGGCTCTGAGAAGGGGATCAATTTTGTGACACATATATCCGTTTTCCTTAAATTAGTTTTCTTCTGCTCATTTCCAGTTTTTTTAGGTATTCTGGTTTAAAGAACCATGGCATAGTTGAATTCTTTATAGTTGAATTCTGTATAGGTAAGTTGTGTATATTACTTCTTAGTAGTTAGATTAGTGTACACATTTTTCTATTACTTTATTAGAACTACATTTAACCTGATGTGTAACTATGGTGGTGGTGGGGATTTAGTTACTAAGTCATGTCAGGCTCTTGAAACCCCATGGACTGGAGTCCACCAGACTCCTCTGTCCATGGAATTCTCCAGGCAAGAATACTGGAGTGGGTTACCATTTCCTTCTTCAGGGGATCTTCAAAACCCAGGGATCGAACCTGTGTCTCCTGCACTGTTGGTGGGTTCTTTACCACCAAGCCACCAGGGACAGGTAACCATAAGATACCTAGCTGGTATTTGTAAAGTTCCCAACATAATTAGATCAAAGCACTTAGAGAATCTTGGGAAATCAGTCATGTTAAACTTATGCCAAGTACATGTTTTCTGGAGTCATCTGACTGTGCCCAACATTTTTATCACTGTGAACTCATCCGAAGTATTTTTAATAACTTATAAATCTGAAGTTTGTAGGCATCCTGCCTGTAAAGCAGCCGCTGATTCCACAAAACAGTCAACTACTTCCTGGACAACAGAATCATGAAGTGGTTCTCAGATTAAACTCTCTTATTGGCCTTGATAGGTGTTAATAATTTGATTAACTATGGATTATTCTACACCTGAACAGGATGGAAAGAGAGGAGTCATTTTATCTATTGGAAGCTACATTGAGCAGTGATCATGGAGGCTCTGCTGGTGAGAACATTTTCGACAATCTCTATCATACCCAGATGGAGCCAAACTTAGAAACCTTCCAGTTCTCTGAGTAAGATCATCAAACAGATGAAAAATAAGAAAGCATCTGGAAATGATATCATCCCTGCCAAATGTTCACACTAGAGAAAAAGTAACCCATATAATGTGTCTGTATTCTCCTCCTGAGAATTCTCTTATAAGAATAAAAGAGAAAATGCTATATGGCCCTAGGGACATGGAGATCATCAGTTTTACATAATGATATACATCCGATGGCAGGCTAGATAGCCATTCCTGAACCAGCTGCAGACTATATGCTTTAGATAAAAGATAGCTTTCATAAATAAGTATCGATGAGAAAACTCCAATTTCTGTTTTGGAAAGACAGTATGTTCATGTCTTAAAGGTGGATGTTTTGACCTTGAGATTTCACCTCTCTCTCTGCAATGGATTTCTGTTTCATCTAGTTTCTAGTGTTTTTCTTAGGAAACACTGTATAAATATCTTGCATCCACTTTGAGATGTTTTTGTTGAGGAAAGAAGCTCACCAAGGGCTTAGTGACTTGAAATGAACCTGAAAGTTCCTGCTTTAGAATATAACTTTGTTTGATTTCTGAGTGATGAATAAAATATTCAAAACTGTAGAGACTACTTTGCATATGTTCTCTTCACTAGAAGATTTGGGAATCATCTTACTTACTGGAGGTGCACAGGATTCAGAACCAGAAATCCTAAGCAGAAATCCTATTTTTACCATTTTCTGAGAAATTATTGAGCCTCTGTTTTATCACCTCCAAACTAGATAGCATAATAACACTAACTGAAAAGGACTTTGTAACTGTAATACACTATCACAGTCTCATTCCTTTCTCCTAGTATGTACTTTTGAAAAATATTCACTAATTCTAATTTATTTTTTTAAAGTTTACAAAGACTTTCACATACACATTTTCACTGGGTGCTCTTGACAGACTCTGAAGCAGACATTTCTTTGTTAGTTATTATATTGTTAGTTCTCTGAAATTATAAAGTTTTTCCTTTTGGCACAGTGCCTTGTAGTTATAGTTGTCTTAATGTGTGTATTTGATAGGTAGGTGTATTAGTCAAACGTTGTCATAATGCTGCATAACAAAAAAAACATTAAAATCTCAGTGGCGTAAAATGAAATCATATAATTTTTGCTGATGAGAACAGCTAGTGTTCAGCCCGAAAAATCCTTTTTGCTTCATCTATTTATCCCCCCCAGCCCTCAGCACTGGCAACCATTTATCTTTTTGTTGCCTCTATAGTTTTGCCTTTTCCATAATCTTATATTTGGAATTATAAAGTATATAGTCTTTTCAGTATGACTTCTTTCACATAGTAATAGGCATTTAAGATTTCTCCTTGTCCTTACATGTCTTAGTAGTTTATGTGTTTTTAGTGCTGAATAATATTTCATAGTATAAAGTATGACAGTTTATCTGCTCACCTGTTGAAGGAAATCTTGGTTGCTTCCAAGTTTTGGCAATTAAGAATAAAGCTACTACATTCACATGCAGGTTTCTTTGTGGATGTGTTTTCAGCTCCTTTGGGTAAATGCCAGGGTGCAATGGCTGAATTGTATGGTCAGAGTAAGTTTAGTTTTGTAAGAAACTGTCCAACTATCTTTCTAAGTGACTGTGCCTTTTGGCATTCCTTTCAGTAATCTACGAGAGTGCATGTTGTTTCACACACTTGGCAGCATTTGCTGTCATCAGTGTTTTGGATCTTAACCATTCTCATAAATAGATGTGTAATGATACCTTGTTTAATTTGTATTTCCCTGATGGATGTGGGGAATCTTTTTTATTTTTATTTTAAAATTTATTTACTCTTTATCATGTGATTGTTGGATTGGGACAGTTACCAAACACAAAGATGAAGATATCAAGTCACATTAATTTCATTGAAAATTATGTCTCACTTAAAATGAATTTTAGACAGTTGGAATATTTGATACTCCAAGAAGGAAAACATTAAACAGCAATAATATTATAAATGGAAATTTGATACTTAGAATGTTGAGATTTAGTAACCCTGTATGATTCTGATTTGTGTTCCAAGAAAGGTCTGTCCCTTTCTTGTTTTTAAAACATCATATCATTTTCCCCACACACTGACTCATCACTTCTTGTCTCTGCCAATTTAACTCCTACCTAGTCCCCAAAGATCATCTGAAATCCTGTTACTCTCACAAAGTGTATATATACAAAAGCATTTTTAAATAAATATCCATCTAATCCTAATATACTTTTTAAAGTACACAAAGGACTTTCACATACAGATTCTCATTTGATGCTCTTGACAGACTCTGAAGAAGATATTGCTAGGACTTGCATTTTAAATATAACAAAATTTAACCTTTGTGCAGCTGAGCAACAAGGCCAAAAATGCACAGTTACATTCCTACAGCTTTGCATTTTAGGGAAATATTTTTATCCTTTTTACCTATTGACCCCTTTGCATATTTATCCTTTCCTATTCCCCACATCTGACACCACCAATCTGTTCTATCTATAAGCTTGCTTTTTGTTTGCTTTTTCTGTAGACTCCACATATGAATGATTATACATTATTTGTTTTCCTCTGCCTGACTTACTGACTTAACACAATGCCATTGAAATCCAGCTATGTTGTTGCAAATGACAAGATTATTTATTTTATGGATGAATATATATATATCACATCCTTTATATTCATCTATCAGTGTGCAACTTAGGTTGCTTTCATATCTTGGCTATTGTAAATAATGCTGCAGTGAACATTGGGTGCATATGTCTCTTCAAATTAGTGTTTTTTCCTTTGGATAAATAGCCAGAAGTCTAATTGCTGGATCATCAGTTCAGTTCAGTTCAGTCGTTCAGTTGTGTCCGACTCTTTGCGACCCCATGAATTGCAGCACGCCAGGCCTCCCTGTCCATCACCAACTCCCGGAGTCTACTCAAACCCATGTCGATTGAGTTGGTGATGCCATCCAACCATCTCATCCTCTGTTGTCCCCTTCTCCTCCTGCTCCCAATCCCTCCCAGCATCAGGGTCTTTTCCCATGAGTCATCACTTTGCATGAGGTGGCCAAAGTATTGGAGTTTCAGCTTCAGCATCAGTTCTTCCAATGAACACCCAGGACTTAATCTCCTTCAGGTTGGACTGGTTGGGTCTCCTTGCAGTCCAAGGGACTCTCAAGAGTCTTCTCCAACACCATAGTTCAAAGGCATCAATTTTTCAGCACTCAGCTTTCTTCACAGTCCAACTTTCACATCCATACATGAGCACTGAAAAAACCATAGCCTTGACCAGATGAATCTTTGTTGGCAAAGTAATGTCTCTGCTTTTTAATATGCTATCTAGGTTGGTCATAACTTTCCTTCCAAGGAGTTAGCGTCTTTTAATTTCATGGCTGCAATCACCATCTGCAGTGATTTTGGAGCCCCCCAAAATAAAGTCTGACACTGTTTCCACTGTCTCCCCATCTATTTCCCAAGAAGTGATGGGACCAGATGCCATGATCTTAGTTTTCTAAATGTTAAGCTTTAAGCCAACTTTTTCACTCTCCTCTTTCACTTTCATCAAGAGGCTTTTTAGTTCCTCTCACTCTCTGCCATAAGGGTGGTGTCATCTGCATATCTGAGGTTATTGATATTTCTCCCGGCAGTCTTGATTCCAGCTTGTGCTTCTTCCAGCCCACTGTTTGTCATGATGTACTCTGCATATAAGTTAAATAAGCAGGGTGACAATATACAGCCTTGGCGTAATTTTCCTATTTGAAACCAGTCTGTTGTTCCATGTCCATATGCTGGATCATATGCTTGTTCTATTTTTAATTTTTGACGAACTTTCATAATGTTTTCCATAGTGGCTGTAGCAATTGACAGTCCCACCAACAGTGCACAAGGGTTCCTTTTTTTCCACATCGAAGCCCAGATAATAGTCATTCTAACAAGTATGAGATGATACCTCATCGTGGTTTTGATTTATATTTTATTTATAGTGTAAGATGGTGGTTGAGTTTTATTATTTTATGTGTTTCTGTCCATTTCTATTCTTTTGCCTGTTGCAGTTCGGTTTTCCCAATACTTTCCCTCGTTGTCTATTTTTGGTTCATTTTTTAAAATAAATTAATTGACCATGTATGTGTGGTTTTATTTCAGGGCTCTCTACTCTGTTTTACTGATCTACAAGTTTGTCTTCTTAGTGATGGCATTCTCTCTTAATTATTATAGCTTTGTAATATACTTTGAAATCAGAGAGTGTGATGCCTCTAGTCTTGTTAACCTTTCTCTAGATTTCATGGTGGAGAAGGCAATAGCACCCCACTCCAGTGTTCCTGGTGGGCTGCCGTCTATGGGGTTGCACAGAGTCGGACAGGACTGAAACGACTTAGCAGCAGCAGCAGCAGATTTCATGGATTGGAACATTTCATCTGCAAAGCAACGGCATATTTTCTCAGATTTTTCTCAGGTGCACATGGAATATTTTCCAAGATAGAGCATATATTAGGCCACAAAAAAGTCTAAATAAATGTAAGAGGACTGAAATTACAACAAGCATATTTTTTAACTACAGTGGCATAAAAGTAGAAATTCATTATGTGAAGAAAACTAGAAAAATCACAAATATGTGACAAATAACATGCTATTAAAAAACCAACAGGTCAAAGGAAAAATAAAAAAAGAAATAAAAAAATAACGAGACAAAAAAATTAAAAATAAGCATACTGAAACTTGTGATGCAGCAAAAGCAGTTCTAAGAGGTCAGTTCATAGTGATAAATGCCTTCTTTAAGAAACAAAGTTTCAAATAAGCAACCTAACTTTACAGCTCAAGGAACTAGAAAAAGAAGAAGACTTTAAGCTCAAATTTAGTAGAAGGAAGGAAATAACAAAAATTAGAGCAGAAGTAAAAAGATATTAGGGATGGTCAATGAAACTAAGAGTTGGTTCTTTGAAAAGATAAACAAAACTGGTAAGCTCTTAGCTAGACCAACCAAGAAAAAGGAAGAGAAAACTAAAATCACAAATGAGAGAGTAGAGATTGCAGGTGTTACCACAAAGGATCATAAGAGTACTATGAACAACTATACGTCAACAAATTTTACAATGTAGAAGAAAAGAAATTCCTAGAGACATACAAGAGTATCTACCAAGACTGAATTTTGATGAAATAGAAAATCTGAACAAGCCAGTTACTAACTAAAAAGAGATCGAATCAGTAACCCAAAACCTGCTAACAATATTAGGACCAGATGACTTCACTGATGAATTCTACTAACCCTTTAAAGAAGAATTAGTACCAATCCTTCTCAAACTTTTCCAAAAACAGAAGTGGAAGGAAGTCTTGCAAACTCATATTGCGAGGCCAGCATTACCCTTATATCAAAACCAGGCAAGAATTTCTCAAGAAAATTGCTAGCCAATAACCCTGATGAACATAGATGCAGAAATCCTCAACAAAATATTAGCAAACAGAATTCAACAATACATGAACTGAATGATATATCGTAATCAAGTGGGATTTATTCCAGGAATCAGGGATAGTTCAACATCTGCAAATCATTCAGTATGATATACCACATTAACAAAAAGAAGGATAAAAATGATATAATCATTTCAGTAGGTACAGACAAAACTTTTGAAACAATTCAACATCCATTTATGATTAAAACTCAACCAAGTGAGTGTTTGTAGAGGAAACATACCACAACATAACATAGACCGTATATGCCAAGCCCAACTTCTAAATTCTGGATGGTAGATGGTAGTTCTTTAAGGGAGGGTGTGTGTCCTATGTTTTTTCCTCCTCCTTTCTGACTGGAATGCAGTCTTGCTAGAGCCAGGACCTATGAGGATACTCCTTAGGGGTTTCAGCACAGAAGGCTGGAAGAGGCTGGCTCCCTCATGATTTTGTAGAATGTCATCGATCTCTTATTACATGCGAGAATAAGTTTTGCATATTCAAGCCAATGTTTATTACAGTTGTTTTATCAGTTACCAAAACACAACCTAAATGCTTTGATGTTTTCTTTTCTTTTTTGTTCATGTTTTTAAAGTTAATTTTATTGAATTTTGTATGTTGAGTAATAAAGCCATATGTCGATAAAATAACTTTTTTCTTTTCCATTGCAACATTAATACTTCATTAGCTAGAAATTTCAGAACAGTGTTACATACAAGAAAAATAACAAAAAAGTCATTCTTCTCTTATTCTTGACTTTAATGGGAATGTTGCTACAATTTTTACTAGTAAGTGTGGTGGTGTTTGTGTAGATTCTTAAAATTTGCAATAGGGATAATATCTTTTTATTTTGTATAATTGTTACAAGGGTCAAATGCTCTAATGAATTAAAATGTTATGTAAATGTTAAAAGCTATGCCACAGTTACCTGGCATATAGTATACAGTCAGGAAATGTTTTTAGTGTTATTTTTACTATATTTATGACTTCAGTGTCTTAATATTAGGGCTAAAGGTTAGAAAATACATATAAGTTCTCTACTACAAAGAGAAGTGATCGAGATGGAAAGTTTGAAAACAAAATAATAATTTCAAGGAGTAGTTTCCGTGAAGTGAGATGCTTAGGAACTCATGTTTGGAAAATAATACTTCAGTTTGTTTTAAGAAGTTAACTGATGGATGGTCAACTCACTTCAGTTGACAACCAAAGTATTAGATCATCATATGACTTCCCCTGTAGCTCAGTTGGTAAACAATCTGCCTGCAATGCAGGAGACCTGGATTCAGTTCCTGGGCTGGGGAGAAGGAAATCGCAACCCACTCCAGCATTCTTGCTGGAGAATCCCATGGACAGAGGAGCCTGGCAGGCTACTATACACAGGGTCGCAAGAGTCGAACACAACTTAGTGACTAAATCACCACCACTATGTAGTTTAGTCATCAAGAAGGTCCTTATCTCACATTTCCTACATTTCTTCCTCCCACAACTGCTTTAAGAATATGTCCACTGTGAATTTATGTTTTTTCATCTTTTCCCATTTGCAGTCAGTTCTTGGACAAATCAGGGTGTGAGGTGTCAAAAAATTCCTTTGTTGTACCTCAAAAAATGTCTTTGAAAAGGACATCTCTCATAGTAGAGATGCTATGTAAAAAATTACTTTGATTCTTACAATTAGTTCCAGAGGAATTAATTGAATCTATTGACTTATGAACTTTGTGGAGGTTATTCACTGATTTAATTTCTGAAATAGCTGAAATTTTGATCTGGTAGTTTGATATATCGTATGCATGCATGCTCAGTCAGTCAGTCATGTCAGACTCTTTGAGACCCCATGGACTGTAGCCCATGAGCTCCTCTGTCCTTGGGGTTTTCCCAGCAAGAATACTGGAATGCGTTGTCACTTTTTTCTTCCAGGGGTTTTTCCTTATCCAGAGATTGAAACTGCATCTCCTGTACTGGCAGGTGGGTTCTTTATCTCAGAGCCGCTGGGGAAGCCCCCTGATACATACTAGATATAATTTAAATTTAGGAATTACGTATTGTTTTGTTTTTCTTAATGAGAAAAATATCTTAAATTCTTAATATGTTATGTACAAGTCTTTGATTATAAAATACAACAGTGGGTTTCAGATAATTATCTGGAACATTTAATCAATAATTTACACTTCTCAATGAATTGCTTTATGTCAGCTAAGAGAATTCTTCTCTTCTATTCTATTTTCTGAATAATTACCTCAAAACAGTTTCTCAAGTAATTACCTCATAACAATTTATCATTAGGTACATCTAACATGAACATTTACTGAACATCTATTAAGCGCTGTGAACTCATACATGTGCTAAAAATAATAATGAAGTAGTATCTAGCCTTTTAAAAATAGCCTTCCTTCTTCCTGGCTTCCCTGCTGGCTCAGACTGTAAAGAATCTCCCTGCAATACAGGAGACCTGGGTTCACTCCCTGGGTCAGGAAGATTCCCTGGGGAAGGAAATGGCAACCCACTCCAGGATTCTTGTCTGACGAATCCCATGGACAGAGGAGCTTGGCAGGCTACAGTCCATGGGGTTGTAAATTGTTGGACGTGACTGAGCGATTAACACTTTCACTTTTCCTTCTTTTATGTAACTTTATCATTATAAAAATAATTTGATATAAAAAAGAATGACTGCATCTGAAGAAAAAGAGCCAGGATATTTCATAGGTCACACATCAAATAAGTCCTGTGACTCCAGTTTGAACCCAGAATTTCTGACTATAAATTTGGGATGATTTCCTCTAAGCTTTGTTTTTCTTTGTCATTTAATTTCAAGCCTGGTCTTTGGAATATGTAATAACTAACTAACAATAAATGCTAGTCTATGTGCACTAGATATATTAGTCCATTTAATCTTTATTACCTCCCTTGGTGGTAAGTACTATTATTAGGTCTCTCTCAGTAAGCTGAGTTTTAGCAAGGTTGAGTGATTTGCCCAAGGCCAACATAGCTAAGTCCTTAGCAGAGCTGGGATTTGAATCCAGGCACATAGTTAGAGAACCCAGCCTCGTAACCTTAAAGGCACTGTGCCTCTTCTCTAGCAAGATGCTCATTCTCTCCTTGTTAATGTTATTTTGCCCACTCCTTGTGGCAGGTTAAACTTTCTCTGGAGACAAAATCTGAGTTTACTTGTCCTATATCTAGAGAAAGCTGGGAAGTGGCCCATTTTCTCTAGGTTTTAAGTTGTGACAAAAGGTGATATACTGATTTTTTAGAGATGTAATAAGTTTGCATGCACAAATGTAGACACTCACAAAATCGTTTCGATTTTTCAAGCTGATCTGTTCTTTGCTGCTGTGTTAATGGAAGTAAATGGTCAGGACTAAATTTTACAGTTCACTTGTGCTCAGAAGCCTTGTGTAGATTTCAGCCTGCATCCAGCTATTCTTAGGCTCACTTTTATTACTTTCCTTCGAAGTGCCTCCAGTGTTTTACAACTATTACACACTGGGATATCCAGAATTGACCAGAGCTTTCTAGGTGAAATTCTGCACAGCATCACAATTCCTCTGAGCTTATGGCAAAATTACATTAGGCTTTTTTTTCCCTGTACCGTAATGCAAGCCCATATGTCATCTGTTATCCATTCTCCTCTCTGGGTCTTTTTTTGTCATTGCTGCCTTTCAGGTGTTTCGGATTATCTTACCTAAGATAAATTAAGTTTGCTTTGTCTGAAGCAGGATAGTATTTTGCTATTTCTGTCCTTTTTTGCAGGATGACTTCCACATTTAGGATGACTTTTAAATAAGTGATCTAATTAGCTTGTTTCACAACTTAAAGAAATGTAACATAAAACATGAACTATGATTCACTTATTAGTATAGCTACTGTCATTTGGTTTTGTTCAATAAATGCTTCTTGTTTCTAAACACTTTGAAGCACTCACTTTTTTTTGCTATTATTAACTGGGCAGCTATTATGTACATGGCATGTTTCCAGTGAGAATTGTGAAATATATAAAAACAAGGTAGTATGTCATTTACTGTGTATGCAACTTGATTCTCAGATTCTTCAAATCCTAAATGGCATGAAGCCTATTTGATAGCATTGTTGTGAGCACTGTGAGATTAATTTGTGAAATCTGACACATATGAAGCTTGAAAAGATACAAGCTGCTGTTTGAGGATCAGCTATATAGTAAGAACTTTACATGCACAATTAATCTTTTTTTTTTTTTTTTTTTTAAATATTATTTTATTAGTTGGAGGCCAATCACTTTACAACATTTCAGTGGGTTTTGTCATACATTGGCATGAATCAGCCATATAGTTACACGTATTCCCCATCCCGATCCCCCCTCCCACCTCCCTCCCCACCCGAATCCTCAGGGTCCTCCCAGTGCACCAGGCCCGAGCACCTGACTCATGTATCCCACCTGGGCTGGTGGTCCGTTTCACCATAGATAGTATACATGCTGTTCTTTCAAAACATCCCACCCTCACGTTCTCCCCCAGAGTTCAAAAGTCTGTTCTGTACTTCTGTGTCTCTTTTTCTGTTTTGCATATAGGGTTATCGCCACCATCTATCTAAATTCCGTATATATGTGTTAGTATACTGTAATGTTCTTTATCTTTCTGGCTTACTTCACTCTGTATAATGGGCTCCAGTTTCATCCATCTCATTAGAACTGATTCAAATGAATTCTTTTTAACGGCTGAGTAATATTCCATGGTGTATATGTACCACAGCTTCCTTATCCATTCATCTGTTGATGGGCATCTGGGTTGCTTCCATGTCCTGGCTATTATAAACAGTGCTGCGATGAACATTGGGGTGCACGTGTCTCTTTCAGATCTGGATTCCTCAGTGTGTATGCCTAGAAGTGGTATTGCTGGGTCATATGGCAGTTCTATTTCCAGTTTTTAAAGAAATCTCCACACTGTTTTCCATAGTGGCTGTACTAGTTTGCATTCCCACCAACAGTGTAAGAGGGTTCCCTTTTCTCCACACCCTCTCCAGCATTTATTGCTTGTAGACTTTTGGATAGCAGCCATCCTGACTGGCGTGTAATGGTACCTCATTGTGGTTTTGATTTGCATTTCTCTGATGATGAGTGATGTTGAGCATCTTTTCATGTGTTTGTTAGCCATCTGTATGTCTTCTTTGGAGAAATGTCTGTTTAGTTCTTTGGCCCATTTTTTGATTGGGTCGTTTATTTTTCTGGAATTGAGCTTCAGGAGTTGCTTGTATATTTTTGAGATTAATCCTTTGTCTGTTTCCTCATTTGTTATTATTTTCTCCCAATCTGAGGGCTGTCTTTTCACCTTACTTATAGTTTCCTTTGTTGTGCAAAAGCTTTTAATTTTCATTAGGTCCCATTTGTTTATTTTTGCTTTTATTTCCAATATTCTGGGAGGTGGGTCATAGAAGATCTTGCTGTGATTTATGTCAGAGAGTGTTTTGCCTATGTTCTCCTCTAGGAGTTTTATAGTTTCTGGTCTTACATTTAGATCTTTAATCCATTTTGAGTTTATTTTTGTGTATGGTGTTAGAAAGTGTTCTAGTTTCATTCTTTTACAAGTGGTTGACCAGTTTTCCCAGCACCACTTGTTAAAGAGATTGTCTTTTTTCCATTGTATATCCTTGCCTCCTTTGTCAAAGATGAGGTGGCCATAGGTTCGTGGATTTATCTCTGGGCTTTCTATTCTGTTCCATTGATCTATATTTCTGTCTTTGTGCCAGTACCATACTGTCTTGATGACTGTGGCTTTGTAGTAGAGTCTGAAGTCAGGCAAGTTGATTCCTCCAGTTCCATTCTTCTTTCTCAAGATTACTTTGGCTATTCGAGGTTTTTTGTATTTCCATACAAATTGTGAAATTATTTGTTCTAGTTCTGTGAAAAATACCG
This sequence comes from Muntiacus reevesi, assembly GCF_963930625.1. Classification (NCBI taxonomy): domain Eukaryota; kingdom Metazoa; phylum Chordata; class Mammalia; order Artiodactyla; family Cervidae; genus Muntiacus; species Muntiacus reevesi. The sequence goes on along the minus strand of NC_089261.1, from coordinate 51,840,227 downwards.
TTGGTAGCTTGATAGGGATTGCATTGAATCTATAGATTGCTTTGGGTAGAATAGCCATTTTGACAATATTGATTCTTCCAATCCATGAGCACGGTATGTTTCTCCATCTGTTTGTGTCCTCTTTGATTTCTTTCATCAGTGTTTTATAGTTTTCTATGTATAGGTCTTTTGTTTCTTTAGGTAGATATACTCCTAAGTATTTTATTCTTTTTGTTGCAATGGTGAATGGTATTGTTTCCTTAATTTCTCTTTCTGTTTTTTCATTGTTAGTGTATAGGAATGCAAGGGATTTCTGTGTGTTAATTTTATATCCTGCAACTTTACTATATTCATTGATTAGCTCTAGTAATTTTCTGGAAGAGTCTTTAGGGTTTTCTATGTAGAGGATCATGTCATCTGCAAACAGCGAGAGTTTCACTTCTTCTTTTCCTATCTGGATTCCTTTTATGTCTTTTTCTGCTCTGATTGCTGTGGCCAAAACTTCCAACACTATGTTGAATAGTAGTGGTGAGAGTGGGCATCCTTGTCTTGTTCCTGATTTCAGAGGAAATGCTTTCAATTTATCACCATTGAGGCTGATGCTTGCTGTGGGTTTGTCATATATAGCTTTTATTATATTGAGGTATGTTCCTTCTATTCCTGCTTTCTGGAGAGTTTTAATCATAAATGAGTGTTGAATTTTGTCAAAGGCTTTCTCTGCATCTATTGAGATAATCATATGGTTTTTATCTTTCAATTTGTTAATGTGGTGTATTACGTTGATTGATTTGCGGATATTAAAGAATCCTTGCATTCCTGGGATAAAGCCCACTTGGTCATGGTGTATGATTTTTTTAATATGTTGTTGGATTCTGTTTGCTAGAATTTTGTTAAGGATTTTTGCATCTATGTTCATCAATGATATTGGCCTGTAGTTTTCTTTTTTTGTGGCATCTTTGTCTGGTTTTGGAATTAGGGTGATGGTGGCCTCATAGAATGAGTTTGGAAGTTTACCTTCTTCTGCAATTTTCTGGAAGAGTTTGAGTAAGATAGGTGTTAGGTCTTCTCTAAATTTTTGGTAGAATTCAGCTGTGAAGCCATCTGGTCCTGGGCTTTTGTTTGCTGGAAGATTTCTGATTACAGTTTCGATTTCCTTGCTTGTGATGACTCTGTTAAGATCTTCTATTTCTTCCTGGTTCAGTTTTGGAAAGTTATACTTTTCTAAGAATTTGTCCATTTCATCCAAGTTGTCCATTTTATTGGCATAGAGCTGCTGGTAGTAGTCTCTTATGATCCTTTGTATTTCAGTGTTGTCTGTTGTGATCTCACCCTTTTCATTTCTTATTTTGTTAATTTGGTTCTTCTCCCTTTGTTTCTTAATGAGTCTTGCTAATGGTTTGTCAATTTTGTTTATTTTTTCAAAAAACCAGCTTTTAGCTTTGTTGATTTTTGCTATGGTCTCTTTAGTTTCTTTCGCATTTATTTCTGCCCTAATTTTTAAGATTTCTTTCCTTCTGCTAACCCTGGGGTTCTTCATTTCTTCCTTCTCTAATTGCTTTAGGTGTAGAGTTAGGTTATTTATTTGGCTTTTTTCTTGTTTCTTGATGTGTGCCTGTAATGCTATGAACCTTCCCCTTAGCACTGCTTTTACAGTGTCCCATAGGTTTTGGGTTGTTGTGTTTTCATTTTCATTTATTTCTATACATACTTTGATTTCTTTTTTGATTTCTTCTATGATTTGTTGGTTATTCAGAAGCGTGTTATTTAGCCTCCATATGTTAGAATTTTTAACAATTTTTTTCCTGTAATTGAGATCTAATCTTACTGCACTGTGGTCAGAAAAGATGACTGGAATGATTTCAATTTTTTTGAATTTTCCAAGACCAGATTTATGGCCCAGGATGTGATCTATTCTGGAGAAGGTTCCGTGTGCACTTGAGAAAAAGGTGAAGTTGATTGTTTTGGGGTGAAATGTCCTATAGATATCAATTAGGTCTAGCTGGTCCATTGTATCATTTAAGGTTTGTGTTTCCTTGTTGATTTTCTGTTTAGTTGATCTATCCATGGTTGTGAGTGGGGTATTAAAGTCTCCCACTATTATTGTGTTACTATTAATTTCCTCTTTCATACTCGTTAGTGTTTGCCGTACATATTGCGGTGCTCCTATGTTGGGTGCATATATATTTATAATTGTTATATCTTCTTCTTGGATTGATCCTTTGATCATTATGTAGTGTCCTTCTTTGTCTCTTTTCACATCCTTTATTTGGAAGTCTATTTTATCTGATATGAGTATTGCGACTCCTGCTTTCTTTTGGTCTCCGTTTGCGTGAAATATTTTTTTCCAGCCCTTCACTTTCAGTCTGTATGTGTCCCTTGTTTTGAGGTGGGTCTCTTGTAGACAGCATATATAGGGGTCTTGTTTTTGTATCCATTCAGCCAATCTTTGTCTTTTGGTTGGGGCATTCAACCCATTTACATTTAAGGTAATTATTGATAGGTGTGGTCCCGTTGTCATTTACTTTGTTGTTTTGGGTTCACGTTTATACAACCTTTCTGCATTTCCTGTCTAGAGAAGATCCTTTAGCATTTGTTGAAGAGCTGGTTTGGTGGTGCTGAATTCTCTCAGCTTTTGCTTGTCTGTAAAGCTTTTGAATTCTCCTTCATATCTGAATGAGATCCTTGCTGGGTACAGTAATCTAGGTTGTAGGTTATTCTCTTTCATTACTTTCAGTATGTCCTGCCATTCCCTTCTGGCCTGGAGGGTTTCTATTGATAGATCAGCTGTTATCCTTATAGGAATCCCTTTGTGTGTTATTTGTTGTTTCTCCCTTGCTGCTTTTAGTATTTGTTCTTTGTGTTTGATCTTTGTTAATTTGATTAATATGTGTCTTGGGGTGTTTCGCCTTGGGTTTATCCTGTTTGGGACTCTCTGGGTTTCTTGGACTTGGGTGGCTATTTCCTTCCCCATTTTAGGGAAGTTCTCAGCTATTATCTCCTCGAGTATTTTCTCATGGCCTTTCTTTTTGTCTTCTTCTTCTGGGACTCCTATGATTCGAATGTTGGGGCGTTTCACATTGTCCCAGAGGTCCCTGAGGTTGTCCTCATTTCTTTTGATCCTTTTTTCTTTTTTCCTCTCTGCTTCATTTATTTCCACCATTTTATCTTCTACCTCACTTATCCTATCTTCTGTCTCCGTTATTCTACTCTTGGTTCCCTCCAGAGTGTTTTTGATCTCATTCATTGCATTATTCATTTTTAATTGACTCTTTTTTATTTCTTCTAGATCTTTATTAAACATTTCTTGCATCTTTTCAATCTTTGTCTCCAGGCTATTTATCTGTACCTCCATTTTGCTTTCAATATTTTGGATCATTTTTATTATCATTATTCTAAATTCTTTTTCAGGTAGATTCCCTATCTCCTCCTCTTTTGTTTGACTTGGTGGGCTTTTTTCATGTTCCTTTACCTGTTGGGTATTTCTCTGCCTTTTCATCTTGTTTAGATTGCTGTGTCTGGAGTGGGCTTTCTGTATTCTGCAGGTCTGTGGTTCCTTTTATTGTGGAGGTTTTACCCAGTGGGTGGGGTTAGACGATTGGCTTGTCAAGGTTTCCTGATTAGCGAAGCTTGCGTCAGTGTTCTGGTGTGCGGATCTTGATTTCTTCTCTTTGGATAGCAATGGAGTGCCCAGTACTGAGTTTTGAGATGGGTCTATGTGTTAGGTGTGACCTTGGGCTGTCTGTATGTTGACGTTCAGGGCAATGTTCCTGCGTTGCTGGAGAATTTGCGTGGTATGTCGTGCTCTAAAACTTATTGGCTCTTGGGTGGTGGTTGGTTTCGGTGCAGGTATGGAGGCTTTTGTACGGTCACTTATTACTTAAAGATCCATGTAGTCAGGAGTTTTCTGGTGTTCTCAGGTTTTGGGCTTAAGTCTCCTGCTTCAGGATTTCAGTTTTATTCTTCCTGTAGTCTCAGGACTTCTCCAACTATACAGCACTGATAATAAAACTTCTATGTTAATGGTGGAAAGTTTCTCCCCCGTTAGGGATACCCAGAGAGGTTCACCGAGTTACATGGAGAAGAGGAGAGGGAGGAGGGAGATAGAGATGGGCAGGAGGAGAAAGAGGGGGACTCAAGAGGAGAGAGACAGATCTACGAAGTTGTCTGATCCCAGAGTGTTCTCCGTAGCCCAGACACCCACAAAGATTCACAGAATTGGATTGGGAAGAGAAGGGGAAAGGAGGAAATAGAGGTGTTCTGAGGTAGAAAACAGAGTCAAGATTGGGAGAGAATAATCAACACATTCGTGAATAAAAATGGGAGCTGAATATTGGATTCTTAAATGTTCACAATTTATATCATATACTGAAAAACAAAAATTAAAAATCTAGAGTAGAGGTTAGACTCTTAAAAATACTATATTAAAAACAAAAACCAAAACACACAAAAGAAATTTTAGAAATATATATGAAGTTTGGTATAAAAATAGGGCTTCTCTTCTTTTTTGTTTTTTTTTCCTTTCTTCTGTAAGGTTATAGTGGATTGAAAATGAAAATTAAGGCGTAGTAAAAGGAGTGCTAGAGGGCTTTAAAAGAAATAAGAGAAAAAGAAAAAGAAAATAGAAGAGAAGAAGAAAAAAGAACAGAAAAAAAGAAGACAAAGAAGAAAAAGAAAAAAAAAGAAAAAAGAGAGAGAAAAAAAGTTGTTTTGCCTAATTAAAAAAAATCGTAAAAATCTATGAAAGTTAAGGAGTAATGGGGGAGTAATAAGGAATTTTTAAAGGAAAATAAAAGAGACCCAAGAAAAAAGAAAAAAAAAAAATTTTTTTTTTTCCTTACTTAAAAAAAAAAAAAAAAAAAAGAAAAGAAAAAGAAAAAATATATCTAGGAATTTCTCTGGAGCTGTTGCGGTCAGTGTGGGTTCGGCTCAGCTTCAGATAGCTCCTCGTTCCAGCTTACACTTCTCGATATCTACAGGCCCTTCCGGTGTAGTCAGTCGGTGGTTTCTTCAGGGATTTTAATCTGTGGCACCGGTCCCTTCTGAAGCGGTTCCCTTTATTTGGGTTCTGTTGCCGGTCTCTCTTCCGCGCCTAATTTCCGCCCTGACACAGGGGGCGGAGGTGGATTCTTATTCAGGTAGCTAGTTCCGTCGCGCTGCGGGGAGGGGCTGTGCGGGGAGGGGCCGTGCGGGGAGGGGCCGGCGCTCCCGGGAGAGGCTTGCGCTCTTTTCTCGGTCTGCGCTGCTCAGGCTCCAGGCTCTTCTGTCTGAAGCGCGCGCCACGCTGAATGCGGCTCCAGCCCTCGGGCGATTCACAAAAGCGCAGCACACAAAGCTGGGCCCGCGCTCCGGCCCCACGCCGCCCGAGCGGCCCAGGCAGCCAGGCGCTTGACGGGCGCTCTCTCCCCGGGTGCGGCGTGTCTTCTGCCCTGCGCGGTCCGAGTCTCAGTCCCCGCCGGCGCCAGTCGGGCGTGCGCGCCCTCTGCCCTCCGCGTCCCCAGCCCCAGCCCCCGCCCGCGCCGGTCAGGCGCCCGCGCCCTCCGTCTCGCCGCGACCCTCCCGGCGGACTTCGGTCGCCCAGAATCTCGGTCCCTTTGTTCTGCGAACGGCCGGCAGTGTGTTCGGGCCGGTTAGCTTTCTCTCTCTCTTTGCTCTCCCACAGTTCAAGCTGGCAACTCACAAAAGCTCCCTCCGATTGTCCTCAGGGCGCTCAGGCCCGGACCCTGCCCCAAGTAATGCCGCCCGCTCCTCTCCGTTCCGCCACCAGCGGATGCGGGCGTCTGGGGTACTCCTCTGCTGGGAGTTGCTTTTAGGCTCGTAATCTGTGGGTTTTATTTATTCTATCCCTCCCAGTCAGATTCAAACTCTTGAGATTCCAACACTTCCCCCAGGCCCGCCAGTGCGAGGGCTTCCCGGTGTCTGGGAACGTCCTCTATCAAGTCCCTTCCCGGGACGGATCTCCGTCCTTAGCTCTTTTGTTTCGCTTTTTATCTTTTATATTTTGTCCTACCTCCTTTCGAAGACAATGGGCTGCTTTTCTGGGCGCCTGATGACCTCAGCTAGCGATCAGAAGTTGTTTTGTGAAGTTTGCTCTGCGCTCAGTTATTTTTTTGATGAATTTCTAGGAGAGAAAGTGGTCTCTCCGTCCTACTCCTCCGCCATCTTGGCTCCTCCTCCCCACAATTAATCTTTACAGTAGTAGATGAAGTCAAATTTATCTATGTTTTTAAAAATAATATACATGAGGTCAACTACTGTGCCTAAAGTCACTTGGGTTGTGAGTAAGTAACTGGGCTATGAATTGGACCTCTGACTACCTGACTCTAGAGCATATGGAGGTTCACTGTACTGACCAACCTCACCATTTAATGAGTAGCATAAAAATATATTACATAAGATAGGAGAGAGTAAGTCTCATAGTGTAACCATAAATATAGTATTACTTGTGTAAGACAAGAATGAGATTTTTCAGTTAGTAGTTTATGGAAGGATTTATGACAGTTTCTCCGGGTCTTGAATGAAGGATAGAATTTATTTATTTACTGGACTCTAGTTGCTTTATGATGTGTTAGTTTCTGTTGTATAGCAAACTGAATCGGCTGTATGTATACATACTGTTGTTTAGTTGTTAGGTTGTATCCAGCTCTTTGAGACCCTATGGACTGCAGCACACCAGGCTCCTCTCTTCATGGGATTTCTGAAGCAAGAGGACTGGAGTGGGTTGCCATTTCCTTCTCCAGGGGATCTTCCTGACTCAAGGATCAAACCCACGTTTCCTGCATTGGCAAGTAGATTCTTTATTGCTGAGCTGCTAGGGAAGCCCACGTATGCAAATAGCCCCTCTTTTTCAGATTTTCTCCTCATTTAGGTCACCACAGAGTACTGAGTAAAGCTATGCAGTTGGTTCTCATTAGTTATCTATTTTATGCATAGTATCAGTAATGTAAATATGTCAATTCCAATCTCCCAATTCATCCTAGTGTCCTCTTTTCATGTCTATATGTTTGTTCTCTGTGTCTCTATTTCTGCTGGGCAGATAAGATCATCTATACTATTTAGATTTCAAGGATAGAAATTATATTTGAGGGGCAATGCATTTCTGGTACAAGTGCCAGTATTAGTAGCTACAAGGAGAGGGAGTGATAGGTCATTTATGGGCACCCACTTATGTTTTTTTGACTCAGGTTTAAGAGACTAACAGGAAATGAAATTGCAAGTGTTTGGTGGGACTGGAGGGAGGAGAATCAGAATGTTGGATGAAGTAAGCTGAATTTCTTTGACAGGCAAAGGGAAGTCAGGAGGTTTTTGACAGCTGAGTCAATGAGTTTAGCAATGCTCTGAGGAGACTGACTGTGGCAACCTGAAATGGTTTAAATATAAGGAGAGACTGGGGGCAAGGAACTCGGGGGTGCCATTTCAAAACTACAGTTCAGAGATAAGTCGCTACTTACCTGAGTTAGGGTATTGGCATTTGGAATGGAGTAAGGAAGAGAACAGAATATGTCACAATAGAGAAGAGTTCACTGGATTTGACAAGCAAATGTCTAAAGAGGAAGGAAGGGGAGGGGTAGGTGGCAGAGGGGAGGAGAGGTTAAGGAAGCTTAGGAATTGCTTGATGTATGGTGGTTCCATTAGGAATGAAACAGGTGCGTTTGATTTTAGACACATTGAGTTTGAGGACATGGTGAGTTTCAACATCAAACATGGTTGTGGTATCCAGCAGTCTTTTGGGAACACAGGACTCAAGTTTGGAGATGCCAGAATTAGCTATGAGAACTGAAGCTATGAGATGAGAGATTTTAGAAGTAAAGATTTTGTCAACAGAAAAGAAAGGAAACCAAGTTATACCCCAGAGTAGTACCTATAATTATGAAAAGCAGTTCAAGAAGATACATGTTCAGTTACTAAGTCGTTTCTGACTCTGTAACCCCGTGACTGCAGGATATCAGGTTCCTCTGTCCTCCGCTATCTCCCACAGTTTGCTCAAATTCATGTCCATTGACTTGCTGATGCTATCTAACCATCTCATCCTCTGCCACCTCCTTCTCATTTTGCCTGCACTCTTTCCCAGCATCAGCGTCGTCTTTTCCAATGAGTCTGTTCTTTGCATCAGGTGACCAAAGATCGGAACTTCAGCATCAGTCCTTCCAATGAATATTCAGGATTGATTTCCTTTAGGATGGACTGGTTTGATCTCTTTGTGGTCCAAGGGACTCTCAGGAGTCTTCTCTAGCACCACAATTTGAAATCATCAATTCTTCAGGGAGAATTCTTCAAAGAGATCCAACCAGTCCATCCTAAAGGAAATCAGTCCTGAATGTTCATTGGAAGGACTGATGTTGAAGCTGAAACTCCAATACTTTGGCCCCCTGATGTGATGGGCTGATTCATTTGAAAAGATACTGATGCTGGGAAAGATTGAAGGCAGGAGGAGAGAGGGACAACAGAGGATGAGATGGTTGGATGGCATCACTGACTCAATGGGCATGAGTTTGAGTAAACTCCGGAAGTTGGTGATGGACAGGGAAGCCTGGCGTGCTGCAGTCCATGGGGTCGCAAAGAGTCAGACATGACTGAGTGACTGAACTGAACTGAGTCTTCCTCATGGTCCAACTCTCATATCCGTACATGACTGGTGGAAAAATCATAGCTTTGACTGTACAGACCTTTGACCAAAGTAATGTCTCTGCTTTTTAATATGCTGTCTAGGTTTGTCATAGCTTTCCTTCCAAGGAGCAAGTGTCTTTTAATTTCATGGCTGCAGTCACCATCTGCAGTGATTTTGGAACTCAAGAAAGCAAAGTCTGCCGCTGGTTCCATTGTTTCCCCTTCTATTTGCCATGAAGTGATGGGACCAGGTACCATGATCTTAGTTTTTTGACTGTTGAGTTTCAAGCCAGCTATTTCTTTCTCCTCTTTTACCTTCATTAAGGGGCTCTTTGGTTGCTCTTCACTTTCTTCCTTTAGGGTGGTATCATCTGCATATCTGAGGTTGTTGTTATTTTTCCTGGCAATCTTCATTCTAGCATCTTAAATCTTGCTACAGATAGGGAGACTTTATTGGAGAAACATCTGGGCACTGGATTGATGGTTACTGGATATATATATATATATATATATATATATATATATATATATATATATACACACACACACACACACACACATTTACTAATTTGATATGTGTCATGACACAAAGCAGTTAACTTCTGCAGGTTTCATTTTATTTGTTGTTAGATAGTTTGGTCAAGATTACTTTAATGTATTCTATGATTTTTCCTTTAAGCTTTGCCAAAGAGTCTAGGTAAATTTAAGTAGAAATTTGAAGTAATTGTGCTTTTATTTCCTTTTCTCTGCCTCTCTCTCCCCTTCCTTTCTCCCTTCCTTCCATGGGATATTTTTTCTAGATGTGTAATTGGAATGGGGAAAAAGAAAGGTGAATTCCACTTAATTCACACAAGCTTAGGTAATAAATAACTAATGTACAAAAAGTATGTGTGTAATTGACCTCACTGGGCTAGGGGCACTGATCTTCTGAGCAGTCAAACATCTGTGTGTAGCTTTACAGTTGGCCCTCTGTATATGTGGTTCCCTGGTATTCGGCCAACCTCAGGTTGTATAGCACTGAGCATTTACTATTGAAAAAAATATGCATTGTATGTGAACCACACAGTTCAAACCCATATCATTTAAGAATCAACTATATATATGTAAATAATCCCATGTAGGTTTAGAAACCATAAGAACAACTAATATTAATTCATTATGTACTGTAGTCCTCATTATTCTGAGTACTTCATACATTAACTCATTGAATACCACCAATCTTATAATGTGACACATATGCCATTGTTGTTGGCATTTTGTAGGTGGACAGGCTCAGGCAAACATTTTTAAGTAACTTGTCCAAAATCATACAACTGATAAGTGGGGCATCCAAGATTTATTTTCAGTGGTTTGTGTTCTGCTTGACTCTTACCTATCATGCTGATCTGCCTCTCTAATGACTGTCATTACCTGTGTTTACAACAATGTCAATCTATCATTCTATCAATCCTTCACATAATATGTAGCAGATGTTCAGATTTTTGTGATACAAGTTCAATTAAAAGCAAATTCTTAAATCATAAGGACTTTTATTTTTTAAATGTTCCACATTAAAATTGTTTTTATTAAATTTTTATGAAATATAAAATATTAATAAAATACATGTAGGACTGGAATGACTAAAAGACTGATGATGGCAAGTATTAGTGGGGATGTTGAGCAATTTAAAATTCATACACTAATAGTAGGGATATAAATGGATACAATCATTTCAGAAAACAATTTCCTAGTATCTACTAAAGCTGGACATATATTTACTCTATGAACCAGCAGTTCCATGTTCAAGTATATTCCTAACAGAAATACAAACTTGTGTGGACAAAAAATCTATAGCAGCACTGTGTATGAGAACCAAAGGGAACACATATATTCATCAACAATGGAAGGAAGAAATAAATAGGAGTACTCTTAGATGACTCAGCTATAAGAGTGAACAAACAGGAATTATAAGCAACAATATGGTTGGATCTCACAGAAATATTGTGGAAAAGAAAATAGGTACCAAAGAGTACTTAATGCATGATTCCATTTGTATGAAGTTCCAGCTCTGTTCTAACAACACTAACCCGTGTTGTTAATAGTCAGGATAGTGTTTTCCTGTGGAGGGTGATGACTGGAAGAAAGTCAAAAGAAGCTTTCAGGTTCTTGTAAATTTCTGTATCCCACTATGCCTGCTGGTTACATGGATGTGTTCACTTATTCGTAACTTGTTGACATGTTCACTTAATATTTATGTGATTCTCTATAGGTATGTTATAGTTTAATAGAAAGCTGTCATTACAAAAACATTCATAAGGCAAAAGAATAGCAGTGTGGTGCAGTCCCATGGAGCCACCATTCACTGTTGGAAAACCACACCCTTGGATACCCTTTTGGCACATTTCTCCTATCATTTTCATCTTCCCTTACCCTTCAGGTAAGACTGTAAACTATTGTCTTGAATTGGCATTGATTTCTTCCTTTTCTTTCATAGTAGTTTGTTTATATATATATATGAATTGAAGTATATGATACTGATATATGGCAGGGCTTAATATATGACAATATATATGAAATTTAAAAATCATATATTTAAGTTGAGTTCTTTTTAAAAAATAATTTTATTTATTCCTGGCTGTGCTGGGTCTTCTCTACTGCATGGGTTTTTCTCCAGTTGTGGAGAGGAGGTGCTGCTCTCTAGTTGTGGTGTGCAGGCTTCTCGGGGCTGTGGTTTCTGTTGCTGTGCGCACATTCTTGTTTTGGAGCACGGGCTCTGGGATGCTCGGGCTTCAGTAGTTGTGGCTCCCAGGCTCTAGAGCAGAGGCAATAGTTGCGGTTTACGAGCTTAATTGCTCTACGGCATGTGGGATCCTCCTGGATCAGGCAGGGATTGAACCCGTGTCTCCCACATTGGCAGGCAGATTCTTTATCACTGGGCCCCCAGGGAAGCCCCGTTTACACTGAGTTCTAACTAAATGTGTGATCTTGTGTAAAGCATTTACCAGCTCCAGGCTTCAGTTTTCTTTCTTTCTTTTTTTTCTTTTTTCTTTTTTTCAATTTATTTTTATTAGTTGGAGGCTAATTACTTTCTTATTTGAAATTAAATTTGGGCAAGGTACTCCCTTTTTGTAATTTTCTTGACATTATATCTCTTACTTATTCAATTTAGATATCAAATAGTTACTTACTTATTTTGTGCCTCAGTCATTGGGCTGAGGAAGAGATGAAAGCATGCACAACTGTCCTGCACCCTCCAGTAACTGAGTCTAATGGGAGGCAGTGAGGCATGTATCTGTAAAATGACTGAGAAACACAGTTTTCATGTTCTCATCTGAAAAAAAGAAGGAATTAAGCTAGATGATCTCCTAAAAGTTTTTCAGCTTTAAAATTTGATCACTGAATGTATTTAAGAGCTAAAAGATTTGTGACACAGAACTTAATTATGTAAGTGTATAAAGTATATGATGAAACCATCACAGAAGGTTTTATGGAAGAAATAATTCTTAAAACTCATTTTTAAGGATGCACAGTATTATGAGACAGGGAGAAAAATGACTCAGCTAAGAGTATTCTGACTTCTATATATCTCACTCCATACTCACATAGCACACAATGGCAATGCAAATAAATGGAAGAGACAAAAAGATTGATAATATAAAGAGTGAACTATTAGGGATCACTATCAGGGGAAAGGCGGGCAAGTTCAAATTAGAGATGATTGGGGGAAAGTGAAGAATTATGGACTAAACTTAGAAAATGTTTTAGGTTGAAACTTGGGAGTAAGAGAGAGAAAGAATTGGATAATATTGGAAGTAGTGGAAATAGAGAAGGATTATCATGTTTTGCAGTGTGCTGAGTATATTTTGATCTTACCTCTGCCATATTGCCCCTTGGTGGAAAAGGGTAAAACTGGAATTGCTTTCATTTGCAATTTTCTGTCATTTGAGGTTGTGAGAGATTGAGCTGAGTAAGGCCTCTATTGTATGTGGGTTATAGTTTTCTACAGTCAAAACAAGATGAGGACATTCTAGGAAATGAGACCAACTTGAGACAAAAAGGAGAAATAGGAGCTATAAGTTAATCAGAATATGATTAGACTGTCCTAATGTAAGGTGATATTTTATACTGGGAACATTTGGGAAATGAAGTTATTTAGATGCATCAGTTGCAGGCTTTGATGAACTAGGGTAATAAGGTTAGGAAATTGTTAAAAACTCAACCTTTGATGGTCTCGCTCACTATAAGGTTATAACATAAAAATCTTAAAAAAAATCTTTTAGTTATTTCTGGTATATTTACTAAGTTTTACAGCAATATGTGGGATGCACTATGAGAAGAGCCTCAAGCATTGTTGTTGTTCAGTTGCCCAGTCTTATCTGACTCTTTGCAACCCCACAGACTGCAGCATGCCAGGCCTCCCTCTCTCCTACCATCTCCCAGAGTTTGCCCAAGTTCATATCCATTGCATCGGTTATGCCATCCCGCCGTCTCATCCTCTGATGCCCTCTTCTCCTTCTGCCTTCAATCTTTCCCAGCATTGGAGACTTTTCCAATAAGTTGTCTGTTCGCATCAAGTGACCAAAATACTGGAGCTTCAGCTTCAATATCAGTGCTTCCAATGAGTATTCATGGTTGATTTCCTTTAAGATTGACTGGTTTGATCTCCTCGCTGTCCAGGGAACTCCCAGGAGTCTTCTCTAGCACCATAATTTGAAGGCATCAATTCTTTGGTGCTCTGCCTTCTTTACAGTCCAGGTCACACAACCATACATGACCACTGGGAAGACCATAGCCTTGACTATACAGACCTTTGTTGGCAGAGTGATGTCTCAGCTTTTCAACATACTGTTTAGGTTTGTCATAACTTTCCTGCCAAGAAGCAATCATCTTCTGGTTTCAAGGCTGCTGTCACCATCCGCAGTGATTTTAGGGCACAAGAAGAGGAAATCTGTCACTGCTTCCACCTTTCTCTCTTCTATTTGGCATGAAGTAAAGGGGCCAGATGCCATGATATTAGTTTTCATAATATTTGGTTTTAAGTCAGCTTTTCCACTCTCTTCCTTCACCCTCATCAAAGGGTTCTTTAGTTCCTATGCGCTTTCTGCCATTAGAGTGGTATCATCCACATATCTGAGATGGTTGATGTTTTTCCAACATGTCTTGATTCCGGCTTGTAACTCATGCAGCCTGGCATTTCTCATGATATGCTCAGCATATAAGTTAAACAAATGGGGTGACAACAGACAGACCTGTTGTACTCCTTTCTCAATCCTGAACCAATCCGTTGTTCTGTACAGGGTTCTAATTGTTGCTTCTTGACCCACATACAGGTTTCTCAGGAGATAAGTAAGATGGTCTGGGATTCCCTTCTCTTTAAGAGCTGTCCACAGTTTGTTATGATCCACACAGTAAAAGGCTTTAGCATAGTCGATAAAACAGAGGTAGATGTTTTCCTGGAATTCCTTTGCTTTCTTTATGATCCTGTGAATGTTGGCAATTTGATCTCTGCTACCCTGCCTTTTCTAAACCCAACTTGGACATCTGGTAGCATAATTGATGAAACAGAGGTAGATGTTTTCCTGGAATTCCTTTGCTTTTTTTAGGATCCAGTGAATGTTGGCAATTTGATCTCTGGTTCCTTACCTTTTCTAAACCCAACTTGGACATCTGGAAGTTCTTGGTTCATGTAATGCTGAAGCCTAGCATGCAAGATTTTAAGCATGACCTTACTAGCATGGGAGATGAGTGCAATTGTCCAGTGGTTTGAACATTCTTTGGTACTGTCCGTCTTGGGAATTGGGATGAGGATTGATCTTTCCCAGTCATGTGACCACTGCTGGGTCTTCCAGATTTGCTGACATATTGAGTACAACACTTTGATGGTGTCATCTTTTAGGGTTTTGAATAGCTTTATTGGAATACCATCGCATCTAACAGCTTTATTGACAGCAGTGCTTCCTAAGGCCCACCTGACTTCACACTCCAGAATGTCTGGCTCTGGGTGACTGACCACACCATTGTGGTTATTCAGTTCATTAAGATCATTTTTGTACAGTTCTTCCATGTTTCTTTCTATTTCTTCTTGATTTCCTCAGCTTCTAATAGGCCTCTACCATTTCTATCCTATATTGTGCCCATCTTTGGGCAAAATTTTCCCTAGATATTTGCAATTTTCATGAAGAGATCTCTAGTCTTTCTGCTCCTGTTGTCTTCCTCTGTTTTTAAGCATTGCTCATTGAAGAAGGTCTTCTTGTCTCTCCTTGCTATTCTTTGAAACTCTGCATTTATTTGGATGCTCCTTTCCCTTTCTCCCTTGCTTTTTGCTTCTTTTCCTTTCTTCAGATATTTGTAAAGCCTCCTTAGATAACCACTTTGCCTTCTTGCTTTTCTTTTTCTTTGGGATGGTTTTGTTTGCTGCATCCTGTACAATATTGCAGACCTCTGTCCATAGTTCTTCAGGTATACTGTTTACTAGATCTCATCCCTTGAATCTATTCATTACCTCCACTGCATATTCGTAGGGGATTTGATTTAAGCTGTTCCTGGCTGGCCTACTGTTTTTCCTGGTTTTCTTTAGTTTAAGCCTGAATTTTGCTATGAGAAGCTGATGGTCTGAGTCACAATCAGCTCCAGGATTTGTTTTTGCTGACTGCATACTGCTTCTCCATCTTTGGCTACAAAGAATGTAATCAGTTTGATTTCAGTATTGACCATTTGGTGATGTCCATGTGTAAAGTCATCTCTTGTAATGTTGAAAAAGGTTGTTTGCTATGACCAGACCAGTGCATTCTCTTGGCAGAATTCAGTTAGCCTTTGCCCTGCTTCATTTTGTATTCCAAAGCTGAACTTGCCTGTTACTCCAGACATATCTTGACTTTCTACTTTTGCATTCCAGTCCCCAATGATGAATAGAATATCTTTTTTTTTTTTTTTTTTTTAAAATCTTAGTTTTAGGAGTCTTCTAGGTCTTCGTAGAACTAATCAACTTCAGCTTCTTTGGCATTGGTGGTGGGGCATAGACTTGAATAACTATGATGTTGCCTTGGAAATGAACTGAGAGCATTCTGTCATTTTTGAGGTCGCACCCAAATACTGCATTTTGGACTCTCTTATTAATTACAAGGGCTACTCCATTTCTTCTATGGGGTTCTTGTCCACAGTAGTAGATGTAATAGTCAGCTGAATAAAATTAACCCACTTCTGTCCATTTGAGTTTGCCGATTCCTAAGATGTTGATGTTTATTCTTGCCATCTTCTGTTTGACCACATCCAGTTTGCCTTGATTCATGACCTAACATTCGAGGTTCCTATGCAATGTTGTTCTTTGCAGCAGTGGATTTTGCGTTCATCACCAGACAAATCCACAACTGAGTTTCAATTCTGCTTTGGCCCAGCTCCTTCATCCTTCCTGGGGCTATTAGTAGTTGTCCTCTGCTCTTTCCCAGTAGCATATTGGACACATTCCAACCTGGGAGACTCATCCTTCAGTGTCATAACTTTTTGTCTTTTTATACAGTCATGAGGTTCTCATGGCAAGTATACTGGGATGGTTTGCCATTCCTTCCTCCAGTGGGTCACGTTTTGTCAGAACTTTCCCCTATGACCCATCCATCTTGGGTGGCCCTACATGGCATTGCTCATAGCTTCACTGAGTTACACAGGCCCCTTAGCCATGACAAGGCAGTGATCTGTGAAGGGGATTAAGCATATAGAACAATAATAATATAAAATTATTTCTGAAAGAATGGTTGTATTGAAGTGTGGACAGTATAAATTGAAAATGGAGGAGAAAATTTCCAAGAATGAATGCTGATAATGGATGGTTAAATAATGAATGAAGGGAAGGAAGGGAGACTGGTAGGTCCCAGGTCTTGAGCAAGGGGGAGAGTGGGAAAATTGGGTGTTATTTACAAATTAGTACTAAGTTCTTTAAACGTGAATATTTTTTCACTTGGTCCTTCAACATATTTCTTGCAAAGTTCCATGGATCTGTACTTTGAATTTATTGGATCATGACATTGAACAACAACAAATTTGAGGTTCCTTCCTCAAAGTTCTTATCATTTAATGAGATTTAGTCATAGAACTCCATAATTACCTATCCAAATGGATAATTCTAAATGGTAAGTCTTCTGAAGGAATGGTATTTGATTCTGGAGGAACAATAGGCAGAGATCAGACTTTGGTCTCAGTCAGGGAGGATTTTCCTCAGGACATTATACTTGAACTGAGATTTGAAAATGAAAGGAGAGTTAGGCGAGAGGGGCTAGTCTGGTTCTGTCAAAAAACATGTGTTATGTTTTTGGATGGTGGATGGGGCAAGACCACACAGAACTTTCTAGGCCAGAGTAAGGATTTTGGTATTTATTCTCAAGGCATTGTTAATCCAATGAGGGGTTTAAAAAGCAGAGGGGGAGAATCTGATTGCCATTTGGAGAAACTACTATGGTTTACTATAGAGATTTGTTTGTAGAGGGTGGGTGGAGGATAGGAGACATGAGAAGTGGATTTGGGAGGACAGGAAGTTATGGTGGTAGTCTGATCTGGAGGTGATAGTATCTAGAACTGGGGTATCAAGAGGTGGAGGAGGTTACCAGAGGGAGATTACAGAGTGAGGAAAGGAGGAAAGAAGGCCTAAGGATGAACCTTGAGCATCTAGGATTTCGAGACTGGTAAAATCAGAATGAGCCTTCAAAGGTGACAGAGAAGAAATGGTCAGAGAGACAGGAGGACAACAGAAAAGTTTGTTATCAAGGAGACACAGGAAGAGGAGCTAACAAAATTTCTGTATAGGTCTGCATCTCCAGAGATGCCGTTTGGTAATGAACTGTGGCTCTGGTACCACCACCACTGTGTCTTAGGAACCGTACATCATGGCTGGCCCTCCGCCCTTGGACACTGGAAGATACTCTTGCCATTTCTGAAATGGATTCTCATCATGAACTTCTGATGCAGGACTTAGTGACTGTATCTGATTGGCAAAGCTTAGGCCATATTCCTATAACCTAGCCTCCTAGAGGTAGGAAAAACATAAAGCTGAACTTTTTGGTTTCTGCTACAAGAGGTAAGTCCAGCCTCCTCACCAGACTCACCTAATGGTTAATCTCCCAAAGGAGAGGGCAGATTAAGGGTAGAAAAAATCAATTGGAAATGCCTGCAACATTCCTCCTAAATATTATTTTATTTCAGACATTTCAGAAGCTTTCTGTGGTCCCTGTTTTCATCTTGGCATGAAGAGTAAAATGCCTCCTCTCTCTAACTTTGTGTCTTATATGCATCGAAGTTGGCCTGTTTGTCCCTGATTCACGTGCACCCACACTGCATCATGCATTGTGCAAGGAGCCGAGCTTGCAGAGGTAAAGATGTAGCTTCTGTCCTAAGGAAACTTGGAGTAAAAAATGAGAGGATCTACCATGTAGAAGAACATAAAGCATGAGCTCCAGGGTCACTTGCCTGTCTGAGTCGCATTTAGAGCTTAGAAGGGGCCATAGGAATGGGTTTACATGATGATAAATTTGAAAATATTTTTCAAAAATGAGCCAGTTTATCTGGAATTGATTAAGAACCCTTGATTCCCAATTCTGACTCCTTTTCTATGAAACATCCTATCTTAAGTGTTTGAGTGGCTGTGAGTGTTTCATGGTGGGCTAAGGGTAAGTTGAATCAGGGACACCATTAGTTTGGATTTAGTGGGATATAGTTACCTGTTTGGGCTTCCCTGGTAGCGCAGATGGTTAAAGCATCTGCCTGCAATGCAGGAGACCTGGGTTTGTTCCCGGGTTGGGACGATCCTCTGGAGAAGGAAATGGCGACCCACTCCAGTACTCTTGCCTGGAAAATCCCATGGAAGGAGGAGACTATTAGACTTCAGTCCATGGGGTCGCAAAGAGTCGGACACGACTGAGAGACTTCACTTTTCACTTTCACTAGTTACCTGTGTGGCAGACTTCCATGAGCATTTAAATGACAGCTAGCAAGAACATCAACTGAGGAGACACTGGTGAAGCTTTGAAGACCAGCATGTTCTAATCCCAGCATGTTTCTTGCCCTCACAACGAAGAAAACTGGGAGCCTTCAAGGAGAATTTCTTTTATTATTGAAGAACTGTGGCTACTTCTCTCTTCTCACAGTCCTCTCTTCAAAGCCTGTATCAATTTCAAAGTCTCTTTTCCAGCATGTCCTGTGGCAAATACACATCCTGTCTCCTGTCTCCCAAATCCTGGCGCAGACCTTGTTCAATGGGAAGTAGAGGAACCCAAGTCAGAGATACTCGGGTCCCATCATCTGCTGACCACCATCCCCCACGTCTGTCCTTGAGACTGGGAACTACTTGAGTGAAAATAGCTTATCTTTTTTTCTTGTTTATTGCCTGGATAGAGAATTTTATAGACTTATGCCAACTAGGGTTTGTCTTTGGAGATCATGGGTAATGAGATGGTTTGAAGTTTAAAATGCTTTGAGCCCAGCAACTTGGGTTTATTAATGGTATTAAGGACATTTGAAAGAGAAACCCAAACAAAAAAAAGCCCTTTATTCAAAACAATTGATAAAGCCCGGATACTTCGTTTGAAGTACATTTCAGAAAAATGTTTTGTAATGTTTCAATAACCCCCCCCCCCCTTTTTTGGCTATTCTTAGATAAAGTTTTAAAAGAGCTAAGAGAATATCAAGATAAAAATGGAATATTAAAAAGTTATACTGTAACATTTAGAAAAATCCTACTCAAGTAGTAGTTGATTTAGAAGAGATACATCTTAAGTAGAGATAAGGAATAGGGTCTTAGATTTTTGAAAAACCAACTAATGAAGAAGAATGAATCTTATGAGCTTAATGGGAAAAGATTTAAATTTCTTGATATTTTGAAATAAATATTCACAGAAATATAGATAGCATAAAACTTAACATGCCATACTACAATGAAGATATCAATAACAAACTTGAAGATGTTCAATTCAGATTACTTAATATTATTCATTGAATAGGCAAACTTAGAAGAGCTTAATTTGTGAAGTGATTTCTCCTAATTTGACAACAGTCATAAAAATATGTAGTATGCAGACAAAGAATATCACATACATTTCAGTAAACAAACAGTGTTGAGGTCATCAAGCCATCAACCCTTGCAACCAGCCCCAACAGTATACTCTGAGGGGATATAGGATGGAGAAAAACAGGATATTGGCCCTAGATATTAGTTAAGGCACATATTAAAAAAAAACAATTTTAATAAGCCTAGACTCTTGCATCTTCTCATCATAGAGAAACATTAAACATTTTAACTTGAGATGTCTGGTTTATTTCTTTTTTCTTTTATTAGCAATAATATTTTGATATTCCAAGTCCTTTATTTTGTATTAGTTTTTTTGTTTGTTTTGAAGAACTCCTACATATTCTGGTTTCTCCCTTACCTCTTTGGAACAGTTTCTCAGAGCTATCTGAGAGGCTGTATTCTGAGCTTAAATCCTCAGTAAGTCTACTGAATAAAACATAATTATTAACTTTTGTTATTGTTGTTCAGTCACTAACTTGTGTCCTACTCTTTGCAACCCCATGAACTGCAACACGCCAGGCTCCTCTGTCCTTCACTATCTCCTGGGATTTGCTCAAACTTATGTCAGTTGAGCTGGTGATGGCCATACTACCATCTAATCTTCTGTTGCCTCCTCCTCCTCCTGCTCTCAATCGTTCCTAGTATCAGGGTCTTTTCCAGTGAGTCAGTTCTTCACATCAGGTGGCCAAAGTATTGGAGCTTCAGCTTCAACATCAATCCTTCCAATGAATATTCAGGGTTGATTTCCTTTAGGATTGACTGGTTTGATCTCCTTGCTGTACAAGGGACTCTTAAGAGTCTTCTCTAACACCATAATTGGGATATACTTTTTTCAACTGACAGGTACATAATGAATCATGAAGCTGAAAGAAATTTTTCTAAATTATCCTATAATTGATTTTTTAAAAAATAATTGAAAAATTTAAAATCATGGTAAAATATATAACATAAAAGTTACCATCTTAAATATTTCTGAGTGAACAGTTCAGTGGTCTTAAGTATATTCACATGGTTGTGCAACAGATATATTTTATTGATTTTTAAGTATGAAATAAAATAGAGGTAATGCTTGTTTAAGTTTATGTTTGGGTTGCAACATTATCATATGAAAAGGAAATCAAGAGTTTGCAACCAGAAAGAATGTAGAGTATGACAGAAAATTACTTCATGTGTTATTTTTATTATGGACTTTGTGGCATTTGTGCTGCTACAGATGTGTGTGTGTGCATGCATGCATGCTAAGTCACTTCAGTCACGTCTGACTCTTTGTGACCCAGTGGACAGTAGCCTATCAGGCTCCTCCGTCCATGGGATTCTCCAGGCAAGAATAATGGAGTGGGTTGCCATGCCCTCTTCCTGACCCAGGGATCTAATCTGAATCTCTTAGGTCTCCTGCATTGGCAGGTGGTTCTTTACCACTGGTGCCACTTGGGTAGCCCAGAGGAGAGTTTACCACCCCCTAAGTGCCTCCTGTGTGACCTTGGCCCCAGATGCTCCTTCTCTTGGAAACTGCCCTGGATCTCCTGTAACAGCAAAGAAAATAATGACCGACTCTGAGGGTTTCACAGTCCTCTCCTTATCAGAATCCTCTCAATACAGAATGAAGCCCTGCTTCTGCTTTTGTGTTTTAGCTCTGAGTCCTGCTGAATTTGTTGACTTACTAGGCCCTCCTTAGCTTTTTAAAAAGTTTAATATTTGACCTTTATTTTTTTCTTCAAAAGCTAAAATTCCTTCAAAACTTGTAATTTGTTGTCACTCCTTTTTCATTCACAATAAGCACTCATTTTTGCACTGAATTTTATTCACATAATTATGTGCTGTTTTCTGAGTCCTTCCCCTCTGCTTAAGGTCCAGGAGATTTAGGGTCTCCTTGTCTGTTATTTAATTAGTCCCACTGACATATAGTTCGTGTTACAGTCTTTTAATTTCACTTTCCCTTTTGTTTCTCCTTTATTTCATTTTTTAAATTATTTATCCCCCCCAACTTTAGAATGATCAAGAAGTTTCAGAAATACTATAGATAGAAATTTAGAACTAAGAGTGCTAAAAATAATGGAATCATAGCTTACTTTGTAAGTAAGTAAACTATAAGTTTTTCAAGGTCACATTGATTTCAAAGTTAGTTCCAGAACCTAGTTTTCTGTCTCTTACTCTAATATTAGTTACAATATTTCTAGCTTCTCCTCTAAAATATCACTTACCCAAGCTCAAACTATTAAGTCTTTATTAAAATCCTCAGTTCACTTGCATAAAATATACATTACCACAGAAAACTCACCTTCAGTGTTAGTAATTTCCTCACAACAATTAGATCCTAAAGAGAGCATGGAAAGGAAAAATCATATGTAGGCACATTTACTAAATCACCCTTGAAAGTTCTTTAACTCAGGAGTAAGTGGGGTGCTTCTCCCATTTAAGAGACACAGGAAAGCTGAGGCCAAGAAGGGGTGAGAGCAGATTCTGGTTTCTCATGTTGTGCTCACTCTGCAGAAATGCTTATTGAGCAGGATGACAGGGTTGCCTATTGCACTACTGAAATAAATACCCAGCTATAAAAGGCTGGTATTCATACTCTGTCTCCCTGCCCGTCTCTCTTTTCTCCAGTTAAGTCTCTGTTAAATCAGACAGCATCAAGGATAAAACTGGCATATGCTCCCAACTGGATCCTTAGGATTTTAGTAGCATCTAATTAGAATACAGTAGAAGTCCATGTGGAAGAGCGATTTGGCCAGGTTAACACATTTGAAGGCAATTACTTCCCCCCAATCCAAATGAAATTCAATTTCTTCCTTCCCAATCATTTGGATAACTGTGATCTTCTAAACTGATCTATGATTCTTGGCACAACTGAATGTCAACTCTAGCTATTTGCCATGTGAGCCTAGGCATAGCTCCATTAATACACAACTCACAAACATCAATATGTGTTAAAGATACATATGGGGATTTGTGACAGCAATGAAAATTGCCTTTGTGATGAGCTAGAAGTAATCATTGTATGATAATTAGGCATTTAAAAATACCCATTGTATACTACAGGAAGATTTCGGTATTTGCCATTTTTTCCCCTACAATAGATGATTTGCTACATTTATTCTTTATTTGTCTTTCTTGTGAATACATTTATTGCTAACGCTTTAGCATTATTGTTAGCTTCATTGCATAATTAGTGGTATTCAGTCACTGCTTTTTAGCTTGAAAGAACTGTAATTAGTTTTCATTCACTAGTGGCATTTATGCAGTATCAGGGTCATTGCCAAAGGTATAAGGGCTGTAATGCTATTGCTAGGTTTTAAGTTCCAACAAACTTAAAAATCTATTTTGTTCATTTTAAGTAATAAGGGTGTGAGTTTCAAATGATATAATTTCATTCTGCCTGGAGAAAAGGATATTATAGGATTTGAATGAGTGATATGTATATACACATGAGGTATAAAGTTGTTCTCTGTCGGGAGTAGAAAATTCCATTCTCACTATTTAGCTGGTTAATTCTAAATGACCCAAATCATGTTTAAGAGATTTTTTCTTTTGTCCTTTCTCCACCAGTTGTGTGCAAAAATATTATTAGTTGGTAAAAATGTGAGCTTGTATAATCCAGCTGTCCTGAGTTCAAGGTCCACTTGATTTATTAAGTAGTGTTTAAAGGGTTAATTATGAAGATTAAATTCAATACTGTTTGCGAAGCACTTAAAACAGTGCTCATACATGTTAGTTACTATAATCACGTCTTTATATTTGTGCCGCCAAATCTTTTGTACTTCTAAAGGCTGTTCAAAAGTTTCTGATCCAGGGACTTGATGTCAGAAAACCTTATTAGAGTCAGAGTGCTCTGGAATTATAAAGAAGGAAGACATAGATCAGAGTGAGTGTCAAATGAAGGAATGTGCCTTGAAGAGTGTTTTATTAATATTGCTACCAATAATAGAAATCCAAAGCATTAGAGATGTTTTAAATCCTACCTAAATTCTGAGGCCCGTGTGCTCAGATTTCAGGCCTTTACTTTGTTAATGAGGCAAGAGCTTTTGGCGGTGTGTGCGTGCTGTGGTGTGTGCTGGGAAGGGGTGTGAATGCCCATGCCTGTGCGGGTGGTGGGGAGCCACGGGGCTCAAGGTAAGCTGCGGAGCTCTGAAATCACTGTGGCCATCTCAGGAATGACCTGATCTTCGGGGGATCAGTGCTCTGCATGTCCTGCCCAGTGGATCTCGTCAGTCGGAGAGATGAGCTTCCTTTGCCTCTTTTATTTTCATCACACACTTTTGGGTTTCTCACTCACCGACTTAGGAAACCCTGTGTCATCACCGCTGCCTCAATTCATTAGAAGTTCATGTTCTGACACTGGTTTCAGAGTTTGGAAACAAAAGTTTCTGGTTGTACAGTAACTGTGGAGAGAGCAAGAATGAGGAGGGAAGAGTTAACAGCAGCTCTGTGCCAAAAATGTGTGAGGATAATGTGAGCTCACACTGTAGTAGGTAGCCCTTGCTCTGCGGGGCAGGTGCTGTTACAAGGCTTTATGTACATTAAGCTTTGAAATTCTTACAGAAACTTTATGAGGCAGAAACCTTTATTATCCTCACATTGTAGATAAGGAAACTGAGGCCTGACTGAGGCGTGTTGGCACTGGACCCAGGGTTTCTGTTCTTTGGTGATACCCTGTGCTATGCGCCTTCTATATAGTGGTTGCAGGGGAATTCTTGCCTCTTTTCTGTTTGGACTGGCCAGGGGTGTCCATTTTTCAGCTTATCACTGACTGATAAATAGGAATCCATCTGCAAGACTTCTTTAATTACTATTTATATTTTAAAATTAAAAAGATATTTTCCCATTCCCACAGATCTCTTGTCATCAGCTATATTCTTGTTTTTATTTTATATTGGAGTATAGTTAATTTGCAATGCTGTATTTCAGGTGTATAGCAAAGTGATTCAGTTGCACATATACACATATCTATTTTTCAAATTTTCCTCCCTTTAGATTATTACAGAATATTGACTAGAGCTCCCTGTGTTATTGTTGGTTGTCTATCTTTTTTTTTTTTTTATTTTTTTATTAGTTGGAGGCTAATTACTTCACAACATTTCAGTGGATTTTGTCATACATTGATATGAATCACCATAGAGTTACACGTATTCCCCATCCCGATCCCCCCTCCTACCTCCCTCTCCACCCGATTCCTCTGGGTCTTCCCAGTGCACCAGGCCCGAGCACTTGTCTCATTCATCCCACCTGGGCTGGTGATCTGTTTCACCATAGATAATATACATGCTGTTCTTTCGAAACATCCCACCCTCACCTTCTCCCAGAGTTCAAAAGTCTGTTCTGTACTTTTGTGTCTCTTAAATGTCATAGTGCGTGTATATGAATCCCAGTTTATCCCTCCCCTACCACCTTTCTTCTTTGGTAACTATAAGTTTTTTTTCTAAATTTGTGAGTCTGTATGACTATATTTCTTATATATTACTACAGTCTGCTTTATACAGAAATAGAGTTGGACAGTTGAGCCAATCATTTGGGTTATTAAAGTAAAAGAATAGATTTATTGTTGAGAAAAAAAGGTTGAGAT
The DNA here is from genome assembly GCF_963930625.1 of Muntiacus reevesi. Lineage (NCBI taxonomy): Eukaryota > Metazoa > Chordata > Mammalia > Artiodactyla > Cervidae > Muntiacus > Muntiacus reevesi. The sequence continues at coordinate 51,815,055 of NC_089261.1, read as the reverse complement.
TTTAGATTGAGTTACCAAAAGCACTGATAGCACACACATGATGCTGGGTTAGCAGATCTTGGAATCAAGATACCGTGTGCTCTGAAAATACTTGGTATGTGATATTTTTCTTTAATTTTAACATTTTAATCATATGCATTTAAAATATGTTACCAGAATCAAAAGGTTCTCGTTTTTCTTTCCAGATCTGGAAGCCAGAGAGAAGAAAGTGTTAAAGAGTTGAGAAATTTTTAATTAGGGAAGAGGAGCTGGAGGATGAATAGTAAAGTGACAGAGAAAAACAGGCTAGAGCACAGTTCTCACTAATAATTTTCAACTAATTGATAGTTGGCTAAAAACTGGTGAGTTAATTAATTATTCAAAAGACTGATCTTTAGTAAGAAAAATTACAAAAACAAAGCATTGAAAGCCTTGCCAGAACTCTGAAAGGAATTTTCATGGGCTGAATACAGGCAGGCAGTGGGCATTCAGTATGCAGAATACGAATCCCCTCTACTTTTTTTGCTATTTTCTTTGGTTAGTCTCAAGATTCAGTTTTGTATGCAGACCAGGAGTGATTAAAGGCAGACATTGGGATTCCAGGGATGGGGAATGAACTAAATCTGACATAGGAACATCTGAGTCATAATTCTGTGTTTCTTCGGACAAAACCAGATTTTCTGATCTGTAAAATGGGTAATATGGGTGCTGCCAGCTATATAAAATTATTAGAAAGAAAGATAAAATGAACTACTATTTCAAGAGCATGCTGAAAATCTGTTAGAGACAGGAAAACTAGAGTGCATTGTGGTAGAGCAAGTGCAGGCAGGGAGATGCCGAGAGTAAAATGTAATAGAAATGAATCCGAGTTCCTTGAGGTACGTGGTTACTCTAGGCCAGCAGTTCAGTCCTGACTGCACATCCCTAGTGAATGCTTTAAAATATACAGACACCTGCTGCTCACCTCCAGGGTTTCTGCTTTAAATGTTCTGAAACTAGGCCCAGTTACAGATTCTTTTTTGCCCAAATTCCCAAGGTGATTCTAAACAGCAATTGAGGTTAAAAACCCCTGCTTGTAGGGTTTCTGGAACAAAATGTGCAACTGGGGCAAAATGGACACGTTGACATTTTTAGTTTGAAAAATTAAAACTCTCCTCTTATAAATGGGTCTAATGTAAATGCAATTCATGAAGACAGTGTTGACAAAAAGAGGTGACCACTAATCAGAAATACTGTCATACTTACAGAAAATGTCTTTCATAGTTGAAAGGTCCAAACTAAAATGAAACAAATGTACTTATTCAACTTTTACGATAATTTTTCACATTAATGAGCCTTAGAAGTCAGGTTCCTCGAGTTCCAATTACTGAAAGGGCTTTGAAAGTGTGATATCATACATCATGAGAAAATATTAATAACTCTGTTAAAAAGAGGACCAAGGTAATAAAATTATCATAAACAACTTGATTCAGTTATGCTACAGAACATCCAGTGATTAAAAACTTCTTTCCCTATAGCCTCACAGTTTAAATTCAATTCACTTATATTTTTGCCCTGTTGTTAATTGTACTATTTGAAAATTCAATGATATGTAAAATATAAAGGTGGCAATTTAAAACCAAATGTATATCTACTCTAGGATGTCTCAACTTGATGCTTAATTTGAATAATTTAGGGACTGTTAGGAAGTTGCTAAGAAGAATTAGTATAAAAACATTTGGGGCTATTTTCCCTCAAATATAATGATGCTTAAAATAGAAAAGTGCTTGAAGTTGTAAAACTTTATGTTCTGGCCTCCCATGGACTTTAGAATAAAACTTTCCAATAAATGACCATGATCCCATTAAGTGAGCAGAGGAATTCTTTGGATGGAACCGCACATGATCTTGTCCAGTTTGTAGCAGAAGAAACCAAGGCCAGGAAACACTAAGTGGTATTCCCAGCACTGCAGAGTTCACCGATGGTAGACAGATCTCGCAGTCCTCCCTGACTCATTCTGGAGAAACTCGATAAATGTTGATTAGATATTACCTGGAATGGACCTTGGTCTTGGCAATGTGTGACTAGTTTCCATCTTAACAATGTGCCTCAGAACCTTGGGGGAATCCCTGGCTGATGTATCTCAGCTCTGGCGACTGATTTGTAGGACTTCTCTTAGATTTTTACTTGAGGTCTTCTGGATAATCTTAAAGCATCCTTCTGCTCTTGTTGTTTAGTCACTAAGCTGTGTCCCATTCTTTGTGACTCTGTGGATTGCAGCATGTCAGGCTTCCCTGTCCTTCACCATCTCTCCCAGAGTTTGCTCAAACTCATGTCCACCGAGTCAGCAATGCCATTCAACCATCTTATCCTTTGTTGTCCCCTTCTCCTCTTGCCCTCAGTCTTTCCCAGAATCAGGGTCTTTTCCAATGAGTCGGGTCTTCATATAGGTGGCCAAAGTATTAGAGTTTCAGCATCAGCAAAGTATCAGAGTTTCAGCATTCTTTGCAATGAATATTCAGGGTTGATTTCCTTTAGGATTGACTGTTTGCACTCCCTTGAAGTCCAAGGGACTCTCAAGAGTCTTCTCCAGCACCACAGTTTAAGAGCAGCAATTCACATAGAATTTGACTCACTGTACATTTTATATCACCAATGGTCTGATAATATTAATACCAATATAAGCCAGAATCAGAGTCACCATGTTACTATCTACACACTTGCAGATGTATTGTCTTGTTATTTCACCTCCTGCTCCTACTCAGCCTTCCAAACTCCCTACTCCCAAAGGAGGCTTCATGCTAGCCCTGCCATCACTCTTATGATACCCAAGTTGTTAAGTCAAATAGAATGTATTACAATCAAATAAAATGCAATACAAATAGAATGTATTACACTAGTGGACAAAGATAGAAAAGCAGTAATCAGGCATGAAATGTGTTTTACAGTTCTGTATGTATTTGTTACAGAACTAGTAGTAAAAGCATTGTGGAGTAGTTTATATCTCACAAATTTGTGACAGGAGAAATAAAAGCAAAAAGTTGCAGGAACAGTGTTTTAAACCTAAGTATTTAAAGACATGATGTTATTATTTTAAAAATTAAACAAATCTTACCTGTAAGTAACAAATTTGTAAGTGCTTTGATTCACAGATATCTTATTATTAACCAATGGTTAATATTAAGCATTAACCATTGAGTATTTCATGAAGTTATGTGATACCTCAGGTTTATGCCAAATTATACTTTAATCATTTTAGGCTTCAATAGTCATTCCTTCTTTTGTCTTCAAGCATGCTTTATACAATTACTTCTATTCTTTTAAAGTCGCTATTTTTAAAGATCTTCTAAGAGGAACACTCTCTCATCTTTTAGGGACTCACTCCAGCCAAAATAGGTTAAAAACATGTTCAAAGAACAAGGGAGTTGGGATTCAAACTCAGGTCTTTGTGACCTTTTAACCACTCCAAGCTACAGCACAAAGAGCATAAGCCAGCTCTTCTGGAGTTTTGGGTAGAGGAGGATTGACAGGCAATGAGCTTTTAGGCTCTGCCTGAGGCCAGTCTCTTGACAAAAGAACCAGCTACAGGAGGTTTTAATCTCACTGTCTTGTGGGTTTTTTGGCCCATGACAGAATGGAACTAGATTTGAATAAGTTCTTTTGGTTTAGGGTTTCCCTCTGACAGACATCAAAATGTGGGATGGGGGGCATGGCCCTGGGGGATTATGAATAGGTTTATATAAGCTTTATCTAATGCTCTAATTTTCTTCTGGACCATTCTCCAAAGGCCTGTCTCAGATGCTAGGGAGAGGAGACTCTACAGAAGGTTAGTTGAAGAGACGAGACGTATCCATATGAAAGCAGCATGCGTGGTCATATGGCATTGTTGCCTAGTAACAGAGTTGAACCACAAAATTCAGGCTGAGTTGGAGAGCAGCTGTATCCTCAGGACAGAATATATCACTGCAGGCCAGAGATCCTGGGTTCAGCTGAGCTGACAGGTCCTCTAAGAGAAGCAACAGCTTTCCCCAGGATCCTGTCAATAGTACACAAACAGAGCTGCTTGATGGAAAAATAGAGGAAATGGAGGATACACATTGGAAAAGATGACAGTCATAATCATGTGGTAAGATCAAGGGAAGGAGCCTGGCAACATTCTTGAACTAGTGAATAAAGGTTTTACAACTAGAATTTCCAGCTACTGTCATTCTTTGTCTAAGATACGTTTTTCATTGTTGTTAGTTGTGCTATCCTGTTTGATGTGACTTGGGGGAATACAGTTTATGTGCTTGTTTATATTCTGAGGATAATTCATTACAGTTATTTGCAGAGTTCTTCAATTTTAGAAAATCTCGAATTCTATTATTTAATATATTATCATTGGTCATTAAACTTAAAGCAGGAATTTGATATCTTTGAAAATAAAATTAAATGGTAGAAATCAATGAAATAAAGCTAGACAATGGAAATTAATGAAAATCCCTTTTCAAATAATCTGGGTAAATATTTGCCTGTAGGTTCCACCTTGAAGTTTGACCAGAATGTCTTTAAATAAACAGCTTTGGGACCCTTTTCAGAATTTGCTTTTAGATACTATTTGATTCCAAAGTATATTCTTATTATTTGCATTTCAAGAGCATTTTATTTTATTTTTGAATAGGAAAGCAGCTTCCATAATCAGAAAAACTTCACAGCACACATTTAGTTCAAAACAGCCCTACCAAGAATTTCCTTAATTTTTTTGCTTCCTTGAACAAAGATTGTGACTCCTTTACAGATCTTCAAACAGTATTGTGACCTCTTTTTGCTATGTGTTATTAGTTTCTCTTCTACATGACATTTTGAAGTTTGTTAACTTTGAGTCCAAGGTCCATTTGAATGTCATAGGCCCTTCCTCCCTGTGGGCCGTGGAGCAGTTCAGAGAGAGGGAGGGGCTATGATTTGCCCTCATATCAAAGACAGCCACACAATTGATGTGGGAGCACTGAGGTGTAGCTGTTGCCCAGCTTCAGCCTGCTGATCCTGACCCTGATTTTTTCCTTCAGTAGTGACGCAAGCCATATTTTAAAACTTAAACTCTGCTTCCTTCTTTCTCCAAACATCCTGAACCCAATTGACTGGAAGATTATGAACAAGAACCTCTCTCTTTTGACCGCTTATAGGCACACCCGCGTGTGTGTTTGTGTGTTAGTTGCTCAGTCGTGTCCAAATCTTTGTGACTCTCATGGACTGTAGCCCGCCAGGCTGCTCTGTCCATGGAATTCTCCAGGTAAGGATACTGGAGTGGGTTGCCATTCCCTTCTCCAGGGGATCTTCCCGAACCAGGGAATGTACCCGGGTCTCCTGCATGGCAGGCGGATTCTTTACCATCTGAGCCACCAGGGAAGCCCTACACATAGGATGATAATACTGAATCATTTAAAAAAGTGTGTCCCCACAACCTCCCCATCCCACCTTTGTGATCCATCGTTTAAAGATTCAAATTTTACAAATGAAATAAAAAGATTTGTGAGGCCGTTATGGCCAATATCAGGGAGCTGAACCATCTGCTCAATTATGTAAAATTTCAGAAAACTTTATATGAAATGTTGTAAGAAGGCCCTGCTGGTGGAATCCATGACAAAACCTTCCACTGATGCTCCCAACCAAACCAAATTTTGTGTGTTTTATGACCCAGAAAATGATCCTGTTCAGGGAAACTGGTTTTGTAAATGCTTTAGAAATTAAAGCAACAATTCCCAATACAAATGTTGTTCAAAATGCAAATGACCAACCCATTACAGAAAAAGCCCACAGGACATGCTTAGACAGTCACTTATTACTCAGTTCAGAAGTGTTGTATTAGCAGTCGTCCTGAAACCAGAGTCTAGATTGTGAATCGGAAACCTCTGCAGAAAAGGAATGGCCCCTTGAGAGAGTATGGCATTCAGAAAACTCTAGAATAAAGTCTGAAAAATTGAACAGTGATATATAGCTGCCATTTGACTTTGATTATTCATATAATCATATTCAGAGGGTGCCAGCTTGATGCTCTATATATGTGAAATATTTGGAAACATATTCATTAACAAGTGGAATAATAGAAACACAATGACAATCATTGAAGACTTATCACATATCTGGCATTATTCTTCGTACATCAACGATATTATTTTATTTTTCCCTTACAACAGCCTTGCAGGGGGCTATTGTTAACCCCATTTTACTTATGGGGAAACTAAGGCCCAGAGAAGTTCATTTGTATAACCTGCTCAAGGTAATGTAATTGTTTGAAGCAGAGCTGAGTTTTTAATCTGGGCATTCTGACTCCAGAGTCTGTGGTTTACCATTAGCTCATATAATCCACCTATTCATTTCACAAATAGCTCTAAAGTGTCTGTCCTACCCTCTAGAGCTTACCGTCTAGTGAAGGGGAAAATAATGCTAAACAAATACATGATGATGTGTTAGGTGATTACAACTATGATGAAGAGAAAATAAGGGATATAGAGTGAAGGAGAGAAGCCTTATTTTATAAAAGGTTGTCAGAGAAGTTCTCTCTGAGGAGGTGAGATTTGAACCAAATTTGAATGAGGGAGCAAACCATTTGAGTATTTGGATAATTGGCAGAAGAGGACAGAGGCAGAGGAAACTGCTGGTGAAAATGTTTGAAGAACAGCAAGAGGCCAGAGTGACTGGAATACAGTAAGCAAGAAGGGACAACACAATATTGTCAAGCAATTATCCTCCAATTAAAAAAAAAATTATCATGATCATTCAGTTGATGAAGCCAAAGACTTCCCATGTCAGAGTAGGAGGATTACAAGTGTATATGCCTGCAACAGGAACTGGTTTGCTAGTTGGGTTCAAGATTTGAGGCATCTGATATTGGATGTTTCCCTATGGGAAATTGTTTTGGTATAACCAAAACATGCCCACTAGATTGGGACTGTCCCAGTTTTAGCACTGGAAGTCTTTTATACTGGGAAACCCCTCAGACTAGGAGAAATCACGGTGGCTGGTCACTGCCTAACAAAGTTCTCAAAGGGTTTCTTAGGCAATGATTGCTCGAGGGAGAAACAGCGACTTGCCATCTGGCGTTGTCCGTGGTTATAGCTTTTATTCGGTATATAAATTATAAAGTATAAATAAAATAGAGATTTGCAAATATCCTTCTAAGTTTATGTAAAATAATCCTTAAGCTTCTTTCCCTATTGTCAAAACTTGAAATACTTAATTTAAATATGTGTATTATAAGCAATGGATTCAAGTATTTAGAATCTCTTCCAAAGATATGCACTTCTCAGAGCATTCTAAAAAAGGAGAAATATTTTTGATCACATTTTCCTGCTGTAGTGCAGAAAAACTAGAAGAGAAGAAAAATGAAGGTAACAGCTTACATTTCAACAGGTTAAAGAGAAAAATGGATGAATATGTCAATTGGTGCTATAAAGGCATTTGTTCCAATTCAAAACTATTCCTGATATTCAAGAAAACTATTCCTGGAAATTAAAAAAAAAAAAAGCATTGAGTTGATCCAAACTTCTGTAGAAAACAAACTGGCATTTGATAGAAATCAATACAGAGCAACCTAAATTTCATCATTATGCATTTGGTAAGATTGCAAGTGGTAAAGAATCTGCCGATAATGTAGGAGATCCGGGAGATGTGGGTTCCATCCCTGAGTCAAGAAGATCCCCTGGGGGAGGATATGTCAATCCACCCCAGTATTCTTGCCTGAGAAATCCCATGGACAGAACAGCCTGCTGAGCTACAGTCCATAAGGTCTCAAAGAATCTTATGCAACTGAGCGCATGATGGATGGATGGATGGATGATCCAAGTAGTAAACTCTTAACTTGCTGGTGGCTCAGATGGTAACGAATTTGACTGCAAAGCTCGAGTCCCAGGTTCAATCCCTGGGTTAAGAAGATCCCCTGAAGAAGAGCATGGTTACCCACTCCAGTATTATTTTCTGGAGAATTCCATGGAGAGAGGAATCTTGCAGGCTATTAGTTCATGGGGTCACAAAGAGTTGGACCTGACTGAGTGATTAACACTTTCACTTTTATCACTTTTAACTTGCATTAAACCTTATCACATACATAATTTTTGACATGAAAAATGCTTATGATATGATATTAAGTGAAATAAGTTAAGATACCAAATATGTATGTAATATGAAGTTTACTATTCTTATTAAATAATTAATTACTATTAAGTAATTGCTATTATTATTATTATATTAAAGAAGAGCAAAAATAAACCCCCCAAATAATTACTTTAAAAGGATTCTATGAAGGCATGCTACTGTTTTAGCCATGGCTACTTGTATATGAAACTTACACTTTTTTATATATTCTGCAATGTATCCCTACTGTTTTTAAAATCTGGAAACTAAAATTAGGAAAAGAATTTTAAGAAACAATTTTGTTTTTGTACTGGGACTTCCAATAAAATGCAAACTACCACTAAACAGATAAGAATTATTAAATTGCAGATGAAAATGTATTCCTGTCCCAAACTGCCAAGGCAGAAGCTCTAGAAGCAGAGTTTTATCTCGATGTAGAATTGGAATGGAAGGAATGAAATATAACTTTATTGGAATAAAATATAAGGAATCTGGGGCATACTTGCTAGACATTCAAAAGTTATTTGAGGGTAAACTCTCAGCCACTCCCTTGAAGGAATGATCACAGCAAAGAGGAAGATGACAATTTGAAAGAACTACCGCTGTAAGTAGCACAGAGAAGTTAGTGGGTTACCCTATGACTTGTTAAGGGCTTCCTAGGTAGCTCAGCTGGTAAAGAATCGACCTGCCATGCAGGAGACCCCGGTTAGATTCCTGGGTTGGAAAAATGCCCTGGAGAAAGAATAGGCTACCCACTCCAGTATTCTTGGGCTTTCCTGGTGGCTCAGATGGTAAAGAATCCATCTTCATTGCGGGAGACCTGGGTTCAGTCCCTGGGTTGGAAAGATCCCCTGGAGGAGGGCATGGCAACCCACTCCAGTATTCTTGCCTGGGGAATCCCCACGGACAGAGGAGCCTGGCGGGCTACAGTTCACAGGTTAGCACAGAGTCAGACATGACTGAGTGACTAAGCACACAGCACATGACTTGTTAAAATGGGTGGGTTTGGAATTTGCAGGAGGCTTTTGTGATTCAATTTTAAATGACCTATTCTTTCTTTAAATTATATTCTTTGTAGTTCCATTTACATATCGGAGTAAAGGGTAAGGAGAGTCGTGTAATCCTTATCCATAATGTTGTACTTTCTCTCTCTGTTGCTATTTATTTCTCTTGTCCTTTAATGAGATGCAATTTTCTCATTGAGAAATAGTGTTAGAAAAAATAAATCACTATCTTAGATTACTTTATAACTTTTTTGTACAATTTCATGTTCATTATATCTTTCTAGCAACTTAAAAATCAAATTGAATTTGTACTGTTTAAGCTTTTGAAAGTGTTAGCTGCTCAGTCCAGTCTGACTCTCTGCAACCCCATGGACTGTAGCCCGCCAGGCTCCTCTGTCCATGAAATTCTCCAGGCAAGAATACTGGAGTGGGTAGCCCTTCCTTCCTCCAGGAGATCTTCCCAACTCAACTGAAGCTGGGTCTCCCATTGCAGATGGATTTTTGACCATCTGAACCACCAGTGAAGCTTTTGAAATCTGTGGTCACTGTCTGGCACATCTGAAATGTGAATGAGCAAGAATTCTAACTCCCATTAAGGCTCTTGGTCTCCCAAATATTTCTGCTTCCTATAGCGCAATGCCTTTGGGGTGTTATTCCTTAAGGTCTAAGAAATAAGATCAGTTAGGAAGTGTCAATTTAAAACAAACAGAGCAAATACTCTCATATCTTTTGCAAACATTAGGTAGTTTTAGAAAATAGATCACCTGTTTCATCAGTGATGGAGTGAAACAGACATTGAGGTTTTTACCTCTACCTCAGATTGGAAGAAGATGCCTACATGAGTGAGCTATTTGGGGGAGTTTCATGTAATTATGCAGTTTCAATATTATTTCAAATCTTTCAGGGCATGATTCTTTTTCTTGAATGATACTAGAGCCTTCTTTTGTTTTTCCTTCATTCATTAAAAAATAAATGCCAAATATTTTACTAGATGCCTTCAAATCAATAGTGAACAGTCTCATGAATCTATGTTTCTTGCCCTCCTTGGTTCCCCAAAGGAAAGCAAAGTTACATGATATTCTACAAAATATAAGTTCTTGGTTTAATAGTATCATTTTATGCCTCATGCTTACATTTACATTTTAACAAATGCAAAGCAATGTGCATTTCTTGGTTTGTCTCTGGGGATACGTTTTCTATGCTTTTGTTATTTAGCATTGATTTAGAATGTCTTCTCTGGACAGTTGGTGCTAACATAAGTTGTGTCTTTAAGTGATGGCAATATTATCATGCAGAAGAATAATGTTTCCATTAATGCTTAAGTCGTTATTTAGAAGAATAATTATAATTCTTCATGAGAACGTTTATCTTCCTGGGAGGCAAGGGAGAGACACGTTATATAATTCCTTCTCAGCAGCTCAGGAGAATGGAGATGTTTGAAGCTTGGCACCTTTCCATGTCCTTAGGTAAGGGAAAACATGAGGGAGTGACCAGTGATGACAAGCGACATGTTTCCTGCTCAGGATGGTTTCCCTGGTTGCAAGGCAGGTCACTGAGTGCTCCTGGGCTTTGGCGTCTTCATTCCTGGGGAAGCCATTTTGGCCCCTAGTATCGCCATTTTCTCTTTTAAAAAACAACTGACACATTGAACAGAGATGACCCACAGACTCTAGTCATAAAGACAGTTTTAATTTTTTTTTCTTCCCCTTATCTTTCTAAACGTGGCCTGTGGGATGAGACTTTCCCATCACTGTGAAAAATTAGGCAGGCTCCCGGGCATTTCTGGTCACTCTTGGGCAACATCGTTTTCTGGTAACTTAAGGTCACAGACAACTGTCTCAGTTTAGTGATTTTACTGTCAGTTGCATGTGTTAATAAAAACTTCAATTTTGAGTTAAAGTTGAGGCTTCTTTCTTTCTGGCAGCTCAGTGGGAAGCCCGAATGTAAAATGGGAGTGGGAGGGATTTATTACCTAATCTTCTACTTCCTCTTTTCTACTCCAACTCTCTGGTAGAAGTTTCTTCAGGGTTTGGGGGTGGAGAGGAAGAAGAGGTTAGAAATCCGGCAATGGTACTATTTCTTGGCTCCCTGTGTGGTGATTTAGCATCTTGGCAGGTGTTTACAGCTGACAACTTGACAGATATTTATAGTCTACGCTTTTGTGGTAGCTTTTGTGTACTTCTGTACTTCTCTGCAGGATCTCAAGCAGGGGTCAGCTTGCTGTTTGCCGTATGATTAGCAAATGTGTCTTTTTTCTAGTAGCAAATGATCTCTTACTATTATACTGTGGCACAAGCCATGCATTTTATTCAGTGCCTGATAAATGTGTGATAATCAACTGAAGACAGACTGAGCAACAGTACATTAAACTGGGCTGGTTAGTCAATCTACGGAAAGAATTATACTGATGGGACCTATGGGAGAGAAGAAAGTACAGATCAACACAATGTTAGGATAATATTGATATTGCAAGTAGGAAGAGAAATGATAGGATTGAAGTCATTCACAAGGGGAAAAGGCATAAGGGGAAAGAAAGAAGAGCATAAAGATAGATATTGTGTTGCCAAATAAAAAGAGAATCTTCCCGTGACATTAAGATTGTCTGTGAATCAGAAACTGTGGAGATGTAAAAGAGGAAGTTACATAAGTGTATTGTATTTGTGGTTAGACAGAAAATAATTTCACAACAACAAATGATCCAGTCAGATTAAACAGCTCAAAATAACTTTGCCCAAATACTTCTAAGGATTTAGGTAGTCAATAAAACAGGGAAGAAAAGGAGCCAGTGAACATCATTATTCTTTTATAAGAGAAGTTTATATGGCTCTTTTAAAAGAATGGAGCTGTGTTAAAAACAGGAATGAAATGGTTGAAATAGGAGCTTAATTTAAAGGCAATAAGACCACTAATATACTCACTAAATACCAGTTGGCTATTAGGAACCTATTTAATGAGATTTGCCAACCACTAAAACTACCATATCTATCTGTTAAGTAGCTGTTAAATATCAATAATTTTGTTTGTTATGGAAAATACAGTTACACTACTTCAACACAGTAGGAAAACTATAAATAATAAGTAATAAAGTGTTTATTCCAAGCTGGGCACTATTCTGTGGATTTTCTGAAAATGATCTCCTGGACTCCTGGCCTATCAGGTCAGTGTTATTGTGTCCTCATTCACAGTTGGGAGAGCTGAGGTCTGGGAAGTGTGATTAACTTGCCTAAGATCACACAGCTGGTCAGTGGTATAAAGCTTGAACTCAGGCAGTCTGACTCCAGAACCCGTCTTCCCACCAGTGTGTTACCCAGTGGCACCTGTCAAAAAGTGCTCAGGAGACCTAAGGACAATCTAAGAATGGCTGGATGATCTGGTTGTCAGTCCGAAACTTTCTGTGGTCTGTGTCATACTGATGGTGAAGTCAGATGATCTGTTGAAAGCAGTGCAAGGGAGTCATTCTTACAAACCCTCATTCTCATGTCTGCCTGTAGCTACTGTCAGATCAAGAACTGGACAGGAAAGCAGGGCTCCTAAAATTTCAACCTTTCTAGCTTTTCTTTACCTCAGGTTTTCTAATTCTTGGGTCAACGGCAGTCTCAAATCCATCTTCCTTTTGTTGACCTGAAGTTCTCTTTCTTTTCCTCCTTCTTTACCTCCTGCATTTCGGTTCTTCCATTTTGCTTGCTGCTGGGTTGAATGTGGGAAAACCTTGTCTCAAAGATTCACTGATCACTGAAAGCAGAGACAAAGTGTTGACAAGAAGTCTGAAAATGTGCAACTGAATGACCTGAAGGTTTTGCATCTGTAGTATTGTATTACAGTTCATCTTTTGGGGGCAAACAATGAATGATGAAAGCCTCAAACAAAACAAAACAAAAACTCTGAGAAGGAATTTTGTGCTCACATTATTGTTGCTTGTTAAAACCACATTTAATAACTATAGCCCATAGCAGGATTAGATTTTCTGCAACATCATTAATAATTAATCCTCTAAATTTACTGTTGACTGCTAATGAATATACACCAAGTATATTACTCACTCTAAATTCTTTCCCAATACGTCAATTTTTTCTTCTTTCTTTTTTATTTTCCCTAATTTTTCAAAGTTGAAATTAATGTCATTTCCTACTGCTCCATAATGCTTCTAAGAAATCATTTTTTCCCCCCTAGAGCTTACCTACCAATCGAAGTTTTGAATGATCAAATCATAGCCATCTCTTTATTGTTCACTTGGCTAAATTTTAGATTATGCCCTCAGGTTAAGACTTGCATCATTGTACCTCAATACAATGTGCCAAGCACATGGACATCTTACAACTAAATAACAACCTTAGTAACAACATATGTGAGAGTTTATTAACTTTAACTGAACATATTTACCTTGATGGAGCATCTACTTTTAAGGAAATAATTATGCATCCACACTAGACTATGTGGGAGTTGAAAGTCTGGAAAAGATATAGCAAGACCATTATGTAAGAAACTCAGCTAAACATACTCAGCTGAAATAAAGCACATAATTCCAGAAATAGTATATAGTGAATGACATCAGTGAGTTAAGGCACATGGAATGTATGACAGTATCCTGGGTTAGCAATTTTATAGTCACTCTTTGCAAACTTTTCCACTACCTAACGGTAAATTTGAAGAAAGCTCTTTGCATGGATCTGTATTTTCTTGATACAACTTTTGGCTATTTCTTCTTGGATCCTCTGCCCAGAAGCGAAAAACAGCTGATTCTTAAAAGAACCCTTCCATTGGTCTGAAAACTCTCATTAAGTCAAGTTTAAACTTCTTTCTCCAAGTTAAATATCTGTTGTTATTCATAGCTTTTGGTAAATTTGTTTGTCATATGCATGAGTAGGCTGCATAATGCAGTGTGATGTAATCTTTACACATGGGTTGCATGTGTAAGTGGTCATGTTACTGATACTTTCTACCACGTGGAATATTCTGACTTCATGAGATTTTCTACCCTAGTTTTTATTTCCTAGTTTTCAGAAATCCAACAGCAGGTGATGTTAGAGAACTGAAACGGTGGTGGTGATGGAACTAAAATAGATCTGTCAAAGTAGAGTAACATTTCTCATTTTCCAGTGCAGACTGATGCATGTTTTAGTAGATCTAGCTGATTGTCAGACCACAAGTTTTATGCTTACTTTCTACAGCTTTCCTGTCTAATGAGGGAGATACTAGCCACCTGTGGTTATTTAAACCAGTTAAAATAAGATAAAAGCCTCAGTTCTTCAGTCACAGTAGCCACATCTCATGTACTCATGTACACATAGCTGCATGTGCTAGTGGCTACCATATTGGACAGTGTATCTCTGGAGTATGTTCCACATTGTAGAACGTTCTAATGGATGATGTTCCTTAGTGAACAGCAACCCTGATCTCCTGCCTACATGTTCATCATGGCACAGAAAAGTTCCTTTTAGTGATTTGTAGTGAGTATTGTTAGGTTGCTGAGTGCATCGTAAAAGAATCTTGGAGTTGGTGAAATAATTTTTATCCCATACACACTCTTAAGGGTAGGACAGGACTCAAGGGGGTCCTCTCTCTCTCAGAAGATGCTCGTCTTCGCCTGTGTGGCTGCTGGTTCATATGCTATTTCTCTCACTAGGAAAAAGCCAATAAGCTTCTCACTTTTCTTGCCGTATTCATTTTTTTTAAAAATGAAGTACTTTCTCAAGTTTTATTAGAGAACATCACAACTTCTGTAATAAGGTAGCTTGACTTCAGTGTTTTTTTCTTTTGCATTCCTGTATGTATGCATTAATCTTAATGTTTAATTTTTAAAGCGTTAAAATTGTTTATAGGTGCTTTTGCCCTTCCTGTATTTGATGACAGGGCCCCCACTGATACCATGGCAGGCTCTTTTCTGATCATGATATTAAGATGAAAATGTCATATGATCAGTTGGAAGGAAAATACAAGCAATTGTCAAATTTCTAAGATTTCATGCTCAAGTTGTTTTTTTTCCCTCCTTTTTTTGATCTTGGACTCAAATAATCTTCCTTATATAATTAGTAAATGATTTGGACTTAAGTATATTGCTGGTACTCAAAGAACAAGCAGTCTACTCAGGAATGACTTAATTTTTTCAAAGATTACATTTAGGGGGAAGAATTGTAAAAGAATATAGATTTTTGATGTGACAAATGTTAGGGATTTATTTAAATCCCTTAATATTTTTTTCTCTGCAAAATTATGATTATATTTCAGATCCTTAGCTACTATTTACATCTGGCTAGAGTGTGGTTGCCTCTGGGGTCCCAGTGGGGTGAAAAGATGAAGTGGCCCAGGGCAGGAGTTTCGTGCATTACATTATCACCTGTCACTGTGTCTTACATTCTTTGTAAGAACAAGATAGCCTGCCCCACTCAGGTCAAGAACTTGACCACCAGCCAGATGCCCAACAGCTTGTTTGACCTCATTAAAATTGAACGATCATGTTAATGTTTGGGGCTGAGGCCAAACCTCTTAGAGCTGTTTAAAATTTCTGAGGATATTACCATAGGATTTGGTTTCTGATCTTTTCTTAGTATTTTCTAGCGGATCAGTCTGACTGGAAATAGACTGAGGGAATTAGATGTGGAAATTGGAATGAGAAAACAAAACATGTGCTGCAAGAAAATACAGCCAACACATGGCCACTTAGATCACTTTTTTTTCCTCTCTAAAAACAATCTGTGATATAAAAGCCTAGAAAATAATATACCTTAGAATTATAGCTAAGTGGGAACTTGTGACCTCTAAAAGTAAAATGGCATTTGCTGGCCAGAGAGGCAAATAATTATAGTTGTTTTTATTGTCAGGAAGTAATTTCTGTCTGATAACTCTGCTAACTCAGTGGCGACCTCTGCTCCCATGCCTGTCCTGTGCTGTGCTTAGTCACCGAGTTGTGTCTGACTCTTTGTGACCCCATGGACTGTAACCCGCCAGGCTCTTCTGTCCATGGGATTCTCTAGGCAAGAACACGAGTGGGTAGCCATGCCCTCCTCCAGAGGATCTTCCTAACCCAGGGTTCGAACCCAGGACTCCAGCATTGCAGGCAGATTCTTTACCATCTGAGCCACCAAGGAAGCCCATCCTGCAGAAGTTCAAAAAAGTAAACATAGATCACCTAAGAAAGGTGGCATGGGATAACAATACAATTTCTAGCAGCCTTTTGTTCAGGTCACATGGAATTAGCAACTGATCAGGTTTTCTGAAGTTGGCAGATTTTTTTGAATATATATCCAACCTGTATCTATGAAGGATAAAGTTTTTACTTCTCATTTAATTATTTCCTGCCAGAGGACATGCTTCCACCATTGCTTGGGGTCTGTTGAACTTCCCTGCTCAGTGGGCCTGTCACCCTGGAACAAATGCCTCCACTAATTGGTGTTCTGCCCTGTAGTCCTCATGCTGGCTTCAGCATGAAGCCAGTCTCTCTCAAAGAACGAGCTGAGTGTGATTGAAAGCCCTGTGATGCTCGGAAGCACAGATGTGCAGGACCTGGATGTGTTCGTTCGGTCAGTATGGATGTTTTTCAAACACAAATAATACACTTGATCAAATTTGTTATTTTTAACTTTGATAGAAATGATATATATGGCACGTGTGCTCTTGCAGATAGATACTTATTCGTCATCAATGACTCTGGGACTAATCCTTCATTCTTAAGACTATTATCCGCTGTGAAGGTAGCTGAAAGGAAAGAAGACTAAGGCTGAGTCCCCACTGCTGGCTGATGTCTTATGCTTGCAGTCAGGCTCTTGTGGGCACAGCCTTGGTCACTTCATTTCATGTTTGTACTTCGGTCTCCTGGTCTATAAAATTGTGTTTTGGGACTAGAAGTTGACTAATATTCTTCTTATATTTAAAGTGTATGAGTATATGACATGCCTGGACCAAAGGATGGAAGTAAATAAAGACTAATGAAATAAGTAGTAAGCTGTGCTGTGTTGATTCATGGGGATTTTATAATTATGCAGTTGGATTTTTCAAATCATACTCTTTAAAAAATTTTTTTTGGAAATATAGTTGATTTATACAATGTTATGTTTCAGATGTAAGGCAAAGTATTTCAGTTATTCTTTTTTAGCTTCTATTTCATTAAAGGTTATTACAAGTTACTGAGTATAGTGTGGACGGCTTTCCCATGACCTTAACAAAATCATAACACTTTACATTTGAACAATAATATCTAATCTTGTTCTGGGTATATTACAGTTTCTCAAGCACCTTTATGTACATGCTATGATTTGAACTTCACAGCCACCTAGTATAGCGAGTGATTAGAGCAATTATTGTCCAGAGCCTCAGAAATGTCATGCTGGAGAGGTCACTGAGGTTAGTGGTTGAACTGGCATGAACCCATTTCTTTTGTCATTAGTATAATAGCTGTTTCACTCTACCTCTGAACTTTATTTATTGCTAATAATTCTACTAATAATTTTTCAGACTTAAAGAAAAATAGAATCTTGCACTATATATGATTACCATTTGTTTTTAGCTTCCTGAAACCGGTTTTTGGTTGATATTTCAATGTATTTGACCTCTTTTCCAGTCACATTTCGAAAATTAAATTGTAGAATTGTTGTGAAAGTTGTTTTATATTTTACTTTATTTTCAAAGCTTGTGCAAAAATTTTTAAATTCTTGGAGGTAGAGGTGAAAGGAATCTTACAGGTCTATCTTTGCAAGCCACGTTAATACTCTTATTTACAAAGCAGAAATAGTCACAGATGTGGAAAACAACTTATGATAACCAAGGGGGACAAGGGTATGATAAATGAGAGACTTGGATTGACATATATAAAATATATGTATATAAAATAGATAACTGTTTATAAGAACCTAATAAGAACCTATTGTATACTACAGTATAGCACAGGGAACTCTACTTAGTACTCTAATGACCTATATGGGAAAATAATCCCATAATAATAATAAAAAAAAGAATGGATATATGTATAAATGATTAACTTTGCTATACAACAGAAATTAATGCAACATTATAAATCAATTATACTCCAATAAAAATTAACTTAAAAATGGATAGATATGTGATTGGTGGAGAGAGGGACTTGACTTTTAATTGCCTGGTAAGACCTAACTGGCTCCTTAAATTTGGGGGGGTGGGAATTGTCCCCATTGGATATAACTACAGGAAAGTACTTTGAGATTTGCATTCCAGATTCTGGAGGGATGCACATGTTTTTGTTTTGTTCTTAAATTCATATAGAACATGGTAACCAAACATTTGACAGCCTTGAAAATCTTGTTTGCAGTGTGACTACTATTCCTAGGCAGCAAGGGTT
Organism: Muntiacus reevesi; assembly: GCF_963930625.1. Classification (NCBI taxonomy): domain Eukaryota; kingdom Metazoa; phylum Chordata; class Mammalia; order Artiodactyla; family Cervidae; genus Muntiacus; species Muntiacus reevesi. Next base: position 51,796,677 of record NC_089261.1, on the reverse strand, counting down.
CATGATTCATTGAGAAATCTACATCCTGCATTGTGCCAATTGTGTAATTTCTCAGGAATTTATCTTGGGAGCTGTGATAAGAAATCACAACTGAGATTCAAAATACTAATTTCAAATTCAAAGAACAACTATTTCCGAGCTATCTTGAGGGATATTTGACTTTCTAACATTTTAAAGGAAGCTAAAATCTCTAAGCAAGAAGCAAGCACTTACATAAATTTTATCAGGTTCATGAAAAATTATGTAATTTTTGATTTCTTGAAACTCTGGGATAGACACTTTTTCTAGGTTTACATTCATTTTATTAACATGACTATTGTTTCAATAAATGAACACCTTGATACATAAAATTTTCTGTTTTCAACTCATCCCTAAAAGACATCCTTAGGGATCTCCAGTTGAGTGGAATTAACCTAAAAATAACATTCTTCACATCGACTCATTCTCTTGATCATTGTTGTTGTTCAGTTGCTCTGTCATGTCCGACTCTTTGTGATCCCATGGACTGCAGCACACCAGGCTTCCCTGTCCTTTACCATCTCCCAGAGCTTGCTCAAACTCATGTCTCTTGATTGAGTTGCCCTTTATTGGTTTGGCAGAGTCATCTTTATCTTGGGATACTGGGAAAAGACTTTTCTTCTTGGTTTGAAAATCTCACTGATTTGTAGAACAAACCTTCAGCTTGATCTTTTTTCTTTTGTCAGTTACATAAGTCATGCTGTGTGAAGTAACATCTTGTCACTCATTGTCCTAAAGCAGGAGTAGGTGAGAAACCACCTACTGTTGAATATGAAACCAGTGCCAAAAGGCAACCGCTCCTTGCTGTTCGGCTGTGCCCTGAGTGATCAAACAAGCCTGAGAGCAAACAGGAACTGCAGTAGCAGGAATCAAAGGGCTCTGCTAGCCTAGCAGATAGCGGGGAGTGAGGGAGAGATTTTCCTAAAGTGAGGTGACTCCATGCAAATAAAGGCACCCTCCCTCTGTTTGTGTTCAGGACATTTGAGCACCATTTTGCAGGAGAAAACTTCATACTGATGCAGTTTTTATTCAATGGATAGAGAAACAACAGAGGAGCACTGTTAGAAAGATGTTTCCTGCTTGACGTTTGTGTTTATATACATACGTTTATACTTACATTCTTGGTTTGTTTTAAAATATCTTAAACATTTTTTTCAAAGTAAAAGCTTTATTGAGATATAATTGACATAGAACATCATATTAGTTTCAGGTGTACAATATAAAGATTTGATATATGCAATGTGCTGAAAAATGATCAGCAAAATATGTTTAATTAACATTCATCACCTCACATAGTAACATTGTTTCCTCATAATGGGAACTTTTATGATCTATTCTCTTGACAGTTTGCAAATATAAAATACAGTATAGTTAGCTGTAGTCACAATGCTATATATTACATCCCCAGAACTTTTTAATCTTGTAATTGGTAGTTTGTATCTTTTGACAACCTTTATCCATTTCCCACCATCAACCTCAACCTCTGGCAACCACATCTGTTCTGTTTGTGTGAGTTCAGTTTTCTTTCGATTCCACATGTAAATGAGATAATACTGTATTACATAGGACTGTCTTTCCTTGTCTGACTTGTTTAACTTAACATAATGCCCTCAAGGTCCATTCATATTGCCTCGAATGACAAGATTTTATTCTTTTTTATGGCTGAATCAGTGGACACTTGTTTCCAAATCTTGAAAGTGATAGTTACTCAGTCGTGTCTGACTGTTTGTGATCCCAAGGACTATAGCCCACCAGGCTCCTCTGTCCATGGAATTCTCCAGGCAAGAATACTGGAGTGGTTAGCCATTCCCTTCTCCAGGGGATCTTCCCTTCCTGGAAGGGGATCTTCCCTTCCTGGAAGGGGATCTTCCAGGGATTGAACCTGGGTCTCCTGCATTTCAGGTGGATTCTTTACTGTCTGAGCTGCTGCTACCATAAAATAATGCTGCAAGGAACATGGGGATGCAGGTAGTTCTTTGAAATTGTGGTTTCACTTCCTGTGAATATATCTTCAAGGTGGGATTGCTGGATCAGGTATTAGTTTCATTTTTAAGTTTTTGAGGAACCTATACTGTTTTACACAGTGGCTGTGCCAATTTACATTCCCACCAACAATGCACAAGGGTATTCTTTTCTTCACACCCTCTCTGCCAACACTTGTTATCTCTTGTCATTTTGATGACAGCCATTCTGAAAGGCATGAGGCAATCTCATTGTGGTTTTGATTTGCAGATTATCTTTTACAGATAGAACAAGGCAGAGTATTTTCAAGTACTCATTTTAATCATGGAGTTAATCAGAAACAACTGTTTCAAAATCGTTTAATTCCTTCAGATAATTGTTTCTGTTGGTCAGATGGAAATCTTGATTTTGCAGGATATTAAGAGAAATGTCTTGGTATAATTGATCTTCCACAAGTAATTTAATGACTAATAACTAAAAAATGACTACATAAATTCTTGTGAATGATCATTTTTTACATGTAGAATACATTCTGTAACTCTATCCTGGTTCCAAACCTTCAGAGTAACATTATAATTTAGAATATATACAGATGAATAGGCTGAAGGGATAGTCTATTGCTTCTAGTGAATAGTGTTCCTATTATTTCCATCATTTAGACATTTACCCTGCCTCCTGACTTCTGGTTAATTGTGTATTCCCCACAGATTGACAATACCACCAACACTTAAGTCACAGGTATGAAAATACTGAAACCAATTAGATTTGGTGTTAGAATGGTTTGATGGTATTGGGGACAGGGTAGGCACTAAGGCACTAAAACATAGAGAACTCCTTGCTTCTTATTTTCAGCTCTTTGCTCTGTGGTCCCCAGCAAGTCTCATCCTCAGCTGCATCCGTTAACATACACTTTGCTTCTGCCCTCTCAACTTACTTGGGGTTTCAGGCCATGATCTCTCATGTCTGTGCATCGGACAATGTTAGGGAGGAATGTTTTTTTCCCATTCCTGATATATTAATATCTATGAATGTGGAGGAAGAACCACTAGAGTAATATTTCTGACCTCTCCCCATGCCCTCATACACTTCTCACTCCTGAGAAGGTAAAGGGTGACTGATATCCCTAGAGGGTTTGGAAGGAGAAGCTGAGCATGGTAGGCTAGCCCCTTCTCTCTTCTTTTCTTTGGGAGTTGGCATGTTCTCCGTGTTTCATGGTCCCACACTGCTGGTGGCTGGGGAAGTGAGTCTGGCCAACTGACCAGCAGTGTCCACTTACCCACAGATGCACCCGCAGTGCATCCTCCATTCTAGCTTTCTTTGATAATATAGATTTTCTTCTGGGCTCCCATCTACTGTCTTCTTTGAATTATTTTTCAACTGATTCTTTTTTTAAATTAATTTATTTTTTAAGTGAAGGATAATTGCTTTGCAGAATTTTGTTGTTTTCTGTCAAACCTCAACATGAATCAGCCATAGCGTATACATGTATCACCTCCCTTTTGAACCTCCTGTTGATACAGAAGCCCTGATTGAGTTTCCTGAGCCATACAGCAAATTCCCATTGACTCTCTATTTTACATATGGTGATGCAAGTTTCCATGTTACTCTTTCCATTCGTCTCACCCTCTGCTCCTCTCTCTCCATGTCCATAAGTCTATTCTGTCTGTTTTCTCCACCGCTGCCCTGTAAATAACTTCTTCAGCACCAGTTTTCTAGATTCTGTGTATATGCGTTAGAAGACAATATTTATTTCTCTTTCTGATTTACTTCACTGTGTATAATAGATTCTAGATTTATCCACCTGATTAGAACTGACTCAGATGTATTCCTTTTTATGGCTGAGTAATATCCCATTCTGTATATGTACCACCCCTTCTTTATCCATTCATCTGTCGATGGACTTCTAGGTTTCTTCCATGTTCTAGCTATTGTAAATAGCGCTGCAATGAACAATGGGTTACGTATGTCTTTTTCAATTTTGGTTTCCCCAGGGTATATACCTAGGTGTTGGACTGCTGGGTAATATGGTAGTTTTATTCCTAGTTTTTAAAGGAATCTCCATACCATCTTCTATAATGGTTGTATCATTTACATTCCCACCAATAGTGCAAGAATGTTCCCTTTTCTCCACACCCTCTCCAGGATTTATTGTTTGTAGACTTTTTGGTGATGGCCATTCTGACTGGTGTGAGGTGATATCTCATTGCAGTTTTGATTTGCATTTCTCTAATAATGAGAGATGTTGACCATTTTTTCATGTGCTTGTTAGCCATCTATATGTCTTTGGAGAAATGTCTGTTTAGGTCTTTTTCCTTGTTTTTGATTGGGTTGTTTGTTTTTCTGGCATTGAGTTGTATGAGCTGCTTGTATATTTTGGAAATTAATCCTTTGTCAGTTGTTTCATTTGCTATTATTTCCCCTCATTCTGAGGGTTGTCTTTTCACCTTTTCACCTTATAGTTTCCTTTGCTGTGCAAAAGCTTTTAAGTTTAATCAGGTCCTACTTGTTTGCTTTTGTTTTCATTTCCATTACTCTAGGAAGTGGGTCATAGAGGATCTTGCTTTGATTTATGTCATTGAGTATCCTGCCAAAGTTTTCCTCTAAGAATTTTATAGTTTCTGGTCTCACATTCAGGTCTTTAATCCGTGTTGAGCTTATCTTTGTGTATGGTGTTAGGAAGTGTTCTAATCTCATTCTTTCACATGTAGCTGTCCAGTTTTCCCAGCACCATTTACTGAAAAGGCCATCTTTGCCCCATTGTATATTCTTTAATACATTTTTTTTCTATTGAAGTATAGTTGATTTACAATGTTGTGTTATTTTCAGGTGTATAGCACAGTGATTCAATTTTTTATATCCATTCTTTTTCAATATAGGTTATTATAGAATACTGACTAGAGTTCCTTGTGCTAAACAGTAGGTCCTTTTTGGTTATCTATTTATATTATCATAGTTTGCATATGTGAATCCTTGTTTTGGGTTAAGGGGTCCTGTTTTCTGGGCCCATATGAACTATAAAACATGTATTGTCTCCTTTTCCTGCTATGTTCTTTCCCTTCTATTTATCTTCATAAAACTCAGCTCAAGGATTGCCCACTCTTGGTTTCCCTCCTTCTTGTTCTGTGCATCTGTGGAATAATCACATGTATACTTCTCTGTCACTTATTTCCTTGTCTGTTTTCCCCACCAGACTGGAAACTCCTTGAGGGCAGAACTGGTTTATGTTTTCCTAGCTCACATCAGAGAAATTGATGCATAGTAACTACTCAATAAAGGTACACAGAATAAAGTGAATGAGTTATGAAAGGATCAAGGCAGTTTTAATCCACCAATGCTGAATTTTGGGAGTTAAATCCTATGGTCATAAAAAAAAAAATGTATGAACACATCTTCTTCAGAAACTATTTTCCATTTTTGTTACCTTCCACCACTTCATATGAGTTATAATTATAAAGCTACACCTCCAGAAGTTTTGTCCTGAAAATTATTCAACTTCCGACTGCAAATACCCTAGCACTGTTTCAGTACCACCATCGGTGCTTCCTTCCTAATGTAATTGTTTTGGCTGGCATATCCAGTGAAAGTAAAGATACATGTAGATACTAGTATCCACTTCCATTGGGACTGGGAGTTTGAGGCCTAGCAGAGGAACACTAGGGTGAAGAGCAGAAAATCTGGTGTATAGTTTATGGACATGCTTCGAAATTGGTCCTGAGGCTTCTATAATAAAGTGGTTCATTTGAAATTAATGATTTTGAGGTGATGGGCAGAGTAGCAGCCAGTGATTGACTCAGAGCAGACTTCGTTCCTGCTTCCTATGGACACAGGTACTTTCTGTTTATCATTTGCTTTAGTCCCACCTTGCAGGTGGCTGACAGGGCTTCCCGGGTGACTCGTAAAGAATCCACCTGCTAATGCAGATGATGTGGGTTCGATCCCTGGGTCAGGAAGGTCCCCTGGAGAAGGAAACAGCAACTCACTCCAGTATTCTTGCCTAAAAAATTCCATGGACAGAGGAGCCTGGTAGGCTACAGTCCATAGAGTCACAAAGAGTCAGATACGACTGAGCACAGATGCACACGTGTGGTTGACATCCATTTACTGTCTGGTTTTGCATCTTTTCATGCATTCGTGCTCTCTCCTCTGCATGGTTATAAGTCCCTCTGGAGCAGGGTGACGACAGTGATACACCCCTTTGTAACTTTATAAGTCTATTAACAGAGAGCCTTGCACGTAGTGGATGCTCACAGAGAGTTTGGTGATTAATCTTTTCTAACACTGACAGCAAAAGTGACTTTCAACGTGTGAAAAATGAAATTAGCTGCAAATCCCTCTGTTGAATCTCTGAAAAGGCAATGGGAATCACCGAGAATTTGATTCTCTCATTTGTGGCCCTTTTAATTTCCCCTTTATGTCTAAACAGGAGTGATTTTTTTTCCTGCTGGTTTATTTAAGTCAAGGGTTACTGCTTCTAAAGGCAAAAGAAATAAAATTCCTGCAATGTTTTGGGGGCTCCTGTTTCAATATCAGTAAATAATGTGTCACTGCTGAGTTCTGGGAGAAAATAAATGCTTCAGCTTCAAAAATTGTCTGTTAAACAGAGAGACAGGTGTGTCATGTTTACAAGGGATGTGACATTATAAACTCAGCTGAAACAACCCATCCAGATGTGCAGTGATCTGTAGCTATGAACTCAGAGAACCCTGTCACAGGTTTTATGGGTAATTTTTGTTTGTGAGTGTTTAGACACCTTCTCTGCCAACTGGAATGAAGCCAGTATCAGTAACAACACACAGATGAAAAACCATGATCTAATCAACTCCCATCAAACCAGTCAGTGGTAAAACAGTGCTTCCTAGAAACACTTATTACAGATAACATTTTGGTTGTTAAATTTATGAAGTGTAAAGTTATATAACTTCTTTCTTGAAAAAGTCAAGACTGCATTTTCATACACACATCCACCCACAGTTCGGCAATGGAAGCACTAATAAGATCAGTGACAAAAATAGATTACATAAATTGTATTTAGCAATTTTTCACCATTCACTGAGGAAGTCCACGCAGGGGACATGGCCTTGCCAATTATGAAAAATACTATCCTGAATAATTAGCAGAGTGTGTTGACAAAAATGTCAGTGTGAGTGGAGGTGGTGTGGTTTATCTACTGGCATATGAGATATAACTTTTTGAACCCACAGTTTTGCTAATTTCACATGTTCTCATTTTGCAGCCTTACTATAAGTTCTTGATGCAAATTTGGTAAAGGTAATACTTATTTTAGAAGAAGCTCCCTCTGTTCTGTATCATCAGACAAATGTTTCTGCACTGGTTATTTAAGTGGTGGAGAAACTACTCTCTTTCCTCTGTGGTCCAGATATTAGGTGTCCCTTCAACAATAAGGAAATGCCCACACTAACTTGAATTTTCTCTGTAAGGAGCCTTGGGTCCACACAGATCAGGATACAATTGAGCTTCCTAGATGTTTCTGTTGTCAGCTTCCCTTGATTCAAGGTTCAAGGTGTAGGCACACTCCTCTTGCATACACCTGACCTTACATGGTGAATGTTTTGATCATTAGCCGCTTCACTAACTTGCAACTACTTAGACTACTTTGGATACATACCTAGTAGAAACTATGAAGAGGAAGTGTGGTAGGATGTTGAATGCTCCTTCAGAGCCCTTTTCTTTTTGTTTCAATATGTTAACTTTTAACTTATGACTTAATAAGTTTCTGAAGAAAAAGATACACAATATTAATGACTCTGTCAACCATTCTTCTGAAAATACTCTTTCAAGAGTCACACGCTACCATCTAACACAAATCCAAAGACACTTCCTCAGTGCAAAGACTCCTTTTATTTTTCAGAAGATTTTTGGTCCTGCTGGTTGACCTATTCTGGCTTCTCATGCCTCCCTTGAGCATCTCTGTTGTTTTTCTCTCTCCTTTACTCGTTTCTCTTCTTTCCTTTATTTCTTTAAATGCGGGAGTCTCCCAAGTTGTATCCTTATTCTTTCCTTTCCATGAATTCACTTGGTGATCTCATTCCTCCTCATGGTTCCAATTATGGTTTATATGCACGTAGCTTTCAAATATGTATCCTCCCTCCCAAGTTACTAGGGCATACTCCCGTGGTCCATATGGTTTTCATATGTTTTATAATTCACTCCACATGTAAAAAACAACATTAAGCATCTTTACCTACTAACTGTCTTCTCAGTCTCTTTCCCCCATCCTTGTTAATTGCAGCTTCATTATCATAGTTACGTATGATCTAAGGGTTCAGCTTTGTCTTGACTCCTCCCATGCCCCAACATCTAATTCTTTCATTTCCTTCTCTTTGACATGTCATATATCTCTTCTCTCTCATTGCCAATTCAGTTCATGTTTTGCTGATCTCTTCTCAGAAAGTTAATGCAACCTTTTAACAGGCATCTGATCCTCTTTTTGGATCTTAGTTCATCTTACAGAATGAGTTAGGTGTATTCCGTAAAAATTTTTACAGAATTTTCTATATTTTATAGAAATTTTTATAGTATTTTATAGTATTTTCTATAACTTTACCATTCTAAAAGTCATCTCTTTCACTCAGTAAATATTTTTTGAGTTTGTACTATATGTTTTAGACTCATAAATCCTGGAGTAAAAGTGTGAGACATGTTTCTCATCCTTAAAAAAATTCCTAAATAAGTCACCAATATAATTATGATCTAGTGACTTGTATAGACATATTTTATTATCTCTATATTTGTTGTTGTTTAGTCCATGTCATGTCCAGCTCTTTTGTGACCCACTGTACTGTAGCTGCTCTGTCCATGGGATTTCCCAGGCAAGAATACTGGAGTGGGTTGCCATTTCCTTCTCCAGGGATCTTCCTGATCTAGAGATCAAACTTGCATCTGCTGCATTGAAAGGTGGATTCTTTACCACTGAGCCACTAGGGAAGCCCATCTCTAGATTAGCTACTTAGAATTTCTTTCCTCTTTTCTCTTTCTATACAATTCCTTGCCCTCTTCAAAACGCAGGTAAAATAGCCTCTCCATCGTCTTCTCACTTAATCACATTTCCTTCATTTGAAGTTCCATGTGATTTATTCTGAGTCATTTATTTGGAAATTTATCATCTGGTGTCTTTTCATCTCTTCTATTGCTAATTTTAACTATAATTTAATGTTTAATATTTTATCTTATATTCTCATTTTAGGTTGTCCATGTTCTGAGATTAATAATAGAGTGTTAAACTTGATAGCTCCCCAGGCCCTTACAGTATATTGATATTAGGCATTCAGATGCAAGCATAACAAATGATAAATGCTATTAAATACATTTTACTGGTCAAATAAATTAATACCTTTTTCCTACCCATACTTAAATCTGACACTGACATTAAATAGTTTGCAGTGTTTTTATACAATCACATTTTTACACAATCAAATTTATTTCTTATATAGGTGTTCTCAACCTTCTAGTCCATTCAAAGCTTGTCCTTGCGATTTCTAAATCTCATCTGCTTTTAGCAGTTTCTGTGAGAATTGTTGTTAGAAATGAAATCCAATGTAGTCTCCAGAGAGGTGGAAGATGCCCTTAAAAACAGTTTCACCACAATACATTTCTAACTAAGGAGATTTTTTTTGTCAGTTTGGTCTCAAGGCAAAACTTGAGTGTTAATGTAATGAAATAAAATATAACTTAGGTGAAGCAGGAGCTACAAATTCCATAAGATAATATTCTATGCTTAAAAATGAACCCATTCAAGATTTTATTATTATCAAGTGGCTTAAAAACTTGAAATTGCATTGTTGATTATAAATTTCTCTGTAACAAACTACCACAAATGTAGTGGTAGAATAAAAAGAATACAAAAGAACACACACTTATGTGTTGTTAAAGTTCTGTAGGTCAAAAGGCTGTCATGAATCTCACTTGGCTAAAGTCAAGGCATCTTAGGGTTGGGTTCCTTCCTGTAGGCATGAGAGGGGAATCCGTTTTCTGGCCTTTTCCAGCTTCTGGAGACCACTAGCATTTCTTGGCTCCTTCTGCCACCTTCAAAGGCAGCAATGGCAGGGGACTGAGCTTTTATACTGCCATCCCTCTGATTCTGTCTCCCAAACTCACATTTCCCTTTGACTACAGCCAAGAAAGATCCTTTAACTACGCATGTGATTAGACTGAATCAACTTGAATAACCCAGAATAATTTCCCCATCTCAAGGTTTTTAACTTAAATCTCATCTCTGATGTCTCTTTTCCCATGTAAAGTAGCATATTCACAAGGTCTACAGATGAGGGATGGACATTTTTTGGGTGGCCATTATTTTGCCTTCTATGGATAATTTTAGGCATCTCTAAAATTAAGTCTTTTCAATGGAATGCATTTCAAAATTATTAATAACCTCCAAATTCCCTCTAGCCGTCAAATCTTAGAATGAGAAGAGTCCATAGAAGGTCATCTGTGGCAGCCAGCATCCCAAATGGCCCTCAGTGGGTCCCTCCTCATGATGTTCATGCTTTTGCATTGTCCCCTCCTACGCTGAATCAGGGTAGACTTTGTAACTAACAGAATAGGATGAAAGGGAGGGTATGTGACTTCTGAGACAAGGTCATAGAGAAAGCATTATGACTTCTGCCTTGGTCTCATATCCTGGGGAAACTGGACATCATGTCAGGAGGACCTTCGAGTAGGCTTATGAGGAGGGCCTGGTGAGGAGAAACTGGGGCTTCCTGCCAAGAGCCAGTACCACTGCCAGTCACGTGGGTGAGCTACATGGGCAGGGCATCTACCAGTCCAAGCCAAGCCTTCAGATGATCCACCCTGCAACTGCATGGGACCACCTTTCCAAGGTAGACCATGCCCCATGTCCATGCTGCAGGCCCAAGGAGTGGCAGCTGCTTTGTGGGGTGTAGACAGATCTCCGGGCCCCTCACAGTGTAAGTCAGAGCTGAAGCTGGAAAGAGAAGGAGAGTTACTTGTAGGCTGGAGACTGCTTCTTCTGGAGCTTCAATGTTTAGGTACAAAACTCTATGTGTGCATATTCTAAATTAGAATTGAGCCTGCCCAGTCATTGTGTGTGTGTGTGTATGTGTGAAAGTCGCTCAGTCACGTCTGACTCTTTGCAACCCCATGGACTGTAGCTTGCCAGGTTCCTTTGTCCATGGAATTCTCCAGGCAAGAATACTGGAGTGGGTTGCCATTCCCTTCTCCAGTGGATCTTCCCGACCCATGGATTGAACCTGTGTCTCCTGCATTGCAGGTGGATTCTTTACTATCTGAGCCACCAGAAAAGCCTAGTAATAAATAGGGAATGTATTTTATTTAATAGGTTTTTAGGTGGATTTATAACTTTTAAATGTTTAGAAACATGGTTATTCAGGCCTCCACTTGTAGTCTTGTGCCTGCCCTGCAGTTGTTACTGGTGGAGCTGGTGGAGAGTGTGTTGTTTTATAAGCATGCACACATTTGCTGAAGTTCACAGTAAGGAAAGGAGTGTGTGGGGAGTGGTGAAGTGAGACAAATGAATTATGCAGCATTGCTGCTTATTCTGGATCTTTAGTTCTTTGTGGTTCCTAGGCACATGAGATTAGTCTTGGACATTCCATCTGGGAAGCACTGATTAGAAGGAAATGAAAATATTTTCTGCCTTCTACATAGTACATTCATTTATAGTTAAATTTCTGGGTTGGACTTCTCTGCTCGGCTGGATTCTGAGGAGCCTAATCTTTACAAATTTCCGTTCTTCTGTCTCCTTTGTCTCTAGTTCCTTTAGTCCAGTGTTTATAGAACTTGGTCCTAGGACCAGCAGCACTTTGAAACCTGTTGGAAAACAAAATCTGAGTATTTTTCCCACCTCACTCCTAAGACCCACTGCATCAGAAACTCTGGTGGGCAGGAGCGGCAGTCTGTTTAACAAACCCTCTCGGTGGTTCTGAAGAAGCTACAGTGAATGTTTGCAGCCTACTGCCTTAGCCTATGTCAACTTTTGGATGGAGTTATCAGAGACAAAAACTGTACAGCTAAAGGGGTTTTTAAGTCCACCATATTGGATCAATAGACACCAAACATCACTATTGAGAAAAAGTGTGCTTTTATAACTAAAACAAAGAATACTTTTACTTTAAGTTCTCTCTAGAAGAAATGAGTGAGCAAGCTAAATCTCCTCTGCTTGGTGCCTTTTGATAATGCTTGGTTGCTTCTGAATTTCCTTATTCTTATATTTAGCAGTAGCTTCAAGTTGTTGTTTTTGATATTGTTTTTGATTCCAGGCCCAAAGCCCCTGAGAGATGCTTCATCGGTGATTGAAACTCTGTAAAGTAGAATCAATAAATTAGGTTAAAACTGAACTTCAGAGTTGGAGGGTTGAAGAGACTCTGCAACTATTTCTCCACATGCAATTTAGCTTCCAGAAGGAAAAACAAAATTGTTGCTTGTTTTTTCTTTCTTTTTTTTACAGTTTGATTAAATTCTCTGATCACAATAACAACGCAGAACCACTCTATTCACTGTGAGTTGAATACTAATAAAAAGGATTTTTGATTGAACACATCTTTTTTTGATTAAGCCCACATGCTGAGCTGCTAAGTCGTGTCTGACTCTGCGACCCCATGACTGTAGATTGCCAGGCTCCTCTGGCCTTGGGATTCTACAGGCAAGAATACTGGAGTGGCTTGCCATTTCTTTCTCCAGGGGATTTTTCCGACCCAGAGATTGAACCCGCGTCTTCTGTATCTCCCACTGCAGACAGATTCTTTACCACTGAACCACCTGGGAAGCTGCATTTTTATCTAGTGGCAGGAAAAGAAGATGAAAAATCATTTGTAGTCATTTCTTAACTTACACTAGGATTACTATTTATTTAATCATTGATTTTATGTGAGCTTTATAAATATTCCCAGTCTTTACCTTATATTTAAGACTGGAGAAGAGAAGATTGATAGCTATTTGACTTATAGAATCTTTAAATGACAAGAGTAGCTAGCTAAGTGTGTAAATAATTTCATAACTATTTTCTTATTTCTTATGAATTTTGAAATAGGATCTAGCAATCATAAGATACTGTATTTATTCTCAGTTCTATGTTGAAAGCTAGAAAGTCTAGGATTTCCTGTACTAGAATAGAATAAACACATTTTCCTGTTGAAATTTTACCTCAAGCCCTGATATTACTCATCCCTTCCCCTTTGATGCTATATGTTGTATTGATTTACCAAAACTCCTAATTTTCTCTTACTTCAGATATAAAAGATAACCTTTCTGATTCTGGGAAAATCTCGTTCTTAATTCGTCTTTCCAAACTGATGCCACCACTTATTTTTAATATGAGTGCGATCCTGTGTTCACCCCCTCTCCCTTTCCTCCTTCCAAGGGGGATTGAATACTCGGGAGCTTCAGGATCAAAGCTCATGTGCTGTGGGACACCTCTTACAACCTGGTTGTTGTCATTTTCCCGGTTTTACCCATCCACTTTTCCATATGAACGTTTTGACCAGTAACATTGCTTATTCACATGTTGCCAGTGAATATGTTAAATAAAACCGGTGCTGATCTGCTGTAACCTATTAAATCTACTTGTGGGAATTGCTAGCCTCTGAAATCACCTCACTGTTAACCATTAGCAACTTTTTTCCTAAAGACTTACATGTTCATTAAGTATTTGTGGCTTCCTTATTAACTTGTTATTCATAATTCTTCTTACTCATTTCTTGGTACTGTATTTTGTTCTTACAAAGGTACTATAAGCTCTTCAAGATCAAGTTTTGTTTCATTTGCATTTATGTTGGCACCTGATAGTTTACTATTCTTAATGGAAATTAAATAAATTATTTAAAAATGGCAGCTCACTTGAGTAATGTCAGTTTGATTGTGTATCAGTGCTACAGACATACAGAGTTAACACATTAAAAATAAGTTCTTTCACAGTATCCCTTCTACTTTCATATTTGTCTTAATATGTGGACTTTGACTTTTGTCATTTTATATGGAGGACTTCTGTTATGTGTAGTGAAATTCTTTTTTTTTTTTTGTAGTGAAATTCTTAAGTGCCAACTTTTGTATTAAAAATACAGTTTTACTGTGAGTTCGCTCAGAAGAAGGAGATAGCAAGCAAATGGCTCTTGCATGTTTCAAGGAGAAGAAAAATCTGGAGGTTGAGAAAAAATCTGAGGAAGGATAGTGTGATAGTCAAGCAGAATTATTCTATCAAGAATTTGGCATCAAGTATTTCTCAGTTTTATACTTACAAAATCACATTCAAGATTCAATCTTTATTTACTACAATGCCTTTATGCACATTTGAATATTGAGATGCTTCTCCGCAAAATGTAACATTTGTAATTAAAGAATAGGAAACGATGATTTCTGTATCCTCCAAATCTGCTGGGATCAAAAATGAGCCCATGTCTTGATTTTAGCTATTTTGAGAGCATTAAGTTTATCAGTGAATATTTTACACTATTATATGCCTTCACTGTGCTGGGCTCTTTAAAAAATGATTATCAAAAGGGAAGATGAGTAAATAAAGCTTCATTAGATGGAATCACAGGTTTTAGACTTGCACTTATTCAAAACCCATGTAAATCTGAGCATGACCAGTGTTAATACCTGATAAATAAAAATTGACAACATTCTACTGCCCATAATAGCACTGGTACTGAAAGAGTCATATCTTTTCAATACAAATGTTGCTCAAACATGCTAGAAATATTTATTATTTTCTTAGCCTGTGCAAAGTATTTTTCTGGGAGCTATGCTTACAAGCATGAATTAAAAAATTAATTCTCTGCCCCAAAGTAGCTGCTGATAGTCTAATAGAAAACAAATCTATGGATAAATAAATAGGAACTCATTTATGCTTTTTCTACAATTGAGAGTCTGATATTGCATAAACAACAGTCACCGGGGCAAGATTAGCTAAGTTTTAAAATTCTAAATGCTTTCTTGAATATGAAATTTAATTAATGTGTCAAGAACAATGGTAATTGAAGCTGGTAAGATGAAGACATGTTGGTCACACATTGAGATACAGGTTTCATGAACTTGATCATGTTAGATACAAAATAATTAGCTAACCTACACTGAGAAGGTCAGATATTTTGTAATGTCTCCTAAGTACAGAGGATATACCTATAATTATAAAATAATGCTGTGATTTTGTACCTACAAGGTTAATTTTATATTATGAAAATAAATTGAGGCCTTGTACATCTCAATCTTTCATGATTTAATGTGCAGTCAGTGAATCACATTAGCTTGATCTTCAGCTAATCCTCAGGAGACACTGAAGAGGAATGTTGGATGTATTTTGATGTGTTATCTAGACGCCAAAGGTACCCTTCAGTATGTAAGGGCCATGCATGAGTTATAAAAGCACAATGGAAGTTCTGTAATTTGTATATCACAACACGTTTTGTGCAACTCCAGGCACCTACAGGTAATTTATCCTCACCTATCCTTCTGGGATATGATGGTGGTATGTAGTTTTATTGCATTTTACAGGTGGGATAAATAACTAGCCCCAGGTTGGTTGCAGAGTAGGGAATAAAGCAGAACTCTTTTTATTTCTTATCCTGTAATTTAGCAATGCTGCCTCTTTCTCTAAAGAAGCCATTATATTCTCTCTTACAAGAGTCTGAAGTTATTTCTTGTTTTGTCATCTTGTCTTCTCAGATTTGAGACTGGGGCACTTCTTCCAGGGGCTTTCCAGATGGTACTAGTGGTAAAGAATCCACCTGCCAATGCAGGAGACACACAAGACGCAGGTTCGACCCCTGGATGGGGAAGATCCCCTGGAGGAAGAAATGACAACCCACTCCAGTATTCTTGCCTGGAAAATTCCACAGACAGAGGAGTCCGGTGGGCTGCAGTCCATGGGGTTGCTAAGAGCTGGACATGACCGAGCAACTGAGCACGCCTGTTCTGGGTCATATAACGTCGGTCACACAGTAGGTACTTAGAATATTGCACATTTATTTTTAAGATTCTAATATTTTTATTTTATAAGAGTAGCTCACAGTGAATGTAAAGATTACGAGTGCTGAATCACAAGAGTCATGAGCCTTCTCTAGCTGCTGGCACATTGAATACTGACTTTTGCCTTGATCGGCCTATGCCTTTCTAACACATTTTCCCTCTTGGAACTTCAGAGCTGCAAGTTTTTTGACTTTTACAAATGAGAGGTGCTGTAGAATAAGCAAAAATTGGTTTCAACTCCTCTGAGAAACTTATTATGTAAATATACATTATTATGATCATAAATAATAATAATTTATTTTCTGAGGCATGATGCCAGAGCAGAAGTCATTTGGGTAGGCAAACATTTGTTAGCTGTATGGAGGTTTCATCAAATTCAGTCTCCATTCAGAGATAATAGATATTTAAATGGATTTTTCTTTTTCATAAGTACACCTCAAGGTTTAGAAGCAAACACATTGTTAAAAATATCAGACAATAATAACAATAATTTTTCTAAAATCTTTATGACCTGACAAATTTGTAGCATGAATACAAGTAGGAAATCACAAACCTTTGGGAAATTGAATTTGATTCACTTAAATTTATTCTTTCATTTAAGATAGAATCCCAAGCACAAATTCTTCCAACTTGCTGGTCTTGCGTTTTCAATAGACATAAGATATTTTAGTTTTGAATGTAGTTTTTATACTTGCAGGAAAAGAAAGTTGCCTGTCCTTTTATTGTAAGAGAGAATTATTAAAATTCAGGCATAAGACTGACATAGCAATCAGTAATTCTCATAATTGGGAGATAGTCATGATGCCTATTAGTCTATGATGATAAAAAGTTTATAAGTTATGTCAATGAGCTATATCTAAGGGGACTAGGTAGGGATGATTAATATTGAAAAGCTGGAATTAAAGGGGGATGCAGTGACTGTCATATATTTGAAAAATTATTACATGGAATAGGCCATAGTCTTGTCCAGTTTTGTTCCAGAAGGTAGAAATGGAAATTTTGAGTTCAGGTTGCAGGAAAGTAAATTTTAATTCAATATAAGGAAGGAGTTCCTAGTAATGTCTCTAAACACAAAATATTTGTACCTCTGTTAGGAGAATTACAGGAAAGATTCCTGAGAGCTGCTGGGAATTTGAACCCCATCATCCTTAAGGCTCTCTCAACTCTAAAGTTTTGGCAGTTCTGTTTGAGTTTCTGTCCTTTACTGCAAAGTCCTATATATCAAACTTGAATAGTTCCCAAATTATGTCTTCCTCCATTTTTCCATGTTTATTGATTAAAACTACATTTCTTCCCATCTCTAAGTATCAAAGTGTTCAAGTCACTTTTCTCTTTCATATTTATCTCCCCTAAAATCTCTCACAGCTCATCAATCACTAGATCCTACAGATCCATATTTATCAGTGTCGTTCTCTGTCATTAGGTTATTTATTCTAATCTCCATAAACTAATCAAGGCCTTTATTATTGTCGACCTGTATTGCCACAACAATCTCTTAACAAGTATCCCTGATATTTGCATATTCATTCCTTAATCTGTAATGTTCTTGTAGCACCACTTTTATCATGTCACTCTCATTAAGAATACAGTACTTCCTTTGCCCTTTTAAGGTTGAGATTTTCTCATCCCAGTATTTAAAATGTCTTAACATGTCCCCACCTTATCAATATTTCCTCTTACTTCTTACTTTCCTCAACTTCTTCTTGTCAAATGTTCTCAACCCAATACAGCAAATGAGCTATAGATAAAATCCCATATTTTTTATATGTTCTTCTAAGAACATTTCTTAGACTCAACTTACTCCAAAATGACCTTTCTTTTACTTTGAAATTTATTTAAAGCTTATTATTTGATCTGTATAAAAAGACTATCCATTTTTGAAAACAGTTGTCTATTACTTGTGTTTAAATGTCTATGTAAACATTGCAAATATAACCTAGCTAACTAGTTTTAAAGTGCTGACTCTATAGTTCATTTTATAATTTTCCAAGTGTCTGTGAACATTTACTGAATACACATTAAATTCTTATCAAAAGAAGAAATCAAGATTTAATAGTTGCATTACTGAACTGAGTTTGGGTCCACTCTCCCAATGAAATATTCAGCAAAGCCAATCTACTGATACCAAGTTGTGGTGAGGGAAAGTATATTTGCAAGGCATCAAGCAAGAAAAACAGGCAGTTAATGCTAAAAGGACTAGAGCTTGTTCCCATGGATTTTATGGAAGGGTTTTAAAAAGCAACATTAGGGTTGCATGATCAGCTTGTGGATATTCTTCTCTTCAGTTCATGGGGAAGTAAGAGGTTGATGTTTTAGAAATCTTAATTCTCAATCTTCTGGTTCCAACCAGTCTGAGATTTTTGTGTTTATGGGCAGCACTTCTGTCTGGTGGGATCCTGGCATTTGTAAAACAACTCAAGGATGTATATCGGGTTGTTATCTAGATCTCTTGAAGAACTAGGGGTCTTGTGACTTTCTTTTATAGCTCAACTACTGTTTAAGTTATCGCTACTTTTTGTTAAACCACTTTCCTTTGTTTCTGCATTCCCTCACTTCTGTAATTAATAACTGCTGGAGTCTGCTCTTAGGAACTCAGGAAAGGCCTATGGGGCTAAAGCTTTTATTTTTTTTCTACAAACAAGAAATGGGGGAAATGAAGGGATCTGCTGCTGGGAAGACCCTACAGAGTTCTGCTTGGTTCCAGTGAATGTTAAATGGAGAAAAGGACCAAGGTGGCTTCCCTGGGAAGACCATCTAAGAGATCTATGTGTAGATGTGCTTATACCGATGCTCTTAGCGGTGGGAAACAATCGCAAATGACAGTAGTGTTAGCTTACTGATTTCAACAGTGTCTTTTCTTGTGGTCCATTTTGATGAGCAGTGGGTTATGGGTTATCAGCCCCCAAAATATCACCATACATAATTCTCATTTTGTGATGAGAGCTTTAGGCTTCATTACATCTGAATACCGTGGAGCACATCGTCTTGACTTTGATTTTTACAATATAGTTCAAGATGAACAGAGATTTTAGTGAATCAGATTCATATCATCAGTTCATTTATTAACAGCTGTAATGACAACCATAAACTTGTCACTCCAGGTGGCACTAATGAACTCCTTTTGTGAGCTTGCTCAGCAGTGAGAATGGTATTCAAATTAGATTCCAGTTCTTTATTTCTAGCAGTACAAGGACTACATTTATAGGTAAAAGATCTTGTCCTTGTCAGTGATTGACATGTCCTTGAAGACAAAAATGTCATTCCCCTAAAGTTCCCAGAATTCTTAGTTTCAGTTTCATTCTTACCTCAAGCCTAATTTTCTAGAGATAAATAGGATATTCTATGCATGTTCTTTCTTCTAAAGTATATGTGTGATTGGCCTCCAACTAATAAAATAATATTTAAAAAAATAAAAAAATAAAAAAAAATAAAGTATATGTGTGTGTCCTTGAAGATAGTAAAATAGTTCAGTGTTTTTTGTTGCCTAAAAAAAATCGATTGAAAAGTAGACCAATCACAAGACTTAGTAGCTGTATAGAAAAATACAGTATGTTGGTCTTTAATAAATGGCAAGAGGATCCATGTGTTGGTGGGGAATACAGGATTCTAAAGAAATTCTTTCGAATGGAAAGGCCAAGCAAGTTTGATACAGGTCCTTCAAACTCTTTTAGGCTTCAGAAAGGGGGGGATATAGGCATTTAATTATACCTTGTATTAAAATTAGAATTCGTCATGCTGTTTTGCTTTGTTTTCTTAAGCTAAGAATTCACTTTCCTGCCACCACTAATACTTCCCACCCTCTGTTGTACAGGAGGGCAACAGTGATGGATGGAGTTATAGCCTTTCTCTTGGTATCTATCTGAGAACAAAAGAGATTATTTGGCCTTTCTCATTCTACCTCTGAATTGTATCACTAAGAATGCATGGCAGTTGGCATAGAGGAAAGAGTAAAACCCAAAGGGACCAGCATGATGACTTGGAGTGGGTTCAGTGATTTGCTCCTCAGAGTTTGACCTTGCACTACAAATTTGACCACCGTGGATTCAGTTCATGGGAAAAACTAGAAACAATAAAATATAACCCCCACCTACCCTCAATAAGCTGCCAACAATCTTCCCTCCAGTTCATTCAAGGCAGCTACCAAGATTTGCTTTGCTACACCTTATGAGCTTGGTAGAATGATTAAATCCTTTAATTCCTTTTTCTGCTGGATGTTTAAATTCATAGCCTGGGCACGAATGTTTCCTCTCAGCTCACTGACAGTCTGCTCGGGATTCAAGATCAGAATAGTAATTTGAGGATTATGAGAATGAGGCTGGTCAGTGTTATTTTTCAGATGCTTCTGGGATTTCTTTCAAATCTTATTTGTTTTTTCTCAGACAGGGAAAAGGAAAGGAGTGAGATATCCTGCTATCTGGGTGAAACAAACAAACAAAAATCAAGAAGAATGAAAAAAATACATGTAGTTGTAGTCCATCCTTTCACTGCTACTATTGTTTGCCCTTTCAAAGAAAGGTTGTGTAAATCAAGTTTCTTTTTACCCATAAGATTATGATGGGTTGCCACATGCTGCGCATCATGCTTCATCATGATAAAGAAATGGGTAGCTTCAAATGAAAGCATTTGATGATTTATCAGGCCTTTGGCAGTTGATCAACCCCATTGAGAAAGGACAGTAATATCCTTGCTTTGCTGAGGCTGTTTAAAGAATGTGAAATGTGGATCATGGCACTAAAGTTGTTGAAGGTAAATCAGATTTGATTTCCCCTCTGAGAGCACAAAATGAACCTTGTCGTTATCAGGAAGAGAAATGAAATCTTTAAATATGTCTCAGTGTTTTGTCATCTCTGCCTGTCGAAGTGATTTAACATAAATTTCCCCAAAGTAGGAAGTGCAGGTATTATTTCATTTCATTTCAAAAGATAAACTTCATAGTTTTTCCCTATAAATTACTTGAAAAGCCCCCAATTTGCAGTTGTGGAGGTAGCTTAAGATCAATGGCATTTTAAAATAAAATATTATTAGTCAAAAATGTGTTTCATGTTTTGTCTCCTCCAATAGCCTACAGTCCCTGAATATAATGATATCTTAGCGTTTATGGGAAAATATCAGAAGGGCCAAGAGAAGTTGCTTATAAATGATTTCAGTTAACTGTGTTGCCAAAACAGTTTATTGAACTTTTGACTGCATATTTCTTACATGACCCGTGGTTACCTGTTTTCATGTTTTCAACTATACTTGCTTTTTATCTTTTCTCCCATTCTACTTAGCTAATGATAAGACTTTGAAGACATTTGCAGAATATTTATTACCCCCAAGACTTGAAATGCCGTGTTAAGGGAAAAAAATATCTCCTTTTAAAAATTAATATATATGTATATGAATAATGCATGCTTACTCTTGAAAAAATAAAGATATCAACAACAACAAAAATTCTGTGACCCAGAGACAGCCACTGTTAACATTCTTGTGTGCCCCTGAGCACTTCATTCATATTTTTAATTTAACATTCAATTATTCATTCTCAATGTCACAGTATTGAAGAATGAAGCCTTGCAAATTTCTGTTCTTTGGTCTCAGGGTTCAAAATTGAATATTCAAACGCATTTATTTGCAAGCTTTCTTCAGTATTTTATGGCAGAAGAGATGTCCATTTTTGTTCCATTTCCACTAAAAAAATGAATAAGAAGGATAAGCTGCAAAGTATAGCATAAAGTAGTTTGGTTATTTCTGAAGAAAAATTTCTTGAAATTTTACCTAGTTCCTGGAACAAAGGTCTTACTGATCTTGAATTCTGGTCATCGCTTGCACCAGAATGCCAGGTAACAATGCTTCTGAGGAGGAGCCAAGATGGCGGAGGAGTAGGACGGGGAGACCACTTTCTCTCCTAGAAATTCATCAAAAAAATAACTGAGCGCAGAGCAAACTTCACAAAACAACTTCTGATCGCTAGCTGAGGTCATCAGGCGCCCAGAAAAGCAGCCCATTGTCTTCGAAAGGAGGTAGGACAAAATATAAAAGATAAAAAGCGAAACAAAAGAGCTAAGGACGGAGATCCGTCCCGGGAAGGGACTTAATAGAGGACGTTCCCAGACACCGGGAAACCCTCGCACTGGCGGGCCTGGGGGAAGTGTTGGAATCTCAAGAGTTTGAATCTGACTGGGAGGGATAGAATAAATAAAACCCACAGATTACGAGCCTAAAAGCAACTCCCAGCAGAAAAGTACCCCAGACGCCCGCATCCGCCACCAGCAAGTGGGGGCGGAACGGAGAGGAGCGGGCGGCATTACTTGGGGCAGGGTCCGGGCCTGAGCGCCCTGAGGACAATCGGAGGGAGCTTTTGTGAGTTGCCAGCTTGAACTGTGGGAGAGCAAGAGAGAGAGAAAATTAACTGGCCCGAACACACTGCCGGCCGTTCGCAGAACAAAGGGACCGAGATTCTGGGCGACCGAAGTCCGCTGGGAGGGTCGCGGCGAGACGGAGGGCGCGGGCGCCCGACCGGCGCGGGCGGGAACTGGGGCTGGGGACGCGGAGGGCAGAGGGCGCGCACGCCCGACTGGCGCCGGCGGGGACTGAGACTGGGACCGCGCGGGGCAGAAGACGCGCCGCACCCGGGGAGAGAGCGCCCGTCAAGCGCCTGGCTGCCTGGGCCGCTCGGGCGGCGTGGGGCCAGAGCGCGGATCCAGCTTTGTGTGCTGTGCTTTTGTGAATCGCCCGAGGGCTGGAGCCGCGCGCAGTGTGGCGCGCGCTTCAGACAGAAGAGCCTGGAGCCTGAGCAGCGCAGACCGAGAAAAGAGCGCAAGCCTCTCCCCGGAGCGCCGGCCCCTCCCCGCACAGCCCCTCCCCGCACAGCCCCTCCCCGCACGGCCCCTCCCCGCAGCGCGACGGAACTAGCTACCTGAATAAGAATCCACCTCCGCCCCCTGTGTCAGGGCGGAAATTAGGCGCGGAAGAGAGACCGGCAACAGAACCCAAATAAAGGGAACCGCTTCAGAAGGGACCGGTGCAACAGATTAAAATCCCTGAAGAAACCACCGACTGACTACACCGGAAGGGCCTGTAGATATCGAGAAGTGTAAGCTGGAACGAGGAGCTATCTGAAGCTGAGCCGAACCCACACTGACCGCAACAGCTCCAGAGAAATTCCTAGATATATTTTTTTCTTTTTCTTTTCTTTTTTTTTTTTTTTTTTTAAGTAAGGAAAAAAAAATTTTTTTTTTCTTTTTTCTTGGTTCTCTTTTATTTTCCTTTAAAAATTCCTTATTACTCCCCCATTACTCCTTAACTTTCATAGATTTTTACGATTTTTTTTAATTAGGCAAAACAATTTTTTTTTCTCTCTCTTTTTTCTTTTTTTTCTTTTTCTTCTTTTTTTCTGTTCTTTTTTCTTCTTCTCTTCTATTTTCTTTTTCTTTTTCTCTTATTTCTTTTAAAGCCCTCTAGCACTCCTTCTACTGTGCCTTAATTTTCATTTTCAATCCACTATAACCTTACAGAAGAAAGGGGAAAAAAAAAAAAGAAGAGAAGCCCTATTTTTATACCAAACTTCATATATATTTCTAAAATTTCTTTTGTGTGTTTTGGTTTTTGTTTTTAATATAGTATTTTTAAGAGTCTAACCTCTACTCTAGATTTTTAATTTTTGTTTTTCAGTATATGATATAAATTGTGAACATTTAAGAATCCAATATTCAGCTCCCATTTTTATTCACGAATGTGTTGATTATTCTCTCCCAATCTTGACTCTGTTTTCTACCTCAGAACACCTCTATTTCCTCCTTTCCCCTTCTCTTCCCAATCCAATTCTGTGAATCTTTGTGGGTGTCTGGGCTACGGAGAACACTCTGGGATCAGACAACTTCGTAGATCTGTCTCTCTCCTCTTGAGTCCCCCTCTTTCTCCTCCTGCCCATCTCTATTTCCCTCCTCCCTCTCCTATTCTCCGTGTAACTCGGTGAACCTCTCTGGGTATCCCTAACGGGGGAGAAACTTTCCACCATTAACATAGAAGTTTTATTATCAGTGCTGTATAGTTGGAGAAGTCCTGAGACTACAGGAAGAATAAAACTGAAATCCAGAAGCAGGAGACTTAAGCCCAAAACCTGAGAACACCAGAAAACTCCTGACTACATGGATCTTTAAGTAATAAGAGACCGTACAAAAGCCTCAATACCTGCACCGAAACCAACCACCACCCAAGAGCCAATAAGTTTTAGAGCACGACATACCACGCAAATTCTCCAGCAACGCAGGAACATTGCCCTGAACGTCAACATACAGACAGCCCAAGGTCACACCTAACACATAGACCCATCTCAAAACTCATT
Source organism: Muntiacus reevesi (assembly GCF_963930625.1). NCBI lineage: Eukaryota > Metazoa > Chordata > Mammalia > Artiodactyla > Cervidae > Muntiacus > Muntiacus reevesi. Next base: position 51,772,409 of record NC_089261.1, on the reverse strand, counting down.
ACTGGGCACTCCATTGCTATCCAAAGAGAAGAAATCAAGATCCGCACACCAGAACACTGACGCAAGCTTCGCTAATCAGGAAACCTTGACAAGCCAATCGTCTAACCCCACCCACTGGGTAAAACCTCCACAATAAAAGGAACCACAGACCTGCAGAAGACAGAAAGCCCACTCCAGACACAGCAATCTAAACAAGATGAAAAGGCAGAGAAATACCCAACAGGTAAAGGAACATGAAAAAAGCCCACCAAGTCAAACAAAAGAGGAGGAGATAGGGAATCTACCTGAAAAAGAATTTAGAATAATGATAATAAAAATGATCCAAAATCTTGAAAGCAAAATGGAGGTACAGATAAATAGCCTGGAGACAAAGATTGAAAAGATGCAAGAAATGTTTAATAAAGATCTAGAAGAAATAAAAAAGAGTCAATTAAAAATGAATAATGCAATGAATGAGATCAAAAACACTCTGGAGGGAACCAAGAGTAGAATAACGGAGACAGAAGATAGGATAAGTGAGGTAGAAGATAAAATGGTGGAAATAAATGAAGCAGAGAGGAAAAAAGAAAAAAGGATCAAAAGAAATGAGGACAACCTCAGGGACCTCTGGGACAATGTGAAACGCCCCAACATTCGAATCATAGGAGTCCCAGAAGAAGAAGACAAAAAGAAAGGCCATGAGAAAATACTTGAGGAGATAATAGCTGAGAACTTCCCTAAAATGGGGAAGGAAATAGCCACCCAAGTCCAAGAAACCCAGAGAGTCCCAAACAGGATAAACCCAAGGCGAAACACCCCAAGACACATATTAATCAAATTAACAAAGATCAAACACAAAGAACAAATACTAAAAGCAGCAAGGGAGAAACAACAAATAACACACAAAGGGATTCCTATAAGGATAACAGCTGATCTATCAATAGAAACCCTCCAGGCCAGAAGGGAATGGCAGGACATACTGAAAGTAATGAAAGAGAATAACCTACAACCTAGATTACTGTACCCAGCAAGGATCTCATTCAGATATGAAGGAGAATTCAAAAGCTTTACAGACAAGCAAAAGCTGAGAGAATTCAGCACCACCAAACCAGCTCTTCAACAAATGCTAAAGGATCTTCTCTAGACAGGAAATGCAGAAAGGTTGTATAAACGTGAACCCAAAACAACAAAGTAAATGACAACGGGACCACACCTATCAATAATTACCTTAAATGTAAATGGGTTGAATGCCCCAACCAAAAGACAAAGATTGGCTGAATGGATACAAAAACAAGACCCCTATATATGCTGTCTACAAGAGACCCACCTCAAAACAAGGGACACATACAGACTGAAAGTGAAGGGCTGGAAAAAAATATTTCACGCAAACGGAGACCAAAAGAAAGCAGGAGTAGCAATACTCATATCAGATAAAATAGACTTCCAAATAAAGGATGTGAAAAGAGACAAAGAAGGACACTACATAATGATCAAAGGATCAATCCAAGAAGAAGATATAACAATTATAAATATATATGCACCCAACATAGGAGCACCGCAATATGTACGGCAAACACTAATGAGTATGAAAGAGGAAATTAATAGTAACACAATAATAGTGGGAGACTTTAATACCCCACTCACAACCATGGATAGATCAACTAAACAGAAAATCAACAAGGAAACACAAACCTTAAATGATACAATGGACCAGCTAGACCTAATTGATATCTATAGGACATTTCACCCCAAAACAATCAACTTCACCTTTTTCTCAAGTGCACACGGAACCTTCTCCAGAATAGATCACATCCTGGGCCATAAATCTGGTCTCGGAAAATTCAAAAAAATTGAAATCATTCCAGTCATCTTTTCTGACCACAGTGCAGTAAGATTAGATCTCAATTACAGGAAAAAAATTGTTAAAAATTCTAACATATGGAGGCTAAATAACACGCTTCTGAATAACCAACAAATCATAGAAGAAATCAAAAAAGAAATCAAAGTATGTATAGAAATAAATGAAAATGAAAACACAACAACCCAAAACCTATGGGACACTGTAAAAGCAGTGCTAAGGGGAAGGTTCATAGCATTACAGGCACACATCAAGAAACAAGAAAAAAGCCAAATAAATAACCTAACTCTACACCTAAAGCAATTAGAGAAGGAAGAAATGAAGAACCCCAGGGTTAGCAGAAGGAAAGAAATCTTAAAAATTAGGGCAGAAATAAATGCGAAAGAAACTAAAGAGACCATAGCAAAAATCAACAAAGCTAAAAGCTGGTTTTTTGAAAAAATAAACAAAATTGACAAACCATTAGCAAGACTCATTAAGAAACAAAGAGAGAAGAACCAAATTAACAAAATAAGAAATGAAAAGGGTGAGATCACAACAGACAACACTGAAATACAAAGGATCATAAGAGACTACTACCAGCAGCTCTATGCCAATAAAATGGACTACTGGGATGAAATGGACAAATTCTTAGAAAAGTATAACTTTCCAAAACTGAACCAGGAAGAAATAGAAGATCTTAACAGAGTCATCACAAGCAAGGAAATCGAAACTGTAATCAGAAATCTTCCAGCAAACAAAAGCCCAGGACCAGATGGCTTCACAGCTGAATTCTACCAAAAATTTAGAGAAGAGCTAACACCTATCTTACTCAAACTCTTCCAGAAAATTGCAGAAGAAGGTAAACTTCCAAACTCATTCTATGAGGCCACCATCACCCTAATTCCAAAACCAGACAAAGATGCCACAAAAAAAGAAAACTACAGGCCAATATCACTGATGAACATAGATGCAAAAATCCTTAACAAAATTCTAGCAAACAGAATCCAACAACATATTAAAAAAATCATACACCATGACCAAGTGGGCTTTATCCCAGGAATGCAAGGATTCTGCAATATCCGCAAATCAATCAACGTAATACACCACATTAACAAATTGAAAGATAAAAACCATATGATTATCTCAATAGATGCAGAGAAAGCCTTTGACAAAATTCAACACTCATTTATGATTAAAACTCTCCAGAAAGCAGGAATAGAAGGAACATACCTCAACATAATAAAAGCTATATATGATAAACCCACAGCAAGCATCACCCTCAATGGTGAAAAATTGAAAGCATTTCCTCTGAAATCAGGAACAAGACAAGGATGCCCACTCTCACCACTACTATTCAACATAGTGTTGGAAGTTTTGGCCACAGCAATCAGAGCAGAAAAAGACATAAAAGGAATCCAGATAGGAAAAGAAGAAGTGAAACTCTCGCTGTTTGCAGATGACATGATCCTCTACATAGAAAACCCTAAAGACTCTTCCAGAAAATTACTAGAGCTAATCAATGAATATAGTAAAGTTGCAGGATATAAAATTAACACACAGAAATCCCTTGCATTCCTATACACTAACAATGAAAAAACAGAAAGAGAAATTAAGGAAACAATACCATTCACCATTGCAACAAAAAGAATAAAATACTTAGGAGTATATCTACCTAAAGAAACAAAGGACCTATACATAGAAAACTATAAAACACTGATGAAAGAAATCAAAGAGGACACAAACAGATGGAGAAACATACCGTGTTCATGGATTGGAAGAATCAACATTGTCAAAATGGCTATTCTACCCAAAGCAATCTATAGATTCAATGCAATCCCTATCAAGCTACCAACGGTATTTTTCACAGAACTAGAACAAATAATTTCACAATTTGTATGGAAATACAAAAAACCTCGAATAGCCAAAGTAATCTTGAGAAAGAAGAAAGGAACTGGAGGAATCAACCTGCCTGACTTCAGACTCTACTACAAAGCCACAGTCATCAAGACAGTATGGTACTGGCACAAAGACAGAAATATAGATCAATGGAACAGAATAGAAAGCCCAGAGATAAATCCACGAACCTGTGGACACCTCATCTTTGACAAAGGAGGCAAGGATATACAATGGAAAAAAGACAATCTCTTTAACAAGTGGTGCTGGGAAAACTGGTCAACCACTTGTAAAAGAATGAAACTAGAACACTTTCTAACACCATACACAAAAATAAACTCAAAATGGATTAAAGATCTAAATGTAAGACCAGAAACTATAAAACTCCTAGAGGAGAACATAGGCAAAACACTCTCCGACATAAATCACAGCAAGATCTTCTATGACCCACCTCCCAGAATATTGGAAATAAAAGCAAAAATAAACAAATGGGACCTAATGAAAATTAAAAGCTTTTGCACAACAAAGGAAACTATAAGTAAGGTGAAAAGACAGCCCTCAGATTGGGAGAAAATAATAACAAATGAGGAAACAGACAAAGGATTAATCTCAAAAATATACAAGCAACTCCTGAAGCTCAATTCCAGAAAAATAAACGACCCAATCAAAAAATGGGCCAAAGAACTAAACAGACATTTCTCCAAAGAAGACATACAGATGGCTAACAAACACATGAAAAGATGCTCAACATCACTCATCATCAGAGAAATGCAAATCAAAACCACAATGAGGTACCATTACACGCCAGTCAGGATGGCTGCTATCCAAAAGTCTACAAGCAATAAATGCTGGAGAGGGTGTGGAGAAAAGGGAACCCTCTTACACTGTTGGTGGGAATGCAAACTAGTACAGCCACTATGGAAAACAGTGTGGAGATTTCTTAAAAAACTGGAAATAGAACTGCCATATGACCCAGCAATACCACTTCTAGGCATACACACTGAGGAATCCAGATCTGAAAGAGACACGTGCACCCCAATGTTCATCGCAGCACTGTTTATAATAGCCAGGACATGGAAGCAACCCAGATGCCCATCAACAGATGAATGGATAAGGAAGCTGTGGTACATATACACCATGGAATATTACTCAGCCGTTAAAAAGAATTCATTTGAATCAGTTCTAATGAGATGGATGAAACTGGAGCCCATTATACAGAGTGAAGTAAGCCAGAAAGATAAAGAACATTACAGTATACTAACACATATATACGGAATTTAGATAGATGGTGGCGATAACCCTATATGCAAAACAGAAAAAGAGACACAGAAGTACAGAACAGACTTTTGAACTCTGGGGGAGAACGTGAGGGTGGGATGTTTTGAAAGAACAGCATGTATACTATCTATGGTGAAACGGACCACCAGCCCAGGTGGGATGCATGAATCAGGTGCTCTTGCCTGGTGCACTGGGAGGACCCTGAGGAGTCGGGTGGGGAGGGAGGTGGGAGGGGGGATCGGGATGGGGAATACGTGTAACTATATGGCTGATTCATGTCAATGTATGACAAAACCCACTGAATGTTGTAAAGTGATTGGCCTCCAACTAATAAAATAATATTTAAAAAAAAAAAAAAATAAACCTTGATTTACAGAAAAAAAAAAAAAAAAAAAAAACAATGCTTCTGTTTGCTGACTGGCTAAATAACTTGACTTGACAAGTAGCAAAAGGTTCTTCCCAAATCCCCACTTAGTATAAATTTCTCACTGGATTCCAACCCAAGACAATGTTGTAGATAAAGAATCAAAGAACTGTAAGTAACAGAATAGTAAATTCTGAGAAAAGGTAAAATGAATGCTTTATTTCTGACCTATATTACTCTAACTTCATTCTGCTTGGATAGAAGCAGGTGTTGGAATCCCTAAAGAAAGTTTCTGAGTTCAGGTTACTGAGATATTCCAGAGTGTCACACGTGTTGTCATTTTCACCACCATCATCATCTAGTAAACTAGGTACCAACTTGTTACAGGCTTAGTAACAGAGTCTGGTTGATACTTAGTAAGCATTGACTGTGGGGCAGGCATTATGCTATTTAAAAGAATTCAGCAGTGTATCCATAGACAAAAATCCCAGCCTTCTTGGAACTTATATTTTAGGTTCTAATGGGGAAGAAAGACATAAACAAGATGAATAAATCCATGATAGTGGATGTTACAAGGTGATATTATGGTGAAAAATAAAGAAGGAAAGGAGATAGTGTTATGCTACAAGATTTGATTGGATTCAAACCTAGGAGTTATGTTTTCAAACCTGTGCTACTTTGGTTACAGTGAGATACCAAGAATGAAAGACTACTGCCTGATGAAATTTCTTGCTATATATTCATGAGAAAGGATATTTCCTATGGTTCATTAATTATTCTCCAAGTAGGCAGTAAAGACTGGACAGTCATAATGGAGAGAAAAAAAACTTGGAGTGTCATTGCAGCTAAGAAATTTAAAGTGGTTTAATTTTCAAGCAAGTAAAAGCACTGTTATTTGGCCCCTGTTGAAAGGCAGGAGCTGGAGTGAGTTGTTATTGGATTCTTGTTTACTTCTAGAACTGTGTCAACAAGCCTGTGGAGTACTCAAAACATTCCCAAACCAGCAGATGTTTTAGATGTATTTGTTTTGTCAAAATGTCAATATGTGTTATTTTTCATCTTGTGAATGCACATCCCCACCTTCTGCACTCTGCCCTAGATTTCCCCCTGTCTCTGTCCTTCCCTTCTAATTTAGCCAAGCTCAGATGAAATTTCCTTCTATAGAATGAGTAATGTTGATTGCATTTAACACTTAAAGGATAACAGTGAAATCATTTAATTCTGTATCTCTAAAAGTTGATTCAATTTTAAGAAAAAAAGCATAATAAAATATTAGAATGAAAAAGGGATATTATTACAATATTAATCAGAATCAGAGGATGAACCTCTTTGAAGTCATTTGTCTCTAAGTGGTTCAGTCAAGAGTTCAACCAGAGAAGCAGAATGTAGGATGGATGGATGGTTGAGTGGGTGGATGGATGGATGGATAGATGGATGGTTAGCTAGATATGGGAGGGAGGCAGAGAGAGAGAGAGAGAGAGAGAGAGAGAGTGCCAGAGATGTTTATTACAAGAAATTGCCTCATATGATTGCAGGGGCTGGCTAAACAAGCCTAAAATTTGTCAAGCCGGTTATCAGGAAGAGAGATCATGTGCAAGCTTGAACATTCAGACAAGGGTGGCAGTTGTCTACAGACAGAATTTTCTCTCTTTTAGTGAAACTTCATTTCTGCTTTTAAATTATTCCAACTAGTTCAGTCAAGCCCATCCAGACTATCCAGGACAATCTACCTTAAAAGTCATGTGATTAGGGGCTTAATGTACATCTGTAAGGTTTCTTAACAGATACCTAAAATGGTGATGATTGGATACCTGGGGACACGGGGGAATAAAAAAGCAGGCAATTTGTTTTCTATAATTTTGTAAATTTGTTTTCTGGGGATTTTTGTTGGGATATATTTAGCAAACTCCTGAAATCTTTTAAAACATTTAACTTTAGAAAGAAAAACTAAAACTTGCTTCAGTGTGAAAAGTATGCTTTTGTCTTTTCATCTGTCTATATGTGTCAAGACCAGAAAAAAATTTATTTTCAAATGTGATGATAAGTCAGTACAGTGTCTCTATTTGATAGATTTAGAACACCAGTGTCTTTGAACTCATTTCATGTCAAAACAAAGCAAAAACAAAAGTGATTATCTGTTAGTTGCGTGCAGTGTTTCTTGCCCACTGAACGAATGATGCATTCCTACCCTCTCTCTTGAGCTTATCTATTTTGGGGCATTGAGTAGGTGGGGGGTACATGGACACTGCATGCAGACCCAGGGGTGAATCAGAGTCAGTGAAACTCAGTCACAGAGCTCCTTTCAGTCCAGGGCTGGGTCTATGACTCGTTTTTGGCCAAGAGGATATAAGGTGGAAATCTAATAAACTGAAATATAAAATAAATATGTGTGAGTCCATACTGACATAAATAAATGAATGATTAAGTAGTTGAGAAGAATAGACAAATTTCTCCTACAGAAGAATTCCAAAACATTTATACAGCTGCTCTGCCTTTAAGGAAGTGGAGTGTAGCTCCCTCTCCTAGTATGGACTGTGTAATATGCCTTCCTTCCAAAGAGTAGAGTGTAGAAAGTGCGGGGGCTGGGGAGGGTGGAGAATAATTTTTCAGGGAAAAGCAGGTACAAGTTTTGCTGCTATAACAAGTTACTACAAACTTAGTGGTGTAAAACAATAAAACACAATTATTTTACAATATGAGGTTTAACACTAGGCTAAAATTAAGGTGCAATCAGGCATGGGAGTAGGGCTGCATTCCTCTCTGGAGGTTCTAGAGGAGAATCTGCTTCCTTGGTTTTTTTGGCTTCCAGAGGCTGCCCATCTTCTAAGCTCATGACCCCCTTCCTCTGTCTTCAAAGCCAGCAACAACCTGTCTGGTTCTCCTCACATCACATCATCATGAATTGCTTCCTTCATTGCATTAATTTCTCTGACTCTCTCTTCTGCCTTTTGATTATAGTGGGCCCAGCCAGGTAATGCAGTAACCTCCCTATCTGAAGGTTAGTTCTGGTTAGAGAACTGATTTCCATCTGGCAACCTTAATTTTCCTTTGTTATGCAACCTAAGATAATCACAGTCTCCAGGGTTTAGGACAGAGGCGCATCTGGTAGTAAGTATTTTTTTTTTTTTAGGGTCAGGTTTATTTTATTTCATTCTGATTCTTGATGTATTGCAGGTATAACTGCAGGTGTGATATTTATATTATGATACAATAAGTTAACAAGCACGTTCACTTGCTCCAAAAGCTCCATTTCTTAATTGTATTTGCTAATAGGAATTTACACATAACCTCCCATGTATTTTTGGATGATTCAATGTTTTGCCATTGGCTATTTTTTTTTTTTTTTATTAGTTGGAGGCTAATTACTTCACAGCATTGCAGTGGGTTTTGTCATACATTGACATGAATCAGCCATGGAGTTACATGGTGGTAAGTATTTTGTCTACCACATCTGATAAACATGACCTCTCCAGGTGACTTAGGATCCCTCAGCAGTGACAGGGGTTCCCTGGGGGCTCAGTAAATGTGGCTCACCTTTACTCAGATTCAGATAAAGAATCTGCCTGCAATGCTGGAGACCTGGGTTTGATCCCTAAGTTGCAAAGATCCCCTGGAGGAGGCTAGCCTCCAGTATTCTTGCCTGGGGAATTCCTGTGGACAGAGGAGCCTGGCGGGCTACAGTCCATGGGGTTGCAGAGTCAGACATGACTGAGCACCTAAGCACAGCACGGCAGTGACAAGTCAGGGTGATCACACACATGCACTTTGATAGCGGAGGGTGTTACTTTACCAGAGTGATCTCCCTCCCCGCAACACCCACACCACAGTCTGATCATGAGAAAAACATTGGACACATCCCTGCTGAGGGACATTCTATAAAATACCTGAATGCTTTTCTTCAGAATTATCAGAGGCCATCGGTAGGTGTGTAGACGGCCTGTGGAAACAGATTGTCCTCTAAAACCTCCAGAAAGAAATAAGCTCTCTGGACCACCTGATTTTAGGCCACTGAGGCCTGAATTGGATGTATGACCTACAGAACTGGAAGATAATCAGCTTATATTGTTTTAAGTGACTACATTTGTGTAATATTTTATTTAAGCAATAGAAAACTGATAGAGTCATTTAAAATAAGTCTGAGAAACTATCACAGCCAAGAGGAAGGACAACTAAATGTAATATGGTGTCTTGAATGGATCTAAGAACAGAAAAAAGAACATTAAGCAAAACCAGGGAAACTGAACACAATATTGTACTTTAATAATGTATTAATGTTAGTGCAATAATTATGACAAAGGTACTATATTGTTGTGACATATTATTAATGTTAGTAATAAGAAGATTGGTATTGGGTACATGGGAAATCTAATGGCTTTGAATTTTTTCTGTAAATCTAAAGCTACTCTAAAATAAAATGTTTAATTAACAGAAAATAGGAAGTAAATGTCAGTATTGTATGGTGCCTCTGGTGCTTATAGGTTGAAACCTCCAAATGGATTCTCTAAATAACTGCTTATTTCTTACTTTGTGTAGGAGTACTGTGCAGGATATAGGAATGAACCTGTAAGAAACCTGTTCTCCAGGAATTCAGGTTTTACCTGAGAAGACATGTTTATGAGCTTCTGTAATCCCAGGAAAAAGCAGTAAGTGTGTACAAGCCACAGGGCTAAAGTCCAAAGGATGTTTGGATAAGAAAAAATTAACTTCCACTGAGGGATACGAAGTCACAAAGAACCTAATGAAGGAGGTAGTCTTTGCATTCTGCCTTGAAGAGTAACCAGGGTTTGTGTATACACACTTGAAGAAGAAGGAGAGGGCTAAAAAGCCAAAAATAATAGAACAAAGGTGTAGAAAAAAAGGGTGTTGGCAGGAAGTATGTAGAATGTGTCTCAAGGACTGGAATTATGTCTATCTTGTCCATCACTGTATCCTCGTTGCTTCCAACAAAATATGCAAAAATGGCTGCACAAACAATCTCTAGATTAAGTGGAAGAAAAATAGTTGGGGAGTAAGTTGTGGAGAATCCTCATGCCAGATTAGTAAGTTTAGCCACTTACAGTTTTTGAGAAGAATAATTTGAGTTGTACTGTAGAAAGGTTAATTTGACAAAAGAGAAGCAGCAATTTAGATTGGAAAAAATGCAGATTAGATAGAAATGAGAGGAGGTAAAATATTAAACTTGTACAGGCAAGAAATTACAATAATACTAATCTTATTGATTTGCTAATACAATCACTAGTCTGTATTAAAAATTAATTTGCTTTTTATTTATATTGAGTTAATTCATATTTTAAAAAGTCAGAGATTTGTAATGAAAAATAACAAACTCTTGCTCAAGTCAAACAACCCTAGGTCTCTGTCTCAGCGTGACAGCTTTCAACTTTTTCATCTGTTTGTTCTAATAGCTATGTTCTCATTTCTAAATTAAAATGCATTTGTCTGGTTCTTGATTTTAAATTTTAGATAGTATCTTTCTTAGATCGACCTATAGTTCCCTATATTCACTCCTAATTCCTTTCCCTCATTCTTCTCATGAACATATATATTAACCACATATTGAATTGCTTTTTGGTAATACATTGATCATATCAAATTGATATTTGATGCTTTCACTTTATTATATATAAATATTGTGCATGGCAAAGCCGTGTGAACTATTACAATCAGTGTTCCCTTTCCTATATTTCTTTTTGCTTTTATTGAAGATAATAATTGCTCTGGCTTTTGTTTCTTAGTTGTCTGTAGTTCTTTCAACATGTGCAAGAGCACCAGGAAATTTAATAACTTTCTAATCAGAAGAATCTTTTATGATTCAGCATAAAAGTGATACCACGTAGTATTTGTCTTCCTGTGTCTGGCTTATTTTACTTAGCTTAATGACCTCCAGGTTCATACATGTTTTTGCAGTGGTGGGATTTCCTTCTTTAAGACTGAAAAATATTCCTGTGTGTGGGTGTTAATCACATTTTTTTTTTGATCCAGTTATCTAATCAAAGGATACTTAGGTTATTTCCATACCTTGGATATTGTGATTAATCCTGCAATGACCACAGGAATACAGATATATCCTCAAGGTAGTGATTTTATTTCCTTTGGATATATATGCAGAAGTGAAGTTGCTGGGTCATGTAGTAGTTCTGTTTTAAATTTCTTGAGGGAACTCCATACTATTTCCCACAGTGGCTGCATCAATTTATGTTCCCACCTATAGCATGCAAGTGTTCTTTTTCTTCTCACCCATACCAACACTTGCTATCTCTTTTCTTTTTGATAATGGACATTAGAAAAGTGTGAGGTGATGTCTTATTGTTTGGTTTTCAATTCCCTGATGATTAGTGATACTAAGCATTTTTTCATGTATGATTGGCTATATTTATGCCTTCTTTGAAAATATATCTATTCAGGTCATTTGCGCATTGTTAAAATCAAGTTATTTTTTGGATGATTGTTGGGTATATGTCTGAAAGAAATAAAATTAGTTCAAATTTTCAGAAAAAAGCCTCTATTGTTTTCTTACAGCCACTTTTAATCCATTTTGGGTTCATTTTTGTGAGTGGTGAAAGATGGGGGCCAGTTTCATTCTTATACATGTGAATATTCTATTTTTCCAAAACCATTTATTGAAGAGACTATCCCCATTGAGTATTCTTGGCTTCCTTGTCAAATATTAATTGATAATGTATGTTTGGATTCATTTCTGGTCTCTCAGGTCTGTTTCATTGATCTATTGTCTTGTTTTTATGCCATTACCATACTGCTTTGATAACTATAGTTACATAATACGGTTTTAAATCAGGAAGTATGATGCCTCCTTGACTATTCACAGTCTTTCGGGGTTCCATGTGAAATTTAATATTGTTTTTTCTATATCTAGGAATACTCCATTGGAATTTTGATAGGATTTGCATTGAACATGTAGATGGCTTTGGGTAGAATGGACATTTTAACAATATTAATTTTCCTAACCCATGAATATCGGATACCTTTCCATCTTTGTAGCTTCTTCAATTTCTTTCATCAATGTCTTATTATTTATAGTATACAGATCTTTTAGCTCCTTTGCTAAATTCATTCCTAAGTATTATTATTTTGATGCTATTATCAATGGAATTTTAAAACAATTTCTTTTCCAGATAATTAGTTGTTAGTGTAAAGCAATGCAACTGATTTCTGTATGTTTTTGTATCCTGGAACTTTACTGAAATTGTTCATTAGTTCTAACAGTTTTTTGTGTAATCTTTAGTTTTCTACGTGTAAGATGGTTTCTTCAGTCATAGATGATTTTTCTTCTCTTCAGATATGGATGACTTTTGTCACTTCTTGCCTAATGGTTCTGGCTAAGACTTTTAATACCATGTTGAAGGAGTGGTGAGGGTGGGGCCCCGTTTGTCTTATTCCTGATCTTAGTGGGAAATCTTTCAACCTGCCACCATTGAGTACAATTAATGTGAGTTTGTCATATATGTACTTATTATGTTGAGACACATTCATCCATTCCTAGTTTGCTGATAGTTATCATAAAGGATGTTGAATTTTGGGAAATGCTTTTTTTACTTCTGTTGATATTATCTTATTTCTGTCCTTTGTTTAGCTGAAACATTGTATCACTTTGATGTATGGATACTGAGCCATTCTTACATCTCAGAACTAAATCTTGATCATGGTGTGTAATCCTTTTAGTGTACTGTTGAATTCAGTTTGCTAGTATGTTGATTGTTGATGAGGATTTTTGCATCTATGTTCATCAGGGATACTAACCTGCAATTTTCTTGTAACAATCTTTATCTGGTTTTGTTATGAGGTTATGCTGGCCTTAAAACATGAGTTTAGCAGTATTACCTTCTTTTTATTATTTTTGGAAGGGTTTAAGATAATTTGTTGTTAATTCTTTTTTTTTTTTTTTTAGCTATTCATTTTCAAAATAGAATTTATTTCTGTAATAAAGAATTAAAATATGCCTGTGAAAGTAGAAAATAATATAGAAAAATATTTAAAATGTGCAACAGTAGTTCCGAGTAAAGATAGTTAAGCACTAGAATTTATGCTCAACTTCTATTTGAAAGACCAATCATACATATTAACTATACCAGAAAAAACATACCTACTTGTAATTTCAATTATTGTTCAAAAACAGCTTTAGGTACCTGGTCAGGCCCTTTTAAGTACAAATCTTGGGGTATACATTTTGAAGCTGGCTTCACTTCAGACTGATTGATAAATTTACTGTCCCACAAATAACAAGGTTTTTTTTTTTTTTTTTTTTACTAATTTATCCATGTGATTAAGTCAATGTGCAGGAAATATGTACTTTTTGGATGGAACCAAATGTTTTGGTAGAATGGGACAAGAGTATAATTTTTCATTATATTGGTATAAATGCTGGTAAACTCATGTAACCCCAGAGCATGGTTTCCACCAGGCGGGTCTCAATTCAGATGCTAAATGCACATGAAGGACTATCTAAATGAATTCTATCCACCCTTTCCCCAAAGTTTCACTTACAGTTAAGATACAGATATTATTTGTATGAAGAATATACAAAAGAATTGGAAAATGTTTGGCTAGAGGGAAGACAACTCTTCAGGGACTATTGTTTGCAGTTTGCAGAATAGATAATCTTCTCTAGGAAAAATAATGTCCACATAGCAGCACTATATTCACCAGGAATCCCAGAACCAGTGGATCTATCATGTGACAGGAAGCCAAACCTTCTGGCTGCTCACAACATCACTCAGCTTCCCCTTGATCTTCAGGAAGTGTCTCTTGAATTCCAATCCATCACCCTTAGAAAGCCGGAAGTCAACTAAGATCTTCTCATCCATTTCTACCAGATTCACTTTGAAAATCAGCTTATTGTTTCTTCTATCAGTTGTTGATACAGTAACCTGATTCATACAACTTTTCTTCCACTGATAGCCCAATTTCTCACAAGTCTCTTTCAGGCATTGATAAGATTTGTCTGCATCCAATTTGGTAAAAAATCGTGTCATTCTTTTGACTAAGCGCTGCCAGGGGTTCTGTGAGGATCCTGGAGTGCCAAGCAATTGACTATTTAGAAGCATGTGATCAGGACAAGTGGGCTGGGAAAAGCTGATCCCTTGTACCAGTTTGTCAATGTATGAAGGGCTGGAGTCCCATAAGGAAAGGCCTGTCCGTGGTTCTGGCTGAGAACTGGAGTACTTCACACTTTCTTCACTAGAAGCACAGTTTACTGGAGAGAAGTCCAAGTTGGATTGAATATGTTTAGAGAATCCACCAGGAGACTCTGACACACCACTAGAAGTAGCCCGGGGCCTCTTTGCCCCTTTCTTGAGTGGTTTGTTGTACCATCTATCTTTTTTGATGTCTGGGATGGTAATCCTTACTGATGGGTTCTCAACTAAGATTTTATGTAGCAGAGCTAGAGGAGCGGAATCAATTTTTTTCCAAGGGTTGAGATATGTTTTCTTTTCTTTCCAATCACAATATTCCTGACAACTATCACTAGGCTGGTCCCATGGCAATTCTCCAGCCAACATTGCAGTAAGTACTATTCCACAGGACCAAACATCGACTGGCTCTGCATGAAATTCTTTTCTCTTTAGAAGTTCTGGAGCAACATATGGTAAAGTACCACACATCTTGTTCAACAAACGCTCCCGATTATTATGCCGAAACACGGTTGCCAAGCCAAAGTCAGAGATTTTGAGGTTATCCCTTTCATCCAATAGGAGATTTTCTGGTTTAATATCCCTGTGAGTTATTCCAATACCATGCAGATAAACCACCCCTGCCATAAGTTGATGGAAGAACCTCTGAGCATCTTGTTCAGGCATGCCTATGTCTGGCTCTATTCTATCAAAAAGTTCTCCCCCACTGCAGTACTCCAAAAAGAGATACTGGATGTTGCCTTCTCTTCTGTGACCGTAAAATTTCACTACATTCTCATGATTTAACATTTTGTTGATACAGATCTCTTTCTTAATATTTTCTGGACAGTCTATGGCACGTTTCATATCCACAATCTTCACTGCAACTGCTTCTTCAGTTCTTCTATTCACAGCAAGTTGAACTTCTCCATAGGCACCTTCTCCCAGGGTTTGCACCAAGTCCCAGTCTTCCACAAAGGGCACTGCCATGACTCCACTAAGTCCCGCGGCAGGCCGTCCTTTGCCCGCCACCACAGGAATCCAAATGCAGGGCTTTTTCCGTTGTTAATTCTTTATATTAATATATTTAGTAGAATTAATTGTGAAGGCATCTGATCCTGGATTTCTGTCTGTTGAGAGATTTTGATTAGTGATTCAGCCTTTTTGCTAATAATTGGTTTGTTCAGATTTCCTATGTCTTCATGATTCAGTCTTGGTAGAGTGTATGTTTTTAGGAATTTACTGATTTCTTCTAGGCTATCTGATTTTTTTTACTGTTCATACTAGTTTCTTATTTTTCTTAGTATTTGTGTTATTATTTTTAATGTCTCTTCTTTCATTTTTGATTTTATTGTTTACAGTCACTCTAGTAACTTCTAACTTCACTGTGATTTTTTTCTCCAAACCACTATTGAGTTTTCCCTTTTAACTCTTCTAGTACCCCTGGCTTGTACCTAACACAGCCAGAACCCTGGAAGTAAGCATTATGGTTCAGAGAAAGCTCCAGGAAAAGTCTGGTTTGGGGGGCCAAAAAGGAAACAAAATTCTCAGAAAGTGTGAGAAGCCCCACCCACTACTTCTCTTACTTTTCTCCTTCTGTGTCATTTCATAAGCAATTCCATCTGAATTTTTAAAAAGATTTCAGAAAATAATAATGCGTAATCTATATATTACTTAGTGGGACCTAAGACAGGCTCCTTAAACATACTGAATTTTCTGCAATGGAACATGATTATGAAGATGGGTAAATAAGGACTATTATTAATTTAATGTGTTTTAAGTCATTTTGATAGGAAATTAGTTCAGATAATGTCAAAGTTTGCTGCCAAGTGGGAGGGGAAAAAAAAAACTTGAGTTTTCAGAAATGTTGGATTTAAGAATTACAGATAAGCCATTATTGAATCTTCACCTGTCACTTGGCCTTTGAGGATAACTAATGCCTCCAGTTCCTTAGCTTTTCTGGAATTTCTATGCATGATTTCATATGTGACTTACTGACTTCTGTCTTTACGAACTTAGTGTTGTCTTTCTCTGCTAAGTCAGTCGGCACTTGTTCACCTGCTTTCCATCTTCCAAAATTTGGTTAATATATCTCTTCTGCTCTTTATCTTCTTCCATAATCTTTCACCTTGTGTGTGTTTACCTGTTCTATTTCTTAACTGGATTCTTAGTAGACTTTTAAGAATGAATGGAGATCATTGGAAGTATCCAATCTGTCATGTTTAAGCAGAGTCCATATGTCAAGGTTAACCAGGACCCAGAGATAGAAAAAAATGGTTTACTAATGATAGAATTCTGCAGTTTTGTAATGACATTTCAATGAAGAGGAGTGAGTTGTTAGGCAATTGATAAAAGGCAATAATTTCTTAAGTTGTTATCATCTGAAGCCTCAAAGATCGATCTTCTGTTTTAGGGGCATTAACAGGCTCATTAGCTCTCCCTGGCTGTAGTGGACTAAGCGGTAACCTGACTCTCTCCTCCCCGCTTCCCAAGCCTTCAGAGTCCATGAATATACCTTAAAAGGCACAAAATGAGATTAAGTTAAGAATTTTGAGCGGAGGCTTTATTCAGAATTCTCTGGATAAGCTCTAAATAAGGAATTTTGAAGTTAGACCCACACAGAGAAGGTGATATGAAGAGGGAAGAGAGAGGGAGGAGGCCACAGACCAATGGATGCTGACAGCTACCAGAAGCTGGAAGATACAAGAAATGCATGTTCTCCTAGAGCAGGGATCCCCAACTTCCAGGATCTAATTTAATGCCTGATGATCTGAATGGAGCTGATTTAATAACAATGTAAATAAAGTGCACAGTAAATGTGCTAGAATCATCCTGAAACCATCCCCCACCCCAGTCCATGGAAAAAATGGTCTTCTATGAAACTGGTTCCTGGGACCCAAAAGATTGGGGACTGCTGTCCTAGAGCCTACAGAAGGAGTGAAGCCCTGCCCATACCTTGATTTTGGACTTCTGGCTCTAGAATCATGAGAAAATGCATTTCTGTTATTTCAAGCCACCGATTTGTGATGATTTGTTACGGCAGCCCTGGGAAACTAGTGCATGGGCAGTGCACTAATATTGTATTGTCTTCCCCTGAGTGAGAGCGAGTTCTCTTTATATGAAACAAACATGTATGGGAATTACCCTATTTATAATTTTAGACAAGTTGATTCTCTTCTGTGGGCCACAGTTTTAAAACCTAAAAGTTAGGGATGGTGGTCAGTGATATGAAATGCCTCAAAATCTAAAATATTCTCAGTTTTGTATGGAAACTCTAATTTGTTCTGTGTTGACCTAAATGGGAATGAAGTCCAAAAAAGAGGCTATATATATATGTGTATACACACACACACACATACACACACACACACACACCTGATTCATTTTGCTATACAGCAGAAACTTAACATTGTAATGCAAACAGACTCCAATAAAAACACTTTTGGTTTGTTCAAATCCTAATATGGCAGTGAGAAAACTGACATATTTGCATCATCCATGTAATGAATATGTAAATAAGTCCCAGGTGAAACTAATTCCATTACTGTACCCTTGGGATGCATTTAAAAAATAAGGACTTTTCTTCTTACTTTTTATTTGGGAATAGCTATTTAGATGTGATTGTGCATGAAAGTGATAGTATATTTTGTATGGACAACTTGCTTGATTTGAGGGCTTCCCAGGTGGCACTAGTAGTTAAAGGACCTACCTGCCTGCCAGTGCAGGAGGCACAATAGACATGGGTTCAATCCCTGGGTTGGGAGGATCCCCTGGAGTAGGAAAGGCACCCACTCCAGTATTCTTGCCTGGAAAATTCTAAAGGCAGAGGAGCTGGTGGGCTACAGTCAATGGAGCTGCAGAGTCAGACACAACTGAGCACAGCCTGAGTTAAACTTTTAATGTAAAATTTGATCATAGGCTAGTCTACTTTAACAGGCATTTATATTAATCTTACAAAGACATGATATGAAATCAAATTAATAGTGGCTTTTTAATCCCCATTTTAGTT
The DNA here is from genome assembly GCF_963930625.1 of Muntiacus reevesi. NCBI lineage: Eukaryota > Metazoa > Chordata > Mammalia > Artiodactyla > Cervidae > Muntiacus > Muntiacus reevesi. Next base: position 51,753,918 of record NC_089261.1, on the reverse strand, counting down.
GTCTAGATTGCTCTCTATCTTCTCTATAAGGCTTTTCTTAATTTAAAATTGAATGAATGGCTGATTCAATCACATACATTTTTAAATGTTCATGAAAAACACATTTAACTTTATTACCAAGTTTAGAGACCTTTCTCCTTCTTGCATATAATCTATAACCACAACAGCCTTGGGTCTTATTTCCTTTCATGCTCTTAGGGCCTTTGTGTTTTTCTCTTAAAAACTATTTTAAACTGTACTTCCTCATTTCCCAACAGACCGCAGAAACTGGACAGTATTTTTTTTCTGTTTTCCTCCTCACAAAATGTGTAAATTCCAGTTTAGGTATTGTAATTAATGCTTATTAAGCACTTACAAGGTGCTTCCAAGTTCATACACTCTTACAAGTTATCACTTTTATTAATTATTGGGAGTGAGGTAAGTACATTATTATCACTGCCACTTTATAGGTAGGAAAATTGAGGCACACAGAGGTTAAATAACTCACATAATCATAAAATCCTAGAAAAGATCTAGGGTTTTAAGTCTGGCAGTATAGCTCCAAAGTCATGCTCTGAACCACTAACCCACAGTGCCTTTCACTGTTTGAAGGGCTGTCTCAACATAATGGATATTGACCTGATGTGTTCCTGTAATTCACCATTAAGACCTGAAAGGCTCTTCCGGGCTCCACTATATAAAAGTGTTCTTGGAAATTTTCTCTGGTCATTTAATGACCATACTTTTTATATATGTGTGTTAAAAGACTGTAGTAATCCCATAAGCTCTATGAGTTTTCCAACATCATGGAAATCTGGGAACAAATGAAGCACCTAACTGATCCAGATTCTCTAGTTAGCAAGTTCAGGGATAAGAATAACTGTATTCTAGTCTGCCCAACCACACGTCCTTTACTTGGGCTGTGATGTGCTTCATTGCCCTGGGCATCTTACCTGAACATGCAGGTTCAGATGAAAAAGTCTGGAATTAACAGATACACACTGCTTTATATAAAACATATAAATAACAAGGACCTAGTATATAGCTCAGGGAATTATTTTCAGTATCTTGTAATATCTTATAATGAAAAAGAATCTGAAAAAGAATGTATATACATACACATGGCTTCCCTTATGGCTCATGGGGTAAAGAATCTACCTGCAGTGGCTCAGGGGGTAAACAATTCACTTGCATTGCAGGAGACACAGGAGATGCAGGTTCGATCCCTAGGTCAGAAAGATCCCCTGGAAGAGTGCATGGCAACCCTCTCCAATATTCTTGCCTGGAAGATCCCATGGAGAGAAGAGCCTGTTGAGCTAGAGTCCAAAGGGTAGCAAAGAATCAGACATGACTGAGCGACAAAGCACACACACAGATATATATATATATTCAGGTATATATATACATAGATATATGCTTTAATGTGCACCTGAAACACAACATTGCAAGTCAACTATATTCAACAAAAATTTTTCTAAAAAATAGTTACTTTTTTCATCTTTCCAAATTACACCTTGACTGAGGGTATATGAGGTTCCATCTCCACTGCAGAGAGAAGCTGCCCTGAGTGTGACATCTGGCGGGGAGGGGGTGGTGAGGGGGAGATTTTCAGAGCCTGACTGACAGGGAGCAGCCCTGTAGCCAGTCACCCCTAAAGAAAAGCACATTTTCTCCTAATGCCGTAAGTGTTCTGCTAATGGGGATTTTCAAGCTCTGGATGATAATGGTTTCACTCCGGGCTATAGAGCTGTGGCGGTCTGTTGCCTGAGTGAAGCTGGGAGCATAGTGATCCCTCTTCTGTTCACTGACCTCCTCCCCCGTGCTTGGTCAGTGATGCAGAGCTAGATAGGACCAGACCAGATGTAAATCGCAAGCTACTCTGGGTTCCAAGAGAGAAACTGTGCAAAGGATGGATAATTCACAAGGAAAAACTTGCAAAATCTGGCATCTTCAGGAGACTTCTCTGGTCTGAAAGAAGTGGGCCGGATAGTCAAGAAGAGCATGCACTGAAAATCATATATCTGAATCTTTTCCACAAAGATCATTCTGTTATTTTTGTTTGCTCTGTTTCTGGATAGGCCAGCAGAAGTAAAGAGATGAAGACAGGGCACAATTGTAACTATGCAGGCCATACTAAGTGCGTGTAGTTTCCCCATGTTGATCAGAAATTAATTTTGATGAAATTAATGAATTTCTACAGTAAGCTATCTCAGGCTAATGAGGATTTTCATGTTCTTAAATGTATCTAAAATCCTAACATGTGACTCTCCTTGTGTTTCAATTCAGTCATTCAGTCATGTCTGACTCTTTGCGACCCCATGGACTGCAGCATGCCAGGCTTCCCTGCCCATCACCATCTTTTCTTGGTGTTAGTTCTAGAAGGTCTTGTAGGTCATCATAGAACTGTTCAAATTCAGCTTCTTCTGTGTCAGTGGTTGGGGCATAGACTTGGATTACTGTGATACTGAATAGCTTTCCTTGGAAATGAACAGAGATCATTCCGTTATTTTTGAGATTGCACCCAAGTACTGCATTTTGGACTCCCTTATTGACTATGAGGGCTACTCCATTTCTTTAAAGAATTCTTGCCCACAGTAGTAGATAAAATGGTCATCTGAATTAAATTCACCTATTCTGGTCTGTTTTAGTTCACTGATTCCTGAAATGTCAATATTCACCCTTGTCATCTCCTGTTTTACCATTTCTAATTTACCTTGATTCATGGACCTATACCATTCTAGGTTCCTATGCAATATTGTTTTTTACAGCCTCGACCTTTATTTTCACCACCAGCCACATCCACAACTGGGTGTTGTTTTCACTTTGGCTCTTTCTCTTCATTCTTTCTGGAGTTATTTCTCCACTCTTCTCCAGTAGCATATTGGGCACCTACTGACCTGGGGAGTCATCTTTCAGTGTCCTATCTTTTTGCTTTTTCATGCTGTTCATGGTGTTCTCAAGGCAAGAATATTGAAACAGCTTGCCATTCCCTTTTCCAGTGGACCGTGTTTTGTCAGAACTCTCCACCATGACCCATCTGTCTTGGGTGGCCCTACATGGCATAGCTCATAGTTTCATTGAGTTAGACAAGGTTGGAATCCATGGGATCAGTTTGGTTAGTTTTCTGTGATTGCAGTTTTCATTCTGTCTGCCCTCTGATGGAGAAAGATAAGAGGCTTGTGGAAGCTTCCTGATGGGAGGGACTAGCTGGGGGAGGAATTTGGGTCTTGTTCTAATGAGTGGGGTCATGCTCAGTTCAGTTCAGTTGCTCAGTCATGTCTGATTCTTTGCAACTCCATGGACTGCAGCACGCCAGGCATCCCTGTCCATCACCAACTCCTGGAGTTTACTCAAACTCATGTCCATTGAGTTGGTGATGCCATTCAACTATCTCATCTCTGTTGTCCCCTTCTCCTCCCACCTTCAACCTTTCCCAGCATCAGGGTCTTTTCAAGTAAGTCAGTTCTTCGCATCAGGTGGCCAAAGTATTAGAGCTTCAGCATCAGTCCTTCCAATGAATATTCAGAACTGATTTCCTTTGGAATGGACTGGTTGGATCTCCTTGCAGTCCAAGGGACTCTCAAGAGTCTTCTCCAACACCACAGTTCAAAAGCATCAATTCTTCGGCACTCAGCATTTCTTATAGTCCAACTCTAATATCCATACATGACTACTGGGAAAACCATAGCTTTGACTAGATGGATCTTTGCTGGCAAAGTAATGTCTCTGCTTTTTAATAAGCTGTCTAGATTGGTCATAACTTTTCTTCCAAGGCAAGCGTCTTTTAATTTCATGACTGCAGTTACCATCTGCTGTGATTTTGGAGTCCCCCACAACAAAGTTGGTCACTGTTTCCACTGTTTCCCCATCTATTTGCCAGGAAATGATGGGGCCAGATGCCATGATCTTAGTTTTCTGAATGTTGCATTTTAAGCCAACGTTTTCACTCTCCTCTTTCACTTTTGTCAAGAGGGTCTTTAGTTCTTCTTCGCTTTCTGCCATAAGGGTGAGAGGGAATACTCAGTTAATCTTTAATCCAATTTTCTATTGATGGGTGGGGCTGTGTTTCTTCCCTGTAGTTTGGTCTGAGGCCAACCTGTGGTAGGGGTAATGGTGGTAATGGTGACCTCCTTCAAAAGGAGGTCCTGTCAGCTAGCAGAACTCGGGCAACTCCCAGGACTATTGCATTCAGAGCCCCTGTCCGTGTGTCTGGCCACTGCTGACCCATGCCTCCACAGGATACATTCAAATACTCAAAGGCAGGTCTGGCTCAGTCTCTGTGGGGTCTCTAGGTCCTGGTGCACACACAGTTTTGTTTGAGCCCTCCGAGCATCTCTGGCAGGTATAGGGTTGGATTCTAAATGTGATTTTGCCCCCCTTGCTGTCTTGTTGGGGCTTCTCCTTTGTCCCTGGATGTGGGGTATCTTTTTTTGGTGGGATCCACCATTCTCTTGTCGATGGTTAGTCAGCAGTGAGTTGCAATTTTGGAGCTCTCACAAGAAGATGAGTGTACATCCTTCTACTAGGCTATCTTCACTTTGTTGTTGCTGTTATTGTTTAGTTGCTCAGTTGTGTCTGACTCTTTTGCATGCCCATAGACTGTAGCCAGCCAGGCTCCTCTGTTTATGGGATTTTCTGGGTAAGAATACTGGAGTGGGTTGCCATTTCTTCCTCTAGGAGCTCTTCCTGACCAGGGATTGAACCCATGTCTCCTGCATTGCTCCTTGTGTTCACTCACATCTATTTAATAAGTAAATTGAAGGGTACAAAGGAACCAAGATATGGTATAATTGATCTTGTTTTATTGTGTATGATATTAAATATTTCATTATTCAAAGTTTCTGGGAACTAGAAAATGGCCATGATGAGGATAATATAGACAACGCACAAAGTACATTTGGAAAAAACTCAAGCTAATAAATACTTCTCTACTAAATATACCAGGTTGTGTACATACACAAATGAATATATTCCTCTCACAGAGTTCACCATCTAGCAAAGAAGTTCATGGGTGGGTTTTATATGGATTGATTGTAACATTTATAATAGTGTTGTTATTAAAAGCACTTATGCTTTATGGAAATTTAGGGGTGTTGTACAATAATAAGGAGTCAAATTAAAATTTATTGTTTCATTGCTAAGTCGTGTCCAACTCTTAAGGAGACAGAAGGGAACAGAGTGTCATCATTTCCCTGTGGCATTTGCCATCTTGGTGACTCTTGCGTTGGCTGACATGGGTGGTTGAAGTTGAATTGTCAGCCCGCCTTCTCTCAATCATGTGAGGCCCTTCCAAGCTGTGTTCTTGAAGAGTTTGCCCTTCTGGGTAGTGACCTTGCAAGAGGGCTCTGTGAGGAGCTGTACTTCCTGCTAATGTTCAAGGTCTGTTTATAGAGAACAGAGAGTCCTTGCCGTTCCATGTCCTACAGACGACATGTTCTTTTCAATGGCTAACGACAAGCTGGAAGCTCCTTAGTAGTCTCTGGTGATCCTGTGACATTCCTCTTAGCTAGTTTCTCTCAGGGTAGAGAGGGAGCCGGGTCGTATCTCCTGTCTGAAGTTGTGCTAAGGTTAGGTCAACGGTGAACCTAAGTGTGGGCCACAACCTCTACTGCGGCTCTCTCTTCATTAAGGCAGGATCCAGAAATTAAACTCTCTCGATGATTCTTGGTGGAAAGACAATTCACCCAAGAAAATCCAGTGACAAACCAACTAATCTCAAGGTAATGAAGTGGAAAAGGGGCTACGAAGCTTCTAGGGAGCATAGACTATGGAAGGGTCTAAGTACTGAGCAATACAACAGAGTCTGTCTGGGTGATTGGAACAGTCATGCATGCGTAGGCAGAAAAGGTCATGAGGTAACTTTGGTTTCAGAATTTGGGAGGGGCAGATAGCATGAACAGGAAGTTGACCTATTTCAGGATATTTACTCATTGTAAAGCATACATCTGATGGCATACTGCCATCCTGGATTCACTGTGTATATGAGTTCAGATGAATTTGCTTATGGTTTCTAAAAGTTGGTTAAAGATCACATCGTTAAGTAGAAGTGAAATTGTACATGCGGAATCCTTTAAGGCCTGCTTCTATCATAGCGTGAGCATTTGTGAGCTCCTTTAATGTGGTAGAAATACAGTTATAATCCAGAACTCTACACTTTCATTCTCAAAAAAATAGAAAAATAAATAAAAAATTCTGAGCTCTGCTAGTTGAAAATCACTTGTACAGTTCCATGCATCAGAGCTTCTTCAATTACACAGCTGTGGCAGATTACACCTTAGTTCTCCAGAGATGCTCAAATATAGGTTTTGCTATACAAACAGACATGCCACAGAGACTGCAATTACCCTGCATTTTGAGATTTATGGCATATGGCTCAAATTTAAGAAAGACAACAAACAATTTTTGAGTGTTTAAAATATTTGTTATTTGGCATGCAATATATAACCACAGTCCTCAAACTTAATCAAATTATAGCTTCCAGTATTATCTTCATAGAGAGGCCTTTTGTGTCTCTACGGCTTAAGGGCTTAGATGAGGGTGCAAAATTCTGGAATGCTATAGTAGAATATCTCTAGGTTGCTTTGTGCCTGGAGTCAAGTTTCAATTTCTGTTACCTATATAATTCATGTATTTCTTCTTGACCCACTTTGCATTTTTATCCTTTTAGGTGGTAGTGTAATAACTAAGGATAACCTAAAGGCCAGATTCTTTGCTCCTTTGCCTGTCTGGCTGGCTGGCACTTTGTGGAAAAGAATACTCTCATCACTCCTTGTCCAACAAAGAAGGTGATATAGTCTTTGTCTTTGAGAGCCCCACTGCTCTTTTCTGTTAGCCACTAGGAACATCTGGAAGTGACACAGTGAATATGATGGATGGTTCCAGGTGGGACTTGTCTTCCAGGGAGTGATTCAACATATAAACCTCATGTTAGGCCATTTCTGACCTTAAAACAGAATCAAAATTGGCTTTGCTTTATCTCTATTTGGAAACATATATTGGACTGTTTAAAATGCATGTAATATTCTTTGCCCCAAAGACAGTGTTGGCAGTCTTACCTCCGCCCCCTCTCCTCCTCCCTTGTTTGAAAATTATGTGGAAAATGTAGTGGCTTCACATTCAAATTTAAGTCTTCTAGCCAAAGTCATTCACATCTGTATTCCCTGAATGTTAGGCCAAGCTAGACCTGAGAGATATTATCCTCATCATTTCAAGTTCTGAACATTATATATAGATTATAGAAAAAGTCATAAGGGCAAATAATGTTCATCCATCATTATCACATATATTTCACAGTGTTTTCTATTGCATGGAATTAAATTTAGGGTTATGTACTTACTATAAATAAGGAAAGGATAAGAGCTAACATTTACACGGCATTTCCCAAACATTAATTAATTCAACAGCAAAATAAATATTATACCTTGTGACAGAAAGCTGCCTAAGTTTTATGACTAAATTATTTATTACTGGAGAAATGTTTTGGTCGAACGGTGATTAGATAAGCAGGGTTAAAAAAAAATACTGCTTTACAAAGTGTTCTTTTTTCTTTTATGTTTGTACTGAGATAATTCAATGGGCCCAACAGTTAACAGGAAATACACCCTGTAGTTTAATTTAGTATAGAGGTATTCACACAGTTGTAGGCACATAGTAACCAGCTCATACATTTCAAAGAGTCAAGAAAAGTTTAAAGCATTACTTAGAGGTAAACAAATTTGGAACACAGATTTCTTGTTGCTGGTGTAACAAATTGCTAGAGGCTTAAAACAAGAGAAATTTATCATTTTCCAGTTCTGGAGGTCATAAGGTGGAAATGGGTCTCACTGGGGTAAAATCCAGGTATCATCAATACTGTACTTTTTTCTGAAAGTTTTAGGGAAGTGCCTTTTTCAGCTTCTAAGGCTGTAGGTACTTCTTGTGTCCTGGCCCCTGGTTTAACAGCAAAGACCGTTGAGTCTTTCTTACATGTTATCAATCAAAATTGCTTCTTCTGCCTCTCTCGTCCACATTTAAGGTTCTTTGTGATTACATTGGACTCACCTGGATTATTCAGGATACTCTTCCATTTTAAAATCAGCTGCTTAGCAACCTAATTCCAATGTAGTCATAATTCTTCTTTCCCATGTAAACTAAAATGTTCCAAGATTAGAAAATAGACATCTGTGTGTGGTGTGGGGTTGGGGATTTGGGTGGGGGTGGCTTTACTGTGCCTACCACAGCAAAATGATGTGATACAGTCATGTGATATAGCAAAACTCTGCCACCCAGGACTGGGTCTAACTTAACAATCCTTATCCAAGTCACAGCTTATGTTTTGGGGTCTCTACTATAATATAGTTGCAGACAGGTGGTTCAGTGGTAAAGAATCTGCTTGCCAATGCAAGAGACACAGCTTCAATCCCTGGATTGGGAAGATCTCCTGGAGAAGGAAATGGTGACCCACTCCAGTGTTCTTGCCTGGGAAATCCCACGGACAGAGGAGCATTGTGGGCTACAATCCATGGGGTTGCAAAAATTAGATACTACTTAATGATTGAGCAGACACCCAAGTCAGAACCCTGAACATCATCTTTGAAAATTCTTTTTCCTGCTCCTTATATCCAGTTTTGTCACTGAGATCTGTTAATCTTGCCTCTTATTTATCTTCTGATTTTTTTTTCCCTTTGCTGCATCCCTTATCTTACCTTAGCTCAGATTCCCATCATCTTTCACCTGAATAATTGCGTTTAGCTCCTAGCAAGCGTTTATATTTAAAGTCTCTAGAGTTAGTCTATTTCTATTTCCCATTCAAGCATCAGGATGGACTTTCTAAAACACGAATATGTTAATGTCATTCTCCTTTACAATGTTTATTGCCTTTTATAGCAATGATTCATATCTGAATTGGGAGAATCAGAACCTTAGTTTTAAAATTAAAAAATATATATATTTTTTAAATGTAAAGTGTAGTTGATTTACAGTGTTGTATTTCAGGTGTACCTCAAGTGATTCAGTTATATACAGGATATATATGTATATATATGATATTAAATATAGTTCCCCATGCTATACAGTAAGTCCTTATAACTTATCCATTTTATATATAGCAGTGTGTATCTGTTAATCCCAAACACTTAATTTATGCTCCCCCCTTTTCTTTTTGATAACCGTGTTTGTTTTCTGTATCTGTGAGTCTATTTATTTTTTTAAATAAGCTCATTTGTATCTTTTTTTAGATCCCACATATGTGATATCATGTAATATTTGTCTTTCACTTCACTTAGTATGATAATCTCTAGGTTCATCCATGTTGCTGCAAATGCATTATTTTATTCTTTTTTATGGCCGAGTAATATTCCATGTATGTGTGTACACCATATCTTCTTTATCCATTTATCTGCCCATGGACATTTAGGTTGCTTCCATGTCTTGGCTATTTTAAGTTGTACTGCTATGAAACCAGGGTATGCATGTATCTTTCTGAATGAGTTTTTATCACACAAAGATAACCTTTCAAAATGGCATATTGAATTATCTAAACCTCCACTCACCTGCCCCAGGATTCTAAAGTGCTTAAGGGATCATGTCCTCTCCCTCTCACCGAACAGCCATTTGAAAATCTTTGTGTTTGTATCTGGTATACTAAATTAGCACAGCTATGGGAGGCAGAGTAATTATTTTGTTCTCAGTAGTCTCTTAAACCTTTTCTCTATGGGGCTAGATTTTCCTCTGCTCAAGATGGAAACCCATTACCTAATTAATCTTAGGACGTACAAAATCATAGGGTCATCGAATATAACTGGAGAGAATAACTCAAAACAGAAACCCACGTGTGACCCTCAAGAGCCCCTTGCTCTCACAGCCTTTATAAAATGTGCCATCAAGAGATGTCAGTTTTGCATTTTAGACATCTCTTGAATTTAGGTCTACATTACAGGCAAAGCTTCAACTCCATTCAGGTTAGAGCTTTTTAGCTAAGACCAATTGTAGAAAGCTTATAGCTGGGGAAGAGTATGCGTCAGTTTGTTCTTTTTGCACTAGTTCTCCTCCCATCAACTTAGGAACTGTGATTCCTGATCCTCTTGACTACCATAGAGGAACAGGTATGTGGGCTGGAAGTCTTACTTGACTTGGTACATACAAAACCTGATCTCAGACTCTTAGGACCTGACTGAAATTAAAAGGTGCTCTTTCTTCCTCATAAAGTTGTGAGTCTTTTGGGAGCTCTCAAGGCTGAAGAGCTCTCACTTGCATTACCTGTGATGTACATGATACACTCTGACTCCAGAGATGCTATCGTGTTGTATGTGACAATGTGGCCCCACATCTACTGTTGGAAATGACTCCAGCATCCTTTGTATCAATCTAGCGTGGGAATGCAGGCCACTGAAACCTGCTGTCTTTCATTCCCTCCTCCTCCTCCTGGAAGAGCTTTCCAACCCCACTCTGCTTTTTGGAATTTTCAGGTGGGAGTCAGACTCCAAACCACTGCTTCCCCCCAACATCACGGTTCCCTGTCTGGAAACTGTTCATCAGGATTGAGTAAGGGGTGGATGAGGCCTTTCTCCACAGCAAACCAGTCCACTAATTCTTCTTTCTGGAGTATAATTAACATATAACATGCTTAATTTGAGGTGTATAATGCAGTAATTTTTTATATGCATATATTGCAAATGCTTACCATGATAGTTAACACATCCATCACCTTATATGAGTTACAATTTAAAAAAACTAGTCTCTTAGCATCTTTTGAATATGTAATATAGTATTGTTAACTATAGTCATCATGCTGTACATGAAATCCTCAGAACCTATTCTTTTTATAAATTATAACTTACAGCTTGTACCCACTGATCACCTTCATCCATTTTTCTCACTCCCCACTTCCTGCCCTTGGCAACCACCAATCTGACCTCTATTCCTGTGCATTTGATTTTTTAAGATCCCACATGTAAGTGAGATTATATAGTATTTGTCTTTCCCTGACTTCTTCAACTTAGAATAATGCCTTCATAGTTCCTCCTTGCTGTCACAAATGGTAGGACTTTCTTCTTTTTTATAGTTGAAACAGCTTTCTCTCTTGGGCCTTCTTTTTGGTATATAGACCCAAACTCTAGCCTGGGGCTTTCAGTATGGAGGGGTTCATTAAGTTCACTCTGTGGGCTTGTTATTCTGTGACCCTACATGAATCACATGTGGAATTATTCATGATCACATGAATTTTGTGATTCTATATGAATCAGAGTCTTTAATGCTGTTGTTTCAAGAGGAAAAATGCTGGTGGGAGTCTAGCATGAATACCAAAAGTTTGTTCTGAAATTCATGTTTTACTGCCTTCTTTTTCTGTATCTGATAACCACCAAATGGCACCGTAATGAGTGTCTCCTTTTCATATTTTAGCAGTGGAAGAATGTATGGGCTGGGTGAGATGTGTGCTTGTATATTTAGAGGTAAATGTATGTGTCTTTATTTATGTCATAGAGCACATTTAACTTTCTGTATTAGCTAACACACACATACAGACCCACAAAAGCTTACAGTCTGCAGACTCAAACTCATGTAAAGAAGGAAGGAGAACTGCTATGCACCTAAGTTTATTATTTCATTCCATCCCCATGGCAAATTTATGAAGTTGGTAGTAACATCCTAATTTTCCAGATTCAGGTTCACCATAAAAAAGGCTGGCTGCTATTAGAACAATTCTCTGTGAATTTACCCTAGTCAAGGCTAATTCTCACCCACAAATACTCATGTAGAGTTTCTTAGTTGGGTAGCTTTGTTCCAAGAGGCTACTGAGGTATTAGAGTCCTCTTGTTGTGCAACTTCATCATATCTTGAGACTTTCATTTCCAGCTGCACAGACTCAGGAAAGCGGGTTCAAAAAATTACTTGGAATAGTTTAGGAGCCTGGTCTTACATCACTTCTTCCCATGTTGCAGTGTGTGCTGTCAATCACGTGGCCAGCTAACCGTGAGGGATGCTGGGAAGCTGAGGTGCTCGCTGATAGGATGAGGCTCCTGGCCCTTCACACAGCAGGAAGTACAACGCTGAGACTCCAAAGCCTAGCTTTGAAAATATATTTGGCAAGATTACTTTGCAATCCTACAAGTGCTTTAGGACAATATGAGAATATTTCTAAGCCTTTTCACAGAATTTTTGGTTTATAAATGTATATGTTTTAAGATCTTTCATAATTTTTCTGGTGGCTAAGATGGTAAAGAATCTGCCTGCAATGCGGGAGACCCAGATTCAATCCCTAGGTTGGAAGATCCCCTGGAGAAGGGACTGACAACTCACTGCAGTATTCTTGCCTGGAAAATTCCATGGACAGAGGAGCCTAGAGTGTTACAGTCCATGGGTCACAAAGAGTCGGATGTGACTGAGCAACTAATACACATATAATTTTTCTAGGGTGATTATAATCAAGAAATGTGACCTTGACTGACACAAAATGCTTAAGAGGCCCCCTCTTTGAAAACAACAATAACAACAACAACAAAAACCTTTTAGGTCAATCACTAATTATGCTTTAAATCAAATACATGTTAAGTGATGAAGAGAAATAAATATAAAAATGTATTTATTTGTGCTCAAATTAATTTTTATATCATCATGAGATTTCTTGGTAAGCAGTTCAGGGAAGCTGTATACACAAAACTTCTTATTTGTTAATCTAACATAGGTAGACCTCTCCAAACTGTGTGCTCTAAAAAATATTACCTTTATTTTCCTAGTGACTACTGTATACTTTTAATTACTGTAATTATTTTAATTATTGTTAGCAGTAATTTAGAGAGGCCTACTGTATGTCACATAACCAGTAACTTACAAAATGCAGAGATTTAGAGCAAGTAAAGTAATCATATCTGTCTCCCTAGGTGATTGTGGCCTTCATGAAGTTACGGAGTTTTAATCTTGGTCTGATTGTTTTGCTGTGTGATCTGGGCAACTTACTCTAACTCGTGCACTGAACTGCAGTCCACCAGGTTTTTCTGTCCATGGAATTCTCCAGACAAAATTAGTGAAGTGGGTAGCCATTCTCTTCTGGGGATCTTCCCAACCCAGGGATTGAACCTGGATCTCCCACATTGCAGGCAGATTCTTTACCATCTGAGCCACCAGGGAAGCCCTACTCTAACTCTGCAAGCCTCAATTTCTTCATCTGTAAGGGGGATACAAATATATTCGTGCATTTTCTGGAGAGGTTTATATGAGGTAATACATTTAAAGCAGTTAGTATAGTAACTGACAAATTGTTCCTCCAAGTATGAACTATAATGTTAATAAAATCAATCATCATGGACATTACTACTGTTATTCTAGTTTCAATTATTTTCCTTTGTAAAATGGAGATAATGCTTTCAGCGCACTAAGAAATAAATGAGCTGTATATAAAATATCTCATATGCAATAGGAAATCAATTGAGATTATTTATTTATCCTTTTCTAGACACAACAGAACCTGAATTTATCTCTCCAATAGTTGGATCTCTGTCAGTGTTCTGGGTAAGTCCTTTAGACTCCATGAGAGTCCTTTAATTCTGAATTTTAAAGAATGTTTCTATAAATTTGCAGTGCTGAATGGGAGATGGTTGGTATTCAATACTTTTTGGCCCAGAGTTTTCCATAATCGCATTATTGAATTGGTGATACCAGTTAGAAACTATACCAATTGTGAACAGCATGAAGTGTCCAGTTAGCAGTATTATTTCTCTGTGTTTAGAGGGAATTAGGTTTGTCTGACTCTAAAGCCCATGCCTTTTCTATATAGCATTCTGGAAATCATTTTACTTCCTATTCTTCATTGTGTGTATATAGGACATCTGTTTTCTGTTATGGGAGCCATGTATCCAAAAGCTACTGATATGTTGCCATTTCTGGATGTTTTTTTGTGTTGCATTCAGATTCAGCATTTACCACATGCTGCCCTGGATAGTGTTCATTGCCATTCCCCTGAGCTGTAATGAACAAGTGCTCAATGGTTTAGCAACAACATTAGACACCCAAGTCAGGAGGCTGGCCGTCAACCATAGCAGGTCACAGTACCGCAGGCATTGACATTCTTACTTCACCTCTGAGTCCTCAAACTGAGTATTTTTAACAGATGACTTGAAATAATGGCTAGGGAAAAAATATCTTCAGATCTTCTGAATGCAAATTTACTTAACATCATAGTAAAATATATTGTTTTTGCTTCTAGAATACAAATCATTTTTCCCTTCAGAAGCTGTGACATTCTCTACTGAACTGGAGGTTTGGCAGTACTAGATTAAATGGAAAACCTCAGTTGAGCTGAAGAAGGAAGTGGATCTGAGTAAATTTAGCCGCATCTCTGCTTTAGTCTTAGAGTGGAGCTGGCTCTTGAAAGCAATTCCTGCTGCCTTGACAATTTCCCTTTCTCTTTTGGATTATGAAAATAGCTCCTACAGTAGAGTTGTTATTCTTCTTGTTCTGTATTGCAGTCTTTCTCCCCATCCGTGTTTCTTTCTTAATTAGGATTATCTGCCATTTTTCACTACTAAAAGTGAGGTGAAAGCCTTGATTCTCCAGGCTTCTAAGCAGCAACATGATCAGTAAGACCAGCTTCTGGCAGGAAAATGAAATTATTTTTAATGTTAAACAAAGAAACTGCAGGATTTCACCTGTAGCCCAAGTCTGACTGGAAAATGATAAAAGAAGAAGTCAGGGTATAACTCTCTGATTAGATGAATTGCCTTTAGACATGGCTTTTTAAAAATAATCCCAAGCCAAAAGCCACACAGCTGTAAGCCCAAGATGTAGTTAAAAAAGAAAAAAAAAAAAAAAAAAAAGAGCCACTTATAGGACCTGAAGATTAGCAGAGCCTCATTAGGGACCTAGAAGGCACAGCAGGACAGTTGTGTTTTCCTGTGGATGGATCTGAACCATGGGGTGAATGCATTTTGGGGAAATACATCCTTTTTTGGCATCACTTTTGCTTAAGGAGGGCTTCCCTGGTGGCCCAGTGGGTAAAGCGTCTGCCTGCTATGTGGGAGACCCTGGTTTGATCCCTGGGCCGGGAAATTCCCCTGCAGAAGGGATAGGCTATCCACTCCAGTACCCTTGCCTGAAAAAATTCCACAGATGGAGGAGCCTGGCAAGCTACAGTCCAGGAGATTGCGAAGAGTCGCAGATGACTGAGCAACTTCACTTCACTTGTTTAAGGAAGAAAACTTCCCAGAACACTCCAAACATTCCAGGAAATTCGAATGTGCTAAATCAAACTTGCTAATTTGTTGGGCAAGGTGTCTGACCCCTTCATGTATTTTTATATTTACTGAGATGTCTAGTGTGAGTGAAATTTTCTCAGAAGTACCTGGAGGGAGGTGGAAGTTGACCCAGCAAACAGGGGTTGAGGGGAGAGGGTAGCTGGGGGAGACTGAAGGAATGGGGGCAATCTAGGGAAGATCGCCTCGTGATTCATTTCTCTTAGGTGAGGCTGATACTTGCTCTCTTTAAATTGCTATAGTGCAGGAATCAGTATGGCTGTGCCCTTGCAAAATGAATGGAGACCCACAGTCCTATTAATCTTCAAAAGGCTTTCATTTTCTCAACATAAAAAGCAGTCTTGCTGGGCCCAAATTATGGTCTTCTAACCACGTTAAGACCTAAGCTTTCCCAGTCAAAGTGGTATTTAAGGAATGTAGATGAAAGTTCTTGCTATGTACTTTTGTGTGTGTTCATACCTATTTGCACATTGCAAAACATCAATTCAAAGCAATTAGGCAGAATAGCTATCTATGCAGGTAGCCCTTATGAGCATAGTTTTGCTCCCCTCAAAGGAATTCCCTTCTCTGGTTCACCAGTATACCTTGGGAGAGATGATTTTGACTCATTTCTTTACCTTTGGTTCTTCCTTTTGCAACTTAGTTCTAAAGTGCTACAACAACACTGTTGATTAAACATACATTTGCACACGTACACACACGTCAGTGGGGGAGTCTTCCAGTAATTTGGACATGTCGTGCACTTCTGTGGAAGTTGCCAGGTGATAATCCAGCAGGAAAGCTTTAGAACATGTAAACTGTCAGAGAAGCCACAGGGTAATCATTAACCTCAGGCGAGCCAGCCTTGCCCCTTACACTCCCGGCAGGCAGTGTGACAGAGCAGGTGGTATGAGGCAGTTATCACCATGCAGAAAGTAGGGAGCATGTCTTAAAAGAAACTGTGGTCTGTAATTATCTGGGGCTGACACTTGCTGAATACCTTCCCTAATGATCCCTGATGCATGTCTTAATGCCTTACTTAGGCAGAAGGTCATCTCCTTTAAAACCATTGCAGGCACCATACCTCGCCGCCAGCTTCCTGTTTCATCACTCCTGGAATATGCTAGTTCTCTCTATTTAGGGTTAACTCTTAAAGATGTACTTAAACTGTTGAAATAGTCTGCACTGATGAGTCTCAGCATTACTTTTAAGATGATGATATTTAGGGAAGGGAAATGATGAGTATTAGATCTTTGAGAAGAATTCTGAGTTCCTGAGAAAAGTGCCCTATAAATTCATGATATAATTATCTGGATCATGTTGTCATTCTTTTCATCTAAACAAGTTTGTAGATGCATGGTTGGAAATAAAACTCATCTTGTGGAATGTAATCCCCAGGGCCATGAGAAATGTGGGTCCTGGAAAGGAAACATGTCTCACTGGCAAAGACTTTGGGGTGTGGGGACTGATGACCTTTCAAGGCCCATGGCTCAGGACAGCAGTGGCACCATCTTTTTCACTTTCCACAGCTAAGAGCCTACTTTGTCACGTATTCATGTCATCTGATTGAATTTTCTGCTGTGACTACCAGGAATTTTTCAATAAGCTTTAGTTGACAGGAAAGAGAAGCAACTCAGGAAGAAAATGTGCATTCTTTCACTCAGCTGTCTTATCGAAACATAAGGATTCTCCTTTGCTAGAATATCTGGATGAACCTCTAGGGAAGAGGGAGGGCAAGCCACAGGAGCAAGTTCTGGTAATCAAAGGTGGGAGTTAAATTGTATTTGCAGGCAGGCAGAACGTGTCATAAGGAAGTTTGGTTGGTTCAGCATCTCCCGGATGTGTTCACGTGTGCAAAATGCACAGTAGGTGGGTACTAAGGTAGAGAGGATTTACTCTGCATATAAAGGAGAGAAGAATTGGAAGTTTCTGAGGGAAATCTGGGAGAGAGGAGAAAGAGTGCAGAGTCTGATACTGCAAGAGGGAAGGGAGAGGTCAAAAGAAGAAGAAAAAAATCTTCCGTGGACGTTTAGCTGAAGAGGATAGCAGAGGCAAAACAATCTGAGGAGTTTCAAGTTGTTTGTTATGGAGTATGGAGTGTCAACCTTTTCACCCACCTTACTAATGAAAATATTAGATTTGCATTGCTCATATATTTGTGTGTGTGTGTGTATCTGAATTCCTGAAGACCACTTAGAGAAGTAGTGAATCCCACTTGCAGGCTTTCTCAGAAACAGAAAAGAAAAAAAAAAAAAGTGTGTGTGTTGATGAACTCCAGAGTAAGAGGATTAGAAAAATGCTACCCTAGAGTTTAAATATTTCTTTCAGTTACTGAACAAAAATTAAACCAAAACAACTTTGTAAGAGGCAAGGAGGACCCTAACTGTGCCAGATAGTATCTGACCTAGGCACTAAAATACCAAGGTGCAATTAAAATGAAGGAACCTGAAGGAAAGGAAGAACAAAGTTATGTTAATTGTTATTACTGTAATTATTAGTAATTATTTTTAAATAGAGTGGTGTTGACTGTCTCCACATAACTATTTCTATGTTGTTACTGTTTTATTTTTAAACTTCTTTTGATTATCTGAATCCCCAGTGTATCTGAACCCAGAGCTCTCCTTTTATCCCTCTAGGGATCTTATGTTAAAGTTGAAATAACAAGCTTGGTTCTATCATGAACTGCCAATTCAAACAAAATGAGAAGAGATCAAATAAGTGATAGCCAAGTAGGATATGTGGACATGTTTATTGAGTTGCATCATATTCTAGTTTTCTGTTGAAGTTCTTTCCTCTGTTTGTCCTTGAGAACTAGGGAAACATCTCTACACATCCTCTACAGAAGCAATGGTCTTAAGACCATTAAGCCTTAAGTGCTAAAAAGTACCTTTGAGATCATTGACTTCTCAATCTGAGCTTCAAACTTTCCTATGCTCTGACTGTCTCAAACCAAAATCTAGCCTTTGAACTCCTTTGGTATTCACAAGGCTGACAATTATATTTTCTGTAAGGTTCTAATTATCAAAAAACAATTATGTAAGCAACAGGATATTCAGTGGTCTTTTCTCCAAAGGCCCAAATTGGAGAACGTACTCAGTCACTTCAGTCCTGTCTGACTCTTTGTGACCCTATGGGTTATAGTCCACCAGGATCCTCTGTCCGTCGTGTTCTCCAGGTAAGAATACTGGAGTGGGTTGCCATGCCCTCCTCCAGCGAATCTTCCTGACCCAGGGCTTGAACATGCATCTCTATGTCTCCTGCATCAGCAGGCGGGTTTTTTTTTTTTTTTTTTTACCACCAGCGCCACCTGGGAAGTCCCAATGAGTGATTTAGAAAACATTCTAAATGAAGGAGTTAGACCTGTTGAGTCTAGGATCTAGATCCTAGAGGAGCTAGATCCTAACCTGTGTCTGCTTGTAATGGACTGTTATACCCACCTACAGGCCTATGTGAAAGAAGGAGTTTGAAAAGGCTTTAGGGAAGATATTTCTTTGGCAATGTCTTCTATGTGTTGCTGGAATGGGGCAAGAAGAATTAAGTATTTTCTTCCTCAGCCTAAGTGAGAAGGCTTTAGGGGAGGGATCGGGTTTCAATGAGCAAAGAGGTTTCCCTAGTTGACATGTGTTGGTCAAGCTCTTGATGTTTAAAGACATGTTACTCAAGTTGTTTTTAACCAGTCTTGTTACTGAACCTGGTTTACCTCTTCCCGTAATACCAATCTCCTGACACTGGGTTGTGGTGTTTGCAGGGCACCAAGCAAGGAGTCCTGGACCACTGGTGCTCGAAAGGCCTGAACTCCTCAGTTGACCTGAGCAAAGCAATTTTAACGGCAAGATGAAGGAGGGGTGTCCCAGGGTATGTGATCAGTTTCATGCACAATTCTGCTTGGTTGATGGTGACGTAACAGCATGGTGTCACAGAGATTAACATTACCAATCCTCAGGCTCCAGTAGGTCTCCTGGTCATCAAGTAGTTAAGTTTTTCCATCCATGGGGATTTTAGTATCTGTGAATCAGTTCAGGAAGTGTGCATCAGGTACTGCTATCTGTTTATTTCTGTGACTGCCATATGGATAATGCACTGTGTCTATTGTTACCTGTTCTCCTTGCCCAACTGCTTCATTTGCTACTACATCTTCACATCCTTTCAGTCATTAATTCTTGAGCCAGGCTTTTGTGACCGAAGGAGGCCTGAGATACTGCAGCTTTTCTACAAACAGGAGGCAGGCAGAGGATATGGAGGGGAGGGGTCTGTCCCGAGAAGGTTCCATGGGTCCCTGCTAGATTTCAGTTTAACAGTGAGAGGCTGTGACTGGACCCGCCCCTTCCTGGTGGCAGATGGAAGTGAATCTTTGGGAACGAGCTATATTTGCTCCAACTCTGTAGCACCAACATGTAGACTTGAAGGGAACTGACTTAGGTCAGTTTGAAAGGTATCCTACCCACAAGGACTGACTAAAGGGGCAAGAAGACCTCAGCAGAGGTGACCACCAGAGGTCCAGATTAGCCTTGAACTGCCAGTTGGAGAAACAGCCTTGTTCAGGGTGAGTGAACTGCAGACAAGGATCCTCAGTGGAAGAGCTACAAGGAGTCTGCTCAAACACTGATGAGACAATCGATCACAGTAACTCCACCAGCCTCACACAGCTTTGTTCACTCTCTGTATCTGATCCTGGAGCCATCAAATGAATGAAGAGAAGAGGAGGGACTGGGAAGAGAGAGGTGGTCAGTCATTCATGCATTTCTGATTTCCAGCCCAGATACGGGGAAGGGAGGGAAGAGAGAGCTTCCAAGAGGATAAGGTTCAGAATTTTTACATTATTGGATGAGGCTTTTAAAATTATTGAGATGAGACTGTTCTTGTGACTAGATGGGGCTAAGAGGCTGGCCCTAGATGCCATTAGTGCTGGGGAGAGAGGGATCCCCTGAGCGTGTTCGAATGGGCAGAGGGACTGTTTTCTTCTTCCCTCCTTTTCACCCTTCCTTCCTTCATTTCCTGCTTTTTTTCTATTTGCATCCTACTGAGTCCAGCTGATTCAATAAATCAGTTATACCTAGACCGATAGTTATCTGATTTCCTTTCACTTCTCAAAACCTTGATTTTATTATTGTCTCTGAAGATAGACACAAAAGTATATTCATTTGTCATATTAAATACCTTCAAGAGTTTGAAAAATAGAATTTATAGGCCCCCTGAAATCCTTTATACTCAAGGTCCAAAATCCCCTAATACTCCAGCCATTTTCTGTACAATGTTCACATCCTCTGCCATCTTCCTCCCAGCTTATTCTAGGTTTGCATCATTGGTATTTTTCTATACCAGTGCCTAAATGCTAGTGGTTTTCACTTGTTTTCCACTGACCATATGTATGATATTGGGGAAGTCCCCGAACATTCCAGTATATTCTTTCCCTTAACTATAAAGTGAGGAACTGGATAGAACTGAATTCTCAGACATTTATCGTGTTAATACTAAATAAGCTATTATTCTGGCCTGAAAGAAGTTCACGGGTCAGAGAGAAATAGATAAATGTTCAACTAATACTGGGATAGAATAGATTGGGATAATACAAAAGGATGTTATCATCATGAAAATATATATTGGCCCTCAAAATATCTGCTGAATAAAATGAGATCTGAGGAGAGATTCATGTTTATTACAGTTCTGCAACTCATTGATTTTTGTACTGGTCCCAGTTTTTAAAGAGTTTCTTCCCTTTGTATTTAGAAATATAATTATTCCTAAGGTATAAGTTATTAGACATATAATGCCTTCTTGTAAATGAATTTAGCCCAATTTCACATCCTGACCATCATGTTAGTGCTAGAGAACTGGAGTATGAAAGGCATTTTGCTGGCAGAGGAGGGCAGGCAAGAAGAGGGAGAAAATGATGCTTCAGTTTAGTTTCTCGGTCGTGTCCAACTCTCTGCAACCCCATGGAATGCAGCACGCCAGGCGTCCCTGTACATCACCAACTCTGGAGTTTACTCAAACTCATGTCCATTGAGTCGGTGATGCAATCCAACCATCTCATCCTCTGTTATCCCCTTCTCCTCCCACCTTCAATCTTCCCAGCAACAGGGTCTTTTCCAGTATGTCTGTTCTTTACATCAGGTGGCCAAAGTATTGGAGTTTCAGCTTCAACATCAGTCCTTCCAATGAATATTCAGAACTGATTTCCTTTAAGATAGATTGGTTGGATCTCCTTGCAGTTCAAGGGACTCTCAAGAGTCTTCTCCAATACCACAGTTCAAAAGCATCAATTCTTCAACGCTCAGCTTTCTTTATAGTCCAACTTTCACACCCATACATGACTATTGGAAGAACCATAGCTTTGACTAGACAGACTTTTGTTGGCAAAGTAATGTGTCTGCTTTTAAATATGCTGTCTAGGTTGGTCATAACTTTTCTTCCAAGGAGTAAGCGTCTTTTAATTTCATGGCGGCAGTCACCATCTGCAGTGATTTTGGAGTCCCCCAAAATAAAGTCTGACATTGTTTCCACTGTTTGCCCATCTATTTGCCATGAAGTGATGGGACCAGATGCCATGATCTTAGTTTTCTGGATGTCGAGTTTTAAGCCAACTTCTTCACTCTCCTCTTTCACTTTCATCAAGGAACTCTTTAGTTCTTCTTCCCTTTCTGCCCTAAGAGTGGTGTCATCTGCATATCTGAGGTTATTGATATTTCTCCCGGCAATCTTGATTCCAGTTTGTGCTTCATCCAGCTCAGTATTTCTCGTGATGCACTCTACATATAAGTTAAATAAGCAGGGTGACAACATACAGTCTTGACGTACTCCTTTTCCTATTTGGAACCAGTCTGTTGTTCCATGTCCAGTTCTAACTGTTTCTTGCTGACCTGCATATAGGTTTCTCAAGAGGTAGGTCTGGTATTCCCATCTCTTTCAGAATTTTTCACAGTTTGTTGTGATCCACACAGTCAAAGGCTTTGGCATAGTCAATAAAGCAGAAGATGTTTTTCTGAAACTCTCTTGCTTTTTTGATAATCCAATGGATGTTGGCAATTTGATCTCTGGTTCCTCTGCCTTTTCCAAAACCAGTTTGAACATCTGGAAGTTCACGGTTCACGTATTGTTGAAGCCTGGCTTGGAGAATTTTGAGCATTACTTTACTAGCATGTGAGATGAGTGCTATTGTGTGGAATGTAACAGAAAGGAGTGAAAAACTATTGTTTCAACCTCCCACATTTTCTAAGGTTCTCCCTTGAGTTCCATACAAATGAACCCCAACTTGCTTGGAGTATTTGTTGCTCAAACATAGCATGTGTTTTCAATGTTTATTCAAAAGTTTGGATAATGAGCTGGAGCTGAGATCAGTTTGACGACTTTCATTCATAAAATGGGAACTAAACAGACCTGTTGGAATCATTCTATGGGAGAATGGAGGGTCTCAAAGAGCTAGAGGTTGGAGTGGTGAAATAAAGAAGTGAGAGAATGTCATAGCTGGGTTTTCCTAAGAAGATTTTGTAATTCTAACCACTTACATGTCACTGATGCTGGCCTGACTTACAAAAAGTACTATACAGAGAATAGTGCAATTTGATATAATTGAATAAAGCATATATTAGGGAAGCAGTTTAAATTAATTGTGTGTAAATGCAGGCAGTCAGAGGAGGGAGAGGTGTTACTATACATGATTAAAATCATTATAGCACAAAGCAACTTTTTTGACACAATGATGTAGTTTGGACATACATAATTAGATTAAAAGCTCAAATGGATGTTTCAATATATATTGGTAGAAAAAAAAAGATATTGTTTGATGAAACTTAGAAAAGAGTTAACTATCATAATCCTCTCCCAAGCAGAATTCATATAGCTCTTGGTACTTAGTAAGTAAAATTGTGATCAATGGGGTCATGAGCTATGCAATGGGTGGCCATGCGTATTATAAGTATGTGATCATGTACATTCCATCGTTCAAGAATGATTATAAATGCAGTCGTATAATGTTATATTTTATATGTGCACCTAATCCTTTTCTCACAATAGATTCTACAAAAGTTAGTTTCTTCATGACTCATGTGAAATAAAACCACTTTTTACTCTACCTTTTATCCTTTTAAATGTATTCAATAACTCTTAAAACAATTACTCAGTTTCTTGATTATTCCCATCTTTTAAGCTTCTTCTTTCACTTTTGTTTTTTCATGTTTATTTTCAGCCTTTTTAATTCTCATCTGAATTTCACCTACAAGCCAATTAGGTGAAAGATGTGAAAGTACCAATTTTATTACGTATTTAACAAAAATATTTGGAGGGATGTCTTTTTCGTGTACAGCTAATTTCAGTCTTATTCAAGATTGATTTTACTTATTGTGCTTTTGGATTTATTACCTATGGATACACAAAAACCCTGATGCTGGGACAGGTTGAAGGCAAAAGGAGAAGAGAGCAGCAGAGTATGAGATGTTTAGATAGCATCACTCACTCAATGGACACAAATTTGAACAAACTTCAGGAGATAGTGTGACAACTGACTCCAGTGTTCTTGCCTGGAGAATCCCAGGGACAGCAGAGCCTGGTGGGCTGCCATCCATGGGGTCGCACAGAGTCAGACATGGCTGAAGCGACTTAGCAGCAGCAGCAGCAGGAGATAGTGAAGGACGGGGAAGCCTGGTGTGCTGCAGTCACAGCAGGGATCACAAAGAGGCAGATATGACTTAGTGACTGAACAACAACAATACCACGCACCTTTTTAATAAAGATCATCTAGCTTCACCCATTAAGGAGGCAATAAGAAGGCAAAAACTTTTATTTTGGGAGAGGTAGGATTTTATTTAAACCTTTGAGAATGAAATTTCTGATGACATATGTGCTTGTGCTTGGTATGCATCTGCTTTAACAGAAATATTGCTAAACTACTCCCATAATTGTATATGTAAATGTTCAGCTATTTTGGCTTCAGTTTTGCCTGAGGTCATAATACAATGATTGCTACCTCTTCCCATGGTCCATACTGAACCATCTGTGTGGGAATTTAAAGGAAGTGGATGTTGGATGGGAAGGGGGTGTTTGACTCTCACCTCAGTGCAATAACAGGAGCTCTAAAGAAGTTGTTCAGAGAGCTTAAGGGACACTGAGGTTGGTGCTTGTTTCATGTCTGAGAAATCTGCAAGGTGAACATCAACTTGAAGATCTAGAGGCACTAGGGCTCAGGGCTACCATTGGAATGGTTAGTATGTGTTGTGGGTTGAATTTCTTCCCTTTTAAAAACTTTGTTGAAGTTCCAACCCCCAGTACCTATAAGTGTAACCTAATTTGGAAACAAGGTCTTGGTATATGTATTCAAGTTGAGATGAGGCAATACTGAATTATGGTGGGCCCTAATTCAGTAAGACTAGTGTCCTTTTAAGAGGAGGAGAGACAGAGACACACAGGAAGATAGTGTTCATGTGATGACAGAGGCAGAGATTGGAGTGATGTATCTATATAAGCCAAGGAATGCCAAGGATTACTGGCAAATACTAGAAGGTACAAGAGGCCAGTAGTGATTTTCCCCTACAGGTTTCTGAGTGGGCATGGCCCTGCCAACACCTTCTTTTGGACTTCTAGTCTCCAGTATTGGGAGACAATATATTTCTGATTTTAATCCCCCTAGTTTGTGGTACTTTGTTACACAATCTTAGAAAATAAAGTGAAAGTCTCTCCGTTGAGTCCAACTCTTTGCGACCCCATGGATTATGCAGTCCATGGAATTCTCCAGGCCAGAATACTGGAGTGGGTAGCCTTTCTCTTCTCCAGGGAGTCTTCCCAACCCAGGGATTGAACCCAGGTCTCCCACACTGCCGACAGATTCTTTACCAGCTGAGGCACCAGAGAAGCTTGGTGAAATAAATATAGCATGTAATTGCATTCTTAATGATAAAAAAGCTTAAGCAGTTTCCCAGGGACAGATTGTGAGCCCTTAGGAGAGAAGAGGTGGTAGAGGGTCATTTTAGATCTTGTTCAAGAGGACTCCTTGAAGAAGCAAAGATTACTCAGCTGAAAGATATTGGTAGTATACAGCCAGATACCCAGAGGCTTAGAAAAGAATTATAAACAATTACTCAAGGAGTACCTGCATTGAGAACTGTTAGTAAAAGCTTTCCTGTGATGAGGGTCTCCCAAGAACCCATGAGTGCTCCCATAAGGGAAAGGGTCTGCTTTAAAAGGCAATACAGAGATACTGGTACCCCTTATATAGCAAGTCTCTTGTCCTTTTTCCTATTTTACCTCCTGTTTAGATCCTAGATAGATGACACATTCATAGTAGCAAGCGGATGGAATAGGTTTTGAAGCACAAAGGAAAAAAAGAAAAGGAGACATTCATTCTACTATTCTCCACTGTAGGTGGTCAATATAAATCAGGGAAGACGCTTTAGCACTAAATTTAATACAGAGTTGGCAGTACACTGAGTAGAACACAGTCATTAAGGTCCCAGAACAGCTCGAGAGGCTGAAGAAGACTTTTTAATTACGTGAGCTTTATCAGAAAAATCATGGGACTTTCCCAAGATTCTAGTGTAAACCAGAAGTATGTGTGGGGGGTGCTGGAGGTCAAAATAATCACCTTTGAATAGATATCTACAGGCAGACAAGAAAAGAATACAATGTTTTCTATTCCACCCTGTGAGTTTTACTGACTCAAGGTGTTAGAAACTTTAAACCCTTTGTAGAAAAAACTTTTTATTTCAGACACA
Organism: Muntiacus reevesi; assembly: GCF_963930625.1. Taxonomy (NCBI): domain Eukaryota; kingdom Metazoa; phylum Chordata; class Mammalia; order Artiodactyla; family Cervidae; genus Muntiacus; species Muntiacus reevesi. Next base: position 51,728,033 of record NC_089261.1, on the reverse strand, counting down.
TTATTTTATTTTATTCTGACAAGAGGTCTCCAATAAAAAAGAAGCAGATACTAGTGTTAAGAACTGAGAGAAATGAATAATGCCCATATTCCACTGATAGTTATTTTGGTTTTCTTTCTCCATTAGTATAATAAGCAGAAGAATTTTTTTTAAGTCATATTTTTTAAAATCAGAAATTCAAACAATCACATTTGACCCAGAAAAGGCAAATAACACTCTAGAAGATCTACCATGTCATTAAACTTGAAGCATTTTTACTCTCTGCTTGAAGATTCTCTTTGACCACTTTTGAAGTTTGGAGCTACATGTTTCTGTTTGTTAATTTTCGGTATCCTCTTGAGTAAATTGTCTACAAACTATCACAGCTTTAGTGAATGCAGTCAGTGTTTTTTACATCATATTTTTCTCAGTTTCTTTAACATTCAATAAATTGCACATATGTAAATATTTGATGTACAATTTGATGTCTTGAGACATGTGTTCACCTTTGAAAACATCACCACAATAAAAGTAACCTATCTATCATTTTCCAAAATTTCCTAATTCCCCTTGTTATCTTTCCCTATCATTCTTCTTTGTGGGAAGATTTTTATTTCGAGTTTGATTTCTTTAGCATATATGGGACTATTCAGGCAATTTTTAAATTAAGTTAACAATTTGTGTCTTTCTAGGAATTTGTCCATTTTATCTAACTTAAAAGACTAATTTGACTCCTAAGGGCACCATAACATTGTAGTTGACTATAGAGATACAGTGTATAACAGAAAAGCTCAAGCTGACTTACACAAAATTTCAATTCTAGTTTTGTTGCTGCTGTGAGATATTAGCGAATGACTGAAGTTATTTAGATGGGGAAACAGTGGAAGCAGTGTCAGACTATTTTTTTGGACTCCAAAATCACTGCAGATGGTGACCACAGCCATGAAATTAAAAGATGCTTACTCCTTGGAAGGAAAGTTATGACCAACCTAGATAGCATATTAAAAAGCAGAGACATTACTTTGCCAACAAAGGTCCATCTAGTCAAGGCTATGGTTTTTCCAGTGGTCATGTATGGATGTGAGAGTTGGACTGTGAAGAAAGCTGAGCGCCAAGGAATTGATGCTTTTGAACTGTGGTGTTGGAGAAGACTCTTGGGAGTCCCTTGAACTGCAAGGAGATCCAACCAGTCCATCCTAGGGGAGATCAGTCCTGGATATTCATTGGAAGGACTGAGGCTGAAGCTGAAACTCCAATACTTTGGCCACCTGATGCAAAGAGATGATTCATTGGAAAAGACCCTGATGCTGGGAGGGATTGGGGGCAGGAGGAGAAGGGGACGACAGAGGATGAGACGGCTGGATGGCATCACCGACTCGATGGACATGAGTTTGAGTAAACTCTGGGAGTTGGTGATGGACAGGGAGGCCTGACGTGCTGTGATTCATGGGGTTGCAAAGAGTTGGACACGACTGAGTGACTGAACTGAAGTTATTTAAGTATTATTCATAAAAATAATATCTTGTACTGGGAATAAATTTCTGGACAGCATTTACAGAGATTCTGATTAATAAATTTGAGGTGGGATTCTGAAATCTCTATAAAGCTCCATATAGGTAATAGTGAGGCAAAACTAGTTCTGGGAACCACTAAACTAGATGATTTCTTAAATTACTTCACTTTAGGGTTATTTATATTGAACTTTAATAATGATAATAATAGCCACCATTCATTGGACACTAAACATTCATTGTGTTAGAAACATTACATACATATCCTCTATTCAGGCAGTCTTTCATGGTGGATCTCATTACCTAATTTTCTAAAAGTTGACATTTCTTTCTTTGAAAAGGCCAGTGATCACAAAGACAGAAATATAGATCAATGGAACAGAATAGAAAGCCCAGAGATAAATCCACGAACCTATGGACACCTTATCTTCGACAAAGGAGGCAAAGATATACAATGGAAAAAAGACAACCTCTTTAACAAGTGGTGCTGGGAAAACTGGTCAACCACTTGTAAAAGAATGAAACTAGAACACTTTCTAGCACCATACACAAAAATAAACTCAAAATGGATTAAAGATCTAAATGTAAGACCAGAAACTATAAAACTCCTAGAGGAGAACATAGGCAAAACACTCTCCGACATAAATCACAGCAGGATCCTCTATGACCCACCTCCCAGAATATTGGAAATAAAAGCAAAAATAAACAAATGGGACCTAATGAAAATTAAAAGCTTTTGCACATCAAAGGAAACTATAAGCAAGGTGAAAAGACAGCCCTCAGATTGGGAGAAAATAATAGCAAACGAAGCAATAGGCAAAGGATTAATCTCAAAAATATATAAGCAACTCCTGAAGCTCAATTCCAGAAAAATAAATGACCCAATCAAAAAATGGGCCAAAGAACTAAACAGACATTTCTCCAAAAAAAGACATACAGATGGCTAACAAACACATGAAAAGATGCTCAACATCACTCATTATCAGAGAAATGCAAATCAAAACCACAATGAGGTACCATTACACGCCAGTCAGGATGGCTGCTATCCAAAAGTCTACAAGCAATAAGTGCTGGAGAGGGTGTGGAGAAAAGGGAACCCTCTTACACTGTTGGTGGGAATGCAAACTAGTACAGCCACTATGAAGAACAGTGTGGAGGTTTCTTAAAAAACTGGAAATAGAACTGCCATATGACCCAGCAATCCCATTCCTGGGCATACACACTGAGGAAACCAGATCTGAAAGAGACACATGCACCCCAATGTTCATCGCAGCACTGTTTATAATAGCCAGGACATGGAAGCAACCTAGATGCCCATCCGCAGACGAATGGATAAGGAAGCTGTGATACATATACACCATGGAATATTATTCAGCCGTTAAAAAGAATTCATTTGAATCAGTTCTAATGAGATGGATGAAACTGGAGCCCATTATACAGAGTGAAGTAAGCCAGAAGGATAAAGAACATTACAGCATTCTAACACATATATATGGAATTTAGAAAGATAGTAATGATAACCCTATATGCAAAACAGAAAAAGAGACACAGAAGTATAGAACAGACTTTTGGACCCTGTGGGAGGTGAGGGTGGGATGTTTTGAGAGAACAGCATCGAAACAAGTATATTATCTAGGGTGAAACAGATCACCAGCCCAGGTTGGATGCATGAGACAAGTGCTTGGGCCTGGTGCACTGGGAAGACCCAGAGGGATCGGGTGGAGAGGGAGGTGGGAGGGGGATCGGGATGGGGAATACATGTAACTCCATGGCTGATTCATGTCAATGTATGACAAAAACCACTACAATATAGTAAAGTAATTAGCCTCCAACTAATAAAAATAAATGAAAAAAAAGAAAAGAAAAAAAAAAAAAAGTTAATTTGGAGGGGAAAAAAAAAAGAAAAGGCCAGTGATGTATCCAAGACCATATGTGGAGTCTACCTAGAAACTGGTAAACTAAGATTTTATTTGTGATCTGGCATCAAAACTGTGCTTTTTCTATTTCATCATGATACTTACAAAAAGACTATATATCCTTAAATGTTTTAATATTGTTGGTCGATGGTATGTTGAAAATGAAAGATTATTTCTAAAGAAAGGATTTTACATACTTTTTAAAAGAAAAGCATGAACAGAAATGGTCAATAGATAAGCAATTGTAAGAAACTAGTATTTTAGTGATTAGTTATTTATACTAGGCTAAGAGCTGTATTCCATGGGGTACACCCCATGCTGCAGTCCATGGGGTCACAAAGAGTTGGATGTGACTGAGCGACCAAACGATAACAACAAAGAGCTGTATTACATTATTTCAGTAATTTTACATATTCTAGAGCTCCTTAGTAAAAAATTTCCCATTATTTAGTGATGTTATAAAGCGAATACATGTATTTACTTGTGTCCTTCACTGTGTTACTGAGTCTGAGCTCGTACTGCTCATTGTACATTAGGCCAATAAATTGAGGGACAAGGTGTTGGGGCAAGAAATAACCACTTCATTTGGAAACCCAGAAGACCGAAAAGATGGTGGACTAATGTTCTCCCAAACCGTCTTACCCAAGGTAGAAATCAGGCTCCTATTGGGAGTTTGGCTGATTGCTGGAGACTCCTTGGTGCTGCGCCAGACCTCGGAAGGGACATGGTGATTTTTTGTTCTTGCAGTTGTACATGTAGTTCTGATCATGATGTTCCAGTAAACCTACACAAAACAAATGCTAGTTCCTGTTCTGCAAAATTCTTTTATCTTTGTTTGAATGAAAAGAGTTATTGGTTTGAAGGTTAAGCCTGGGAGGCAGAACTTTGAGAAAGGATTGTCATGTGTACTTGAGGCTATTGGCAACATACTTGGAGATGCAGAGCCAGCATTGCCAACTGCAGGCAACAGGACACAATGGTTACAGCTGAAGGAATAGATCCAGTGAGAAGTCAGGTTTGTTCTCCTCCATTACGACAATACCTTAAAAAACATGATACCTCATGTCCTTAAGGTGACTTATATGCACTAGGACAGTAGGTGGCCAATATGCTACTGGAGATCAGTGGAGAAATAACTCCACAAGGAATGAAGAGATGGAGCCAAAGCAAAAACAATACCCAGTTGTGGATGTGACTGGTGATAGAAGCAAGGTCCGATGCAATATTGCATAGGAACCAGGAATGTTAGTTCCATGAATCAAAGCAAATTGGAAGTGGTCAAACAGGAGATGACAAGAGTGAATGTTGACATTTTAGGAATTAGTGAACTAAAATGGCTTGGAATGGGTGAATTTAACTCAGATGACTATTATATCTAGTACTGTGAGCAAGAATCCCTTAGAAGAAATGGAGTAGCCATCATAGTCAGCAAGAGAGTCCAAAATACAGTACTTGGACGCAATCTCAAAAACAGGAGAATGATCTCTGTTCGTTTCCAAGGCAAACCATTCAATATCAAGATAATCCAAATCTATGCCCCAACCAGTAATACTGAAGAAGCTGAAGTTAAATGGTCCTATGAAGATCTACAAGACCTTTTAGAACTAACACCTAAAAAAAAATGTCCTTTTCATTATAGGTGACTGGAATGCAAAAGTAGGAAGTCAAGAAACACCTGGAGTAACAGACAAATTTGGCCTTGGAGTACAGAATGAAGCAGGGCAAAGGCTAATAGAGTTTTGCCAAGAGAACACACTGGTCATAGCAAACACCTTCTTCCAACAACACAAGAGAAGACTCTGCACATGGACATCACCAGATGGTCAACACCAAAATCAGATTGATTTTATTCTTGGCAGCCAAAGATGGAGAAGCTCTATACAGTCAGCAAAAACAAGACTGGGAGCTGACTGTGACTCAGATCATGAACTCCTTATTGCCAAATACAGACTTAAATTGAAGAAAGTAGGGAAAACAACTAGACCATTCAGGTATGACCTAAATCAAATCCCTAATGATTATACAGTGGAAGTGAAATATGGATTTAAGGGACTAGATTTGATAGAGTGCCTGATGAATTATTGATGGAGGTTCATTACACTGTACAGGAGACAGGGATGGAGACCATCCCTAAGAAAAAGAACTGCAAAAAAGTGACATAGCTGTTTGAGGAGGTCTTACAAATAACTGTGAAAAGAAGAGAAGCCAAAAGCAAAGGAGAAAAGGAAAGATATACTCATTTGAACGCAGAGTCCCAAAGTAGCAAGGAGAGATAAGAAAGCCTTCCTCAGTGATCAATGCAAAGAAACAGAGGAAAACAACAGAATGGGAAAGACTAGAGATATCTTCAAGAAAATTGGAGATACCAAGGGAACATTTCATGTAAAGATGGGCACAATAAAGGATAGAAATGGTATGGACCAAACAGAAGCAGAAGATATTAAGAAGAGGTGGCAAGAATACACAGAAGAACTATACAAAAAAGATCTTCACGACCCAGATAATCACGATGGTGTGATTGCTCACTTAGAGCCCGACATCCTGGAATGTGAAGTCAAGTGGACCTTAGGAAGCATCATGATGAACAAAGCTAGTGGAGGTGATGGAATTCCAGTTGAGCTATTTCAAATTCTGAAAGTTGATGCTGTGAAAGTGCTGCACTCAATGTGCCAGCAAATTTGGAAAATTCAGCAGTGGCCACAGGACTGGAAAAGGTCAGTTTTCATTCCAATCCCAAAGAAAGGCAATGTCAAAGAATGCTCAAACTGCCTCACAATTGTACTCATCTCACGCACTTGTAAAATAATGGTCAAAATTCTCTAAACCAGGCTTCAACACTACATGAACTGTGAACTTCCAGATGGTCAAGCTGGTTTTAGAAAAGGGAGAAAACAAAGATCAAATTGCCAACATCTACTGGATCATCAAAAAAGCAAAAGAGTTCCAGAAAAACATCTATTTCTGCTTTATTGACTATGCCAAAGCCTTGACTGTGTGAATCACAATAAACTGTGGTAAATTCTGAAAGAGATGAGAATACCAGCCCACCTGACTTGCCTCTTGAGAAATCTGTATGCAGGTCAGGGAGCAACAGTTAGAACTGGATATGAAACAACAGATTGTTTCCAAATTGAAAAAGGAGTACTTTGGTCAAGGCTGTATATTGTCACCCTGCTTATTTAACTTATATGCAGAGTACATCATGAGAAACGCTGGGCTGGTTGAAGCACAAGCTGGAATCAAGATTGCCAGGAGAAATATCAATAACCTCAGAAATGCAGATGACACGACCCTTATGGCAGAAAGAGAAGAAGAGCCTCTTTATGAAAGTGAAAGAGCAGAGTGAAAAAATTGGCTTAAAACTCAGCATTCAGAAAACTGAGATCATGGCATCTGGTCCCATCACTTCATGGCAAATAGATGGGGAAGCAATGGAAACATTGACAGGCTTTATCTTTGGGGGCTCCAAAATCACTGCAGATGGTGAGTGCAGCCATGAAATTAAAAGATACTTACTCCTTGGAAGGAAGGTTATGAGCAACCTAGACAGCATATTAAAAAGCAGACACATTGCTTTGTCAACAAAGGTCCGTCTAGGCAAGGCTATGGTTTTTCCAGTGGTCATGTGTGGATGTGAGAGTTGGACTATAAAGAAAGCTGAGTGCCAAAGAATTGATGCTTTTGAACTGTGGTGTTGGAGAAGACTCCTGAGAGTCCCTTGGACTGTGAGGAGATCCAACCAGTCCATCCTAAAGATCAGTCTGGGTGTTCATTGGAAGGACTGATGCTGAAGCTGAAACTCCAGTACTTTGGCCACCTGATGAGAAGAGTTGACTCATTGGAAAAGACCCTGATGCTGGGAAGGATTGAAGGCGGAAGGAGAAGGGAACGATAGAGGATGAGATGGTTGGATGGCATCATGGACTCAATGACATGAGTTTGAGTAAACTCCAGGAGTTGGTGATGGACAGGGAGGCCTCTCGTGCTGCAGTCCATGGGCTTGCAAAGGATTGGACTTGACTGAGTGACCTGATACTGATATGCACTTGACTGTTTTCATATCTCTTCCCTTCAAGCCTCTCCACTTATCATCCCTTTAGGTTTCTACTAGTTTCTTTTATTTTTTTTTAATTGTTTCTTTATATTCTTATTTAGTTCTCATTTTTTTCCCTTTTCTAAATTCAAGGAAATGTTTATAAGAGGTCACTTCTAGCTGCTGCTTTTTTTTTTTTTTTTTTTACATTTTAAAATACTTGATAGTGTTATTTCCCATGAGAAATGGGTACAGATATTGATATTATCCAGGTTTGGAGACAGTGAATGAGGATTTTATGGATCAGACATAAAAAAACAGGTTTTAACCATGTGATTCAGATAAAGTAGAATATATCTGTGTTCCAGAGATTCTGTCAAGATTCTAAGGCAGAATAAAATTAACAAAAAATGAAAAATAAGCTTTTTTTACTCTGTCAAATTAAGAAAAAAGTTTGTAATCCCTCAGGTAACATGCTTTGAGTATTTTGGAAGGAATGCTTTGGATTGAGGTCATTGATTTAAATTCTATCCATTTCCTGGCTCTCCCACCCAGTTGCCTTTGTCTCCCCTTTCCCTCTTTTTAATTGGAACTTTTCTCAAACTTGAGTTGATCTGAATGGAGTTACAAAGTGAAATTAACCAATTCCCTTGAAAGAAGTAGGGGTTGCAATACTTTAGAAAGCTTGTTAATTTCACTTTTTTCTGTCTGCCTCCCAGCTCTGCTCCCAGGCCTTACTGAGAACCCTGGAGAAGGGAAATTAACAAGCCCCCTGAAGCTGAACCACTTCAGCCTTTCAAGGGAATTGGTTAATTTCACTTTGCTGCTCCATTTGGAGCAGCTGGGGATACTGGTCTTGAGGGAAATAATAGGATCTAGTGCTTGAAATCCCTTTACATTTTTAAAATAAAATTCTACTAAGTTTGCTTGTCAAACTCGAAAATGGTGTTCACCATGTGTCTGCATTTATACACTGGCACATTCTCTGTTTTTCTTCAGTTTTTCGTTTCTTAAGCCAGTTTGAGACAATCTTCAAAAAATTTTTGATTCTGAATACTTTCCAAATACATTCTTTACTCAATGTCCAATTACATTTATCAGTAAGGAACAAATAGTTAAAATATCTTTCCTAGCATGATTTTGAGTACCCAGGCTTTACCCAGAGGGCATCATAGGAAGGAATAGGATGGCCCCTGGAAGCTCTTAAAAATCCTCATTCTTGAATTCTTTTAACACTTGTGTAATATTAGCAAACTTTTAAATTCACAACCCACTATTTTCTGAGGTTAATAAATTCATTGAACATCAACAGTTTTAAAATACACTCTTGGGGCATCCCAGGTTAACCTCTTTATATTCTGAATACTAACCATTTAAAATTCTTCTCTGTTCTTCTCAAAAATGTTTTTATGATGGAGATTCATCTTGTGCCTGGTGATTACTAAGTTTTCCAATTGTGGAGAAGTTGCATAAAAATCTACTCAGAGTTCTCAAATGAATTGTTTTTTGTCTTTCTGTGTATGACCCTTCAATTATTTCCAGAAAAATGAGAACAAACTTGAGATGAGCTTGCAAAAGTTAACATTCAAAAATATCACAGTGTTTAACATAACTCTCATATTACCCATAGGCATTCCTGACAATCAGAGGTAGATGCTTATTTTCAAAATTAATTTACATGCATTTCTGTGGATCATCATTTGCTATTGAGTGCTACTGCGTTGTGAATATATTTAAAAATATTCCTTTTGAAAATCATAGAAAACTCTGGTTTTTGACATCAGAGCTTCTGACAAGTAAATCTGTTCTCATTATCTCAACATCTATCTCAGCTTGTAAAAAATCTTGCAGGTTTATGATGCATCATGGTATCCTTCACTACTTCCTCTAGTTCTTCAACGTAAAGCTGCCACTTATTCTGAAACACACTTGATAAGATTGTCTTATAGACCCAATGCACTTGAACAGAACACTATTACAGACACTAATGTCCTTTTGCTGCAGCTCTTCTCTACCTGGGCTAGAGTATTATGCTTGAGAGTTAGAAGAATGAGCTACAGATATACTCTGCACCAAATTACCTTTCACTCCTAAAGGGTTATAGACTTAAATATTAAAAATTCACTCTAATGTGAATGAAGGAAAAGTGCTGTTTTTGCACTTTCTCAAATGAGGCCATAGTCTTCCACCATCTACTATACTATCCTTACTAAGCGGGCAATAAGAATAATAATAAACCATGGTTCATTTTAGATGTTAGCCCACATCCAAATACCTGAATGACCTTCTCTCAAAGCTGTTTTAAATAAATGGTGTATAAAATACACACCGAGAGAGTCATAAACGACTAAGGTGATATTTGAAGCCTTATGGGAGGTACTCATTTCAAAAATTCTATGCTCTGTCACCTCTAATGATCTCGGGCTCTTTATTTAGCTGAGAGTTGGCTTTCTAATGAATAAATGCCCTAACTAGTATGGATGGCATTCTTAGTATGGTCATATATTTTGGAAGGGGGGATAGGAAAGAAACTTAGGTAAGAAGAATGTGTAAGAGAAGTAAAGTAATCCCTGGGAGATGGAGGGTATCCTCGTCCCTGTCAGAGTGATGATACATTTAATGGATTGGGGGCGCCTGTAGTGACTGCCAGTTCATGAATGAAGCCTGACATTTTGTGCCCCATAACTTTGAAGAGGCATCTTAGTATTTGCTGGACTATAACTCTGAGCACATAGACCAGCCCATAATCAGTGTGTGTGTATACGTACTTTCCTGTCAGTTCTAGAAATCTGGAGGTTCCTTGAGATTAGAAAACAATGCTGGACCCATTACAGGTATTCCAGGAAGTGTAACACTGTGTGGCTCCTAGACTTTTACGACTATCTTGAATTCCTTGGTCTGGAAGAAGGGGAAATAACTTATAAATAGTTCATTGGGTTTCCAATGGTTATCTTCGGCCAGGAATTGCTCCCATGGAGTAAGTCTTGGTGGAGTTTAGAACACCTTTGTGTTACCAGTATTGACCCACAACCTTAGAATCTGCAGGATGATCCTGGGATCTTGTTATGAGTTTAATATAAACAGTTCAGCAGAGTCATGATCATCTAAGACAGGAAATAAGAGGGACCTCAATTATCATTCTCTCTGACTCAGTTGGCTTGGGTCATGGAGTGAAGGATATTGTGACTCCTGAACAACTCTATTCCTATGGAAGCATTTCTTCTTTGCACTTGAAGCAAATTTTGGGAACTAGGGGCTACAGCTTATGTTAGCAACTTTAAGCACACTTGAAAAATTATATTTGATATATCTTGGGGCCTTGAAGGTAGCCACATACCATTTTAAAGCACATTATGCCAAATGATATGACTCTAATTATACCTGGAGGAATTAGTGGCTTTTTATCATCAGAGACATTTGCCTTTATACTATCTAGGGATGCCAGACTAATCATGAAGCACAAATGGCATGTTATAATTGCTTTAATAAAGTTCCATTTGACTTATTTGTCACCTCGGCACAGAGCAGACCTGCATGCATATTTTTAGCATAATCTATTAAACTTGTTTCCAGCATCTTTCAGAACTCTTCTTTTTAAAAGTCTGCATAATGTTTTTATTTACTTCAGAAGACAGGAAGTTAGAAAAGATAGCTTCTGGGAAATTCTTTCCATGTATAGGACTTCAGATCCAAATGGTAATTGCCAAGCTAATGTTACACATCCATTTCAGAATCCTGCTATTTTGTTGATTTATAGGAAGAAATGGGTAGATAGCAAATGGTTCAACCATGCACTTTGTTTTCCACACTGATTCATGTTTGTAGACTGTATTGTCAGGAAGATGAAATCAGGGATCTGACAAAATATTGTTCAGAGAATCTTTAATTCACAAGTGACGAGAAGGGAAGAGTTAAAGGAGTTTTTTGTATGCTGAATAGTGCTTTTCACTGAACAGCTCTACATTGTCTGGGAGCAACAGCCCTTGAATATTAAAACAGAATCATTTTGTCTTGTCCTGTTGCCATGGAAGATGAGACAGTGAATTTAGAAAAGCAGACAGGAAAAGCCAGGAAGAAATTAGATAGATTGCATATTTATAGGCAGTTTGCCCAGTGGTATTCTTTCTTGCCCAAACTGAGTGTGTGTGTATAGGAGAGGAGCAGGCCAAGCAAGCATTCCTTGTAGTGTTTTGAAGACAGATTAGAGCTCTCCTTATTGTCCATGAGACAGTGTAGGCTGGGGAGCCATGGTGGCATGGGACTAGTAGGTTCAATTCAGTTCAGTCAACCCCTCATTCATGTCCAATTCTTTGCAACCCCATGGACTGCAGCACGACAGACCTTCCTGTCCATAAGCAATTCCTGGAGTTTACTCAGACTCATTTCCATTGAGTCGGTGATGCCATCCAGCCATCTCATCCTCTGTCATCCCCTTCTCCTCTTGCCCTCAATCTTTCCCAGCATCAGGGTCTCTTTCAGGTGGCCAAAACTATTCGAGTCATCAGGTGGCCAAAGTATTGGAGTTTCAGCTTCAGCATCAGTCCTTCCAATGAACACCCAGGACTGATCTCCTTTAGGATGGACTGGTTGGATCTCCTTGCAGTCCAAGGGACTCTCAAGAGTCTTCTCCAACACCACAGTTCAAAAGCATCAATTCTTTGACACTCAGCTTTCTTTATAGTCCAACTCTCACATCCATACATGACTACTGGAAAAACCATATCTTTGACTAGGCAGAACTTTGTTGGCAAAGTAATGTGTCTGCTTTTTAATATGCTGTCTTGGTTGGTCATAACTTTTCTTCGAAGGAGCAAGCTTCTTTTAATTTCATGGCTGCACTCACCATCTGCAGTGATTTTGGAGCCCAAAAATATAAAGTATGCCACTGTTTCCATTGCTTCCTCATCTATTTGCCATGAAGTAATGGGACTGGGAAAGACTAGAGATCTATTCAAGAAAATGAGAGTTACGAAGGGAACACTTCATGCAAAGATGGACACAATAAAGGACAGAAATAGTATGGACCTAACAGAAGCAGAAGATATTAAGAAGAAGTGGCAAGAATACCAGAAGAACTGTACAGAGAAGATCTTCATGACTCAGATAATCATGATGGTGTGATTGTTCACCTAGAACCAGATATCCTGGAATGTGAAGTCAAGTGGGTCTTAGGAAGCATCATGATGAACAAAGCTAGTGGAGGTGATGGAATTCCAGTTAAGCTATTTCAAATTCTGAAAGATGATGCTGTGAAAGTGCTGCACTCAATATGCCAGCAAATTTGGAAAACTCAGCAGTGGCCACAGGACTGGAAAAGGTCAGTTTTCATTCCAATCCCAAAGAAAGGCAATGCCAAATAATGCTCAAACTACTACACAATTGCATTCATCTCACACACTAGTAATATAATGCTTAAAATTCTCCAAGGCAGGCTTCAGCAATACATGAACCGTGAACTTCCAGATGTTCAAGCTGGTCTTAGAAAAGGCAGAGGAACCAGAGATCAAATTGCCAACATCCACTGGATCATCAAAAAGCATGAGAGTTCCAAAAAAACATCTATTTCTGCTTTATTGACTATGCCAAAGCCTTTGACTGTGTGGATCACAATAAACTGTGGACAATTCTGAAAGAGATGGGAATACCAGACCACTTGGTCTGCCTCTTGAGAAACCTGTATGCAGGTCAGGAAGCAACAGTTAGAACTGGACATAGAATAACAGACTGGTTCCAAACAGTCCGGACACAACTAAGCGACTTTACTTACTCAGAAATGCCGATGATACCACCCTTATGGCAGAAAGTAAAGAAGAACTAGAGAGTCTCTTGATGAAAGTGAAAGAGGAGAGTGAAAAAGTTGGCTTAAAACTCAGCATTCAGAAAACTAAGATCATGGCATCTGGTCCCATCACTTCATGGCAAATAGATGGGGAAATGGTGGAAACAGTGTCTGACTTTATTTTTCTGTGCTTCAAAATCACTGCAGATGGTGATTGCAGTCATGAAATTAAAAGACGGTTACTCCTTGGAAGGAAAGTTATGACCAACCTAGACAGCATATTAAAAAGCAGAGATATTACTTTGCCAACAAATGTCCGTTTAGTCAAGGCTATGGTTTTTCCAGTGGTCATGTATGGATGTGAGAGTTGGACTATAAAGAAAGTCGAGCACCAAGGAATTGATGCTTTTGAACTGTGGTGTTGGAGAAGACTCTTTGGAGTCCCTTGGACTGCAAGGAGATCCAACCATTCCATCCTAAAGGAGATCATTCCTGGGTGTTCATTGGAAGGACTGATGTTGAAGCTGAAACTCCAATACTTTGGCCACCTAATGCAAAGGGCTGACTCATTTGAAAAGACCCTGATTATGGGAAGGATTGAAAGCGGGAGGAGAAGGGGACAACAGAGGATGAGATGGTTGGATGGCATCACTGACTCGATGGACATGGGTTTGGGTGAACTCTGGGAGTTGGTGATGAACAGGGAGGCCTGGCGTGCTGCGGTTCATGGGGTCACAAATAGTCGGAAATGACTGAGCAACTGAACTGAACTGATGCAACTGGATGCCATGATCTTAGTTTTCTGAATGTTGAGCTTTAAGCCAACTTTTTCACTCTCCTCTTTCACTGTCTTCAACAGGCTCTTTAGTTCTTCCTCCCTTTCTTCCATAAGGGTGGTATCATCTGCATATCTGTGTTAGTGATATTTCTTCCAGCAATCTTGATTCCAGCTTGTGCTTCATCCAGTCCAGCATTTCTCATGATATACTCTCCATATCAGTTAAGTAAGCAGGGTGACAATAAACAGACTTGATGTACTCCTTTCCCTATTTGGAACCAGTCTGTTGTTCCGTGTCCAGCTATAACTGTTGCTTCTTGACCTACATACAGATTTCTCAGGAGGCAGATCAAGTGGTCTGGTATTCCCATCTCTTTCAGAATTTTCCACAGTTTATTGTGATCCACACAGTCAAAGGTTTTGGCATAGTCAATAAAACTGAAGTAGATGTTTTTCCTGAATTCACTTGCTTTTTCGATGACCTAGCGGATATTGGCAATTTGATCTCTGGTTCCTCTGCATTTTCTAAAACCAGCTTGAAAATCTGCAAGTTCACAGTTCATGCACTGTTGAAGCCTGGCTTGGCGACTAGTAGCTAACTGTGTACATGTAGGATCTGGCCTTTTCGAGTATTGCCAGGTGCATATACTGCATCAACTTAGAGGCACTGCAAATTCCTTTTTGTGTTACTGTGGCCTTTCTTACCTTAGGCCACATTTTGTCTTAGGAAAAGACATGATAAAAATTGTTTTATCTCTTTGGATCAGAAGTCTTTCTCTATGTTTTGCCTTGCTAAGTGGTAAGTCACTTCAGTCATGCCCAACTCTTTGTGACCCTATGGACTGTAGCCTTCCAGGCTCCTCTGTCCATTGGATTCTCCAGGCAAGAATACTGGATTGGGTTGTCTTGTCCTTCTCCAAGTGATCTTCCAGACCCAGGAGTCAAAACTGCATCTCTTACATCTCCTGCTTTGGCAGATAGGTCCTTACCACTAGCACCACCTGAGAGACCCATGTTTACCCTTAATAAAACATAAGTTCAAGATCTCCGTGCTTTACAAAATTAACAGTTTATTTCTCACTCTGTCCACTGTAAAAAATTAATAAACACAAAGCTCAGTTTAATAGAGTTGGGAGCCCAGAAAGGGGATGTCTCATGCCCTGAGTTGATAGCAGAGTCCAACAGAAAGAAAGACTCCTCTTCTTTCCTGGCAAGGGCTGAATCAATGAAAATCCATGAACTTTTTGTTTACTACAGCCCTACCAACTTCCTTTTCCCCTCTATAAATAATTCTCCTTTCCTTTCTGGGGGGGAATATGCATGTGGCTTGCCACAGTTGCACACCCCAAATTTCAGTCCTCTGCCGATCTTAATAAACTTATCTTTGCTACAGAAATATTTGTTTCTGGTCTATTTATCTATTTGTTTCTGCTCAAGACTATGTAGGTTCCAGAAGAGTTGTGACTCTCTATCACAGAGTTTCTTCATTTGTGGCTCCAGACGAATAAAGAAAAGGCCTTAGTCTTGTGGTGGGGGAAACAGCAGTGATGGAGCCAAGCGATGGCACTTGCAGCATCTGCCCAGGTTTTGTCCCCATTACTTTTACTTACATTGCATTGGCCATAGTAAGTTATTGTGTTGGCCAGAAGTTTCTTCAGGTTTTATATACCACCTTACGGAAAACCCAAATGAACTTTTTGGCTAACCACATACATGGTCAAGTGTAATGTAAATGAGGTGGCAGTGAAGTATGTCTTTCCCAAAGAGAAGCGCTGCAAGTCACATGGCAAAAGATAGACATGTTAGGAAGAGGAATGAAAGTGAATCATTGAGATGGATAGTGCCATTTTCAACACTCCAGTCTGTCATGAAGGTTTTTGGAAGTAATGTGAAATACTTAAGAGGCCATTGGTCTTTCTTCCTAGGACTGGAAGTAGATAGATAGCAGTTATTGCCAAACTTTAGAGTTCATAAGAATCACCTGAATAACTGTTAAAAATGCAGTGTCTCAATTCCCACTTCCACCCTGTATCCATTCTTACTTTTAACATGGTGGGCTTGCAGTGGGGCCAGGAGTCTGCATTTCAGAAACATCTTGGTGATGTGGCACCCACCCAGGTGACCTCTGCCTCTTTGTCTTCAGCCATGTGTTTATTTTAAAGTGTGTAGCTGTGAGGTAAGAAAAAAGGTATCAAAGAGTTTTGATACCAAAACTCTGATACCAAAGAAGGTATCAAAGGTAGCAAAGAGTTTCTATAAATTCCCAGTCCTCAGTTTTCAATACTTTCACAGAGATACATGACTTTCCTTGATCCCAAGCATTCTCACATACTTCTTCTTTTCTAGAATCTTCTTTTTCCCTCCTTGTCACTTGTGAACTCCTACTAACCCTATAGATCTAAGCTTAGAAATATTTCTGTCGCCAAGCCCTTCTTGACCATCAAGATTGCAGTTAGGTGCTCATCCCATCTACCCCCGTGATAATTTATGCTTCACCTGTTGTAGCACTAATACATCCGAAATGGAATGTCTTCTTAGATACTTTTAGCACTAGCTGAAAGCTCTCTGAAGATGGGCATTTTGTTGTTGTTATTTTTGTGTCTTTAGAGCCTAGCACAGAGTGGCGCGTAACAGGGTACCAAGGTGTATTTTGGTGAATTATGAATCAATAAATGAATGGGTAATATAGTCTGTATATATCCTTGCATGATAATGAGGTTAACTTGAACTTATTCTAATAAATTCACAATGAACTTGAATTTGGAGGCACACATTCAGTTCCAAGGAGCTGCTACATCAGTAGAATATTCAATACTGCTTTTTGTGATAAAATTTGACATTGGAGATTACATTAAAATTGATGTTAGTGTTTGTACAGATATTTTTCAACATTAAACACATGACGGAAAATATTGCTACAAGTTAACAAATTAAGTAGTTGAGGAGTGATAATACAATCAAAACAAGTAATAGAAACTTTACTATGTGTTCAGGGGGGAATATGTATTCAAATAAACATAAATATAAGTTGAATCTACTTTCAACTTATCATCTACCTTCTAGAACTATAAATGGTAATAATTTATTAGTGACCTAAAAAATCCTCAATCCAACCTCCAAAGAGCATAAAAATTCCTAAAATAATATCTATGTAAAGTAGTCCTTTAGCCACAATTTTCATTCCTCAGAACTATTTCAACACCTTACAGTCATTAGGAAATTCCAGTTAGTAATAATAATGACATTAATAGCTATCTTACCTGAGGTTCTAATCTGTGCTGAGCACTGTACTGAATGTTAAATATACATCCTGTAAATTAGCTTTCAAAGAAACTATAGGAAGTAGGTATTAGTTATTATCTTCATTTTACTAAATAGTAATAGCATGCATACAAGAGCCAGGGCAGAGAGAAATTAAATCAGAAGTCCAATGTCAATAGCTAGCAATTACATTCTTTACATTCTTCTCTCAGTGACTGCAAGATACAAAGCATTTCTTATAGAAGATTATGCAGCCTCTCAAAGAATGTATATCCTTATATTTAGTTGTAATCTTTTATTTCCCCAACTTCATAGATTCATTTCAGCTTTTATTCTTTCAGAGTATCCCAGAAAAAAAAAAATCATCCCTCTGTCTCAGCCCAGTTATTTAGAAATTTGAAATACTTTTCATATACCTTCTAATACATTTCTTACTAAACATAAAGATTCATTATAGGTTAAGTTGTGTCCTTCCCAAATTCATGTGTTGGATTCCTAACCCTAGTACCTCCCCACATTCATGTGCTTCTTTTTTGATGACAGGGTATTTACAGGAGTAATGAAGTTAAAGTAAGGTCATTAGTGTGGACCCCAATCAAATATAACTGATGTCCTTATGAAAAGGGGAATTTGGACATAGGAATGTGCATAGAGAGATGATGATGTGAAGATACAGGAAGAAGAGAGACATGGAACAGATCTTTTACTCAGTCTACAGAAGGAACCAGGTCTGCCAGCCCCTTGATTTCAGATATCCAGCTTCCAGAGCTATGAGAATATCCTCAGTTTGTGATACACATTTTGTTATGGCAGCCTTCCCAGACTAATACAGCATCCATGAATTCTTCGATTATCTTTTATATCACTATTATCCTATGGCCTTTGACCACAGTCATTCTGGTGTATCAATGTCCTTCTTGGAATTTGATGCCAAGACTAAACACTTTATTTTAAATGTGGTCTGACGAGTGGACAGAAGAGAGTGGAAACATGAGCAATGTTTTCCCCTTTTTTTGTAGTTACTGTTCCTCTATTAACACAAACTAAGTTGCATTGAGTTTTGTGGGGTTTTTTTGAGTTTTTAAAACATTTATTTTAATTGGAGGATAATTACTTTACAGTGTTCTGTTGGTTTCTGCAATACATCAACATGAATCAGCCATAGGTGTACAAATGTCCCTTCCCTCTAGAACCTCCCTCCCACCTTTCACCCCATCCCAATCCTCTAGGTTGTCACAGAGTTTTAAGAGCTCAAACTGTTGGCTCACAGTGAGCTTCTGCTTTTTAGATACACAAATGATGCTTTGAAATCATGTGGAAGGGAATTTTTCTCCATGAAGTCAGTCACTAATTCATCATAAGAAACATAGTTTGAGGGGGAAACAAATCCTACTTTTCTCCTCTGTTCTGTTTGATGCAGAAATGACAGTATGTCTTTTGTAATGTATCTTGTTTCAGACCACTAGATTAGGGATAATCTAAATAACCATGTGCTTGGAAATAACAAATACAAATACAAAACTTTTCAGAAAAAAAGGAAGAAATTTGTGGAAAAGAGTGACTGGTAAGCAGAAGTATCTTCCACAACTGTTAGAGGATTCTTTCAATAAGCATTTTAAAGGAGCATTTCTCATTAAATATGTATTCAACAATATCAGAGTGGAAGTTGACTAGGTGTTCTTAAGTATTATCTTTCCAAGCAAATGATTACTGTTGAGCAGATATGTATAAATCATGATGTTGACCCTCTCTTTGTAAATAATGTACCTTGGGTTGTTTTCATAAGAGCAGTAATATATATTTTCCTCTAATCTGTCCACATTATTTGTATGCTCACAATTATATATGTTATACAAATATATACATAAACATGTGTGTGTACATAACAACACAGAAATAGGACCATATTTTCAGGAACAGTTTTTTCCCTCTTGTAAAACAAGATAACTTACATGAGTATCAAGAATATGACTGAATTAATACCACAATTTAAATAAAATAGCTGACCAAATTTCAGTTACATTCTACATAGAAACATCTATGGAATACAGGCTTTATTTTTACAAACATATTCACATATCAAGGACATAGAGTTTGAGCATATTTTATACAAATTTGGGATACTGTGAAATAGCATGTTAATAAAGTCTCACGAATATGAACTAATGCAAATCTAAGCTTTTTTCCCCCCAAACTTTCCAGAATTGCATTATTTGCAAGCCGGTGTTGGAAAACACATTTGAACGAGTTGAATAAACTGAGTTGATGTTGCTGTCACAAGTAATGTCACCTTATCTCTGGCACAGACCCCTGCCATCCCTGTTGGTCTCCTGTGAGCCACACTGTTGGTGATAAGTCAGTGCTTTTGTACTTCCCTAAGTGAATTGGGGGACTTTTCTGGTGTTGTTTTAACATTCCCTGTGACACTTTAAGAGCTCTTTTGCATCTTATAACAATGTTATACAAGTTTTTACTAAGTAGTAAAGCTTATGCTAACACTGAAAAACCCTGCTGAATATCAATAATGCAATAATGGAAAGAAAATTAGATGTTATATAAGGTGTACAGAGGGATCTGGCTGTGGCACTAGTGGTAAGGAACCCGCCTGCCAATGCAGGAGATGTAAGGGATGTGGGTTTGATCCCTGGGTCAGGAAGATCCCCTGGAGGAAGGCATAGCACCCCACTCCAGTACTCTTGCCTGGAGAATCCCGTGGACACAGGAGCCTGGCTCTCTGGAGTCCATGGGGTCACAGAGTTGGACATGACTGAAGCAGCTTAGCACAGCACAAAGTGTCCAGAAGTTCATGGCAGATAGCCTTCTCATATGGCCTCCAGTGGTCCCCAACTCCTGGTGTTCGTATCCTTGGGTAATCTCTTCCTGCTGAATGTGGGCTTGGACCTAGCAACTCACTTATAATTAATAGAATATGGCAAAAGAGACATCACTTCTGAAATTAAGTTGCAGAAGACTGACTTCCTCCCTGCTGTCTCGCTCTCACCTCCTCTCTCTCTCCCCCAACTCTTTTTCTTACTTAAACCTGTTTTGGTGATGCAGGCTGCCAAGTTAGGAGCTTCCATACATGGACGCCCGTAAGGTAAGGAATGGAGAGCAGCCTGTGGCCAACAGCGAGTGAGGAACTGAGGCCCCCGGTCCAACAGCCTGTGCAGAACTAGCTTCTGCCGACAACCATGTTCTAAGTGAGTGTAGAAGCAGGTACTTCCCCATTCGAGCCTTGAGATGATTGGAGCTCCTCTTCTCTTCACATATTGATTGCATCTTGATGGTCAAAGGCCCTGAGTCTGAGAACCCTACTGAGCCATGCTCATGTTCCTAACAAACAGGAACTGTGAGATAACAAATATTTTGTTTTAAGCCACAGGTTTGGGGGTAATTGGTTATGCAGCAATAAATCACTAATTCAATGGATAAATCGTCACCATGTTTTGTTCTGTTCTTATTGTGGGAAAGCAAACTCTTATTGTAGGAAAAAAAAAAAAAACACACCTGAATCAGCCATCTCTTGCCCCTTCAGCAGAAATAGTTCTGGGTAACTTAAGTTGAAAGTGTTTCTATATCTGTAGGAATGCAGTGCTTCATTCTGCCCGTCCTTAAGATCAGAAGTCTCAGATGTTTAATTCATATGCTAGCCTTCTGAGGTCAGGATTATTATCCCTATTTAGAAGATCTAGAAATCCAGGGAAGAAGGTTGAGTCATTTATCCCAGGTCACGGGAGGGATCAGTGTCTGAGCTAGGATTACAGTTCAGAAAGCCTCAAGAATCCAAGACCTATGCTCAGACTGCACTTATTTCAAGTTGCGTTGGCCTACTTAATAAGTCCTCCCTCCCTCATCCTGCCCCAGCACCCTCTGTTGAGTTATTTTAGCTCTGTCAGCAAATGGGAAAGATGTCTACAGTCTAGAAAATACACCAGATATTGGCTGGTTGCAGTTGGGCTCCAATATAGCTTAACTGGCAGTTTCTTTTAAGAAACTGGCTTTCATAGAGGGAAATTTCAGAAGTTTTTTTTCCCATGTAAAGATATGAAAACGACTTAGGTGACCTTCATTAGTCTTCATCTTGTGCATCAGAACTCTAATGATTTAGTGGGAAACAGGAGCAAAGGAAGTTGCATAATAATGGAAAATAACACCAATAGGATTTTGCATAGCTTTAGGAATATATGCTGATATCTGGCTTTCTATTTAAAATTCTTCCCAACAAGGGCCTCTTTATTCACCATCTACATTTATTTTGATTTCCAGGGTTGTTTGAGGCATAATTTAGAGAGAGGAAAAGGTTGCTGTGTGTGTGTATGCACACATGTTTGGTGTTATTGTTAATATTATTAAAAGTAATGAAGTTCCTGGGCATGTGTGAAAGTGAAAGTGAAATTCTGGGGGGAAAAAAAAAAGAAAGTGAAATTCTGAGAAGTATTTTTAGAGTACTAGACTTACAGGCAGAATATCTGGGCTTGCCTTTGCATTTTTGCCAGCTCTGTGGGCTTGAGAAAATCAGTTATACTCTCTGAAGGTAAAAGGACAAACCGAACTGTTCTTTTCTGGTTTAGAGTTCAGAGTGATGGGAAAGATGGATCGATGCATTACTAGCTATGGGACAGTGTAAGTCATGCTATATGAGAGTTATGAATGAAGTGTTCAGGGAGCCAGGAGGGAGGGACATTTGAACCCAGTCTTGATATTCACTGCATACAGTAGAGCAAGTATTTTAATTAGAAAGCCATGGCCTGTGTGAGAAAGGATAGGTCCTGGATGACCAGACCATTTCAGTGACCAGATATCCTGAAGTAATTTACAGTAGATAAAAAGGAGAGTGAGGAAGAGGACGAGTCTGAGCCAGGATACAAGTCTAGACTATCCTGTGAGAAGAAACAGCTGCTCATGAATCCCACCATGTATTCATTCTTTCAGGTTTGTAATTCAGGCACCATGATGGATATTTAGCAGAGACACAGAAGTGAAGACTGAATGCCGCTTAGAGGGGACCGTCAGTATGGCCGGCAGAGTGGTTTGAAGATAAGCAAGGAACCAGGCAATTACAGAGCAGTAGTGAGGACCAGGAAAGGTGAATGAAGGGGGGCACAGAGGCAGAGAAACAAGAAGACGGGTGCCTCAAAAGTATAGAGTCAAGAAACGAGAGCCCTTCTCTAGGTTGTTCTCGGAGCTTTGTGGCGATCTTACTTTTCCATCTCATCTCAGCGTTGTGGAAAACGTAAGATACCATAGGCCTGTGATACATGGTAGGGGTGCCAGTAAAGAGGGATTCAAATAGAAAAATAGGCAGCAGCTCTTACTGTAAGTTATAGAGAGACACCTCAGAATTCAGACCGCATGATGCTATGCCCAGAACCTTTCATTGCTTAGCATCAGGAAAATTGAACATTAATTTTTTTAATTAAGGAAATGGCAACCCACTCCAGTATTCTTGCCTAGAGAATTCCATGAACAGAGGAGCCTGGCAGGCCATAGTCCATGGGGTTGCAGAGAGTCAGACACCACTTAACGACTAATACTTAAACTTCATGATGTTTGCCTGTTTCAGTCGCTTTATGGGTCACAAAATAATTCATTATTCTCATCAAATTAATTGTAAACTTAGAAACTAAGAGATAAGTTGAGAGAGGGACTTGGGAGAGTTGATACTGAAAGGAAGAAGAGATGATAGGAAAGAGAATGCTGGCATTCAGGCAGGCAGACATATGTTTATTATAATGAGCCATATATACATGACTCACTGTTAAAAAAATTAAAGTACTCAAGCCTTTGAGTCTATTTTATATAGTCAATTATGAAACCTGCAGTTATTTTCAATATTTATTCTTCTCAATATTATCTTCTATTCTTCAAAATTCCTTATCTCCTCTATATGACTTTTTAAAATAACTTTATACTTTTCCCACTTCAGAGTTACAATTTCTTTGAAGAAAGCATATATTATTTATGGAGCAAAAACAATTACAATGGTGAGAAGCTCATAAATCTATAAATCTCTGATATTGATAGAGTGCATTGTTTTAACCAATAGAATAATTAGAAGAGGCACGTTTTTATCATCAGGTCTTAATTTAACAAATGAAAGTTCAGTTGTCTGGATTAAGTAACTGACAATTTCTTAAATGTATGTGTATTTATCATTCAAATTCCTTATTAAAATCTTAAAATATTTGAGATATATTTTTCTTCAAATGATGATAAAAGTGTAAATCAATCCCACTAAAGTCCATATCCACTAACATTTGCACACTCTATTTATCATACTATTTTTCCATATTCACTTTATACATGAATATTAAATATGTTTGACTAATGTACTTCTTTTAGAGACCTCTCTGAGAAAACAAAGAAGCAAAACTTTATTACCTCAATTTTAACAATTTTTAGGACGTTCAGAGACTTACACCTTTCTCTGTAAACACACTGTTAATTTAATAATAAAAATATATTCAGTATAATAATTTACAGATTTATAACATGGAAGAAAGTGTGACTTTTTAAAAAAACAATGTTTCTGTGAGTGATTTGATAGAGAGCTACTTCTCTAGACAAGACTTTCATAGTTCATAAGGACAAACACATGGAGCGCATATAAGGAGCAAAAAGGAAAGGATACAGTAATTATTGGTGAATGCCTTATCATAATATAGTTAAGTTTATTTAAATATTATGGCAGTAATGAGGAAAAATCCGTTATTTCATTCCTTGATTTTAGAAAGAGAAACTGTGGCCAAATACTAGAAAAAAAAATTGAAATGAGAAGTTTAAAAAAAACTTTAAAATTTTCAGGAACTGGAAGTTTCTTAAAAGCACCATATTGGAAAGCCGAGAGAAATGTCTTGCACATATTAAGTACTCTGAGCTATAATAAAATCCCTGTGTGGATAAGTTGTAAAGTAAAAAGCAATCACTCTTTGGTGGGAAAAAAAGTATACGATGGATCAGCTAACTAAGGATAGAAGAGACCACAAAATTGATACAGAGCATATCAATCAGAAACCAGAGCAATCCACATTTCTTTAGATTTCATGTGCCTGTTTTTGTGGAGGATACAAAGACAGTAGAAGACATACCCCTGAGCTAAGGGAGTTTATTATCTACTTGGGGAAGTAAGATGTACATTGGAAACACTGAAGAATAGTGTGAGTAACAGGGGTTTACCAACTTAACAGCATTATTTAAGTGACATCTGCTAAAGGAAAGATGGTTACCCACCTGGGCACTGGGGGGACATCCTGGAAGAGGCAGCTTACAGGTCAGATTTAATGAGGTGTAACATTTAGATTAATCAAGAGGAGAGGAAAACATTTGCATGTCACGGTTCAGAAAATAAATTAAGAGGAGATAAAGAACTTCTAACAAAATAGTTAAGGATAAAAACATGTCAAAACACAACATTGCACAGAAAATCAGCGAATCATTTGCCATTTACCCAGAAGTCAGTCAATTAGCATGTATTGAGTATAATTTGTGTCCAGTTCACTGCTAGCTACAGGGAAGAAATGTAGTCACTGCTAGCAACTTTTACATTCAGATGGCTCCGTTTCTTGCATCAGTGATGGGAGTGACATGTGAAAATGTGTGTACCACCTTACAATGTCAGAGAAACTTGTATTGCATGTGCTGTATGTGAATTTGTGAGGCACAACTCTATTTTCACTTAGGAAAGGGGAAAAGGAACAAAATAAAGGCCAGTGGCTTCAGGAAGGAGATACAATGACCTGAACTTTGAAAGAGTGGCTAGAATTTAAATAGGCTAGAGTTCAAATAGGCACCACTGCAAAGCAGGAAGGGCATTTCCTGAAATTGGGTGAATGTGTTCGTTTGCAGCTGTTCTTCTGAGAGATTATCTATCTAGGGGATCTGAATTTAATTCTCTTTGAATAGTTGTTTTTGACAGGTTTATACCAAGTTCATATTTCCTATGGTATGTTTGCTTCTCTTTCATTTTTCCTCTGATCATTGGAGGTTATGCTAACTGCCTGTGTGAACTTTGCAGCAAGAGGATTTCTAAAATGCAAGTCTTCCTTGTATTGTTCTAAATCAGAGAGAAATCACTGACTATAATAAGCATTGAGTCCTTTTCCTAGTGTTTAAGTACTTACACTTGTTTAATATACAGTATTTGTTTTTGTTATTGTTACAATTCTCTTACACGTGTGTTTTCAGTAAAATTTGACTGTAAGATGTAAACAATATGAACAGAATCTGATGAGTATTTTGAACAGATGAACAGAATCTGAGATCCGTGCACACATTTATTCAGTTTCAGAGGCAGAGAATACCTACTGTGTTCCCAGCACCCTAGAAGATGCCCTGTGGAAAAAACTGAGATTGGAGTAACTGAAACCATGGATGCTACAGGGGTTGGTTTCATGATCATTATGACACCCACATTCCATTTAAAAACAAAGCAAAACAAAACTCAGATCCTGGTAAGTGTTTTTGGTCTCCTAGCGGAAGAGAGTGAGGAAAAAAAAAAAGAAAGAAACACATTATATTTGATATTCTATAACATATCCAGAGACCCTCTGCTTTCATTCCACCTTAACTGGAATATCATGATGAGGGTTAGACTTGCTGTGCTAGTTAAAAAGTATGGAAAGAAGTTGTAACCCTTCCCTCCAACATCTGGGTATTGCTCAGTGGCTGGTGCAGTGGAGATGGGTTGGTAAAATGCCTGGTTTTATGAGTGATAGCAGAAGCTTATTTCTTTCCTTTTATCACAGACTCAGTTGGCCAGCAGTGCTGGTAATGACTGGATTCACATCTTAATCAGTGACTTGGAAAGTGTGATTGTTCTTTGTTTTCTTAACTTTGGACACATTTAAAATTTTGGAGCATTGATAAAATGTTAGATAAATAGCTTTAACTTTAGATGTGGTCACTTACAAAGCATCAAGAATACCTTCATATTCTATTTATAGATACATTTAGGGCCCAGAATTGGAAAATAACAGGCTTAGGAGTTGGAAAGACCAGAAGTTTCTGCATTCTTAATCTATTACTAAAGCCTTGGGTCTCTAAGTTGGCCTCTCTTAACCTGAAATTTCTGGTCTAGTAATTGGTGTTAACAAGCCTGATCTCATAGACTTGTTTAGAGAATTCTGTGAAATAACCAATGGGATAATCCATCTCCCATGATGATTGCTCTGTAATTATTAGTTCCCTTCCCTTACTCAACAAAGTATAGATCATCAAAAATTGGAATTAGCAGAAACTAGAGGTTACAGCCAACAAATTCTAGCCTAAGAATCCCAGATAATAAGAATGGCATATGAAAGATGCTATATTTAACTACTTTTCCCTCTCATTTTTATTAATCACACACTTCTACCAAAACCTTTTGATATTTCAATGAAAGGTGAAAAATTGTAATTAGATGGGAGGAGTTGCACGTTTATACCTAAGCATGAGGAAAGCTTGTAAGAGCACAGATGGATGAATGCTAAGAATCCTGTTTGCTAAGTGATTCGCTATGTGAGCTTTGGGGAAATGGCTCTTCTATAATTTTCAGTAGTTTGTGATTTCCCCTTCAAAGCAGGATCTTCAAGGGGAACAGAATATAACCTCTGTCTAATTTCACTCAGTATTTCATTTCTCTTTTGTTTGTAAGGTATTAATTATTAAATGTGGCTCATATTGATAATTATACTGCATCTTATTTATTAATGACTCACTATTAAGCTTAAACTTAATATGTCCAGAGGTCCTCAGCTCTCTATTTTTGCTCTTTTTCACTTTCCAGGACTGAATGCTGAGAAGTTTTCCAATTTGGGGGCTTAAGGTAGATGGATCTTGATGGGATAATTACCCACGACATAGTTCATTACCACGAAGGGAGTCATTCATGCAGCCAAAGACAGAAAAGTGGGTCTACAGAATAGTGAATGAATAGGCAATAAATTATTACACCAGGGAGGGCAATCATACATGCGAGCAGACCAGAGCACAACAGAAAGGCACACACTTTTTATGTTGCCTGAAGTATACATCTTTTCTTTTGGTTCTTTTTCAGAAGAAAGATTTCATTTTCAAGTGCAAAATGTTTTTCATTTTTTCTTTGAGGGATGTAGACATGATAAGAGATGCAGAATGATGAAGACAAAGATCAGCTTGTGAAAATGCTTCCTCTGGCCCTCATTTTTTTGTTTGGGCTTCTCTTATGTTGAAAATTACACCTTATTCCTTACATTCACAATATCAGTGACATGGATTGTAAATTTGCACTATGAGAGGATGAAAATTCACTGACTTGTCCCACATGGTAAAAAGTATATGCTAACTTGCAAACGTTCTTAATGTGGATTTTAGAGAGAGGTTTAATTAGCAGCAACAAAACCAGTGAACCTCACGTCTCCAATTCCCATATGGTGCCTGTGGGACCCACAGAGTCACTGAGTCATGGTCTCTCTCAGTCAGGAATCTCTCCCTCAGAACACTCAGACTGACATTCCACTGAGCAGACAAGCTTTTCTCTCCCCGGACTCCCCAGGATCTCTCTAGTAATTGTTTCCCTGTGGTTTACTGCTCGCAGAGCACCCCTCTTTTGTAGTCTACTTCCAACACCTCCAAAGTAACCCCTTCTTGATTTTTATCCTAAGTAACAGATATTCTTAATGAGCCCTTTCTCATGCATGGGAAGGAAATTTCCCTGTTGCGCCAGCGCTCAACTGAGATTTCAAGGCTTTTATCCATCCCTGAAATTAGAAAAACTGAAATCTTTCATCCAGGTAATTATACTTTCCAACCTCTCTGTTTGGCCAATGGAGTCATCCTCACTCAGCCAAAGTAACCACTGTCTTTGGTGGTTCCAGTGTGAATATCTTGAACTCCATTTTACATCACTTTTGTTGTGTGTGTGTGTGTGGAGGGGGTGGTTTGGAAAATATGTCAGGGAATGGGAGTTTTTTTTTTTTTTTTTTTGGCATTTTCATCTAAGGGGTTAAATGTGTTAAATATATATTTAAAACTTTTTGGTTTTAGAATTTTTTTAGATTTACAGAAAAGTCACAAAGATAGTACAGAGAATTCTTGTCTGTTTCCATCTCAGTTCCTCTATTAACATTTTACATCATTGGAAAAGTACCCGATGCTGTGAAAGATTTGAGGGCAAGAGGAGAAAGGGGCGACAGAGGATGAGATGGTTGGATAGCATCACCGACTCAATGGACATGAGTTTGAGCAAACTTCTGGAGACAGTGAAAGACAGGGAAGCTTGGCATGCTGCAGTTCATGGGGTCTCAAACAATTGGACGTGACTTTGTGACTGAACAACAATGACAACGATGCTTCCCAGGTGGTGCTAGTGGTAAAGAACCCTCCTGCCAGTGCAGGAGATGCAAGAGACATGGGTTCAATCCCTGGGTCGGAAAGATCTCCTGAAGGAGGAAATGGCAAACCATTTTCATTTTCTGGAGGAGGAAATGGCAACCCACTCCAGTATCCTCGCCTGAAAAATTCGATGGACAGAGGAACCGGGCAGGCTACAGTCCATAGGGTTGCAAAGAGTCGGACATGACTGAGCATGCACCCAAATGGTGCATTTGTCACAATGAAAGGGCCAGTGTTAGGATATGATTATCAACTTAACTCCACACTTTATTTGAATTCCACTAATTTTTTTCCCCTCAGGTCCCTTTTTTGTTTTCGGATGCACATTACATCTAGTTACCATGCCCACTGATTTTCTGTGTAACAGTTTCTCTGACTTTTCTTGTTTTTGGGAACCTAAGCAGTTTTGAGGACGACTCGCCAGGTATTTTGTACACTGTCCTTCAGTTTGGATTTATCTGACATTCTCCTCATGCTTAGACTCAGGTTATCTGTTTTTGGAGGAAGAACATAGAGGTGAAGTACAATTCCCATCACATCATGTCAAGTACACAGGCTATCAATGTGACTGATGATGTTATCCTTGGTCACCTGCGGAAGAGATGCGGCCAGGTTTCTCCCCTGTACAGTTCTTTCTTCTCTCTCCCTTTTCTGCACTCTATTCTCTGGGAGGAAGTCAGTAAGTGTGTAAGTATAGCCCACACTCAAGAGTAGGAGGGGCTTTAACGCCTTATCCTTGAAAGGAGAGTATCTGCATACATTATTCTGAATTCTTCTGTGAGGAGACTTGTCACTTCTTCCCTTGTTTATTTATTTGTTCAGTCATTTATTTTATCACTATCTGTTTTATTCACTACTAAGAACCTAAGCAGTGTCTGTATATAGAGATCATTCAGTTAGTACACCTTAAATGAATTAATGTAATCACAGGGTCAGGAAGAACCCAAATGTTCTCTAATCACTTCGACATAAATTTGTGCAAAAATCCTAGTACCTCTTCTTTTAGTCCATGAAAATGGGAAAGAAAAACCTGCCTGTAGGATTGTTGTAGCATATTGGTAATGTAAGCACAATTCCTGAAACATAGAAAGTATGCTGGTAATAGAGGCTATTCTTACCTTCTAGAGATGTATTATTCACTTCAGACATTAAGTCTATGAGAATGAAATTATCAGCCATCACTGTGGGCTACATATATATGTATAATATAATTCAGATAATATTCCTTTTAAGTAACTTGGAATCAAACTATAGGTTGATGTTCAATTTATACTTGTAAATTAATTATAATTCTCTAATGGAAACACAAATTCAATATTAATTAAGATTCAGTTGATATTCTGATTTAATTTCTCCACCTCTAGAATTTTGGCTCATAAAGCTCTTTGTTCTCTTATATTTTGCATGCTAGACTATAAAATTATACATATAAATAGCTTTATTTTGATGATGTATAAAATACTTTTATGTCATAGAATAATACCAAGATTCAGTAGAATGATTCTGCAGAAATGGTATTCAAAGGCAACAATGATTTATGTTGAAGGGCAGTAATTCTAGTTGTGGTTTTGCAATAAATTAATGTTGAAGATGTCAGAGAACACTTGGGTTTCTTCTGACCTTTTGGCTATTTTCACTTATTTCAGATTTATTAACTAAACTATCACAACATGTGGACATTGCTTTGGGGACTCAGGAATGAAATAGATAATGATTCTGCTCTCATGACCATAGACAACAATGATTTTGAAAGTGTATGTATTCTGTATTAGGTGATACTAAGTGCTTTGAAGAAAGACTGAGGGAGATTAGAAGTTCAGGAAGGAGGGAGGGAGTGTAATTTGTTCTTTCATTTGGAAGGACACAGGCAAAGGCCTGAAGAAGTGAGGTAGTGAGTCATCCTGATATCAGGGAGAAGAACATTTCACATGGAGAAAATAGCACATGCAAAGGCCCTGAGGTGGGAACATAATGTAAGTATTTTAGGAACTCTAAGGGAACTAGTATTCATTAGAGCAGATTTTGGATATGTGTATTTAGTATTCATGACCAAACTAAAATGGAGTTAAATTTAAAAACTCACCCACATTTATTTTAATCTTTAACCTCTATTTATTTCTGTAAACACAGCATCTTTCCTAACAAAATGTGCAGTAGAATATTTGTGCTCCAATGAGCTGGCATTCTCATTGCTTTTTCTTAAAAAAGAGATTTTGTTTAAAATTGCTACTGAGATTTGATTCAAAATTCTTAAGCTTCATAAAAGCTTTATATGGACTTTTTCTTTCCACAGAACATGTAGCAAATATACATTCTATTTACATTATAATGCTCCACAATAGCCTTCTTCTCCCAATATGGTGAGTCTTGCTATAAACAGATTCACTGAGACTTGGTCACTTTTTAATATGAAAAGCAATTATATGAATACTGTTATGCTTCCAAGAAATATATTCTTCAGTATTTATTATAATATTCAAGAGAGACTGTGATATTGATGACCCATTTAGTCCCATAGTTGGACCAAATTTCATGCTATAAAATGTCTTGGTTTAAAACTTTTTAAAAAATTTTTTTCTCAAAATATTCACATATGAAATTTTCATATATAACAATTTAAGGTGAAATCAGAGATTTTATCCTGAATCCCCAGTACAGGGTTCACAGAGTCCTGTGTTTTCATTGGAGCGGACAGTCAGATTTCAAGTGAAGGATTATTGTTTGGTGCTTTGTGATATCTTCAGGGAGACACATTTAGTTGGGTTATGCCTGCTAAGAGCACTACTATCTTCCCTATAGATTTCAGACAGCAAAAGGGGTGTCATCTCTGTGGATGATAATCACTGTATTTGGATTGAAGAGCATGGCCTATGTCGGGGAGGGTGTGTATGTGTGTGTGTGTAATTTAGTTTTTATTTAGCTTCTGTTTGGCTTAAGTTGAGAAGACTTCATGTATCTTTGGAAATATTGATATTTGAAAATGACATTTGGTCATTTGGCTAAGTTGGAACTAGGGCAACTTTTTTTTGATCTAAAATATTGTTTTTAAAGATAAATTATATCTCATCATAGAGTTTTGTGTGTTTTCCAGATAATTTCTAAAAATAGAAACATAAAAAGTGAATGCATCTTGAAAAAGAAGCAGTTGTCCCAAAGCAAATGTTTTTCAATAAAAAGATATTTTTTAACTCTTCCTAAAATGCAAGTGTCCAACTCTTTGTGACCCATGAACTATAGATTCCATGGAATTCTCCAGGCCAGAATACTTAAGAGGATAGTCTTTCCCTTCTCCAGGGGATCTTCCCAACCCAGGGATCAAACCCAGGTCTCCCACATTGCAGGCAGATTCTTTAGCAGCTGAGCCACAAGGGAAGCCCTCTAAAATGCAAGCATTCTGCTATAACATGCTTTTGTATGCACTGTGCAGGTAAATTGCTTCTCTGGGGGAAAAGGCAGCCCAGATTTGTAGCATTTGCTGACTTCCCTATTGAAGATACTTCTACTATGGCTAGTTTCAAGCTGCTTATAATTTAACAACTGGCTCACCAAATTCTTGAAAATTCAGCAATCAGCTTTAGGGAGTACTTAAGAGTAGGTTTCATCATGCTTACAAAAATACTTGTTCTCTTTCTTTAGAAAAATGTGAATGTGAGACCTACCTTGGTTAACTTTAAAACTGTTTGAATTTTCTTCTTTCAGTTTATTGTTCGTTACTTGTCAGGTCTTAGTCAGTTTCTGTTAATCTAACAGGGACAGGGCAGTGCCTTTCTGACTGTGTGGAAACAGGATGAAGTACTGGGACAGCTATGACCTTTGGATGGGCCAATAACTTGTTAAATTAATTGCACCTGGTCTAAATGCACAATTGATATCATCCAGTTCTCATGACTTCAAGGAATTTCCTCTTTAGGCTAGACTCATAGCATCAGCATAGCACAATTTCATTTACACAGAAAAAAAATCACTAAATTTGGGAATTGAATGAAGTATTTTCTCATTTTTAATATGCTATCAGTTGTAAAATATACCCTTGACTTATCATGAGTTCTCATGGAAAATAAACTACATGAAATATATTCATTGGTTGAATCCTCTTTCAGAAAGCTGTGTGTGTATGTTTGAAAATTGAGTCTACATTTTGAAAACATGATGGTAATGTTATATAAATAATATGAAAGCTTTGGTATGGTGTGAGCACACCTATTTCAGGATTGTGCTTTTTCAATTGGAGGAAGCAGACTTTTTTTTTTCTCCTTCAGAAGTTTCAAATCATTGAAACTCTTATGTCACAATATTTGTGGGTATTGTGTAAACTCCAAACTTTTCTACTATTTTCTATCAGAAAATGAGCTTTGCAACAATTTTTTTCTTAGTTTTCTTTAAAAATGTCTAGTACCTTCTCCGTTTAAGTTGCTAAACAAAACTGATGCCCCAGCTTAGAATCTCTTGAGCAGATGATGAGTAAATATATGGAAGCCACCTTTATTATATCACCATCTGAAACAGAACCACATAATTATATGCCAGAAATGTATATTATTACATTTAAGGTAAAACAACAAATGAAGAACTTACATTGGGAAATATGGATTTCCCTTTCTTTTTCTAATTTGATTTTTGTGTGACATGTTTTGAATTGTAAGTTTCCTTGCTGTCTTTATCTTTTTCTCTTTCTGTTTCTCAAGTAATTAATCAATTGATCTATTATAGTATGTAAGGTGAATGCAAGAAAACAATTACAAATTGATAGTCTGAATCATGAAAACAAAATTTTCTCTGTGTTGCTATTACTATTAATATCTTGTCCACTTTTTGACATAATAAAAATGTTACGTATTTTTCCTGGTTCTTTTTTTTGCTACCAATGTTTTTCTTAATCAAGAGCCTTACATTAGCCGTTCCCCAAGTTTTCTGCTTATTAGGCAGAATGTTGAGTGGATTAGGTTTATATAATACTGCATGGTGAAGATTCATTTAATGCAAAGCAGGGTGAAAATTAGATTAAAATATCTTTATTGAACAATTTTGAATTTCTGAAGGTAAGAGTCAAATATTACATGGTTAATACATCATTAATTCAGTAAGCATGCAAGACTAAGATTAAAAAAGACCAATAGGAGTAGAAACTTTCCTCTAGGATTTCAGTGTGTTGTAGGAAATGTAAGTACAGATTTCAAAGGTCTACTCAGACCAAAAATATCAGAATGTCCAGATGTTGAACCTGAACACATGTTTTCAATATTGTACAGTCATGTTTAGAAATCTCTGATCTATGTCATGTATGATCTACATAACAAGCCAAATTTTTACCAGGTCCATGCTAGGACTGCCTACCACATGACAGGTGAATAAATCAAGAGACAAGTTGTTGGGGCAAGGAATAGCAGCTTTATTTGGAAAGCCAACAGACTGAGAAGATAGTGGCTTAGTGTCCCAAAGAACTATCTTACCCGAGTTAGAATTCGGACTGCTTTTATTCTGAAAAGCGAGGTTATGTGGTTGACTGGTGAAAACTTCTTGATACCAGAGTCCTTCGTTTTTGCAGCTGTCCATGTAGATCTGGTCATGGTGTTCTTATAAACCTCCAAAAAGACAGATGTTGTTCTGTGTTGCGGAACTTTTTCATCTGTATATGAATGGGAAAGTGTCATACCTTTAAAGGTCAGAGCCTGAGAATGGGCTCTCCTGTATATTTCAGGCTGTAGGCAACATTCTTCTACCAAACAGGGCCAACATGACCAAGTGTGAGCAACGGACACAAGAGTTGGCGCTGAAGGAATACATTCAATGTAGAATCAGGTTTGTTCTTCTCTGTGACAAAATTAATGTTAGGGGTTTCTATTTTCACTGAATAAAAGCAAATATATTCTCTTCTTTAATTTTGTTTTCTCCCAGCTTGACATTTTGTGACAGAAAAAGTTCTTTCCATTTTTCAAGTTCACTCACAGCTATTCTGAACATCTACTCCCTGACCTACTTCCCACCCTGCCTCACTCTTAATGGTAGAGAAACTGTTTTCAGTTGCAGAAACTCAACTAGAAAAATGTAATTTATTTAGCCCCCAGCCAATTCTATATTGTTTCTTACATTGAGACTAAAATCATCATCTTTATGCAGTCTTCCTGCTACTTCTAAAATCCGCTCCCTCTTTAATTTAATGAGCCCCTATTCTATTACACACTAACTTGGTACTGGAGAAATGTAAATACAACATGTGCTTGAACTCCACTGGGGGAGGTCAATGTGATTTAAATAAGCATAACGTAAGGCAAAAATCAGGTTTATAATAATATGCTGAAAGTTTCCAAGCCCCCAAGGCTTCTTGGAACATTTGCTTTTATGTCCAAATAAAACACTCAAGACCCCATACCACACATTGTGAGAAGTTCAGTGTCATTTTCTAGGGTTTCTGAGAATTCCTGTCTGCCAGCATTTATACTCTTCCAGCGTATGCCTGCCTGCAGCTGCAACCCTAGACTCTACCCTGCATCATTTCTCATCATCCCCTGCCTGTTTCTTTCTGGCTCTTGGGGCTTTGCCCCTAGTTTGGACATTTCTCCTTCATTTCTGAAGAGAATCATTAGCCAAAAAGTTTGCTGTGTTGTGAAATTGAGAAATCCAGAAACGTTACTGAGTCCAAACCCCCTTTGCTTGCCACAGAGAGGAGGTGTTGAGGCAAGCGATATGATTTTATTCAGAAAGCCAGCTGATGGAGAAGATGGCAGACTAATCTCTCCAAATAATCATCCCATCAAAGTCTGGGTGCCAGATTCTTTCATAGACTAGAGATAGGGAGAGGTGAGGAAATATTATAAAGTGAAAAGGCCATTAATCTTGCAAATATCACCTAGAATGGCAAGCCTGGAGAGGGGATGTGTTAATTTCTTCCTTCCTGTAACCATGGTATAGTCCTGAACAAAGACACTTTGGTTTGATATTCACTCAGAGGGGCAGGGCTCCCTTAGGCAGGCCATTATGTATAAACAGTATTCTTTAGTGAACAGAAGCAACTGGAAAGCAAAGGTTAAAGTAAAAGAAACAGATCCAATTTGGAGTCAGTTCTTTTCTGTAACAGAAACAATGGAAACTCATTATAGTTCAGAATAGGAAACCAATTAAATTTGAATATTAGATGTTATTCTGAAATTTTTTACTTTGGTGATATTCTTCGCGTATGTAAATCACTCATTCATGTATTTCTTTGGGTCCCAGACTTACCAAATATTGCTGGGGTTCATCCTCACTCTTCCTCCCAAAACCCATTTTCCATCTCTATTTCCAAAATGTTAGAGGAAAGTTTTCAAGTTATCCAGGAGGAATCAAAAGTTGAAAAAGTTAAAAAAAAGAAAACAGGATGGAAGATGGCAGAGGAGTAGGTGGACGTGGAGTACGTCTTTCTCCACAGAGGCATCAGGAATACATCTTCAGATGTTCAGACACAGAAGTACTTGCAAAACACCAGCTGGGAGCAGACAGGAGTACCTGACCACTGGAACAGAATACATAGAACCACGCAAAACTTGGTAGGATGAAGGAACTAGGGGAAGAAACAGCAGTGTTAGTAGGACTGGACCTACCCTTGGTGGGTGGGGGAACTGAAGCAGGGGTCTGATCCCCACATTGGGGCAATTGTCTGGGTTAGGGGAGAAACATTTGAGGCTGAGGATGAAGCAGATGATCTGTATCAGCCTAAATGGAATGAGAAGGAGACAGTCCTTGCCACAGTCATATGTATCCAGACAGGGATGCAGGTCCCCTGGAAGGCACAGTGGCTGGGGGCTGAAGTGTAGGGATTGTGGAGCAATCCCAGGGCGAGGGCTGCTGTTGACTGTGAAGAGACTGACTGAGGGGAGGAGAGGGAGCAGGAAAGCCAGGCAGCCGTGGAAGCAAGGGGATACTGCTGAGTTACGCATAGCAGGTGGAGCCATCACATAACCTCTCTCTCCTCCCCACACCAACATTGGCAGCTGAACAATGCAAAGACCGGCCCATCAAATACCTGATGAGTGGAATTACAGTGTAGGACCCCACCCAGGGTGCCCCTTTAAGTGCCTGACATGCCAATCTACAGAGTAGGACCCCAACCATGGGGGCCTCTCTATGTGCCTGACTCACCAAACAACAGAGGGGGACCCCAGGCAAGGGAGTCCTCTAAGCGTCTGAATGGGCAGAGCTACGGAGAAAGACTAGCCAAAGAGGCCTTCTTTGCTAGCTACCAGAGGCTTGAAAAAGGACTCTGATAGGGCCATAACTCCTGCAGCTGGGGCAGTCCGTGTCCCTCCACACTTGGCGCCATCAAGGTCCCTGCGACCCAAGCAGCTGTGCCACATTCACACTCAACCCTCACTGGGGCAGAGCTGCCTTGGGAAAAAGAAAGCCCTGTGTCTATGCATGTGGGGTCATTTTGATCATGTCCAACTCTGCGACCCCGTGGACTGGGGCCTGCCAGGCTTCTCTGTTAGTGGGGTTCTCCAGGCAAGAATACTGGAGTGTATTGGCCAATACCGGTTGCCATACCCTTCTAGAATACTATATTTCCTGCTGCCCTAGCCGCCAACTCCCCTGAGAACCTGGTGCTGCCAGAACCCCTGAGACCCAAGCAGCTGCACCACCTCCACATCTGGCCCTCATGGGGGCAAACCCAAGTCCTCCAGGGCAGCCTCAGGGGCAAACCCCAGTGCACGATCCACATTCAGAGGTGGAAATAAAACCACAATTGAAACTCAGGGCAGTGTGGCTAAGGAAGAAGACCCAAAACCTTCCCACCAGCTGTACAAGCTGCAGATTAAACCCGCATGATCAACTAGGCAGACTCTGTGTCTATGGGATGTATAAAAGGACATTGCGAGCTCCCACAAAAGAAAACGCACCAGTTCTGATAGCTGTGGACATTGACGGCAAGAACACACAGGTGTAAGAGCAGATTAGAGTCTGAGTTGCCCCCACAGCATGTCCAGAGACCAGCGCAGTGTTGGGGGCTATCTTAGGGAGGCGAGGTGGACTGAGACTTCCAGCAGGGGAAAGGACACTGACAGCAGAGACTCAAGAAAAAAAAGTTTTTATTCTTATATTTTGACTTGTTCTGTAGTTTATTTTGGATTTTTTTTTTCTTTTTTCTCCCTTTGATCCCCCTTCTGTTGTAGTTGTTGATTTTATTAGCACTATGAAATCTAATTAAGCTTTTGAGTTTTTTTCAATCACAGTTTTTATTGCTGTTATAAACCCCTCCCTGTACCTTGGCCTTTTGTGCTTCTTTGGAGTTTTCCTTTTTTTCTTCTTCTTCTTTTCTCTTTTTTAATTTGAATTTTTAAATATTTTAAACCTATTATTATTTTTCTACATTTACTCCTTTGCTTGCTTTTCTGACTATTCTTTCCCCCTTGCATTTAATCTTTAATATACATAAATCATCTTTATCTACATCTATTTAAATTGCATTTCTATTCTTTCTTTCTTTTTCTCACTATATTTTTTAGTTTTGTCTTCATTACTTTATTCCCCAGTTGGCACCTTGCTTTAGTTTTGTTTTCCAATTTGTGCTCTAGTTAGTTTTGTTCTTAAGTGGTAGATATCTTCATATCAGACAAAGCAAAGCTTAAAATAAAGAATATTACAAGAGATAAAGAAGGAGACTACATAATGATCAAGGGATCAATCCAAGAGTAAGACATAACAATTGTAAGTATCTATGCACCCAACGTAGGAGCTCCTCAATACATAAGGTAAACAGTAACAGACATAACAGGAAAAATTGACAGTAACACAATAATAATAGGAGACTTTTTAACACCTGACTTGCACCAATGGACAAATCATCCAAACAGAAAATTAATAATGAAGCACAAGTCTTAAATGATACATTAGATGATGTGTATCTCATTGATATATTCAGGACATTTCATTCAAATGCTGAATAATGCAGCCACTATGGAGAACAGTGTGGAGATTCCTTAAAAAACTGGAAATAGAACTGCCATATGACCAAGCAATCCCACTCCTGGTCATACACACCGAGGAAACCAGATCTGAAGAGACACGTGTACCCCAATGTTCATTGCAGCACTGTTTATAGTAGCCAGGACATGGAAGCAACCTAGATGTCCATCAGCAGACGAATGGATAAGGAAGCTGTGGTACATATACACTATGGAATATTACTCAGCCATTAAAAAGAATTCATTTGACTCAGTTCCAATGAGAGGGATGAAACTGGAGCCCATTATACAGAGTGAAGTAAGCCAGAAAGATAAAGACCAATACAGTATACTAATGCATATATATGGAATTTTAAAAGATGGTAACGATAACCTTATATGCAAAATAGAAAAAGAGACACAGATGTACAGAACAGACTTTTGGACTCTGTGGGAGAAGGCAAGGGTGGGATGTTCAGAGAGAACAGCATTGAAACAAGTATACTATTAAGGGTGAAACAGATTGCCAGCCCAGGTTGGATGCATGAGACAAGTGCTCAGGGCTGGTGCACTGGGAAGACCCAGAGGGATGGAATGGGGAGGGAGGCGGGAGGGGGGATCAGGATGAGGAACACATGTAAATCCATGGTTGATTCATGTCAATGTGTGGCAAAAACCACCACAGTGTTGTGAAGTAATTAGCCTCAAACTAATAAAAATAAATGAAAAGAAAAAAAAAAAAAAAACTGTTCTCCCAAAAAAAAAAAAGCCCAGGACCAGATGGCTTCACAGGTGAATTCTACCAAACATTTAGGCTCAAGCTAATGCCTATCCTTCTAAAAATCTTTCCAAAAATTGCAGAGGAAGGAATACTTCCAAACTCAAATGGGTTATCCCTGAGATAATCAACACTCTGATACCAAAATCAGACAAAGACGACAACAAGAAAAGAAGGCTCTGGGCCAGTATCACTGATGAACATAGATGCAAAAATCCTCAACAAAATTCTGGGCAACAGAATTCAACAACACATTAAAAAGATCATACACCATGATCAAGTTGAATTTATTCCAGGGATGCAAGGATTCTTCAATATCAATCAAAATCAATCAGTGAGATACACCATATTAACAAATTGACAGATAAAAGCCATATGATAATCTTAGTAGATGAAGAAAAAGCTTTTGACAAAATTCAGCACCCATTTATGATTAAAACTCTTCAAAAAATGGGCATAGAAGGAACCTACCTCAACATAGTAAAGGCAATATATGATAAGCCCACAGCAAACATTATTCTCAATAGCAAAAAACTGCAAGCATTTCCCCTAAGATTAGGAACAAGACTAGGGTGTCCACTCACACCACTATTATTCAGCATAGTTTTGAATGTCCCAGCCACAGCAATGGGAGAAGAAACATAAATGAATCCAGACTGGAAAAGAAGAAGTAAAGTTCTCATTGTTTGCAGATGACATGATACTATACATAGAAAACCCTAAAGATACTATCAGAAAATTACTAGAGCTAATAAGTGAATTTTAAAAAGTCACAGGATACAAAATCAATGCACAGAAATCACTTGCATTCCTATATACATCGACAATGAAAACTCAGAAAGAGAAATTAAGGAATCTATCCCATTCACCATTGCAACAAAAGGAATAAAATATCTAGGATAAACCTACTTAAGGAGACAAAAGAACTGTATACAGAAAATTATAAGACACTGATGAAAGAAATCAAATATGACAAACAGATGGAGAGACATTCCTTGTTCCTGGGTAGGAAGAATCAATGTTGTGAAAATGACTATACTTCCAAATGCAATCTACAGATTCAGTGCGATTCCCTATCAAATCACTAATAGCATTTTTCACAGAACTAGAACAAAAAAATTTCACCATTCATATGGAAACACGAAAGACCCCAAATAGCCAAAGCAGTCTTGAGAAAGAAGAATAGAGCTGGAGGAATTAACCTTCCTGACTTCAGATTATACTACAAAGCTACAATCATCAAGACAGTATGGTACAGGTACAAAAACAGAAATATAGACCAATGGAACAAGATAGGCCAGTGCACCTATGGTTACCTTTTATTTGACAAAGGAGGCAAGAATATATAAGTGGTGCTGGAAAATTGGACAGCTACATGTAAAAGAATGAAATTAGAACACTTCCTAACACCATACACAAAGATAAATTCAACATGGATTAAAGACCTAAATGTAAGACCAGAAACTATAAAACTTTTAGAGGAAAACACAGGCAGAACACTTGACATAAATCAAAACAAGATCCTCTATGCCCCACCTCCTAGAGTAATGGAAATAAAAATAAAAGTAAACAAGTCAGACCTGGTGAAACTTAAAAGCTTTTGCACAACAAAGGAAACTATAAGCAAGGTGAAAAGACAGTCCAAAGAATGAAAGAACATAATAGCAAATGAAACAACTGACAAAGGATTAATTTCCAAAACATACAAGCAGCTCATAAAACTCAATACCAGAAAAACAAACAACCCAATCAAAACCGTGGGAAAAATATATAAACAGACATTTCTCCAAAGATGACATACAGATGGCTAACAAACACACGAAAAGACCCTCAATATCACTCACTCATTATTAGAGAAATGCAAATCAAAACTACAATGAGATATTACCTCACACCAGTCAGAATGGCCATCTTCAAAAAGTTTATAAACAATAAATGCTGGAGAGGGTGTGGAGAAAAGGGAACCCTCTTGCACTATTGACGGGAATGTAAATTGATACAGCCACTCTGAAAGATGTTATGGAGATTCCTTTAAAAATTAGCGATGAAAGCACCATATGACCCAGCAATCCCACTCCTAGGCATATTCCCTGAGATAACCAAAACTGAAAAAGACACATGTATCCCATTGTTCATTGTAGCACTATTTACAACAGCTAGAACATGGAGGCTAACTAGATGTCCATCGACAGATGAATAGATAAAGAAGTGGTGGTACATATTCACAATGGGATATTACTCAGTCATAAAAAGGAACATATTT
Organism: Muntiacus reevesi; assembly: GCF_963930625.1. Classification (NCBI taxonomy): domain Eukaryota; kingdom Metazoa; phylum Chordata; class Mammalia; order Artiodactyla; family Cervidae; genus Muntiacus; species Muntiacus reevesi. The sequence continues at coordinate 51,686,472 of NC_089261.1, read as the reverse complement.
TAGTCAATTCTAATGAGGTGGATGAACCTGGAGTCTATTATATAGAGTGAAGTAAGTCAGAAAGAGAAAGATAAATGTCATATACTAATGCATATATACAGAATCTAGAAAGATGGCACTGAAGAATTTATTTGCAGGGCAGCAATGGAGAAACAGATACAGAGAACAGACTTATGGACAGAGGGAAAGGGGAGGAGAGGGTGAGATGTATGAAGAGTGACATGGAAACTTATATTACCATATGTAAAATAGATAGCCAGTGGGAATTTGCTCTGTGTCTCAGGGAACTCAAACAGGAGCTCTGTATCAACCTAGAGGGGTGGGATGGGAAGGAGATGGGAGGGAGTTTCAAGAGGAAGGGCACATATATATACCTATGGTTGATTCATGTTGAGGTTTGATAGAAAACAGTAAAATTCTGTAAAGCAATTATCCTGCAACTAAAAAAAAAAAAATAAATGAAAAGAAGTTGATGGTATTTAGTTATGTGGAATAAACTTGCTCAATTTCATTTCACCTCTTTCCTCCACACCGTCCTGAGAGCCAGCCTGGGTACAACCAATGGGCCCAGGAAAATGTTTTACCAACCAACAAATCTTCCTTCAACATCAGTTGTACAGTAGAAATGTTCCTTTCTTTGTCCATTCTATTATAGAAATTTAGTTGGTTGTCTGTATCTGTGGGTTCCACATCCACAGCAGTAGCTTAGTGTATAAACTTAATGCTGGAGGAATATGTAGCTTTTGGAATGAGACCTAAAACATAGAAGAGAAAATGAGAGCAAAATGAACTTTTTGAGGTCATGTATGATTTTTTTTTGCTGTATTCCTAAATGCTAACATAACTCCTAGGATCCAATTGTCATTCATTGCATGCTTGTAGAATGACTAGATAAGTGAACAATTAAAAATGTGTCTGGCTATTCCAATCATTAAATATGAATGCCAAATCATTTTTGAAGTCTAGGAGACATGGAACACCTGTGTGGGCTGAGAAAGACTACATGGTGGGGTGTGGTCATCTACTTAAGCAGGCAATTAATTTTTCAACATAATTAGTTATTTAATTGACCATTCACGTAATGTTAATGCATTTGAATTGCTAATTAATTTCCATTTTATTTAAAACATTTTATATCTATACTCCCCATTCTAATTTAACAGTTAAGTGGCCTTGGTTTTGAAATGCAATTACCATAAGCACACATATGTACATACACTCAAAGTACTAGGGAAGTAAAGTAAGTCACATTGCCGTTCTAGAAGACATTTTAAAAATTAGATTGGACCTCATTTCACAGAATATTATTAAAAATCACATGTTCTTAAATTTTTTAACCTTTTCTAGATCAAAGATTGCCAATTTTTTTCAGTAAAGAGCCAGATAGTAATTATTTTCAGTGTCTGTAGTCTATAGTGTCTCTGTCCCAACAACTTTATAAGTAAATTAAGCCACAAGGCTATCTTCCACTGAATCTGTTCTAAACAAAAATAGGAAATGGGATGAATTTACACTGTGGGTCATATTAATGGGCAACCCCAGCTCTCGACTTCTTTGTGTGATGAATTCATCTGTTGCCAAACCATACACACCCTTACTTTTAATTTTGTCTTCCTTTATAGATGAGTTCTTTTATTCTCTGCTGTCTTTAAATATATATGGTCTTTTGATCTTAAAGTTCTTTTGGTTTAAAAAAATGATATTTAAACTAAAATAACTCCTTTCAAATCTGCAGACTTCCTCTTATTCCATTATTTGTTATTACCTAACAATGTCAGGTATTAATTGCCTAGAACCTTCTGAAAGTTAGCAGCTCTGGTTTTATAAACTTTTTGTACCTATTGTGATACAAATTCCCTTAGTTCTTTTTAAAGTGTATTTTTAAACTAAAATTTTAAAGTTAAGATGTAACATACATACAGAAATATGCACAAATAAGTGTACAGCTTGAAGAGTTTTTACAGAAATATTTTTGTTTCTAAATCTCCTTTACCTAAGTACTTTAGAAACAGTGATAGTTATTAGGAGCACAGACTTGGGAGTCAAAATTCTGGGTTCAAAACCCAGATCTACCAGTTACTAAATCAGTGACCATGGGCAAATTATTTAATCTCTCTGTGACTTGGTTTTCTCACCTGTAATACAGGAATGGCATTGCTACCTGTTTTATATGTTATTTTCCCCCCAGCTTTTCTGAGATTTAACTGACATAGAACATTATGCAAGTTTAAGGTGTATAATGTGTCGATATGATACACACAGATGTTGCCAAATGATTGCCAGACTAGCATTAGTTAACATATCCATCACCTCACATAATTACAATTTCTTTTTTGTGGTGAGAACATGGAAGATTCTTAACAGCTTTCAAATGTACAATACAGTACTGTTAACTATCCTCACCATGCTGTGTATTAGATTCCCAGTATTTATTTATCCTGTAACTGGAAGTTTGTAAACTTTAACCAGTATCTCCCCATTTCCCCCAACCCCAGCCCCTGGCAACTCTCATTCTATTCTTTCTTTCCAGGGCATTGACTTCTTTAGAGTCCACATGTACATGAGATCACATAGTATTTGTCTTTCTCTGTCTGGCTTATGTCACCCAGCATAATACCCTCTGGGTTCATCCCTGTTGTTGCAAGTGGGAGAATCTCCTTTGTCATGGTTGAATATTATTACCTATTGGTGTGCACACATAGGTAATATATGTGTGTATATATGTACATATACATATATATATGTATATACACACACATACATATGTACCATGTATTCTTTATCCATTCTTCCATAGTTGAATACTTAGGTAGTTTCCATATCTTGGCTATTGTGAACGATGCTATAGTGAACACTTGTTGTTCAGTCACTAAGTTATCTCTGACTCTTTGCAACCCCATGGACTGCAGCATGCCAGTCTTCCCTGTTTTTCACTATTTCCCAGAGTTTGCTCATACTCATGTCCACTGAGTTGGTGATGCCATCCAACCATCTCATCCTCTGTTGCTCCCTTCTCCTCCTACCCTCAATCTTTCCCAGCATCAGGGTCTTTTCCAGTGTTCAGTTCTTCAAATCAGGTGGCCAGTGTATTGGAGCTTCAGCTTCAGCATCAGTCCTTCCAATGAATATTCAGGGTTGATTTCCTTTAGGATTGACTGGTTTGATTGCCTTGCAGTCCAAGGGGCTCTCACGAGTCTTCTCTGTACCACAATTTGAAAGCATCAATTCTCTGGCACTCAACCTTCTTTATGGTCCAACTCACAGCTGTACATCACTACTGGAAAAACCATAGCTTTTACTGCACAGACCTTTGTCAGCAAAGTGATGTTTCTGTATTTTAAGACACTGTCTAGATTTGTCATTTGCAGTGAACATAGGAGTGCAAATATCTCTTTGAGATCCTGATTTCATTTCCATAGGATATATACCCAGAAGTGAGATTGCTGGGTCATATATTAGTTCTATTTTTATCTTTTTGAGGAAACTATATACTACTTTTCATAATGACTGTACCATTTTATGAAGCTTGCTTTTTCTCTGTATTCTCACAAACATTTGTTATCTCTTGGTCTTTTTGGTGATAGCCTTTCTAACAGGAGTGAGTTAGTAGCTCATTGTGGTTTTGATTTGCATTTTCCTGATGATTAGTAAAATTGAATGTTTTTTCATGTACCTGTTAGCCATTTCTATGTCTTCTTTGGAAAAAATGGTCCTTCAGTACTTATGCCCATTTTTAAATCAGATTGTTTGGCTTTTTACTATTGAGTTGCATGAATTTCTTTTATATTTTGGATATTAACCCCTTATCTGATATATGACTTGAAAATATTTTGTACCATTTTGTAGACATGGCAACACTTTTGCCATTTCATTTTGTTTATTTTTTTGCTATGCAAAAGTAAAATATTTTTTTTTGGTTTGATGAAGTCCCATATACTCACTTTTTACTTTGTTGCTTATGATGTTGACTCATGTTCCTTCTATATCCCAATTTGTTGAGTGTTTTTATCATGAAATGATGTTGTATTTTGCCTAAAGGTTTTTCTGCATCTACTGAGATATATTTTTTGTTCTATTTATGTAGTGCATTACATTTATTGATTCACCTATTTAAACTACCCCTGCGTCCCAGGGATAAATTCCACTTGATCATAGTGTATAATCCTTTTTATGTGCCATATAACTGAGTTTGTTAATGTTCATTCAGAGATTTTACATCTACACTTATTAAGAATATTGACATAGCTCTCCCTTCTTGTAACATCCTTATCTGACTTAGGTTAGGGTAATGCTGGCCTTGTAAAATGAATTTGGAAATGTTGCCTCCTTTTTAACTTTTTGGAAGAGCTTAAGAATAATTGGTTCTGATGCTTCCACTGTTAGGAAAATTTTAATTGCTGCTTCACTCTCCCTACTCGTCACTGGTCTGTTCACATTGTCTGTTCCTTTAATTCAGTCTTGGTTGGTTCTATATTCTAGGAATTTATTCATTTCTTCTAGATTATCCAAGTTGTTGAAATATAATTGTTGACAATGGTTTCTTAAAATCCTTCGTTTTTCTGTGCTAGTATTTTAATGTCTCCTCATTCATTTCTGATTCTATGTATTTGGATTTTTCTCTTTTTTCCTTTGTTAGTCTAGCCAAAAGTTTGTAAACTTATCATTTCAAAACATATTGCCTTGTTTCATTGATCTTTTCTATTATCTTTCTGGTCTATTTCATTTATTTCTGCTCTGATCTTTGTTATTTCCTTCCTTCTACTAACTTTGGTCTTGGTTTGTTTTTCTAATGCCTTGCAACCTTAGGTTGTATGTCTTAGATCTTTCTTTTTTCTTAAATATAGGCATATATACACTATAAACTTCCCTCTCAGAAGTGTTTTTTCTATATCCCATAGATTTTGGTATGCTTTGTTTCTATTTTTATTTGTTTCAAGATATTTTTAATTTCTCTCTTGGCCCATTGGTATTCAAGAATGTGTTGCTTAATTTACACATATCTTGAACTTTCAGCTTTCCCTTCAGTTACTGATTTTTAGTTTCAAATCACTGTGGTTAGAAAAGATATTTGATTCAGTTTTAATCTTATATTTGCTAAGTCTTGTTTTGTGAATTATTATATAATCTACTCTAGAGATTTTCTTTGTGTACTTCAGAAAAATGTGTATTCAGCAGCTGTTGGATGGAATGTTTTATTTAGATTCATTTGGTCTAAAGTGTATTTCAATTTTAATATTTCTTTATTGACTGTCTGAATGACTTTTCCTTATTGACTATGGGGTACCAAAATCCCCTACTATTATTTTACTTTGTGTATTTCTCATTTCAGATCTGTTAGCATTTAGATATTTCAATATTGGTTGCATAGATATTTATGATCATTATATCCTCTTGCTGAATTGACCCCTTTATAATTATATGCTGACCTTTTTCCTGTTTTTATGGTGTATGTCAGAATCTGTATTTTATCTCAGAATAATTACTGTACTCTCCTTTGGTTTCTATTTAGATGAAATATATTTTTCCGTCCCTTCCCATAAATCCTATGTATGTCCTAAAGTTGAAGTGATTCTCTTGTAGATAGCATGTACTTGAGTCTTAATTTATTTCTCCATCTAGCCACTTTACAACTTTTGATTGAAGGATTTACTCATTTTACAGTTAGAGTGATTATTGATGAGTCAGAACTTACTAATACCATTTTATTAATTGTTTTGTAAGTTCCCTCCTTTTCTTCTTCTCTTACTGCCTTCCTTTTGATGATTTTCCGTAATATTATGCTTTCAATTTCTTTCCTTTATTTTTTGTGAATCTCCAGTAGGTTTTCGCTTTGTGGTTACCATCAGGTTCACATAAAACATCTTGTAGACATAACAGTCTACTTTATGGTAATATCAACTTAATTTTGATCAGTTGTACAAAATCTATCATTTTACTCCATTCCTTTGTTTATGGCTTTTTGTTGAGTTGTTACTCTGGCTTAAATTTTTTCTTTTATTAATTTTTTGATTTATAATTGCTATATAATATTTTCTATGTTTTTGATTCTCAATTTGCCTCTTTTTATTTATACTGAATATTCATTGACAAACTATTGTAGCGATAGTTATTGTTTGGCCTTTTATACTACAGTTAAGTGGTTAATACATTGCATTCTCACAGTATTAAAGTATTCTGAATTTGATTGTATACTTACCATAAAGTTATATATAATAATTTTAAATATATATACTTATTGAGGTATAATTGATTTACAATGTTAGTTTCAGGTGTATGACAGAGTGATTTATATATATTTTAGATTATTTTTCATTATGTTATTGCAAAATACTGCATATAATCCCCTGTGCTATTAAATAGATCCTTTTTGATTATCTATTCAATATATAGTAGTGTGTATAAACTCAAACTTCTAATTTAATATATATTTTAATACATAATACGTCTGTCTATTTTCCCAGGATAAAATTGTTCATACTAAGCTATAAGTTGGGTAAGGAAAGGTAGACTTTCTATTGGGCAGCAGCTGCACAGCTGAAAATTGGAGTTCTGTTAATTAAAAGGAGAGAATGAATTTTGAGTCTCTGCTGCAGGCCTTATTTACCTGCTCTTTATTTTGAATATGACAGTGGTAACTAGTGTTAAGGTGTTGGAATTGTAGAAATAAGACTACTTTTTAAAGGTTCATTTTAGTTCAACAAATGTTTACTGAGCACCATAAGGTCTTGGGGATATGAAAAAGGTATTGTTCCACCTAATGGCTGGAAGTGCAGTGGAAGACTAAATAAATATGTAGTTTTAGGATGATGTGATAAACACAATAACAGATACAAATGGATCTATATAACTGATTATTCATGGATTTATTTACATGAAACAAATTTACAGTGATGTACGTTTAACTTTTTGTTATTCTTTTGCAAGTTGCCCTTTTTCAAAAGGATAAAACTACCTGTAAAGTTTTTTAAAGTATGCAGACACATATAGATCATTTATTATAATATTTCTTTTGACATTTCAACATTTATTATGGAGGTTATTGCTTTTCTTACACTTATAAAAATGTCTTTTCAGATCTCTCTTGGCAAATCTCAGAATAATTCATGTTTTAGATTATCAACAGTTATTTACAGTTTCAATTGTAAATAATTAGGTTTCATGTTCCTAAGTTTATTAAACAATGAAATGACTCCTCAGTTTTAGCATTCACACTTTATAGGAAGAAGATAATTTTACACATTTGCTTTATGTTTGGCATGCTGATGTTTTCTTATTAAAATCACTAAATTCTTTCAGCTACTTATGATTATATGTACTTCAAGTCTCATTAAAATATGGTTTAAGGTCATATCTTTAAGGTCCATTACAAAGGTTTTTGTAGAATTGTGAATCCATGCCAAGCAAGCAATCAAGGTTTGCTCACTCAGCTTAATCAGATAATTTCCAAACCAGAATGAATATTGTGGCTAGAAAGTTCCTTCTGCATATCTTAGTGCATAGGAAAAATTAATGATTCTGAAAAAATGTAGATATTCACATATAGTTTTCAGTACTGATACATTCTATCTGACCATTTGGGAATCAAGAAAATGGAAAGTAGAGGGAGAATTGTGTAAGCATCATCACAAAGTTCTCTTTCTGAAGTAAGGTATATTAAACTTCTTTCTTTTTCTTTCATCATGGGAGTCCCAAATTATAGAAACTATGAAAAGGACAGAAAATGAAAACAGTCTCTAGTCCTACAAATTGTTTCATATTTATAATATAAATCTTAAGATGTAATTCTTTTTTTTTTTTTTTTTTTTAAATCTTAAGATGTAATTCTTAATTTAAGAGTCATGTTAAAATAAGAAATTTTGTTTTATAATTAATATTTTCTCTATAATAAATACATTATAATATTACTTTTGCTTTATTGTTAAGCTTCTATATAAGGTATATCAAGCATATAGAAAGTAAACAAAAATATATAGGAATTATTACAAAGTGAATATGCCCGGATAAAGCACCAAGGTCAAGAAATAGAACAGTGTCAGTACTCAGAAGCCTCCCTGGTGATCCTTTAATCAGTATTCCCTTCTTTAGTCCAAAAGGAACCAAACTACTCTTCTAACTTCTGACACTATATAAATTTTGTCTGTTTTTGAACTTTATATTACATATATAGATCATAAGTATGCACTCTTGTGTCTGGCTTCCTTGTCTCAATTCTATGTGCATAAAATTAATCCAACCTGTTTTGGTGCAACTGAAACTCATTCACTTTCATTTCTTTATAGTATCTCAATGTATGATTGTAACATTTGAAGACTGTAGGGTATGGAACTGGAAATATATGACTGTAACAGTTATCAGTTATTATCACTTCAAATATTCTTTTTGTCCCCTTACTTCTGTCCTCTCCCATCAAACCAATTCACGTTTTACCATATCCCTTATATCTTCTATGCTCCCTTCTATATATTGCATTTGTCTGCCCTTGCTTTATGTTGCTTACTTTCTTTTTTGCTTTTCTTCTTTGCTAATTCTTTATTCAGTTGTGTCTAATTTTTTGTTAAATCTATCGACTTTTACATTTTGTTCACTGTAACCTTTGGTTAGTCTTTCTAATGGTGTCTAGTTTTCTGCCAAAATTCTCATTTTTTTACTTTAGTTTCTTGACTTGCTTCTAGATATGCACTATGGTTACTTGAGTCATGTTCAACTCTATACAACCCTGTGGATGCTGGCCCACCCGCACGACCCCATGGACTGTAGCTTACCAGTCTCCTCTGTCTATGGGATTCTCCAAGCAAGGATACTGGAGTGGGTTGCCATGCCTAACCTCCAGGGGATCTTCCTGACCCAGGGATTGAACTCCCATCTCTTATGTCTCCTGTGTTGGCATGTGGGTACTTTACCACTAGTATCACCAGAGAAGCCCTTCTTGAACTTAAGCAGCATATTTACTTTAAAGTTTCTTGCTTATCTGGATCTCTGAAGGTCTGTTTCTACTGTTAATTGTTTAACTTGTTTTGATCAAATTAACCCTTTTCTTCCTGTGCTTGTTTATTTGTGATTAAGTGTTGGATATTAGTGTGAAAATTTGTAGAAATAATTTGAGGCTTAAGATACAAGTATCTTTGTCTTGGTTTCTCTCAGACGGATAAGAATTATTTCTCTCCAGGACTATTTTACGGCATTTATTGACTATGTCCTTTAAAGATAAGCTCCGGTCCCTATGAAAACTGATGTATTTCTTATTTGCTGTAATTACTGAGTTGTACCTTTTAGATTTCCAATCTAAGGAATAAGAGATTTACCAGGACCTTAGATGCTAAAACTTTCCCCCTTTGCCTCACAAGGATAACAAAAGCTCTGCTCAGTTTCCAGGTCTGATGGGTGCTAGTTCAGAAATCAGGGGATTTTCCTGGAAGAAAAGAGGATCTAAATGCCAGATTCACTTGTCACATCCTGCTCAACTGAATAGAATACAGCGGTGTAATGATGACTAATGATTTTTCAGAATGGTGCTAATTCCAAATCGCTCATATAATGATGTTCAGAATTATAAATTACTTTCTTAGCCACTGTAGCTTTCATTCTCTCCCCATCTCCAGATATTGGCTTTGAAATTTATGACTGCTTAGTTAAGATAGTTGAGAGAATTAAAAAAAAAAATTAATGTTTACCCTAAACTTTCTATTTGTTTTTAGCAGGAGAGTTGGTCTGAATTACCTGATCTACTTTTACTAAAATCAGTAACATATAAACAGAATATATAAACATATTTTTGTAACAATAGTGTCTTTGAATAAAGTAGAATCCCATTATTATAAACTTAGCCAACCTAAAGAAGTTTTAACTTCAATAAAAGTGCTCTAATAGATTAATATTACAAGCTCTTAAGTTAAGCATTGACCATATTTTTACAATGAATAGCATTCTTTCTTCTATCTGTATGTTTACACAATACACTGTAGCATAATGATGAAGAGAATACACTCTAGCTCCATATTTTCTGGATTTAAATCCCATGTTTGCAATTTAGTAGTTTTGTGACTTAAGCATATAATCTAACCTATTTAGAACTCACTTTTTTCATCTGTAGAATGAGGATAACAAATGGCCTTACTTCAAGGTGTTATGAGGAATAAATTAAGTAATTCATTCAGAGCACTTAAAATGGTTCCTGCTCCATAGTACACACAAAGTATTGGGTATTATCATTTTGTCAATTAAGTGATAATTTTTTAATCTGTGGGCTTCCCTTGTGGCTTGGCTGGTAAATAATCCATCTATAATGTAAGAGACCAGTTTTGATCCCTGGGTTGGAAAGATCCCCTGGAGATTTATAATCCATTGTTTTCTTATTGATTCCTTTGTATAATTATTTTGCATTAAGGAACAAATAGTGGTTATCAAATAGAGAAAAACTGGTCATGCTGGTAATATTCAATTGAATGGGATAGAGTCATTGTTTTTGAAATTATGGTATTTTTCTGTCTTTCATGATGCCACTCAGATTTTTGAATAGCTTTCTTTGCCACTTGATTTACTCAGAGGATGAGATGGTTAGGTAGTATCACCAACTCAATGGGCATAAATTTGAGCAAACTCTGGGAAATAGTAGAGGATAGACAAGCCCGGCATGCTACAGTCCATGAGGTTACAAAGAGTCAGACATGACTTAGTGACTAACCAACAACAACAAGTTGGCAACTGGTGGTTTCTATACAGACCATGTGCCAGAATTAATGTGGTAATTCTGAGAAGTTTCCCATCAATTTGCTTGTAATGAGGGTCTTCTGTAAGATTTATCTTTTACACTGATTTTGGATTTTCATGAAAAAAATTCACTTTAGTTATTATTGCCTTCATATGACCATAAAGGGGAAACTAGATTGAGGAAGATTCAGATAATACAAAGTATGATAAAATTTTACTCCAAACTAAAATCTTTTTCATATATCAAGTTGCAGATGGGTTTATCCCTGCCTGCTAATTTACCTGTCTTCCAAACTAGTAATCTATCTCTACATTTCTTCATTTGATTACAGGCAAACACATGGATGCATTTATCTATCTATGTGATTGTTTCTTTTTTTCAGTAACAACATTTCATATTGATAATAATAGACTGTTCTTAATATTCTAGGGAGCAATTTAGCCAATCACACCTCTATTGCATCAACAAATATCAACTCTTAAATATATCTCAATGATAAAGTAAAAATCTATTCTTTAAATTGGCATTGTACAAAAGCATGCAATTTTAGAAATTCCTCAGGAATTTTAAAGCAGAACTGTTGTGTTTTGAAACTAGTTTTAAGTAAAATATAATGTTAGAGAATTTAATATTATACCTAAAGCAAGTCAGTATCAGGATACTTTCAATACTGAATAAATAAATTGGAAACTAGAAGCATCACTGCAGTGTGCTTAGTCAAAACTTTACTTGCAATAAAAAATTTTAATGGTACTACAGAAGTATAAAATGGCAAATTTGAGTATATTAAAATTAAAATTTTCTACATAGCAAAGCATACCTATAAAACATCAAAATATAAAAAATCCTTTCTGAGAGAATATTTGCAACAAATATGGTAGAATAAGTGCGTGTGTGTGTGTGTGTGTGTGTGTGCGCGCCCAGCTGCCCAGTCATGTCTGACTCTTTGACCCCATGGACTGTAGCCCACCAGGCTCCATTGTCCATGGAATTTTCTAGGCAGGTAAACTGGAGTGGCTAACCATAGGTTACTCCAAGGGATCTTCCCAACCCAGGGACTGAACTCATGTCTGTTGCATCTCCTGCATTGACAGGCAGACTCTTTACCTCTACTGCCACCTGGGAAGCAGAAAGTATAAGTATCCTAAACATAAAATGCTCTTGCCTAATCAAGAAGGAGATGAAAGGTAAAACTACTTGATGCAAAAACTAAACAAAAGACCAAAGTAAGTCATCCATGGAAACAGAAAGGCAAATAGAATATAAATATTTGAAAATATGCTTAATCTGAGAGAAATTAAAGCAAAAGATCAGTTAATAGTCCATTTTCACAGATAAGATTATTGAAAATTGAAAGATAGAAATATCACTTATTTAGAGAAAAGGAAACTGGATATTTTCATTCATTGCTCTGGTGAGTTACATTCCTCAACTTTTGGGATGTAATCTGATAACATCTACTAACATTAAGAGTGTTGATTTCATTTAACATAGCAGTACAGTTTGGAGTATCTGTCTTAAGGATATAAACCATAAATATATAAGGATACAGATAAAACAATGTGTGAATCAGCACTGTGTTCTGTGGAAACAATTGAAAATATTCATTAATGGAAAAATCTTGAAGAAATGATTGTGCATTTGCCGTCTAAACTATGAAATATTATGCAGTCACAGACAATACTGACATCCATGAAATATCAAAGAGGAAAATAAATGTGAGAAAACACAAGTTGATTAAGAAAAGGCCAGACTTTTATAAAAACAACACATTTTAATACTTAGAAATACATTTTTGTTATTTTGTATTAGTGTAGAGAAAAATTAGGAAAAATATTTGTTAAACTTTAAATATTGGTATCTTAACTGACCAAGTGATAGGAGAAGACAAGATTTGTCATTTTTTTCTTTACCATATTTATCTTACTTTGTGTGTTAACATAAACACCTGTTGATTTTGTAGTTTCAAGGTAAATTCTAATAAGGCATACCAATAATAAATGCAATGTATGTGAAGACAAAAATTCCCAAGTAAAGACTTTGTAATATGTAATGACAAATGTAGTTTTTTCTTATAAGACTAACACTATCCAAATTGTGAGCCATACTTGCTTGTTAATAATGACCAACAATATTATATAATATAAATATGAATCAAACTATTTTTCTAAAAAGTAAGTACTTACATTTGTACCATGTGTCTGAAAGAACTATTATTGTATTTCTGGTTTTTGAGAGTTTGCAAATATGTCAAATAATTTAATGCTTTTCCTTAAAGTCTTGAATAAAAGCATCATTTTATTAATGTTCCCATGAATATTTATTAGAATCTCCTTAGATCACTTCATCTGATTTATTTGTACATTCCCTACTTTTATTGCACCACTATTTTTATGTTAAAAAATAAAAACCAGTCACTTAACATGATTGTAAATTCTATGAGAACAGCTGGGCAGAGAAAGCTCAATAAATACTAAGTGATTGATTTGAGTACTTAAGAAACTAAAATGGTACAGTTTAATTTTTAAATTTATAATAGTGCAGAAGTTTAAAAGAAGTAGTTGTTCTGAAGAATAGAGAATGTGGCTGATGTAAAATAACATTAAACAAGTTGTATATTCTGTGCATAAATACTGCTTTCATGCTCTTTTAGAAGCTAAATTTAGTGAATTTCTTTTGGAAAGTGTGGCATGAAGTTGTTGATAAGTTAATTTCCAAATTCAGTTTTTTTCTTAAATCCACTAATTTAATATTGTTCACAAACCTGGGTATTTGATATGTATTCCTTTGTCATGGATATTAGTTTTTTGTGACTGCAATAACAAATTACCATACTTGGTAGCTTAAAACAATACAAATTTATCAACTTTCAGTCAAATTGTTTGGACTTCTGGAGGTCAGAAGTCCAAATGAGTCTCAGTGGACTAAAATCAAGATGAGGGCAGGGCTGCATTCTGTCTGAAAGTTCTAGGAGGACATGCTTTCTTGCCTTTTCCAACTTGCCTACATTGCTTGACTCTAGCCCCCATCTATCTTCAAAGCTTGCGATGGCCATTCAAGTCTTTCTCACACTGTATTATTCTGACACCGAATATTCTGCCCCCTTTTTCATTTTTGAGGACCTTTGTGATTAAATGGGCCAATGTAGATATTCCAGGATAATATGCTTGTTTAAAAGTCAGCTATTAACACCTTAATTCCATCTGTACAATAAACTCCTCTTTGCAGTGTAAACTAACATTCATAGGCTCTGAAGATTAGGACACAGCCATTTCTTGGGGGAGGGGGGCTCATATTCTGCCTAAAACATCATTTTATTTGCAAAAGGAACTACAGATTGTAATGGATTAGGAAATTCAGAGAGGTGATAAATGTTTTACTAGGATCACATTCTCTAAATCAGCAGTTTGTATATATTTTTAATATTTTGCCCTCAAGGGAGAAAAATACCTTTCTGATTATGGAGTAAAAAGCAACTGAAATACAAGAGCTGATTATTTAAAAGATATTAAATCTTTGAGATATAAGATTTTTTAAGTGTGCTTGGAAATTTTGACATCTCCAAATTTTCACAATCCCAAACTCTAAAATTAATATTAGTAATAATTCCTCAATTGCTGCCCCTTTTTAAACAATTTTAGTATAAAAATATACCTTTTACTATTTATACTAAAAAGAAGTAGATGCTTGTCCTTGAAATAAAAGGGTCATTCAAATGAGTATTTACATTTTCTGCATTACATTTGGCTGGCAAAGAACTTATAGACCTTTGTTTCTGAGTTCAGAGTCTTATCTTCTTTGCTAACTGGTTGTTCCTGCAGGAAGTTCTCTGGGCCATCTATAGCTTGGTTCCTCTAGCAACATCGCAAGTGTGAGTTAGAAGTCAGTACCTCTGCAAATTGCTGTGTAGTCGGAGAGAAGGCGATGTTAGGCACCACCTCCCCCACCAGCGTTCTCTCTTGTTAGAAATTTATAGATGAAAGCTTCCATTCCATTCTCTTAATTCATGAATGGAAAGGCTGTTCTTGGAAACCACTTACTTTCTTGAGAGAATTTAAAGTTCTGTTTATAGTAAACTTGGGGGTAAAAGGATGAACTTGGGGGAACATACACTAAATTAGCAGTCACTGAAGAACCTGTTACCCTAAACCACTTGCTTTATTTTTGTTTCACTTTCTTAGTCTGCAAAATAGAAAGATTGATGACTTGCACTTCAACTTATCATCTAGTTTCAAGTTTTTATGATTTAAAGGCCTATTTTCTTGACTTAATTCTACTTAGTCTCAAGAAATTGACACTTATGGTCATAGGTATCGTAATAGTTCTCACTATTGACTATATGACACTTGTAGGCTCAGTCACTTCAGTCGTGTCTGACTCTTTGCAACGCTATGGACTGTCGCCCACCAGGTTCCTCTGTCCATGGGATTCTCAAGAATATTCTCCAGGCAACAATACTGGAGTGGGTTGCCATTTCCTCCTCCATGCGATCTTTGTGACCCAGAGATCAAACCTGCGTTTCCTGCATTGCAGGCAAATTCTTTACCACTGAGATACCAGGGAAGCCCATGTGACACTTACTAATTGCCAGCTGGAATGATGACCACCTCCTTAAAAATCAGTCATCAAGGAGATTTTCTTTGCCAGTAAAGAAATTCCTGAGCACACAGTCGGTGACCCCTGTTTTGAGTGATGGTCTTCCTGTAGTTTCATGCAAAGAAATAAGGGAAGTTTTCTTTGCACTGATGCAGACTCTGGGGTGGGAAATTCCTGCCTTGTCAACTTTCTTGAAACAAGAGGTTTCCCATGAAGCCCGTTCTCTACTCCCCACGTTTATGTTGTCTGTCCCAAGACTTTAAGTTCTTTTCTATCTGTAGATTCTAGGGATTCCTTTTATTTTTCTTTCATGTTTATAAAAACAGTCACTACTTATTTTGAACCAGGAGCATCCTTTCTTCACAGATCTGACTGATTGGTGGAGCACAAACATCCTTCAGAGTAATCACACATTTATTCATTTATTTCTTCAATGCCTCCCTAACCCCTTTGTGCCATTAGCTCTCTCACGGTGCTTCAGCCAAATTGATTTCTACTTAGTACCTCACACATGCAAAGCTGTTTTTCACCTTGAAGTCTTACCCTGTATTGTAAGGCTGACTCCTCACCATGAATGCTGCTACCTTAGAAGGGGATTCTCCAACAGTTTTATGCAGGTTAATTTATCTCTATCCCTGCAAGGTAGGCCTTCTATATTACTTTTCACTTTTGAGAAGTATCCCATTAGTTCATGAGAAGATCTACCACACTGGCATCTAATACTTGAACACTCACTCAAGGAAACAGGGTTAGTCTGTCTGATTTCCCAAGTCTTGGTCCTTTAAAGTTATCACTGAACAAGGAGTTATCTGTTCCACTTAAAGCCCTGCCCAGGATCCTCGTGACTGTAAACAGTTTCTCATCTTTTCCTCTTTCTGTCTTCACTGACTTTGACCTCCCTCTCCTCCTTTTCCCAAATTAACTTCATAAGCTTTGAGAGAACACTGGACATGCATCTCAATAATCTGTTTTAGCTAGGTCTCTGAAGGCTCTTGCCCCAGGACAGGTCCAGAATTCCCTGTGTTTTTGTGCTTTCCTGATTTACATAAAAGGTCAAAGAACACAATCATTTTTTTTATTCTATTAAATGAGCCTCCTTCTCTGATCTCATGCCCAAGTACTTTAGGGAGGGATGTCAGGTTGTAAGATGTGGGCCATTCTTAAATAACATATTTTTTTCTTTCTTTAAGAAGAGGTTCAGTATAAAATAAAAACTAAATTTAAATTTGTTTTAAAACATAAAAAGGATTCAGTCTTTAAAAAAAAAAACAGGGTATCTGAGGTGGTGTTTAAGTGTCACTTTCTAGATGTGCCTTTTTCGTTGAGAGGTCTCTGGAGGCTGCAGAGGACTCAGCAAGCTTTATCAAAACTGCACTCACACTCTTCCACTTGAACCATCTAGCCAAGCACTTTGTGTCTGCAAAGGGCTTTACAGAAGAAACTGGAAAGTCCTCATCTTCATCCCCATCTCAGTTTTCTGGTATTTCCCAAGTCTCCACTGATCTCTGAGAATCCTCATCAAAATTCTTCCATCTGTCCTTGAAGACATCAAGACCATTATTCTGAAAACTCATTGCGTCTATTTCTAAGAATGATAGTTACCTATGTATAGACAGATATGCTCCACAATAGAATTAATGACAATCCAGGGCTGTAGCTTCCCACATAGCTCAGTGGTAAAGAATCTGCCTGATAATGCAGCAAACACAAGAGACATGAGTTCGATTCTTGGGTTGGGAAGATCCCTGAAGTAGAAAACGGCAACCTACTCCAGTATGCTTGTCTGGAGAATTCCATGGACAGAAGCCTGGCAGGCTACAGTCCATGGGGTCTCAAGAGTTGGATACGACTGAGCACACACACACACACACACACACACACACACAGAGGATTGTATCTGACATTTTATCAAGTTCTGAGCATTTAATTGTCTTGTAGAACAAACCTGAAATTGGTGGGGCACAAACACATGAACTTGTTTGACTTTTTTCTCCCTGTTACCATGGTGGCTCAGATAGTAAAGAATCTGCTGTAATGCAGGAGACCTGAGTTCAATCCCTGGGTTGGGAAGATCCCCTGGAGAAGGAAATGGCAACCCACTCCAGTGGTTTTGCCTAGAGAATTTCATGTACAGAGGAGGCTGGTGGACTGCAGTCCATGGGGTTGCAAAGAGTTGGGCATGACTGAGTGGTTAGAACTTTCCCGTTCCTTCATCATGGAAAAATAGTCTAGTCTGATCTAGAACAATTTAGAATTCAATCTCATTTCTGATCTAAAACCCTCTCTTTTCTTCCTGACTGATCAGCCCTAAACTGTATTTGTGGGTCAGATGGGGATAGCTCTAATCTTGAGACATTGTCTCTTTTCTCTTACATTAGGTTGTCAGATTTAGAAAACAAACAAACAAACAAAAAATAACAACCACAATAATAAAAAGCAAAGCAAGAGTCCAAGTTAAATTCATATTTTAGATGAACTATTTATCTAGACAGCATATTAAAAAGCAGAGATATTACTTTTCCAATAAAGGTCCGTCTAGTCAAGGCTATAGTTTTTCCAGTAGTCATGTATGGATATGAGAGTTGGACTATAAAGAAAGCTCAGCACTGAAGAATTGCTGCTTTTGAACTGTGGTGTTGGAGAAGACTCTTGAGAGTCCCTTGGATTGCAAAGAGATCCAACCAGTCCATCCTAAAGGAGATCAGTCCTGAGTGTTCATCAGAAGGACTGATGTTGAAGCTGAAGCTCCAGTACTCTGGCCACTGATGTGAAGAACTGACTCACTGGAAAAGACCCTGATTCTGGGAAAGATTGAAGGCAGGAGACAAAGGGGATGACAGAGGATGAGATGGCTGGATGGCATCACCGATTCAATGGACATGAGTTTGAGTAAACTCCGGGAGTTGGAGATGGACAGGGAGGCCTGGCGTGCTGCAGTCCATGGGGTTGCAAAGAGTCGGACACTACTGAGTGACTGAACTGAACTGATTTTATTATAAATATATTCCAAATATTCCATGGCATATACTTACACTGATGTTTTTTGTTGCTGCTATTGATTGGAATTTCACATTTAACTGCGCATCCTATATTTTATCTGGTAACCCTGCTTTAACAGCCTTTGGGTCCTCCAGGGCATTGGAGCTTGGAAAAGGGGGAAGGAAAGAGAAAAATGTCTTGTGTAACTGAGCACAGGACACTAAGTCGTTCCCTCTTGATTGATTCTCTGAGTTTTGCTTTGCTGCTTTGAGTGGCAGGAGCTCCAATGGGGGCCATCTCATGGGGCACATGCATACTCAGGAGGCTCTGCAGGTGATCGCCTCATGCTCAGTTCCCTGACCTATGAGACTGTGTTCCTGTTTGACCTCTTCTGAGTCCCCTCAGCTCCTGTCTCTGGCAGGAAACCCCACAGCAAAGAGGGAAGGTCAGCAAGTTCTCTGCATAAGCAGAAGTCCAAAGTTATTTGAGAGCCTGGTTCCCCTTTTGGTTGACATCTAATTTCTTTGAGTGGTTTTCTTGAAACCCCCGTCACATAGTTTGTATAGATATGTTTCCTTTGAATGAAAATAAGAAATAGTTAGCACATTCCAAATGGGTCAAAATAAGGAGTGTTTAAAAAAAAATTAAGGAACAAAGAGACTGTTTACTTCCTAGTTAAGGCTGACTGATATTCCAGTGTATGTATACTATATTTATTTTGTCTATCCATTTGTCTATGGATGGACATAGGTTACTACTCTATTTTAGCTTTGTGAACAGTGCTAAACATGTGAACATGAGTATACAAAATATCTCTTTGAGACCCTGTTTTCAATTCTTCTGCATACCTATTTAGAAGTAGAACTAGTAGAGCATATGGTAATTGTATTCTTTTTTTTAAGAACTACCATACTTCTCTGTTGACTCAGACAGTAAAGAATCTGCTTGTAATGAAGGAGACTCAGGTTCAATCACTGGTTTGGGAAGATCACTTGGAGAGGGGAATGGCTACCCACTCCAGTATTCTTGCCTGGAGAATTCCATGGACAGAGGAGCCTAACAAGCTGCAGTCCCTAGGGTCACAAAGAGTCTGATATGACTGAGCAACTAACACTTTCTCTTCTCATACTCTTTATCCACATGGCTGCACCATTTCATATTCCTACCAATAGGGCACTAGAGTTTGAATTTCTCCACTGCTTCATCTGTATTGTTATTTTGTGTTTACTTTTAATCCTAGTGGGTTATGATGTGATATCTCATTGTGGTTTTGATTCGCATTTTGTTAATGATAAGTGATGTTGAACATATTCTCATGGGCCTGTTGGCCACTTGTATATTTTCTTTGTAGAAATGTCTATTCAAGCCTTTTGGCATTAAAAAATCAGATTATGTTTCTGTTGATGAGTTTTACTAGTTCTTCATATATTATGGATATTAACCCTTAATCAGATACATAATTTATAAATATTTTCTCCCATTCTGTGGGTTGTCTTTTTAAAGGCAGAAAGTGAATTAGTGTTTGCCAGGGACTGGGAGGAGGGAAGAATGGGACTTATTGTTTAATGGGTACAGAGTTTTAATTTTGCAGGATGAATTCTGGGAATGGACAGTGGTGATGGTTGTACAACAGTATGTATATACTTCATACCACTGAACTGTACACTTAGAAGTGTTGAACATAGTCAGTGTTGAACATTTCATCACAAAAACTGGGGGGGGGGGGGGAACTCACCTGGGAAAGCCTATGGATGAGAAAGTAAAAATCTAATGAGATAAAGTAAAACAGTAAAATTTATTCATTAAAAAAGGGACTCTCTTAAAAGGTGTAGGAAGGATATAGGAATCTCAGAAAGGAGAATTCAGTACCCTTGGACTCTTGCAGCCAATACCCTAAGACTGAAATATCTTAGGTGATTACCAGACCTAGAGATAGTTTTGTGGAGAAGTCACCCAAGGGGCGTTGTGTTCTTCACCCGATAGGTACAGCCAGCTCTTGGTAACAGCTCTCCTTTCTCTCTACCATATGGCGCCAATTCTCCCCAAGAGTGGCGCCCAAGGGCAGCCAGAGACATGAGAACCCACTGATGCTGCCCAGAGAGGCTGCCTCTCAGAGTAGGGCATGCGGAGAAGGCTTGTAAGGTGGGCCTGCCATGACATTCTCTCCCTAGACTACTGACTCTTGATTCTGATGCATTCTCGTTGAATGTGGTGGTCTGCTTTTATGGAGGGCTGGAGTAGGGTGTGTGATGTTTGGACAGCAGCCGTAACACTTAGTAGATTCTGTGGAGATATGTCAGGTGGCCGTCTCTAGAGTGCGTGTGATATTCAACACCAATAATCCTCACCTTTGGATTATAGAGCGATCTCAAGCCACTGGCAGAGCCTGTTTAGCATCCTGATTCAGATACAAATGAGGGACAATTATTAATGCACCACATAGGAGAAGGCATAGATTTCATTGAGACTTTAGCTTATATAATTCTGTAGAAACTCTTTGAGGAAAAGATACAACAGTATGAATCCAGGGCTTCCCGGGTGGCTCAGACACTAAAGAATCTGCCTGCAATGTGGGAGACCTGGGTTCGATCCCTGAGTTAGGAAGATCCCCTAGAGAAGAGAATGGCTTCCACTCAAATATTCTCACCTGAAGAATTCCATGGACAGAGGAGCCTGGTGGGTTATAGTCCATAGGGTCACGAAAGTTGGATATGACCGAGTGACTAAGCACACACAGTATGAATATAAATTTAGTCATGAAAGAAGCTATTGATACAGAAATGGGAAATCACAACACATTTTAAAATGTTGACTAATGCTGAAAACACCAAGAAAAAAAAATCCCCACACCATTGAAATACTTTCTTCTTCCATATTTTGGCAGAATATTCTCTCAATACCTTTACACATAAGAAGGATTTTATAATATTTTCTGTAAAGTATAGGGAGATCATTTCATCCTTTCTCTGGGATATCCAATTAAAATTTGTTTTTATTGATGTTTTCACCACTTACTATTGATTCCATCATGTCAATTTTGGGGACTGTGATATTTAAGAAAATTGCTACAGTGTATTTATGATTGTGTATATTTATTTATGAAGTGTATTTTTGATAGCCAATCCTTTTGACTTGATGTCAATGTCAATCACATTCTCTGCTTACAATTTTAACTTCTGTAATGATTGGAACACTTTCCCACAGCCTAACTTCTGACTCTGTACACGTCATATCTCACTTCCCTCCCCACATGCTCTGGTTCCAGGTGCTATGGGATTTTCTCCCACCGAGAGCTGATCTCTGGATCTGCCTGTTTGTGTCGTGTGATTGAGTGTATTGATGTGGTTACCTGTTCCTGGAAGCCTCACCCAGCTGGCAGTAACCTAACCACACACATACGTGACTGAGATTCATAGGAATATACCTCATTAAACAATATGGGGCTTCCCTGGTGGTTTAGATGATAAAAAATCTGCCTGCAATGCAGGTGACCCATGATTGATCCTTGGGTCAGAAAGATCGCCTGGAGAAGGGAATGGCTACCCACTCAAGTAGTCTTGCCTGGGACATTCCATGGACAGAGAGCCCAGTGGGCTACAGTCCATGGGGTCACAAAGAGTCGGAAACACCTGAGCGACTAACACTAACTAACTAAACTCAATACAGATGTATCATTGACTCAACTTCTGCTTTACTGGATCCCAAACATGCCTGCAACCATTCCAACTGGAGCAGAGGTTGGGATGGAGTTGGTAGTCTTTAGTTGGTTGTGCAACAGAAAACACTGTGTTTGCTAAATTTACAAAACTTCATGACCATTTGAAGACTTCCTTAAACTCTTAAGCACATTGATATTCATTAAAACTTAAGCTTCATTTGTTTTGTGGCAAACCCATCTTTGCCTCCTGGAACACACAAAGTGCTTCCTGTGTCATTGGCTGTGGATGGGTTCTCCTCTGATGGTCAGGTCCTCCTATTAAATCCAGCATCCTACACCATCTCCTTCAGCCTTTGTAAAATATGCCCTCTGAGGGTATGAGCATCTGTGAATATGGGTCCTTTTGGTTGCCCTCTCTCAGTCCCAAGAAGCTTTAGTAGATACTTAGACAAAGTTGTCAATTTCATTTTTTTTATCCAGGAGAAATTTCAGCTTTCAGGCCAACCAACAGGTACAATTTGATAGTTGGGGTTACATTATACCTATAAATTACAAATTTTGATCTCTGCTTTCTGTTGGCTGGGAAACCCAGAAACATGGCTAACTCTGAGAAACCACACAATTATTAGGACCAGGATACCTGGGACAGTCTCTTTGCTCACTTGATAAGACATCAGTAATACCCTTAGAATAATACTAGTCAATATTATTTATATACTAAAAATCTTTATATTCGTTTTGCTTTTAGTCATCCACATAAAGAATTAAATCTTTAAATCACTTCTGCTCTATTGACAATTTATTTTCAAGGTACTTAAAAGAACTGATAATGCTTGTAGCTTTAAATATGGTTAGCATCTGAGGAATCTCAGGTTAGAATTCTTTTTTCTTCTCTCTGCCACGTTATGGGTGGAATGCCAAAGTCGAAAAGTCATCTTGCCAAGTCTGAGAATAAAATATTCCTCATCACATTGAATTCTGCTGCTGCCTGTTTTGCATTTTTGTTACCGAAAGCAAGTTCATGTGCCTGATACACAGTGAGGCCAAACAAACCAAAATATGTGGAATGAGAAAGGTTTATTGCAGGGTCATGCAAGGAGATGAGGGAAGGGATCATGCCTCCCAAATCCCAGACTTCCCAAAAAGTTTCAGCAAAGCACTTTTAAAGGCAAGGTGAGGGAGGGGGCGTGGTTATCTGTTGCAAACTTTTTGGTGTCAGAATCCAGTTGCTCTTAAAGTTGTCCACCTATGGCAGGTCACAATGTTCCTACAAACCTCCAACTAAACAAATGTTATTCTCTGTTTTGCAACTTTTTATCTCTGTATGAATGGGCGCTTGAAGGTCAGAGCCTTGAGAATAGGCTGTCCTGTATATCTTAGACTATAGACAACATTCTTTTGCAAAAGGTGCACAGCCAGCATGACTAAGCACAGGCAACAGAGCTCAAAGTTTAAATCAGAAGTAATAAATCTAACAGAAGTCAGATTTGTTCTTCCCTATTACATTCTTGAATTTGTAACTTAAATAGGAATCATGTATTCGTGTCTATGGAAATATAGATGTTTGTGACACATATAATATGTACATAGTTTCATTTTTTAAGCATTTTAACAAAAACAGTATCTATTATCTTCCTACCCACAGCGAATAGTCTTCCCCTACAACTGAACATACCGATGTTCAGGTATTTAAGAAGGGACCAAAGTTAGATAACAAATACTTCAATTAGGATTTAGGAAACTGATGCATGGAAAATGAAACCTTTATGACTTCCCTATCACGTTGAGCTAGTTTCTTTCTTTTGTTGTCATAGAAAAGAACAAAAGATGCTGCTGGTTGAAAGCAGAGAGAGCAATTTGCACAGCAAATGCTCAGGGTGTATAATAATAACTAATTAACCTAGACTATAGGGTTGTGGCAACCCACTAAGGTGAAGTACATGAAAACATTTTGGAAAATGTAAAATGTTGTAGCCAAGCATAATTATGTTTATGTTTTACAGTTATATTTCTTTTAAAATATAAATATTACCCAATAATCTGTACATAATAAGAATTTTTATTTTAAAAATTCACAAAGCCTTAGGTAGTTTTCGAAAATTCTGTTAGAAATTTCCTGGTTTTAAATGTTCCCATTAAATTGAATCTAGTTTTTAAAAATAGTTTACTTTGTAGCAATGCAGATTTTAGCAAATAGTATTCTTAGAGACAGTTCTTATTGGGAAAAGATCATGTTGACTCTTTGCGACCCTATGGACTGCAGCCCACCAGGCTCCTCTGTCCATGGGATTGCCCAGGCAAGAATACTGGAGTGGACTGTGATTTCCTCCTCCAGGGGATCTTCCCAACCCAGGATCACACCCACGTTTGCATCTCCTGCATTAAAGGAGAATTCTTTACCACTGAGCCACGAGGGAAGCCTATAACCCTGGGTAGCCTTGAGTAAATCCAGTGGAATGTGACACAGGATAAAGATTTACTTCAACACAGCATTAGTTTATGTTTTACCTTTCTTCTCCTTAGTCTTACCTGCTTGTCTGTTACATCAACAATGAGATTTTCCCACAAACTTCTATTAAAACCTTTTTCCCATTCAGTTGAGAAAATGATTACAGATATACTTCCTAACTCCATTTGCTCTCAGACATTACTTTGATGCTCTGAAGGGATTCCACAGAATTACTATCAGAGAAAAGAAAAACATCACTTTTGATTACTGTGAATGCTTGTCTGTGCTTCGCAAGTCTGCAAATTGTCAAACTTTGTGTTTAGTTTACAGATTTTGAATAAAAAAATTAAATTACACACGATGTATTAATGTTTGATTGTGTGACTTACAGTTAATATACATTCAAGTGTGGGTGGATATGTACATAAGCAATAAATACCCACTTGCATATTTTTAATTGTTAGACCATAAAAGGTTGCACTTTTGTCTTACTGTTTTATGACATTATATCCCAGTAGTAACACTAAGATGTAGTCTATAAACAAAGGACTTATTAGATTATCTGAATTGTGAAAAAATAACATTTTGCTTAAAAGAGCTGCGGTCTAACACCTGTAAATATATTTTAAACCATAAAAAAAGCATAAAGTTACTCTGAAAACTGAAGATCAAGGGTACATCTCAAACTATAAAACAGACCTAACATCTGAATTTTCATTCTAGCAAGACACAGCCTGTATTTCAGTTTATATTTCTTCTAATTGATTTAGCAGGCCTGACGCTGAACGGCTCATAATACCACCAGTTTGATGAAGTGTGGCCCATCCGGAGGTCACTGGGTAACCATAAAAAACCTGCACTGAATCCTAAGTCTAAGGCTTTAAAGTTGGACAATAATATTCACAAATATATTCAAAAGTAAAGTTTCCAGTTGCTACGCACTTTTGAGTTTTACTTTGTTGAGAAGAATGTTCTCTGGAACAAACAGCAATATTAGGGACAGAATCAAGGAACATTCTTAATAGGAAATATTGAATTATTATGGTGCAGAAATAATTTTGCATTTCATTAATTAATCCAAAGTTCCTTTATTTGAGAATGGAGAGATGAGTTAGATAATTATGATGCTTCTTCCTAGCCCTGACAGTCTTAGTAAACAATATAAGATCAATACCTTAAAGAGAAAAACAGTAGGGCCAAATGGAGGTTTTCTTTTGATTCTCCATAACTTGGATCTTTTTTTCTGGCTTTCTCTTTCAAATCATGTTAATTTTTTTTCCAATATAAGTATCCTAAAAAGGAATCATCAATCTTACATCAAGCAAAAACTTAGTGATGAGATAACCAAAACAAATCCAGAAAGATAGCTGATGTGTTTATAGTGATACCATCCTTGTTCATTTTACTTTGAAAATGGAGTTATTTGTGTGTTGCTAGCAAATTCCTTAGCAAAACAACCTCTGAATCTGTTTTAAAGTGATTTAGAAGGGGAGAGCAAAAAATAATTTGATTTCCACTCTCCCTGATATGTTCCCTTTCATTACAAAAACCCACTTGAAAAAAAAAAATGTGATTCAAATCTCTTGTTTCTGACAACTACTGCAGAGGGAGATACCATGACTGCATCCTTACGCAGCCATCAGACATCATAACTCAGGGGCATATAGTTGAACAAATCTCTAGTATTATCCAGAATGAATTTGTATCTCCCCTCCCAGTATCCTGGTCTTCAGCGTTGATTGTGCCTCCTGTCTGAATATATTTTCTAAAGCCATTGATAAGCAAAGTTGTTGTGGGCAGAGATCATTCTAAAGAAACATAAAAACTTCATAAAAATTACACCAATATCCGTGCTTGGGAAATGGGTGTGATTTACAGTGGTACATTTGTGTTTACTTTCTGATGTGTTTTCTGGTTCACCCAGCATTTCTAACTTGAGATTGGAAAATAGAAGCCCACAGGCGAAGGGGAGAAAGAGAATTTGGCAGAAAAATTTGCATCCCAACAATAAAATGAAACGCTCTGCCCCTCTGAAATATATTTAATTTTTGTAATAACTTTAAAGAATTTCTTTTTAAAAAGCACCCAATTGAAAAGTTATGTGCAACATTTGTATATTATCAATGTTCTCCCTAAAGCTTTTTTCATATAGGTATTATTTTTTCTATA
The DNA here is from genome assembly GCF_963930625.1 of Muntiacus reevesi. Classification (NCBI taxonomy): domain Eukaryota; kingdom Metazoa; phylum Chordata; class Mammalia; order Artiodactyla; family Cervidae; genus Muntiacus; species Muntiacus reevesi. The sequence continues at coordinate 51,659,913 of NC_089261.1, read as the reverse complement.
AAGATCAATGAAATATTTATTATAGGGACATTCTAAGTAGGGTAAATTACAAAACTGCTTAAAGTAGCATAGATCATGATTTAATTTTATCAGAATGTGGTGTGATAGAATGAAATTTCAATTATTAAGTAGGAACACCATAGATATTAAATATACAATATGATGACTAAATCAAATCATTCTTATGAATTAATATGTTATCAATTTTTTGAAAATTATATGGCACATTGAGAGATTTTTTTGATAGAATTTATAAACAAGTCATAATTGTGTTAATCTATCCATTTGTACATGAAAAAAATTGAGGTGGAGACAAGGCAAATCATTTGCCTGGTGTCCCGTTAGTATTCAGTGTAGAATGGACTGCAAGGGCTGTTACTGATCTGTCACACTCACCCTGCAGCATAGGGATCCTTCTAGGAAGCAGGACCATCATTGAGTGTGTATCAAGTGTGAATTTAGTATCAGGAAAATTTTACATAACTTCATGTTGAAAATTTGTGTAATATTTCCTAGTCACTCTGATATAACATAAGTAAAATTTCTTATGATTATAATAAAGATTTTGATTCATGGCACAATAATTTCTAAATACCAAGGTGATTTATTATTTGAGCATTGTATAGTCCTTATGTAATTATACACTCTACTTCACTCATTAGATAAAGCAGACAATTTGTTAATGGATGGAGGTTGTGATTTTTCTTTTGTATTTTGTATTTCAGACCTGTTAAATGGAGGGGAAAGAAGCAGACTAAATCTTGGAACTGTGCTTCACAATTGTACAGTATTTGGTATAGTTAGGAATTTGAATATTGTTAACTGACATTTTAAAAATAATTTTGATGAGTATTGCTTTTTGGAGCAAGTTAGCCAAAGATGCAGCTTCTTGACCCAGGCTTCCTAAGAAACTTACAATTTTAATAAATTGAATTTTTGTAGAAAACAACCCAGACTTCCAACAAGGTTGCTACTTCCTAAGAATCCAACAGCAAGAATGACAGATATGTTTCTAAGCATACCCTTCAATGTAAAGAAAACATGAAGAATATTGAGGTCAGGGATTATGAGGTGGGTTAGAGATTGAAAAGAGATGGAGTAAACCCTAGAATGCTTCAGAAAATAGAGACCTTGAAGCAAACAATTAGACATAAGATGCAATATGCTTTCCTGGAAGTAAGAAATTGCCTATTTAGAGCCTCAAAATTCACTCTGAAGCAAGAGAGCATACTGTCAGAGAGGGCATGAAATAGAGGTTAGTGAGAAATGAGCTCAAGGGAAGTAAAATTCTATGGCAAGAGAATCTGTCTCCTTTTTCCTACACATGATTTCAAATTTCATGTATTAATAGTTCATACTGAACACAGAATTGTGGACAAGAGCATGGATTCTAATTTAAGGGTTATGTCTAATTATAAAATGTAGATAATAATTTTACTTACCAAATGATTAGCATTGTTGGAATTCTTATTATAAACTAGGAACACTTTGCATATGTGAACTCATTAGACCTCAAGATAACCCCTTGAGGTAAGTTCTCATGCTCTTGTTATAAAGATTAAAAGGAGAAATAAATGCCCAGCACGTCAATGAATGTAGCAAACTGTCCAAAAAGCTAGCAACTTGGATCATCTTAATGAGATGGTCTTTAAATTAAATGAATGTAAGTTTATTTTTTTGTTGAAGTATAGTTGACTTACAATGTTGTTTTAATTTCTGCTCTACAACAAAGTGATTCAGTTATGTGTAAAAATAGTGCATGTGTGTGTGATCAGTCATGTCTGACTCTGTTACAGCCCCATTGCCTGTAACCCACCAGGCTCCCCTGTCCACGGGATTTTCCAGGCAAGAATACTGGAGTGGGTTGCCATTTTCTTCCCCAGGGGATCTTTCCAACCCAGGGATCAAACCCATGTCTCTTGCATTGGCAGTCTGATTCTTTACTACTGTGACACCTGGGAAGCCCAATTATATAAATATACATTTTAAAAAAATATTTTTTCCATTATGGTTTATCACAGGATATTGGATATAGTTTCCTGTACTGTACAGTAGGACAATGTTGTTTATCCACCCTGTATAAAATAGTTTGCATCTGGTAACCCAAACACCTACTTCATCACTCCCCTGTCCTTTCTCCCCTTTGGCAATCGTGTCTCTGTTCTGTATGTCTGTGAATCTTCTTCTGTTTCTTAGAAAAGTTCGTGTGTATCATATTTTAGATTCCACATACGAGTGATATGGTATTTGTCTTTCTCTTTCTGACTTACTTCACTTAATATGATAATCTCTAGAGCCACCAAAACTGCAGATGGTGTTATTTTGTTCTTTTTTGTGGCTGAGTAGTATTCCATTGCACATATGCGCTACATCTTCTTTAGCCATTTATCTGTCAATGGATGTTTAGGTTGTTTGCATGTCTTGGCTATTGTGAATATTGCTGCTATGAAAACTGGGGTGCATGTGTCTTTGTGAGTTACAGTTTTGTCCAGATACGTGGCCAGGAGTAGGATTATTGGATCATACGGCAAGTCTCTTTTTTAGTTTTCTGAGGAACCGCCCATACTGTTTTCTCTACTGGCTACACCAATGTACATTCCCACTAACAATTTAGGATGGTTCCCTTTTCTCCACACCCTCTCCAAGCATTTGTTATTTCTAAACTTCTAAAGGATGGCCGTTCTGACTGGTGCGAGGTGGTACCTAATTGTAGTTTTAATTTGCATTCTTCTGATATATTTGACTGTGTAGATCACAATAAACTGTGGAAAATTCTGAAAGAGATGGGAATACCAGACCACCTGACCTGCCTCTTGAGAAACCTGTATGCAGGTCAGGAAGCAACAGTTAGAACTGAACATGAAACAACAGACTGGCTTCAAATAGGAAAAGCAGTACATCAAGGCTGTATATTGTCACCCTGCTTATTTAATTTATATGCAGAGTACATCATGAGAAACACTGGGCTGGAAGAGGCACGAGCTGGAATCAAGATTGCCGGGAGAAATATCAATAACCTCAGATATGCAGATGACACCACCCTTATGGCAGAGAGTGAGAGGAACTAAAAAGCCTCTTGATGAAAGTGAAAGAGGAGAGTGGAAAAGCTAGCTTAAAGCTAAACATTCAGAAAACCAAGATCATGGCATCTGGTCCCATCACTTCATGGGAAATAGATGGGGAGACAGTGGAAACAGTGTCAGACTTTATTTTTTGGGGCTCCAAAATCACTGCTTATGGTGATTGCAGCCATGAAATTAAAAGACGCTTACTCCTTGGGAAGAAAGTTATGACCAACCTAGATAGCATATTAAAAAGCAGAGACATTACTTTGCCAACAAAGGTCCGTCTAGTCAAGGCTATGGTTTTCCAGTGGTCATGTATGGATGTGAGAGTTGGACTGTGAAGAAAGCTGAGTGCCGGAAAATTGATGCTTTTGAACTGTGGTGTTGGAGAAGACTCTTGAGAGTCCCTTGGATGGAAAGGAGATCCAACCAGTCCATCCTAAAGGAGATCAGTCCTGGGTGTTCATTGGAAAGACTGATGCTGAAGCTGAAAATCCAGTACTTTGGCCACCTCATGCAAAGAGTTAATTCATTGGAAAAGACCCTGATGCTGGGAGGGATTGGGGGCAGGAGGAGAAGGGGACAACAGAGGATGAGATGGCTGGATGTCATCACCGACTCGATGGGCATGAGTTTGAGTGAATTCCGGGAGTTGGTGATGGACAGGGAGGCCTGGCGTGCTGCAGTTCATGGGGTCGCAAAAAGTCAGACACGACTGAGCGACTGAACTGAACCAAGCAATTAGCAGTGTTGAGCATCTTTTCATGTGCCTATTGGTCATCTATATGTCTTCTTTGAAGAAATGTCTATTTAGGTCTTCTGCCCATTTTTCCACTTGGGGGTTTGGTTTTTTGTTGTTGAGCTCTTTGTACGTTTTGGAAATTAAGCCTTTGTGAGTCATATCATTCGCAAATATTTTCTGCCACACCATGGTTGTCTTTTTGTTTATGGTTTCCTTTGCTGTGTAAGAGCTTGCAAGTTTGATTAGGTCGTCTTTGTTTATTTTTGCTTTTATTTATGTCAGAAAATGTTTGCCTATGAAAGTGAGTGTATGATTACTCAATATCTAGTTAAAGTCATTGTTGGTAGTGACATGACCAACGTCATGAGAGTAGATGAACAGTTATACCTGAAATTATTTATGAATCCAAGACTCATCATAGTATCTGAAGATCAGAACAAATCATCCTGTCTATGTTATGTGCTTCACATTTGTAGTTCAACTATTTTTATTTATTCCTTGTCTTTTGGAAGGTGCCTATTTTTATTGCCCAAAGTATGCCTTGAAAATGGGTTTATAATGAATACATTTTTTGTTTGTGTCTGCCTGATTCTGCTCAAAATATGAAAAAATACATTGTGTGGGTGTAGTAAAATTTCTGATTGTAGTTGAATTTGGTTGAGTCTTTAAGAATTTTCACCCCTTGTCCACAGTAATTTTGAATGTCTTTTCTCACTATGCCAAGAGCTACCAAAGTTTTTTGTCTTTTACAACAGAGCTTTGCAGCAATAATTGGCACCAAGGTTCTCCAGCATGTTGGAACAAGCACTTTTTCTAAGGGTCCGGAAATGAATGATTTTAGCTAAAGCCAAAGCTTACTTTCACATCTCCCTGATCTGGGACACAGAGCAATGAGAGTTAAATAAGATTGGGATACTGATTCACTGTAACAAATATAAATTGGTGCCTATATACATAGCAAATGAATAAAAGAACAAAAAGTCAATGCCCTTTGAATATGCACCCTAGAAATAAAATTGTCTTTCATAGTAGATTTTGTGGCTTTTGAATAAAGTATAATTATGACCTTAAAACATTTCCTAATTTTCAAATAGTGTATTCGTATATTGCAATTTAGGGCTTCCCCAATTGCTTAGCAGGTGGAGAATCTGTTTGCAATGCAGTAGACAAAGGAGACTCAGATTGAATCCCTGGGTCAGGAAGATCCCCTGGAGAAGGAAATGGCACCTACTCTAATATTCTTGCCTGAAAAAACCCCACGGACAGAGGAGCCTGGCAAGCTACAGCTCAATGGATCACAAAGAAAGAGTCAGATACTACTGAGAGATTAAGCATACACACACATGTACACATTGCAATTTAGTTAGTTAAAACAGTTATTAGCCAACAAGTGCAGCATGAAATACATGATAAAGTGATTTGCCAGTTAGATGCATGATTACTTTATTAAGAAAACTATAATTGGACAAACATTTGGGATATATTTTAGATATAACTTTTTAAAATAGGAGAATGACACAAATCTCCAGCTACAAAATATCCTTGGAGATTGTTGGAAGTAATTTATGCAAGCCAGTCAGCTCAAAATGATAGTATTTTTTTTTGTTGAGCTTTGATACTTTTCAGAAAGCCAAGAGAGAAAGAGGTGAGAATAGATTTTGAAAAATATTTGTGTTGCTAAAATAATGGTCTCAATAAAATGCAGAAATAAAATATAGGCTGTGCTCCAATAAACTGGTAATCTCCTTGGCAGGGCTCTGAGTAATCCTTTTTTCAGATTGAGCATTTTTTTCTTTACGAAGATGCAGTATGCACATTGATTTGTCAGGCAAATAAGCCCCTCTAGAATCCATTGACAACAATTCAACTCTAACTCTGTGAGCATTATATGCTATCTGATATTACTCACACAGAAGAATTTTTTACACTTGTGGGATGTTTTCTCCATCTTTATTTTAATTTCTTTCTTAGTACAGAGAATCTGCCTTGACTCCAGTGGGTTTTTTTCCCCTTCCTTCTTTTGTTTTTAGTTTTGTCTGCATTCTTTTGAAAGTGGCTTGCTTCCAGTGGCTTGCTCTATTCCTTAGTCAATGTTATAAATGAGTGTCTTCTTGGATCCAAGTTATATCTTAAATAGATATTCTGATTATTCTTATGCCATCCCTTTATCAGCAGAAGTGATGACTGCCTTCCACAGTGGTACAGAGGATGTTTTACCAAAAAGCTATATTTGGAGTTTCAAATATTATAAGAAAAACATAAAAAGAAAGCATTTATCTTTATGGGAAATTGCACAGAGTAGAAATACTTGCACATGCACTTCAAATACTAATTTATCTCTAAGGATACAAGAAAAGAATGTGGTTTTAGACTTCAAGACACTTTGAAAATGATATCAGACCTTCCACAGTTGAAGAGTCAATATAACAAAGTGCCAAGAACATAGACTTTGGAAAAAGATGCCTCTACATTGAAATAACTCCTCATGGGACTTAACTAACCTTGTGTTAGGTTTCTTAAGCTCTCTGAGATTCTGTTCCCTCATCTGTAAAATAAGGATTGTAGTATATACTCCACAGAGTTATTGTAAGTATTAAGTGGGATAATATGTGATTAGAAGGGTAAAGCATTAGTAGCAGTAGATGGCTGTTACAAGGGAGAGAAACATTTCATTGAATTATAATAGGAAGTTTTGGACTTTTCCCATTATAGAAGATATATCAGTCTTGTTTGCTTTTCTCTGTGAGAATTGAGAATTAAACTATATGTTGCTGCTGCTGCTAAGTCGCTTCAGTCGTGTCCGACTCTGAGACCCCATAGATGGCAGCCCCCCAGGTTCCTCCATCCCTGGGATTCTCCAGACAAGAATACTGGAGTGGGTTGCCATTTCCTTCTCCAAACTATATGTTAGGTACATAAAAATTTTTGTAAGGGAAACCTCATAAACTGTTTCTGACAATGGAGAATAATAGAGAGGAACATGCTGTTCTGATGATGTTAGAAGTTCGCAACGCAAATAGGGCTCTGGTCTGACACTTCCTTATTAGAAAAAAAAAACAATGGTTGAGGCATCAATTTAAATAATAGCACCCAAATATCTTATATCTCTGTAGCATTATTCTAGGTAAAGGGAATGGAACAATGAACAAATGAGACAAAATTTCCTGATGTCTTAGAGTTTATATGTGGGTGGGAAAGACGAGCAATAGGTAAGATAAATAGGTAATTTATGACATATAACAGAAAGGGAGTAAGTGCTTTGGAGAAAAATCAAGCAGAAAATGATTGGGAGCGCTGTGTGGGATTAAGAGCTAGTTCATCCAGGGTGGTCAGGAATGGCCTCCCTGCTCAAGACTGCAAAGAAGGAGGGAGCTACAGATTCCTGGGGCTCAAGTCTTCCAGGCAGTGGAGAGAGCAAGGGTAAAAGCCCTGAGGCAGGAAGGAACTAGCATTCCCCAGGACTGGCAGGATAGTCATACAGGAATGGGCTGAAGGGAGGAGAGGTGAATGCTGTCAGAGAGAAGGCTATAGGGAACTTTGAGGCCCTTCTGCTTTTACAAAGCCCCAGTTAAAAACCAGGGGAGCAACCAAAGGGGACTCAAGGCCTTAAAACAGCAATCACTCTGGGTTTTGCTTTCTCAGTGATCTGTGAGACAGGGAGCATGATTTATTTAAAATCTTAAAATGTGAAATGAATAAGCAAACAAGAGGCATAGTATGTGTTTACTGAAAGCTTTACTCAATGGTTAAACCCTGTATAGATCTAACATTGCACAATATGGAGAAGGGAATGGCAACCCACTCCAGTATTATTACTTGGAAAATTCCATAAACAGAGGAAACTGGTGGGCTCCATGGGGTTGCAAAGAGTCAGACATGATTAGCACTTTCACTTTCAATCTCATCTAATCCTTACAACTAATCTAAGAGGTAGTATATACATTGCTTATTCTCATTTTATACAGAGGAAAATGAGTTTCAGCAACTTGTCTAAGATCATAAGGCCAGTGAGTCACATTAAGATGATCTGATTCCACATTCCAGAGTCTAAATTCTAATAGTCTTCCTTAGCAATCTTTGGGGAGATATTATTTAGCCTATCACTGAAAGCAAGAGAAGACTAGCCTTTCTTATGAAATGCAAAATAATCTTACCAAGTCTTACTATCATAATAGTCTTACTAAGACATTAGATGAGATTTAAACTGTTTATATCTGTGTATGTGTTTAAAACTTTTTCTTTAAATTCTTATTTTGCTATAAAGCCTTATTATTAGTTTTTAATAAAATACACTGCCTTTTGTATTAATGACCATGAGAGGATGAAAATACCTTCATATTTCCACCTAATATACTTTGTAACAGGTCTGAAGCTCAGGAAACAGTTTTTTGTATCAATATCAATATTATTTCAGTTCACATGTTAATGCTCAACGGTGTCAGGCTATTTAAAAAATTGATTCATGAATGTGTGCTCTTTACAGCCTGACTCATTCCATGAGACCACCTTTACCCTGCTACCCAAACCAGACAAAGATACTGCAGAAAAAGAAAATTACAGGCAAATATCACTGATGAACACAGACAAAAAAAATCTTCAACAAAATACTAGCAGATCAAATCCACAATACATTAAAAGAATCATACACCATGATCAAGTGGGATTTATCTCAGGAATGGAAGGATTTTTCAGTATCTTCAAGTCAATCAGTGATACAATGCAGTAACAAATTGAAGAATAAAAACCACATGATCATCTCAATAAATGCATAAAAAGCTTTTGATAAAATTCAACATCCATTTATGATAAAAACTCTCCAAGAAGTGGGCAGAGAGGGAAACTACCTCAACATAATCAAGGCCACGTATGACAAACCCATAGCTAATGTCATGCTTAATAGTGAAAAGCTGATGTACAGTATTGTGTAGTACATTCTGATGTACACTTTGGCCTCCTAATTAAGTCTTTCTAAGGAAATAACAGAGTTTGAAGTAGAATCAAGTGAATGGATATTTACCTTCAATCTAAGTCTTCTCTTTCTATCTTTAAAATGACTTCTGTTCTGGTTCCAGTGACATAGTTAACACCCAAAGTTTTCCTGAGAAGCCTGAGGAAATTTTTTAGAGTTCTAGTAGAAATGTGAACATAAGTGAAGATGGTTCTTCTTTTGCATCTCATAGGAAACGCTAGTCTTAGCTTGCTTCCAGTGATAGGCTGAATAATACCCTCCCCCCACAAAGTTTACACATATCCTAATCTCTGAAACCTCTGATTATGCCATTTTATTATATTGCAAAACAAAAACTTGATGATGTGTTTAAGGATCTTAAATTGGGACGATTATACCGGATTATCTAGGTGAGCCCAGTGTAATCACAAGGGTTCTTCTGCAAGAGGCAGGAGCTCAGAGGGAAGAGAAGGAGAAAGGAATTTGGAGTGAGGAGGAGCCAATGGTCAAGGAAGCTTGTGTGTGCGCTCAGTCGTGTCCGACTCTGTGACCCCATGGGCTGTAGCCCTCCAGCCTCCTCTGTCCATGGGATTTTCCAGGCAAGAATACTGGAGTGGTTTGCTATCTTCCCAATCCAGGGATTGAACCTGCGTCTCCTTCTTTGGCAGGTGGGTTCTTTACCACTGAGCCATTTGGGAAGTCAGGGAGTGACAAAAAGCTGAATAAGGCAGGGAAATGAATTGTCCCATGGAACCTCCCGGAGGAACCAGCCCTTGCTGACACCTTGACTTTAGCCCAGTGAGACTGATCTCTAGAAGCACAAGATAATAAACTTATCTTGCTTTGAGCCACTAAGTCTGTGGTAATTCACTTCAGCGACAATAGGAAACTAACATACTTCCTATTTCCCTCAGATTTTTGCCCCAGTGTCATGTTACAGGTTGAGTGTCTCCTTAGGGCAGGCTTCATCCTGGAAGGTGGCTTCATCTGGATAGTTTCAGGACCCTGGTAGGTCCAAATCCTCCAGCACAGCCACACCACGCCTTTCTGTGGTCCCTTTGTGCTCACCTGTGAACTGGAGCAGCAGACCCACCTGAAGTTTTGAGGCTGAGTAGAACCGGCCCTACTTGGCTTTTCAGTGAGGACCTCTTGGCAACGTTTGGCTTCTCCAGCCACCAGGGCCCTCAGAAGTCCCCTCTGCCTTTCCACATTTTCCTTAACAGTTGCACACACTCTGGCTCTTCCTGCTTTTGATGGATTGTGGCCACTGACTCCTATTTGGGGATTGGTAATGAGACTCTCACTTAATTGTGTTGTAGATGTTATTTGTGGGTTTCAGGTCTTTGTCTGCTGCTTATATGGGGGATATAGAGAGATCCCAAAATAAGCTTTCGGAGTCTTATCCATCCAGAAGTTTTTAATGTCATTTGTGCATGTGTGCTCCATCGCTTGGTCATGTCTGACTCTTTTGCGACCCCATGGACTGTAGCCCACCATGCTCCTCTGTCCATGGGATTTTCCAGGCAAGAATACTGGAGTGGGTTGCCATTTCCTACTTCAAATATCATTTGTAAATATGCACAATTTGGGGAATGAAGCTTTTGCTTCTTTGTCTTTGTTTTCTTAAACAGATTATGGAGGAAACTCCAAAAAGAAAAAATACATTATTCAGGGATTTTAAATCAAAATTTTTAGTTGACACTTGCTAAATAAACCAAGGGCCCAGTATAAATTTATACTTATTGTTTTCCTGTTGATCTTGGGTGGCCTTGGCCTGCAGTAGCTTGAAATAGGATTTCAGTTCCCACCCAGAGACTAAAATCAGGCCTTAGCAGTGAGAATGCTGAATCCTAACCTCTAGACCACCAGGAACCAGTAGTCAGTGACAAGGCCCTGGCCCATCAGCTGTGTAGAAATGGATATCTATGTAGAGATTCAAAGTAGTCAAACAAGGAAAGAATTTATTTGGAGTAAAAAAAGAGTACCTGTGTCTAGACACATGGCTGGACTCAGACAGTTGCACTCTTAGGATAACTTGAATCACTTTTATGAGGCACTTATAGTGATTTTCCTTTGGCCAGTCACTTTTGTTTGTTTATTTGCTTGGTTCTGAGTTTGTATTTGATATATCTTGGGGTCCTCCTATATGTGCACATGTATCTCTTAGCCAAGATGGATTCTAGTGAAGAAGCGGCTATGAGTAGTTGATATCACTTACTATGAGGTGACACCAATTGAGTCAGTCTGAGCACAGGTTGGAAGAAAATTTCCAGACACAGAGCATTTCAGAAGGAAGTGAGTGAGACACGTGCACCCCAATGTTCACTGCAGCATTGTTTATAATAGCCAGAACATGGAAGCAACCTAGATGCCCATCAGCAGATGAATGGATAAGGAAGCTGTGGTACATATACACCATGGAATATTACTCCGCCGTTAAAAAGAATTCATTTGACTCAGTTCTAATGAGATGGATGAAACTGGAGCCCATTATACAGAGTGAAGTAAGCCAGAAAGATAAAGATCATTACAGCGTACTAACACATATATATGGAATTTAGAAAGATGGTAACGATAACCCTATATGCAAAAGAGAAAAAGAGACACAGATGTACAGAACAGACTTTTGGACTCTGTGGGAGAAGGCGAGGGTGGGATGTTTCGAGAGAAGAGCATCGAAACATGTATATTATCTATGGTGAAACAGATCACCAGCCCAGGTTGGATGCATGAGACAAGTGTTCAGGCCTGGTGCACTGGGAAGACTCAGAGGGATCGGGTAGAGAGGGAGGTGGGAGGGGGGATTGGGATGGGGAATACATGTAACTCCATGGCTGATTCATGTCAATGTATGACAAAACCCACTGAAATGTTGTGAAGTAATTAGCCTCCAACTAATAAAAATAAATGAAAAAAAAAAAAAAAAAAAACAGAAGGAAGTGAGTTCATTAAGGACAAAGAGCAGAGATAATGTGGGTACTGTGAGCATAGGGGTCCACTTCTGCATAGACCAGGGAGAGTTGACAGTTTTCGTGGGTTAGTAGCCAATTTTTACAACCTGAAGATGAAGACAATTCCTGCTGGAAGGTTGGTATTAGGTAATTGGTTAGCTCTGGTGGTAAAGAATCCACCTGCAACTTGGGAGACTTGGGTTCAATCCCTGGGTTGGGAAGATCCCCTGGAGAAGGGAAAGGCTACCTCCTCCAGTATTCTGGTCTGGAGAATTCCATGGACTGTATAGGCCATGGTGTTGCAAAGAGTCAGACACGACTGAGCAAATTTCACTTTAGGGCACTAGTGAGTGGCTACTGGAGTGGGCATCTTTGCCTAACTGGGAGTCAGGAAGCCTGTTAGTGATGATGTAGCTTGGGGGGTGGGGTGTTTTGCCAATGGTTACAAAGAGGCTCATTCAGCTTCAAAGGTGACTTTGGTCTGGGCTCTGCTTCTGTGGCCTTGGTACAAGGCCTCGCAGTTGTGGCCTTGGGGCAGAACTCAACAACACCACATCCCTTTTTGATCTCCAAGGAGTCTTTCTGCTCATGTGTTGTCAGGAGGGTCTCCTTGACTTTGAGAATGAGAAATATGTGGTCTTTTATCTGCACAGGGCTCAGCTCCTCTTTGACTTCTGCTGTTTTGGATTATCTATCCACAGGGGATAAACTCTGGCTGCTTAGCCCTGGACCCATCTGTCTCCTGCCTCCCTATGACTTCCCTTCTTTTGAAAGGAAGCCAAAGGCATTTTGTGTCATCTGTTAGGCACCACGCTGAGTATTTTGTGTTCATTAGGTCACATGTTCCTCACAGCCTTATGAGGATATGTTAGCTGAATGTGACAGATAAAGACTCAGGCTGTGTGTATTCAGTTTGCTGGTGGTGGTGGGTGGGGATTTTTACAGAATTCTGGCTCCTAAGAGGGATGGAAGGTCAAGGGCTCATGCAGAGATGCATTCAGGGTAGTAGGGGTCTACTTACAGTGAAGACAGCATGTGGAGAGACTGAGGCAAAGGGTTATTCACATGAGCTGGACTTGCATGTTGTGGAGTTGAAACAGACTGGGCATGCAGGTGACTAAGAGCGATCTCATTCTTGACTCTGGGGGAAATGGTGACAAGACTTTCTCATCCTAACTCCTAGTGAGTGAGGCTGAAACTCATTGTGTCTGTGCTGTGCTTGGTCACTTCAGTTGTGTCTGACTCTTTGTGACCCCATGGACTGTAGCCTGCCAGCCTCCTCTGTCCATGGAATTCTCCAGACAAGAATACTGGTATGGGTTGCCATGCCCTCCTCCAGGGGATTTTTCCCAACCCAGGGATCTAACCAACCCATGTCTCTGTATGGGTCACTTTAGTGAAAGGTGGATTTAGTTGAAGGATTACAGTAGATCAAAAACACAACAAAACATGTTCAGCTAAAAGGAGGAAAAAGGATGATTCAAGGATGACAGCAATAAATTTAACCTGATTTACCATTTTCCTTAAGTGTGCCCCCAAAAATGTTCTCCTTGGAAGACTTTCCATGTCATACATTGCCCAACCTTCGTCTTTTAAAACAACAAAAATATTTTGATTCTGTCAAACCTATAAAAATGGTTGACTTCAATTTCTTCCTCTCATATTTAAAATGTGTCAGAGAAACATGAGTTATTATAATTGGATGCTTTTCTCATATGCCATTCTCAATTAAAATGACCATAAAACACCCAGCCATAAACATATTTTTTAAAAAGTGACTTCCTTTCTTATTTCTCTCCTCTCTCCATCCACCTCTGCCTCCTTTCTTTCTCCTTTCTTTCCTTTTCTTAATATGCAAACCAGCTTTGACTCAGTTTGCTAGAAATGATACATGGCACCTTTGAACCTTACTTCACTGGCATATTAAATATACAAACTTCAGTGCTATAATTGGTAGAATTTCCTACCATTCTCATTAAGAAGTCGAAACCATAAAAATGTTGGTCAAATACTAGTTATGACAAATGCACTGAATTTTGCAGTTGGCTATTTAACTGAAATGGATGCATTCTGACTTGATGTTCATGGAAGGAAAAGACTTCTTTGCCAATTTAAAAACTCACTTCCAACTTAGAGCTTTGCAAATTTAAGTTATTGTCAATCATGCTGCATTCGGGTCTGTAATCCCCAAGCACAGCATAACCACCTGCATTACTTCAAAATTTTCAACACACTCTCTCTGCATCAGCTTCATCTATCATCCTCCCCCTACATTTTCAGCTTTCTTCTGAACACCTGTCAAGTCTTGATATTTTTTGCTTTGCTTTGTGTTAGAAGTGTTTGTTCCAGATTCATTGACACTTTTCCAGGATGTGATGTATGTTTTTGGTTAGCTGTATCCTGGCTTTCCTCTTTGGTTCTTTCACAAGTGTGGTGTTTGATCATCGCAGGCTTGGATGGGACAGATTGCTATGCTGCAGTTGCTCATTAACTTGGCAGATTGATCAGCTCAGAGTTTCAAGGGAAAGCAGAACAAATGGACCACCTTGCTGTGTGTTGTGTGGTTGTCATTTCTTTTTCAATCAACACCTCCCCCCACTGTCCTCCCCACACACACACAGAGGCTTGCACAACCTATATGGTTTTAATGTAGTAGGGAGAACAAATCTGGGACCACATTGAATCTGTTTCTTTTACATGAACCTTTGTGTTCTATTGCTTTTGCTATAAGTTAATCACTAAAGGGATGTTGCCGATAGTTTAAAGTATACATATTAGCCCGTCTCTGGGAACTGTGCCTCCCATGCCTGAGTATTAAGCTAAAACACCTTTTATTTCGCTCAGGATGCATCCTGACCTGGTCCACCTATGAATGGCTTCAGGAAAGAATAAATTACCTTATTCCCTCTGGTGTCTGGCTGGAAACAGGAAATAGTCACAACAATTTAGCACCTTTTTACTTTACCTCTCACCTCCTCATCTTTGTTCTGGAAAAGAAATCAGCGCCCAAACCCAGGCAAGATGGTTCTTTGGGATACTGGTCCACCATCTCCGCAGTCTGCTGACTTTCCAAATAAATTCGCTATTTCTTGCCCCAACAGTTCGTCTCTTGATTAATTGGTCTATCTTGTGTGAGCAGTGCGAGCTTGAACTCAGTAACAATCACTGTGTCTGTATTTCTGAGGTTTCTCTTACTACTTGACTGCTCACCATAGTCTAAATTCTTTGTTTCTCCTCACAGTGTGTTATGCCACATATTAGACTATTTCTTCCTATTTTAGAGACTGTTGGATAGATAGACACACACACACATACACGCATATACCAGGTGAATAAAACTTGTATTTGTTGGAGAGAATTCCCTTATAATTGCTTCAATGTAGTGCTGCTTCTAGAAGGCACTAGACAGAATTTGTAAACATACTTGCTACAGCATATTTTACCTTTCAGTATTATTCCTTTGAGATTGATTTGTTCTGCTTGCTTTTGCTTTATCTTACATTTTTATTCACAATTGCATTTTCAAAATAATAGTGAGGAAGAAAAAGAACCTGTTCGTTTAAAAACTAGGAAAGAATTCCTCTTTGGTGAAGCAAATGCATTCTCGAGACCAAGGCTGTGATGGCCATTTGGTTTGTGGAATGACGTCTCTGGGTGTCACGTACAGACTGGACTGGGAGTGAGGCAAAGGCAAACCAGTTGCTATGGCTTGAGTTTCCCTGCACTGTGCTCAGTCGCTCAGTCGTGTCCGACTCTTCGCGACCCCGTGGGCTGTAGCCCACCAGGCCCCTTTGTCCATGGGATTCTCCAGGCAAAAATACTGGAGTGGGTTGCCATGCCCTCTTCCAGGGGATCTTCCCCACCCAGGGATTGAACTCAGGTCTCCCACATTGCAGGTGGATTCTTTACCAACTGCACTACCAGGGAAGCTCTAGGCAGTCTGAGAATGAGAGAGAAGATGAAAGTGGATAAGGGGTAACTAGCAACTTTCTAACAGTTGGAGTTCTCTCTGGAAGGAAGATTATCAGGCAAAAGTCTTCAGATCAGGAAGGTGACCTCAATACCATGCAACACTGTTTCCAGGGACTTATTATTGCATTACCCTGGAGAAGGCGATGGCAACCCACTCCAGTGTTCTTGCCTGGAGAATCCCGTGGATGGAGGAGCCTGGCAGATTACAGTCATGGGGTCACAAGAGTCAGACATAACTGAGTGACTAAACCACCACCCCCACTAGTGCATTAACAGTGTCATCTGCGTGTGGGAAGGAACTCTGAGCATATTTATCCCATGGTGTAAGTTATGCAATTTGTGCATTTATGTGTATTGGTGGCCAAAGGAGATAAAAAGGAACACAAAGAGAAAAATGAAAGGGAGAAGAGGAAGAAATAAGGGAGAGAGGAAAAAAGACATGGCAGAATTCTCCAATGTTTTCAAAATTGATCATGAACTTTCTGTTGGATGCTCTTCTCTCCTCCTCCTTTCATTCTTCTCGCCACTTTTTTTTTTCTGCCCTTTTTTCCTCTTCTTTTATGCTTCCTTCCTTCCTGCATTTTTGCTCTCATTTTTTCCTCTGCAATGAAAGAGAATGGATTGCGAAGTAGGAATGAGGGAAGAATTTTGGGAAAAGGTATCTTTCAGTCAGTAATTTCTGCATTCTCTTTGGTTTTGCTTATTTGATGCAAGGAAGAAACTGCTCATGTGTGCTCATGTGAGTCTTTGCATATTCAATGAGATAAAGGATATTTGCCTAACTATGGAGATGGAGGCCAAGTATGAGTTTATTATCAAGGGCAGGTCACGACATGGGAGAGAAAGAGGTAAGCAGTAGGAAAAGCCTGAGTAAGGTCCGTGGAGTACACCATTAGTTTTCAGAGAAGAGCAGTATTGGACAACTGGGACAGGATAAGGAGGGGTGGTTGGTGGAAATCAAAGATGTTCAGACCATTTCCCTGTCACTTAGGCTCCTATAGAATCCTTTCTTACCAATTATTCTAATTAAAATAAACTTATTAGCTGCTTCTGCCCTACTAAACTATAAACTTCATGAAGACAGGGATGGTAAAGAGCTTATTCAGTGCCAGGTATCAGTATATAACACACATTATTATTATCACTATTATTATTTTTTTTTAGCATACTAAATATTCTCACTTTGTGTAATGCCAGGCACATGACTAAATATTCGTCAGATGTTTGCTGAAGGAAGGAGTCAATTGGCAGATGCACATGGGAAAAGCATAGGTTGAGGAGGTCAATGAATTGGGTTGGTTCTTCCAAAGTGCATGTTCTCACCTAAGAGCTTTGTATGGTAGGGTATACGACTTCATATATCATTCATATGCTTTTGCAGGAAGTTCAAGTGGAAAGAGAATTTGCTTACAAAACGAATTCAAATACTTACTAAGCAAATTTTAAAATAATCTAATTTCAGTGAAATAATTTTACTAGTTTTTGATTTTGTAATTTATTTATAGTAATTTGTGACACGTGCTAAAGTAAGTTAGACATTTTATAGAAATTATTTTGGTGAATTTTGGCCCTGAATTTCACAGGGAAATTTTCATATAACTCATGACTGAATTCGCTAGGTTTGAATTCACAGTTTATTACTCGTTTTGTTTAACAGATAAAAGTGTGAATAAAATGTCTAGTCAAAGCTATGGTTTTTCCAGTAGTCATGTATGGATGTGAGAGTTGGACTATAAGGAAAGCTGAGCACTGAAGAATTGATACTTTTGAACTCTGGGGTTGGAGAAGACTCTTGAGAGTCCCTTGGACTGCAAGGAGATTCAACCAGTCCATCCTAAAGGCGATCAGTCCTTGGGTGTTCATTGGAAGGACTGATGCTGAAGCTGAAACTCCAATACTTTGGCCACCTGATGTAAAGAACTGACTCATCAGAAAAGACCCTGATGCTGGGAAAGATTGAGGGCAGGAGGAGAAGGGGACAACAGAGCATGAGATGATTGGATGGCATCACCAACTCTATGGACATGAGTTTGAGTAAGGTCCGGGAGTTGGTGATGGACAGGGAAGCCTGGCGTGCTGCAGCCCATGAGGTCACAAAGAGTCAGACACGACTGAGCAACTGAATTGAGAGAAAAAGATTTCACCCTTCCTTCCATACAGCAATGATTTAATTTGAAACTACTATTTGGAAAATTTCTTTAATAAGTTTATTCCTGAAATGAAGTATAGGGCCTCTAACAAATGAATCTACTGAACAGGGACATAAATCATATGGTAGTTATGCTGTCAGTAGTGGTAAAGGGTGTATCCTTTTCAGGGATTAAAAGATTTCCTGCTTTTTACAAGAACAAATAGTGGAAATCCAAGTTGAGACTTGACTATACCTATATTGTGGTGACTCAATGTCATGATTGAAATCAAAGAATGTGATTCACTTATAACTTGAGTTTCTGAAATGGAAATATCATAAGAATTATGATATCTAAATTGCACATATTTATATCTATATTTGTACCTACCATTTATATCCTTTGTTGCCTCTGAATATTTTCTCTGGAGTTCACAGATTTTCCAAAAAAAAAAAAAGTGCAGAAAGCTGAAGATCTTAATTACTCTAGGTGTTTTGATATTGCTCATTTATGAATGATTTTAGTTTGTTTAGGTTTAATAAAACCTCAACCATCTGTTACAAAAGAGTGCTTTCAGACTTTCCCAGATGACTGATAAAAAATGTATGTTAATAGGAGGCTAAGTACTCTTCCCCAGATCTCTTTTGAGTCACAATTTAGACTTATTGAGTAAAATAATTACAAGCAAGACTAGACACATCCTACCACACCAAAGATTCCAGTGATTCCCTTACTGGTGTGTGTTGTGAATTCTTCCCAGAGTTGATGGTGCTTACTGGGATTTTACATGAACTTTGAAATGTCAGATTTTGGTCTGACATTTTAAAATAACCAAACTGTTATTTTTCTGGAGCTCACATTTTGTTTTATTTGAAAGAAATGAAACATTAACTATCCCAGCAAAACCTCTTTCCTGTAACTCTTCCCCTCTCTTTTCTCTTCAAAAGTAACCACTCTTCTGGAGTTGGTTAAAGCCCTATGTGATTTTTGTTCTTTCTCTACATATAGAATGGATTCATAAATGCTATGCAGAATTGTATTGTGTACTTTTAAGCTTTATATAAATGGAATCATACTGTGTGTATCCTGGGGCAACTTGCTTTTTTTCAGTTCATCTTATGTTTTTAAGATGTTAATACATGTAAATTTGGTTCATTCATTTTACCAAGTGTATCACATTTTATAGGAAATAAACAGTTTATCTACTCCTCCATGACAAATGGTTAAGAGCTTACAGGTTTTTGCCATTATAAACATGTTGCAATGTGAGATCCTGAGCTTGTCTCCTTTGAGCACTTGAATGGGAATTTCCTTAAGGTAGATTTCTGGAAGTGAAATTCATAACTCATAAGGCAAGTGCCACTTTACCTTCTCTAGATATTTCTAAATTGCTCTCTAAAATTGTTGCATGAATTTACACTCTCAGATCAATATTTTGATTTTTCCCCATATCTTCACCAAATGTTGGTGCTGTCCATCTTAATATTTGTCAAGCTGAGAGGGGTGAAATGTTAATTTTTCTTTCATTTCCTGTTGTAAAACAGCTGGTTAAGATTTGTTACCAGGAGACTAGAAGGTACAATTACTACTTTTATTTCCTTTAGGATAGCAAGTGTTACATTCATTATATTCCTAGGTCCAAGATGCAAAACCATTACTAGTCCATGCATAGCCATATTTTTATTTACCTGTCTCTTTGTTTATAAATAATGTCATGAACACATATAAACTCTCATATAGATCCCAGAACCCTGAATTTTAAAATGTTTATCATTTCCTTGCTACTTAGGAATTGTGTGTGTGCTTGCTTTTGCTTGCTTTTAAACTTCATGAAAAGAGTATCCTATTGAATGGTTTTAGGACTTTATTTTAGTTCACATTATCCCAGATTCAGCCATGTTGTTCCATGAAGTTTATAGTTTCTTAATTTTCACACTCCATTGTGTGGATAAAACATAATAATTCTGCAGTAGAAGGGAATTTGGGTTGTTTGTAATTTTTTGCTTTCTGGTTGTTCTTATGGATGTGTAAATCTTTCTCTTAGTTAAATTGCTATGAGTAGAATTGGTGGGTTTTAGGGTAAGCAATTTCCAACTGCACTACTTTTTAGCAGTTTTGGTAAGATTCATCTGTGAAACTATCTGTGTTACTGTTAACATTCTACAACTCTTCAATTTCTTTAGTAGTTATATTGCAATTCAGGTGTTCTGTGTCTTCACAGATTAGCTATGTTAGCTTAACCATGGAGGATTCAAGTCAATGTATGGCAAAACCAATACAATATTGTAAAGTAAAATAAAAAAATAATAAAATAAAAAAATTTTTTTCCATTTCGTCTATGTTTTCAATTAAATTTTAATAAAGTTGCTGATGATATTTGCTTACTATCTTTTTAAATTTCAATTGTATTGTTAGGATTATGTTTCCTTTATCATTCATAAAATTATGTGCGCATTCTGCATCTCTTTCATCCATATGTATTACCAGAGGATTGCTTTTATTTGTCATCTTTCAAATATCCAACTTAGAGTTTACTGATCTCTTTATTCATCTTCCTCTTTTATTTCATTTTTAAAATTATTTTCTGTTTTTAACTTTCTTTGGGCTTATTGTTTGTTTCTAATTTCTTATTGGGGATATTTACTCTTTCGTTTTTATTCATTCTTCTCTTCTAAAGTGAGTAGTTAAGGCTATACACTCCTCTCCTAGAAAGCCCTTAAACTATTCTTCACAAATTTAGATACATAATGCTTTTATTTTTATTCATCTGTGAGAATTTTTAAATTTCTTACCATTTATTTTTTGATCAAAGTTTCTTTTTAATGTGTATGTTCATTTTCTTATTTTTAACTTTTAATTGTGTTATGGTCATAAAACATAATGTGTATACATTTTCTCAGAAAAGGTGTGAGATTTGTAGTATGGTTTTAGTGTATGTCAACCGTGATAACTGTTCCATGTGTATTTGAGAAGATTGTGTTTTTTCTTTTAATTCTGTCTTGGATGAGACTATGTTGACCCCAGGGAGGCTTATGAGGCTGGATAAGATGTCTAGGAATAAGACATACAGGAAGCTGTCAAATAGTGAGTTGTGTACTCCTTAAATGGATAAGTTAAACCTGGCCCTGGGGTGGTGGTCCAGGCACTTACTCACATTAGTTTACATGCAGAATTTCCCCAGGATTATTACATCAGGCCAGATCTGGAGAGTAGTTGTCATGCTAACAGAAAGTCAGGGGGAGCTCACTCATCTCATTCATATGTCATGGTCGATAGCTGATGAATGGTCCATAGATGGTGAAGTCCCATCACTTCATGGCAAATGGGTGGGGAAACAGTAGAAACAATGACACATTTTATTTTCTTGGGCTCCAAAATCACTGCAGATGGTGACTGCAGCCATGAAAATAAAAGACTCTTGCTCCTTGGAAGAAAAGCTATGACAAACCTAGACAGCATATTAAAAAGCAGAGACATCACTTTGCCAACAAAGTTCCATCTAGTCAAAACTATGTTTTTCTCAGTAGTTATGTATAGATGGGAGAGTAGGACCATAAAGAAAGCTGAGCACTGAAGAACTGATGCTTTTGAACTGTGGTGTTGGAGAAGACTCTTGAGAGTCCCTTGAACCACAAGGTTATCAAACCTGTTCACCTTAAAAGAAATCAGTCCTGAATATTCATTGGAAGGACTGATGCTGAAGATGAAGCTTCCAATACTTTGGTCACCTGATGTGAAGAATGGACTCATTGGAAAAGACCCTGATCCTGGGAAAGATTGAAGGCAGGAGGAAAAGGGGACAACAGAGGATGAGATGGTTGGATGGCATCACTGACTCGATGGACATGAGTTTGAGCAAGCTCTGGGAGTTGGTGATGAACTGGGAAGCCTGGCATGCTGCAGTCCATGTGGTCATGAAGAGTCGGACACAACTGAGCGACTGAACTGAACTGATAGCTGGTGAACCTGCACCTCTGTCTATGCCGCAGAATGTAGTTAAGAACTCTGAGGTATGGACTTCAGTGCCCTTGCTGCCTTCTCTGTGCTTTTGGTACATAAACCTCACTTGATTTTCCAAAGTGGTGCCGGCCTCCAGTAACATTTATTACTACCACTTTTCAATAAAGTGGTTGTGTACCTGATGAGGTACACATTCGTATGTTTTCTCCCAGTTGGGTTTTCTTATCAGAAATAGTTTGATTAAGTCCTTTCTGTCTTGAATTGTTTACCTTTTCTCATAGATTTGCGAATACATATTCTAAACTTTGTGTTTCTCTTATTGAAATAATAAATATTATTTTTCAGATTAAGGCCTATCTCTATGCTTATGGTGACTTTTAATGTTCAGAAATGTGTCAACTTAATGTGATAAATTTATAAATACTTAAATTTTTATAATTCTACATATGTTATTAAGGGAATACTTCATGCTGGGTACTAGGTCTTGGGAAATATTCTATTTCTATCTCACCAGTGATGAAAAATAAATTGTTATGATGAAAAATAAAACAGGGTAATTACTTTATATTACTGAGATAGCCTGATCATCATTATGAATTACTATTTAATAAATATGTAAGTGTAACACATTGAGAATATAATTAAAGATTTGGAGTTTTTTCTCTTTTATCACTTTGGGTGACAGTTTGCTTAAGACGTGAATTATGTGTTCTTTGATTGTTTATGGATCTTTCCTACATAAATCCCTGTATGCTTTTTGTGCATTTGCTATGCATGATTTTTAAACTGCTGATTAATTGCTATTGAAGAATTTTAAATTTCTGTTTACCCTTGAATCATTGTGGTAATATATATATATTTTAAAATATGGCTTATTTAATATAATTTTTGAAATAAATTGTTTTAAATTTGTGCTACGTTAGCATAGTTCTAAACCTGTATTTTGTTGGTACATATGAACCTTTTTTTCTTTATAAGGATTAACATCTACCAAGTCTTTTTACTTTGATCCATCTTGTCAAAAGTATGCTTAACTTGATAGCTTTTCATGGAAACATATGTTGCTTTTGTTGTTTCTTATTTTATTTATTTCCATTTTTATTATTACCTAATTACCCTCTTTTTTCTATGTTTTTTAGAACTTTCTCCATTGTTCTGTTATAATTTTTATTGTGGTTATTAAAATATTAATTCACAGTAGTATTAAATAGCACTTAAAAATATATATATATAGTGAAAATTTCCCTCATATTCTGACCCAATCTGCTCAGTTACCTTGCAGAGATTTTATGCAGTGAGATTTATACCCATGATTATTGTCCTTCATATATTTCATATTATATTCCATATATATCACATCATATATATCTTATAAATATCTATATTAGCATATATATAAAGTTTTTTAAAGAGCATGTTTAGATAACTATTAAACCATTTCAATTTTGAATGGGCATTGATATTTTGAAATTTTTATAACTACAGACTATGATATGATGTTAATATTTTACTGACTTAATTTATCTGTCTTTATACATATTTTGGTGAACAATTTGGAAATTTGCATATATCATGACATATATATTTCATACCTTTTGCTGAAGAATATTTTTCTATGCATCATAATTTTTTAATTAGGCTTAAGGAAATTCAGAAAAGTTTCCTATATTATCCAAAACAAAACTTGTATTTAAATATCCCCAGATTTCCCAAATAAGTCTTTTATATATTGTTTTTTAAATCTGCATTCCAGTTAAGTTTTATAAACTGCATTATGTCTCTTTAGTTTCTTCTAACATAGAGTGGGCTTTCCAGGTGACACTAGTGGTAAAGAACCTGCCTGCCCATGTAAGAGAAATAAAAAAGTGCAGGTTTGATCCCTGGCTCAAGAAGATCCCCTGGAGGAGTGCATGGCAACCCACTCCAGTACTCTTGCCTGGAGAATCCCATGGACAGAGGAGCCTGGTGGGCTACAGTCCATAGTGTTGCCAAGAGTCAGACATGACTAGCACGCATGCACTGCAATATAGTAATATACCCACTACTCCCTTGTTTTATTACATTGAGTTTTTGAAAATTTAATTGTTAAATAGACTTTCTCCTATTGTGGGTTTTTCTGATTGTTTCTTTATCACTCAGTTCAGTCACTCAGTCATGTCCGACTCTTTGTGACCCTACTGACTGCAGCACGCCAGGCTTCCCTGTCCATCACCAGCTCCCAGAGCTTGCTCAAACTCATGTCCATAGAGTTGGTGATGCCATCCAACCATCTCATCCTCTGTCGTACCCTTTTCCTCCTGCCTTCAATCTTTCCCAGCATCAGGGTCTTTTCTAATGAGTCTGTTCTTCACATCAGGTGGCCAAAGTATTGGAGCTTCACCTTCAGTCCTTCCAATGAATATTCAGGACTGATCTCTTTCAGGATGGACTGGTTGGATCTCCTTGCAGTCCAAGGGACTCTCAAGAGTCTTCTCCAACACCACAGTTCAAAAGCATCAATTCTTCAACACTAAGCTTTCTTTATAGCCCAACTCTTACATCCATACATGACTACTGGATAAACCACAACTTTGACTAGATGGAACTTTGTTGGCAAAGTGATGTCTCTGCTTTTTAATATGCAGTCTAAGTTTATCATAGCTTTTCTTCCAAGGAGCAAGAGTCTTTTATTTTCATGGCTACAGTCACCATCTTCTGTGATTTTGGAGCCCAAGAAAATAAAATCTGTCATTGTTTCCATTATTTCCCCATCTATTTGCCATCAAGTGATGGGACCAGATGCCATGATATTCATTTTTTGAATGTTGAGTTTTAAGCCAGGTTTTTCACTCTCCTCTTTCACTTTCACCAAGACGTTCTTTAGTTCTTCGCTTTCTGCCATGAGGGTCGTGTCATCTGCATATCTGACGTTATTGGTATTTCTCCCTGCAATCTTGATTCCAGCTTGTTGCTTTATTTAGACTGGCATTTTGTATGATGTATTCTGCATATAAGTTCAGTAAGCAAGGTGACAATATACAGCATTGACATACTCCTTTCCAAATTTGGAACCAGTCTGTTGTTCCATGTCCAGTTCTAACTGTTGCTTCTTGACCTGCATACAGATTTCTTAGGAGGCAGGTAAGGTGGTTTGCTATTCCCATCACTTTAAGAATTTTATAGTTTATTGTGATTCACACAGTCAAAGGCTGTAGCATGTTCAATGAAGCAGAAGTAGATATTTTTCTGGAATTATCTTGCTTTTTCAGTGATCCAATGGATGTTGGTAATTTGATCTCTGGTTCCTCTGCATTTTCTAAATCCATCTAGACCATCTTGGTTCACGTACTGTTGAAGCCTAGCTTGGAGAATTTTGAGCATTACTTTGCTAGCGTGTGAGATGAGTGCAATTGTGCGGTATCTTGAACATTCTTTGCCATTGTCTTTATTTGGGATTGGAATGAAAACTGACCTTTTCTGCAAGATTTTACACAAATGATATTGGATTTTATCAATTGTTTACATCAATTGTCTTTATTGATGATATTTACTTTGATTACTTAACTAAGGTGGTAACAGTCAAATCTCTGGAGAGGGAACCCAAGATTATGTGAATATTTTCTTTTGTGACACATTTTTATCCAGTGATTTTGATATTCAGTATTAATCTTTGTCTGAATCAATTATTGCATTGAATTGCAAGAATATTGATTTTCTAATTCTTTCTCACCCTTTACATATATTAGCAATGAATCTTTAGAAAACTTTTTTTTTTAAATTTTATTTTATTAGTTGGAGGCTAATTACTTCACAACATTTCAGTGGGTTTTGTCATACATTGACATGAATCAGCCATAGAGTTACACGTATTCCCCATCCCGATCCCCCCTCCCACCTCCCTCTCCACCCGACTCCTCTGGGTCCTCCCAGTGCACCAGGTCTGAGCACTTGACTCATGCATCCCACCTGGGCTAGTGATCTTTTAGAAAACTTTTCTTATTTTCTCCTTTTCCTTCTCTCTCACGCTCTTTCCTAAGTAAACTGTATTTACCATTACAAAAGTATGTTATAATCTATTGTATTCATTATCTTTTCTGATGCTCAGATTATCCCAAATTTGGACCATAGGAGCTGCTTCAAGAAAGAGTCTCTTTAAGTGCTCGGGCCTGGTGCACTGGGAGGACCCAGAGGAGTCGGGTGGAGAGGGAGGTGGGAGGGGGGATCGGGATGGGGAATACGTGTAACTCTATGGCTGATTCATGTCAATGTATGACAAAACCCACTGAAATGTTGTGAAGTGATTGGCCTCCAACTAATAAAATAATATTAAAAAAAAGAAAGAGTCTCTTTTGACCAGTTCTGTCATTTTTGAACACATCCTTGATTTATGGAATTGTGTTTTTTCAATATGAGTAACGTTGATTATTTGTTTATATGAATGCCATTGGTATTTCCTTTTCTGTGAAGGGTTTATTCATATATTTTGCTCATTTTCTGTTGGATTGTCTTTTTTCTAATTTACTTGTATAAAACTATTTTAAAAGGCTAGATCTTTGACTGTGATATTAAAATATCGTTCCTATTTTACTTTTTTCATTTGTTTTTTTCTGAATTGCTGCATCAATTTTAAATTTTATATCCTCTTAATATTATCATTTTTATGACTTCTGGAGCTTGTGTCAGTTCTATAAACCTTCTTCATTCTTCAATTCTAAAGAATTCGGCCATGTTTTATTATAGAACTTTTAGGATTTTATTTTTCCATGTATACCTTTGACCTGCTAGAGTTTTGTTTCTTTGGTGTTGAGAACTGATCCAACCTTGATTTTCTAAATGATTATCCAGTTTTGTCCGCGTCATTATTGAATAGTCCGTATTTTCCTCTGTAGTTTGAGATGATACTTTTCTCATAAAGTTCTGAATGTATTTGGGTCAATACTAGGCTTTGTCTTTTCTTCTATTACTCAATTTTTAATGTACTGATGCCACACATTTTAACTAATGAATAGCTGTAGTATATTTTGATTGCCTAGTATTCCCTTAATGCTCTTATTTTTCACAATTAAGAAACAATATTCTTCTGTAAGTGTAGAATCAGTTTTCTAGTTAAAACAAAATTAACTCTTAGCATTTTCTTCTAGATCATGTCCTAAGAAATTGACAGCTGTATGGTATTAGTCTTCCTACCCACGAATATGATGTACTCTTCTATTTGGTGAAGCTGATTCTTTAAAAACACAAGTTTACAAATCTCTTACTAAGTTCGCTGTTTGGTTTTAAATTTATCATTGTTACTATAAATGACATAACTGGTTTCACTGTTTCATTTAACTTTTTGCCTATGTAAATATTTATAATCTATAAATATATTTTAATATTTATTTGTTTTTATTAATTGCCTTATAAATTCTTTGATCCTTGTAGGAATTTTTATTATTATTGCTGAATGTTTTGTTTTTTCCAGGTAATTTATCATAAAATGGAATTCTTGTCCTCTCTTTTTTATTTTAAGTATTTCTTTTTCTTGTCTAAATGTTGTGATAGTACCTCATAGATAATATTAAATAATGGTAACAAATTTTTTTTTTTTTTTTTTACTTACTCTTGACATTGAGGAATGCTTCTCATGTTCTCAAATACCAAAGAGCTTGCACAGGGCAGTGCATTCCTTTCCAATGACAGGTTTGTTTCCCCCCACCCACCCCATTTTACCTTAGGCAAGAGTCTTAGTAATTGCCGTATAAAAGCCTGACATGGGCTATGAATCTCTAACTGCCATTAGTGATGGGGTCCTTACTGTCATTTGACAGATGAGTGAGTAAACCACACTTGCACTTTTTTTAGAATTTCCATTCTGGACTACTTTCAATATATCAGTCATCTTAGTTCAGATACTATAGAAAAAGATTGTGAGATGAAGCATCATATGTAAGTGATTGATAAAGAAATATTTTCATGAAAACTAGTAAAGGAATACAGTAGACAGAACAAGGAGGAGAAATAAGACAGTGAATATGCAACTTTTGTTAGACAGCTTTTCAGTTTGGTTCTTCAGGAAGAACTCTTGAGGATAAATTATACCTTAGAAAATTTCTCAACTCAAGGCAAGGAATTTGGACTTTCATATAATCAGATCAGTGGGTCATTGACTGATATCTCTTAAGGGATGTAAACTTCGAGGTACTTTCCACTCTCTGAACCTGGGAAATGACTCCATTGGTCCATGGGCAGTCCTCTGAGGACAGTCACAGCTATGCCTTTATAAAGCAGAATAACAAGTCAGGAAATGGGTACACAGAAACAAAAATAGTGATATAAGGAAATTTGATAGAACATCAGTAATTGCCTACAATTGATAAAACTTTTTTTTATTGATTCAACAAATACTAACAGTGTTGATATTGCTAAGGACAATTGTGTATGAAATTTTCCTTGTAATTTGATCATAATTGCTTCACTTATTTTGTCTCTATATTTTAGGTACATAAATGTCTTAATTTTCACAATGACTTCATCTATAATAGTTCTTTATCTTAAAGTTATTTTGTTTTAATTTCATATGCTCTTTTTAAATAGAACCTAACTGTATCTTCATTTTTTATAATTCAACCTAAATCATTGTGTTTTAACATATGCTTTTAATCCTTTTAAATTTATTGATATTACTCATATTTTGACATATTTTTATAATCTAATTTTGTTATTTTATTTATCTTGCCCATACTTTACCCTTTTACCACTTCTTTCCTAATTATAATTTGGGATAATTGAGGTTTTATTCTTTTCTTTTTCCTTTCTTTTGATTTGGGAGTCATGGATCACTTCTTTTTTTTCTTTTTATCCTTCCCTCATTTGTTCCTTCTTTCCTTCCCTTTTTATAATTACTTTTAAATAATTCACATGAATACATGACTATATAATCTAAATTGATTAATCTATCTACCTTCCTAATACTCAAATAAAAAGGTATTAGAAATTTTGATCACTTTCTATTTTTATGCTATTTTACCTGAATTTAGCTATTATTGTCGTTCAGTCGCCCAGTTGTGTCCGACTGTTTGCAACCCCATAGGCTGCAGCATGCCAGGCTTCCCTGTCCTTCATCGTCTCCCAGAGCTTGTTCAAACTCATGTCCATTGAATTGATGATTTTATTTTATTTTTTGTTTTAATAAAAAATAACAGAATTTGAAAATTCAAGGTATTCTACAAAGCTTTTAACAGGAACAGATGTCCTTGATTTTTAATATCCCTTTTCATTCTTCCCCTACCCTTTTTCTTGCTCCCCAAACACAACACATTTTCCAGAGCCTGATTTTCTCCTATTCTTTATGTCTATATATCTAAATAGTATGCATATCCTGTTGTAATACATTTATTATTGTTTTTATTATAATTATAAAATATAAAATTTTATGTTTATATATAAATGATACAGATTATTTATATAACATCATATATTATAAATTTATATATTATATAAATAAATATAAAATATTCTTTATATTTATGATACATTTATTATTGCTTTGTATGTTATATATCAACTTTTTGCTATGAAAGATAATGATGTGACTTTTTGGCTAGTCCTTTCTTCTCTCAATCCACTCCTTTTTCTTTCCCTATAGAGCTATAGAATACTATTGTTTATATTTCAGGGAGTTAATTATTGTCAAATATATATCCAATACTTACTAGTCTATAATACATTATAGGGTAGGCATTCAAGATACAGAAATAAAAATTCAGTCTAAGATGAGGGAGCTCATGATCTAACGAGGTACAGAGAAAATGAATAAACCTAACTGAAATAAAATGATTATTTGTGATAAAAGTTTGCACGGGAGCTGAGAATGAGACCTGTAAATATTAAGGGAATAGAATTTCAGGCAGAGGGAATTGCGTCTGCAAATGCCCTAAGTCTGAAACATATCTATGTTATAGGACTAGCAAACTAGGAATGTGCAGGAAGAGTTATTAGTAAGTGAGACTCAAAAAAGAAATGGATTAGCAGTTCCCTTATGCCAGGGTCGTCAAACTTTCTTTAAAGAGCCAGATGGTTAACATTTTCCACTTTGTGAGTTTTTCAGTTTCTGTTGCAGTTATTCACCTCTGCTGTGATACTGTCCAAGCAGCTAAATAAAATATACAAATAGGTGGGCATGCCAGTGCTTCAATAAAACATTATTTACAGAATCATCTGTCATAGTTAGCTTAGTGACTTTGCATTACTTTATCCTATTTGCAAAGTACTACTAGACCAAGGGTTGGTAAACTGCACAAAAGCAAAGAATAATTTTTACATTTTTAAAGTGTTGGAAAACACAAATGCATACACACATGAAGAATACCAGACAAAGGCTATGTGTGGCCTTAAAGCCTAAATATTTACTATCCGCCTTTTTACAGAAGCTTGCCGATTACTACACTAGACTCACAAAAATGAGTTGGATAGTTATTCTTTTTTTCATTCTCTTGAATAACTTACTTAATTCATAAATAAGTTATACAATAAATAAGAACTAAAAAAACTTCTTTAGTTCATAAAATTTTGGTATGCCTCCTCTGTAAATCAGAGATTCCTATGATTCTAGGCTCAGTGATAAAGAATCCAACTCCCAATGCAGGAGACACAGTTTCAATCCCTGGATCTGGAAGATTCCCTAGGGGAAGAAATGGCAACCCACTCCAGTATTGTTGCCTGGAGAATCCCATGGACAGAGGAGTCTGGTGGGCTGCAGTCCATGGGGTTGCGAAGAGTCTAAAACGACTGAGTGAATAAACATGCACGCTTGTCTGTAAAGCAAATGAAGCCTAGTTTTTTGGGGTTTTTTTTTTTTTTTTTCTGCATTAAGGATATCCTTGATTATCACCTTAAATGGTTATTCAATTTTTCTATTTGCTTAATTTTTCTCTTTTTGTCTACTACCATTTCAGTATCTATCTGTTTTCCAAAAAGATGTCCATTTACTGTAGGTTTTTATATTACTGGCACATAGTTGTTTTCATTATATTTCTTTGTTACTTAAAAACTTTCTCCATCTTGCTAAGATATTTTCTCTTTTTTTACTTTACATTTAATTAATTTCCTTAGTTTTTGTTCAATTTGCCAAACTTTTATATATTAATCTTGGCAAAAATTACAGTTTGCCATTAGCAATGTTTTCTATTGTGCTTTTATTCTTACTTTTCTTACTCCTGAATTTTTTAGTTATCCCAAATTTGGGATTAAACATTCAGCCGCTTTCCTCTAAAATTTCCTTATTTTCTTATTAATGTGATTTATAGCTTTCAGTTTTTCCTTTAAGTAACTTTTCACTGAGTCTCACAAATTCGAACACATACTTTTTATTATTATACAATTGTAGTTATTTTCTGAATATTTTTTCTCACATTCATTCTTTAACCTAAAAACAAGTTGATAGCATGATTTTTAATTTACAGACATGCAAGATTTATTGTCTTACATTTTATCATTTTTACTAATTTCTAATTTTATTGTATAATGGAAGAACGTGTAGTTCGGGTGTAATTTTTCGAAACTTTTTGGGGTTTCAGTTGTGTCTTAGACATGGCATTTGGATAATGCTTACTATATGCTCTAAAATAATCTATTTTTTGTTTATTTGGTGAATAGGAAGTTCTCTATAGAATGACCATCTTAAATTTGTTAATCATAATCTTCAGATTTTCTGTGGTGTTGCTTATTTGTCTGCTTGATCTATCAATTTTGAGAGAATGCCATGAATTTTCAACTAAAATACTGTTTTTTAAAAATTGAATTTTAAAATGCATGCAGAAAAATATAAAAATATAAGTATATAATCCAGTTAAAAGACATAGGTATTTACCAGATTGTTAAATTGCACACAGAATCCTAGAACTGCCTCTGTGACCCCTTCCCCCAGTCACTTAAATCCACTTATTCCCCAAAGATAGCTATCACAGTTTTCACACAATAGAAGTTACTTGTTTTAAATTTTATGTAAATTAAATCATACAGTATGTATTTTTGCATCTGTCTTCTAACATTATGTAATAGCTATCAATATTGCTGTACATAGCTATATTGTCCATTCTTTTTCATTACCTTGCAGTATTTCACAGAACAAATACAGTGATGCACCTGTCCATTCTACTGTTTATGTATACATCCATTATTTTCAGTACTGGCTGTTGTAAGTTCTCATCCTTGTATTTCGGTACCTGAATGTCCTGCATTGTTATTGGACAGGCAAATTCATAAGAGTGGGTTTTATTGGTCAAAAGGAATCTATATGTTTAACTTTAGTAGATACTATCAAAGAACTTTAAATCCCATTTGGGAATACCAGACCACCTGACCTGCCTCTTGAGAAACCTATATGCAGATCAGGAAGCAACAGTTAGAACTGGACATAGAACAACAGACTGATTCCAAATAGGAAAAGGAGTACGTCAAGGCTGTATATTATCACCCTGCTTATTTAACTTATATGCATAGTACATCATGAGAAATGCTGGGCTGGATGAAGCACAGCTGGAATCAAGATTGCCAGGAGAAATATCAATAACCTCGGATATGCAGATGACACCACCCTTATGGCAGAAAGTGAAGAGGAACTGAATAGCCTCTTGATGAAAGTGAAAGAGGAGAGTGTGAAAAAGTTGGCTTAAAGCTTAACATTCAGAAAACTAAGATCATGACATCTGGTCCCATCACCTCATGGGAAATAGATGGGGAGACATGGAAACAGTGTCAGACTTTATTTTTTAGGGCTCCAAAATCACTGTAGATGGTGACTGCAGCCATGAAATTAAGACGCTTACTCCTTGGAAGGAGGGTTATGACCAACCTAGACAGCATATTAAAAAGCAGAGACATTACTTTGTCAACAAAGGTCCGTCTGGTCAAGGCTATGGTTTTTCCAGTGGTCATGTATGGATGTGAGGGTTGGATGGTGAAGAAAGCTGAGCGCCGAAAAATTGATGCTTTTGAACTGTGGTGTTGGAGAAGACTCTTGAGAGTCCCTTGGACTGCAAGGAGATCCAACCAGTCCATCCTAGAGGAGATCAGTCCTGGGTGTTCATTGGAAGGACTGATGCTGAAGCTGAAACTCCAGTACTTTGGCCACCTCATGAGAAGAGTTAACTCATTAGAAAAGACCCTGATGCTGGGAGGGATTGGGGGCAGGAGGAAAAGGGGATGATGGAGGATGAGATGGTTGGATGGCATCACCGACTCGATGGACATGAGTCTGAGTAAACTCCGGGAGTTGGTGATGGACAGGGAGGCCTGGTGTGCTGCGGTTCATAGGGTTGCAAAGAGTCGGACATGACTGAGCGACTGAACTGAACTGAACTGAGCTTACATAATTAAAGAAGATCTTCGGGATCCACAGCCAATCTGGGTTACTTAGGAAGTAAAAGAGGGCTTAATGATTTTGGGACTTTCTAAGTATCCCTCTTCTCTGCTTATTCTCTTATTCTCTTATTTCATGAGGGTTTTCTCAACATGGCAGGGGACAGGGCCACCGGTTGTTCTGGGGTCATAGCTTTACAACTTCCAACAGATGAAAAAAGATAAACCTAATCTTTTTAGAAATATCCTAGCTCAGGCCACATTCCTCTTATACCCTGCAGCTGGGGAGATGATTATTTTTGGCCAGTTCATTCAATATATGCCCATATTAATAATCATGGGACAGAAGTCATCACCAGAAAAGGGAAGTTACAATGACATATTACATCTATTTTTAAATATTATTTTTATCCCTATTTTACAGAGGGTAAAATAGGATCTAAGGTAAAATAGATTGTCAATAGCTAGATTCTTTTTTAAAAAGCAATTAAAAATTTTGCATGAACAGCATTCATGGAAATGAAAATGAAGGAGAAGAAGTCAAATGACAAGGATTCAGTCACCCCAACACCCTGACAAGTCAAACTGAGTTTTACCTTCTAGTTCTTGTCACTATGCAGACATAATTTTAAAGTTTCAATTACTGTGTCAAAAAATGTTCTGTTTTCATTTAATAGCTTTTTATTCCACATAATCTTTGCAAACTTCAATGATCTGTATTATAATTCATAGTTTATATAACTTCTAGTAATTGGATATTTAGTTTGTTGTAAAAATATTTGTGATTGTAAACAATGCTGCAGTAAACATCACGGGGACTATAGGTTGTCTTTTGTATCATTTTCTTGGGAGGGAGTCAGGGAGCATAAATAGTTTTATGGCTCTACCAAGCAGTTTGAAGATGGAAAAATTCCTTTAAATTATTGTAAAAGTGTTTGAGGTTTCTGTAGATTCATTTCTTTTCTGTCACACAATACCTAATTCTGTGCTTTTATCTATTTGGATCTTTTTTTTTTAAACTTTTTACTTTGTATTGGAGTATAGCCAACTAACAATGTGCGATAGTTTTATATGAACAGTGAAGGAACTCAGCCATACATATACATGTATCCATTCTCCCCCAAACTTCCCCTCACATCCATCTGTCACATGACATTGAACAGAGTTTCCTGTGCTATACAGTAGGGCCTTGTTGGTTATCTATTTTAAATATAGCAGTGTGTACATGTCCATCCCAAACGCCCTAACTATCCCTTCCTGATCCTTCCCCTCTGGCAACCATAAATTCATTCTCTGTGTGTCTCTTTCTGATTTGTAAGTAAGTTCATTTGTATCATTTATTTTTAGATTCCACACATAAGTGATGCCATGCTATATTTCTCCTTCTCTGTCTGACGGACTTCATTCAGTTTGACTCTCTCTAGGTTCATCCATGTTGCAGCAATGCAGTATTTCATTCTTTTTGATGGCTGAGTAAAATTCCATTGTATATATATACACACTATGTCTTCTTTATCCATTTCTCTGTCGATGGACATTTAGGTTGCTTCCATGTCTTGGCTCTTATAACACTGCTGTGGTGGCTATTCTTTGTGCACTAAATTAATATTTGTAAATAACACTAGAATAGTCTCCCAATGCTTAAAATAAGGCCTAATGCAGGGGGAGACTATAAATGCATTTGCTTAGAACTAGTTTTTATGGCACACACATATTTGAAGACCATAACATTTTTTAATTTGTAAGTTTACAACTATTGATTTCTAAGGTAACCATGAAAATACCTCAACATTTTCTCTGTAAACTACATTTTCTGCAGATTTCTATGTGATTGGATGAAGTATACTGGTGTCTTTGGTAACTATTTGCAGCTTTGCAGAGTTTTGGAATGTGACTCTATTTATATGATAGTCCAGTCCTTTTGGCCATTAGTCTAACTTCAACAACTTTTCTGCAACAACTTTTTTCCCCCTCATTTTGAGGGGAGTGTTATTTATTCTTAAGAGAATATTTTTCCTCCTTTAGACTTTATCTAACTTCTGTCTGAGTGCAGCTTACTGTCAATTTAATAGCTCAGTCATTTATCACAAAATTTAAAATTAAACTGTGGCTCTATGTTAGTTAGAGATGGGAAACTGTTCCCTGATATTCTAACATCCTACTTTTAATTTATATTTCTTCAGAGCTAACCTGTTTCCCCTTTTTGGAAAACAAAGGCCTTTCGTCTCTTCATTATGTACATGAATCAGGAGAATTGTGTGATTGAAGGACATGTAGGAGGAGGAAAAGAAATAGAGGAAGAATGTTCCTTTAGCTTCTTTTTTTTCCCTTTTATTTCTTTTTTTGGCATTTCAACAAGGTTGAATGAGGAAAACTAACCATTTTTATTTTTTGAAAAACATGCAGCTGGGAAAAAGTATTTATTTTGGCTTGATAACACTAACTTGGTATACTCAAAGCAAATTATTTGGGTTTAGGTAAATTATACAAAAGGGAAATGATGTAGCTTCAGTTACTTGCATTGATGTGGTATAATTTGCTCAGGTGCCAACGTAACAGAAAATGGTCAGATCTCCACTTTTAAGTGGCTGCTTCTTTCTTGTGTCATCCTGGCTTGCCTCCTCATCCCCATTGCCACCTCTCACACACATGTTTGCTGTCTCTTGTTTCTGCTCAGAAACATATTTAATAGTGTTTGTAAGTGTAGATTCAGAGTAATAATAACTAATTCTTCTCACTAAAATCCACAACTATCCTATGACCACAATCAAAAGTGGTAGCTGAGATTCCTTTTGGTATTTGTTTTATGAACGCTTGATTAAGAAAGTTAATAGGGTTTAAACATATTTGCCTTTTGTGACTATTTCAAGCTAAACATTTTAATTTTAGTTTATATTTCTAATATATTTAAAATTTATAGTTATAATATAACAATAGTCTGTACACTTTAGACAAAACTCCTACATAATGTGAATACTTTCTCAGTTTTATTGTGTATCTGTTTTCATGCTTTTGTTATATGCATGTTTTTATATCATTGTAAATGTTGGTTAATTTTGAAATTAGATATTTTGGTAATTTGTTGGGATAACATGCAAATGAAGGGTATATCTTTTATGAGTACTTAGCTTAGGAGGTCACCTAGCACTAATAAGAATCAAAAAATGACTATTCTCTGGAGTCACTAATTTTTGAAGTAGTCATATTCAGGTGGCAATCTTAAGTACTGGTGTATTATTGGTAGTAAGAAATAGTTTTTAATGTTAAGTAAAGCTCACAGTCGTTTTGTGCGTGACAGCAGCTATACAGAATCCTTCTAGCTCTGTAAATATTAGATTTGACTGTGTTGCTAGGAAACCCAAAATAAAAAGAAATTGAAGTAAGCAGGAAGCATTATGAAAACTAAATTTTGTTTTTATAAACAGTGCAGCTTTGGGTTATGCTCCGTGATTAGAAGGTTGGTGTAAACTATTTCAGATGTACATTAAAGAAAAAAGAAACTTCTTACAACGTAGTGATCGTTTCCTGTTTCATTTTTAGTTTTCTTCTCGTGTAAAGAGCTTTCACTAGGAGTTGCTTGAAATCTCTGGGAAGGTCTGTTCTGAATTTACTACTTCTGGATTGGTTAAAATCCCTTTTAAGTGTGTGCTTTTGTTCTTTGAAAGCTTTGGTCAGTTGAGCAACTTGCTTCTTGTGTAAAAAAAAAAAAAAAAAAAGAGCTGAGTAATGCTGGAGCTTTCTCATGTGGCTGATGCAAACCTGGAGAATTTGCATCATCATCCAGCTGGAGTAAGTTGGTGTGACAGGCAGGCGCTTAAATACCAGCCCACGGGGAAGCTGATCTGGTCTGTAGTGATAGGGCGGCAGCTGCGGCCGCAGCAGCCGAGGTGGTCGGGGAGGTGGGCGAGCCAGAACACCATGAACCAACACACAGGTGTTTCCGAGGCGTAGTTAGATCGCGGAAGGTGAAACACACCTTAGCTCTTTTACCTGGGAGCACAATATCACTGAGAAGCGAATCTGAAAGCAAAGAGGAAGAGATCAGATCGGTCAGTCACCCCAAGAGACACCACAGTTGAAAGTTTGGAATTTAAAAAAAAATTTTTTTTTTTTTTTTTTTCCCATTTCCTTCTCCCCTCTGCGGGTCTCTGCCATGGTCAGAAAGCCTGCGGTGTCCACCATCTCCAGTGGGGCTTACCTGCAGGGCAGTGCTAATGGGAGGCTGCCTGCCCCGGGCGGCAAGGAGCCGCCTGGGCAGGAGAAAGTTGTGCTGAAGAAGAAAATCACCCTGTTGAGAGGAATCTCCATCATCATTGGCACCATCATCGGAGCAGGAATCTTCATCTCTCCGAAGGGCGTGCTCCAGAACACAGGCAGCGTGGGCTTGTCCCTGGTGGTCTGGACGGTCTGCGGGGTCCTGTCCCTGTTTGGTGAGTGTTGCTGCGTCTCTGGGGGTGTGTCTGTGGGGCTGAGCGCTGTGCTGTCTGGGAGAGCAGAGGGAGATTTCAAAGGAGTGAATGAATGGCAACGGCTACCCCAGATTTTCTGATTTTAGGGGAGGTATGCGAACTATCTAAGCACACTGTCCACTGCTGGCAGAATGCGGAGTTCCCTGAAATTGCATCCTATAGTCTATGCTCTCTTTTCCTGACCAAGGCACTCTGCTTTCTGACTTTTCCCTTTGGCATTGAATGTTGATGCTAACTTTGATGACCCAGTAAAATACAGGTGAACTTTCTGTACCCCGCACTTGCGCCCAGTGAAGATATGTTTGGGGTGTCTTGGCAGCTGGCAAGCTGAATGAAACACCTGTGAAGTGACACCCGGTGTGGCCTATTTAGACACAGAACTGAGTGCTCAGCAGAAGTTTTACTGACTTTTTATTGGCAAAACAAACGGAGGGCAGTCTTTTCCCTTTTAATTTTTTTAACTTCATATGCTTGTCAGTTCCTAGTCTTCTTTCAAAAGTCCTTGAATGTGGATCGTAGTGTGATGGCACATAATTCAGCTCCTTTTGTAACTGGGATTATTGCAAGGGTGTGAGCATATTTCACATTTTTTTATACTTTTCATCTCTCCACAGTCCCCATAAGTTTTTGCAATATAAATTGTAAAATTGGCGTTGGGTATTAGTTTGCTATGTTTGCCCAGGTCTGTTTTCTTACTCTACAGTTCACTTGGTCTTCGGAGACACAGGTCATTGGTCCACCTGTCTGCAGAGTTAGTCTCATCAGAACTGGTAGAACTGGTAGAAGAAATGTGATTATTAACTTTTCTTCAAAACCGAGATCTCTTTTATTGATGTGATGATTAATAATAAAGAAGTAATAAATGTCCCCCCATGAGGTGGGCATATGACTGGAATGCTTCTTGGGTTAGCTGTCAAGGTGTTAAAAACTGGTGAATGATCAAGAAAATTAAACTGTATTTATACTATGGGGAAAATGTCTAAGATATATTTGCTCTTCTCTGGCAAATAGTGCTTTTTTATTCCAAAAGATACTGCTCTTTAAAGGTATTAACACTGTCCTAAATCTCTAGGACCAAGTACTAACTCTTGGCCCTACATGGACCAACCTGTTTATTCTGAAGGTCTTGGCAATGTTTTCATGGATTGGTTTGAGCATTTATCTAGAAAACTCAAATTTTCATGATTAGGAAGAAAGTATTTTAAACAAAACTTGTTGAAATAAAAACTTCATATAGAAATATCAACAGAGGAATTCTATTTAGGTGTTTACAAAGGGTTTATGGTATTCATATGGTGTGGCATACACTTTTATAGACAAAGAGAAACCTAATTATTGATCTTCTTAAATGATTTTGTGTACCCTCAGCCTTTAATCTTCTCCAACACTTGGTATATTCAGAATAAATCATTGTCTAATAGGAGAAACCATAACCAATTTCCTGGATTTTGTATACTGTGTGCATGCACCTCCCACTATATGATTCCCCTTTTGTACACTATAAAAGGTTATATCAAGATATGATAAAATGGGTGGCTCTGAGCATTAACTAGTTAAAGTGATATTGACTTGTACTATGAAAATATGCTTCTGCATGAGTGTGTCATCTCAAGTGGTTAAAAATAAGCTAATGGGACTAGCTAGTAAGTATTCTTTGGTATACTTTGATTACTGGTATTCTTTGATTATTAATCACAGGGAATATGCTCCTATACTAATCTATCTATCAATGTTTGCATTACATTGGTCACTTGAGCTACTAGGAACTTTTGACAGGAGTACCTTCTTAACAGGAAGCAGAGCAAAATATTAGGACAAAAATTCTTTGTCTTAAAACTCTGGAACTAAGAGTATAGAATGTGTATACTGTGTTTACAATTTTGTTTAAA
The DNA here is from genome assembly GCF_963930625.1 of Muntiacus reevesi. Taxonomy (NCBI): domain Eukaryota; kingdom Metazoa; phylum Chordata; class Mammalia; order Artiodactyla; family Cervidae; genus Muntiacus; species Muntiacus reevesi. The sequence goes on along the minus strand of NC_089261.1, from coordinate 51,620,469 downwards.
GGCAGGTTTAATACATGGGTTCTTACATCCTATTTTGAACTGTTTTCATCTGACTAATATGGTTATAGAGCTTGAGACCTTTAAATGAAAATTTCACTTCCCCAGAACTCAATTTAAACCTGGGGCAACCATCCTGGACTTTAAGCAAAGAATACACAGGTCTAGGTATTGATTCTCTGGAGATAAATCCTGAGGTTCTTAAGACATTTTCCAACAACATTTAATATTGGATGATTTTTTGTACAGCCTACCAACATGGCAACTGGTTTCCAATAGAGAATGAACTGCAACTAGTTATAGTTAGTTTTAGGTGGACAAGCTGTATCAGTGATTCCCAACTATCCATCTGTAGACTAAGTTACTTTAGAATTAGCTGTGCTAATTTTAAAAGAATAGATTTTCTTTGATGCCTCTGTTGTAGAGTCCGGCCTCTCTTGATCAGAGAGTAGGTCTGGGGTATGGCCTTAGTGCTTGTACTTTTTATTTTAATTAAAAAATTGTTTCCAGGTGACTGTATACAGTGCTAGTTTTGGAAATAGGATAAGCAACTCTAAGATTTTGCTGAATATCCAAATCACATTTATGTTGGACAGTTCTACCTAAAGGTCTACTGATTAGTAGTGATTTCTCATGCTTTTAGTCTCCAGGGGAGCTCAGGCAGAAATTATATCTTACATTTGAGTACTTAGCAGTATGGGTAGAACTTTTCAGACAATGTCAAGATATACTTTTTATTAAATACAAAATGAGCTGCGCACAGCAGTAGGTAAAGCTGTATTTCATGAGGTGCTTTCTGTCTGTCAGGCCCGTTACCGTCCTTGGCATTCATTTTCATATTTATACACACAATCCCCTTATGAGGTGAGAATTAAAATCTTTATTTTTCGCAGGATGAAACTGAGGTTTGGGGAGATTACATAATCTGCTCAAGTGTTTGTGAATTTTATTGCTAAATGTTAAAAATTGGTTTATAATTAATTTTATCTCCATGTTCATAAATGTGTTATAGCATCTCTTTTTCAAAACTTTTATTTCAGTCACCCAGGAATGATACTCTGAAATACATCTATAAGAAAATTTCTTATTAATAGACTATCTGAGTCAAATTCATTTTCTTGATAAACAAAACATATCCTATAAATTAAATGAAGTCTTCCAAAACCTTGAGTCCATCCTTTTCAGGAGAAGAGAGGAATTTTATTTATTTTGATGTGTCACAAAAACATCATTTATTAAAAGGATGCTCAGTATAATGAGGTCAATTTTATATAATTCTTTGTCTTTATGTGAAATTATGTTCTTCAAAAATGGATTATTATTATTGGCATCTATCTTCTTTCTCTTGTTCTCAGTTTTGAGATTCAAAATTCTTAATAGTATTATATTGTTTTAGAAGTTTGTCTTTACCATTTCAAGTAAAATTGCCTTGAATAGAATGAATGAGAGTTCAAGCATGAGGAAGTTACAAGGGGAATTTGGAGGTCCTTAGGAATTTGCTGAGTATTGTTAATTTGGAAAAAGGGTATCATTCAGACCAGAGGATGTAATATCATCTCATGAAACATTGCTGTGTCCATTCTACTGCAGGATGACTTGGTAATATTTTAACTTTGTGCCTTTTTATCATAATTATTTCACAGGAGCCTTGTCCTACGCTGAACTGGGAACTAGTATAAAGAAATCTGGTGGTCATTACACATATATTCTAGAAGTCTTTGGCCCATTACCAGCTTTTGTGCGAGTCTGGGTAGAACTGCTCATTATACGGTAAGAGCCTAGATAGAAAAAAATAAAGGAAAAATAAATCTATTCATTATCCCATTTTTGAATCACTAGGATTATTTTTAAATAATTAGAAATATGCATGACTATGTGGTAAATATGTCTCCTTCAGGACATAAGATCTGGGATGAAATACCTTTCCCAATTAATGTTTTTAATGCCATTTTGCCACTGGCAGTAGTTTTCTAACCATGCCAAACTTTCAAAGCATCTGCTTGTTGTTAATATTCAACTATTTTGTATGTCATCTTCAGGAAAGATGCTGACCTGAAAAGAATATGAATTTTCAAAATCTACCATGATAAATCAGACCTTTTTTTTATTATAAATTATAATTAGACAAAATTAAATGTTCTTCTAGGAACTGGAGTTTTCCTTCTTGTAGATTGCACCATCAAGCCATCTTAAGTTTACTCAGTTCTCGTGACTAGGAAACTTCTGTTCCTAGTAACTTAGTATGTCATCAAGTTTTATATGCTACCAAAAAAAAAAAAAAAACCCAAAACAAACAAACACACACTTGTCATGAATGACTCATATCCTCACATTAAACAAATCAGTGAACTACAGTTGCAAAAAGCTTTTTTGATTATATTGTTTTAAGAATACATTCCCCTTCCTGATTGCCTTGGTTTAAAATCAAACCAAATAATGCTAAGTCACTCTGAATAGCAAATCTCCTCCAATTTTGTGGGAAACTTATGATGTCACATGAGAACTTCAGATTATCCTTAAGGCAAACTACTTCCATGAAATGTGACCGGCACATTCTTACCGCAGAATTTAACAGAAATAATTAAAGAAACTTGCTCTTAGTGTAAACTTATCAGACTTACACAGCTGAAAGCTCCTGTGAGCTCTTATCCTATCATTTAGAGCTAAGTGGTAAATGTGGAGCTAATAAGTATTGACTTAACACTAATCTTAATTTTTATAGTCCTAGGAGTCTCTTTTGTAGTAAAGAGCTTAGAATAGTATTTACATCTTTGTAAAGTCTGTTCTCATTTTAAGCAATTTTGCATTACTTAAAACTTGTTATTATGAAAGAATGATAAAGAAGTATTTTGTTCCTTTTCTAAACTCTGGAATTTGCCTGGGAGGTGCCTTCTACTCTTTTCTGATAATATGAAGATTACTCTTCAAAGGTCAACTTAAGTTCTATCTTTTCCACAGTTAATTTCCTGTTCACCCTAGTTTATAGTATTTCTTTCCTCTCTTAATTCTTCTGAAAAAAAAAAAAATGCAGTCTCTGCTTCTCATTTGACATTGAACATGCTGGCTTATATTCTTACTGAATATTTTAGGAATCTGTGCTCTGTTTCCCTGTTAAAATTGCAAGCATTTCAAGCATATAAAATAAAAGTCTCTCACTTTTTGTCACTCTTATACTACTTATTGTCATATATTAAATGCACTGATTGTCATATATTAGGTTCTTTTTGAATAGCAGTTGAAAAATTAAGTAATCATTCAATCTTTCAGTAAGTTATATTGGGTTGGCCAAAATGTTCATTCAGGTTTTTCCATTAAGATGGCATGGAAAATCCCTAACAGATTTTTTGGCCAACCCTAATAGTGTGAATAAAATATACTCAGTATTCAAATAAGTACAATACTTATTTAGAGTGGTGGTCTGCTAGAATAGTGGACTTTGGGGCCTGATGCAGCTGAGCTTGGGTCCCTCTCCAGCCATGTACTGGCTAATTGTGTTGGCTGGTTAGCCATACTTTGGTTAATTGCTCAGCATTATGATGGACTTGATCATTCCATTTGCAGTAGTAGCACCAACACAGTGCTCATTCATTCATCTATTCATTCCTCAAGTTATCCTACTGAATGGTATATGGCAAGTTAAAAAAATCTAAGGTGAAGTGAGCCTCAGTTCTTATTCTCAAGTAGCTTATAATCATATTACCTTAGAGAGCTACTTCACAGGGTGTGTGTTTATGGAAGCAATTACCTAAATATATTCTAGAAGCTTTTGTAATGGATTCATATATTTCTTTGTAATAATGGACTCACATTACTCAGTTGGGCTTTCAGAATAATGAATGACTTGAGGGGTGACAAAATACCTGAGTGGTTAAACATTCCTCTTCCATTGAAAGTACCCATGGTACCTAAATATTTGCTATTAAAAATGTACTTCAGATTAAGTCACTTTTGTCAGAAATAATCTGTAACAAATCTTAAAAAGAAATCATACATCAGAGGTCATTTGAATTCATATATTCACCATATATTCATTAGTTTTCTGTTGCGTGACAGACACTTTACTATACACTTTACTATACACTATTTCATACACTGGATGAAATAGTGATTAATATGGACACAGTCAAACTCATGAAGCTCACAGTCAAGTGAGGGAAACAGTTATCAATCAAGACATCATGTAAGAGAATAAAAAGTTACTACTTTTTAAGGAGAAAGCAGAGCTATGAAGTTCCATAAGAGAGTATACTCTGGGAGATCTAATGCAATCAAAGGACTGAAAAAGGTTCCTTGGGAAAAAGATTGAACTAAGACCTGAGGTATAAGAAACTGTCAGGGAGTTTCAGGGGCTCACTAAAATGACATGATCAGATTTTAATTTATACATCAGAAATTTATAAATGATGGAGAATAAGAAAAAGTATCTTGTTGTGGTCAGGAGGAGATTGTCTTGGAAAAAAAAAAAAAATCAAGAAATCTCACTACTGCACATCTACACCGAGGAAATCATAATTGAAAAAGACATAGGCACTGCAATGTTTATCTCAGCACTGTTTATAATAGCCAGGATATGGAAGCAACCTAGATGTCCGCTGACAGATGAATGGATAAAGAAGATGTGGTACATATATACAATGAAATGTTGCTCAGTTATGAAACAGAACATATTTGAGTCAGTTCTAATGAGGTAGATAAACCTAGAGCCTGTTATACATAGTGAAGTCAGAAAGAGAAAAACAAATATCGTATATTAACACATATGTATGGAATCTAGGAAGATGGTACTGATAAACGTATTTGCAGGGTAGCAGTGGAGATGCAAACCTTAAGAACAGGCTTGTGGACATGGCGGGAGGGGGGAGGAGAGAGTGGGGTGATTTGAGAGAGTAGCCTTGAAACCTATGCATTACCATACATAAAATAGAGAGTCAGTGGGAATTTGCTATAAGATGCAAGGAGGTCAAATCTGGTGCTCTGTGCCAACCTAGGGGAGTTGGGATCGGGTGGGAGCTGGGAGGGAGGTTCAAGAAGAAGGGGACATATGTATGCCTGTTGATGCATGGCAGAAACCAACACAATATTGTAAAGCAGTTATCCTCCAATTAAAAATAAATAAATCTATCCTGGTTTCTAATACCAGCAGGTCAGGGTTGGAATACATAATGGTGGTTGGTTTCCTGGCAATCTATGGGTTGGACCTGGAGGTTGAGTAACCATGAGATGGAAGATAAACTGAAATGGAAGACTTGGCATGGGAAATTGGATAATTTCATTTACTTGCCTGTGTATCTAACAAACATGCATTCATATGTAGTATATTTAAACTGGAAAGGCCTGTGTCATTCTCTAACAGAAAATCGAAAAACTAAACTAGAATCATTTGCTACCTGTTTTATTATATACCTGAACTTATTTCATTTTCTTATCTCATTCATGTTTTCTCTATTTATAAAATTACAAGACTAATTTTATTTTTCAACACATACTTTTCACCTAAATGTTTCTATGAAATTAAGAATAATCACTTGGCTTTTCAAGGTTTTTCTGTATGGAAAAATCTAGACTAATACAATGTCAGGCATATAAGCATATATTTGCAATGAATACTTATAAATACTAATTTTTTAAAGTTGAGTTTTGTTCCTTTTCTGAACCCATTAGACTATGCTGTTAACTCATTCCTACTCTGCTGGAGTTTAATTGTTGATTTACTGAGAAAGGAGACTATTTCTTGTGTGGCCCAGCCCTGTTGGATCTCAAGTAATAAACTAGAATTTTAGGAAAAAGTCAAATATGGGAGGGAAGAGGAATGCTGACAGCACTCAGACTTGTTCCCAAGCAGATGTGAGGTTTACAAATTAGCTACCAAAGTTGCAGACAGTATTTCATTTGGAATATCTGTGACGACCTAATCAAATATAGGCTAAAAACTCAACATTCAGAAAACTAAGATCATGGCATCCAGTCCAATCACTTCATGGCAAATAGATGGGGAAACAATGAGAGATTTTATTTTTGCGGGCTCCAAAATCACTGCAGATGGTGACTGCAGCCATGAAATTAAAAAATGCTTGCTCCTTAGAAGAAAAGCTATGACAAGCCTAGACGGCATATTAAAAAGCAGAGATATTACTTTGCTGACAAAGGTCTGTCTAGTCAAAGCTATGGTTTTTCCAGTGGTCGTGTATAGATGTGAGTTGGACTATAAAGAAAGATGTGTGCCAAAGAATTTATGCTTTTGAACTGTGGTGTTGGAGAACTTTTGAGAGGCCCTTGGGTTGCAAAGAGATGCAACCAGTCCATCCTAAAGGAAACCAGTCCTGAATATTCATTGGAAGGACTGATGCTGAAGCTGAAACTCCAATACTTTGGCGTGCTGCAGTCCACGGGGTCACAAAAGCCAGACACGACTGAGTGACTGAACTGAACTGAATCAAATATCGAGTTCTGAAAAGCATATACTTCCCTATTTAATATGTTCCATATGCTGAGTAACTGCACCTCAAGGTAGAAAAAGTTAGTGAAAGTGCTATTTCTTTTTCCTATGGTTAACCTAAATATGCGTTTCTTCTAGCCCTGCAGCCACTGCTGTGATATCTCTGGCGTTTGGACGCTACATTCTGGAACCATTTTTTATTCACTGTGAAATTCCTGAACTTGCAATCAAGCTCGTTACAGCTGTGGGCATAAGTGAGTATCATAGGTATAAATATGAAAAAACAGTCCTTACAAAAGTGATTGGAGACAACATTTCTTGAGACTTTTTGCATGGTGGTACAACTCACATGGTGTGCTTGCTTACAACTGCTCGCCAGATTTGTTGTGGAAAACAAAGAAAAAAATAAAGATTTGGAGTGATGCCTCCTGTGACATTATAAGCCTATTTTGTATTGGATCAATAGATATGATGGCTAATCTTTTAAAACAGGCCAACAAAACACTTTGTTAGTAAAATAGTAACTTGATTGTGCATAAAAAGAGATTTTACGTGAAAACCCAATTTTTAAATGGGTGTTCTGAATTATGAAGTATCCTTCGTTAGCAATAACATGTAGAAGCATAAGGCGCTTACCCTCATGGAATGGTGTCTGTGTGTTGGGTGTGTATGTTGTGTCCATGAATTTCCTAGTACCAGCTGCCACTCTGTGTTCGGATTTTAGCTGTCCACTGATGGTCACCAGACTCTTCTTTCAATGTTTGATTATTAGTAGCATTTCTCAAATAGGGGTTTTCTTTATCATTTCCAAATTAGGAAGTTGCTCATTTTCATCACTGGGCACAGATATTAGAACTTTTTTTAAAAAAAAGGAAGTCAAAAAAGAGGAACATGCACCACATGACGTAAGCGATGTGAGGTTCAGTATGACTCTAACTTCCTAATGTAAGAGACAGGTGAACATTTCACAGTAGAGAGGTGAGTGATTAGTAGGAAAGAGTCAGGAATTACACATAAAATATCGCTAGTACTGGATCCATATTTCTGGACTTAAACAGGTTCATCCTGGATTCCCCCCTTATTGCATGAAGCATAATAATTGTTATGTGGAATATTTGAAGGAAAACCAAGAAAAATACTTGAAGGAGATATTTCTAAGTTCTGGAGAGGTAATGGTGTTCTCGATCGATCCTACCCTTTACACACACTGCAGCTGTGAGACCTGGGGTCAAGTCACGGCTGCTTTCTGCACCTAAGTGCTCTTATTTATAAATCTTGTCCAGCCTCATAAGATGTCTTTTGAGGGTTAAATGATATTAAAAGAGACAGTGTATATAAAGTGTTTTGAGTAATGCTAGAAAAGTTTTAAGAGTGAAATTACAAATGGTAGCTTTTTATACTCTTGTGGGAACACATCAAGTTCCATAAGACCAGGGATTTAACTAACTGCTGTGTTTCCAGCCCTTCACATAGCCCCTAGTATGTTGTTTGTGCTCAACAAATATTTGTTCATGACTGATTTTAATGAGAAGAGATGTAAGCATTCTTCTAGTAGAGAAGCTAATGGAATGCCCATGTGTTAAACTTAGAGGATTACACATCTTCACGTTTCTCAAGCACCAGGAAATGGAGGTGAATGAAATAGATTTTGCTCAGATCTAACACCGTGAAGTTTTGATTTTTTGAACCATTTTAGCATTGTGGTTATAGCTCAGGCTCTGGAGGCAAATAACTGAATTGAAACTAATTGAAATTTAGTGTCAGGGTTTTCAGTTATGTGATTTCAGGATAAATATTAAATCTCATTAAACATCAGTTTTATTTATTGGTAAAATACCTGTGAGATGATAATTTATCTTGAATGGGTCTGGAAGGAAGTTAGATTTTTAAGACTGTATCAGAGTGCCTTGCCCATAGAAAGTTCTTGATAAATCTAGTGTTCCACCTTGGGACTGGATCAGTAGCCACTGTTGTACTCATTTTATTCTTGTCTCTCAACTGACCGAGGCAGAATCATATCACAATTATTATATTTAAAAAGAGAAACACAGGGGTAGCATTTTGAGAGCTCTGTAATTTGCCAATCAGAGGTTACTGATTAAAAGCTGTAACAGCAAACTTTCATTATATATTATGTAAACATTTACAAATCCACAGCTTGGATTGAGAAGGACTTGTAAAGGACTTGTAATGAATTAGATAATGACAACATATTACCATTTTGGTAAATCTAAATAGCTCTTTTATTTGTCCCAATTCTGTTAAATATTTTAAAGGGAAAAACTGTATTTTAGAGGAGTAAATGGAAACTTTTCAAGTCAAAAATTTAAAGCAATTATAGGTAAGAATGATTAAATATGTTGCATTTTACAAAAGCTGTAGTAGAGTTTGGTGATGGTGTAACTAACAAAGGGCCTGAGTAAATATGGGGTGAATTTAGTCATGTTCTTCCATTTTTACCATTATTTATAATATTAATTTACAGATCTTGATGCAAACTTGAGTTTTTGAGGACATTTGTTCCTAGGATCAGAAGCACAGAAAGATGAAACTATATAGTCTTGCAACTCAGTGGCAGGTGATATAAATCAACGGCCTAATTGGAAAAGTCAAACTGTCTCTGAGAACTTAGCTTTAAAGCAACAGCAGGTGGAGATGGAGATAGAAAAGGAGAGATTTACCTGGGGGCCAATCTCACATTCTGTAGGGTTCAAAGCCAGGAGAGAGGTGATTTTCTGCCTGCTGGGGGTGAAAGGTTAGTGAGATGTAGAAAACAGAGTTTAATTGCATGAATTGCTTCCCTGTATTCTCCCACAGGGAATGGAAGCAATTTGTGGTAGTTTGAATTCTCTAGTTCAAGTGTAGAAGAAGAACAAATCTGAAGGATATTGTTATGGTCAAATCATAGAAGAAAAGGAATTTCAGGGTTTGTGAAATGTTAACCCATCACTTGAGAAGTGAGAGTGGGGTGGGAATGTGGCATTGCTATATACTAATTACCCCTCTGGGGCTTCCCTCGTGGCTCAGATGGTAAAGCGTCTACCTGCAATGCAGGAGACCTGGGTTCAATCCCTGGGTTGGGAAGATCCCCTGGAGAAGGAGATGGCAACCCATTCCAGTACTCTTGCTCCAGTACTCTTGCCTGGAAAATCCCATGAACGAAGGAGACTGGTAGGGTTTACTCCTCTCCTCTTTTGAAAGTATTCAACTTCATTTCTCTCAAATTAATAAAAGTGAAAAGTTTTGGAGTACTTCCCTGGTGGTCCAGTGGTTAAGACTTCTGCCTTCCAATGCAGAGCATGCAGGTTTGATCCTTTGCATGGTACTGAAACATGAAACAGAAACAATATCGTAACAAATTCAGTAAAGAATTAAAAAATGGTCCACATTAAAAAAAATCTTTAAAGAAAAAAGGATTTTGCTTACTCCAAGTCTTGTCCATTCTGGCAAGCATGTCAGGCACGTGGAAATTGAGTAGGGAAATTTTATATATTCACATTTGTCATCTCTCCTCTAGCCCATTGTCCTTGGGTAAAGGGATATTGCTCCCTTTACTTTCTATGGAACTTCATGAATTTCACTTTCCTCGAAGCTTCAATAAACACTGAAGTGTGTTCAAGAGTTAAAATAAAATGGCATTTCGTTTTTGGTTCTGGTCTCCTGAAACCAGACCCTGTTTAAGTATACACTTGAATGGCAGAATATTCTAATAAAAGTACCTTATGTCAGATGTGGGCTCTTATCTCAGACACATCCTTAACAACCTCTCTGAGTCTCAGTTTTCTTATTAGTTTAATTTACCTAGGTGAATAAAGAGCCTTAGCTTCTTCCCACAACCTGTGGGAATAATGGGAGAAAGCAAACAAAATAACACTTGTGATTATTATGTGAGAAAAAGAGATAGCCATTTCTATAAATGCATTAGTGTATTTTGTCAAACTGTACTCTACTAGCATCATTAAATTACATGAAAGAAAGTCTAGGCTGAGGGCTGTGCTAGTTTTTCAAATATTACACATAAAGTGGCTCTATTTAAACCCCAAATTGGACTATCTTTACTCCTCTTCTACCGTAACTAAATACCATGACAACCAATTCTTAGGTAGAGATATATAGTATTGAAATATACAAGGACTTCAAAACAACAACCATACCCTTCAGACGGATGAGAAATAAAATGTGGAATCAAAGTGTCTTGAAATCCCAGCCAAGATAAACATGACCCCTAGCAGAGAAGAAGAGCATCGGATGTTTGGGAGAACTAGTGAAATCATATGTGTCTTTTGACCTTCTTCATCACTGTTACCTGTGAACTACTGGTAAAATTGTGGACTCTGGAGTCAGCTTACTTGGCTTCAATCTTATCTTCACCTTTACCTTTGTGAACATGGACAAGTTAAGTAATATCCGGGTTCTCAGCTGTTCATCTGAAAAATAATGCCGACGATGGTACCCAAGTCATAGAGATATGAGGATTAAATAATATTATCCAGGTAAGATCTTTGCTCAATGTGTATCATATAATAGTGTACATTTGTTTAACGCTTACCATTTTTATTCCCAATAGTGAGATCCTAGATATAGCCTCTCTCCTTCATAAAGGTGTTTATTGCTACATAGCTTCTCTGAAATGAATTCGTCCAGGAAGGAAATGCTGGCAGAAAAATGGAGGCAACCCCAGCAGCTGCTACAAAGAACAGTGGAACAATTCACTTCAGCTCACCATGATGCATCCGTACAGTGTCCATATATTTTACCAGCTTTGCACAAAGCAGCCAGAAGCCAGGGAGAACCTGAACCTGGGGGGAAAAAAAAACCACAACAATATATCCAGACTCAGTAACCTCATTCTGCAAAAGAAAAGACAAACTTGAATTACTGAAGTACAGAAAGAAATGCTTACTAGTCCTTAAATCATGTTATCAGTTTTTTAACACTCCCCTAAACATCCTCTTCAAATGCAGTTCCCTTCCCTATATATTTCTGGTTGCCAGAGTTTATACCTATAACTTTCATTACTGCATTTCAGTTCTTAGGAACCAACCAGCACCATTAATAAGTAAATAAAAGCTATATGTCTCTCTATTTTCATTTCGGTAACATTTAAGGTCAGCAAAAGTAATAACAATAATAAGCTCAAATTAAAGGTAATTTTTAATGCATGAAATTAGCAATTATTATTCAAAGGAAGTGAAATTAGGATGAAAGCTTGCTCAGATTTCTTTAATGATTACAGTGTTAGTAGCTTGTGTATAAAAACCTGAGTAGATACTATCTGTTTCAGAAACTCTGAAAGCTCTTAGCATTTAGTGAATCCCAAATCCCTTTTCAATATTGTTGGATAAGCAACATACGTGGACTTAAACTTCTCTGTAAAGACGCATGATGAAACAGCAGTTCTCGCCACTTGAGGACCTCCACAGTGCCTCTGTACTGGCTGCCTCATTGCTTGTTAAGCTGTATCCCTTCAGGGTCATAGAGGTACATCTCAGCTGGAATTTGGCATATGGAGTAATGAGGGCAATGTCTGGATGCTCAGATAAAGCAGGGTTTTGAGAAACTTTTTGAGAGAAATCAGACTTAACCAGAATTTTGATTTCAGCTGCCTGAGAGGAAAGCAAGGTGAGATTATCAATTCATAATATTTGTTTGATTTTTGTCTTCCATTTTGCTAAGAAAACTTTACAAAATATAAAATTCCCAGCCCTCATTTTTGTTTTCTATTTCAATCGGCATTGAATTCTAACACTCTTTATGAAAGGAACAAACCTTCTTTCCCCTTCCCAAATACATAGAGGTTCTAATATGAGAATGCCTCTCTTTTCCCTCCCCCTCCCCGCTCCTGCTTTTCCTTCCTCCCTCCCTCCCTCTATTCCTTTTTCTCTTCTTTCTTCCTCCTCTTTTCCCTTCCTCTCTTTACAATAGCTCTTTTCTACTGTGGAGTACTCTCAGAAATGGTGTTTGGGTTTTTAGGAGCTCTGCTTAAAAGAAAACAGTGCTCTTTTGTGTTGCTGGGAACATGAGTCCAATTATTTTCAGACCAATGCTGAATCTCCTTAACTAAAAAAACAATCCCTTTCATATGATGATTCATTTATCACAGAGTCATTTGCATAGAGAAAGGACAAGAATCACTGGATGATGACGATGAGTGCAGAGTTGCATTAAATTATTTTCAGTATATAAGTGTGTTTCACAGGGGTGAGAAAAATCATTTTACTTCATATCTTTCTGCTGATAAAATGATGCACTTGGCAATTAACAATGGACCTGTCTGGTTCTTCATGTTTCCAGCTTCAAACACGGGTAGAATATTTCTCTCAACCTACCATGCAGCTTATTCAGGCCTTCAGCCTTCCTAATCATTCTCAGCATTTCTCCTTTGAAACATTTCTTCATTAGTAACCCACTATTTAACTTTGTATGGTCCCTTACTCTTCCCACCTTTGAGCTTTTTTCAAAGATGAAAATTGCTGTTTTTGATTTTTTTACTTAATGCTTCAAGTTCATTATAAGAATTACTAAAAAGTATAGAAAAATAAACTTTTAAACTTAAAACTTATTCCATATTCTATCATCTATAGATACCTTCTCTTAAAGTTTTGGTAAATACTCCTTCAGAATTCTTCCTTTCCTTTCTTTCTGAGTTTGTAGCTTTGTCTTCTATCTATGTTCCTATATGTCAATTTAGCATCTATCCACCTCTCTGTAATTTGCTGTATTGGTCAGTAATGTGTCATGAACCATCTTTTATGTAATAAATATTTAACTGCATCATGATTTTAAATGGCTGCATAGTAAACCCTTAAAAAGATATACCTTAATTAGCCTAGTTTTAGAAGGCTAGATTATTTAAAATATTTTTGCTATTGTATATTATGTGTTGAAAACATTTGCACCAATTCTTTTCTTTTTATTTTTTATTTTTATTAGTTGGAGGCTAATACTTTACAATATTGTAGTGGATTTTGCCATACATTGACATGAATCAGTCATGGATTTACACGTGTTCCCCATCCCGATCCCCCCTCTCACCTCCCTCCCCATCCCATCCCTCTGGGTCTTCCCAGTGCACCAGCCCTGAGCACTTGTCTCATGCATCCAACCTGGGCTGGTGATCTGTTTCACCCTTGATAAAATACATGTTTCAATGCTATTCTCTCAGATCATCCCACCCTCGCCTTCTCCTACAGAGTCCAAAAGTCTGTTCTATACATCTGTGTCTCTTTTTCTGTCCTGCATATAAGGGTTATCGTTACCATCTTTTTTAAATTCCACATATATGTGTTAGTATACTGTATTGGTCTTTATCTTTCTGGCTTACTTCACTCTGTATAATGGGCTCCAGTTTCATCCATCTCATGAGAACTGATTCAAGTGAATTCTTTTTAACGGCTGAGTAATATTCCATGGTGTATATGTACCACAGCTTCCTTATCCATTCGTCTGCTGATGGGCATCTAGGTTGCTTCCATGTCCTGGCTATTATAAACAGTGCTGCAGTGAACATTGGGGTACACGTGTCTCTTTCAGATCTGGTTTCCTGGGTGTGTATGCCCAGGAGTGGGATTGCTGGGTCATATGGCAGTTCTATGTCCAGTTTTTTAAGGAATCTGCACACTATTCTTCATGGTGGCTGTACTAGTTTGCATTCCCACCAACAGTGTAAGAGGGTTCCCTTTTCTCCACACCCTCTCCAGCATTTATTGCTTGTAGACCTTTGGATAGCAGCCATTCTGACTGGCGTGTAGTGGTATCTCATTGTGGTTTTGATTTGCATTTCTCTGATAATGAGTGATGTTGGACATCTTTTCATGTGTTTGCTAGCCATCTGTATGTCTTCTTTGGAGAAATGTCTGTTTAGTTCTTTGGCCCATTGCACCAATTCTTAAATTCTGAAATGAGCTAATGACTGTATCAGGCAATTGGAACTATGAAGATCACTCATTAGTGTACATATGGAAAGCTTCCTACTGCAACCTGAATTGTACGAATTGTGTTTTTTTAATTCCTCAAGAAGTGTTTTCATTCATTTTTGTTGTTTGTTTAGGTAGAATACACCTTTTGAAAATAACTACAAATGTCAGGTATGAAGTAGCTTATTTGTTGGGAGTGGAGAGGAGAAAGGTGAATAACACCAAATGTGAGGTTTTAGAAAGAGTATAAAGTTGAAATTTGCTGTCTAGAATAACTCAGTCATTCTAGAATAGTATAGGAGGCAGGGTCTGAAAGTACCACCATTTATTTCTTGCCTTTTTGGCTGAAGGTATTATATATTTTTTTTTAAAAAACTGAGGATCCAGCTCATTCATTTATTCAACAAAACTGTGTTAATGATCTTCCTGGGCCATGGATGAAGCTGGATACTAGCAAGACAGAGATGAATAATGCTTGTTCTGTTCTCAAGATTCTCATGGTCCACAGTGTGGGGTGAGTGGCTAGTTGAATACTGCTGAAGACATTGTAGATAGCATCACCAAGAAGAAATTCTGCTGGCTTCAGACCCCGTGTGCCTCCTACTCTGGAAACACTTTTGGATTTATCATTCAAAACATTTTTTCAAGTTCCAAAACATATCTTGAAAACCTGTACATTTAGGGTAGGTTGAAAGTCACTCCTTACTATGCTGATTGGAAAGTGGAGAGAAAATACAAAAAATTCTGGCTAAGGCTAGTTCTGAAAGTTGGATTAAGTCCCAGTCCACTTTTCCACACATTGTCCCTTCTTGAGTGTGATCCCAAGTCTGTCCCTTCTTTAAAGTAATCCCAAGTTGGCAGGTGACTATGCATGCGGACATTGAGGGGGGAAAAGAGCTCTCTGCTGTGTCAGGCTAGAGTCACATTCAACAGTCTGCATGTGGTGACCTCAGGATTTGCTTAGAAGATATTTTTATATGATTGTTAGGGTACCACAATCCATGTTCACTCTTACTGACATATAGAAGGAATCAAACCGTGGTCTCCTGTATTGCAGGCGGATTCTTTACCAACTGATCTATCAGGGAAGCCTATACAAAGAACAAGAGATAACTTTTTTCTGTCTGCAGATTTTATCTGGTTTCTCAAACTTCAGTGTGCATAAAAATCACCTAGAGATCTGGTTGAAATGCATATTTGTAGTCCTTAGGTCTGGGGTGGCATCTGAGATTGTGCATTTCTAAAATGCTTCAGGTAATGAATGGCAATACTGCTGGTTCATGGTTGGCACTTTGAGTAGCCAGTACCTAAGACATCACATATACCAGTGAGGATTCACCTTTTGTAACTTCCTCTGTTTGTTTGCAGCTGTGGTGATGGTCCTAAATAGCATGAGTGTCAGCTGGAGCGCCAGGATCCAGATTTTCCTAACCTTTTGCAAGCTCACAGCAATTCTGATAATTATAGTCCCTGGAGTGATGCAGCTAATTAAAGGTATGGACTGAAAAGTAAATGCTTTTTAAAATACGTATCTGCTTTTGGTCCCTTCTAACACTGACTTTCGCTTGTACTAGCAGAATCACTTAATTAGTCTCTCTGCTCACGGAACTTAGACTCTATACTGTCATCTAATTGATCTGAAAGCCTGCAACATTGGGGGGTGAGTTGGTATTTACAGCTGATTGGCAACAAGAGGATTAAGACTGGGCCAAGCAGCAAAATAAGGCATCAGGGAATTTTCTCTTGGTCTAAACTGTTGGAGAAGGAAATGGCAACCCACTCCAGTGTTCTTGCCTGGAGAATCCCAGGGACGGTGGAGTCTGGTGGGCTGCCGTCTATGGGGTCGCACAGAGTCGGACACGACTGAAGCGACTCAGCAGCAGCAGCCGCAAACTGTTTGTAGTGAAAACACAAAGTGGAAAAAAAATAATCTGTTTTAGCTACAGATAAATATGTCTTCTTATTTTTACTTTAAAGTAGTTCAAACATATATTAAGGATTAGAGAAAGAAAAAGATATCTGGAAAATAATGAAAAATGATAAAATATTGTTTTACTTTTTGGTAATTACTCCTTTTACCTTGAGAATGGAATTTTGATAGAAGGAGAGTCAGCTATGGAAATAGCATTCATTTAAAAAACAAATGCTATCTGACAATAAAAATAGTTGTAAAAATGTATTTTATTGTTACATTATTTTAATGTAAAATCTGCAGTTCTGTAGAAATGTAACACCATTTTCTGGGAGTATTTGCCTTTCTAGAGTTGAGATAGTTGAGAGTGATGTCACTTAGAGTTTCAGTTGTTCTAGAAGAAGGCACAGGCAATTGCTTGGATTCAGGGGAAATTACTGGGTGAGATGGAGGCCTAGTGAGTTATTTAACTAACAGTGGACACAGCAGTAGGAAATAAGTAGGGAAGTAAGAAGAAATGATAAAGGCATGATGTGTAACTTTGGCATGTAAAGTATTTCATATTTACATTGATGTTGTCTGTTCCAAGAAAAGGAGTTTATAGAGAAATTTAATGAAGTTGCAAGAGAAGGATTACTCAAGGCAAAAGGAAATACCATAATTAAGCAAAAAATCATTGCTGATTGTAGAGGCATTAAACAATAACAAAGGTGGAAAGATTTGTCACTGTATCTGGGGAAAGGGAACTACTGCTGTCTGTTTAATAAAACCTAGTGGGACATCTTAGAACTCTCCCTGCTAAATGTTTGCATCAACTTCAGCAACCTCAGCCAACTCAAAATAAACACGATGAAGATCTTTAATACTATAGCTTATACTGAAGGGAAAACATGAACTCACTCTTCTAATTCATGTCAGTCTCCACAGAGCTGGCCTTCTCATACTTTATCTGATCCATTAAAAATGTATGGAAAGTAACTTATTTTGTTACCGCTTTCCTTTTCTGGGCTAACTCTTTAGATTTCTATAAGGAATTTCTTACATTTTTGGAAAGTTCAGAAACTCTGAGTCATTTAGATTCCAAAAAAAAAAAAAAAAAAAATGGCATACAGTCCTTTAAAATGAAGATTATTTTTTTCTTTTCTCTCTTTGATGTAAGACAGTAGTCAGTTTTTACCACTTAATTATATGTGTTTGTGAGGTGAGGTGAGGTGTAGTTGCCCAAATGTTACTGTATTGCAAATTCCTTGAGAGCAGAAGCCATGACATATCTTTTAGCTTTAGCTTTTTTTTTTTTTTTTTTGACACTTACAATAAAATGATCCTTTAGTATTTATGGTATTGTTACTGACTTAATCTTGGGTCTGCTTGCCCAAGGACCAGCAATGCCAATCTACTGACACCAGATTGTGGTGAAGGAAAGGAAGCATAGTGCTTATTGCAGGGAGTCAAGCAAGGAGAATGGGCAGCTCATGCTCAAAAAATCTGAACTCTCTGGTAGCTTTTAGGAAAGACTTTTTAAAGAGCGTGTGAGGGAGAAGGTCACAGAGTACCTGATAAGCTCCTGCACAATACTCTGATAGGTTGATGATAAAGGTGAGGTCACAGAGGTCAACATTATCAATCCTTAGGTTCCAGCCAATGTGGGGGCTCTGTGATTGTGGTCATCTTGCAATTAGCTTCTTCCTCCCGATACAGGCTTTAGTATCTGGGAAACAACTCAAGGATAGGACTCAGGATGTTATCTGTAGCCCTAAGGAACAACTAGTGGTGGTGGTTTGGTTGCTAAGTCGTGTCCGACTCTTGCGACCCCACGGACTGTAGCCTGCTAGGCTCCTCTGTCTGAGGGATTCTCCAGGCAAGAATACTGGAGTGGGTTGCCATTTCCTTCTCCAGGGAATCTTCCTGACCCAGGGATCAAAGCCGGGTCTCCTGCATTGCAGGCAGATTCTTTACCAACTGAGCTATGAGGGAAACCCAAGGAATAATTAAGGAACCTTAATTTTGCTTTATAGCTAAACTATTACTCTTTTATCTTTCTTGACTGCCTTCCTTTGTTTCTGCATTTTCTCACTTCTCTGATTAAAATCATTCTTTGGAACTCAGGGAAGCCTAGGGGGCTAAAACTTTTCTACAAACAAGCGGCAGGGGACGTGGCAGTGATCTGTCCCCAGTTTCATTATCAATACTTAATGTGACCAGGTTTCCTTATATATCTCACTTAACAGAGAAATGACCTGGGAATTTTACCACATTTAAGTAAGTTAAATATTTTGGAGAGTATTCTTAGCAGAAATATTTACTCTGTTACTAGAAAACAGTGATACTTCTTTGTCTCTAACTTATCACGTATTTTTCACATTAATACAAAACTTCCAAGAGGAGAAAAATTTTACTTACCCAGATTGTACATTTATTCTGATCTAATGAGATTCAGAAAATAATTGTATGTTCTATATTCTCTTATGAGGATTTGTTAAAGTTTCCTTTGAATCTAATAACTTTCATCTTCTTGAGATCTCTGTTATGCAGCCAAATACTCCTGAAATTTGGAAACAACTCTCTTTTGTAACACTTTGTGCTCAGGATTCAGTCTTTACAAAGTTTGGTATCTTCTATTGATTATTCAGTATTGCACTTTTAGCAATATTGTCCCATAAGGCCTAGGAGACCACAGATCATGATAAAGCAATATATAGCAGATGTTTTTAATCTGGGTTCCAAGATTTCTGTTTTTCTTCTATGAGGACACACAGATGTTTTAGTAAAACAGATATTTCTAAATTGACAGTGTCATTTTAAAAAATGATATATATTTAGGAATTGGATGTTTTGAGAGAAAGCCATTTAGTGGATAACACAATATTCTCCATTTTTGGCCTCAAAACTCACATTCTGTATTGATATATACGTTGTTGTCTGGAAACTGCAAACAAAAACTGAAATTTAAGTGTGGAGAGAGTTTTATGTACACCATCTACCTCCTACCCCCCCTTTCATTTACTTATGTGATGGCCAATTTTGAAACAGTCATATTTCCCATTTAGATAATCTCATTTGCTAGTTTCTTTGGGAAACAGAAACTCATTATGCTTTACTTTGAATATTGACTGACTAAATCTGAACTTCTATTTTTTAAGTACCCAAAAGATATAGAAGAAAAGTCCCCTCACAAAGAGGAGAAAACTGTGATGCATAAAAGCACTCAGTCTACATGTTGATGCAACAATGTGTTTAAACCTATTGAAAGTTCAATATAGATTCTTTTCCATGCTTCTAGGAGGAAGCAGTGCCATTCTCTAGGTAAGGGTCCGCAGACCTTCTTTGTAAATGGGCAGATAGTAAACGTTTTCACCCTTGTGTTCCATGTGATCTCTGTGACAATTATCAGCCCTATTGTTGGAGAGTAAAATTAGCCATAGACTGATGGTATCTAGGTAAATAAGTAAGCCCAACTGTGCTCCAATAAGTTTTTCTTTATAAAACAAGCTTGGAAGTGCCAAGCAGATTTGTTTCACAGCATTTTGCAACCCCTGTTGGTATCTAATGAACTATCGGAAGAAAGCAAAAAAAGCAAATTAAATGATGTGAGAAGGTGGTTCTGGGGTTTCATGCCACCTCTTCATTGAAGATAGACCCTTGAATAATTCTTCCCAAGCACTGTATTATCATCATTGTTGAGAATTGTATCACACTCCTAAAAACTATAATTTACAGATGATCCTTTAGTCTGCTTTCATGGTGAAATTCTGTTACAGAGTAGAGGCATGCTAAAGCAAGGGATTGTTTTTGAAATGTTGTTTTCCTCTTTGCCTTGATTTTATTAAAATAAATGTGAAGTAGTGTTAGTGGCAATCAGCATATGTTTGGAATTCCTTCTCGATAATGGATACAGCATTAATAGATAAAGTTGGAAATGAGCAGAGAGTAAGAAATCTAGACCTGAAACTGTATAGTTCATCCCCAAGCCCCCTTCTCCTCCTTTTCATGTTTATGGTTAAAGAATGAGTAATAACCAGCTCTTTGAAAAGTCCTTAATCTTTTTATTCATATTTCAGGGCAAACACAGTATTTTAAAGATGCCTTTTCAGGAAGAGATGCAAGTATTATGGGATTGCCACTGGCTTTTTATTATGGAATGTATGCGTATGCTGGCTGGTAAGTTGATATCACTATCAACTGGTGATTTGGATGGTTCATTAATTCCTTTAAGTACTTCAAGTACCAAGCGAGGTGCTAGGTAATTGTGAATAGCCATAATTCAACATGATATGCTGTACTTGAAGAGAGGAAGGTAATGTGGCTCCCTTCACCAGTCCAGTCACTGTGTATACAGATTAACACAAACATCACTGAGGTTTCCAGTCAAGACAGGTACTAGATTTCACCTGATAATGTAAATTTAACATGATAATGTAAAAATAAACAAATGCTGGGTCTTGAGAACCAATACAAATCATTTACAAGTATGGATCAGTAAGGGCATAATAGTGCCAAAAGCCATTAAAGAATAGTGCTTTGTCAAAAAGCCTTCCAAGCTGAAGCTCCAAGGTCTACACAAAGAGTGATTCGTTGATTTTTTTTTTTCCACCTTCTTAGAAGAAAGAAAGAGTTCAGATATAGAAATAAGTAACATGTTCCCAGGAGGTAAAATGGTACTCTAAAGGCGAGAAGGAGTAAATAGGACAGCGAAATCAGATTTACTAGATAATCTGCTACATTTTAAAGGACTTTAATAAATTCCTTAAAATTTCCTCAACATTTGAAAACAAAAAATGCAGAAAAGATGAATAAAACCACAGTGCCACAAGTACATTTCCATGGATCCATGTCAAAGTGTGATGACATTCTGGTTGAAGCACTAAAGCTTTGTATTTATATCTTGTTTTGTTTAGGAACTTGAATAACAATAACCATGGTTATGAGAGGGAATATTTTCTAATTAAATTTTATTGATCTAGTAAGATTCAGTTGAGGTGATTATTGCAAGAAATGCCACTAGAAATGCCATTATTTAAACATCAAAATGATTGTAGTAAAATTAAATTTCAGTTTTGAAGTAGTAGTAACATTTCTTTTTAAAAAATTATATATGGAGCTAATTGTACAGTTGCAGTGAGGATGTTCTATGAGCCTAAAAAAGCAACAAACTACACTAGCTTAAAATTATGTAAATGCATCTCAAATACAAACACAATTTCTTTTTGTTTCTTTAGTTTTATGGTCTTACTCTCTAATTAATGCATGGAATATAAAAATATATTTTTCAATAAATGAAATTTTTACCCTATTAATCTCACTGAATTATGGAAATTCAGAGCACTACAGGAGGGTTAGGAGAGTAGAGGAACTAAAAATTTTAGCATGGCCTCTGAAGCATAATGTTTGAAGTTCTTAGAAAATTGTAGCTCTGAAGAGTCTAGCATAAAATATTTGTGTACTTTTGGGATATTTTGATAGCCATTGTGTATGTGCATTAGTCTTGGTATTTTTGAAGGCTTTTTATTTTTGTCCAAAGCACAATGTGGTGCTGAGCAAGAAAAAAAAATTTAAAAAGGAGTTGTGCTCCCAGGGTTAGCAGTGGAATCATCTATTCTATGGCTATTCAGCCTGATCAGAGCTCCAATGCCCTGGGGCAGCAGCCAAGCCCTGGCAGGGTCACCAGGAGGGGCCAGAGCAAGATGGGGAGGTGACAAAAGCTTTCAGTTAGAGCCAAGTGTTGGGGGCAGGATTGTGGGATGTGGAGATCCTCATGAGGGAGTTTTGATTAATTCTATTGAATGAAGTTTCTTTTGCCTGTGAGTGCCATGCATCTGTTCCCACGGAATCTTAAAATATTATTCTACCCAACTCACTCCCCTACTACAAGGGCTGAATACTCAAGTCACCTGCTTTATGGAGAGCAAATCTTCTCCACTTCTGTAAGCTTTTGAGGGCTACTAGCTTTCTCCAAGTGTAAAGAGTCTTTTCATTTTGAATTATCTTATTATCTTAATCTTTAGTTTTGTTGATGCTAAACCCAAAATGTTACTCTTGTTAGAAAGATTTTTAAAAGACAATTTTGGTGATATAAGGAGTCCAGAGAACTTAAAAATGAGGTGGAAGACAGGAAGCTTTTATGGGACAAAAAGTAAGGAACAAAGAAGAGAAAAAAGGAAAATGAATGTAAAGCAAAGAAATAAGTATAGAACCCAGGGTTGACTTGGAGATTAGTGGCTCCATCTTAGACATAAAAATTTATTTCAACACCCTGTTTACAGGGCAAATGGGATTTACACGAACCCTTGTTTATATTGTATTTTTCCTCATAGAATCCTCATGTCCATGTCCTGTTTTAAAGAACAGGAAACTTGGTTTTCTTATATTCTAGAGAGTTCAGTCATAAGACATTAAGGCATGGATTTTAAATGAATGTTATCTGATATAAGTGATTTATGTATGGGGCAGATAAGTACCTGTATGTCTCCAATAGCTGTTCAGCTACCTGGATGCTGCTTTGCAGGTAGGTAGAATTAACCTGCTTGTTAATATGTGGCCATCCGTCTTAGAAAAAGGGAGCTGTGTTTAGAAGAAATAGTCTGCTGGTTTGGAATTCCAGAGGAAAAAGTTAATATCTGGATATAAATGGAACAAGATGGAAACGAAAAGAGTGCCCAAAGCAGGGGTTATGTAGTCACTTTGCAAATATGATCCCACCTCTCTGACCTTTCTTTGTTTTTCATGATGGAATCAAAAGACTGTGTTGTGGAATTCTAAGTGGGGCACTGTAAATGAGCGTCCACTCCCTGTGCTCCTGCCCTGACAATGTTTGATGCAAAAATGAAAGCGTAGGGGGCATTGCAAATGAGGAGACAGAAGCAGTCGTTGTCGTCAGAACTTAACCACCCACAGTGTAAGTAAAAGCAGCAAGACCCTTGTTGCCTGGGAAGCCTTGTTAGGTTAGCAACTCACCACCTACCCACTGAATAGGAAAAAGACAAGGCCAGACCTTGGATGTGAATAGAGCAGGCTGTTGGTTTATGAGGAGTGCTGGACCTTTTTAGAATGATGAAAACTCCTTCACAGAAACACGATTGGGGGAAAGAAATCATTAACCCAGCCAGGTCACAGAGTTGGGTCAAAAGAACTTTAATATTATTGCCAACGTCTGCATTCAGAGAAATATGTCAGTCTCCCTGTGGCCCAGGGGAACTCAACCAATTTCAGCCCCATATCCTGATCCAAAGCTAAATATTACTTGGTGGGATTTTTTTTTTTTTGAACCGTGAGATAGGAAATAGTTTTTCATTGTGTCTTTTTTTTTTTTTCTTTTAAATCATATCCTCAATGGATTTAGTCTTCTAAAGCATCTGCTGGGATTATTTTGTAGCATTGTGTTAAATCTAATCTAAAGAATAAGCTTCTTTTTAAAATAATTCATAGTTGGGTATTGGAATGCATTGCCAGCTTTGCAATGTCTTTTATACGCAACCATGGAAAAGCTGGAACGATAGATCTTGTGAACATTCTCTAGAGAACTTGAGTAGATGTATAGAGAACGCTCTGGATGCATGATTGGAGACTAGGGGAGCATAAAGGTGTATTTCCCACAGGAGGTGAATGTTTGGACCAAAATAAGAAGCTTTCTCCTTCCCACCCTGCTACCATGTCCCAAGTCCTTTCCTTTTCTCTATGGAAATATTTGAAATTGGGTTCTTTTTTCATAAATATTTCCTTTCTTTCCTTAGCATTGTTTCTAAAACAACTGTTTAGAAGGAACTGGCTATTTTTGAAATGAGAAGCCTGGAAATATTTCTAAGTGTGTGTGTGGTTTTTGTGTGAGTTTTTTTTTCCCCTTGTTTTTTGTTTTGTTCATTTTCTTCTTGTACTTCCCATTGCCTTGGGCTTATAACAAATGCATCAAATCCCTCAGAGTGCATATTCCAGATATAAGTATTGATTGTTGCTTGCCTTCCTGGTATAACTACAACCTCTAGTTTGAGAAAATTACTTTCTAGTCATTAAAAAATATCCTTGGCTGCTAACCTTTTAGATCACCTTTGTTGCTACTGTTCTCTCAGATATTCAAATGTTTCTACTTCGCACATGGTCCTTAAAATATCAGGCACCTTAATTTTATTAAAAGATAAACTGAGTCATATTAAAATTTTTACGAGTTTGAGAAAAAATCGATATGAATTGACAGCATCCTATCTAGCAGGTAGAAAGGAACTCCAGGGAGCTATACAAAAGAGAAAGCTTTTTATAGGCTGAAAGGGTGGGAACAAAGAAGTTATACTAAGCTAAAAAACGGGTTGGTTATTACGGAGTTATTTTCATTTAGGGGATAACAAGAGGCTACCAGGTAGAATACTTAAATAGTGCAATTCCTAACTGACTGGTTTTGGATTCCATTTCTGGGAGACCTGAAAATTTAACTGAATTATGTTTTGGTTTGGTGACACGAGGCTTAAGTATAAATGACTCCATTTGGGGCCTGTTGTCTTGGTTTTTTACAACTATGAGCATCAATTGCCTGTTTGTGAATAAAGATGGAATAAGACAGGTTTTCTCATCTTTGTTTTAAGTTATGAGATACTTTAAGTATGTTAAAGGCTGATGGACTAATATTCTAGTCACTTGGTTTTAGATTATATAGAGAATTTGTCCCTATTGCCCCATGCTTCTGTGGATCTATGTAATGGCTATTTTATCTTCTAAGGAATAATAAGAACACAGAACAGTACAGTGAAAATATGACATTTTACTTTGTGGACATTTTCGAAGCCTCTGCAATGAAGAAATGAAAATGTCTTTGTCCTTATATGTCTAGCTCTGTTCATTATGATCCTTCGTTTTCCCATTTTCACGATTTGGTTATCATGTCTGCATATCTGAAGAGTCTGCTGCATCTTGGAACCTTGAAAGAGAACTTTAAGGGCTTTAAAGGGTCTCCAGCAGTCCTTTTAGACTGGAAAAAGAAGTCAAGGATGCAAGGCAGCCAACATTCCTGGGTGGGCTAAGGAGAGTAATAAAGTGAAGGAAAGGAATCTGGATTTTTCTTGGGTCATAAGTTTAGGGTAATATTTGCAACCCTATGGGACTAGAAAGTGAAATATCATGTGTCTAGAATGCTTCTTGTCATGAAAGAGATGACAAAAGTGTTCAGGTCTTGGGGGAAATATTAAAAATGTTCTGTTCTTTAGTATCAGCTTATAGTGTATTGACTAACAATGGAACTAAAATTAGATGCCTAAATATTTTTTTAAAAATGGCAACTTCATAGTCACTATTATGCAGAAGGCATATTTACCTCATGTTGTTCTTGTAACTACAAGACTTGAGATTATTTGGATGGGATGCATATTGGAAAACTGAATTCAAAGAAAAAAGTGCAAATTGAGAATTTAGTATCTTTTATCCCATTTTTTATTTCCTGTTTGCCTCAGTTTTCATATCTAGTAAGTCAGTTCCCTAAAACTGAGAAATGTTGTCATTGTACTTCTATTTTCCTAGAGTTTTTATTGGCCCATCACCCCTACTGAAATCTAGATTCCCGGAAGCCAGAGGCCACCTTGCCTTACACTGTATTCTCACTCCCCGGGCACCCTTTGTACTGCAGATTACTAAGCCGCAGCTCACATCCCTGTGCATAGAGGACTTTACCAGACCCACATGCGTGTGTGCTCTACGGAGAAGGCAGCGGCACCCCACTCCAGTGCTCTTGCCTGGAAAATCCCATGGACGGAGGAGCCTGGTGGGCTGCAGTCCATGGGGTCCTAAGAGTCAGACAGGACTGAGCGACTTCACTTTCACTTTTCACTTTCATGCATTGGAGAAGGAAATGGCAACCCAATCCAGTGTTCTTGGCTGGAGAATCCCAGGGACGGGGGAGTCTGGTGGGCTGCCGTCTATGGGATGGGGGAGTCTGGTGGGCTGCCGTCTATGGGGTCGCACTGAGCCAGACATGACTGAAGCGACTTAGCAGCAGCAGCCACCTGGAGTGTCCTTATGCCATTTCATCAGGGCTAATAGTTAAGAATTTTTGAAGCCTCAACTTGGGTGATGCCTCCTCTCAAATACTTTCTATGACCTGCCAGTCTGGTTTTGACCTCACCCTTGGCTCCTGGTAACCTGGACATGCTCTAGCATTGCCTCCTGTGTTGTTATATCCACAATGGATCATTCTATGAACAATGAGCTCTTTAGGGAAAGGGATTATAGATTTCCTACTTTTATTTCCCCAGTGACTAACACATAATAATCTCATATATTGCTGGAATGCAATTAGGAATCCAAAAATGGTAAAAAAAAAAATAATAATAATAATAACCATGTATCTACCCTATGATCCAGTGATCGTATTCTGAGTATATGCCCAAAAGAAACAACTTCATGGTTCCCAGAAGGACATGCACAAGCATATTTATGGCATCCTTATGTGTAATAGCTATAAATTGGAAATAATTCAAATACCCATCAGTGGTAGGCTGTATGGTGTTATGTTCATACAATGAAAAACAACAATAAGTAAAAAATGATGAAATACTGCTAAATACAATAACATGGATGACAGCCAACAGATATAAAGTCCAGCAAAAAAAAAAGCCAGACATAAAGGAATAAATATTGTGTAATAGTTATACAAGCAGATATTATTAGTCTATTGTAATGAAATGAGCAAGACTAATTTATAGTGATAGAAATCAGAATAGTGGTTGTCTTTATAGGAGGGTGAAAGAGATGATTGCAAAGGGCCTTGAGGGAACCTTCTACGGTGCTAGAAATGTTTTATGTTTTGATCTTTGTTTTGGTTGTGTAGGTGTATAAATAAATAAATATTTATCATTCTACGTTGAGACTTGTTTGCTGTTTTTCCATTATACATATTTACACATTTACTCTTTACATACTGTTTACATGTTTATACATTAAGATTTGTTCACTATTTACTAATCAGTTTGCTGTTCATTTTATACCTCCATAGAAAAATTAAGAAATAGAGAAGAACTCCATAAATACTGTTTAATAGAAAAATAAAATGCGGGAGCTTTTAGTGTTGGAGAATTTCATCTTAGGTTATTTGTTTATAAAATTTTTATAATTCTGAGTTTGATTATAAATATTTAAAATGTGAAACTTTGGATAGTGATCATAAAGTTTATTAAAGGTTTTTAATTTATGTATGTCTTTTTAGGTTTTATCTCAACTTTGTCACTGAAGAAGTAGAAAACCCTGAAAAGTAAGTATTTATATTTACTGTGAAATATTTATAAGGAATAAAATATAAGGTTATATGGTTAAAAAGTAGACCTAAGAAGGAATTCAGTGGGGGCTAATTAGCTTTCTCATCTTCATCATCAGTGTCTTGGGCAGTAAAATGTACTTGATTTTATCATAAGTTAGATGTAAGTAACTTTATTGTATATTCTACATCCAATATTAAATTGTCTGATCACCTGAAAGCATAAAAGAATAGATTTATATTTTAGCTAATTCATTTCTTAAAAAATATACATGCAACTTAAAATGGACTCTTGACTGCTCATAAATGTTCCATAATTTGTGAACTCCAAAAATTGAGTATTTCTAGTATTCATGTGAATTTTTTTCATAGCTATCCAATTAAGGAGAATGATGTAATTAATGAACAAGTAGTTATGAAAGCCTGTAAATAGCTGTAGAATATCATAGGCACTCGTAACTTTGAGGAACTGGATGAGTGCTTTTACTTTTTGTTGTTGATAAAAATCATCCTTTTATAATTAGGTGGCATGATGGTTTATATATGTTCCAAAATGAATTATTTTTAATCTAGAACTTTGAAAAATAGATTTTTATGATTTGTATAAAAAATGGACTTTATACAGGAAAATCATGTAATCTATGGTCAGAAAGTCAAAAGAAGGACAATATGAGTAGTACAATGTAAGATAAAGACAGAATTTTGGAGTTATTTAACTCATCTGACTTATTAAATGTCTACCCTGTTCCAACTATTGTGCATCATCTTATGTGATGAATAAGACTTGCATTCAAGATTTTATTGTCTAGGCATTGAGTCAAATGTGTAATCAAAGAGCTGTAACATGGTGTGATTGGTCCCACAGTAGATTATTTCCCCAGTCTGACAGAGGTGAAAGGAGGAAATATTTATCTAGAGAGATGTTGCTTATACAGAGACTCAAATGATGAGTAGGTGATCCTTGTTGTTGTTTAGTTGTTAAGTTGTATCCAATTCCTTTGTGACCCCATGGACTGTAGCCCGCCAGGCTCCTCTGTCCATGGAATTCTCCAGGCAAAAATACTGGAGTGGGTTGCCATTTCCTTCTCCAGGGGATCTTCCAGACCTGGGGACTGAACTCATCCTGCATTGGCAGGCATATGCTTTACCACTGAGCCACAGCGAAGCCCCTGGTGTTCCTTAGGTAATAAAGGAGAGAGAGAAAGGAAGATAAAGGGAGAGGAAGGGACAGACTTTGAAGACAGGGAAGCAAGTACGAAGGTGAGTCAGTGTGAAGTAACCTGGACTTCAGAGAACATGCCTAAAGGGTTGACAGTTCAAATGAAGGTAGACTAAAGTTCTGGCGGCAAGTGTATTGGAAGCTGATTAAATCTGGCCAAGTGCCAGAGTTGTCAAAATTTTGGACGCATAAGCCAGCATGTGTGCACGCTAAGCTGGTTCAGTCACGTCTGACTCTGCAACCCCACGGACTGCAGCCCGCCAGGCTCCTCTGTCCCTGGGCTTCTCCGGGCAAGAATACTGGAGTGGGTTGCCATGCCCTTCTCCAGGGGATCGTCCCGACCCAGCAATTGAGGTTAAAACGGTATTTCATACTATCTGATGTAACCTTTATGCAAATTACTTTATGCAAATTTAAACATGTGAAAGATTCTTTTGTTGGGAAACATACATGTGTAGCAATCTTTTTATCTTTATAACTAGAACTGTGGTAGACAACATACATTTACCAGAAACTAGTTCTTTCTAGCATTACTCTGAAATGATAAACTACATTTTGACTCTACATCTATTGATTACAGAGATAAATAGGTTGCTCTGTTGTTTTTTAAATAATTAGTGTGTAAGTGGCAATGTGGAGAAAAGACTTCTCTTACTAGATTTCATGTAAAGTATTTATTGAATTTGCTTTGTGTTAAAGAGATCGCTATGGCTTATGGCTGTCTCTTTTGAGTCTAAAAACATTTTAAGAGACCTATTGCTAAAATCCATTATCAGAGATAGTTTCTTACAAAAACAAGGGCAAACTGTAGGTTTGGATGTGAACCCATAATACAACATTTATGACATGGTACCTCAGTGGCATGGAGATAATTCATATTCTTTTTTTTAATGTTATTTAATAATTTAAGCATAGGTTTTGTTTTCGGTGTATAAAACAAAAAACTACTGTGCATTTTAAGCATATTTAAGACTATTTATGCCATTATTAGCTTGATCTGAATTTCTGATGTATTCTGTCAGAGAGAGATGCCAGTCAAGGATTCTGTTTCTCTCCTTTTCTTTTTCTTAAAGAGCCTTAGTTTCACACATAGATAATGTCCACGATCAATATATATACAAATACTAAATAACTTTGATGTATTGGTTCAGAGATTTCTTGTCATCATCATTGTTGTTGCAAAGAGATTTCCTCATCTCAGAAAGTAACCATAATAATGACACCTGCCTTATTAGATTGTAGTAATGAGTTGATATGTATAAAGTATGTAGCTTAGTGACTTATTTTTAATCTCTACACAATTGGTGGTTGCTAATAGTTTTACATTCTTACTTTTGAAACAAGGTAAAATGTTACTCCCATAAGAATGTTTTTTAGTTTTCAATATCCTAAGCAATTCTTTTTCTCTGGTGTTTTTGAAAGAAATACAAGAAAACTATTTCATACCATATTGAAACTTGTTGTTTAAGACTAAGGTTGTTATCACTGGTTACATTGGATGAAATATTGTCTTTTATTGCAAATCATGATTCTGCAAATTTCATCAACTCTTCCTAGAATATTTTTAATTTAAAATTATATTTTAAGATATTAAACTAAGGAACTTTTCAGGAGAGAGTACAGATCCCTAGATTTTTAGCTTAAGATGATGAGTGACTGCCAAGACTTCAGCTGAAGAAAGAAACTTCTGATTTCTTTCTATTCTTTTATGTTAGGTACTCAGATATTCCATTTTTGTATGGAGGATTGTTTGTAAAAGTCAAACAACACATTTATTTTCTCAGAATCAGAATATGAGAAGTCTGTAGAATTCCCTTAATAAAAAGTACTATGGAAAGTATTAATTTGTAATATTTATTTATCAACCAATATTCAATATATTAATTTTAAAAATAATATTCCTCTGAAATGTTGACAGTTAGTCCAAGTCTTTTAAAACTAAGTCTTATTTTTTTTTTAAAAAAACAGACTGCTTTGGGAAATATTGATGGTTGAATATAGAGAACAGATGGTAAAATTATGCGGACCTTGTCCAGCTGTGTAATTTGTATTATTTTGTAGGGAGACACAGCTCCCAAATACCTTTAGTTACAAGGGAGAATAATTATTATTCCATCTTCTTTGTGACGTGCCAAGATAAATATGCCTCCCAATCAGTCATGGCTGTGTGTGTCCAGGTGTGCTGTAATGGGCAGCATTCTGGCAGCTGGTGAAATGAATCATCTGCTGGAGATACAATACTTTTTACTGTCCTCTTCCACCTAGGCAATATAATTCCCCTAAAATTGTGACCTGATAGAAAAAGAGATCATTAGTTTAGATAAGTGAAAATAGTGATGTGATTTAAAATATATAGAATGTAGAATAAGGTTTCACGATTGCAAAGGGTAACTAACAATTAGTTACCCTTTACATAGAATTTAATTTCAGTGGAAATCTTTCAAATTAACTAACATTGCTCTATGGAATAATTTCTGAACTGCTATTATGACTATGACTTATAGAACAGTTCCTTAATGTAGCAAATGAGAGATAAACTGGGAAATTAATGGAATCTTAATAATGGAATCCAAATAGCTCATGACTTCTTTCTTAAATCTCATCTATTCTTTAAAGCTTATAAAGCACTAAAATTTGGGGCAAAATTCCTGTTATATGATTATATTTGTAGTGTTAAAAAATGTTCCCGTGGTATTTCTTATAATTTATGTTTTCTTCTCTAAAAGTGGCTTTGGATCTATGGGAGGAGTTATCATTTAGGAGTTATTAAATATTTTTATGTGAAAACAGTGATTATCATTAAAATTTTATAATATAAAATTATTTCATTTAATAATTATTTATAGCATGGTAACTGGATCCACGAACAATAAATATTAGAGTAAGAATCATATTTTGAGGAGCACAAATGTGCAAAGTTTGGACCATGAAGGTGACATATAGTCCCAAGGAATATCTGAATTTTAAAATGATATTTTCCCCCCAAATGAAGTGTGCAATAGTAATAATTGCTAATGTGTATAGTTGTTCTTAGAAATCAAAATGTTCTTATTGAAAATATAATGAGTTTTTGCTTTGTGACATTACTTTTCTGGCAACTGTGCAATCTATCATTGTTCAAAAAGTTACATGGTGCGAAGAACATATCATTGAGATGTATAATGTTTGTAATCCTGCTTTCAGATGGATAAATCATGTCTTGTGTTGATGAAAGCCAAGAAATGGATTGCTTTAGTTTGACCTTGGGGGTCTGAGATTAGTCAGTCTGTCTATTAGACTTGTTCCAGTGCTCTTCTCACTTCATTTATTCCTTCTGTTCTGAAGAGCTGGAAATAGTAGACTTGAAGGAAGTCAGTAAGCCTTGATATCATCTGTCATTATTGAAGAGCAGGCTATCAGCATGCTCTGATTAATCAACTTTAATAGAAGGTTTAAATAATCAGAGTGTCAAGTTTAATTAATACTTTGCCTGCTTTCAATTTGTTTTAATTGATGCCTGAAAGTCATCACACCTTATACCAATGATAATTTAGAAGAGGAGAAATTTGGTTTGGGAAAAATGCCCAAAGACCTTTAAGGTCCTGGGATCGATCAGAGTGGTTCATAAATGGTCCATAACCATGTTATTTACATTCAGTTCAAGTGATGGATGTTTTTATCCTTATTGATTTGTAGTAAGCCAGAGTAAAGGCATTTGTTAATAATATTTTATGATTTTATACATCTATTGCTTATAGGACATATGAAACTGTTAATATGATTAAAATCATAGAAAAACAAAGCAATTTAAAAATTGTCCAAACATGCTGAAGCAAAATTGCATGACAAAACATTAAAAGTTGACTTGAAATCTTTTATCTTGCATTTTGACATTTAAAGGGTATAATTTTCTATGAAAGACAAGTCTTAAATGCTTTCTAGATTTCTAATAGCTGCTAGAAAATATCATATAATGTATATATGTACAGATTATAGTAATATTGTTTTGTGATCTTTTTAACTTTAAAAAGTAATGTTATTTTCATTCTTAGAGTATTCCTAAGGTGTCTTTTATAAATACTCAAATGTTATATGCTTTTAAGGTATATAAACTAATTTTCACAGAAAATTACCTCACTGTAGGTAAATGTATCTAGAAAAATATGGATTATTAAGCAGAATTAATTTGTAAAAGTTTTTGCCACATGAACTTCTTAGACATGATGTCTCCTAATGAAGCTAATTTGTAAAACTGAATTTATACCCAAGTTTACAAAGATTTCTTTGGCAAAATGAGGCATCTCTTTATTAATGGCAATAAGGCATTGCTAGGATTATTTTAATATGTGACAGTGTTTCTCTTCAGTTGTTGAAATAATGAAACCTAAATTGAAATCCTTCTACTTTATGTATTTCTTTTGGAAATATATATAAAAATTTGGCAGATGTATTTTTAACTATTTTCAGAGTAGGAGGATAATTATGCTGGTTGAGCCACTGAGGCAAGCAAAAGATCAGGATTTGTACAAATGACACAGGGAAGAGATGATTCTGTGTTCAGAGAACAAGGTCTCCAAGGTACTCTTCCTCGCCTTTGTGCTGTCTAAAAATTTCTCTCTAATGGAACATGAGGCTGATATACCCTGCAATCACAGTTTTTGCATTTCTCAGCTTCACATATGCATAAAAAATACATTTGGCTCAAACTCAGTTTGTTCATGTAAGGCTAAAGTGTCAAATAAGTGTTGCAGAAATTACAGGATTATGTTATAATATTTTATCAAGCAGTAATCAAAGAAGACAGGTATTAATCCTTCGTGTGCACTGTGGAAGACATTTAGAATTTTTATTTTTTAATTTTTAGGATTCTAACCTTATTATGAGGCAAAAATCTGAAGGTGAATGCTTTTGACTGTTTTATGTCCTTTCATTTTAGTTGTCTCTAAATTTGAATTTTAACTTTTTTGAAGTTTATATTTTGAGTCTAAATTCATAAACTCATGTTTTAGGAACAATAGTGGTGGTTCTACCCCATGTTTCTGTTCCCATTAATTATATCTAAAACAAGAGACCACAAGTGGTATGATGAATAGAATAAAAGAATTTGAGAACTAGAGGGGGACTTTGCATGCTGTCTAATCTAATGCTATGAATCTCCTCCATATCTTTAAACAGGTATAATTCATATAAGAAACATTGGGAAACTTACTGTAGCCTTTTTTTTGTTGTTGTTGGGAGTTTGTTAGTTCTTTTTTTTTTTTTTTTTCACTTATTTTTATTAGTTGGAGGCTAATTACTTTACAATATTGTAGTGGTTTTTGTCATACATTGACATGAATCAGCCATGGATTTACATGTGTTCCCCATCCCGATCCCCCCTCCCACCTCCCTCTCCATTCCATCCCTCTGGGTCTTCCCAGTGCACCAGGCCCGAGCACTCGTCTCATGCATCCCACCTGGGCTGGTGATCTGTTTCACTATAGATAATATACATGTTTCGATGCTGTTCTCTCAAAACATCCCACCCTCGCCTTCTCTGAATTGGGCTACCAATATTTTTTTACTTGCATATGTTGATTATCAACATGCTAATTTCTATAAGCATTTCAAACTTTGATAAATTGTTGACTGGCTGGCATAAATAGGGTGGGTCAAATGTCTTAACTTTATTAGGTACAACAAGAATGTCCTTTGGGGGCTTCCCTGGTGGCTCAAGACAGTGAAGAATTTACCGGCAATGCAGGGAGACCCAGGTTTGATCCCCGGATCAGAAATGCTGCCTTTAGTAGGAAATGACAGCCCACTCCAGTATTCTTGCCTGAAGAATTCTATGGATGGAGGAGCCTGGTGGGCACCTGTCCATGGGGTCACAGAGTTGGACGTGACTGAGTCAGTAATACTTTCAAATGTCATTTAATTCCTCAAACACCAGATGTTGCAGAGTTAGCATCCTCTTTTCTGAAAGGAAATACCTTCTGCAACTAGAAGTATTGTTTGTCATTAGATTGTCTCCTGCTTTTGAGTTCAACATTGTAGGAGCTCCCTTCATCAATATTCCACTTTATGCAAATAAGTTACCCTTCTCTGTGCCTGGATCTGAAAATCAATGATGGTACTCAAAAGATGGCTCATAACTAAATTTTACATTCTGGATTATACTAGGTAAAAACTTCTTAGAACACTAATATCTAATTCTTGAACTGCTGCTTGGTATTCATTCATTCATTAAACAGTGTTTAAGGTTCTCACAAAAATAGATGGATATCCCATATTGTTCCTTATGGGAAGAAACAAGATGTATCTAGGCCACTAGCTGTGTGCTTGCCATGCCTTGAAATAATTTTGACAATTTTGTTCAGTCATATTAAAACATTGACTCAGCTTGTCAGTCTACTCAGGAAAATGAGCAACTTTTGAATTTGTATAGGTGTAAGCTAAAATTGTATTCCAATAATGTGAACATCTAAGATGAACCCAGTAAAGTTGAGACTTTCCAGTTAAGCAATATTTTCTTCACCTTTATGAACTATAAAAATATTTACTTACTGAATCTTTGAAAATAGCATTTGCTCAGGGAATAAAAATTCTAATGCTGTCTCTACTTAATGAGATGTTTCACCTTGGGCAAACCTCTAAATTGCTTCTGAATCTTTATTTACCCCCCTTTAAATAGAGGGTATTAATCCCTATATTGCGGTTCCCATGGGGCTGTAAGGATAAAATATGTGAAAATCAAAAATGTTAAAGAGCCTGACAAGTAATATACAAACACCATCTGCAACTCAAACCTATGTTCTTCAAAGATTAGAATATTTCATAATCTTTGGAAAAAATTAGAGGATTAGCATAATTGTTTTATGAACAAAGGTGCCTTTTCAACACACATGACCTATTAATCAGCTTGAAAAGTTGTTCTGCACCATCAGCAAAGTGCCCAATTATTAGTAGTTAAAGGGTTCAGAAGATGATGAGAACTGCTTTTTATTTAATAGTTTCTAACCTCCCTCAGGTGGTAATAAGCTCATGCATCTTAATCAGAATGAATTTCTTGGCAGGTTTTTTTTTTTTCCCGTCTGAACCAAATATTTGCATACCCACACCCATACTGTCCTCATCACTCCATTGGCCAATGGTGCTGCTATAATGGATGGACTATTTGTATTTCCAGTGCAGTCACCTATTTTTAGGTTCCCTCTCTTCCCAGGAAACTCCTTTATGAAATCTGACAAACAGGTTCTTGATCTGAGTGGCTGGGATCATGTACTGAAATTTTTATTCCCAGAAAGGAAACTATGGAATTGACACAAAATAGGAGAACACAAGTGCTAGTTTAGCCCTGAAAGGTGGTGTATATATGTGTGTGTGTGTGAATGTTCACCTAACTTAAAAATGGATTATTAAAAATATGATACTTGTTATCTAAGTAATTGATGGGTTACTTCAGAGTAACACTTCGCTGTTTTTAACAATATAATGTGTCTTATTTCCATTCTTCAATTGAAAAAGCACATAGAAGTGAATTAGCTTCTCATGGCCATGTAATTAGTACATGAGAAGATTAGGATTATAATCCATGTTTAATATAATAATGGACTGTTTCTCTGGCTGCAGAGCTTTTCTTTTCTTTTCTTTTTTTAAATTCAAGTATAGTTGATTTACAATGTTGTGTTAGGTTCTGGTATACAGCAAACATGGTTTAGTTATATAAGCATACATATATATATATATAATTCTTTTTAATATTCTTTTCATCATGGTTTATTACAGAAAATTGTATATAGTTCCCTTTGCTATACAGTAGGGCCTTGTTGTTTATCCATTCTGTATATAATAGTTTGCATCTACTAGTCCCAAACTCTCAATTCACCCCTCTCCTCCCTCTTCCCCCTTGACGAGCACATGTCTTTTCTTATGTCTGTGAGTCTGTTTCGTAGGTAGATTCAATTGTGTCATATTTTAGATTCCGTATATGAGTGATATCATGGTATCTTTCTCTTTCTGTCTTACTTTGCTTAGTATTATAATCTCTAGGTCCATCGTCAGAGTTCTTCTCAAATACCAGCTATTCTCCTTGGAGGCAAAACACATGTGACCCATGGGTGTGCAAGGTGATGGTGCAATGCCTGACTAAGGATGTAACTTGGCTCTGAAAGAGGAAGTTTGGGGAAGGGCAGAACCTAGAAGGCTAGAATAGAGGAGTGAAGGCATCTCTGATAGGGGACGGGCATGCACACACCATGGAGCTGTTTGGTGGTTTTAGGGAACATTGTGTGGACTCCTTTAGCTAAAGCAAAGGATTGTGAAGATGAATAAGAAGGCACAGTGGTAGTTAAGATGTGGGTGCTGGCGTGAGGTGAGCATTATCCTCCATTACAAAAATTTAGGCCCTGATCTAGAAGCCCTATGGGATGGGGTGGGTGGGGGGTATGTTGAAAATTTTTGGTGTACATGAGGCAGTGTTTGGGGAGGATGACCCTGACGGCATGTTCAGCGGGTTTTCTTTTTGTGACATGTGTACAGTTTAAAGTGAATTACAGTCGGAGTCACATTTCATTCTTCTTTTATGACTTTATTAGTCAGAGTACAATTTACAACATTGGAGCTTTAAATGTTGTTTAGTTTGTGCTGTACATTGAAGTGAATCAGCTATATGTATCTGAGAAAAGGTGGTCGTGTCCTGGACTTGTTCATTGCTAGAGTCAGACGAGGTGGAAAAGAAAGTGGCAGAAAATTCTATCAAGTAGCACCTTAATCTCTTCACTGCCCAAGCCTAAAGATATGGACTAAACAAACTATTTAGAGATAAAGAGTGAGTCAGCATAGTCTACATATAACTCTCCTAAAAAGTATTGAATTGTCTTTTTTTTAATGGAAAAAAAAAAGACCAATAAAAGACCATACCAATAAAAGAGCAAGTGAGGCTAACTTAAATGAGAAGAGGGTTCATTTTAGAATAAAATTTCTGTTGTTATGTGTTGAAACAGAGAGAATTTGGTTAGGCATTAGAATTATCAAAATTAAGCTAAACGGGTTATCATTTAGCCACAATGATTTAGATATTCAGGTTGAAAAAAATCAGAGAAACCATTGCCTAAACTTGCTTCCAGTTCTATAATATAAAGGTTCTCTTTTTAGGTTAGTGAATATATAGGAACCAATGTGGGGAAGTATGTACTGCATCATAGGTCTATATTATTGGGGACGGTGTCACATACTAGGAAGATAGATGAAATCCAGAAATCCTTAGTTAGATTTTTAAGGTCAAATAGAAATCACAATATTGTAAAGTAATTATTCTTTAATTAAAAAATAGTTTAAAAAAAAGAAATCCTATATCAGAGTTTGGAAGTATTTAAATAAGATGTGTTTAAAAAATCTGGCATTCAAACATTTGGATTCTAGGGGAAAGGGGTTTAAGGAGGCCAGGAAAATAGCAGTGCCAGTAGAGGACAAGAGTTGGGCTGGGAGGCAGTTAGCACTGCCAGGCATAGTGAGATTCACACTGGTGTAGAAAAAGCTCTGAACTTGAAGTAAGTGATGAGGAGTCTGGTTCTGGAGATACTTAATTTTGTGTCTGTAGCTACATCCTTTATCTTCTCTGAGCCTTTGATTTTTCAGCTGCAAAAAAGAAGGGTAGAATAGCAAATTTTGAATTTTCTGTCAACTCCAGTATGTTCTGTGATTCTTACAGATGACATGTAAGTACCTAGTTTAACAAATAGAAGGTATTTGGGGAGCATGGTCAAGGGATGAAATTTATGAGACCTCTCTGAGGAAGAAAAAGTGTCAAGAACACAGACAGAGAACGGGATTCTGTGACCAGTTTCTAAATCACATAATGATTGGTAGATTAGACAGGACTAAAGTTTTTGAGTTACTTTAGAAGATGGTAAGAAGTTTGGATGGACATGTGGGGGTAATAAAGCCAGATTGGCACCCACCCTCATCCCAGTGTGAGAATTTATCAGACCTGAAGATCTAGGGTGAGATACAAACTCTGAAAACTGACTCATTGGGACCACCTTAACCACAGGATCTTATGATATATGGAGTGTGCCAGGAGGAATATAGATTTTAATACACTTGTTAGGATGATCAGTAATGATGATGAACCCTGGATCTGTTTACTAATTTTATCACATATATGATAGCTCTATTATCTTAACACTTATCTTAAGTGTTAAGACATTTACGATAATTAGGTTAGAATTATTGGTTTATTGAGGATTTTATGCTCCCTACCTAAGGAATGAGAGTTTTTGTAATGACTTTCAAAAATGTATTTTCATTCTTCTATTCATCTTTTCAGTGGGTATTCTTATACTTATCTTGCAAAGTTTTGGTGACAATCAGAAACAATATACCGATGTGTCTGACATTATTTTACTCATAGTAGAATACTTATTTAATGATAGGTCACTTACTTTTATTGTTGTCATAAAACATCATGTCATCAGCTCATTTGTAATCCAGTAAGGGTTATCAGATCAGGATTTGTAAACTTGGGCAAAGTGTTTCTTTTCTTCTGCACTGCTTAATTGTTGGGTTTGCAATCCATTATGACAAGGTAAAAGACATCCTGTTTGAAGTGCTTTGCCATGGGAAGCAGAAATTATCTCAGTCTCAGAGTTAGGCTTTTCTGATCTCTGACATTGGAGGCTATTTTTCAAAGACCTGAAGTATTTCATTGGTTTTCTAAGGAGACTAACTCATAGTTTTAAACATCAGATGATTCTCCCAACTATTTGCTATTGTACCATGTTCTCATACCCCACTTTTAGGTATTCTTTCTTCCTCTCTTAAACTTACAAACATGTGACAGATAGAAGTATCAAAAGCTTAACAATAATTATTACTGATGCAAATTTGTTGAGAATGCAGTGATGAAATACAAAGGCCACTATTTTATATGGTGTGCTGTGCTTAATTGCTCAGCTGTGTCCAACTCTTTGCAACACTCTGGATTGTAGCCCCCAGGATCCTCTGTCCATGGGATTCCCAGACAAGAGTACTGGAATGGCTTGCCATTCCCTTTTCCAGGGCATCTTCCCAACCCAGGGATTGAACCTAGGTCTCCTGCATTGCAGGTGGATTCTTTACCATCAGAGTCACCATATATTTTATATGGTAAGATATACTATATTATATGGAAGATAATTTATGAAATTAAGTCTATGGCATAGCACTCAAATATTTCATAATATGTGAAAAAGTAAAGCTTATAATATACTCATGCACCATAAAATGAGAAAGAGACTAACAATTATAATGCATGATTTTTA
This sequence comes from Muntiacus reevesi, assembly GCF_963930625.1. NCBI lineage: Eukaryota > Metazoa > Chordata > Mammalia > Artiodactyla > Cervidae > Muntiacus > Muntiacus reevesi. The sequence goes on along the minus strand of NC_089261.1, from coordinate 51,580,504 downwards.
TAAACCGAGTTGTTTCCAAAACCTGGTAGTTTGCCTATCACACTGAGCTTTTTATAAGCATCTGCTGTCCCATTCATCTAAAGCATCTCTCTCTCCTTTTGGCCTTTCATGATGTCATTTTTTCTTCCCTTCCAGTATTGTACAGTCAAAGTCATTCATTCAACGATAGATTGCAAAGCAGGTAGTAATATCTCTAAAGGGCTAAATTGTTTCAATTTTCATGTTACCTCTGTGTAAAAGTAGTTCTCTACCCATTTACCTTCTTCCATTCACACATTGGTATTGTTGTGGCCCAGTTTATTAGACTAACTCACTGTCACAATTAACAACATAATGAACTTGACCTTCCTAAAGGAGATCAGTCCTGGGTGTTCATTGGTAGGACTCATGTTGAAGCTGAAACTCCAATACTCTGGCCACCTGATGCGAAGAGCTGACTCATTTGGAAAGACTGATGCTGGGAAAGATTGAGAGCAGGAGGAGAAGGGGACGACAGAGGATGAGATGGTTGGATGGCATCACCGACTCAATGCACATGGGTTTGGGTAAATTCCAGGAGTTGGTGATGGACGGGGAAGCCTGGCCTGCTGTGGTTCATGGGGTCGCAAAGAGTTGGACTTAACTGAGCAACTGAATTGAACTGAACTTGACCTTGAAAAAATAAACCACAAAGGCCTGGGGTGTTAGAACTGGAAGGAAAGTAGCCATTAAATTTTCCAACCCTTTCCTTGTAAAGATAGGACAGTTGAAGTCAGCTGTTGGATTGTAGATTAATTTGCTTGTGTTTAGGAGTTTCAGTCCTGATCCCTTTCCAGTGCTCTTTCTAAACACTTAATGATGTTTGAACACAAATCTAAGAGAGATGGATAGTGCAAGACTGCAACCTTGAAATTGTTAACAGTTGAGGGGAGAATATAATCGTTAGGAGTCCCCTGTATGTCATTTGAAAAGAGAACAAAACTGCTTTTCAAAAATATTAACATTTACCTACATTCAACTTTCTGAAACTGTTACTCACACGTGTAATGAAAGAAGTCCCAGGCTACTTGAATTAAGTATTCTCTTCCAGGTCGTTTATTGAAGGTCTTTTAGTTACAAAATCAAAACAGAAGCTTCATGATTAGGAAATATTAAAATATTAGGCCATTATAAGGAAATGGTTGGGTTTTTTAAAAACTTTTCTCTAATCTTTAGAGATTGACTACTTCTTAAAAGAGTTCTGAAGTCTCTCTGAGGGGTAATATTTAATTTCCCCGCATTGATATTGTCAAACAGTCAAAATCTCACTTCCTTTATTCTGGCCTGAGGCAGGCAAAAGAGAAATTGATATAGAACACACGATTAATTTTTTTTTTTTCTTCTTTGAGCGAGAAAATGACAAAAGAAATGAATGAGATAGATAGCAAGAGGAGGTCATGATTCTAAAAGACTGTTTTCTAGCTGCTCGGGGTCTGATAGAAGAAAGGTTAAATGTGTTTTAAATGTATGTATTTAGCAACTGAGCCTTATAATGCCATGTACTCTTGCCAGGGAGAGGGGATCCAGTGGCAAAGATGGGGGGCGGAATGGAGCTGCAAATTAAACTCAGTGATGTCTCTGTCTGGGCCATGAGACTGTCTCCTGCCAAGCCACAACCTGAACTCTGAACTGCAGCAAGGGAGAGAGCTTCCGCTTAAATATGTAGGTGCTTTCAAACTGTCAAATTTGTGATGCAAGTCTGTGACTAAACAGAGTGGCAGTTTCCTGTTCTCTAAAAGATAGTGCTAATTCAGTTCCTACTGTGGTTATTTCTTTTTTTCAATTAATTTTTATTGGAGCATAGTTGCTATTTCTACAGCAACTCCTCCCAGAAGTCCCCCACCTCTCAGTCTGGCCTCTCCAACTCCACGTGGCTAGTCCAGGGGCACCCAGGAACACAAGATACCCTGTATCTCGTTCTCATAATTCTCCTAACACACCTCATTTATTCCATTTTATAACTGGCTAGGACACAAATTTCCATGTGTAGTTGTGGTCAAATGATTTAGTCAAGGGATAGACAGAAAATTTCTTTTTATGTCTTCTGTACCCTGCCAGGAAATGTCAAAGTAAAACTTTATGATTTTCATAGTATTTTCAATAACAGTCTATAGTTTCTCCCCTTTTATCTTAATAATAGATGATCATTTTAAAATATCAAAAATATGTAGAAGAAAATTAAAGTCAGATATCATCTCATGATTAGATCAAATGTAAGTACTCATTGAGAGTTTGTTGTTTTTTTTTTCCCCACTTGTGTGTGTATTCACTCCATGCATGTATTAGTAGAGATAAGTATACAGAGGCATTTTGCTTCATAACCTTGGCATTTTAGTATGTATTTACTTGTTTGCTTATATATTGGCAGTTTTTCCTGTGTCATTCATTGCTGCATCTGCAGCAGTTTGAAGGCACTGTGAAGTCTTCTCTGCCATCTAGATTTGCTGTTTGTCAAGCTTAACTCTTACTCTTTCTTTCATCTAGATCTATCTCACTTTTAAAATTTCATGTCATTTCATTATTTTCCTAGATCTTTAAAGTCTAATACCATTTTTAATGGTGGTGTAATATTTTGCTGGGTAGGTGCATCAGTATGTACTCACTTTTCTGTTAGACATTGAAAATGTTCCCAGCTTTTCTCAGTCTAATAATGTTGTTTTTATGCATTTAATATATAAATCTTTGTACATAGTCAATGATTTTCTTAGGAAGATTGATAAAAGAGAATTACTATGTCAAAGGCAATGAAATTTTGAAAGGCCTCTTTTTGCATTACCAAGTTGCTTCCCAAAAATGGGTACATATATAAATTTTCTCTCCCAATAGTGACATATAAAAACACTTAATCAGCATTCTATCATTATTTACAAAAAATCTTTGTTAAATGAAAAGCAAAAATTAAACCTCCATGTTTTAAGTTCCAGTTTCACACAAGAGGCTTAACACTTCTTTCTTGTCAGGTAACTGTGTGGCTGCCACTTGGGAGCATGAATAGTCATGATTCAACAGAATTCTTTGTATATCATGGGCACTGATTCTTTATATCCTGTTTTTTTTTTTTAACATTTCATGAAGTTTTCATATAAATAAATTTTTCTTTATGATTCAACTTATAGAACTTCAAATTTAAATATACTAACTAATAAGTAAAATGTTTAAATATCTATTGAATTTACATGTGGGGCTTCCCAGGTGGCACTAGTGGTAAAGAACCTGCCTGCCAACGCAGGAGACACAGGAGATGCTGGCTGGACCCCTGGGTCGGGAAGATCCCCTGGAGGAGGAAATGGCAGCCCACTCCAGTATTCTTGCCTGGAACATCCCATGGACAGAGGAGCCTGGTGGGTTACAGTCCATGGGGTCGCAAAGAATCGGACATGATTGAAGTGACTTAACAGCAGCCACACATTTAAATGTAACCATTTAAAATTTTTTTCTGTATATTGCTTTTATATCATAACTGTTTCTATATCCTAGATCATTTAAATCTCACTCATGTTTTGTTTGTTTTTCCCTGATTTTTTCCATTGAACATTTGTCTTGAATGGATTTCATTGTGTGTGATCCATCCAAAGTATCCATCTATCCTTGATTTCCCCCCAATATTCCAATATTCCATCATTTCTTGAACAGTCATATTACCTTTAGATTATGATATTTACTTAGCTTATAACATTTACTACAGTTATCTTATTATATTTTAAGCTTCTATGTCATGTACTAGGTTTTATTTCAAGGTAATCTATTCTGTTTCACTTATCTCCTCTGTTGATATATCAACCCATTAATATACAATTTTTATTATTAAAAGTTTTAATGCTTTTTTAATTGAGAGGAAAAGGAGGCCTTAATTGAGAGAAAAAGTATTCTTTTTCTCTAAATAAATCAACATGAGTATAACATATTTGTATAAAGACAGTTTCTACTCTTAGCTTTCCATGCATAGGAAGAGAATCCATGCAGTACTTTGAAATTTAAAACTCATGGTTTTTCAAGTTATTTTGGTAATATTATCTCATAATATAACTTGCACTATATAAAGATACATTCTGCATATATGCATAGAGAAGGAAATGGCAACCCACCCCAGTATTCTTGCCTGGAACATCCCATGGAGAGAGGAGCCTGGTGGCTGACACTCCATAGGGTTGCAAAGAGTTGAACCCAGCTGAGTGACTAAGCATGCACACATTGCATATATGACTAAATTCTTGATAGTCTAGCAATTTCTTTTGCTGTGTGCTGTGGTTAATTGTTGGCTTATTCTTTTTCTTCTATTAGATTTTTTAAATGCTGACTAATTATAACAACCTCCAAGTTATCATCCAATAATATTAGTCTTAATCTTTTCCCCTTTAGCCTTTCTTAACACCTGATCTCTACTGATAAAGCATTGGTAATGATTGTCTCTGTTCCAGAATATTTTTAAACAAAATGCCAAATGCCAGAATATCAATGGACATTTCAGTGGAAACATGCAAAAATTATTTCTTTATGTTGCTTGTAGTTGTTGAATCAACCATGTAGGGATTAAACATGAAAGAATGTAATTATTATGTATGTATCCAACTAGTTCAGTTTATGCTCCTGAGAAATAATCTTTTGCCACACAGAGTATAAACATGGCAGTATACACAATTCCGAAGCAACGTATATTAGAAATAATAAGTTTTACCCTCGACATTTTTCTTATCATTGAACCAAACATCTGTGGAAAAATACTCGAATCATGTTTTTAATGCATCTCTTAGACACTTGCTACTTTTCTTACAAAATGAGAATGCAGTATTGAATTATGTCATTTCTAGCATTTATTTTCTCGTGGTGGTTCCAACTCATTTGGTACAGTTCCAAATGGATGCATAGAAATCAACTCAAGAACAATCGTGTTGCTCTGTCAGTCCAATAGTCAATCAGGAAGTTCAGAGCTTTGACCAGGAGTGAGTCAGCTGCTAGCTGCTAGCACGTATTTAGAAGTGAGCCTTCCTTGTGCCTTTTCCCTCCCTCAGTGACATCTTTTCGGCCTGTGGTCGCTTTCCATCGGCTGCTGCCTCTAGATCGCGAGGCCTGATCCCTTCCATGGTTTGGACACTGTGTTTGTTTGCACTGCTAGTTCCCTGCCGATGGTTGCCAGTGTCATGCTGTGTTCGTGTTTTATGGGGAAACGTTCATGTGTGGCTGCTGTGTTTGATATTAAATCTGAGACGAACTTCAGGAAACCTCCTGCTTTTTATTAAAAATGATTTTGGCTAGGGGCTGTGTTATCCTGTTCATAAATCAGGTGTTCGCAGAGATTTAATAATTTAGAATTCACATGAGGTTTGGGTGGAATAAACATTCCTTTTTTTCCTTAAAGCTGCCTCTTAACATTTTTTTTTTCCTTTTTCCTCTTCGTTGCTTCCATTTATTTATTTTTTTAAAGTCTTCTTTTGGGAGGTTAGTACAGATTTATCTCATAGCTGTGAAAATATAAAAGGAAGAATCAAAACGACAGCTTAGTTTGCTTGAAGTAATTTAAATTTGCTAAGTTTTTTGAGTCTTTCCATCACTATTATAAACACACTTCTAAGTGTTTTAATACCATTATACATCCGAAGTATTTATCTTCTCTTCTTGTTTTAATGAACTATTTCTTTTAGAATATATCCAAAAATAAAAGATTGATGAAAAGCAAATAAATAAATGAGAGGCCAAATAGTCCAGGAACTCTTCCCATATGTGATTACAAAGTTCATAAAAAGCAGAACTGTTCTTGAGAGTAACAGAGTCCTGACAACTCCTTGTGAAAATGTTTGCACTAGAGTTTTAGAGCAAATACTTGAGGACACTTTATGTGGTCAGTTGAATGTCCTTAATTTCTCTGTAGAATTTGGTAAGTGTGAATATACAAGGATATTTGCCAAGACTGTTGGAGTTAAAAATGTTTTTTGTTTTCCTCACATTGAAAATAGTAGGGAATGAGGAGTACAGAGGTTGTGGGGCATACTCTGAAATGGAGAGGAGACTTCTCTAAGGGGAGATTTTGATCTGAGCCTGACTGACTGAGGCATCATGTGAAGAATGGGAGGTGGGGAGCTCCATGTCTTATCCTGTTCAAATTTTGGATTCCATAAGAGAATGATTTTTCATTGTAGTTTATATCTTTATCACTTTACTTATAACAATGTCTAGCATAAATAAGATATTTGACAAACAGTGGTGAAATGAATCAACTTTTTTATAAACAACTCTGATAGATCAAATGACAATATCCTCAATAATGTTATTACAAATGTCCTAAAATTCATATAATTTTTTAAAAATATATTTGCAATAACATTTTGATGAAAGCTAAAGGCATAAAATATAAATGTCTTTGATGATATGGTCCATTTAATGTGGCATCCAGAGGTCTGACCTGATTTATAAAAACTGTCTTAGAATTTGGAGAAGGGACAGACCACTTAGCCTTTAAATGCTCTTCTGTAATGGTCAGCAAGGCTGATACAATGTAGGTAATTGTAATGTGCTGGTATTCCTGATTGAGGATAGAATCATAATCTCAAGACCCAGAAGAAGTGTTTGAAAGTCAGTATCCTATTTTTTTCTTTAAATGACAGAGCAAGGCAAAAGCAGGCATTTCCTTAGGATGCTCTGATACATGAGCAAGGACTCAGCTGAGTTTTCAAAGGATTCTGTTGAACAGTCTTTACAAATCAGCTTTGTTTGCTAAAGTGATCAAATGATGATCTTCCAAGTGAAACGGACACTGCATTTCATTAATTCAGCACCCTCTTTAAGGAGGAAGTTTAAGCCTGGAGAAGTCCAGTGATCTTCTAGGTCCCTGCGAATGCCTGGAACATGACTTGAACCAGCCTTCAGATTGGAGCTTAGAGAATTTTTCATAATTCTATGAAATCAAGTTAAAACAAACATCAAAGGCAAAACTTCAGAGAAAAGGTTTTGCATAAGGAAAGCTTACACTTGCGATGGTATATGTACATTTTTTTCTTTTCTTGGTTACAGGAATTCGAGGATGGGTCAAAGGGAGACTGTGTAAGGCAAGGGAAGTGACAGGGTGGGTGAATGGGGGAACCACTTCTCTTTCTGAAGCAGGTGACCCCTCAACCATTGCATGTTGTGTTGGACTTTATCCCTAAGGAGAGAGCTTGCCTGTGAATCCTTGCAATCTAAGAAAAGGCATTAGCAAATACAAGATAAAGCACAAAAGCTTATTTTTCAAAAGGTTTAACTTTTGAGCTGAAAGATAAAAGACGACGATATCCATTTCTGCTGGGAATACAAATCTTGGTAAACGAACAGCCCAAGGAGAGCAGAGAGGAGCTTGCAGGAAGTTCTGCCATTCTGGGGGCCTTTGTGACCTTTGCAGGGAGCTGTCAACTTTTCCACACAGGAGTCTTCATCATCACTTTCATGATAATGACATATTATATCTCTTAACTGGCAAGGTGCTTAACCTATCAGCTCTTTTTCTTCTCATCTTCACCTTTCTCTATGGCTCCATTAAGCCACTGTGTCATGTTCTCTGGGGCCTGACCTTGTGAATGTACCATTTTGATTAAAATCAAGGCATAACCATTAGCTCCCCTATCAACTTTATACCTTTCCTGCTAAGAATTTTTCCCTTAATTACCTACATATAGGATTGTGGCAGTGAAAAATTATTTTAACTTTTAGGATCAAATATATCCATATATGCAATCATTCATAGGTAGGTAATTTATGAAACCAATACATGTACCTTTAATAGGAAGCCAGTATTGAGTCCAAAAATTATCTGAAGACATGATTTGACTTGTAGCATCTGGAGAAATGGTGTTAAAACTATTCAAAAGCACTGGATCACTTCAGTTGTGTATCAATACATAAAACAAGTAAAAGAGGACTGATCTGGTTGAAGTGAGTGATAATAGGTTCACCTACTTACCTATTAGTTAGTGTATCCATCCATGTATGTATGCTAAGTTGCTTTAGTAGTGCCTGACGCTATGAGGGGAGAAGGCAATGGCACCCCACTCCAGTACTCTTGCCTGGAAAATCTCATGGACGGAGGAGCTTGGTAGGCTACAGTCCATGGTGTCTTAAGGAGTCAGACACGGCTAAGTGACTTCACTTTCACTTTTCACTTTCATGCCTTGGAGAAGGAAATGGCAACCCACTCCAGTGTTCTTGCCTGGAGAATCCCAGGGACAGAGGGGCCTGGAGGGCTGCTCTCTATGGGGTCGCACAGAGTCGGACATGACTGGAGCGACTTAGCAGCAGCAGCAGACACTTTGAGATTCTATGGACGGTAGCCCGCCAGGCTCCTCTGTTCATGGGATTCTCTAGGCAAGAATACCGGATGGGTTGTGGTGCCCTCCTCCAAGGGATCTTCCCAACCTCGGGGTCAAACCTGCATCTCTTATGTCTCTTGCACCATTAGCCGAATTCTTTACCACTAGCGCCACCTGGGAAGCCCAGTCCTACCAGTGACTGCCTTCTATTCTGATTCCCAGAGCACCAAGCTGGAAAGCCAGTTATCAAAGTAAAATGATTGCCAATAATTAGACTTGTCATTTTTGGTCACAAATGTTGAAGGCAGTTTTTGGTGGTAGAAGCAGTAGTTCATTTGCCGTGGTTCAATGTCTCCAGGTTTACCTGTTCCATTTCTTATCATGCAGCTGATCAGAAATGTGGCTGGATTTGATTTATGAGTTTATAGTAGGAGAAGTGTTATCAGTTCCTTCTGAGACTCATGTTACTGGCCTGAGGGAATTTTGACTCTTAATTCCCACTTACTATGCCAAAGTGGATATATTTATTTTACATCGCCTTGTTCTTAGTGTAAGAGTATACTTATTAAACTTTGCATTATCTTATTATGTGTCCTTGGTCAAAAAAAGGTTTGTTGGATTGATAGCAATTTTCAGAAGTGCAGGAGATATTATATTTCAAAAGAATGAACAATGGGGTCTATGTTTGCTCTGTTTCTGGGCAGTTGGAAGAATGATAGAATTTTCACTATTCTAACTTATTCAAATGTTTTAATTTATTCTCGTCATGTGGGGCATTATTTTAAAGACTTTATGTCATATACTAGTCTCTTACGGAGAAGGCAATGGCAGCCCACTGCAGTACTTTTGCCTGGAAAATCCCATGGAAGGAGGAGCCTGGTGGGCTGCAGTCCATGGGGTCACTACAAGTTGAACACGACTGAGTGGCTTCACTTTCACTTTTCACTTTCATGCATTGGAGGAGGCAATGGCACCCCACTCCAGTGTTCTTGCTTGGAGAATCCCCGGGACGGGGGAGCCTGGTGGGCTGACATCTATGGGGTCGCACAGAGTCGGACATGACTGAAGCGACTTAGCAGCAGCAACAGCAGTCTCTTACAAAACAAAAAATATAAGGTAAAAATTAATAAGGACTCATTTTGTCTCATATAAATTAATTCACTGAGATCTACAAAAAGTCTTGATAAAATGAAGTCCTTCATTCTCTTGTTAGGGTGATGTTAGCTGCTTTCACAAATGAGCCACAGATTTTTAGTCACTTTAAACAATCGAAAGTTTAATTTTTAAATCATGTAACAGTCCACTGTTGGTGTCCCTGGCTGAGGGTGGATTTTATTCCACGTATTGATTCTGTGGCCCAGATTCCTTCTTCCACATTGTGGTTTTGCTTCTGTATAGATCCTCTGCAACTATGGAAGTAGGGGTGGGGTGCGGGGGTGGACAAGGCAACCTACTTCTTAACCCCCTGACCTGCAATCGCCACATCAGTTGACATGGATGAATGAGCCACACTCCCACCTAGATACTGGAGAGTCTAGGAAATGTCTATCTAGGTAGCTGCTTCTCAGGAATAACTGATACTTTGGAAAGAAGAACACAGAATTATGATGAGTAGTTGATTTTCTCAGCCATATGTATCTGAGGCCTTCCCTGAAAGCTCAGTTGGTAAGGAACCTGCCCGCATTGCAGGAGATCCCAGTTTGATTGCTGGGTTGGGAAGATCCACTGGAGAGGTGAAAGGCTACACACTCCAGTATTCTTGGGCTTTCCGTGTTGCTCAGCTGCTAAAGAATCTGCCTGCAATGCAGGAAACGTGGGTTTGATCCCTGGGTTGGGAAGATCCCTTGAAGAAGGGAAAGGCTACCTACTCCAGTATTCTGGCCTGGAGTCAGACATGACTGAGCAACTCTCACTTTCACTTTATGCATCTGAATCTCAGGAACTTGGTTGTTTTGAAAAAAATGGTTTGCATCATCTTAGAGTACTTTACACAAAATCCCAAGGAAAATGTTTTAAAAAGGATACTGTAAAAACAGTATAACAAAAATAAGAATTGAACATTAGTGTGAAATGTAATTTATTGTTATTAAAATATTTTGTCTTCTGATTTATTTACTTGCTAACATTTTATCAAAAACCAATTTTGTTTCTATTTTTGTGCACTCAAACTTGCCTAGTAATATCTTTACATTCATCCGTGATAAATATGGATAACTGTAATACATCTGGAAGACACACTCTAAATCTTGAGAAAATGAGAAAAAATGAGATGCAGACAATGCAAATTTTTTGTTCATATGAAATTCAAGCAAATGAAAATTTACTCTCAAGCTATTTACATTTTGCTGAATAATTTTATTTAGGCATGAATTTATTCTAATAGTGGGATAAAAAATCAAGTGTTGTTAGGGCTGAAAATGCTTATACTAATGCTTCTGATTGCTTATTACCCTATGTTTCTGAATTATAAGTTTCCATTTTAGTTCATTTTCTGAGTGGTTTTGCTGCACTTTTCTCTCATTTCATGTATCTGTGTACATTTTTCCTTGAGCCTCCTTCAGCCTGCAGTCTTTTAATCTGTTTCTGTTCATTTCTTACATCTCCCTACAGGTTTCTCTGTCTTCTTTTTGTTTATGGAATTCTTCATCTGTGGACAATGGAAAATGGTGAGATTTAGATTAGACATCAGTGGTATTGAAATTTACAACATCTCAGTGAAGATACCCATAACTTTGCCAGAGTGCAGTAAGAAGCAGAGGGCAGGTGTTTAATGCTTGAAGTCAGCGGGATCACTGTGTACCTTTATGTGATTGTCACATCACTTGTGTTCAGCCTTGGCCCAGAAATTGTCATTAAGTTAGAATGTGAACCATGGACCTCTAAGAATGTTTATAAATAGGTTTATTGAATGTTTTCTTCCTCTTGCTACATTTTCTCCTTTCAGTGACAACCCTCACCTTCTTCCCAACTACTTGCTGTGTCTGCTTAAGTGCAGTTCTCTTATAGTGTTATTAACAGTCCAGTTCCCACTCGTGGTGTATAACTAGAGATATATGATAGCACTAAATGACAATGAGCCAAAATCACTGAAAACATGTAAAGCAATCCATCAGGTTCCAGACATCTGTAATCTAACTGTTTCAAGTCTGGAAAACAATCCATGAACTCTTCTTTGTAATACAGTCCCAGCTGGAAACATCAGAAATCACATAGCCAGATATTACATTTCCATTCTAGAGGGCATCTCTGGAGAGTTTGAGATGAGCAAGAATCAGGGAAATTATGTAAAAATGTAAGAAAGAAGAATCACATTAATGAGAAATATAGATTTCCTTTGACATAAAATATTATTTATCTTTTGGTTTGTAACATATTTGGGGTGAGATAAAATTAACAGCAGTGGTAAAAAAAAAATAAACTGAATAATTCTTCAAAATTAAATTGATGGATCGAAAAGGGAGTAGTAAGACATGCTTGAGTCACTTCTGGGTCAGATCTAGAGAAAGGCTCTCAAGGTCTCCTCTGGATCCTTATAAAGAAAATGGGAAATATGTATGATTCTAAAATAAGTTCTCAGAAGCAAAAAAGTATTTATAATATTAAACATTTTGTGTTGACATCAGTCATGGCTTTTTTTTCAGTTATATAGAAACAGTTTACTAAAAATTTTAAAATTCTGTGAAAAATCCTATTTTCCTTTTTATTTGTATCTCATATTAAGAAGTCTGCTGTTTTCATGCCCTTCTTTTTTTATTTTTATTTTTTAAATTTTTAGTTGGAGGATAATTGCTTTACAATGCTGTGTTGGTATCTGCCATACAACAACGTGAATCAGCTCTAAGTATGCATATATCCCTTCCCTCTTGAGTTTCCCTTCCACCCCCCAGCCCCATCCCACCCTCTAGGTTGTTACAGAGCATCGACCCCAGATTGAGCTCCCTGTGTTATGTAGCAACACTTAGCTTCCCACTAAGTGGAAAGTACTTAGCTGCTCAGTCCTGTCCAACTCTTTGTAACCCTATGGACTGTAGCCAGACTCCTGTGTCCATGGGATTTTCCAGACATGAATACTGAAGTGGGTTGCCATTTCCTTTTCCAGAGGATCTTCTCCTCCCAGGGATCGAATCTGTGTCTCCTGTGTTGCCTGCATTGCAGATTGATTCTTTACCCACCAAGCCATCAGGGAAGCCCCAACTTCTCACTAGTTATCTATTTGCTTATGCTAATGTTCTTGCCCTTCTTAATTTCTCTTTTTTCCCCTCCCTGCTTCCTCCTGAATGCCAAATACTTGCATTAAAATATTAATGATTTTTAAATTAAAAAAAATGTGAAGAATCGAGTACTTCTCATAGAAGATTCCAGTATACACAAGAGTAGGTTTTAGCAGGACTGTCATCACGCCCAATTTCATGGCTCAAAGACAATTTTAGATGCCCAGGGCCTGATGAGTTTTGTGGTCCCCAGTGGGTATATCCACAGATGAATGTATGAAACTTACTTTCATTCACATAAATCTCAGAAGATTTTATGAGAGTTATAAAACAGCTTTAGAAATATCCAGAAATTCAAGTGATAACAGAATTACTCAGATGGTCTGAATATCAAAAATCTTTGTGACTTTCAGGTTCCTCAACTCTGAAGAATCAAGCTAGATTTCTTAATTCTGTTTTCAGGGCAGGAGTCTTTTTAGCCAATATGAAGCTAGAAACAATGATCATTTTTGATGCTCAATCATATAGTGTATTAAAATGTAATGCAAAGTGTATTAAAAATGCTTCCCATGCTACATCATTTGTGATGATTAAGGTGCATAGTAAAATATACTTGGCTTAAAATGTGTCACATGGTAACATCAGACGACATCAATCAGCCTTCTGATCTTTGTGATATAAATAGAGTATATGTTTGTCAGCATGTGAGGATCCTAGGAACTTTGTACCTAGAATTCAGGTAGACACAAGCAGACATGTTATCCTGGATGAGATAAATTCCATGAATGTGGAACTTAGCATTGGAAGATCTAGGTTCAAGATCCAGCTCTCACGCTTACTACTTTTGTGGCCTTGGCCTGTTGAGTCGTGTAACCTCTCTGAGCTGTGTTTGAAAATACTGGTATTGCCTCCTATTTTAGTGAGTTTTGGATTTGGTCATTTGTTCATATTCTATTTTATTTCACAAAGGATATGAAATGCCATGTGTGTATTTGGAGATAAAACGTATTTGCCAGCACTTTGTAGATTGTACAAATATAATCTACCTGCCATTCCTATTGGGATTATTTAAATTTCTGAGGAAGTCTATCTCTAGAATGAGAGTGCTTCTCAGCAGATGTTCCAGAGACCTCCATTTAATAATTTCTGATAAAATAAACATTTATCCATATGTTACATAGACCGGTTACAGATGCCAATTTAAAATAAGCCTACAACAAAAGACCAACCAAGACCTTTTAATTGGAGACTATTTTCAATTAATAAAAATATCAGATTCTCACTTAATTCTTCCCATTAATACATAGTTGAAAAGACTATATCCTTCTATCTGTCTATCTGTGTATATAGTTTGTTGTTATTTAGTTTCTAAGTCTTGTCTAACTCTTTGCAACCCCATGAACTGTAGCCCACCTGGCTCCTAGTCCATAGGAATCTCCAGACAAGAATACTGGAGTGGGTTACCATATCCTCCTCAGGAGATCTTCCTGATCCAGAGATCAAACCCCTGTCTCCTGCATTGGCAGGCAGATTCTTTACCACTACCATACCTGGGAAACCAGGTATATAGATAGATAGATATGACAAAAAAGCTCTTCAGGATTAAGTCTCTTTTCCCAATACTATCTTGCTAATAATTAGTATCTTGCTAATCATTAAAAAAATGCACAAACATTTGAAAGAGTAGAAATTATAGGTGCAAATCATTTTTATTCAGCTTAAAGACAATGCTTTTGTTGCATTTATAATTGGTGCATACCTCACAGAAACACAGGGGCTTTGAAATATCAGTAGCCTACCAGTTCCCTTGACTCTTTTATTATCGTATGCCATTTGCCTTAATCTTGGGTACTAACTGTGCTTATCTGCCCTCTGCATCTAAAGCCTCCAGAAAGATTGCTTCTGCATGGCCTAAGAGCTTTTATCAGCTCACCCAGTGGCTCTTAGGCTTTGCTGCTTGAAATCCAGGCGCTACGCACATGGTGCCAAGCCCTTCTGAACAAATGAACTGTTTTCCTCAGTAAATGATCGCTGTTTATGCCAAGGCAGCCACAACCTCCTCTCCTTCCCTTTGTGAAAGTGAAATGGAACCTAAAGGACAGAAGCTAGTGGCTATCTGGCCTCATCCTCTCCAATTCCCATGGCTTAATGTTACCTCAAGAGGAATTACGGGGCTTATTGTGAATTGCTGCAAGCTTAGACCCTTTTCCTCTTTTATCCTATAGTTTAAACTCCTTTGATTTTTTTCCCCTCTGGTATCTATATAGTGTATTTGGCTGATAGTAAAACTGTTAATAATCTATTTCAAATTATCTGACATGCATGCTTACTTTTCCTCCTTTTCTGTAAGAGTTGTCTAGGGAAGTTTATTCAGTGAGCTTTTCTTGTTTTTAAATTAAGAAGGAACCAGTATTTCCTAAATATTGGGACTTGTGAAAACATTTACTTGACATTATAGTTCATATAAGGCAGAAAACTGAAGTATAGCTCTTAAGAACTATAATGTTTAATAATTTATGAGAATCCTGGAATAAGTCTTTTCCCTTCCTTCATACTACATGAAACTGCATTTTCAGTGAATACATGAGGAATACAGCCATGATAAGAGCTTTCCAATGAACATTATACATATTCAATAGTTACGATTTCTCTGAAAATTGAGTTTGAAGACCCACATACATGAGAGAGAATATTCTTTAGTCGTTTTAAGTGCTTTGACTTCAAGGTAAGCTAGACCTGTGGCTGAATTCTGGGGCTTCACTTATCAGCTGTGTATCCTGAACAGTTCTTTAAACTAAAACTTCATTTACTCATATATAAAATGGTGATGATGCTCCTAAATCACAGAATTTTCCAAGGATAGAATGAGACAAATATGTGAAGTAGGGGGTACACAGCAGAGTTGCTGCTGTTGTTTTTGTTATTGGCAAGTTGAGGGAGGAAAAAAAGAAAGAGAAACTAACCTGGAAACTTCAATCTTTTTTAAGGCCCCTTCTGCTGCAGTCAGTGTAGAAATCCCCCCTCAGGAAGATCATAATCTCTGGGCAGGAAATAGCGGGGGTGCCTCGGGAGGCTAGGTTCTCTGCTGGGAGAGCCAGCATCACATTTCAGACTCACTTCTCTGTGCTCTGTGGCAGCATCATATGATTGACAGTACTAGCTGTCCTGGACAGGTTAGGTGACTTCACTGCACTGAACAATAAGTCAGTTCACTTTTTATTAGCAGAGCCTTCGCATTTCTTAATCCTCTTGCGAGGAATCTCTAGAGAGTCTCTCCCTCTCTGCTTCCCTCCTCCACAGAAAGAACTCAGAACCCCATTTGGGATGCTATAGAAGCTTAGGGATTCAAATTTAAAGGAATACGGTGAGTGGTTGAAAAGCTGCCTATTCACCTTCGTTCTCAGCTACTTCTGCCTTTGCGTTGATCTGCCACCTCTCTTTCGAAGAAACAGGCATCCTTGTGTGCTAAGTCGCTTCAGTTGTGTCCCACTCGTGGCGACCCCACGGACTATAGCCTGCCAGGCTCCTCTTAACATGGGATTCTCCAGGCAAGATTACTGGAGTGGGTTGCCATGCCCTCCTCCAGGGGGTCTTCCCCACCCTGGGATCAAACCCATATCTCTTTTATCTCCTGTTGGAAGGCAGGTTCTCTACCACTAGTGCCAGGAGGGAAGCACCCAAAGAAACAGGATTCGCCTTTAACTTGCCCTATGCCATTTACCCCTCTGTTTTGTATTGGCCCAGTGAGGTCCTTCGGTTACACTTAGCATTTATCAATCACAGTGAGCAATGAGTGTTATGGTGTGAACCGCAAATTCCATAGGACCCTCTTCACGCTGGGGAAGGGGAACATCTGCTCCTTTCCTGTTAGGATGCCAGGATTTTAGAGGTCAGTGTGTTTCCCCATCGAGGCTTAAGGCTTTGGGGATCAGTGGAAGTGTCAGGCTCTAAGCACCGTGATGAATCGCAGTTGCTGACTGGCTGGGTTTGCCTGTTCTCAACAGGGGATAGAGAATTCAGTGTAACGAGCTGGGACTTCGTGTGCTCAACACACCCAGCTTGGGGAGTGAGGCAGGCTGTGCCTTTTTTTCATCCTGTTTTCAGAACTGTATTTTCATCTTGGAAGAAATTATATGGTGGTCTTCATTAGTGGCATCCAGCAGGGTTAAGGCTCCGTGAGGGCTGATAAGGTCTATGGCTAAAAAACCCCATCAGCCTTTGTGTAGGGAGCTAAAGGTTTAAGTTGCTTGAACCAGAAAGAGTCTGAAGAGGTGATTATGTTAAGCAAGTAATGTGTATCGGTAACATGGAATCAAATTATTAGGGTCAGTAACTTCGTGGCTTTCCTAGTGCATTAAATGAAGACATAGCATTGCATTTGTGCCGGATACTTCATGATGCTGCGTCGTGTCAGTGCTGTCTGATCATAGGTACTTCACAGCATGTCACCTCTAATTTCATGGGATTATCTGTGCTGTGGCTTTAATAGATACTCATGATCTTGAGCTTCCTTTGAACTCACAGCAGGGCAGTGCAAAGCCATTATTGGAAGCACTTTTAGGCTTTTTGTGTTATGTACAAAATTATTATTGCCATCATTTAGGAGGTAGATCTATCCTGTTCCTGTGCTTCCAAGACTGTGCACTTATTTGATGGCAAGGAGAATTACTGAAGGGGAAAACACTGAATGCAAAAGACCTTTTTGGAAACTAGTTTTAGAAAGGTTGTCAAGCCAAGTGAATTAGTATTTGAAAGGCATTGGAAAGGCCATTGGATCTCAAAGTGTGGTACCCTGGCCAGCAGCATCAGAATCACCCAGGGAGGTGTTACAAATGCAAATCCTCCTGAATCAGAAATTCTTGAGGTGAGCTCAGCAATCTGTGTTTCAACAAACCTTCCAGGGGATGCATGCTCAAGTGTGTGAAACACTGCTCTAAGATTTGTGGAGTAAAAAGAATGGGACAGACCCATATGTTCTGGGCAGAGCAGTAGATAAGACAAATGTACTATCTCCCCTCGTGGACCTTATTAAATTACAAAGGTTCACCCAGATGAAATGTTTATACATACCCAACAGAGCCTGTAGTTATCCATACCATTTTAGTTTTTGCTTTGCATGAGCCTGTTGTTTTTTTTTGGTCTCAGAGAAATGACTAACAAAAGATGACTAATAATCAATTCCTTTGTGCATTTCAGAACCATCCCCCTCGCAATATGTATATCCATGGCCATTGTCACTGTTGGCTACGTGCTAACAAACGTGGCGTACTTCACAACCATTAGTGCCGAGGAACTGATGCTCTCAAATGCAGTGGCAGTGGTAAGTCTAAGTTGGGTTAATGCCAGTTTGAATTTAGGCTAATGAATTGATGCACTTTTATAAGAGTTCACTCCAGTGGAAAATGTTTTGGTAATTTAGTAATTTTTTTGAACTGAATGATAATATTTTAAAAATTTAGGACATACCTTAGCATATTCCATGTAACTAAGCTACAGCTATAGCTACATCTGTAGCCACTGATACAACTACAATCCTACACGATTTCTGTATTATTAATTTCATGTAAAATATGTCCACATATACCAGCCTGAAAACACGTTTCCACACATACACGTTGAATAGAAGGCATTATTCTTCCACTGTGTCTTTAAGGACAGGTGGGCAGTTACTGAGTTTAAATGAATTCATTTGGGGGATATGCAAATTGCAATGTATTCTGTACTCTTTCCTGTTTAGACACTTTTCAAATGCTAACTTAAAATCTTTTCCCCAAAGTATCACTTTAGAACTTCCAAGTAGACCATATGCATTTGTTTTTTTGTCTCTAGTATATATATCCTTTTGAATACTAGCTCCTAGGATATTATTAATTTGGGGAAATAGAGTTATTCAAAGTTAAACAGATGTCATTTTTATTGTACTTCTCAGAATATCACAGGAGCTAATGTGTATTTTAACTCCCTAAGAAGTGGATACTTATAATTTCACAGCATTTTCCAAAATTTATTTGACTTCAAGACCATCTTTTGCTTCCAGAGGTCATGTTATGGGACTGCTCTTCTGTGACACAGACTTTTTGGTATAAAAACTTAGCTAGTAAGAGAGCGCTCATTCATGACCTTGTAACAATGAAGGGTGGGGAAAAAAAGAACTTTCCACCACTAGATGTCAGTTCCTTTTAAAATAGTCACTATTACCTCATAATAATCATCCACGGGGAACATCCACAGGGAACAAATTATCCCATTTCACGTGAACCTATGTCCGAGTTCACTGTATTAAAGAAGACGTTGCCCACTGCTGTAACTTCTACCAGACAACCAAATGCACAGGGCTTCCTGAGTCAGGTCGTCATCTCATCTTACTAGACAAAGGGCAGCACTTAGTTTCTGAGCGTAATGTGGTACAGTAATTACATAGCGCCAGCTGCTCAAGGACAAGTAAAGAATCCCACATCTTTTTTTTTTTTTTTTTTGAAAAATATATCCTTCATGAAAATGTGCAGTCTTGCACGTGCCATAGAATAAAAGGAAATGTCATAAACTTGGTTTCTCTTTTACATTTTCTGTGACTTGATGTCCTCAGACTTGTATTGGTATTCTAACCTTTTAATAAGAAACTACAGAAGGAACTGGCAGATACCTGAGAGGGTGGGATTGACTTGAGAAACAGATGCAGCTGATGTGATTTTTCTGAGACAAAAGATTTTCAGAACTGTTCTTATCCATGATACACATATTAAGTCATCACTTATTTTTCATCACACTTCTAAGTCCTAACACTAGGATTTGGTATATGAAATAAGTATCTGCAACAATTCTCAGTCTACCTTTGTACTTCACTATAAACATGTGGCTTTCCAGACTAAAGAGAAGGTATCATACAGAAGGATTTCTGTCTCCAAAAGGAGAAATTCTGAACTGAGATTTTTTTTTTTACTTACCAGAGTCAGAGACAATAGATATCACAGTTGATAGATTTGATAAATGGATCACTGCTTTTTGAAGGTAGAGGAAAGGTGCTTGTTTAGACGCTTGTCCATAGTTTCATAGCAAGCAAGGCTACCTGCCTTTGATTATTATTCTAAGAGGTTAGTCTGACCCTAACCCAGAAGAAGGATTGTAAAACACACACGTATCACCAGGTGAACAGAGAGTCATGGAGCAAGTTTGGCCTAAACTGTTTCATTTTATTCTACTTTCTGGCAAAGCATTAATTTGCTCCCTTCTGCCTTTCACTAGACCTTTTCTGAGCGGCTCCTGGGAAATTTCTCATTAGCGGTTCCGATCTTTGTTGCCCTGTCCTGCTTTGGCTCCATGAATGGCGGTGTGTTTGCTGTCTCCAGGTGAGTGAGTTCAAGCATTTCTAGAAAGGCATTTCTGGTTTTGAGATGGGATGTGATAAGGATAGGTTTAAGAAGAAAAGAAATCGTGCCTCCAAACCTGTTGTTTTTAAAGGGACACGTGAGATTGAAATCTCCCTCAACTCCTCCTGCTCTGACCATTAGAGGGTGCTGCTTGTCTGCTCATAGCCTACTCTGAAGCCAGGCATCGAGGGTTTTTTTTCTTTTTTTTTAATGTATGTCTGTAACAGCAGCATTTTATTTCTGGTAATAAAATCTTTGGTTTCTCTAAAGAAAAGGTGTCAAGAAAAAAAAGTAAAGTAATAGATACAAATCATCATTCCACCATCTGCATCCCTCTTGTTTTGTTTTATCTAGAAATCCCTTTTGATTTTATGTGATGAAAACCCAGTCAGATAAATATGAATGTTTGGTGTGTGTGTGTGTATTTTGTGTTGGATTGACAGCACACAGGTAATAATAGGAGTCTAGAACTAAATTCCTCACCAGCTATGGATATGGGGACAGAGCTGTACTGAGTCAGATATTGTTATTGTTTCTCCTCAAGGAATCATATTTTGGCAGATAGTTATAAAATTCAAAATTTAATTTCTCATAACATACTCTACTTTAAAAAGCAAAACCTATGTACTCATCATTTGGTGCAAAGATGGTGCAAGTTTTCTCTTAGCTGTCTGGATTTTCCCCTTTGGAAATGATCAATTATGCATTTTTCTCCTATCAGGTTATTCTATGTTGCATCCCGGGAGGGTCACCTTCCAGAAATCCTCTCTATGATTCACATCCGGAAGCACACTCCTCTGCCAGCTGTCATTGTTTTGGTAATGCATATTAACATGTGTATCTAGATATAGCCTCGAAGGACCGGTTAGTAAGGAGGATTTCTTTCTGCTCTCATTCATCTCTAAATTGGCTCTCTTTGTATCATGGTGGAGTTAGAAAGGCAGGATATTTTCCATTGCTTCTCTTTATCCAGTATGCTGTGCTATGTTTAATTGCTCAGTTGTGTCCAATTCTTTGCAACCCCATGGACTGTAGCCCTCCAGGCTCCTTTGTTCATGAGGATTCTCCAGGCAAGAATACAGGAGTGGGTTCCATGCCCTTCTCCAGGGGATCTTCCCAACCCAGGGATTGAACCCAGATCTCCCACATTGTAGGCAGATTCTTTACCATCTGAGCCATCAGGGAAGCCCAAGAACAGTGGAGTGGGCAGCCTATCCCTTCTCCAGGGGATTTTCCCAACCCAGGAATGGAACTGGGGTCTCCTGCATTGCAGGTGGCTTCTTTATCAGTTCTGATGCATATTTGGTGCTTTGGAGCAATAACCAAATCACTTCTCTTTCACCTTTGTAAAAATTTGTGAAATGAAAGGGAAATTATTACCTGGGCTTTTGTCAATGACTTAGAGCCTTTGCAGAAAATGCTATAGAGTAAAAAGTCCCAATTCTACTTATTGAAAGTGGAGCTAAAAGCTATAGTCCCCAAATATCCAGACGTCTCATCAGAGGCCCCATATGATGAGATGCATACACATTTATAGAAAAAGTCAATGAAATCCCAGACACTGCAGTGATTCTGTGCTTAAAAGTGAGACTTTTGAGGGCAGCCTAAAGGGAAAAAATAAAAGCACCACAATTTAAACTTGAATTGTAGGTTTCTTTAGGCAGAGGAAAGTATTTGCAAAATGTGGGATACAGAAGACTGTAAGATGTTCAAGTCCTCAAATCCTCATCGGCATTGTTATATTCCTTTTTATTTACTATTTTGTAACAATTTTCTCCCATGGAATCATGCATTGAAACATCTTTCTTTTTTCCCATGAATTTCATTTGTTTCAACATGTCTCCTTGAAATTTCTTTGTCAAGTATGTTTACTTTCTGTGTGGCATCTGGAAGTTTATGTCACTTTGGGAACAGAATGTATTTATTCGGTGAAGAGGGTTTTTTTCCCTTTAAGCTTCCGCTATCAGTCCTGCCGTCCTTGGTATGTGCAGCTGGAGAGACTTGCTATGCTGATCTCTGCGCTTCATTCTTTTCTGTGGTCTTGAGGGTCACACCTGGCAGGCACATGGGGAAAGGAAGTGTGGGGGGAAGAAAGGTCATGTTTTGCATTCAGGAGACCACACAGTCACCTAGAAGTTCCTGTGTGTGCATAGCCAGGAGGTCACCAGACACTATTCACAGAGTTTTCTGTAAATTTTTGTATTGGATGCACTTTTAATTTTTATTGTTAGTTATTAACCATCTCTGCCCTCTGGATCTTTAAATTTTGAGTTATTGAGTGTCCTGTGTTTTACTTTTGGAAAACACATTCTCTTAATGAAAAACAACGAAAAATAACACATCCATGTATGTGTGTACGTAGGAGTAAAGAGTAAGATATAGCTAGGAGGGTAGTTGAGTATAGATTTTAATCATGATGCTAGTTTATCAGTAAAAATAGTCATTTGGAAAATACAATAATATTGTGTAGTGATGTTATTGCTTGTTATCATGTTTGCTCCCTTTTAACTCGCTGAGTGTGATTTTTCTCTTCCTTCCCCCAGCACCCTTTGACAATGATAATGCTCTTCTCTGGAGACCTCTACAGTCTTCTGAATTTCCTCAGTTTTGCCAGGTGGCTTTTTATTGGGCTGGCAGTTGCTGGGCTGATTTATCTTCGATACAAACGCCCAGATATGCATCGCCCTTTCAAGGTAACCGCAGCAATCTTCATGGGTTTACATAAATCTTCCTCCTAATATCTGGCCCTCTCTGTCATAACTTGATGATGAGGAGCTTGGGCAGAGGGCAGAATCCTCTAAAATAAAACGTTTAACTCTTGCAGGTGATGCCTTCATATGGGATTTATTTTCGTTTGGAAAAATCGTTGATTAGCTTGTTTGCGATGTACTGAGCTTTGTATGCCACACTTTTGAAAAGGGGTGTTAATATTTAAATGGTCGTTATGTTGATTTTTCATTAATGTGCCTAATGATGTGATACATTCAAAGTAAAGACTACTCTTTTATGGTGAATAGTTGTGGACAATCATGCTGAGAAAGAGTGAGGAAGATACATATGAAATCATCACTAATTAAAACTCTAAAAAGGAATTATTGTTATTTAATAACTAAATTCTATCTGACTCCTTGTGACCCCATGGACTGTAGCCTGCCAGGCTCCTCTGTCCATGGGATTTTCCAGGCAAGAATACTGGAGTGGGATGCCATTTCCTTCTCCAGAGGATCTTGCAAATCAGGGGTCAAAACTGCTTCTCTTGCATCTTCTGCATTGGCAGGCTGATTATGTACTAGGGAAGCCTCTGAAAAGGATGCTGCTTTTCAAAAAAGGCATTTTGAGTATTCTTGAATGTTATGACTTGTTACATTGCCCCTTTTCCACATGATGCACTCCAGAAGTAACAGAGGTGTAAAATACATAAGAAAGTGAAGATGTATGAATTCACCACTTAATAGAATGTCCATTTACCATAATGAAGCATTTCCTTTTGAGAAGGCTGACGAATATGCTTCTCATCTCCTTCAGCCTTGAATGTTCATGGATTGATTTGAACTCACTATATATTTGCTTTTAAGAAATAACACAGATAATGTTGTCCATCATGTTGTCAGAATTTGTTTCTAATTATATTCATTACCTGATGCTGGTGACATCTTTATTAGTGGTTGAATAGGAGTTGGCCTATTTCATCCCTGTCAGTTCGTATTGTGAATCTCCAACAGAAAATCAATATGCACTGAAAGGCTTTAACATGTAACAAGCAGCCTGTGCTCTTGGCTCTACATTAAAGTGGATTCTAATCATAATTATCAAAGAAGCAATCTTTTACAATCAGAAACATAAATCATAATGGTACTTAACTTGTAAAAGAATTCAAACAGAACATCTCTAATGAAACACACTTATTTATCCTTAGATTCGGTTCTACCCAAAGATTTATCTTTAATTTAAAGGAGTGTTTTAAATCAGTATCTGCTCCGTGCCCTAGTCGAGAGATTTTCGTAGAACGGTAAGTAGGATGGTGCCCGTCACCTGGATGCATGATCAAAGCGTGTCGCCTGATCACGTGACTGACGTGCTCGCGGCGACTCTGCCTTCCGTCTCTCGAGCCGCGTTCGCAGTGGTTTTCTTGTTTGTTGTTCCAGGTGCCGCTGTTCATCCCAGCTTTGTTTTCCTTCACGTGTCTCTTCATGGTCGCCCTTTCCCTTTATTCAGATCCATTTAGCACAGGGGTTGGCTTCATCATCACTCTGACTGGGGTTCCTGCCTACTATCTCTTTATCATATGGGACAAGAAACCCAGCTGGTTCAGAAGAATGTCAGGTAAGACTTTTAAGCAGCTTTAGGACCTTTGAGAGGTTGGGTTGTAGAAAGCCCATCTCTGTGTACATGTATAATACGCACCTCAAAGTTTGCAAATGCAACTTGGGAAACTGCTAGTTTGAATATATTACTGCATTCTAATGAGAACTTGAAGAAGAAAAGGCAGGAAGGATATTTAAGGCAAAGTCACCGAATCCTTTGAGGGTATTTAGTTTGATTTTCTTTAATCACTTCTTAGGAGAACCAATTTTTGTATAGAATTTTTATCAGCAGTACTATAAACAACTTAATTGTTCTACTGAATCCCTCACTTACCTAATTGTTTCTATCCTGGGCTGAATGCAGTTTATTGATTCTGTATGATAACACACTACTTAATGACTGGTGTGAGATTTGGTGGGCGGTCAGGTAGAGTCTGAAAAGGTCTCAAGTATCATGATTTATTTTATTTTAACACTGCCCAACTGGTGAATCATGGAGGATCATAAGAACAGCAAGAATGATCAAGAAAAGAAGAGCAGTTGACAATTATTGAGTGATTTCTATGTGTTAACATAATATATATATATATAAAACCGTATTTAATCCTCATATCAACTTTCTGAGCTAGAAGAAAGTTATCCTTATTTTATAGATTTTGGGTTATGGTATGGAAAAATCCATGTAACTTGTTCCAAGTCATGAAGATATTAAGTAGAAGACCTAGAATTCCAACTTGGGCAGATTTGTACTTTACAAAAGTCATCCTGATGAGAGGGACAGTGAGGATAGAATAGAGAGCAAGAGGCTGAAGACATTCTCAAGAGTAGAGATTAGTGGTTATCACAGTAATCCTGAAAGAACCGAGAAACGATGAATACAGATGATGTTGAATACAGATGAATACAGATGATGTTGGTGGGGTCCAAAGGAAATGAAAGATATTAAAGATGAAAAATCAACAGAGCTTGGTGACCAGGTGTGTTGTGGGAGGAGAAAATACAGTAAATCAGTAGATAGGAAGAGTACTGAGGGGCAGCCTCTGCCAAAAGCCTTCAAAAGCCTAACCCTCTGTCCGGGCCTGGGAGATTCTCTCTCACATCATCATCTCTTTCATTCCTCCACAAGATCCATGTGTGAATTTGTTGATTTCTATACCCAGATGGGACAACCAGAATGCAGGGAGATGTAGCATTTTTTAAAAAGTTTATTTCTTTGTGACTAAAAGATAACTGCTTTACAATATTGTATTGCTTTCTGCCATACACCAGTAGGAATCATTCATGTTGTACATTAGGGACACACATGTCCTCTTCCTCTTAAACCTCCCTTCCACCTCCCATCTCTTCCCACCCCTCTAGGTTGTTACAGAGTCCTAGTCTGAGTTCTCTGAATCACACGGCAAATTCTTTCTGGCCATCTATTTTACATATGATAGTGTATATGTTTCCATGTTATTAAGCTGGGATTTGAACCCATAGCTGCTGGACTTCAACTTCTTGCTCTTTTTTATACTGAGAGCCTGGGGGAAGAGAGAAAGAAGTAAAAAAATATATCCAGAGGAGCAAATGTGTTCTTGCTGGTGAGTTTAGAAATCCTCTTTTGTTCTTCTCATTCATTTTAATTTACTTACTTTACCGTCATTAATTTTTTAAAGTCTAGTGAAAAGTTCAGGGAGAGTTCTGGTAAAATTATTAATAAATAATGTCAGTGTTACTAAATATAAGAAAAACAAACAACAACTTTGTGTACATTTTGCATCTCTACTGTGCTGCACAAGCTCATTTAGAAGCTAGTCCTTTAACATAGACTTCAGCTACTACCTTTTATTAGCTTGGTATTTGATATCTTTAGACCTTATACTACTATTTATACCTGCCTTTTGTTTCCTAGCTAGCAACACTCTTCCCCAAAAAAGTGTTACTATAAAAGTTAGGTTCTTCAAGGCTAACACGGGAACACTGATTGCCTAGCAGTGTATTTAATCCTTGTTTCTTGTCAGATCACACTAGTTTTCTGTAGAATAGCTTTAGTAAAGTTTTCTCTGCTGTAGGCAGTAAATATAGAGCTTTTTCTGGAAAAAAAAAAAAATCCAAGTCTTGTTGCACAATATTTACCATTAGGATTGCTCTTTATTAATTTTCAGAGTAGATGGGTATTCACCACTGGGAGGTCTTTGTCCATTTCAGAATAACTAGCTAAAGACAATTAAAATCCCTGAGCACCTGGAAAACCTTGAGAATTTTAGGAAGAGCAGCTTGCCTTACAGTTGAACAATGAGAGAGATTACCCTGAGAGAAGGAGTTCCTTTTACTTGCCCTATTGAGTAAACATTTTGTCCCTCCTGTTTGTAGCTAGCCGACGCTAACAAAGCTTTCCTTCTGCTAACATGTGCGTATTTTCTTTCATTTCTTTGCTGGTGCATATTAACTACTGATTTTCCTGCTTGCTCCTTCTTTGATGTTTTTCCGTGCTCCTGTAATTTTGGCTTTTCTGTTATTTTTCTGTCTCGAATAGCGTTTTGAACATCTCCAAGGACTCTAAATGTAGTGTTAGCCATTTGTGAAAGTAGCAGCAAGTAGTGGTCCCACAATGGTTATTTGGTTCTCAACAACGCCATTGAGTCTTACCAGGGAGCGTGGCAAATCTGCCTCTAAACTGCGATCATTGTAACCCTTTATCTTTATAGCTGCCTTGAAAGTGAGTCTGCAAAAAGCAACAGTCCTCTGTAATTTTGTTTGATTTTCCTCTTAGGCAGCATTCTTGTAGTAAAATAAAGAAAGTTCATAATATTTATTGTGGCTGTAGCCAAGTATTTTCCTAGCCTTTGGCCAAAACAAAACACACACACACAGACAACACTGAACCACTGTCTCATCTCCTCTCCCAGCTGTTTGTGTTTGGGGCGGGAGAAACTCAGTGTGAACTCAGAGGCCAGAGAGCGTCTGCTAGGTGGCCAGTGTGCAGATTTAACATCAGATTGTTCTGCTGGGGAACGTTCTTTAGCCTTGATACCATCACTTATTTTTACCCAAACATACATGAACAGATTAGCTCTGTGAAATGATAGTTTATCAAAACACATCTTACGGAGGGTGCGTCCATTAAAAAAAAAAAAAAAAAAAAAAAAAAAGGTCGCTGGAACAGCATTCAGAAAACAGGGAGATAGACTGCTGAGTTCAGATTGAACCAGAGGAGCCGAGTTTCAGAGATTTGATGAATTTCTGTGGCCACAGGGTGCCAGTATTGAACCGCATTTCCTTTGACAGCGTTCCTGGGATGAGAAGAAAAAAACGTGCTCTTAAGGGAACAGTCGGATGTGCAGAGAGCTTTTTTCCGCCATCTGTAATGGAGTGTTTAATTCTTCTGGATCTTTATTTATTTATTCATAGAGGCACGAGCTTCTCACCCAAGGAAAAGTCAGCAGATACCCCACCGATGTAGTGAAATTCATGGCGCTAGCTAGAGCCGGCAAACCCCAGCCAGGCTTCCCCGCAGCCCTTTTACTTGGCTGCTTCTCTTTATCAGTCAAACCTCATCCCAGCTGAGAGTGAATGGGATGGCTGGAAGCTGATCCTTCTGGCTCTGGGCATGATGTGGAGGACAGCTGTATTTAAAAAGAATCTTGAGTTGTAGACAGTCACTATAGCAGAGTGACTGCAGTCCATTGTGGTGGACAGTGATTTTGCAAAATCAGAGTCCTAAGAGCATAGTCTGCATACTGTGTGTCGTGATGAGTTTGTTTATGGTATTTCACTGAAAGCTGCCACATGCATTTGACAGACGCCTCCTGAAACCTGCAGTGCAAGCTTTTCAATGAGTTTAAGCTTGTCTACATTTCTTAGGAGGTGAAACCATCTTCACTGTAAGGGTAAAATGAAGCCAGGCCTGTGAAAGGGTTTTGAAGGCTTCTCAAAAAAAGCATAAATACTATTATTCTTATTATGATTTCTGGGAAAACTTGGTTTTGTGCCAGTACTTCAATAGGCTTATTCACATTTGGCTGTAGCTCCCATGCTTGTACCAGGCAGGCATGATTGGGTAAATCAGATTTACAGGGTCAGAAGTTGTTTCATCTGATTTCAAAAACAATTACTGAACATGAGCGGCAAAGCTAAAAATCCTACAATTGCTGTTTGGTCTTACATAACTAAAAATATCAAATGCAGACTCAGTGGCTCAACTTTATTTAAAGAAATATTGTGGGACTGATTTATCCCAAAAGGCAAAGACCTTATATGGGTAGGGATGCAGTTGGAGGCCACAGGCCTGCAGCTTTCCAGGACAATCAGGAAGCTTCCTTGGAGGCATGGTTGGGTCTGCAGAGCTCTGCTGTCTGGCCTCATGGCTGTGGATAACCTGGAGAAAATTGGTAGGACTCCAGCAGCTATGCAGAACCCAAATCAGTCACTCTCCTCAAACCTCCATTATGATGAAGATTATTCAAATCTCAAGGGCTTTCCCAGTGGTTCAGTGATAAAGAATCCACCTGCAATGCAGGAGATACAAGAGACCCAGTTCTATCCCTGGAATGGGATGATCCCCTGGAGTAGGAAATGGCAACACACTCCAGTATTCTTGCCTGGAAAACCCCATGGACAAAGGAACCTCATGAGCTACAGTCCACAGGGTTGCAAAGAGTCAGACACAACTAAAAGGATTTAGCACACTTGCATGTCCCACCTTCCCAAGATCCACCACAGAGAGTGTAGGAAAGCCACAGCAGGGACTGTCAACAGAACTGATTGAACAGGGAGGCAAAGAAAGAACTATGTGTAGAACCAGACGAAGGGTTCTTCCACCTCAATGTGCTACTGAACAGAAGATCCAAATTGAGGTTTTGGGAAGGAGAGTGTCACAGGAGAGAAGCAGCAGGACCTCTTAAGTTGTTCTCCCTGTGTTTGGAACCCAGGCAGCATTGTGACAAGACTTGGTAAGATGTCTAAGAAAGCCAACGGCTAAGGACTCCAGGATGCAGAGGTACACTTTTGGAAAAGGCTTTTGCTTTGGGCATGGAGGAGCAGATGCTGCAGAAAAAAAGATAGTTGTTAAAAAAAAAGAAAAAACCTCATTAGACAAATTCATGTGTAGTCACACAACACACACACATGCGCACACACACAAGAATGGCAGTTGTTGTAGAGACTAGTTCAGGTAGGTACCGCAGGACTTCTCCAGAGAGGAAGGACTCCTGAGTATGCCAACATAACCCCACTGCTTTGCATTTCGCCATGAAACTTGTTATTTCAATCATCTGTTAGTCCCAGTTTCATCTCTGCTTACAAAAGCCACATCTCCCTTACTATTATTGATTGATATTTACTTTTCTGCATTCTGCTTTTTCTAGGATAATTGTATCATTTCCTTTTTCTGTAAACGTGAACTTTAATTGCTCTTGAGTGCTCTCCTGTGCTCCACACACATCTCAATGTCAAAAGTGGGCTGTAACAAAATAGAATTCATTCGGGAAGCATGTACATAAGAGTTTACCATGTACCAGGATGGTGCTGGCCCATTTGTAATGAATGTATATTATAAATATTAGTGTGCTGAGGAAAACAACTTTGGAGAACATCGTTATAAAATAAAGGATGAAAAATATACTGGTTTTAGTGGCATTAAATTTTGCCTGTAAGAGACTGTTACAGGTGACAAGTCATAAAAGAGGAAAAAGATGACCAGTCTGGATGACAGATGATGTGTGTCTGAAACCATCAAGACACTAGGACTCAGGGGCTTTAGAATTAGTAGTAGTTTGAAGAGGGTCTTTGAGGACTGATTTCAGTGATGAGAAGTGGACAGGAACTAATATGTCAGGAGAGTAGAGTCACCGAGTTCTAAGATAAAATGACCTTAGAAATCACCCAGCCCCGTGGTGCCTACATTTTAGTGTCTTATCAGAATCACAGGCTTCTGGGCCCCACCTTCAGTTTCTGATTCAGTAGGTCTAGGATGGGATTTGAAAAGTTGTATTTCTAATATGGCAGGTGATTCTAATGTTGCTTGTCTGGGGATTAAACTTGGAGAACCACTGATCTAGTCCAAGTCCCTCATACTTCTTTATTTATTAGTTAACTTTTTCATTAAGATATGATTGACCCATAATATTGTTAAGTTTAAGATATAAGACTTGTTGATTTGATATATTTATATATTGCAATATATACAGTGGTAGCATTAGCTAGCACCTTTATCTTGCTAAACATCTTTATCTGTTGTTGTTGAGAGCAGTAAGATTTAGTCTCTTAGCAACTTTTATATCACAGTATTGTTGACTATGATCTTTAGAATTTATTTATTTACTAGTTGTACATTTGTACCCTTAAATGACATCTCTTTAATTTCCCCACCCTGCAGCCCCTGGTAGCCACTCTCTGTTTTCACAAGTTTAGTTTTTTTAGATCCCATTTATAAGTGATGTGATATACAGTATTTGTCTTTATCTGACTTATGTCACTTAGCATATGTCTTCCAGATCCCCCATGTTGTTGCCAATGGCAGAATTTCCTGTTTTCTCATGGCTGAATAGTATTCCAGGTGTGATGTGTATACCACATCTTCTCTATCCACTCATTTGTTGATAGCCACTTAAGTTGTTTCCTTATCTTGGCTGCTATGAATATTGCTGCAGTGAATATAGATGTGAAGACTTCCTTTTGAGATACTAATTTCAATTCCTTTGAGTACATACCCAAGGGTGGAATTGCCGGATCATATACTGTAGTTCAATTTTTAATTTTTTTTTCCATTTATTTTTATTAGTTGGAGGCTAATTAGTTTAAAATATTGTAGTGGTTTTTGTCATAAATTGACTTGAATCAGCCATGGATTTACATGTATTCCCCATCCCGATCCCTCTGGGTCTTCCCAGTGCACCAGGCCCGAGCACTTGTCTCATGCATCCCACCTGGGCTGGTGATCTGTTTCACCCTAGATAATATACATGTTTCGATGCTGTTCTCAATTTTTATAATTTTTTAGGAACCACTATTCTGTTTTCCACATTGGTTTACATCCCTTTACATTTCCACATTGATTTAGATTCCTATAAACAGTGTATAAAGCTTTCTTTTCCTCCATGTCCTCCTAATTTATTATCTCTTGTCTTTTTGGTAAAAAACCTTTCTCGTGCTAAGGTGAAGCTGTTCTCTTATGTGGTTGAGTTTCATTTCTGTGATGATTACTGCTGTTGAATACCTTTGCATACACCTCTTGGGTATTTGTTTACCTTCTTTGGAAAAAATATCTATTCAGGCCCTTTTCCAATTTTTAAATTGGATTATTTTCCTCTTTGCTATTGAGTTGTGAGTCCTTTTTTATTTTGGAGAGTACTCACTTATCAGGTGTTATAGTTTGCAAATATTTTCTCCCATTCTGTAGATTTTTTTTTCAATTTATTGATCATCACCTTTACTGTGCAAAAACTCTTTAGTTTAATGCAATCACATTTATTTATTTAGGTTTTTGTTGCCTGTGTTTCTGGTAACTTATCCAAGAAATCATTGCCTAGACCAATATCAAGGATCTTTTCCTCTATGTTTTCTTTTAGGGGTTTTATGTTTTCAGATCTTAGGTTTAAATCTTGGATCTATTTTAAGTTAATCTTTATGAGTAGTAGTAGGTATAAGTTAAGTTTCATATTACTTATTCATTTATTTTTTTGGTGTGTATACATAGTTTTCCCAAATACATTTATTGAAGAAACTGTCCATCCTCTATGGTGTGTTCTTGGCATTCCTGTCAAAAATAAGTTGGCTGTATACATGGGAGTTTATGTATGGACTCTTCATTCTGTTCCACTGATTTGTAGGCCTGTTTTTATGACAACACCATACTCTTTTGATTGCTCTGTTTATAATATAGCTTGATATATAATCAAGTATTGAAATGCCTCCAACTGTGTCCTTATCTTTTAGGATTACTTTGTGGTTCTAAGCAAATTTTAGGATAGTTTTTTTTTTTTTTTTCTATTTCTGTGAAGAATATCAGTGGAATTGTGATTGGGATTGCATTGAATCTTTAGATCACTTTGGGTTATTTGGACATTTACCCAATATGACTTCTTTCAACCTAGAAACACGAGATATCTTTCCATTGGTTTGTCTTCTTCAATTTCTTTCATTAGTCTTGTAGTTTTTAGTGTACAGATCTTTAACCTCCTTGGTTTTATCTACTCCTAGGTGTTTTAATTTTTGATACTCTAGTCAGCAAGATCGCTTTCTAATTTCTCTTTCAGATAATTCATTGTTAATATAGAAATGCAACTGATTTCTGTGTGTCGGTATTATATCCAGCAATTTTACTGCAATTCGTTTATTAGTTCCAACAACTTTTTACTGATCTTTGGGGTTTCCTATATATAAGGTCATGTTGTCTGTGAACAGAGATTATTTTACTTCTTTGTTTTTGATGTGAACACCTTTTATTTCTTTTTTTGCCTAATTGCTCTAACTAGAACTTTCATTACTATATTGAATGCATCCTTGCATTCAGAGATAAATCCCCCTTGATCTTGGTGAATGATCCATTTAATGTGTTGTTGAATTTGGATTGCTAATATTTTCTTGAGAAGTTTCACATCTGTACTCACCAGAAATATTTGTCTGTAATGTTCTTTTCTTCAGTGTCTTTGTCTGTACTTAGTTTCAGGGTAATTGTGCTCAGTCACTCAGTTGTGTCCGTCTCTCTGCAGTCCTTTGGACTGTAGCTCTCCAGGCTCCTCTGTACATGGAATTCCTCAGGAAGAATGCTGGAATGAGCTGCCACTTTCTCCTCCAAGGGACCTTCCCGACCCAGGGTTCAAGCCTGCATCTCTAACATTGCAGACAGATTCTTTACCAGTGAGCCGTCAGGGAAGCCCATCATGGCAATGCTGACTTCGTGAAATGAGTTTGGAGGTGTTCCCTCTTCATACTTTTTTTCATGTTATTGATTTCTGTATTTTTGTTTCAGCTTAAAGAACTCCTTTTAGGATTTCTTATAGGGCATGTCTGATGGCTACAAATTCCCTCAGCTTTTCTTGATCTGGGAAGGTTTTTATCTCTCCTTCATTTCTACATGATAGCTTTTCTGGGTAAAGTATTCGTGGTGGTAGTTTTTTTTTTTTTTTTTTTTTTTTTCCTGAGCATTTTAGATATATAATCCCATTCTCTCCTGGGATCCCAATCCCAATCTCTGTAAGATTTCTGCTGATAAATTTGCTGATAGTCATATCAAGATCCCTTCATATGTGATGATCTTTCTTGTCTTGCTGCTTTCCAGATTTTCTTTGTGTCCTTGATTTTTGAGAGCTTCACTATAATGCATCTCAGTAAAGATCTCTTTGGGTTGAATCTGTTTGGGACTCTTTGAACTTCTCATACCAATATGGCCATATCTCTCCCCACATTTGAAAGTTTTCCTCATTATATTTTAAAATAAATTTTATGCATCTTTCTCCTTCTCTTCTTCTGGGATTCCCAAAATATGGATATTCTTTCTTTAGATCATGTTCCACAGTTCATATAGACTTGCTTCTTTTTTATTTTAATTTCTTTATTCTCCTCTGACTGGATAATACCAAGAGATCTGTCTTGAAGCCCACAGATTCTTCTGAGCCTACATGTTGAAGCTGTCACATTTTTCATTTCATGTATTTTATTCTCAAGAATTTCTTGATTTTTAAATGATTTCTGTTTGTTGAATTCCTCATTCTCTTCATGTACTATTCCTGAGTTCATTGACTTGTCTGTGTTCTCTCATTTATCACTCGGCTTCTCTCAAATCATTATTTTCAGTTTGGTCACAGACCTCCATTTACTTGGGGTCAGTTGCTGGGGTAGTATTGCATTATTTTGGTGGTGTCATATTTCCTTTGTATTTCTGATGGGTTTGTGCTGGTGTTTGTGCCTTTGAGGCGGAGTCACCTCTTCTGGCCTTTTCAGACTGGCTTCAGTAGGGAGAGCCTTTCACCCAGAGGCAGCGATGAGGGTACTTGCTGGGTGAGATGCAGGGTCTTTGGTTCCTGAGGAGGCACAGTGATTCGGACTCCCTGCTACTCCACTGGCTGACCTTGGCCAGAATAGGGGGATCTTTGATGCCTAAGGCTACAGAGCACAGGCGGCAGAGGGGGCTGCTAGTACCTTCAGAGTCTGAGGTTGCTCTCTGCCTGGGGAGAGGTCTAGTTGAGGAGACCCCTCTTGGAGCCTGGTCTGATGTGTGGACACTCAGGCTGTACTGAACTGGGGTCATAGGACCAGGCGCACGTGGCACTGCGACAGTGCCAGGCCCTGGAGCACAGGCCCAGCTGCTGCAGGCGTGGCACAGGCGTCTAGGGTGGCGACATGTGCACCTAGCCCATGCAACTGGTACTTGGGTTTCACGGGCTCTCTGCTGTGACTTGTGATGAGGGGAGGGAATATGGCGGTGACAAGGGCCCTGGGATGACAGGGTGCATTGGTGGCTTGGGCGCGGAAGGCAGAATGCGGTAGTGGTACAGCCTTGGGATGGTAGGCTAAAGCCTCAAGTCTGCCCCCACCCTAACCCACCATGCGGAACACTCACAGGAGAGCAGTAGCAAAACCCCAGGAGTTGCTGCTTAGAGCTGTGTGTTGAGACTCCAGGGAGCCAGTTCCCTGGAGTAGCAAGGGGGGTACAGGGCAGGGGTAGCAAGACCCTGGCAGCGAGGGTTCAGAGCCTCAGCCTGGGATGGGCGGTTCAGGGCAGGGGTGGCCTGGTCCCAGTCTTGATGGGTCAGAGCTCTGACCTAAAACCTGATGGGTAGCTCCCCAGGCAGTGATGGTTCAGGAGCCTCAACCTGGGATAGGGGTGAAGCTCAGGGTACAGGCAGCCTAGTCCCAGCAATGATGGATCTGAGCCTTAACCCCACTACCTGCCAAGGCCGGGCTCAGGCCAGGAAGGTTCCCTTGGTAAAGGCGGAGCAAGGCCTGGGACTGGGGCGGGCAAAGAGTGGCGGCTCTGGTCTCACGGGGGGAGGTGTGCTGTGGTACCAATCTGAGAGTGGGGCGCAGCAACAGCTGGGGCCCTCGAGGGCAGGTCTCGCCTCGGCAACAGCTCCAGCCTCTGGGAGTAGATCCAGAGCCCAGAGCCTTGATTCTACGGATTGCTCCCTCAGCTAGGGTCAGCATCGCTGAAGTCTGAGAGACCCGTGTACCAAAAGCAGCTAACACCCACGATGGTGAGGTTTGCTGTGATCCTTCTGCTCTCCTCCTCATGTGGTGACCTTCCTCTGAAAGGATTCCTTCCGGTGCGCAGCGGTTCCCTCCAGGGAGGTGGGATAATGGCGGCAAAACGCTTCGTTTACTTTCCCATGTGGCCATCCTTGATTTTTGAGCTCGCCATGTTTTTTTGCTACTGCTTCTGTATTGTCTAGAGCTTTGCCTGAGCTGTTTTCTTCCATTAGTAGCTGTTTATTGTTCTTGGTTTTCTTTTTCTGTTTGCTTGGTTTAAGGGGAGAAGATAAGCATCCCTGCCTTCTGTCTTGCTGATGTCATTCCCAGGTCCCTCATTCTATTGATGAAGCAAATGAGGCCCTACCTAGGAGATAATATGTTTTGCTCAATAATATACTACAAGTTGAGACTGGAAATTATATTCTGATTCTTCTGATTTTGCTGCAGAATTGGATGTACTCTCGTAGGTGCAAAAACAACAAACCACTTTTAGACTCAAGATGAAGTGTAGTTTTGAACATCTATTTATACCTTGGTCTTATTGTCTCAAAAGATTTTTAGCCTTCTGGTTCATGAATAAAAGTCTTTATCTGAACACAAAATATTAATATACTCTTGCTGAGAAGCCATCATAGGAAGTTACAGAGGTGACAAGTAAATTAATTGAGCATGATAGGATTCTAACGAAATAAATATTTCTTGAAAGTGCTCTATGAAATAAGTTGTTGTGGGTTTTCAATGTTCAACCCCAAATAACTTGCATTTTGTTGTTTTATGCATTGTGATATCTGTGCATTTTAAATTTCTCTTCTTTATTTCTTTCTAGACTTTATAACCAGAACATTACAAATAATACTGGAAGTTGTGCCAGAAGAAGATTGTCATAAATTATGAATTAATGCATTTGAAATCTTGGTGTTCAATCCTTGGCTTTGTTTCTGCCCAAAGGCTGAAACAAATAAAAAAAAATGGTTCTTCACTCCATTTTATGAAAATCCAGAGGATTGCAACTTTGGGGATCGACTAAAGGAATCGGTTATTTCTATTTAATTTTCCAGTGTTTTCAAAGTGGTTACTAAGAAATTTCGTTATTACTCCATGTAGTTCTAGAAAGCTGATATGCAGATATACCATAAGTTCATATGATCATTGAGTTCCCTATACCTACCTGTTGAGGTTAGGGAAAAAGACTATAGAATGTACAATTACTATAGTCATCTTTGTCTGTAAGATATCTTATGGCTAAGAACCTTCAGATTGAAGACTGAGATGTTTTCTGCATATAGGGGTTTTGTAAAAACAATTTTTATGTACTGTAGGATGACTGTACTGTGAAAATTGTTTTCTACTCTTTTGGGTAAAGAAAAGTGTGTATCATCGTTATGGACAGAGGAAAGAAATTTATTTTACATAGGCATAGCATTGCTTCCCATAGATACCAACTTAGATATCATTCATGTTTTAAAGGATTATATCCAGAGCATTTTGAATAAGAACAGAGCAGGTATGCCTAATTTTAATGAATCCATTAAAGAAGAGCTTCTAGGGGTTATTGTTTAGGAGGCAAATCCAGGAATTATGTTTAAGCAAGAAAAATCCTTGAGAATATCATGTTAGGATTTTTTTATTCATTCATTCTCAGGAAGCTCCATGGATACATGCCATTGTGTTTTCATGGTAGCCTAATTAGCCAATTAGCCAATTGATCAGGAGAAGATGTAGCACCTTCCTTAGAGTAAAGCAATAGTTAGTTTGGTATTAAATTCTCTTAAGCACAGTTATGTGTTTCACTAATAATTTACTCTTTGATAAATGTATCTAAATATGTGCCTTTTAAATCTTCAAATTAACAATATCAACGGAAGACAGAAATCACCAAGAGAGAAAATGTCCAAAGTATATTGCCCAGATCTATGGTTCTATATACATTGTTAGTGATTCTGAATAATATTTTAATTTCATAGCTGTTTTTACATGGTGATGAATTTTGACAGTTTGTACCTTTTCTCTTTGGGCAAAACTGTCCAGATCAATTAGGAAAAGACACATGCAAGAGGCTAGGGTTCAGTCCCTGGGTTGGGAAGATCTGAAGAAGGAAACAGAAACCCACTCCAGTAGTCTTGCCTGGGAAATCCCACAGAGGAGCCTGGCAGGCTACAGTCCAAGGGGTCTCAAAGGGTTGGACGTGACAGCATGCACGCATGCTAAGGAAGAAATGTCACTGCTAAATAAGATTTACAATTGATGTTTCTAAAAAAATTTTCCATTTCTGTATTTAGGATTGATCAGTAATCTCAGTAATCTCTTCACCTTAATTATCATTCAACTTGTGAAAGAGATGACTAATAACAAGTTCACTTGCATGCAGTGTATATATTCAGACAGGTATTATTATGCTAGGTTTAGAAAACATTGTGGAATTTTCAAATAAGAATAATATAATGAAATTTCTTAACTCTTACTTAAGTCTTGGATTGAATAGTCATGGTCAGAATATTTTTCATTCTTTAATTTTTGCCCATTTGAAAAAAAGAATTTTTGGAAAAATTATACCGATTAAAATTAGTAACAGATATCGAGTTCATAGGCAGTTGATAATAATTTGAAACAATTACAATTCATTTACTTTCAGTTCATCAATTTCAATTTCAAAATTTAATTAATTAAATTTCAATTTAATGTATATCTGAGATTGAAATTTTTTTGCCCAAACCTAGTGTTTGGGCCTTTAGATGAATTTATTAAAATTCCTTCCTTTTCTCTTACCATGGGTTCTTAAAACTGGATATGAAATTTATACTTCTTATATCTATTTGTCTACATCTCTTCCCACTAAATACTTGCTAAAAGTAAAAACAAATTTCTTGTATACTATTTTTTATAGTCTAGGCCCATATAATCTAAATCAGCAAACTCTTCTGGAATTTTTTTTTTCCCTAATGGGAAAAAAATTATGGTGAGGCATCATGGAGAAGTTTGTATACTTCTGGATTATTCCTGAGGTTACTGTACTTATATCAACAGTGACACATAGGTCTCCTCATTTTATTTTTTCTTTAGTTTTGGTTCTAGTTTCTCTTTTAAAGGACTTCCCTGGTGGCTCAGATGGTAAAGCATCTGCCTACAATGTGGGAGACCCAGGTTCGATCCCTGGGTGGGGAAGATCCTCTGGGGAGAAGGAAATGACAACCCACTCCAGTACTCTTGCCTGGAAAATCCCATGGATGAAGGAGCCTGGTAGGCTACCGTCCATGGTGTCGCAAAGAGTTGGACACAACTGAGCGACTTCACTTTCTCTTTTTAATATATCATTATACAAATTGACTAGATTGCACATTATTTTCATCATTTTAAAAAATGATTTTATCATTGTTGAGTTTCTAATTGTAATGCCATTTTAATCAGATGGAAAGTCAGTTAGCAATTTTTTTAAAGTGATCATTAATTTGTATTTCTACTTATTCTTAAGATACATCATGACAAGACACAGGCCTTCTGTAATCATTCATTTAATATTCACATTTATTTGGAATGGTTTTATGTCAAGCAGATTCTAGTTTGAAAACTCTCCTACACACTTTTTTGTATATATGTATTTTTATACTAAATATTTTTTTCTCATACCTTTAGGAAAATTTTTTCTCATATATATTTTTTATATATCGAACTTTTGCATATGATATATTTGTACCAATGTACATTTTCAAATGTTTAGATACATTTTATCAGTTTATTATAACCCAAAAAGTATAAGTAGACAGTATAGTTTACAACAACTAATATAACATTTTCAAATGTTCTGCTTTTTTGGTACATAGATTCTCAAGTGTTTAATTATGAATTAAATAGATCGAGTAATGACTTCCAAAGCTCAAGCAGTCTGATAGATGAAATGGAATGACTCTCCTCACACAATTATGAATATTTCAATAAAAATTTTTGACCCTCTTTAAAAAATATTGGATTATTTTTCTGAGAATTTTTTCTTCTGTGTAATGAAGAAAACTGACCATTATGATTGGTGTCTTGGTCAGCTAGAAGTAAACTCCCTCCTTGTCTTTCATTAGGAGATTAAAGATTTGTCTTAGAAAAGATGGCCAAACATAAACATTAGATGTGTGTATACGCACATCTGCATACATACTTGTAGCTATCCCACTTGTGAGGTGCAAATTAGGGCAGAGTGTTCGCTTACGTTAGCAGTTCATGGTGGTTTCTCTAACACTAAGATACGTTGAAGCAAGTTTCTAGATTGTTTTGTGTGTCTGGTACAATTGTTTCCCCACTGCTTTTTGATACATCAATAGATGGTTAACATGAGTATAATTACATAACTCAGTAGAATTCTAAGTTGAACCGACTCAGTCTTCAGGAAACTCAGTATCTCTAGTATTTGAGATGTATGTAATGCCAACTGAGAAAGGGCATACCTTTGACCTGTAGCTGATTTCTTACAGTCGAGGAATGGGTTATGA
Organism: Muntiacus reevesi; assembly: GCF_963930625.1. NCBI lineage: Eukaryota > Metazoa > Chordata > Mammalia > Artiodactyla > Cervidae > Muntiacus > Muntiacus reevesi. The sequence continues at coordinate 51,540,687 of NC_089261.1, read as the reverse complement.
AGAAATAGAAACTGATAGAGGGTAGCAGGGAATGAAAGGTAGTGTGTGATTGGAGGTAGCAATATTCTGGTCTAACATTATGCAATATAGTCAGAGAAATTTGTAAAAACTAACTGCTATACACAGATATCCCTAAAAGCTAATGAAACGTAAGGTTCAATGCCTGTCACTTAGACGTGCCTTTGTTCGGATCCTGTATCCCATTTTACGTTAGGAATTTTGTGTTACTTTTCTTGAAGAAGATTGGCAAAATTATATATATACTTCTAGCCTTACAAAATCTGCATCTGTCCCTGTGAGAATAAATGAAGGACTCTCGTTATTTTTTCTACTAGAAATCTCATCTGTTGGATATATTTTTAAGGAATATAGTTGTGAGTTAATTTAATTATCTCTCTGTAACTATAGAGTGGCTTTCTCCTAATATGTATTATATGTAATATACAAGGAGAGAGTTGCACTTTTGACATATTTTATGTGTCAGTTCTGAATGATAGGAAAACAATGAATGAGATTTTAATTGTAGCTCTTTTTCTTAGTTTGGAAAGAAATATGGAGATATTTGAGATTTGAATGCAGATGAGTCAAGGAATTTTATTTTAGGTAAACCCTGCTTCATTTCACCCTGTGTGATATACTGCATGTTGGTATTGATCTTGTCTACAGAGCTACATTTCCTGACTTTCCTAACCATTCAAAGTCAGGAACCAAAGCATGTCGTTGTGTAACTGAAGAGACGCTCACGGCGGATGTAAGTTAGTGTAGATAATGAGTCATTTTGACAGCTTCTGCTTACATTATTTATATATAGGTAAAAGAAGTATTAGGGCTTCCCTGGTAGCTCAGTGATATTGATGCAGGAGATGTGGGTTTGATCCCTGGGTTAGGAAAATCCCCTGGAGGAGGGCCTGGCAACCCACTCCAGTATTCTTGCTGGGAAAATCCCACGGACAGAGTTTATTACCTATAAATGTATTTTAGGTTAATTTTCTGATAAACTATTTTTAATTTATCTTGATATATATAATACCTAAAAATGTAACATCTAGGTATTATTAGTACTGTACTTAAGAAGATATTTTAATAGTCAATTTTGGGAGATAATCCTTTCTTTTTTTTGTTGCGTTTACAAATTAGTCGGCATCTAAAAATAAATGCTTGGTCTATTTTTAGATCTGATACAAATTCACAAAGGTGTTCATCATGGTCTCGCCGAAAGTTCATCAGTTTTCCATATGTTGTGAGATATTGTCATCTCATCAGGATAAGTGATATTTTTGAACCATTTCCCTGTTCCTTTTAGTTAATCAGTGGTTCTCTTTATTTTTCATTTTTTTGACAAGTTATTTTCAAAATAAGAGTGAGCCTTAATTTAATTTTACACAATTACTTGATATTCTTAGCTTGAAATTACCACTTCAGTTAGCTGTGGGTACTTAGGAGGCCCTGCCACCTTCTCTTTGTTACCATTGGCTTTAAAATATCAGTGGAGGATGGTTATGGTCTCCAAATAGTTATCTGTTACCTGTGTGTGTTTTGGCTACTTGGACCAAGGGTACATTTATAGTATCAATAACTGCCTTAACAGTTTTATAGATAACAATCTCTCAAGAAAGAGAAACTGTGGAACATTAGATATCTGGGAGCCATACAGATGGAGGCACTGGTTTGAAAGTGAGCATACGTTTTTCCCTCAACAGATACACTACTGATTTTATTTTTTAAAGTATGACTTTCAAGTGAATTAATTTTTTGGTTAGAACATTTGCTTCCTGAGTCCTTGTTACCTCTTGTTGAAGCCTCTAAAGCGCATGTTGAAAGCTAGAGAGAGAGAAAGAAACGACCAATGCACAGGTATCTCATTTGCAGTAGTGACTGTATTTGAGTTGTGCAACAGGGTATTTTGCACAGCATCTTGTGGGAAAACAGTCTAGACCTTTGGATGTTACAGCTGTATAGCTGGCTGGGTTTGAGAGGCCTGACTTAAATGAGGATTGTGAAGTTAGACTCAGCTTATTTCTACTGATTAGCATTCTTCTGTGCATACTTGGAAATACATTCACGGTGCACTAGAAGGCGATGCAGTTTGGTTCCCTGGTTTGAGTTTGAACTGTCTTATTTTAAAGCATTTCTGAATTATTTTTTCCCTTACATTTCTCCTTCATTCCAAATCTTAACTCACTGACTAATGGACTATAAAGTAAAAATACTTTGGAAGAGTAAAACACAGATTGTTTCAAATGAATGTATGCTTATAATAGAACAGAAATTATCTACATTAAACTACTGTGCATGTCAATTACTTCAAACACTACCACATAGCACTTTTAAATTACCCTGGAAGCAAAAAAGAAATATATATATATGTGTGTGTGTGTATATATATATATATATATATATATAATATATATATATAACATATATGGTTTTCACACAAACCACAAGAACCATTCAAAGATTTTAAGTGGTCTAGAATTATTTATTTTCTTTTTTTTAAAAGTCTGGGATTATTTTGATCCTCTCTTTGGAGAAATTTTTTGTCTGATGGTTTTCCCTTGTGAATGTTATTACTACTGTTAGAAATCTAGAACTAAACTATTGATGCTTCGATCTTGAAAACAGGGTTCATCTTTTGCCAATATCCATGTTCTAAGAATGACATATCACTCGACTCTTGCTTATTGTGAACACAGGCTTTTGCCCTCAATTTTTTATCTTTTTGTATATGGATTATAGCACTATAGTCATGAATTTTCAGTGGTACCTCTCAGTATTTGGGGAACTCTGCAAACATAAGCATTGGATGTGTTAAAAAAAACAAAAAACAAAAAACAACAAAACATCGTTTATCACCATGTAATAGAGTGTCTTCTCTTAGGGTGGACAAACGTGTAGAATTGTTTCACTGATGCTACATGTTGATTACCTGCAGTTTTATAATAAGTACAAGTCACAAAGAGGAAAAACAAAGGACTTCTTGTACTGGATGCTTTGAGAACTTAATTTTTCCTAGTTTGCTATCAGAGTTTTGATGCTGGGTTTGTTGTGCTTGGTTTTTAGATTTCATACGGTATGTTAGATGGTAGCAATGCACTGGTAGAGATGGTTTTTACTTATTGACTCTGAATTCATTTCACTTTGAATCTTTCATGTTGTCTTCTGTATGTATAACTGTATTGACCCTATAAAAAATGGGTTTAGTGAGTTTTGTGTTCAGATTTGACCTGGTAACAATAATTTGTTTTTCAACTATCAAGGGACAGAAAATATCCATGTGTATTGGTATGTTCATTAACGTATTATTAGGTACTATATGTGAATGTATTTAAATGCCTTTCACAATCTCTGGCAAGAATCTGTAATTTGCACCAAGGGAATCAATTTAGCCCAGTGGGAAAATAGTTCGGTTACCCTGGAGGGCTGTGTGGCAGCTGTCTCTTTGATCTGTGCTTAGATTGTAATGAATAGACCAGGCAGCCTGCCTTGTCCATTAACTTGGGTCTGGAATGCATTCCCCATGACCTTGGACTGTTCCTCTGATTGGAAGAGGGAGGCAGGTGGGTTTGGCCTGATGCTCTCAAGTAGAGGAACAAGAAGTCCAGCGGAGGGAGAAAGCCTCGCTGTTCTAAATGCTCCTCATCTGTGGCAGTGTTTCTTCCTCTGAGCATTGTGATTGTGAACCTTGGCAAATGGGATTGTGTGTATTTTATACAAATTTTACACAATATCCATTGATAAATTCTTAAGGAGCAAAATTCCTTTTCTGCATCTGTATTTCAAGATAATAGAAGTACTAAGATATTTATGAAAATACAAATGACTCAAAGGGGCTTTCGTTTGTGGATTGTGCAGGGCTTCTTAGGATTCTCTGGCACTGATACCTATACCAGCATGTGATATGTGAAATAAAATGGGTTTTTCTACAGCTTAATGATTGCCCTCTGGGGAGAGTTCTGGTACAGCAATCACACTACCAGATGGTGTTTATGGGCTATTTGTGTAAGTGGTAAGATACTATGAAATAAGTGTGCTTCCCTCTGGTGCAAACTCTTGATGCATGTGTTTTCTTATGGAATAAATTTTGGTGCAATATGATGTCACTCAGTGTTGCATTGCATTTGTTTCAGTTGTATTTATGTACATGTATACCTGTCATGCTTCTGGTTCAAACTTTGTATACCTATTTTTGTACATATTTTTAGTAGAAAATACTTTAAATGGAAATTAAATAAACATTTGATAGTTTACCTAATAAAATTTATGCTGTGTTTTTATTTAGCATACATTTTTTTAGTGTACATTCCATTAAATTGAAGATTTTTGTTTTAATGATTGGATTTATCACTAATTATATAAATTCATTGGAGTGTCTCACTTCAAAACAATTTCCTATACTAAACCCTGAAAGTGTTGGTGAATTCAGCAAACACTGTAGACACTCTTCCTCATTGCCTACATTTGTCTGTCCTCTGCCCTGAAATATCTAGCAGCTTCTCTTCCATTTTTTCCTGTCCTAGTTTGGTCTTATTTCTTGCATCTTAACAAAAGTCGTATATCCCGTCTATCTCTAATTCAGCCTCACATGTTTTCCCAGGATATTCTTTCTAAAACACAACAATGGTAAAAATCTTCGATAGTTTCACATTTATTAATTTTTTTTTCCTGGGTGGGTAAAACCCATACTTCTGTGTACCATACACAGTACTTTCCATAATTTGCCACATTTCTTTCTCCAGCTACAAATGGCCACCTCCATATTCTCTGCCACAATATTAAATGCCCTTTTAGTAGTCTAACAAAGAAAAAGATGCCATTATTCCATCTGACATAGTTGAAACAATGTAGGGATTCTACAGATACCTACAGGAATTATATTATCCTCTCCCATTGATGTCTCCTATGCCCAACATAGCATACTTCTACCCAACATTCAAGTTTGAGTTCAAAAGTCACTAATTGCAGAACCTTTTTCCAAGTTGGGTTAGGATCTGACTGCTGACCATGTTCATCTTCTGCAGCACACTTCTTTAGTGGAACTCATAGTACAGCTTTGAAACTGATTTTGCCTAATTCCTTTCTCTGCCTGCATTTGCAACATCTAGTTATCTTTTACTCAACTGAAGTATAATAGGTGCTCAATGTTTTATTTGACTTTTATTTACTTTTATATCTGTGCTGGGTCTTCACTGCTGTGTGCAGGCTTTCTCTAGTTGTGGCAAAGGGGGCTACTCTAGTTGCAGTGAGGGGGGCTACTGTTAGTTGCAGTGTGCAGGCTACTCACTGCAGTGGCTTCTCTTTGCTGCAGCACATGGGCTCTGAGGCTTGCAGGCTTCAGTAGTTGTGCCTCACGGGTTCCAGAGCATGGACTCAGTACTTGTGATGCACTGGCCTAGTTGCTTCTTGGCACGTGCAGTCTTCCTGTGCCAGGGATCGAACCCATGTCCCCTGTATTGGAAGGTGCTTTCTCTACCACTAGACCACCAGGGAAGTCTTCAGTGTTTTAGATTAATAAATTCAATAAATGAACAGTATTGGTTATTCATTAGGTTTCATGGTAAGTTTTTTTTTTTTGGAAGCAGTTTGTATTACCTTTAAGCAATCTCTTCAATTCTGTGGAATTCCGTGAAGTGAAATATCTTACCTTCAGAATGTAAGAAAAGTGGAGCGTTTCAGTCTTTCTTTTCTCCTCTTCTTTCTTTCTAACCCCTCCTGCATCGCTAGTTCATGTTGGTAAGTGGGCCTTAAATAGACAAAATGGTAAATGACGTACTGTGAACTCATCCCATGAAAAGATATTTGGGTTCCTATAGTCTTGATAAGGTATCTTTTTCATAACAGTATCATGAAAACAAATAACAGTCTGAAATAGCAGAATAAAATCTATACCTTTGATGATTCAGCTTCTCTTTGAAGTAGACACAGGAGATTAAGTAGCACTTTTTCCTAATGATATATTTTGGGAGAACAATAAGAAAGGAAACTATTAATAACTTTTGCACCTGTTAAATTTAAACACTTGGAGAGAAATACAAACTATGTGATATGTATTTATACTTATTTTATATACTTATCTTAAAGTTAATGAATATGAATAGAAATTTATTGAAAATGTGTTAAAAATTAGATAATACATAATTAGGCTTTTAAACCTCCTGGTTTAGGTTCACAATGACTTTGCAGCTGAACTACATCTAATAATTTTCAACTGTGAATTTTAGGCTGATTCTAATTCATACAAATTTGAGATGATGTATATGACCAACCTAGACAGCGTATTAAAAAGCAGAGACATTACTTTGTCAACAAAGGTCTGTCTAGTCAAGGCTACGGTTTTTCCAGTGGTCATGTATGGATGTGAGAGTTGGACTGTGAAGAAAGCTGAGTGCTGAAGAATTGATGCTTTTGAACTGTGGCATTGGGGAAGACTCTTGAGAGTCCCTTGGATGGAAAGGGGATCCAACCAGTCCATCCTAAAGGAGATCAGTCCTGGGTGTTCATTGGAAAGACTGATGCTGAAGCTGAAACTCCAATACTTTGGCCACCTCATGAGAAGAGTTGATTCATTTGAAAAGACCTTGATGCTGGGAGGGACTGGGGGAAGCAGGAGAAGGGGACGACAGAGGATGAGACAGTTGGATGGCATCACCGACTCAATGGACATGGGTTTGGGTGAACTCCAGGAGTTTGTGATGGACAGGGAGGCCTGGCGTGCTATGGTTCGTGGGGTCGCAAAGAGTCGGACATGACTAAGCGAGTGAACCGAACTGAACTGATCCTGGGATGGGTAGGCAGGTCCCAGGTAACTGTACTGTTGATTTTGCCTCCACATGCCCTAAGAATTATATTTTCAGGCTTTGTAGAAATCTGACTTTGAAGGTTGGGTCCTCATAGCCACTATATTGTTTTTATAGTCTTAAGTTTAAGAACACCTGGTCACCAGCAGACATTAACTAAAAACTATGATCTTAAAATGTTTGATGTTTGAAAGAATTTAGAAATAAAAATATAATTAGGATTCAATACCTTTTAAATTTTTAGCTTTGAAGATTTATTAATCTCTTAAAGACATGAAAGAGAATTTCAAAGGTGTTAATTCAGGTTAAATTACTATAAAAATTGAAATACCCTCTAGCTGTAATAAAGTAAATTGCTAAGTATAAATGAGTACAACCCTAAGAAATGTATGAGCAAGGCAATTATTTTCCTCTCATTCCAATTTTTCTTAAAAATAAGAGACTAATCTTACTTTTCTCATAGTAATTAACATTGTAAATATACAATATGTCATTACGATCATTATGTACTCCATTTCCTAAAATCTCAATACAACATAAAACTTTCTTTAATGTTCTGGATTCTATCTTAAACTTATGTTTCTTTCTCACTCCTGCATTGTCATTTTCCTTTCAAATTTGTTACTCAAGGCATTAAAATCAAAGCTGAATTATTCATTTACTGATTTGACAAAAATTCAACAAGCACCTACACCATGCCATGCAGTATAATGATGCTAGAGATACAGTGCTTAAGAGTGAGTATTGTCTATGATTCAAAAAGCTGAGTACATAGATATTTTCCCCTTGATCACTCACATGTCTTGTTAAGAATTAGGGTAAATCTCAGATACTAGAATGCAGTATACTCCAATATGATCTGGTCTAGGAGGTTGAGGAAAGCTTTCCTAATGATATGATATGAATTGATATTGAAGGATGGGTGCTCATTAACAAGGTAAAGTGGAAGTGGGATGAGGAGGGTTATAGGCAAAGTAGACTGTGTGATAAAGGCCCTGAGCCCAAAAAAATCAACATTTGTTAAAGGAAATAGATGCAAGATCAGTGTTCCTAGAGCACAACACAAATTCATAATGTACTTTGGAAGAAGAGTAGTTGCAGAGGACTTATTAGGCAATGTTCAAAGTTGTGGTCTTTACCCAGTATGATGGAGATGGTAGAGACAAATGAAATTCACATGTGACGTGAACATTGAACCTTATCAGAATTTCCAATTTTACCGTTTTGCAAAACTTCTAAATATAATTATTTCAGTAGTAAAAGAGTTGTTTTTACTACTTTCTTATTATTCTTATATTTTATCTAATTAGTTCACACTGCCAGAAGTTTGTAAAGTACAGTAGGCTCAACATATAATATTGAAAGAGAAAGTAACTACAGGAATGTGTAATCAACAAATGAGATAAGTTTCTTTTTCCAGGAATTTTATTGTTGCCTCTCCTTAGCATGTTTCCCCTTCTCTCTTTCAAGTTAGATCACATCTAATCTACAATATTGAACCTCATCAACTATCATCTCTAGGAAGATTGTAATTTTTTTTGAGAGATAGTCTCTCTGGTGCTATGAATTTACATGTCTTCTTAATGTCTAAATTTATTTTTTGTCCAAATGAAAACATTAAACAAAAGTCTACCTTGAATGACCTACTATAACAGAATCATTGTCTCACAGGTAAAAGTTCATTCATTTGACTCTAATGGGTTAATATGAGAAATGTCAGTATGATAAATATTTGAAATGTTTTGGTTCTGTAGAAATATGGAAGAGAATGTTTAGTAGTTTTTTTTCCACTCTTCATAATCTACAATTGATGAAAAGTGACTCTTCTAACAAGAGAACAAGAATTTTATTTAAACAATTGGGAAATAAAGTGACAAAAAGTATTTGAGATTACTTAAAGAACAGATCCATGGAAAATATGGAGTTCTCTGGTACCGTTTTTTCCCCCAGCTTTGTTGAGATACAATTGACAAATATTGTGTAAGCTTAGTACAATGTGATGATTTGCTACATATTATGAAATGGTTACCACATTAAGGTTAGTTAACACATCCTTCACCTCAAACAGCAACCGCTTTTTTCTGTGATAACAACATTTGGGATCTATTCTCTTAGCAAATTTCAAGTGTACAGTACAGTATTCTTAACTACAGTAACTATGTTGTATATTACATGTGCAGAATGTATTCATTTTATAACAGAAAATGTGTAGCTTTTGGCCATCTCCCCATTACCACCACCCTTCAATCCTTGGTAGACATCAACCTGCTTTCTATGAATTTGACTTTTTAAATTCTACATATTAGTGAGATCAGAAAGTATTTGTCTAAGAGTTTTTGGTGGAGTATTTGAGTTTACTAAGTACATAATCATGTCATCGACAAACAAAAACAATTTTACTTCTTCCTTTCGGATTTGGACTCCCTTTATTTCTCTTTCTTACCTAATTGCTCTGGCTAGGACTTTTAGTACTATGTTGAATGGGAGTGGTGAGAGTAGGCATTCTTTTTCCTTATTTTAGAGCAAAAGCGTTCAACCTTTTCACCATTAAATATGATGTTAGCTATTTGACTTGCGGTGCATGTGTATGTTGAGGTATATTCCTTCTATACCCAATCTATCGAGAGTTTTTATCATTAAACAGTATTCTGTTTTGTCAAATGCCTTTTCCTCATCTATTGAGAAAATCACATGAGTTTAATCTTTCCTTCTATTAATGTGATGAATCCTATTTATTGATTTGCATATATTATACCATCTTTATAATCCTTGAAATAAATCCCACGTGGTCATTGTGTACAATCCTTTTAACGTTGAATTTCATTTGCTAGTGTTCACAATAATCGAATGTGTGTTCCTCAGGCTCTGCCCCCCCCGCCCCCCCCAGCTGGATGGTGCCCCCGGTAGGACCCTGTGTTCAATCCTGGCTGCAGTCTGTAATCACGCAGTCTGCTGGCTGCAGTTCACCCTTAGTCTAGGTCTCTGGCTGGGATCCCTGGCGGAGCAGGGCCTCCAGCTGTACCCTGCAGTTGGGTGGTGCTGGGGTCTGTGATCTGCAAGGGTGGCTGTCCAAGTTTCCTGGGCACGTGGAGCCTAGAAGAGGAAGATGGCTGTGTTCAGCCTTTAGCTGGCAGTGTGGGCTCAACATGGGAATGCCTAGGGTCATGCTTTGGGCTCCCATGCCATGCCACGGGACTGGAAGTTATGTTCTGTGGTTGGGTGGGGCAGCCAGCTTGGCTCTGCCTCAACTGGCTTCCAGGGTGAGCATCACAGCTGCTCAAGGTCTCTGGCTGGGCTTGATGGTCAGGCAGGGCTGGAGGCTATGTCTAGCAGCTGAGTGGAGCCACAGACTTGCTTCACTGTCTAGACACGTGTACAGAATGGGCTCTGCCACTGGGACAGCCTACTGGCTGTGGACTGAAACACAGCAAAACTTCCTACTAAGCTCTCTGGCCAGACAGGGCCACCGACTTGGGTCTACAGATGGACAGAGCCGCTGGCTGGAATCTAAGATCAGGCGTCACTACCAGCAGAAAGTTGTCTCTCAAGATCTATAAGCTCCTGCACCCACTTCTAGCTGTTCCCCAGGTAAATCCCATGAGAAAATACCTTAGAGGATTTCCTGGGAAGCTCTCTGCATGCTGGAGAAGCTGGGTATCTGCCTTGGGCCCTCCTTTTTGCCCTGGAGAAATTATAGGCCAAGGCCGTGGGGGAGGGGACCTCCTGGGTGTGGCAGCGTGCTGGCTTGGGGCAAGAGAGATATGGCCAAAAGGAAACAAGTGTCCTTATCCTTTTAATGTGTTTTTCCTGGACTTTTGTAGTCCAGGTGTGTGCTTTAGCTTCATCCCCATGTTCTGGGATCTTCACAAAGGCATCTTATCTGTGTGAAGTGCTAGTCACTCTTTCTATGAGGGGAACTGAAGTCAGGAACCATCCATTTTTCCATTTTGCTCAGATGCCGTTTTTCCATACCCAAGTCTCCCTAATCTGAAGTCCCATTACCAGATGTTTCTCTGTATTTATAGTGATATATTGATTTCCTTAAAAGAATAATTTGATATCATCCAGGTGTGGCTAATGATAAGAAAAGGTTAATGTGGAAAGTCTATGATTATTAGTAAAGCGCTTTCTCAAATCACAGCTCTCAGATTCCAGTGAGAGAATATTGAATCAAAGGACTGAAAGGGCAGAAGAAATTGAACAATGGTTCAACTTCGTAATAGATGTTATTTATCATTTTTATTAAACTTTGTATTAGCCATGTGCTTTGCATTGACTAGGATACTCCTCAACACTTTCTATGAATAAGACAGATGACAAGTCTTACTTCCATTTTTGGATTAAGAAAATGAGTCCAAAATAGCTAAAATGCTTGCCTCGAGCAACAGAGAAAGTCAAAAAGATCAGAGTAGAAATTCTGATTACTACTTAAATCACTCTTAAGTTCCTAAATGTTGGATCAAATCATCTCTTAGGTTGAAAACAATTACTTTCTTATATTTATAAGTCAGTCAGTCATTAAATATTTATTTCATATCTACTCTATGATTTATAATGAACTTTATGGTATGGGAATGTATCATGATTCTTCAGCTGAATCTCACACAAATTCAGCTTGGATAAAGAAGAATCTGTAATAAACCGCAGGGGCACATAATTGAATACATTATGGGATTAACTGAAAAATGTGTGTTGGACTTTGCATTAGTCCTTAAACATTTGAAGGAGATTGTAGAGTAGACGTTGACTTGAATGATGTGTGTATGTGGTTTACAATTTGATGAAAGGCATATATTAAAAGGATACTCTGCTTTTGGTTCATAAAGGAATTAAGTTCAAGTAGAATTGAGGATGGTAAATACAGAGAAGTTGACTGTATCCTGGTCACTTATGGCAGCACCTTTAGGTCAGGAAAATGAGTGTGATCTGAGGATGGAAGCCACTGAAGGCGTTTCTGAAAGGAATCATATGGTCAAAGTAGCAACTGGGCAAAGTTGTCAGCTCTGCTAGAGTTTGTGAAGACAAATCTGGGTTCAGCAAAATCTAGCTGAAGAGTTTTTGCAATAAACAGGCATGAAGAGGTCTAGATTGGGATTGGAGATAAAAGGGCAGATGAATAAGAAATTTAGCAAAAAAGTGAAATCTTTTTGCCTGACTTACTTTGGGGGATTCAGAGGAGCGGGGGTCATAGGTGACTCCATGGTGTCAAGCCTGTGCTGTGCTGTCCAACTCTTCGCCACCCATTGGACTGTAGCCCACCAGGCTCCTATGTCCATGGAATTTTTCAGGCGAAAGTACTGGAGTGGTTGCCAGTTCCTTCTCTAGGGGATCTCCCCGATCCAGGGATTGAACTTGGGTCTCCTGTGTCTCCTGCATTCCAGGCAGATACTTTATCTGCTGAGCCATCAGGGAAGTCCAACGTGATTGAGCTAAATAAATAAATAAGGGAGCATGTGACTGAACAGATACGTTTGATGGCAAACTTCCTTTTTTGAGCCGATTGGAGATTAGAGCACATTTTCATTTGTGAAGTGCTAAATTTGAGGTAGTGATAATTCCATCTGGACGCATCCCCTGATCAACAGATTATAAGTCAAGAACTCAGGTGAGAGGAGAGGATTTAAATACACATTGTTAATATTCTCGGGAAGGGTTATACATAACACCTTTCTTCCCTCTTTGAATTATAAATCAATTAAGCTGTAAGTGGAAATTTTAAAGCAGATAGAATAAAAGATCACCTTTGCTGTTGATGCAGCTAATATAGAAGAATACGATTCATAGCTAAGGGCAAGTGGGCTTTCTACCATTGAACTCTGGAGTTAGAAAGACTTCCTCACTCCCTTGCAGGCAGTCTTGTACCATTTCACACCTCTTGCTTTGGGTCTCTGACCCTGGAAAACTTAAGACATGAAGCAGCACAGCAGAGTTAATGCCCTCTGAGGCCAGGATGGCTCCCAAGAGAGAAAAGACCTATAGTCAACTTCTTTTTTTTCCTTCCAAACTCACCAGTAAGATTAGGGCACTACTTTTCTAGAATGAGGCTAAGAGTGTCTCCCTGAAATGGTGGTTTCTACATGGGAGTAAATATCAGTTGTGGGAAAGAACCACTTCTTTTTCTCATCCCAACACTTTAGATGTGTTCTCTATAAAAATGAACATTCATGGATTCAGAAAACATGTATTTTGTATCTATAATCTGACAATCATGGTACCTGGAAGATATTAATCGCCCAACAAATAGTTTTTGATTAAATGGGTAAATAAAATTGGCAGTTGAAGATGATGGATTTCCATTGCAGAAATCCAACTTGGCGGATTTCCATTGTAGAGAGTGTAAAAAGAGAAGAGTATAGCCCCATGGAATAAACTTGCCTGAGATGGGTAGGAAATAGAGCAAGGCAAGAGAATTAAGTGGGAAAAGGATAGAGGTCCCCTAGTAAGACTGTGGATCTGAGATGGCTGTCTATTTTGCATGACGACACAATGTGTTATAGTTTCAGAATACTTCCATTGATGTCATTCTCTATTTTTTCCATATTTTGATCAAGTTGACAGCTATTCTAGCCTTTGTGGTTTCAGGAATGTGATTAAAGAAAAGATGTCCAACAGTGATTACTGTTTCATCTTCTGATCCATCAAAAACACAATTTTCAGCCTTAATGGATGTGTTTCAGCCTCAATCAGGTTGTTGTGACTATTACTTAGACTTTATTAGATTCAGGTAACAGAAACCAGTTCAAGTAATGAAGCAAAGGTGGGAATGGGATGTATGGCTATAGCTATACCTTGAAGAACCATTTGTCAGGAATGTGGTCTGGCCTCAGAGAGGGCCCCAAGCCTGGAACAGAGAGCTACAGGAAGCTGGGAAACGTTCTCTCCATTTCTTATCTCCATCTCTGTGCGACTCTATTCTACTTCTATTTTTCCCTGTACTGTCCTTCTGTATCCAGTGCCTGAGTTTACACACATCTTCCAATCAAGAGAAAAACTCAGATGAATTCTCAGATCTTTTAGTCAGCTAATAAATTCTAACCCCAAACAGAATCCAGTTATGGTTTTCAGGTTCCTGCACAACTGAATGGGTACATATTTTAGAGGAGGAAGAATTCTCAGAGGCTGCACTCACTATAAAATGTTTCCTCTATATCACACACATACCACACATACACAGACACATTCATGTAAAACATGAATAAATCCAGAAGTTAGAAAGACTAAGAAGAGTGAAATGCAGCCAGCAAATAAAAATAGCTAATGCTTAACAAATGCATATTACCTGCCTTTAGCACTATTTAAGCACTATACACTAACTTATTTATCCTCACGACAACATTTGAAGGTCCTCACTCTTAGGAAAAAAGGAGGCAAGCTAGAATCAAGTCCAAAGCATCCAAAATCACACAGTAAGTGTCTGGAACATTTCAGATGTTTTTAAATAAAATAAAAATTATTCATATTCTCCAGCCACCAAATGTTTTATTTTTAGTCTGTTCATAATTATTGAATTTGCTTACTGGGAAAAAGTGCAGGAAACCTCCATTGGTAAAAGGATTGATAGTGGGAAGGATTGATGATAGTACTACTGGTTCTTTGCGATACTCATGGTCACAGGGTGTGCTGATATTCACCTGGAGAATACATTATCCAGCTGTGGGAAGATGTTAAGAGTGGAAGTGTAGTTTGCCAAGTTCTCTTACCACTGGAAAATCCTGCAAATAGTAAAACAGTTCAACTCAAATTATAGACCTGATTTCCACAATCCTACCCCAAGCCTATAGCTAGTAAAAATGATTCTACTTCTAATTAACAGTTCCATGTTCCTTTTAGTTTCTTGGTTTCAGAAGTTTTTTTAGTAGGGGTGAAGTGGGGGTGAGCAGTGGATAGGACGACAGGGAGATCTGGATTAACTGCAAATTTTAATTGGAAATTTTTAACACTTCCTCAGAAATTGTTTATATCAAACACATAAGACATGAAGTTATAGAATGTTTGAAAATAGTAATTATATTTGTACAATTAATTACATGTAAATTATATGTTGATGTATAAAATTGTATATACATATGTGTGTATTTAATACCAATAAGCAAATATTATTTTGAGCTTCCATGTACCACCCACAGAAATTTAGTTTCTGTTGGAATTCAATGAAAACCACCTAAAGGTCAAGGAATCAGTATCTTGGAGATGATAATGATAATATAGTAAAATTAGAAATTAAAAAGAAAAGTATAGCTTTAAAAAGTCTATAAATCTGTACTCTTAGGTAAAAAATTTCTAGAATGCTTAGAACTACATGATAATGAAGAGCACAGACAAGCCAGCAATTTTCCGTGACAGTTAAAGCATTTAGCAGGGAAATTTGGAAGGCAAGGAGCATGGAGATGCAGATGGAGGGGGAAAATAACAATAATAACAACAGCATAACAGCAACAAAACCAGGACAGGTATTGCACATGTTGATCAAGATGATGGGTCATGAACTGAGAAACTGCTTAATAGTATTTTTTTAAAGGTAATAGTTTTGAAAAAATTAACTGCAGTAATGCAATAAGAATGTGTTCCATTCAAATCAGTTTTTAGAATGATTGTTGCTGCTCTTTAGTCCATAAATTGTGTCCAGTTCTTTGAGATCCCAAGGATTGCAGCCCCTCAAGCTCCTCTGTCCATGGGATTTCCGAGGCAAGAATACTGGAATGGGTTGCCATTTCCTTGTCCAGTGGTAGAGAGTTGTTTTAGGAAATTCAATTGATACTGAGGATCTGTGATAGAAATGTTTGTACCAATGAAATATCAATGCATGTTATAAAGTACCACCAATTTTTTAGCTATTTATGCATCTGTCATTCATAAAAGACAAAGTAAAACATAAAGAAGAATAAAGATGGTTAGTTTGCCATATTAGCAAGAGAAGTCCATTTCATTTGTGGATTGCTGAAATCTTCTGCTTCATTATCCAGGGAATTCAATCCTGTTTTCTAGGTTTCAGAGAAAAACGAAGCATAGAATAAACTTCCTCACTTCTCAGCTTGGGTGGTCAAATTTTTGACCTAATCATCTGAAGTTTCCAGGTAGTATAATTTTCAAATACTAATATCACATGAATCATAAGATAGTCTCCACAATTTAACTCCATACTAAATGAAGCAACAAAAAGAAGCCTTGAGCCGGGCTTATTAACCTTTCAGCTATATAATAAGATAAATATGGTAAAGGGAGATCATTCCAGAGACTTTCATTTGAGTTTCAATATGAATATGAATTTTAAATTACTTCTTATCTTATAAAATCTTTTTCCTTCATTGAGCAAATATGAGTTTTATCTGCATCATACCAACGCAAAGGTAATTCATACTCTTAAACTAGAAATTTACCATTGCAACCCTGGGTTATTTTATACACCATTTCCTATCTTAGATGGATTTTCCAGGTTATAAATAACAGAATGAGTTGTGGTGTTTTATAACATGCATTAAAATTTCTCTCACTGGTGACATATGTTTCTATCACAGTTTCTCAATATTCCAATTTGCTGTTAAATTATTTCCATCCCTTTGTTAGAAACTAGTCTTTGTATAGATGTACAATATTGTGTAGTTTAATGGAATAATTTAATTTATTCAACATATAAAAGCAACTACTGTGTGCCATAGTTGACTGTTGTGTACTGTTTTTCTCAAGTAATTAACAGTGAAAAAGAGACCCATAAACAAATTTAAGACAGTGTTATAAAGGCTTGATAGAGGCATGCATGGGGGCTTATGGGAGTCTTTAAGAGTAAAACCAAATCCCACCTAAAGAGAATAGAGATGAGATCCTGGAGGGGTGATGAATAAACCTGGCATTAAAGGTTAACCAGGCAAAGAGGGAATGGGAGGGTTGAGATTGTAGAAAGAATTCTAGCTGGTGGGAGCAATGTGTGTAATGCCATGGAGGAAAAAACTGTACTGAGTGCATGGGGATCATGATAGACTCCAAGCTTGTGTTTCTCACCACAGGACAGGCCAGTAAATCAAGACAATCTGTTGGGGAAAGGAATAGCGACTTTATCTGGAAAGCAGACAGACCAGGAAGGTGGCAGGTGAGTGTTCCAAGAATCATCTTTACCTAAGTTAGAATTCAGGCTTATTTTATACAAAAAGGGGAGGGAGTGTGGCTGGTTGTTGCAAACTCCTTATTTTGGGAATCCTTTTTTCTTGCAGCTGTCCACACGGGTCAGGTCAAGGGGTTTCTATGTTATTCTCTGTCTGCAACTTTTTATCTCTATACCAATGGAAAAGTGTTATACCTTTAAAGATCAGAGCCTTGAGAATGGGGCCATTCTGTGCATTTCAGGCTTTAGGTAACATTCTTTTACAAAAGGAGCTGGCCCAGCATGACTCAGCACAGGCAACAGAACGCAAGGGTTAGAGTTAGGAATAAGGAAGAGATCCAATATGGAATCAAGTTTGTTCTTCTCTACTACAGGACCTCAAGTGGTGTTTGTGGGAGGTATAGAGGCATAAAGCTGGAGAAGTAAGCAAAGGTCGTATGGGACGACCTACAACATTGGTGAACAATCTTTATACGATTCCTTGGGGGAAGTTTCACAAAACCCCATAGTGGGTAGAGACTAGATTCTAGCATGTAAGAAGAATCACAACAAATCGGTCCTGACAGTTTATTATACAAGACATGCCAAGAACTAAACCAGAACTGTGGACATTGAGACTGAGATAAAGGGATGTATTGATTTCCTATTGCTGTAATAAAGCGGTGCTAAGAAATTACTACATAGTTAAATGGGGGCTTCCCAGGTGGCGTTAGTGGTAAAGAACCCACCCACCAATGCAGGGGACATAAGAGATGCAAGTTCAATCCCCGGGTCAGGAAGATCTGCTGGAGGAGGGCATGGCAACCCACTCCAGTATTCTTGCCTAGAGAATCCCATGGACAGGGGAGCCTGGTGAGCTACACAGAGAGTCAGATGTGACTGAAGCAACTTAGCACCCATGCTCATATTTAAATGGCTTAAAACAATACAAATGTATTACCTTACTCCTTCGGAGGTCAGAAGTCTGAAATAGGTCTTATGTGGCTAAAATCAAGGTATCAGCAACACTGTGTTCCTTCTGGTTGCTTTAGGGGGGAATCTGCTTCTTTGCCTTTTCCAGATTTCCTGCATTCCTTGGTTCATTTCCTCTCCCGTGTGTCACTCTGACTTCTGTTTTTGTCATCACATCTCTGACTCTGACCCTCCTGTCTCCCTCTTATAATGACTCACATTGGGATTGACTCACACAGATAATACTATCTTATATTATTATCCTCGTCTCACAAATCCTTACCTGAATCCCCTTTCCAAAGTTCCTTTTACCATGTATGAATAGGTATGAGGGGTAAAGATGGAAACATTTTTGATGGATCATTATTCTGTCTACCACAAGGGACAAGTTGAAAAAATATTTAGGAGGACTTAGTAATTTATGCGGAGAAGGCAATGGCACCCCACTTCAGTACTCTTGCCTGGAGAATCCCATGGACGGAGGAGCCTGGTTGACTGCAGTCAATGGGGTCGTGAAGAGTCGGACATGACCGAGCGACCTCACTTTCACTTTTCACTTTTATGCATTGAAGAAGGAAATGGCAACCCACTTCAGTGTTCTTGCCTGGAGAATCCCAGGGATGGGGTCGCACAGAATCGGACATGACCGAAGTGACTTAGCAGTAGCAGTAATTTATGAAGATGGTGTGGAACAAGTGAAAGAGAAAGTAAAACACTCCTAGCTGTTTAACTTAGCTGACTTTAAGAGGTGCCATCAACTGGGATGGCATATACTGGAGGAAGAATTGTTCAGGTTATGCGAATTGTCATTCACATGTGCGGTGCAAAGCAGGTAGAGGTGGAGGTACCTGTGGAACTTCAAGTCAATAGGAGATATCTAGTGATCTAGCAGGCATGTTGCTATCGGAACCTGAAACCTGGATGAAAATTGTGTTGGAAGTCTAGATTTGGATGTTTTCAGCCTTTAGACAGCAGAGTGGAGGCCATGTTGGACGAAAACACATTGGAAGAAATTGAGGGTGGGAAGAACAACAGGAAGCCGACTTTAGGGATGTTTGGAAGAGAAGCCCTCAACTCTGACTGAAAAGGTTTTGTTAGAAAATTGCTGAAGAGAATGTCTCAGGAGCCAGGGCAACAGAGGAATAGTTTTTACACTGTACTCCTCAAAGTCCCACTAGGGGTTACCCTATTTCACAATAGGGTGAGGAGTGAATAAGTGGGACCCCACACCTGTCACCAAAATAAAAATGACTGTGCTTTTATTTGAGTCATAGGTTCACATTTTTCCCATAGGGTTTTATTTAAACGAGGGTGTTTGTTATAAAATTGTATTAAAATACGAAAGTCTCCAGAGTAGAGAATTTGGGGTAGAGTGAATGATGAATACCACATAGTTGTTTGGCTAGAGCATAGGGTGAATGCAGCCAAAATGATGCAGCTGCAATTGCTTTTGTCAATCTGTGTAATTAACGATTCGTGTTGTTAGTTCCCTATAGTCTCATAGCGTCTTATGCAAAGCTTGATTGTGGCTCTTTTCATATTCCATTTTCATTTTTGTTTTACTTCTCTGTATCCTCCTCTAGATTATGAACACACTTCAAAATCTCCCCAGTGGCTTTCATCTTTGTATTGCAAGAATAAAAAGATGAAGAAAAAAAGCGTTCCCTAGACTTTATCCTGGGGAGAAATTTTGCCTGTCTTCAGGTAAAGAGACAGACCTCAAAAGCATGCTTAAACAAAATACCATGCCTGCTAAACTGCTTTGTGGGAGAAAGAGAGATAGATTGTTTTGTTCCTGAGGAGAAAGGAGAATAAAAGGAAGAATGAACAAAGAATAAAAAGAAAAAGGAAGCAACAAAGAGAATGCAGGAGATCTTAAGATACAATTCTGGCCCATAAATTGTCAATAACATTTCTATACTTGTAAATCCTTTCCTTTAAATCAATAACTAATAAAGATTATGAATTTTGGGCTGAGCTGGTATGGAGCAAAACAGAGATAGTGTGTGTAGAGGAAGTATTTGGCAGAAGTGCCATGGAAATGTAATATCTTGGAATTTGTAGAGATCAAAAAGAGGCTTTGAACTTTAACAACAACAAAAAAAAGTATATTTGAATTAGGATATTTTAGACCAGGGGTGCCCAATAGAAATATAATGTGAATTGCAAAAGACAAGCCCACATAGGTAATTTAAAATGTTCCTATAGTCACATTAAAAAAAATAAAAATAAATAGTGGAATTTGTTTTAACAATTTATTTAACAAAATATATCCACAATATTTTCACTTAAACATGTAATTAATGTAAAAGTATTAATGAAATATGTCACATTCCTTTTTTAAGTGCTAATTCTTTAAAAGCTGGTGTGCATTTTGTACTCACAGTACATTTCAATTTGAACTAGTCACATTCAAGGACTCAACATGTGACTAGTGGCTTCTATATTAGACATCAAAACTCTAGATTTCCATACTATAGGTAACCTGCAGCTGATAGTAAGAGTTCATTTTCAGTGCCCCCCTAATATTTTTTGGACTTGAACCAAATGTAGAACTACATCTTTGATGATGCTAGACCAGTAATACATTCTCACCATAGCTGCCTAACTGTTGGGTGCACAGTAAGTTAAGATTCAGCAGAGCATCAGTGAACACAGTTTCTTGGGTAGGAAGCGAATGTGTAAGCATCAGGTCTTCGATTCATTCTCTTCCTTTACTTGGAAAATGCCTCCAAGAAAGAACAAAGGTGACCCAGCAGTCTTCTTATAAACATCCTAATTACAGAACTGCTGGGAAATGCACTAATGGTGTATAGTATTTCGGGAGTCTTCTATCTATGAAATGCTGTGAGCAGATGCACCTGGTCTGTCCATGATTGCTTATGGGAGCCTGTGAATTTGGGGGAATGAGATCTGTGGATGTGTGGGCCTCACCTTTCAGGAAATGTTATGGTATTTGGTATAAAATGAAGTTATTTCACAATTAAAATAGATCCCTTCTGTGTAGGTAGTATAGGGACACATACTTTAGTGATCTCATGTTAATCAGGGCTGGAAGCTATTCTGATGTGGCAAGAAAACACCAGGGATGCTATAGGAGGGCTTCTAGACCTCTTTGTTTTGCTTGTTTCATACACTGACTTAAAACTCAAAAGACTCAGATGGTAAAATGTCTGCCTTCAATGTTGGAGACTGGCTTCAGTCCCTCGGTTGGGAAAATCCCCTGGAGAAGGAAACAGCAGCCCACTCCCGTATTCTTGCCCAGAGAATTCCATGGACAGAGGAGACTGGCAGGGTCACAAAGAGTCAGACAGGATTGAGTGATTAACATTTTCACTTTCAAAGTTTGAAACTCTGATTCAGGTGAGTCTAATTCATCAAATCAGTCCTTGGTCCCCCCCCCCCATTAAGAGATTAAAATATTTAATGTGAATAAAATGAGGTCTATAAAGACACACTTACTGACTTGGTTGCTAATATAACCCTGATTATTAAGCAAGTACTTGAAAGCTTGGCAGAAGTTACTTGCTCTAGAGTGGTGCTGTTCCATATAGTAGCCTCTAGTCACATGTGGTTATTTAAACATTAGTTAATGAAAATTAAATAAAACTTCAGGTCCTTACTTGTCCTAGCTACACTTAAGATGTTCAGTAGTCACATATGGATATTCCATGGACAAGATGAATATTGAACATTTCCTTCATTGGAATGAGTTATATTCAACAACCTTGCTCTTTAAATTAGAGATTTTACTGGAACATACAACTTAACAGACTCTCTAGAGAGAGGCTTGTGTTTGACTTAGAACATTTCAATAAAATAAGACAGAAATATCAGGCATGCATCTGGGGAAAGAATTTGCTTAGATCTTTTATTTATTTTTTCCTGCAAAAAGCTTTATTGTTTCCATTTGGTCCAAGGCTTGGGAGAGAATTTCAGGGTGGTTAAAAATCCAACTAGTGATTGCAGAGAGGGCCTTCAGATAAAAGCCCTGACAACAAAAGGGCCCCGCCAAAGGCTGGTGGGCTTCGGAAGCTGCTAGTCCTTCTTACAGGTGAGAGTTTCCACGAGATCCTCGCCCAGCCCAGCCTGAGACCCAGCCAGCCTGCAGAGATTGGTTAGCTGGGCGCCATCTTCTTGATAAGTTTCATCTGCTCCTCTAGGGCGTGGCTCTCCCGGCGGTCACAGAGGTAGGGGTCTGCAAGGGCAGAACCTGGGACGTGTGATCCACAAGGGTGTTTCAGGTTGTTTTCTGAGCACGGGACTTCCACGGTGTGCTTGCTGGGTTTCACCCCACTCATCTTGAGAAAGCTTCAGCAAAATCTGGAAGGGGAGGGAGCAGCTACAGCACTGATTTGCACTTGAAGAGAAACGTGACTCCCTCTTGCTGCTCCTCCGCTGTTTTGTGAGAAAAACAAAAAAGTGGTCCAAGCCCTCCGGAGCCAAGCTGTGGAGGTCGAAAAAGAAGCTCAGAGAAAGGTAAGTGTAGGAGGCACGCATAAGCGCGTTGACCAGGCTGACGACAGCCTCCACCTCATTGGAATAAGTCTGAGGAATCCAAGAGCTCATGATTGATAGGTAATAAGGAATTTTAAGCTTAAAAAAAAAAAAAAAAAAAAAAAGAGAGAGAAGAAAAAAAAGAAATTGGTCAGTCGAGGTGGCGGATAACAGCTGAGTGGCTGATTCCAAAGGTTCCAAATGGAGAAAAGGTTGGAGGGTGGTCAGAGAATGAAACAAGGGGTGTCCCTGGATCTGTTCTGTCCAGACACTGTTGAAGCAAGATCTGCCTGAACGCCGAGCACACTGCCCTTTAGGTCTTGAGAGAGGGAGAAGAGTGGAGGAGGAGAAGAGAGTTTTAGTGGAGAGACACAGGGAACTAGAGAGCTGGGAGAAGGCTGTACATTCTGCCATGTTAATTTCATACTCCGAGTACAACATTTTTTAAAATATTTATTTGGCTGGTCTTAGTTGTGGTTTGAGGGATCTTTATTTGTGGCATGCAAACTCTTAGTTGCTGCACTTGGGATCCCCTGACCAGAGGTTGAACCCAGGCCCCCTGGATTGGAAGTGTGGCCACTCAGCCCCAGGCCCACCAGGGAAGCCCCAGGAGTCCAGGAGTACATTGTTTAGCAGCGTCATTAAACTTGAGAAATAGCCAGGTGTGCATGTGTGGGAATGCCTGCTCAGTTGCTTCCGTCGTATCTGCCTCTTTGGGACCGCTTGGACTGTCTACCCCACCAGGCTCATTTGTCTATGGGATTTTTCAGGCAGTAGTGCTGGAGAGGGCTGCTGTTTACTCCTCCAGATGGTCTTCCCAACCCAGGGATTGAACTTGTGTCTCCTGTGGCTACTGCGTTGGCAGGCGATTCTTTACCACTGAGCCACCACTGCGTGTGTGTACCTTCCATTAGAAGCTCTAAGTTTCACAAATGGATGGGTGTGCAACCAGATGACTTCAAGATAAAATAGGGCTCTGGAAACATCAGTTGTGAGAAAGGCTTGACTTTCCCAATATTTTATTTATTTTAATTTTATCTTAATTTTAATTGAAGGCTAATTACTTTACAATATTGTGGTGGTTCTACCATACATTCACATAAATCAGCCATGGGTGTTTAAAATTCACAATTCAGGTCATATATCTAGGTCTCAAAGAGAGATGGGGAAGGTACACTTAATATTTTGATTATATTAGTATTGACCTGATATCTGACATTAAATACCTTCTCAATAAAATGGTTGAATGAATGCATTAATATCCAGAACTAACTGACTTTCTGGAAGCAAAGTTTGTTTCTAGACAATTTTAAGTATTTGGAAAGTCAATACAGTATAATCTTTGACTTGCTTTTTTTGGAAAGGAATTTCTTTGGAGTATAGTTTGTTACAATGACATGTTAGTTTCTACTGTACAACAAAGTCAGTCAGCTATACATGTACATATATCCTCTCTCTTTTGAATTTCCTTCCTGCTTAGGTTACCACAAAGCATAGAATAGAGTTCCCTGTGTTATATAGTAGGTTCTCATTAGTTATCTATTTTATACACAGTATCAATAGTTTATATGTGTCAATCCCAATCTCTCAGTTTATCCCCACTTCTCCAACTCCCCTCCCCCCTTTTCCCGCTCGGGGTCCATAGGATTGTTCTTTACGTCTGTGACTTGCTTTGATTTTATAGGGATGATGTAAATCTGGATCAGTGGCAGTTCAGAGAGACACTCTTAGAAGCTAAAAGTAGACTGACTTGTACTGGAGACCTATTAGCTTTTGAAAGTCTGTAGTGTTTCTTCGTGTAGATTTACTGCTACACTCAAAACTCTGAAGCAACTTAGCATATACTAATCTGCAGCACATCTCTGGTGGTGGTGGTGGTCGCTCAGTCATGTCCTACTCTTTACAATCCTATGGGCTGTAACCCGCCAGGCTCTTCTGTCCCTGGGATTCTCCAGGCAAGAATACTGGAGTGGTTTGCTATTTTCTTCTCCAGGGGATCTTCCCAACTCAGGGATTGAACCTGGGTGTCCTGCATTGCAGGCAGATACTTCATCATCTGAGCCACCAGAGAAGACTGTCTCTACTACAGTAAAAGTCTTGTAAATTTAAAAGGATATTGCAGACACCATCAATTTGAAAAAATGCAAAAAGTAGATGATATGAAGATATTAACCATTTTGGCTCATTCTAATAAAGACAATGCTAGAAGTGCATCTCAATTTTGATCCCAAGAAACCAGTCATGAGATCTGATTCTAGTGCCAAAATTGCCCTGCCTGAAAACTGGTTTAGATTCAGCATTGCTGAGCTGTGTAAAAGAGACTTCATTAAGTTGGCTTTCATTCTATTTATGCCTTTGTCATTTCTTTCACTGTTTAAGTGAAAATAATACATAAGAAATCACTGCTGACAGGCCTAGAATTTGCACTCAATTATTTATTGTGATGCTCCTCTCTCCACCCACCATTAGACTCTAACAAGTCAAGTATCAGTTAAAGGAATTTTTAAGACCCTGTAATTCACAGCATGGTAACTGTTTTGACTATATTTAAAGACCAGCACTTACTCCAAATGAGTTAAAGCATATTATTGTGTAAGCATTTATTTTCTCTACTTTACTGCCTTAGTAAAACATTTTGCTATTTGTCCACTTCTTTTCTGTCCTCTTGTAAGTTTAAATCACAGGACATAACTATTAATAGCTAATGAATAGGATTAGATACTATACCAACCAGGTTTATAAGTGTAGGAAATTACCACCAATCTGACAAATGGATAATTGTGTATATACACATTAGACACCAGGTCTCACGTTTTCGCACATGCCCATAATTATTTGAGAATTTTGCCCTTCAACTCAGCCCCTCAACCTAGATTTCCCCTTCTTAGAGAATGGTATCACCTTGTTGCTCAAGTCAGAATTTTGGCTATCATTCTCAACTATCACCCTACTGTATCTTATCAATACATTACATTTGGTGAATTTAGAATCTAATTGTATAGCATACATGATAATTTGAGTGAAGCTTAGTTCTTTTCCTTCTCTCCCTTCTGGGTTATTTAAATTGTCTGCATGAATGTTTATCATCTATGGATGATTAATTGTAAAGACTTTAGTTTTTCTTTCATTCACATACTTATCTGTTTCACATCTGAATCAGTCATGAACTTGATTTTGTAACATCTTACTGCGTTTAATAGCTTTTAATTATTGAATAAGAACCGAAATAGAAATTTTGATATATTAAAGTATTGGCTTTTGCTATTTTTCTTAAATTGTCTTCTAAGGAACTTTAATGAGAACCTGACCATCTATATCAAAAGTAGAATATAATAAAATTGGAATTAGCCTTCCTACAAGTAAATATAAAAGTTTATGCTGTTACATCACCCTTACATAAAACATCCCACCATCCTGTTAGTTATCTCCATAAGAGTCAGAGAAAAGCATGTTCATAGCACTATTCAGTTAATTGGCTAGTTATAATGACTGTATGTATTAGCTCTGTGTAATTTACTGGAATAAGTATCAAGGGAAATTAAGAGAAAATAATAAACAAAATGAACATATAAGGAGCTATAATCTAATACAAGAGACAGTACAAAAAAGATTTTAAATAAGTAAAATTCATAGTCAACTAAGGTTATAAAATTGTATATTCAAAACTTGGGCATCAAGATAATGACATTTTTATAGTATTGAAATGGCATATAATAGGAGATAATGTCAGTGGTACAATAAGTAAATAAGTGAGATAGATAAACATTAAAAATGTTGCTTTCCCCAAATGTTCAAAACATGAAAAGTATTCAGGGTATTACATTGAGTAAAATCAACATATGACTCAAAATCAAATACATAGTGAAAAAAATTGAGTCTATGCAGCTTCCAGAAATTTCCCTTTTGCTCTTATATTAAAAAACAAATCTCTTTTGCAGTTCAGTTCTCACAGCTGTGTTTGCTCTCCTCCTTGTTGGTGTCATCTGTTACATCTCTCATCTCTGAGATGAAATTACGTCTCTCATTTTTGAGGTGAAATCTTTGGTACTCGGCGTATATCCATCATAATAGGTTATTATGCATAAAACAACACATAAATCCTATTAACTTATAACTGGCATGTTTATTTTTCTCATGTTATATCCTACACTGGTTAGTTCTCTGTTCCTTTTAATTCCCTTAGAACGTAGGGTGATGGAACCATAGCTATCTGGAATGAGCAAAGAGGCATGGCAAAACACATAGGCTCTGAAACCTCTGCACCTCATTAACTCACAGCACTTGCCACACATTTGTTTGGCCAGAGGAAGTTCAGGTTCAGCAGAGGGGGGAAGGGGAAGCATCCCCCCAAGAGGGACACTGAAAGAAGGGAAGGAGTAACGTTGGATCTCACAGCAAGTGACCCTCAGCTGTCATCCCCTCCACTGTCTCACACTAAATAACTTTGCCACTTTGTTCTGGTGGTGGTGGTGAAGTCACTGAGGCATGTCCAGCACGTTTGCTATTCCATGGATTGTAGCCCAGGCAGGCTTCTCTGTCCCTGGAATTGTCCAGGTAAGAATCCTGGAGTGGGTTGCCTTTCCCTTCTCGAGGGGATCTTCCCAACCCAGGGATCGAACCTGCCTCTCCTGCATTGGCAGATGGATTCTTTACTGATGAGCCACATGGGAAGTCCACTATTTCATGTTAATTAATTGCCGCTGCTCCCTGTTAATTACCCATACACATGTCATATTTTGTATTTTGGTTTTGGACTCTCAAAGGAGTTCAAATATTGTTTCCTCACACAACATTCTGACTCCTTATTCAAGAAGAGGTAGGAATATTCTACTCAGTGGGCCTTTAGGAGAGGATTTGCTCAAAGTCAGAGACATTATCTTCCAGTTGAAAATGGATAGGGGCTTTCTGTGTACTGAGATGGAGTGGGCTGGCGATGTCAGTAGCCTGGAGCATCCTCTTTCTCATGGTTGTTAGACCATATATGTTTACTCTCCCTTTTGAATTATTTTTGCTATAATCAGGTAAGATGAGTGAATGGAATGGGGATGGAACTAGTTAGCTTTTAGTAAAAAATGAGGCAACTATTATCTGTGAATATCCTAAACATTTTTCTTTCTGCTTCTTTCTGCAATGGTGGCCTTTCCTTCCATTGAATATTTGAAACATGTGACCACTGTTTGGGATTTGGCTTCGAAACAGAAAGAAACTTCCAGTTCAGCACTTTAGCTCCAGAACTTTTCAACTTAAGATCAGAGTAGTTTCTCTCTAAAATGTAGCAATTTTCCTCTGATTTGTGGTATTAAGTGAATCTTTATATCTTTAATTTTTTCTTAGTTTTCTATATTTTCCAAACATTTATTTTACAATAAGCACTTATTGCTTTTACATTTAGGAAAAAATGCAATAAACTTATTTTCCAAAACAATTTAATTAAAGAGTACACAGGAGACAGGGATCAAGACCATCCCCAAGGAAAAAAAATGCAAAAAAGCAAAATGGCTGTCTGAGGAGGCCTTACAAATAGCTATGAAAAGAACAGAAGCTAAAGGCAAAGAAGAAAAGAAAAGATATACCCATTTGAATGCAGAGTTCCAAAGAATAGCAAGGAGAGATAAGAAAGCCTTCCTCAGTGATCAGTGCAAAGAAATAGAGGAAAACAACAGAATGGGAAAGACTAGAGATCTCTTCAAGAAAATTAGAGATACCAAGGGACATTTCATGCAAAAATGGGTTCGATAAAGGACAGAAATGGTATGGACCTAACAGAAGCAGAAGATATTAAGAAGAGGTGGCGAGAATACACAGAAGAACTATAAAAAAAGATCTTCACGACCCAGATAATCACAATGGTGTGATCACTCACCTAGAGCCAGACATCCTAGAGTGCAAAGTCAAGTGGGCATAGGAAGCATCACTACGAACAAAGCTAGTTGAGCTATTTCAAATCCTAAAAGATGATGCTGTGGAAGTGCTACACTCAATATGCCAGCAGATTTGGAAAACTCAGCAGTGGCCATGGGACTGGAAAAGGTCCATTTTCACTCCAATCCCAAAGAAAAGCAATGTCAAAGAATGCTCAAACTACTACATAATTGCACTCATCTCACATGCTAGCAAAGTAATGCTCAAAATTCTCCAAGCCAGGCTTCAGCAATATGTGAACCATGAACTTACAGATGTTCAAGCTGGATTTAGAAAAGGCAGAGGAACCAGAGATCAAATTGTCATCATCCGCTGGGTCATCAAAAAAGCAAGAGAGTTCCAAAAAACATCTATTTCTGCTTTATTGACTATGCCAAAGCCTTTGACTGTGTGGATCACAAGAAACTGTGGAAGATTCTGAAAGAGATGGAAATACCAGACCATCTGACCTGCCTCTTGAGAAATCTGTATGCAGGTCAGGAAGAAAAAGTTATTGCTGGACATGGAACAGACTGGTTCCAAGTAGGAAAAGGAGTACGTCAAGGCTGTATATTGTCACCCTGCCTATTTAACTTATATGCCGAGTACATCATGAGAAACACTGGGCTGGATGAAGCACAGACTGGAATCAAGATTGCTGGGAGAAATATCAATAACCTCAGATATGCAGATGACACCACCCTTATGGCAGAAAGTGAAGAAGAACTAAAGACCCTCTTGACGAAAGTGAGAGGAGAGTGAAAAAGTTGGCTTAAAGCTCAACATTCAGAAAACGAAGATCATGGCATCTGGTCCCATCACTTCATGCCAAAAAGATGGGGAAACAGTGGAAACAATGACAGACTTTCTTTCTTTAGGCTCCAAAATCACTACAGATGGTGACTGCAGCCATGAAATTAAAAGATGCTTGCTCCTTGGAAGAAAAGTTATGACCAACCTAGACAGCATATTAAAAAGCAGAGACATTACTTTGCCAACAAAGGCCATCTAGTCAAGGCTGTGGTTTTTCCAGTAGTCATGTATGGATGTGAGAGTTGGATGATAAAGTAAGCTGAGCACTGAAGAATTGATGTTTTTGAACTGTGGTGTTGGTGTTTTGAGAGTCCTTTGGACTGCAAGGAGATCCAACCAGTCTATCCTAAAGGAAATCAGTTCTGAATATTCATTGGAAGGCCTGACGTTAAAGCTGAAACTCCAATTCTTTGGTCACCTGATGCGAAGAACTGACTCATTTGAAAAGACCCTGATGCTGGGAAAGATTGAAGGTGGGAGGAGAAGGGGATGACAGAGGTTGAGATGGTTGGGTGGCATCACCGACTCAATGGATATGAGTTTGAGTAAGTTCTGGGAATTGGTGATGGACAGGGAGGCCTGGCATGCCGCAGTCCATGGTGTCACAAAGAGTCGGACACTACTAAGCAACTGAACTGAACTAGGTGGCACAGTAGTGAAAAATCTGCCCACCCATGCAGGAGATTCAGGTTCAATCCCTGGATCCAGAAGATCCCTGGGAATAGGAAATAACAACCTACTCCAGTGTTCTTGCCTGGAGAATCCCATGAACAGAGGAGCCTGATGGGCATAGTCCAAGGGGTCTCAAAGAGTTGGACAGAACTCAACTATTAAGCACATGTGTGTGTGTCTGCACACACACAAAGACACACACACAGGAGAGACTGCAGGGATGTCGGTGGTAATTGCATGTCACTTAATAATATTTATAATATCTTGTTCATTTTTTATATGAATTACATTTCCCAATGCTAATAAAATGTGTGTGACCCTTATGGTATTATTACTTTTAGAAACACATATCCAAATCTACTTTAGAGAAATCAGCATTCGTGTGTGTGTGTGTGTGCATGCGCACAAACCTTTGGGCAATGATGAACAGAGAAGGCATCCCATGGTTGGGGAAAAAGACACTGCAGAAATTTCTAAGGCTTTAGACTCATGTGCTAAGTTGCTTCAGTTTTCTCCGACTCTTTATGACCCTATGGACTATAGCCGGCCAGGCTCCTCTGTCCGTGGGGATTCTCCAGGCAAGAATACTGGAGTGGGTTTCCATGCTCTTCTCCAGGGGATCTTCCCATATTCCATATATCAGTTCAGTTGCTCAGTTGTGTCCAACTTTCTATGACCCCATGGACTGCTGTATGCAACACTTCCTTGTCCATCCCCAACGCCCAGAGCTGGCTCAAACTCATGTGTATCGAGTTGGTGATGCCATCCACCATCTCATCCTCCGTCGTCCCCTTCTCCTCCTGCCTTCAGTCTTTCCCAGCCTCAGGGTCTTTTGCAGTGTGTCAGGTGTTTGCATCAGGTGCCAAATATTGGAACTTCAGCATCAGTCGTTCCAATGAATATTCAAGACTGATCTCCTTTAGGATCAACTGGTATAATCTCCTTGCTGTCCAAGGGACTCTCAAGAGTCTTCTCCAACACCACAGTTGAAAAGCATCAATTCTTCCACGCTCAGCTTTCTTTATGGTCCACCCCTCCCATCCATACATGACTACTGGAAATTCCTTAGCTTTGACTATAAGGACCTTTGTCAGTGCAATAATATCTCTGCTTTTTAATATGCTATCTAGGTTGGTCATAGCTTTTGTTCCAAGGGGCAAGTGTCTTTTAATTTCATGGCTGCAGTCACCATCTGCAGTGATTTTGGAGCCCCCCAAAATAAGGCCTGTCACTGTTTGCATTGATTCCCCATCTATTTGCCATGAAGTGATGGGACTGGTTGCCATGAGCTTAGTTTATTTATTTATTTATTTATTTATTATTAGTTGGAGGCTAATTACTTCACAACATTTCAGCGGGTTTTGTCATACACTGATATGAATCAGTCATAGAGTTACACGTATTCCCCATCCTGATCCCCGCTCCCACCTCCCTCTCCACCCAATTCCTCTGGGTCCTCCCAGTGCACCAGGCCCGAGCACTTGTCTCATGCATCCCACCTGGGCTGGTGATCTGTTTCACTATAGATAATATACATGCTGTTCTTGCGAAACATCCCACCCTCACCATCTCCCACAGAGTTCAAAAGTCTGTTCTGTACTTCTGTGTCTCTTTTTCTGTTTTGCATATAGGGTTATCATTACCATCTTTCTAAATTCCACATATATGCGTTAGTATACTGTAATATTCTTTATCTTTCTGGCTTACTTCACTCTGTATAATGGGCTCCAGTTTCATCCATCTCATTAGAACTGATTCAAATGAATTCTTTTTAATGGCTGAGTAATATTCCATGGTGTATATGTACCACAGCTTCCTTATCCATTCATCTGCTGATGGGCATCTAGGTTGCTTCCATGTCCTGGCTATTATAAACAGTGCTGCAATGAACATTGGGGTGTGCGTGTCTCTTTCAGATCTGGTTTCCTCAGTGTGTATGCCTAGAAGTGGGGTTGCTGGGTCATATGGCAGTTCTATTTCCAGTTTTTTAAGAAATCTCCACACTGTTTTCCATAGTGGCTGTACTAGTTTGCATTCCCACCAACAGTGTAAGAGGGTTCCCTTTTCTCCACACCCTCTCCAGCATTTATTGCTTGTAGACTTTTGGATAGCAGCCATCCTGACTGGCGTGTAATGGTACCTCATTGTGGTTTTGATTTGCATTTCTCTGATAATGAGTGATGTTGAACATCTTTTCATGTGTTTGTTAGCCATCTGTATGTCTTCTTTGGAGAAATGTCTGTTTAGTTCTTTGGCCCATTTTTTGATTGGGTCATTTATTTTTCTGGAATTGAGCTTCAGGAGTTGCTTGTATATTTTTGAGATTAATCCTTTGTCTGTTTCTTCATTTGCTATTTTTTTCTCCCAATCTGAGGACTGTCTTTTCACCTTACTTATAGTTTCCTTTGTAGTGCAAAAGCTTTTAAGTTTCATTAGGTCCCATTTGTTTAGTTTTTTTGAATGTTGAGTTTTAAGTCAGCTTTTTCGCTGTCCTCTTTCATTTTCATCAAGAGGTTCTTTAGTTCCCATTTGCTTTCTGCCATAAGGATGGTGTCACCTGTGTATCTGAGGTTATTGATATTTCTCCCAGCAATCTTGATTCCAGCTTGTGCTTCATCCAACCCAGTGTTTCTCATGATGTACTCTGCATGTAAGTTAAATAAGCAGGGTGACAATATCCAGCCTTGACGTACTCCTTTCCCAGTTTGGAAGCAGTCAGTTGTTCCATGTCAGATTCTGACTGTTGCTTCTTGACTTGCATACAGATTATTCAGGAAGCAGTGAGGTGGTCTTTTTTTCTTTTTTTAAAATTTGTTTGCTTTTACTTAAAAGATAATTACTTTACAGTACTGGTCTGATATCTGCCATACATCACCATGAATTAATTGCAGGTGTACAAATGTCCCTTCCCTTTGAACCTCCGTTCCACTTCCCACACTTTCCATCCCTCTAGGTTGCTACAGCACTCCAGCTTAAATTCCCTGAATCATACAGCAAATTTCTATTGGCTATCTGTTTTACATATGGTAGTGTAAGGTGGTCTGGTATTCCTCTGTCTTGAAGAACTTTCCACAGTTTGTTGTAATCCACACAGTCAAAGACTTTAACATAATCAGTGAAGCAGAAGTAGATGTTTTTCTGGAATTCACTTGATTTTTCTATGATCCAAGAGATGATGGAAATTTGATCTCTGGTTCTTCTGCCTTTTCTAAATCCAGCTTGAACATCTGGAAGTTCTAGTTCATGTAGTGTTGAAGCCTGGCTTGGAAAATTTTGAGCATTACTTTGCTAGCATGTGAGATGAGTGCAGTTATGTAGTAGTTTGAACATTCTTTGGCATTGCCTTTCTTGGGGCTTGGAGTGAAAATGAACCTTTTCCAGTCCTGTGGTCACTGCTGAGTTTTCCAAATTTGCTGACATATTGAGTGCAGCACTTTCACAGCATCATCTTTTAGGGTTTGAAATAGCTCAGCTGAAATTCCATCACCTCCACTAGCTTTATTTGTAGTGATGCTTCCTATGCCCATTTGACTTTGCACTCTAGGATGTCTGGCTCTAGGTGAGTGATCACACCATTG
This sequence comes from Muntiacus reevesi, assembly GCF_963930625.1. Taxonomy (NCBI): domain Eukaryota; kingdom Metazoa; phylum Chordata; class Mammalia; order Artiodactyla; family Cervidae; genus Muntiacus; species Muntiacus reevesi. The sequence goes on along the minus strand of NC_089261.1, from coordinate 51,507,385 downwards.
TGATTATCTGGGTCATTAAGATATTTTTTGTACTTCTGTGTATTCTTGCCACCTCTTCTTAATATCTTCTGCTTCTGTTAGCTCCATACCATTTCTGTCCTTTATTGAGCCCATCTTTGCATGAAATGTTCCCTTGGTATCTCTAATTTTCTTAAAGAGATCGCTAGTCTTACCCATATAATATATATTTCTTATATGGTAATTCATATAATTCCATATATAGAACTCCACATTTAGACCCATTATTCAATATAAAACTCTTCTGAGTTGTCCTGAACCAAAAAAGTCAACAATGTTTTAGGTGAAATTTCTCCATGTAAACCATATACGGACTGTAGCCTGTCCATGGGGTTTCCCAGGCAAGAATACTGGAGTGGATTGCCATTCCCTTTTCCAGGAGATCTTCCCAACCCAGAGATAGAACCCAGGCCTCCTGAATTGCAGGCAGATTCTTTACCATCTGAGTCACTAGGGAAGCCCTTCTCAATTTAAGAACATAAAAGCAGAGTACACCATATTATCTATCTTATTATTTACTTGCATTGTCTTAGTTGCTCAGTTGTTTCCAACTCTTTGACACCCCGTGGACTGTAACTGTTGGGTTCCTCTCTCCATGGGGGTTCTCCAGGCAAGTATACTGGAGTTGGTTGCCATGCCTTCCTCCAACAAATCTTCCCAACCCAGGGATTGAACCCAGGTCTCCCACATTGCAGATGAATTCTTTCCTGTCTGATCCATTAGGGAAGCCCAGTATTTCCTTCAGTTCAGTTCAGTTGCTCAGTCATGTCCAACGCTTTGTGACCCCATGAATCGCAGCACGCCAGGCCTTCCTGTCCATCACCAACTCCTGGAGTTTACTCAGACTCATGCCCATCGAGTCAGTGATGCCATCCAGCCATCTCATCCTCTGTCATCCCCTTCTTGTCCTGCCCCCAATCCCTCCCAGCATCAGTGTCTTTTCCAATGAGTCACCTCTTCACATGAGGTGGCCAAAGTATTGGAGTTTCAGCTTCAGCATCAGTCCTTCGAATGAACACCCAGGACTGATCTCCTTTAGGATGGACTGGTTGGATCTCCTTGCAGTCCAAGGGACTCTCAAGAGCCTTCTCCAACACCATAGTTCAAAAGCATCAATTTTTCGGCACTCAGCTTTCTTCACAGCCCAACTCTTGCATCCATACATGACCACTGGAAAAACCATAGCCTTGACCAGATGGACCTTTGTTGGCAAAGTAATGTCTCTGCTTTTTAATATGCTATCTATGTTGGTCATAACTTTCCTTCCAAGGAGTAAGCGTCTTTTAGTTTCATGGCTGCAATCACAATCTGCAGTGATTTTGGAGCCTGAAAAAATAAAGTCTAACACTGTTTCCACTGTCTCCTCATCTATTTCCCATGAGGTGATGGGACCAGATGCCATGATCTTAGTTTTCTGAATGCTAAGCTTTAAGCCAATTTTTTCACTCTCCTCTTTCACTTTCATCAACAGGCTTTTTAGTTCCTCTTCACTTTCTGCCATAAGGGTGGTGTCATGTGCATATCTGAGGTTATTGATATTTCTCCCAGCAACCTTGATTCCGGCTTGTGCTTCTTCCAGCCCAGCGTTTCTCATGATGTACTCTGCATATAAGTTAAATAAGCAGGGTGACAATATACAGCCTTGGCGTACTCCTTTTCCTATTTGGAACCAGTCTGTTGCTCCATGTCCAGTTCTAACTGTTGCTTCCTGACCTGCATACAGGTTTCTCCAGAGGCAGGTCACATGGTTTGGTATTCCCATCTCTTTCAGAATTTTCCACAGTTTCTTGTGATCCACACAGTCAAAGGCTTTGGCATAGTGAATAAAGCAGAAATAGATGTTTTTCTGGAACTCTCTTGCTTTATCGATGATCCAGAGGATATTGGCAATTTGATCTCTGGTTCCTCTGCCTTTTCTTACTGAAGCACAAATATGTTTCAGTTCAGTTCAGTTACTCAGTTGTGTCCAATTCTTTGCAACCCCATGGACTGCAGCACACCTTAAATGTTTACAAATATAGTTAAGAATTTATAATTCAGAGCACACCCACCAGTAGGCAAAAGTGAGTGTAAGAACAGGATACAAAGTCTTACATGAATGTTTGAACATTTTCTTAGGAATATAGAGAGATGTTTTCTTCTTTCGGATCTATTTAACTAATATGAGATGGAGGAAGAAAAGTTCTGGAGAAGTTACATCCACATGCATTCACTAGCAAAGTGTCCTATAAAATCTCCAAGTATCTGAACATTTCATAGCAGTTCTCTTTGTTTTTGCTGAAGAGCAGCGAAACTTGCTGGGAGCAGTCTGAACCAACATTTGACACCATTGCAGAAGCCAGTCCCTGCAGGTAGACATGAAGAGATGATTTTTAGGATGGATAAATCTGATATTTCAAATGGATTGGAGGGTGATTAGGGTTTTTTAAAGTGATACAGTCTTTGGCCTTTATTTTTAACTATATTAAGTCTTTACCACAACCACCTAGAATATTGATCATCAAATTTTCATGCATACATTTTATGAATAATATTAATAAATTCTAGCATGTAACAGATCTAAGAAACATATCTGATTATCATAGTAATAGTCACAAATAGACAAAGCTAGCACTTCAAATGTACAGTCCTTTGTCATACTAACAGTTTTACTAACTATTATTTGCACTGTTTTACAAACAGCTTGTAGGAATGCTATGGTTTATTGGAGCAATACATTTGTATCATAATGGCTTTTCTGGCTGTTACAAAATTCTCCTTTGAGAACACATCAGAAGATATTTCTGAGTTTAAAAATCCAGGTCAAATTATGAAAATTAAAACAATCCTGAACCTCAAACCTGATCATGTAAAAAGTGAGTAAAGTTCAGTGTAAGAGAGAAAGTTAAGGCAATCTCCAATAGTTTAAAAAAAAAAAAAAGATTTTTGAATAAAAAGAGAATTCTTTACCACTTTAGTCCATTATTAAAGGTGACCATTCATCCTTAGTAATAAGATCAATTTGTGCTGAAAATTTAGTTCTATATGTGTGAATTGGAAGTGATCTTATTAGTGTTCTACTACATCAAGTTTGATAAAATCCCCAATCCATTTCAGTTAAGTTTTTATTGATCCACTTAAGAGATCAATTTGGACTTGTTCGATTCTTTTGTCAAGGGATTTCATCTGGCTTGAGTTTAGCTTTATGAAATAAACATGATTTATAAATGTAAGATGGAATAAAAAAGAGTCCAGATAAGTATTGAGAATTATTTGAACTCAAGTGTTTGCATTTGAGCATTTGATTGGGCATTGCCACTTAGAAATGGGCTAGAAAAACAATAGGACAAGAAGACAGTGCCTTTCAAAGTAGTGAAGGTCATACGTTCCTTCGCTTGGACTAGTGATTATGCTTCTGTGTCATTGAACAACTTGAAATCTATTTGTCAATAAAATAGTTTTGCTTTTATTCTTTTTATTTATTTATTTATTGCTTTTATATTTACATCTGATACTGACTTTCATTAAATACTTCCTTCATATCAACTTTTCATTTTCCTATTTTCTTCAGTTCACCCTAGTTTTTATTAGGAGACAAAAAATAGACTTTAAAATGTGTGAAGGTCTTGGGGACAGTGAGATGAGTTCCACCTGATAGCCAGTCTCCATTCTCTTTCTTACCTTCAGGAACAGTTTTAGATGATGCTAAAAAAAGAGAACTGCCCAGAAACATTTCTCTTTCATACTAATTCTCTTCTTATACCCACAGAATAGGCAGGGAAATTCTTTTAGCAGGAAGCAGTCCTTAAGACCTCGTGTTCCATGTGGTGAAGAACAGGTGTATAACACAGGGAGCCCAGCCTGGTGCTATGAGACGAGCTGGAGGGGAGAAATGGTGGGAGAGTCTCTCTCTCTCTCTCTCTCTCTCTCTCTCTCTCTCTCTCTCTCTCTGTGTATATATATATATACACACACACACGCACACACACGCACACACACGGACACACACACATATATAAAATGTATGTTTTATACATATAAATAGGACTGATTCATATTGATTTATGGCAGATACCACCACAATATTGTGAACTAGTTACTCTCCAATTAAAAAAATAGGTGTATAGTATGCAGTGATTTTGCACGTATCACATTGTCAGGGAAGTTCATTGTCCTTTCCCTTGGGGTATTGTCTTGAGGACAGAGAGATTTGAAGGCAGAGACTCAACATGCGCAAACAAGTCAGACACTTGCCTGGTCAGTGTGGTGTGTCATGCCTTTGTACTCATCAGCTTTCAGTTAGGAGAACAGAGCCACTCTAGGTTCCCAGGGAATAAAAGATTTATTAGACTTTGGAAAAAATTAGACTATAGACAAATGTGGGGCCTTGCTGAGGACGTGATGTCCTGGAAGGGTGGGTGATGTTGGAGATTAGAGAAGCAGTTACTAAAACTCACAAAGAGTCAGTGCAGGCAGACAAATTGAATCTCATGGGAAATCCAAGAACCTAAGCTCTCTAGGTAGTCAAAACGGGATCAGAAGTGCACACACATGCTCTCCACAATACTAACAGCATAAAAATGAGGAAGAAAAACGACGAAGAAAGACAAGGCCCTGGGAAAGAAATAGAATAAGACGTCCCCTTCATCACATTTTTAGTTAAGTTTTTGTTGTTCAATAATTATTAAAATTTAGAGACCTCCATTATGGTTATTTCTCACATTTGTTGGCTTTCTAGATGAAAGGCAACAAGCTGCTTAAAAAGTTTCACCCTGACATACATAGAAAATTTGGTAATTCAACTTGTTTCATTTTGTAGATGAGCACGCTGAGACCTCAAAAATCCATTTAAAATGACAGTCAGTCAAGATAGAGTTCTGTCAGCCGACTGCTACCTCAGTGCTCTTTCTGTTTTACATGACTCCTCCTTGAAGAGACATTTTGAGTTAAACTGTGGTCAAGTCTCACTGTTTAAAACTCCAATAATATCACTTCTAATTCACACAAACAGAACTAAAGTTTTAGCCCAGATTGATCTGATTATTATGGATGATCCTGTAACTGGCCTTACTGACATTTCCTTTGGCAAATCCATCTTTCAAGGCTTACTTCCAAGAGTCAGGGTGGTCTCTTGCTTCTGTGGAGGTCATGTTGAAAGAAGTGGGTGACAAATTATAATTTACTGTATTCTTACAACATAAGAATATTCATCTTTAACCAGTTTCATCCAGCAAGCCTGAGAACCTAGTCTATGCCATATCCTGCATTAGGCAATAAGAAGAGGTGCAGAAAGGATCACAGACGACCCTTCTGCTTTAGGTTATCCTACTGATCCATTCTATTTTCTTGGGTGTCTCTTAGAGCTACCTTTACATCAGCTTTTTAAGGGTTGAAAATGCCTGCTAAATTGGATAGCTTATTCATTCATCTCAAATTTATTCCAGTAGGCAGAAAAAAATAAAGGATATGAAAAGGGGTTAAATAAAGTATTTTTGTCAAAGATACAAAAAAATAGGAAAACATCTTACATTAATTGTAAACTATGTGTTTGGCATAAGAAAGCTACATCCTTGAAAATGGGAACTCATTATGAACCAAAACTTACCCTAAAATTTTACAATTAAGAGCAAACTCTTTCGGTACAAATTCAGGATTCCTAGACTCTGTACCGTTTAATACTGTTTTATTTTCTGTTTTCATGACATCTAAGATGACTTGAGCCAATTACAACCAAATTTAGTTGTGTTTGTTGGTTTTTCACAATTGTTCTGTTTCTGTTGTATAAAATTTGCTGATGCCATTGATTCATTAATCGTGGCAACTCTTGGGAGCTTAATCAATCTTCAAAACAATTTAATGTTTGTGCAGTTTATAGTTAATGCTGCAATAGATATTTTTCTTTTCGTGCTTTTAAAAATCACAGAGAAATTACCTTTCTTTCTCCTTCAGGGTGATGGGCAGTTTCTTCTCTGACTTTCTGGAAGTGGTTGGTAGGAGTGAACTTTTGTCAGCCTTTCAGTAAGCAACTGAAGATGGGATCTGCTTTTCAAGAGAATGGTGGCCATTCTACCATCCTATTTCTTATTGCCAAGAGGTTGAGAGCAAAAGTGTATGTGAACAAGTGAGAATATTACTAATCGGAGAGGTAGAGTGTCAGTAGCTAAGAGTTATTTGAGAACTAATGGGCAGAAAGGGAAGGGTGGTGAATGTGAGCTGAACACGTGGGAGCGTTTCTGCTCTGGATTGTGGTGTCTGCGCTCTGCCTGATTTCTTCTGCTTCGGGTTGCTGAAAGCCCTCTGAGACCCGGTGTATTCCTGTCTGTTCTGCAGCTGAACTTCTACTCCATGTGCTTTCTTACTGGCTGTGAGAACTAAGTTAGTCCCCTCTGTTCCAGCTGAATGGAGGGTTTTTACAAGCTCAGGGATGCAACTTGAATCCAGGCCTGAAGCGGGTGCCAAAAAACAGGTGGGAGAGCCCTCCAGTGGCTGCGTGGCCACTCTTGCCCCTGTGACAGTGTTTCCTGCACAGGCGGAAGAAGTGGGGATTAGTTACTTTTTGCTTCATTTCATTTTTCTTCTCATTAGTTTTAAAAGATCTCCTATCTGTTTAGTGTCTTCATAGATGTTTTTGATATTCATTTTAACCATACTTCGCAGGGGAGAAGGGAAACCAATTTTGATTTGCTCCAGGTTTGATTCCTCTGCCCTTCTGAAAACTCCGTTACAGTTGAATTTAGAGAGCTTACAAATGGTCAAGGAAAGGTCTAAATATGATAAAATTATAGGGAAATAGAGACCTATGAGAAAATTTGTTTATAGAAATTGAGTCATTTTTCATAAAGAAATGAAAGAGGAGCAGGGATGATGAACATGTGGTAGCAGAGAGTCCAGGCAACCAGCTAATGGTGCATAAATAGAAACAGGAAGTAGCTAAAAGTGCACGGGGTAGAAACACAAAGACCAAGTTGTATTATTATCCCCCCAGTTGGTGAGATATTGGAAGTGACCCCCTGGTTCTCATATGTTGAAATAATACTATATTTCTCAATCACAGTTTTATAATGCTTTGTTTATCATAGTCTTTGTTTCTTCTACTAGAATACCCTTCAATATCTTATCTCCTGAGACGCTTTCATCTCTTCATAACCTGTCCCCAGTTACTATAGTAGTTTTTATTCAGATGTATTACTTCCATGGTGACTTCACAAGGACCCCGAGCTCTCTGAAAACAGGAATTATTTTTAAAAAATATTTTTGTAATTGAAAGTCTCTCTAACAATGCTTCATGTATAATTAGTGCTCAGTGAGTATTTTTAAAATATCCTCTGAAAGAAGTTGCTGATCAGTTTGGTTTGAAGCAAAGACTAGCAGAAAAGTTTAATGCAGAGATCTTTCTGGAGCATTAGGAAATGGACATGCTAATTGGCCACATGCCTGTGCCAACCTTGAGTCTTTTCCCAGCCTTTTGCCTTTTTCCACCATTTTCTCAGCTCCTTTCAACAGTTCTAACCAGCTAGAGAGACTGGAGCAGGAAATGGCAACCCGCTCCAGTATTCTTGCCAGGAGAATACCAAGGACAGAGGAGCCTGGAGGGCTACAGTCCATGGGGTCGCAAAGAGTCAGACACGACTCAGTGACTGAGCGCAGCATAAAGACAATATTAATAGTTACCGATCAAAATAAACTCACACCAAAGTTTTAAAACCCCAAATAATAGAGAAGAAAATGAGGACACAGAAGTGGTCCATTCACCCACATGATTCACCGACTTTTCAATAGAATCTAGGGCACCATATGGATGTGCTGAATGGACCAATTCTCTGGACAAGAAAACCAAAGCAGCCACTCTTTGTGAATCTATGGGAACAAAATATTACCAAGAATACGTTCACTGTTGGAAACTGGCCCACAGGGCCAAGAAGAGTCCATTTTCTCAGTATTCAGTTATTTTTATGACCAGCTATGATTATTTCCTATAAATAGAAATCATCAATATGAATATTCAGAATGAATTCTTATCCTAGGTACGTGGAGTATGTTCTTACCTTCAGCAAAAAGTGAACCAGAAACAAAATGCTGACCCCCTTAAAGTTTGTTTTTAACACTTTCAGTGTCTCTTTTTCTGTGATTCCCATGTACTACTTTCACTTTTTGCTTTTTGAGAGCTTGGCTGCCATGTTGAATACAGCACTCTTTCTGCATAAACAAGTTCAATTCTTAAATCCTATCGCACAAAGGAATGCTTTGTTCCTTTTTAAAGGATTTTGGGAAAATATAACAGAAATCAGGGCTTCAAGGAACGCATAAAGAGAGAAACAATGTTGCATTGTAATAAGGAACCTCTTCAGTAGGAGTGAAATCTGAGTTGGTAGGTGACCACCTCCCCTATGTGGATAGGCGAGTCGTGGCATTCAGCAACAGAGGAGAGCAAGCAAGATTTTGACATATTTGTTCAAGTGTAATAGTTTATTCATTTCCCTGAATAATTGGTTTCTTAAAGAAGCTTTTATTCTGAGTCTTATTGTATCCTGACCACATGAAGGGATATGAGTCCTTTAGTAAATAAATAGGCTCTGTATGTTCTAAATGAGTAGAATATTGACCTCGACTCTTCCCAGCAGTGTAGTAGAGCAGGATGGTGGAGATGACTTATGAGGCACGTCTACCACATTAATTCAAGTGACAAACCCTTCCCTTCACAAATAGCTTCCACATTCTCTGCCCACACAGCAAGTGTCTTCTTTTGAGTCAGCAATAATACAACATTTGCTCACTTCCACACATTTAAATAACCAGCTCATAAAAAGCCTTTTAATCTGAGACATTTTTTAAATGACTGTTTTTGTGAAATTTTGCATTTTGCATTGGCCTTTTAATGACTCTTTTTACTCAAAACATTAATTTTTGAAACATTTTAATTGGAAATGAAAGTATACAAATGAAAGCAAAATATGTATGACATGGCATTACTAAAGATAGGCAATTTTGGATATAAGTTCTGACAAAATTTCATGACACTTGCAGTGATTTTGCTGTTAATAAGCTTCAAATTCTAAGTTTTCATCTTATTTTAGTGAGAGAACTACATATTTTAAAGGTGTGCTTGTGAATAGTGTGAAAGTTGCTCTTTGCGAGCCCATGAACTATACAGTCCATGGAATACTCCAGGCCAGAATACTGGAGTGGGTAGCCTTTTCCTTTTCCAGGGATCTTCCCAACCCAGGGATCAAACCCAGGTCTCCCGCATTGCTGGCAGATTCTTTACCAGCTGAGCCACCAGGGAAGCCCAAGAATACTGGAGTGTGTAGCTTATCCCTTCTCCAGGGGATCTTCCCAGCCCAGGAATCGAACCATGGTCTCCTGCATTACAGGCAGATTCTTTACCAACTGAGCTATCAGGGAAGCCCATTTTAAGGTATGTACGGTCTTTCAAATGATGAATAGCCAATAGTATATCATATTTATAGTTTGTTTATTTGATGCATGGCTATAGCCTTGGAAAGCAAGGTCCTTAATGAATATTACCACTCTGCATTTCTTATAACTTTATAGCTCTGTGAGTATTGCAAGGAATTTTGAAAGCCAAGATTTCTCACCTTTGTACTTTATGATAGAATTGTAAAAGTGAGGTCGCCAGGTGGAAGTTTTATTTATCTTACCCTTAGAGGGGAAAAAATAGATAAAAATGAATAAGTGGCTTATATCAACATTAGGAGCAGATTAGGAAATCAATAGATTTTTCCTGTACCTTCCAACTAGTTTTAAAATCATTCTACTTTTAAGAAAATATACCTAAAGCTGGTAATTTCTTTTTATTTAATAGGATTATACACCTGTGTAATATATTTGACTTCAGGATATCTCAGTCTCAAGAAAAGTAGATTAATTTTATGTATTTATTACTTATACCCTTCATTTTTAAAATAAAAAGTATTTAAAAGGACATACCATTTTTTAAGATAATAAAATAGGAAAATAGGGAAATCAGTAGGAAAAGTAAAATAAATCTGGGGATAATGTTTATAAACATAGATTATATTCCATAATGTCCAATAGGCTTTGCTATAGCTTGGCTGAAAATTTGACCTCAATCTTTCTAGCAGCTGACACAAACAACATTCATGTATTTTATTCCCAGTAACAGTGTAAGATTTTTCCTATGGATCCTACCATTGGTTTATATGAAATATGTATATCAAGCATCTATTTCCAAAATGACATGTTTATCAAAAAGATAATAGAGTGAGAGAGAATTGTTAAATAAGAAAGCAAACTAAACTTTAGTCTCAACATAACCGAAATTAGTCTTGGTCTCAGAATTTTAGGTGGGATGAAATGGCTTCCTGGCTGTGCCCAGAAAAACTGAAGAGAATATTAAAATGGACATTTCTATATTTTTGCAGTGATATTTATTAAACATTCTTCATATACCTTGAGAATATAGTGAATAATTTTTCTCTGACATATGAGCAAATTGACTGAGTAGGCCCATGATAAATATTCAATATAAGCTGAACATATCTAGTTATCTCTGTAAAACATATCATGGGAATGCCAGTGATGCTGTCCGACTGGGAGAACACCTAGAGACATATTTGGACCCTTTACCCTCTTCCTTGTTCCATAGATCATGCAAATATTTCTTCCCTACCTAGATGTTAGTTAAAGTAATGTTAACAGTATTTATTGAACAACAGTTATGCACCAGGGTTTGTAGTTGCTACAGTTGATATTGGGCTTGCCGGGTGGTGTTAGTGTAAAGAATCGACCTGCCAGTGCAGGAGACCGGAGATGCAGATTTGATCCCTGGGTTGGGAAGATCAGCTGGAATAGGAAATGGCACTCCACTCCAGTATTCTTGCCTGGAAAATGCCGTGGGCAGAGGAGCTAGGTGGGCTACAGTCCATGGGCCCCAAAGAGTCGGACATGACTGAGACTGCACACACACAGAGTTGATATTAAGAAGAAATCCATATAATATAGTAAAGGACCAAATAAACTGAAGACTGTAATATACAATCTACCTAAGAAAGGCCGTGAAGAAGTACCAGCCATGTCTGATGAAGTGAAAAAGAGGGACGGTGGCCCCTTTTGAAGGGATAGGTACAGGTTTTTTGGAAAATATGGTATTTGAGATGGGTTTTGATGAATGGGTATGATTGGGACGAGTGGAGAAAACATTCCTTGCAGAGAGAATGCCATGAGTAGAAGCCCTGAGGTGGCACTTAGTTCCACTCACATCCTTCATACTCTGTTCCCAACCGCCCAGAGATGCAGCAATTATAGGGAGTCATTAGATCTCTCATTTCTGCAGCTTTTGACTGCATCTCAACCCCTCCACTTTTAAATATTTCCTGTCTCCTATCTCTCTCATCCTTGTTTCATCACCGAAGCCTTATTTCTGCAGCACTCATTTAAACTGACAACTTGTTTGGTCTGCATGACTTTCCTCCATAGCAACTTTGAGGGATGATCTGGCTCAGATGATTTTCTTAGTTGCATGCCAGCTACCCATAGATAAGATTACAAGGAATACTTCTTCCTTCCTAGGCCCTTCCCTCCCTTCCCTCTGAATTGGGCATCTAACGTACCTTACTCTAGACTCCAGGGCCCCAATTCTCTGCTTATTTTGGGGGCAGAATCAGATCAGGAGAAAATGCTAATGTCACAGGAACTGCAAGTAATCTGGTTTACTAGGAATAGGAGATGCACTCAAGTGATTGGTAGAGCACAGTGGGGAGAGAGAGATAATCTAGGCTTATATTGTGGGAGTCTCTGACATGCTGAGAACATTTGATTTGATTTGATAAGAAAAGGGAATTCAGTGGAGATTTGGTTTTGTTTGCATTTGTTTCTCTCTTTCTGGTGTGTGTGTGTGCGTGTGTGTCTGTGTGTGTGTCTGTGTGTGTCTGTGTGTGTGTGTGTGTGTGTGTGAGAGATACGTTCTCATAGGAAAAGGGATGGCACCTATTAGATTTTCTCTATGGTGCCATTCACAACTGTGTGTACCCAAGTGTGTGTGTGTGTGAGTGATATGTTCTCATAGGAAAAGGAATGGCATCTTAGATTCTCTCTATGGTGTTATTCACAACTGTGTGCACCCAAGAAAGACTTCGTAGAGATGAGGGTGGTGATGGAATTTGGAAAAGTTTGTCAGACCATAATGCTTTTCAGAATATCATCTTCATAAAAGGATCAAGCATCCTTGAGAAGGAACTGTATTGCTTAGAAAAGAGTAAGTGGACAATGCCAGTAAAAATGGAAATATGTATTTAGCCTGTAGAAGTCTTTAGTTTTAACTGGCAGAGACTGGATGGAAAGTGAAACAAATCTCAGAGTTTCATGCTCTGCTGACAGCAGAGATGTGGTTCACTTAGCTTCTAGCCGAGTGTTTAAGTGATATTGAAACACTTCCAGTTTACAGTACATTTGGCAGCTCTCTGTTGAATAATCTTTTTTATGTGTATTCTGTTTGGAAGTGAATGTATACCGGTTATTTTAAGTAGTATTTTTTAATCTGTTGCTGTGTTAATTATAGCAAAGACAGCAGCAACACAATCATGGACTGATGTGAATGTTTTATTCAATGAACCAAAGAAATATCCACCAGGGCTGTATAGAAATTGCAGTGGACTGAAAATAATCAAATATGAATGGGTTTAGGTAGCCAATGGCACTGACAGCTTATGAAGCTGAACGCTAGATTTTTTTTTTTCCTGCTGCAGTTTGTGTGAGAGTCACTGAAGAAAGAACCCCTCGGTGTGATTATGTTTTCTTGTGGAATGTAACTAATTTCACAGTGGAATAATTTTGACAAGAGTTCTTAGTTCCCTTCCATATGTTTTATTTCATTTTCTAGAAAAGGGGTCCTTGCCCTGGCACATTTGAATGCTGTTGAGTACCATAGGAAAGCTGTTTATTTTGGTGCAATTATCAGTGGCAAAAAGAGAGAAAAAAAAGATGAAAACAAAAGGGGAAGGTGAGTCTGGGTGAATTGCTCTTGAACAGTTGCATGCTAGCACAGAGGCCTCGAATCTGAACAAAGCAATGGGACATCACGGCTCCTCATTAAAGTCTGAAACAGAGAGAAAATTACAGGTGAACATGTGTGTGGAATTCCACGCCTTCCACCCCCTGCTGAACAACTGGACAGTAACCTTTGTTCTCATTGTGCTTTCTTTCAACACAGTGTTACTGTGTTTCATTCAATCTCAGAAACACTTGAGAAGCAATAGAATGGGAATAAGTGGCTGATCCTAGAAAGTTAAATTTTCTTTTCTTTCTATAAAAAAATACCAGAAAATTTGTATTTAGGATATGCAAGGAGGGAAATAAGGAACAGAGGTAGCACTAATTGATGTTGGATTCTTTGAAGGGCAAGTCTCTTATTTCCTTGAATTTTTCTATTTATTGACTTCAAGGCTATCATTTCTAAATAGATTTCTGGGACTAGAAATCTTGGCACAAAATCTTCAATGTGTTCCGAGAGGCTTTACTCTGGCACATTACCCAGTAGAAATATGTGGAAATGATATAAACAAATAATTCATTAAAAAGATGATATGCTTAACTCTTAAAACTATGAAATGGTACTCAATCTTAATCATAAAAGAAGACATACAAATTAGTATTGCACTGAAATAACATCTCTTACCTATTAAGATTGACTAAGATACCTAAGTTTGTTAATACTGTGTTACCAAGAATGGGGGGCAGGTAAGCACTTCACATATTGCTTGAGAATGTATGCATTCCTACAACACAAATATTCAGGACCATTGAAAATGTTTATCAAAATTTCACACTCTTTTATAGAAGAATTCCAGTTTATTCTGTAGATATAATATGTATGTGTAAAAGTATGTTGTTAGACTATTGTTTCATTGCTTAAAATAGCAAGATAGAAATGCCTTAAATTTCCATCAATAAGAGAGAAGTAAAATATACTATTTATAGCTCTGCAGTAAAATACTACCCCTGGAGAAGGAAATGGCAACCCACTCCAGTATTCTTGCCTAGAAAATCCCGTGGACAGAGGAGCCTGTCCATGGGGCTTGCAAACAGTCCAGGGGTTGCAAAGAGTCAGACACGACTTAGTGACTAAGCAATAAAATACTCCACATAAAGAGAATATGACAGAATGATGCCATATTCTATGTGTTAGTAGGAAAATACCCTCTCCCCAAAACACCCCATTAAGTGGGGAAAAAAAACCAACATGCAAAACATACTGTGTTGTATGCCACCACTTGTGTAAAACCAGACAAAAATTATACTTGTCTTTGCTTATTTATATATCTGTGGAAACAGAAAAAAATCATCCAATGGGAAAAAATGGATGACAGAAACAGTGGTTTAAAGGAGACTTGTTGCTGTTGCTCAGTTGCTGAGTCGTGTCTGACTCTCTGCGGCCCCATGAACTGCAGCACATCCGGCTTCCCTGTCCTTCACCATCTCCCTGGACAGTATGAGGAGGCAAAGGAGGCTTTGGTGCATGCCTATTTATGTTTTTGGCTCTTGAACCCTGTGAATGCATTATCTGTTTGAAAAACTAAAAGTTTTTTTTTTTTTAAGAGGCGAGAGCAAGTCATTCCAGGCTGGATGGTCAGAAAAGACTTTAGAAAGGAAGTGGTGTTTCAGGTGAATCTTGGAAGATAAGAAGTTCAAGCAGAGAGAAAGCAAGAAAAGAACATCATGAGCAAATACTCAGAAGTAGGAAAATCTGTGGAGGGTCAGCAAAGCCATACAATGGCACTGAGAAGGAAGCTTCAAAGAGCCAAGAAGAGAGCAGTGATATATAAAACAAAGGAAATGGAAGGTTCAGGAAGGAGGGCTTGGATATTAGCATCAGGAGCCACAGAGAGGTCACTGGGGCCGCTGCCTCCCGCAGTTTGTCTGTGGTTGATTCCACTTTCAGCCTGACTTTTAGTTGCTGGATTCTGTGGTGAAGGGTGTTGGCTTTCTTTCTAGTTTGATGAACCAGTCATCTGCAGATTGTTTTCTATAAATGCATCTCTTTGTTAGAGATCTGTGTAATAAAAAAGTAACAGGAGGCATGACAGACGACTTCAAAAGTTGTAAAATCTATTTTCTGAGAGAAATTGCACGTGCTGAGCAACTGGTGGAGATTACAAAGCAGTCTGATTTTTCTCAGCACTCAGTTTATTAATATACTTCATAGTACTTGTTGATTGGTCATCAAATGAAGTGACATGTGTATTATCATAGTGTGCAGTATATTTAATGGATGGTGATGAAGATGATGGTGTAATCATGACGACAGTGATAAGGATAATCTTGAATTGGAAGTTTCTGCCTAGCTTTGGCTTTTCTCTCTGACACCAGTTTCTCCCTGTGTTTCCTTCTGGTTTTGGGTAAGTGGTGTGGCAGTAATAAAATTGCCAGGGATCCCTAAAGGGCTTCATGGATTTATGCTGGAAAAAAGGAGTAGGACATATCAGGATAGTAATTACCCAGGACTGGGTGATGCAGACAGAAGAAAAAAGAGCATGAACAAAACTGTTGTCTCCTGAAAGGGACTGATGTGTTCTAGTGGCAGGAGTGGGAAGAGTTGCTGCGTCTATGACCTGGTCACTACCTTGGTGGGTGACATTGGCCTGATCTTTTCACCTCTCTCAACCTCAGTTTTTAAAATTGAAATATAGTTGATTTACAATGTTGTGCAGCTTTCTGGTGTACAGAAAGTGATTCAATTATACACATACACACACATATATATATAGATATATGTATATATATTTTCATATTCTTTTCCCTTACGGGCCATTACAAAGTATTGAGTATAGTTCCTTGTGCTATACAATAGGTCTTTGTTGGTTATGTATTTTATATATGAAAGTGAATGTTGCTCAGTCATGTCCAACCCTTTGGGACCCTGTGGACTGCAGCCCAGCAGGCTTCTCTGTCCTTGGAATTCTTCAGACAAGAATACTGGAGTGGGTTGCCATCCCCTTCTCCAGGGGATCTTCCTGACCCTGGGATTGAACTAGGATCTCCTTCATTGCAGGCCGATTCTTTACAGCTGAGCTACCAGGGAAGCCCATTTATATATATATATATTATATATATATATTTTATGTATATATATAATTGTATAATTTATTCCTTTGTAAACTGAAAGTGGATAAGATCTATGGTTTTTAGTTTTTCCCTTAACAGTACCATTTTATTTTCCCAAGAGAAACTGCTGAAAAGACCAGTGATGAAAGCAGGCAGGGGAATCACGCTTCTCTCACCTTTGAGTAGCCTTTGAATGAAGCATTGTAATCCATTTGTAAAGGATGGAATCAAATCATCTTCTGGTGCCTTCAAGGTCTAGTTTTTAAATTATCCATGACTTTAATATTCCAAGAGTACTAAAAATATGAATAGCATCAGTTCAGTTCAGTTCAGTAACTCAGTCGTGTCCGACTCTTTGTGACCCCATGAATCACAGCATGCTAGACCTCCCTGTCCATCACCAACTCCCGGAGTTTACCCAAACTCATGTCCATCGAGTTGGTGATGCCATCCAGCCATCTCATCCTCTGTTGTCCCCTTCTTGTCCTGCCCCCAATCTCTCCCAGCATCAGGGTCTTTTCCAATGAGTCAACTCTTCGCATGAGGTGGCCAAAGTACTGGAGTTTCAGCTTCAGCATCAGTCCTTCGAATGAACACCCAGGACTGATCTCCTTTAGGATGGATTTGTTGGATCTCTTTGCAGTCCAAGGGACTCTCAAGAGTCTTCTCCAACACCACAGTTCAAAAGCATCAATTTTTTGGTGTTCAGCTTTCTTCGCTGTCCAACTCTCACATCCTTACATGACCACTGGAAAAACGGTAGCCTTGACCAGACGGAGCTTTGTTGGCAAAGTAATGTCTCTGCTTTTTAATATGCTGTCTAGGTTGGTCATAACTTTCCTTCCAAGGAGTAAGCGTCTTTTAATTTCATGGCTGCAGTCACCATCTGCAGTGATTTTGGAGCCCAAAAAAATAAAGTCTGACACTGTTTCCACTGTTTCCCCATCTACTTCACATGAATAGCATAAGAATGGGGTAATTCTAAGACCCCATTTAAAACATTCTCAATGTTTACCTTCATTTTAGTAGTTTTGCAATTTTTCATTGTAATAAAGCCATTTACCCGAATGTCCTGATGGTTTAGGACACCCCAGTGAGCTTACTGAGATATCTGTCTACCAACGTGAGACTCTTGTAACTAAAATGTGTGTGTGTGTGCCCATGGGCACCCGCTTAGTTGCTCAGTCGCTCAGTCGTGTCTGACCCTTTGCGACGCTATGGACTGTAGCCCACCATGCTTCTCTGTCCATGGAACTCTCCAGGCAAGAATGCTGGAGTGGGTAGCCATTACCTTCTCCAACTAAAAGGTATATGGGCTGAAATTATGTATTATATAGATTCCAAAGGCAAAGATAATTTTTAGTGATTTAAAACAGGATCACCTTCATGTCAAATTATATTTATTGGAATTATATCTTTCTCCTATTATTCTCATATATCATTAGGATGATCAGTTATTTTAGAACAGAGGAGTAATGTATCAGAAGTTAATTTTCCTTACAGTGTCACTAGCTCTTAATCCACAGTTGATAATGGTACATGCACATTGAAAGATCATGAAATCCAAAGTTTAGTGTTGTCATAATTTGGACTAAACTTTTAGGCAATACTTGATGAATTCCAAGTTAATTTATTGTAGAGAAATGTACCACTCACACAGTTAATGGATCCCTATTTCTAAACCTTATATGGTATTTAATTCAAAGTTGGTAAGCCAGCTTCTCGCTTACTAGAAAGATAGGTTGATGTCACCTAGCTGGAATTAATCCATAGTCTTAGGGCGTTTGCCAGAATGGATTATTTAAGAGAGGAACTCATGGTGCTCAGTGCCCAGTTTATTCAGTGAAATTGACTGAAAAGGATTAATTGCTGGGGGCTGAGGCTTGTGGTGGCTTTCTGAGGGATATACATATACATATCAGCAGCACGTTTTATCTTGGGCTGGGGAGTCAAGGAAGTGCCTGTGTGTGTGTGCTTAGGACAGACTCCTGTTGCTAAAATATTGTCATGTTGCATAGTTCTTGTTGTTCTTGGTTAATACTGTGCATTATTGGCATGTGATCCAGAAAACAGTGAGGCTGGATAAGAAGGAAGGGAAAGGAAGAATGATATCAATAGCCTCCACAGCGGATTTATTTAAAGCCTGCCGTCTTGTCAACATTGTTTCAATATGACAGCTGAGGCTTTTGCCAGCGATTGAACATCTGACCCCATTTGGCTCCTCACTTGAAGCTGTGTCTTAGTCTAAATGGAAGGGCTGACTCTCTGAGAAGCCATAGCCTGAATCTGAGCTTGGTTCATCACCAAGTTCATGATGATTATCTGAAGTTTGTTTGAACCTCAGGGGAGAATAAAATTGAACTGAAAGTCTCACCAGAGTGGATTTTGCCAGTGATTTTTTTGGCTTTCAACTTTTGCTAAGAAATGACGTGAAAACAGCTGCTGTTTTCTGGCCATTTGAGACTGGGTGGTGGATTCCAAATATATCATATGCCACACTGGTGTTAATCCATCAGGGAAAGAAATTTATTTAATTGTTGTTGAAATGATAAATAGGACATGGAATTAAGTCTCAAGTTTAAACATGGTTTTAAATTGTGTTACTCTAGCTGACAGATATTGTCATTTACAACAGTTTATTTCAGCCTCAAGAGACTGAGAGTTTTCCTACTAAAAATTTCAACAACTAGGATTAGTCAGAACTCTCAGAAATAGTAAGAATGCAAACTGGAGTTAGACCTCGATTTAAATTTTGGCTTTACTAACTTCTTAGGGATGAAACCAAAAGCAAGTTATTAGCCTCTCTGAGCTCCTACCTACTCTTCTTTGAAACAGGACTGGCAGTGCCTTCTCTGCAGGTGAAACATAGTGTCCAGATCATAGTAAGTTCTCTGGAAATATTAACTACTTTTATGCTAGCAGAGCACACAGTAGACACATAATCTGTGCAATTAACCTACAAACATTTTTAGTCACATTTCCCACCATCCCTTTGAAAGCAAGGTGTTTTATTGAAAACAATAATGAAGGCAATGCGGTGATGACTTTGGGGGGATTATTATACTGTATATTGCCATTATCCATTATATAAACATTATAAATATTTGTAAGACAGGAATTATGTCCTTTTATTTCACTATGTATTGTTGGCATTTGCTTGTTTTGCTTTTTTTCCTTTAAAAAACCCACCATGCTTCTGTACTCCAACAGTCAATATTGCAACAATTTTTAAGGAGCAACAATTCTATTCAGAATGATAAGAAATGAGAGGTTTTGTTTAGATTGGAGATTATAATTTAAAGAGTTTTGCCCCTAAAATGCTTGCCTTCCTAGGTAGAGGGACATGATCATTCTTTAAATTGTAAACAACAATGTCAGGAGTGAGTGATCGTCCTTAGCTGGCTGCAGAATTTGCCCTAATATTGAGCTGCTATAAAGTGGCAATCAAGGACCAAAATATATTAACTGGTTTGTGATATCTCACCTGCACTGTGTAGGCAACTTTTCTTCCTACATGTTTGTCTGGTGGTACAGAGTACCTGATGTAACCAAATCAATGGTGAAATCAGAGCGGATTAGTTTTGGTTCATGACCATTCACACGGTCTGTTTAGCACATGATGATGCCAAAATTTACGCCCATGAATCTGTATTGAAATTAATAGTTCTCAGTACAAGTTTAAAATTTCTAAAAGCTCTTCAGTTTAATTGTATGGCTCTGTCAATGACATGAGGAGGCAGCAAATATTCCAAGTAAATAACATTTATTTTGCTATTTTGGGGGGAGGCCACGGAATTTGAGCTGTTACATAGAATGTGCAAGGCTTCCCTGGTGGCTCAGTGGTAAAGAATTCACAAGCAATGCAGAAGATACGAGACTCGAGTTTGGTCTCTGGGTCAGGAAGATCCCCTGGAGGAGGAAATGGTGGCCCATTCCAGTATTCCTGCCTGGGAAATCCTGTGGACAGAGGAGCCTGTGGGTCACCGTCTGTGGGATCACAAGAGTCAGACACGACTGGGTGACTAAAGAACAAAGAACACAGGATATGCAAAGCTATAGTGCCTGATTTCTTGCATAGCTGGTGCAAAATTAATTCCAAGACTGGCATTTTCAAAATAGAACAAAGTTATCATTGAAATAATAGCTTCTCGTGGAGGTTACTTTGAATAAAAACACTCATTTGAATGATAGGTAGTTTTAACACTTAAATAATGCTGTCTCCTTGTAGTCGCGTATCATGTTGTTTTGTTAAGAACAGTCTCTTTCCTGAATACTAGCCCTGTGCTGCCCATTTTCCCTGTGTTCTCTAGGCAACTGAAAATTTCAAAATAATAATTTAAAACTTTTAAGCTCTGTACCAAAAGAAAACCACCTGTTACTAGTAGCCAGTGACTTATATTGTTCTAGTCACCCTTAAACACGAGTCAGCTTTCATTGAAAAAGAACACAATGGATGCCTTTACTGTTTCTAGTCCTCAACCAATAGGCGTTTAATTCCTTTCAAAGAGAAAAACGAGCATTTCCCCCCAATATTAAGTAGTTGAGTCTATGAGTAATCAAAGCAGCCAATTCAGGAACAAAAGACAGTTGCTTATGATCCAGTCCATTTATTAATTGCAGAGATTTATTTTCTAAACTGTATCAGAGGGAATAATATTAGAGCTGATCATCATGAGTAGATCTATAATAAGGATGGTGCTACAGTATTTCACACATGTGTTTGTAAAACTCAAAAGAAGGCTGAAATCTTTCTGGTTCTATGTATGTTGCCATAGATTCAACTCCAGTCTCTCGTATTACATTCTCTTTTTTTAAATTGTGTGTTCTTCATAATTATGAAAAACAGAGTTACCGTTTCTTGCTGAAATTTTTCACATGGTAGGCTGTCCTCTGGGTTCAGTGCATGCTATTCCCTTTAAAAAAAAAAATCATAGAATACTTGAATCTATTCATTCCTCTAACCTCTGTGAATGTTTCTATCTCCCTGATGTCTTGAGAAGTATAAACTTACCAGAGAGGTTTGTCAGATGTGTAGTTATTCCAGTGGCTCCTGGATTATCTAAATTTCCCCCTAAAGAGATAACTAAATTCAATAGGAAAATCATTTCATTGCTCTTCAGCATCACACAAAGGCCAGTGATATTCCTGCTCTTTTTAACAAAACAGTTACCTTGCTGGTAACTATTTCTTTTAATCCCATCATGAGATGTTTAAAAAATAATTGTTCTCCTTGGTCTTTTTGTAGCTGTGTTTTCTGATCACTTCTTCATCAGTGCTGTTTTCTTTTTAACTGAAATAAGGTTGATTTACAGTGTTGTATTGCTTTCTGTGGTACAGCAAAGTGAATCAGTTGGGTGTGTGTTTATATATGTTTATGTATGTGTGTGTGTTCTTTTCCTCTATGACTTATTACAGGATTTTTTGTTTTTATTTATTTTTATTGTAACACAGATGATTTACAATGTTGTTAGTTTTAGGTATACAGCAAAGTGAATCAGTTATATGTATATCCACTCTGTTTTTGTTTTTGTTATTCCATATAGGGTAATAAGGAATATTGAATAGATTTTGTGCTGTACAGAAGGTTCTTATTATCTATTTTATATTACAGGATAGTGAATATAGTTTCCTGTGCTATACAGTTGGGCCTTTTTTATCTGTTTTATACAGAATAGTTTGTATCTGCTACCAGTGCTGTTTTGAATACTGCCTCAATCTACTAAGGATGGTAGTAGTATTAAGGGTACTTGGAAAGTTAGAAAACAATGGAGGTAACAGATTTAATGATAAAAATAAAACACAGTGGACATTTTATTCTTTCTGGCCTTTATTCATGTATGTGGTTCCATCCCAAAGGGGCTTTATTTTCTTTCTCAGTAAATGATGGAGTTGACAGAGAACGCTGTAATTTGGAGTCCGCTAAAGTTAATAATTTAATCAGTTGTGTTTTCAGCAGTAGGTTTTGGGTTTCAAATCTCTGCCGAGCTTTTAAGCTTACTCTCATGGTTCCTTGAGCACACACCACGCAGATCTTGTCTTCTGTGAACTACTATGAACTAAAGTGAAATGGTCACAGAGAGTGAAAAACCCCTGGCCTGCATTTTTGTAATGTTGTTTCTCCTGAATGCATCCTGTTAATGGTAGGGAGTGCTTCAGACCTCTTTTTCATTCTTCGTGTTCCAGTAATTCTTTCTTCCGTTTTTCTATTATTAACATGTGCTGAGGAGTAGCGCTTTCAGGTGGTGTACTGTATTATTCTATTTAACCGGCAGCCTTGGTGTTCCTGTCTCCCTTGATCCTCCCTCCTTGCAGGAGTTCTATTTCTCATCTGATCTCACACGAGGATGAAGAGATGGTTGCCTCCCTGGGCTTTTCAGAGTCTTTTAATGATTCTTACGTTGTTCAAAGGCTTCTCTCTCCAACCTGGAGTCTTTAGAAATCATGATTTCTTTTCTTTTTTTTTTTTTTTTTTTTGAGTTTTGAACTAATAGGCGTCGCTTGGAAAGTTACATTTCCTAGTCTAAAACTGGAAAAGTGACAAGTCTCATATCAGCTTTATAGTCACTATTTCTTAGAAGATGGATCATCATAGAACATGGGACAATATTTAGTTTAGAAAGAAAACCTAAACAAATTTTGTCACAGATATTAAGCCAAAGAAATAAAGGAAGCATGACAAGTTGAGGTGAGAGAATGTTTTCCAGTTTAGAAAAAGTGATTCATAATCTAGGTCTGTGGAAATCTCTTTTAACGTAGTGCAGAGGCCAGGAAATATACATTCATTTCTCTACCACAAGAATGCTATATGATTGGAAAGGCAGAGTAATTTGGGGGAGAAATAAATCACTTTAGTTACATTTGTGCTTTGTTCTCATGAACCATTTCCCTTTGCCACCAAAGGGCTACTTACTAACCTCGTCTCTGAAATTTTGAGGTGCCCTAGAACCCTGTTTTCTGTACACAACTATAAGACTCTCTGGTATACTGTGCCTGAAATGAAATTTCAACAACTGAACATCCAATCTTAAGATCTTGGGAGGGGATGATAATAAACAGCATTGATGATTGTTTGATTTCCTGCAGCTATTTTCACATAAGGTAGCGCTCAACACTCAGCTCCATGAGGTGCGTTTAACAGAACTCCACTTGTAATCAATGCAGGCCCTTAATTTATTGAAACTAATTCTGAAATCATGGTACCATACATACTGTCTACTGTAGAAATAATTGATAAACATTAATTGCAGGAAAGAGAGGAGCCATTTGCTTCAGAGAGCCCATCAGCAAACTGTCCTTCCTGTTTTATCAGTAAGCAATGCTGAGAGCAAGTAACAGATGGAACTGTCCCTCGGTGGCAGCGCGGAGCACTCGTGAAATATAGCACAATCTTCCTCCAGTGTGTTATGTTTTTAACAGTGGAAGATCAGAAGCAGGCAAGGTGTGGGCTAGGATGAATGACTGCCTCTGATGAAACATCCTTTTCTTCTAGGAAGATTCCTGTAGCAGATTGGGCTTTGGCAGTCCATCTCCGTGGCTTGATAGAGTGTCATTGCAGAATGCGTCTGGAAGATTCTGTGGAACAGGGACAAACCTCAGAAGACCAAGGTGAATCTAAGGTCTGATCTGTGCTCTTGTGTGCTCTCAATGGGTGGTTAAATTCTAGTTCCTTTAAGTAGCCATCAAAGAACCGCAAAACCAAAGAGAAAGCTGCCCCAGACACTGAAATTTGGTGCTTATTTGCCATCTGTCACAATCATTTCATCCTCTGCAATATTTTATTTCTACTTAACATGACTACAGGAAGGTATTTGTGCCTTTTATGTGTGTGGGTGTGCGGCTAACATCTTCTGCGTCTGTTGTTTGTATAATCAGGCTGAAGGCTGTTACCATGGCTGGGGAAGCTGGATTTAGTATATACATCTTTTTCCCTAATGGAAAATTCTGTCAGCCCAACTTCAGTGACTATTTGGTAACAGCTTTGTAGTCAGTCAGATAGGAAGTGGGCCTCAATTCCATGAGTAGGTAATTTATTCAAGCCCAGTTTATGATTCCTTTTCAAAGTAGCTTTTCTAAATGGTTTCCAGTGACCCCCCTCCCCACTTCTAATGCTGCCTCATCCCTTCAGCCCTGATCACTGCTCATACCTCCTATTTAAGTAAACAGATCAGGTCTCGCTGAGAGAACTCATTTAGTAAGCAACTGCAACTTGCTCTTCTGACTCACAATGTCCCTGAATTTATTTTTTCATGTCCCCCAGTTTTAGTGAGAGAATTATCCTCATCCTTTAGGAAGTTAATCTAAACACATGTGTTATTAATTTTGCCAATTTTACTCATTCTTATTCCCTTAAATACTAAAACGTTCAGCGTTTTCCTCTTAAAGGCATCCCTTGGATTGACTTGCATTTAGCTCTTATAAAGGAAAAGAAAACATTTCTTCCAAAACTACATTGCCTGTCAAGCTACTGTCACTTTTATTCTTACAGAGGTTCTTGAAAGATTAGCCTCAGCTTCTGTCATCTTTCCTCTTCATTTACTTTGCTCTATATTGTAATCTCATTTTCTGCTCTCCGTTCTTTGAAACTATTCTATAAAAGTGCACAATTTCTATGTATTGAATACAGTTGTCATGGTTTTGGACCATTCAGCGTCTGAGCACTCTTTCTCTCAGGGGTGAATTCTTGAATTTCCACATTTTGGTAAAAGGCAGGGTTCATTTTTAAGGTTGAAGAGATACAGCTAGAGACAGGCATGCAGTCTTGGTTTGGCAGTTGGATGGTTCTGCCTGGGGATGGAGGAGAAATTATAAACAGAGACGGCAGCAGCAGCCCCAGAGCCTGGAGCAGAGGTAATGGTGCTGGCCATCAAATCTGTTGTATCCCAAACTTGGCTTTTTCTCTGCAGTGTTTTCTGGTTGACTCATCTCTTTTGGGTCCTTTCTACTTTCTGAGCCTGGTTTTTCAAGTTTCACACCATTCTTTGAGCTAATTAATATCTTTTCTGTAAATGTCTTCTGTTTCTTCATTGAAGCATATTTGGTATGTCCCTTTGACTTAAAAGACCTCACTGATAACAAATAATGGTACTTGGGAATGGGTTTAATGGAATGGAGCCTTTGGGGAGTGGAGTGTAGAGTGAGGGTGTGGGGCTTATTAGCAAACGGTGCCTGAAACTGATGAATCCCATTTGTCTTCGGGGACAAGGACCCTGGCAGCTCGTCACATGCAGTGGTGAAGAGCTAATTAAACACAGCCTTTGTCCTCTGGAATGAAAGACTCCCTTGGAATGAAATGTCTGTTCAAGGAAAGGCTTTAGGGAAACCATATTGCCGCTGTCACTAACCAGCTAAAATAAAAGATTATAGGGATACCAGGAATGTTTTGAGAACACTGACTAGCTGGAAAAGGTAAATGATAAATTTCTCCCCTTAAGTTCTTGATTGTGGCAAAGGCTGGCTCTCAGGAATTCTAAAAATGCTCAAAGAATCTCTCCATTCTCTCAGCTTCTTTCAACTTCCATGCACTTGAAAATGAAACGCGGGTTTGATATGGTTGCTGAATCATAATACCAATTAACTTAATATCCTACTGGTCTTTTTATATGGAAGTGAAAGCACCGGTCAGAATTGGACCATGTTGTCTGATTCTAAAGACTCACAATGCCCTGAACCCCTAGCCTTTTCCCTGTGCTTCAGTGGTCTCTTGGGGCCGGCTCTTTGTGGCTGGTGGTGATGGTGGTTTAGATGCTCAGTCATTTCTGGCTCTTGTAACCCCACAGACTGTAGCCCGTCAGGCTCCTCTGTCCATGGGATTCTGTGGGACAGTTGCATTTACTTTTTCCCAGCTCTGTTCTCTGTGGCCTCGTGGACAACTTGATGCTAACTGTGGTGCTACAGTTTTGGAGTCCCTCTCCCCCTTTTGCTGGAGTTGGTTGTTCATTTACCAGCACATGACTGTTCTTGGGATTTCAGGAGTACTTCTGCCTTGTTTGATAGGGCCGTCTCTTCTTGCTTGGAGACTGTACTGGTTTTTCTCTGGGGCTGACTTTGCAAGGGAGTTCCAACTTAGAGACCTCCTGTTATCCCCAAATCTCTAATCAACATGTCCCAGGGGAGTTGATTGCATTGTAAAACCTGACTGAAGAAGTTTTATCCTTTTATGTTTTTTTGACAAAGTTTTTGACCAAACTTGGGGCTACATGTGAGGAAAACAGTAACTAATATGAGTGATTAACGTTGAACAGGTAAAGCATAGTTTTTCAAAGAAATGATTGTGTCAGTCTGTGCTGGCAGGCATGTGTTTGATCTTTGGAGCATTTGCTTGACTATAGTCTGGATTCAGGGGACGGCTAGGTTGGTGAAGCTGCGATTCTGGAAATCCCTTAAATAACACAGAGAAGGCTGGCAAGTGATTCTGGGGTAAAGTAATCATATACAGATTACATTCACTCTAATTTGTCCCCCAAGAGGCTCTGAAAAAGGTCTTAAGAAATGTGTTGGTGAGGGGAGTGACACCAGTTTTGAAAAGAGTTTGTGCTGCGGCTCTTTCTAGGCAGAGGATGCTGGTGACTGATGCTTCAGTTGAAATTGTTTCCTTGATAGAGATGAGGAGGAGACACTTGTAGGGCATCCGAGGTCACGTGACAGCATTCAAAGGTGAAATTGTTTTGGCTTACCATAATGCGCAGCAGGGCAAGCTCATCGGTCAGAATGTTGTGAATTACAGGAATCTTTGGTCATGGTTGGTGGATCATCGGGTCCCTGGATTGAAATAGGAGATGGTACCTTAGTCCTTCTTGATTTGCATTATGGAAAACATTCTACAACTGGGAAGTACAGGTCTTGACATGGACTATCATTACAGGGAGTTTCCCATTTTCACCCAATTCTTAGATTTGTCTCCATAATCATAATTCCTTGATGATAGACTGCAATACTATCATTCCTAGCCTTTCTTGCCTTCACCAAAGGATCTGTGGCTATTTCCTATAGAGCTCTTAATTTGGTTACCTATTTTTTGTCGTGGATTTATTCAGAATGGCTAGGAGATGCTGTCATTTTGGAAAGTGAATTCCAAAGAACTATGGCTCTTTTATACCAGTGATCTAGCAAACATTAAGAATAGCGGTATTATATTCTGAGGGTAATGTGCTTTCAGGGGTCAGCATTCACATAAACTTTTTCAGGTACCAAATATTATTGTTTCGACTTTGTGACAAAAATAGACTGCTTGCATTTCAGGTCATGTTGATACAAACACTTCCTAGAATCTGGCTACACAGACATTTCATGCTAGGTATTATCTACATGTAAATAGAATAGAAAGGAGCTGCAAATTCCATACAGTAAATGTTTATATCCTAAGCATGCCCTGGGAAAGAGGAAGAAATGGCTTTGGGATATTGTTAAACCCTGATGCTGAGTTACCTAATTCCTGGAGACTGAGAAAACTGCTGTGATCTATTGATCAGAACAGCAAATTGTACTCCAGATTATGAATTGAGTTTTGATTGGCGTGTGACTCTAGGTGGTCTAGTCTTCTGGTTATCTTTCTGACTACCTGACTGGAATAGGTCTCTTAAGCAACTGGCGGGAACCCCCGCTGGGTCCCTGTACCATATCTAGGGCTATTACAATTGGAAATGCCACTCTTCTGGAGTTGCTCCTAGCTACCAGAGAACTAAAATCCAAAGTGATATTGCATCCAGAGTTGAATCATGAAAATGAAACATCATCATGAAAGATGGAAAGTTGATGATTCTTTACTTGTCTCTATTTAGGCTTGTCTAGAAGATATACAGGCTTAGAAGACATGGAGATACGTTGAGGGATTATAAATTATACCCAACTGTCCACTGAACACACATTTATTTAGTACCAGCCAGGACTCATGCTCTGTGCTAGACATCAGGGGTACATTGATGAGCAAATCCTGATGAGTCACTTTTCTTTTGTGGCATGGATATTTTGGTGCTCAAGATAACTGAGCATTGCTAATTATAATTGAGCAATTATTGCTCAAGATAATTCTACGTGCTTGTGTTACAGGGGAGCCCTTTGTGTGTATGTGTGTTCAGCTGGACTTTGGAGGAGGGCGCAGGAAAGGTAAGGAAGTCCTTCGTAAGTTTCACTTAGATGTCCTCGGGAGCAGAGGTAGGTGGTGTTAATAGCTTTGCAAAATCGGGGCAGGGGGAGCTAAGACCACAGACAGCAGGAGAGAAGTGTGTGCTCGGGGAACTGAATGAAGGACACTGTGGCTGGAGTGACGAGTGTGACGGACAAAGTGACAAGAGAGGAGGCTGAAGTGTAGACAGGGGACGAAACTTGCCGGATTTGCTCTTACCCGACTATCCATGAAGTCAAGTGCACACAATGTCATGATCAGATATTTAAAAGACTTCATTGACTGCCATAGGGGTCTGAACAGAGAGTGGTAGGATATCACTGAACTGTTGCAGCAATCCCAGTGAGCGTCTGTGGTATGGACGTAGAAATCAAGTGGTGAATTTATGGGATATTCCAGGAAGTGCTATTAATAGGATTGGTGATGGGCTGTTGATGATGGATTGAATATTGGGCACCCAGCAATAGGAAACATAAAACAATACTTTCATATTTCTAGCTGGTATAGCAGAAAGTATTTCTCTATCTCTGTATATCTGGTCATGCTCAGTCGCTTCAGTCATGTCCAACTCTTTGCGACCCAGTGGACTGTAGCTTCCCAGGCTTTCCTTTCCATGGAATTTTCCAGGCTAGAATTCTGGAGTGAGTTGCCATGCCCTCCACCAGGGGATCTTTCCGACCCAGAGATTGAACCTGAGTCTCCTGCATTGCAGGTGGATTCTTTACCACTGAGCCACCAGGGAAGCCTATATCTATCTGTCTGTCTAATCTGAGCTGACTGGAGTGGGTCTCATTTTGGGCTCATTTGTTTCACTATAATCTGGACGCACTAGAAAATATGTCTATCCATACATCACTGAAGGATAATAAAATGGGGGCAGTGATAGGTTCATTCTTGGACCTGTAACGATTGAGGGGTGTGACAGATTTATGTAAAGATGTTAAGTGAAAAATTAGACACAAGGTTGAAGGAGAACAGGTTTGGTGTTGAAGTAAATCATAAATATGGGGGTCACTGGTCCGTAGATGGGGAGTGAGGCCAGAGATGTGGAGAAATGCAGCGTAATAAGAGAAAAGCCCCAGAATGTGCCCTGAAGGACTTCAGCAGATAAGGTGCTGGTCCCCCCGGGATGCGGTGAGTACAGTACAGTGCACCTAGCCATGATTCATTAAAGGTTTATGGGCTTAAGAAATAAAACTGATGGAAAAGAAGAGCACCTAAAGAGGCCCTGTCATTTCCGTAAGCTTACTCTAAAATAGTAAAAATAATGGTAAAGTTTCACACAGATCCTCTGGTTCTAATAATGTTGGTGACTAAGTATTTGATCTATTGATTCAAATAAAGTATAAAGCATTTCTCATTTATCTAGTGACTTTCTGATACTCCAGTTTACTCTTATCCCCATATCTTGCGTGTCTTTTACAGTCCTTAGAAACCTCTGCTTTATATTTAAACTGCTGATCTAGGAAATTTCCCAAGCTTGGGAAATCTGGCAGAGAAAACCCTTGTTTTTTTACCTTTCTGTTCACAGTGCTTGGGGGTGTGCCTCCTAGATAGACTATGGTCTGTCTCTTCTAACCCTTAATATTTTTTCTTTAGAATGTGTTTCAATCCTTGATGTAAAAAATATATGCATTTTATATTTGGAAATCGGCAAAAATTTAAATGCAAACCTCCCTTTTTATTATTCCGCTTAAAAGTAAGCATGGGTTCCATACATTAAGAAGTTAATGGTGTTCTTCGTGTATTTCAGATGGTCCCGTTTTTTCTTTCCTGACTAGAAAAATGCATTTCCAAAACTTGACCACTGGGGGGAAGCATAGTGCAAAGTTAGCCTTTAGTTTATCCTTCATGTACCAGGTAGTGGAGACTGACTCTTGGTAAAACCTCCTGGTCAAAGAGTGTTGTGCCTTTAATGTAAGCACAGCTTTTGTCTGTCTGTCCATCTGTCTGTCAGTCTATTTTTTTCGTTGTCAAATTCTTTCCTTTTCCTCTTTCTCCAGGGTTCTTGGTGAGTTAAAACTCTTATTTTGAAACTTCCAGAAGCTTAATTAATAAACATGAAAACCGAGTGGAAGCTGGCACAATGCCCTTTTCTGGCTCAACCACATGGGCTTGCTAGGGTAATTGTAGTTATTTACATTTGGCATCCAACTGACACCAGAAGCAACATTGCCTCTTTTTTTTTTCCCTATGAGTACTGAAGCTATTAAATTAAACAGGTTAATGCGGCTACAGCATTTCGCCCCCTACTATCCCCACAGCTATAGTAAATCTGCCACCTGTTTATTTCCATAAAAATTCAATTACAGCACCACCAGTTCTTCTTCTTATGCAAGCAATTAACTTCAGGCAGTTTCAGGCCCCAGAGAAAGGCCAGGCTGGCCAACTCCTTTTTTTCCCTCTTTGCTGCCTTTAGCCGACAGTGGTTTCTTTTGCTAAGTGACTATGCACCTCCACACCAGTGAAAAATGAAAGGATAGGCTAGACTGCTGTGCACTGTCATGCCCGTGAAAAAGCAGAAACTGAAAAATCACAAACAAACCTTCTGCCTCCCCCTGTCCAAGCAGTGGGGGAGCCTTAGAGGCCAGAGAAGTGAACAGCAAGCCCACAGTCAGGGTCACAGAGATGCTCCAGCATGGCTGAAAAACACACCAAAATGAAGAAGGCGCTGCTTTAAAAATTGTTGGTTTTCTTTCTTCTTCATCTTTGTAAGAAATGTGGCTGGGTAGGGAAAGGTTGGTAAAATGCCATAGTGTCCTGGTTAAAGCAAAACGTGATTATGGAGTGAGAAAACCGTATTCGTCTATGTTGCCCAACAAGGGTGACAGAATCGAAGGCTTCTAAAGCAGCTGCATTGCTTTTCCCCCTTAAGAGGAATGGATCCTTAATACCACCTTGAAGATACTGACGTTTCCCTTTTTTAATGCTTAGTTCTTTTTATCATATGTCTTTCTCTTTTCTCAATAGTTTACCCTATTAAAAATTAAAATTCTGAATCTTACATGAAATGATTTCCAAGTGGTTTACTAATTATTAGACAGCAGGTGAGTTACTTGCTTCCCATGAATCCCTTTAAAACATTGACACTTGACACTGCTTTTGTTTGAATAAATACTATTTACAGTAAATGTGTAAACACCATCTTAAGAGTGAATGAGGCTGAAAAGTTCATAAATTATATCATGCCTAGGTTTCGGGATAAAACAGATGCTTCTCCTTAAGTGAATTCATACAACTACTACTGAAGTGCAGTTGTTGTTAATAAATTCAGAGAATGATAGAGCATTAGAAAAGAAATAGATAGGGTGTAAATGGATGATAGAATCCGAGGTGGCTCTGAGCTCCTACCTAGGGCAGGTGGCTGAGGTCGGGGAGAGGGGGTATCAGATGACTCCTTCTGCCTGTCGGTTGGTCCCTGAGCAATAATTACTCAGGTATGTTGCTGGACTGGCATAGATGTCACATGTTAGCCCTTTCCAAAACACTCCCAGAGGATAAAGTGAGTGTGTAAATATCTCTGTCCTTCCTCCTACATCTTTAAGGTGCCCTGTGTCAGCCAGCATTAGTACGCTGCTGGGGTAGAAGGATGTAATAAAGTGGGCTTTGAAGGCAGCATGTCACAGGAAAAAGATACAGCCTAATTAAATTTAATCTTCTTTTAAATGGTTACTCAAAGGGGAGACTCTATTAGAAGTTCAAAAAGGCATATATAAATTCTCCCCAGGCAAGTCCAGGCTTCCTTGGTGACTGAGTGGTAAAGAATCTGCCTGCAGTGAAGGAGATTCAGGTTCAATCCCTGGGTCAGGAAGATCCCCTGGGCAGGAAAGGGCAACCCACTCCAGTATTCTTGCCTGGAAAGGTGAAAGTCGTTCAGTTGTGTCCGACTCTTTGCGACCCCATGGACTATCCAATCCTTGGAATTCTCCAAGCCTAGGCCGGAATTCTTGGCTAGGAACAATTAAACAACAGCAGGCAAATGCACACAGGTGGAAGAGTGCAGATTTTAGAGCCTACGTTATATCTTGATTGGGATGGCGGGACTTTAATGAGGAAAGACCAGTATTCTGTGGTCCTGAAAGCGCATCCTCTGCTATCAAATGGGTTCAACTTCATGGTCTTGAAAACTGTACTTTTCCTGTCTTCAAATGTTCTCATGAGTCCTTCTCTCTTCAGTTCAAAGGAGAAACTAAAAGGGATTCTAAGTGTTTATTCTTTATCCTAGATGTTGGGCAGATGCCTAATTTCCACTGCTTCCTTACCTCCTGAAGAGTTTCAGGCTTTTTGCTTCTGCCAAAATGGAGCAAACATACAGCTTGGTACTTTGAAGTCTGAGTTAAAGCAAAACTAAATGGACCATGTTTATCTGATCAATTAAGGCATTGCCTACATCCTTAAAACTGATGTTTCTCATTTAGGCGGCATTCTATACAATCCTCAGGAAATTAACAACAGAGATTGAGTTTGGGGAATGGGGGTCATTATACAAAGAAATGCAGGAAGAGTGTGGGAGAATTTGACTCCACTCCAACATAAGCTTCATAAACTGACTGGGCTCCAGTATAAACTAAAGAATGTCTTTGTAGAAGTGGGCCTGTAGAAAAATATTAATGGCAGTTCCCAAAATAGAATTTTGATTTAAAACTCCCATTATGTAAAGTGATCTACTAGATTTAAGAGTCTTCAGCGTGATGGATGTTTAGAATGACGAAAACCTCATCTTTTTCTCAGAGATTTAGCATGTGTTCAGTTCAGTTTAACCACAGTTCAACAGGGCATGCTCTAGAAACAGCACAATGTTAAACAGAGTACTGGGTTTAGAAAAATAAGAAGAGCATAAATTAAAAGCCACAAACTTCCCAGGTAGCTGAGATGGTAAAGAATGTGGCTGCCAATGCAGGAGACCCGGGCTGGATCTGTGGACTGGGGAGATTCCCTAGAGAAGGGAATGCTACCCACTCCAGTGTTCTTGCCTGGAGAATTCCATGGACAGAGGAGCCTGGTGGGTTACAGTCCATGGGGTTGCAAAGAGTCGGACATGACTAAGCAACTTATGCTTTGACTTCACTTTCTCTAGACGTTGACAGTTTTTCCCTTTTGAAAACCAAACTGATCACCACCAATTAATTAGAATGATATAAAGTGGTGGGGAATTGAACCCACAGGCTGCCCCTCATCAACATCCTGTCCCATTCTTCTCAGAAACAGTTTGAAGTAGTACTTATTGGGCTTCCTTTCCAGCTATCACAGGATCTAGACATGTGACCTATTCCAGACAAGTTCTCTCTCTCTTTCATCAGAAACCCACGTAGATTCCTTAAGTCCTTGGTTTGAGTGAGCTCCATCTTTCCAGTTGGCGCCCACAGATGTATGTGTTTTTCCATGTTTGGCAGATTCTATGAAGATTGCCTTCCAAATTCCAAGGTTTGTTTCCAGAACTGTGGCTTGGCAGGAAAACTAATGCATAATCTTCAAGTATATGTTTTTTGAGGTTTTCTGTTGGATATTAATACTATAGGTTTAAAGGCAACCTGCAGTTTTATAAAATAACTTTCCTCAGGTGCCATGTTTTAAGCCCTTATACTTGCCAGCTTTAAAGGGGGAATTGGTAGTGGGGAGGCAAAGATAAAGCTACTAAACTCTTTGACCCACATGTGCTGTATGTGCTCAGTCATGTCTGACTTTGTGAACCCACGGACTGTAGCCCGCCAGGCTCCTCTGTTCATAGGGATTCTCCAGGCAAGAATACTGGAGTAGGTTGCTATGTCCTCCTCCAGGGGATCTTTCCAACCCAGGGATGGAATCTAGGTCTGCCGCATTGCAGGTAGATTCTTTACCATCTGAGTCACCAGGGAAGCTCCTTTGACCCATATTCCCCCCTAAAAGTTGCCTTCTACCTGCCAGGTTTACTTTTCCATATGATTTATCTTGTGCATCTGACACTCCCACCAAAGCAGAAGATGCCTGTTCAGATTTTTAATTAAATTGTAATAACTCTTTGACTTCACTATATACTATATATAATATACATTATTATATGTTATGGTTTTATATTACATTCTGTGTGTGTACTCAGTCGTGTTCAGCTCTTTGTGACCCCATGGACTATAGCCCACCAGGCTCCTCTGTCCGTGGGATTTTCCAAGCAGGATTACTGGAGTGGGTTGCCATTTCCTTTTCCAGGGGATCTTCCTGACCCAGGGATTGAAACCATGTTTATTATGTCTCCTGCATTTCCAGACAGATTCTTTATAACTGGGCCACCTGGGAAGCCCTTATATTACATTATATGTTAATATATACCAGAGATGATAATTTGTGAAGACTTTGGTTTAGTTCAGTCGCTAAGTTGTGTCTGACTCTTTTTGACCCCATGGACTGCAGCATGCCAGGCTTCCCTGTCCATCAGCAACTCCCGGAGTTTACTTAAACCCATGTCCATTGAGTCGGTGATGCTATCCAACCATATCATCCTCTGTCATCCCATTCTCCCCCCACCTTCAATCTTTCCCAGCACCAGGGTCTTTTCCAATGAGTCATTTCTTTGCATCAGGTGGCCAAAGTATTGGAGCTTCAGCATCAGTCCTTCCAAAGGACTGATTTCTTTTAGGATTGGCTGGTTTGATCTCCTTGAAGTTCAAGGGACTGGTCTCCAACACCACAGTTCAAAAGCATCTTCTTCGGCACACAGCTTTCTTTATAGTCCAACTCTCACATTCATACGTGACTTCTGGAAAAACCATAACTTTGACTAGATGGACCTTTATTGGGAAAGTAATGTCTCTGCTTTTTAATATGCTGTCTAGGTTGGTCATAGCTTTTCTTCCAAGACTTTTGTAGGCACCTGCAGAAAATCTGCTCTAGGGAAAACTTTTAAGTTTTTCTAGGGAAAACTTTTAAGATGGTACATTTCTTGACAAAGAGCTGAGTCATTTTAATGGAAAAGTTATTTCTCATTGTATTATATTTACATATAAAATTTTATTTCACTAAATGAAATAAATGGAGAAGTTTAGTCAAGCGTAGAAAGCAAAGTCAAGTCAAAGTGTAGAAAGTAAACTCAAAGTTTAAGTTTCTTAGTCGTGTCCCACTCTCTGCGACCCCATGGACTGTAGCCCACTAGGCTAGCTCACTTTGTGAGCTTCCCCTGACCAATGTCAAATCTGAGGATCTTTAATCATGCTGTCACATGAAGGGCAAGGAACTTATTTGGATATTATCCCTCCCGTCACTCTCTGGAGAATTTATGACAGGAACATAATACATGACTGCATGATACATAACACGTGACTCCTCTTTAGTTCAGAACTGGACTCTGTGGAAGGGAACCTTTTGCGGGTTATCACCTAAGAGCTCAGTATGAACCCTTGTTCAGTGTTGCCTATACTGCCATAAGCCAGAACCACTGGGAGAATTAGGTTCGTACAGATGCTCTAGGGACTAATCAAATCGCGGTTTGGAGTTGCCTGACTTCATCTCGTGTTAAATGATAATTTAAGGCTTATTGAACTTCTGAGTGCAATTTCTGTGTATTTTTGAGAAGACACTGACAAACATCCTCCCATATGTAAAGTTGGTGTAACTGGCTCCACTTTCTGAATTTCTTCTTTCTGTTGTTTGCTTTGGTATCTGTCAACCTTGAAGCAAGTTCAGTGCTCTCTTGTGTTTCCAACTACTGCTATCCTTTTCCCTCTTACTCTGTAAGTCATTACTGGAAGGTATATATTTTATGAAAATTAAAGACACCATGCAACTTTCAGATTTCATTCCAAAAAATCATGCTTAGACATCTCTTCCCAAATACTCACCTCTCTCTCACAAAACATTCCTCATCCTTTTTTGAAGGCAGTTTATGTGTAAGAAGAGTTGCACAGTAAAAAAAATAAACTTTATTTTTTTCAAGTGCAAGTAAATTTCGTTGATCATATTATAATAATGTATTGTTTTATTTGGCTTGAATGGAGAATTCTACTATCAGAAACAATGCCTTACAATGAATCAACCTGGCATTAACATCACTCTATTTCATAACATTCACTAAAATAAGTCATTTCATTTGGTTACTTTTAGACACATTGTGTAAATAATCCTAGCAGATGCCCCAATAAGTTTATTCAAACAAAGTTTTATATAATTTCATTAATGAGAATTTTCTATTGGTTATTTTAAGCAACTGTTAAAATTTTTTTGAAAACTTTACAAGTGAAACCATTTAGGTGAAATCTTCTTAAACCATCTGTGATAAAGAACTATTTTGTTGTTGTAGTTCTTATTGTATGTTTAATTTTCATGCAGTCACATTCTAATATGTTTGTAGAATGCACTGACTGTGTGCTTGGGTGGCATGCCAATATCAAATTATTATATGGCTCTTAGTGTTCATGACTAATTTCTGAATTCATATCACTGTGGACTGGTAGAAATTTCCAGACCACCATCTGTCCCTGGGGCACATTTGAATGGCACTGATGGAGGCTCTTACCTGTGGTGTAGAACTTTTGGGGGTTTGATCAATAGGTTGTTATTTTACTATAGCAAATTGTAATATATATTCAGAAAAGATTCATTTCTCCCTAAAGGAAAACTTTTAGTTCTGCTTTCTAGAAGTTAGATATTCATCTATGGAGGATGGCATTATGGATTTGTAAATCATTGTCAACACTGCCCTTCACTAGTCTGTAGTTTTTTATACCACAGAACATGGTGCTTATAATCCAGTGCTTTGCAGAGAATATAACCTTGAAATCCAACTCCTCTTAAAACTCTATATGGAAGAAATTATTACATCCTCTAGATCTCCTTCAGATATTCCAGGTTGCAGTTGAAGATATATCTGCTTATTTGTTTTTAACTTGAATTGAGTCAAAGCAGTGAATATCTTGAGTTTGTGAATCACAGTGCCTTGACTTCTGGTGGAATCATTTAACTGCAAGAACTATAAATCATGCTGTTGGCTTTTATTGAGAGATGATATTAAAAAGTACTAAACTCAAATATTACATTCTCTTCAGGAATTTGCGGGGACATTTTCTGTTTAGTATTTGATACTAGAAAAGTTGGACTTCCCAAGTGTCACTAGTGGCAAAGAATCTGTCTGCCATTGTAGAAGAACTAAGAGAGTTGGATTCAATCCCTGGATTGGGAAGGTTCTGTGGAGGAAGAAATGGCACCCGACTCCAGAATTCTTGCCTGAAGAATCCCATGGACAGAGGAGCCTGGTAGGCTACTGTCCATGTGGTCACAAAGAATCAGACATGCCTGAGTGTCTGCCCACACATTAGAAAATTCATGTGGGTAATCAAACTTATTTCATGTTTGTAGAGAAGTCCCTCTTTGCAAGGTACTTTTTTTTTTTCTCAAGACCCAATGTATTTCACCTAAAAACAAGAGTGAATTGTTAATCTAGTACAGGCTCAGATGTTACTGAAGAAAGTAAGTTCAAGTTCAAGTTCATATTAGCGCCTCTTGTATACTGGGCCTGGTATTGTGCTCAGTTGCTTAGTTGTGTCTCCCTATTTGTGACCCCATGGACTGTAACCCACCAGACTACTCTGTCCGTGGACTTGTCCAGGCAAGAATACCGGAGTGGGTTGTTTTCTTCTTCCAAGGGATCTTTATGACCAAGGGATTGAACTTGTGTCTCCTGTGTCTCCTGCATTGGCAGGGGGATTCTTTACCACTGAGTTACTTGGGAAGCCTTGGCATGGTATTAAGTTGGAGCTTCCCAGCTGGCGCTAGTGGTATAGAATCCTCCTGCCAGTGCGGGAGACAGAGGAGATGCTAGGTCGGGAAGATCCCTTGGAGAAGGAAATGGCAACCCACTCCAGTATTCTTGCCTGGAAAATTGCATTGTCAGAGGAGCCTGATGGGCTATATACAGTCTGTGGGGTTGCAAAGGGTCGGGCTTGATTGAGCCCACACACACAATTCAATGATGAATAAACCAGCATTTTCTTGTTGTTGTTTTGTTTTGCTCTCAAAGAGTAAAGAGGTAGTGGGGAGACAGGCATATAGTCAACAATAAAACGCATAAATGTAAGCACATGACAGTGTTGAATACTCTGAAAGAAAGCTATATTGTTATAAATGTGATTTTAATTGTTGTATTATTCTGTCAAAAGAGATGAGTATGTTCCTCTCCTCTGTGTCTTGTTCTGTGCTACTAGCTAATGATAGTAGTCTGTTTTAATACATAGGCATGCATATCATCTCTTTGATATTAACATTCCATGTTGTGTCATGAGGGTCTGAGAAGAGGCAGTGCTTCTGCAGGGAGACAGTTGATGCTGTAATGAATTAAACAGACTTGGCTAACGTGTGTGATTTTTTGCCTTGCATGGCTGTGATGTTGCTCAAGAGAGTAGTCGTGGGGTTGATGGTGGAGAGGCTTGGTGGTTACTTCGAACAGAATAGTGGCACCAAGCTTTGTGATCCCCTTTTTGAGGGTCAGGGCCAGCACTCTTAATAGACCAAGACTGCAGAGCCATCTCCTAGAGCTTAGAGGTCCATATGGACATGGAAAAGCTCTAGCTAGAGTCAGGAAAGATACATCACAAAATAAGTTTGTCTTCAACTGTAACTGCAGACCACAAGGTTGCTGTTGTTGTTCAGCCCCTCAGTCGTCCGACTCTTTGCGACCTCATGGACAGCAACACACCAGGCTTTCCTGTCCTTCACTATCTTCCCGGAGTTTGCTCAAACTCATGTCCATTGAATCGATGATGCCATCCAGCCGTCTCATTCCCCTGTGGCTCCCTTCTCCTCCTGCCCTCAGTCTTTCTCAGCATCAGAGTCTTTTATAATGAGTCAGGTCTTCGCATCAGGTGGCCAAAGTACTGGAGCTTCTGCTTCGGCATCAGTCCTTCCAATGAATATTCAGGGTTGATTTCCTTTAAGATTGATTGGTTTGATCGCTGATTTCCTTTAAGATTGATTGGTTTGATCGCCTTGCTGTCGAAGGGACTCTTGAGAGTCCTCTCCAGCACCACAGTTCGAAAGCATCAGTTTTTTGGTGCTCAATCTTCTTTATGATCACATGTGTACCTGACCACTGGAAAAACCATAGCTTTGACTAGATGGACTTTTGTTGACCTCAAGGGGGGCCAGGATAAATGCTGACAGATTTCTTTTGTGGGAAGATGTTGAGTTTTGGATTATTATTTCTGAACCTTGGTAGGCAGCATCAGGCTCGTTGCTGATGAATCTGCTCATCTTCATCTTACTGAGAATCTTGTTAGCTTTTTGCGTTTAACCTGTTTCTTGACCCTGGCCAGGGGAATGGTGAAGTCAGGTCATGCTAGAAGCAGTGCTATCAAAGATTGGAAGAAAATTTTATGCTGATACTCAAGTGGTCAAGGTTATTCAGTATCTGGGAATTAAGTGCTGAAGAACGGTAAGATGAGGGCAGAGCATCTGACCGAGACAGTTGCAACTCTCGGCCTCTAAGATCTCGGGTTTCGGAAACATCAAGGGGAACAGCATAAAGACAATCTGGGGCTTCCTCAAGGTTTATAGAAAAGCAACTAGCAGCACCACTATCTGCTAATGAGAATTAAGAATCATAGCTTTAAAGAAACTTTAATCCTTTTCTTGTTAAAATTAAAATATATGTTGTAACAGTTGATGAAAAAGTCTTTGAGGGAATAAAAGTGGGCTAGTAAATAATCTCCACTGACTCCAAATTTGTTAAAGTATTGCCCAAGAAGCACAAAGGCCTTATTCAGCTTGCATCCTTGGGGATTCAGCAGTTTATCGTCATGGATTTGCCTTCTTCTATCTTTTACCAAGAAGAGTAGAAACTCTCCTTTCATATTCAGCTCTTAACTACAAAGGTTCTATTGCTTTCCCTTAAAATGTAACCTTTTGAACTGCAAGCTATGGTTGTAAGCAAGGCTTATAAAACATATATGTGAGGAAATTGTATTTGTTCACTTACATTTATAGGCTATATTTGTCATTGGTAATTGAATATTTTCACTAACCTTGTGATAATCAACCCACAG
Source organism: Muntiacus reevesi (assembly GCF_963930625.1). Lineage (NCBI taxonomy): Eukaryota > Metazoa > Chordata > Mammalia > Artiodactyla > Cervidae > Muntiacus > Muntiacus reevesi. Next base: position 51,467,185 of record NC_089261.1, on the reverse strand, counting down.
GCTATGACCTCATGGCCTTGCTTTACTTAATCTACTAATATAAAAATGGTGTAAAATTTCTTATTAGTCAGAGGATACCTTGGACCTTCGGCATGTTTTTCTTTTCTCCTTCTGATCCTGTAGGAGAGTAGGCAGAGACTGAGACTTTCCCAAAATAGCCACTCCTATTTTTTCCTTAGCAACAAAATTCCAACTTTATTTAATGTATCAATGAGCCTAGATGTCTAGGAAACATTTGTGTTTTCAATATCATTAACAAGTAGGGACTATTATTTGCCTCTTGACCCATCAAAGACTTGCATGCTTTCGTTAAACTTTGGAAATATTTAAAGCGTTACAGTCATTTCAAGGGATGATAATATATTTTTCAAGCCCCACAATGCCTGATAAAAGTTTTTGATTTGTCCTGGCTTCTGAATGAAATCTATGGATCTGAACTAAGCCACAAAAGAAAATTGGACTTCACTGTTTTACTACTTTAATTTACCAAGGAGATACAGCTTTTATTTGGCACTTTAAAGTCTGTATGGTAAAAGGGAATAGTGGATTCCATTATTTAAATGGAAAACGGTAATACAGAACAGTGTTCATTATGTTCAAATTTGGGAAAATGTGCCATTCTTACATTGGGAATATGATGACCATTTGGGTGCCTGAATATCTGTTATTTTGGCCTGTTGGTTGTCTGTCCCCCTCCTTTGCCAATAAAGCACTCCTATTTTGTTTTATTGAGCCATTCTTCTCCAGTTCTCAGGCCAAGGGTTTGGGAGTGTTTGATTTTCTCTCTGTGGGGCTGGAGAAAGTCTAAGTCCTGGCCAATCTGAGTCACAGGATTTTTGTTTCAGGGATAGGCATGTGACAATGAGCCTTCAGATCAGTTGTCTTTCAGGATGAATAGGTGGAAGGTTGTACACACTGAGACAATATTGGTTCTCTGTTCAGTAGAGTGGAAGGAGCCTGCCTGGGAATTAAGCCCATGCAAAGGTTAGCAGGACTGAAAGATGGAGGTCAGCCAGATCTGATGTCATACTGCACGTGTCTGAAGCGGCACCACATCTTGATTTTTCAGTTATGTGAAACGATAAATTCCTTTCTTTGCTTCAGCTTCACTTGGGGGTGGTGTTCTGTTCCTCATAATAGACAGAACCAACATGTGGTGCTCACTGTCTGACTCTTTCTTGTGAACCACGTTGGACTGCGGAGCTGGGCACAGTTTGCAATGAGAAGCGAATTGCGAGAGGATTTAATCTAGTAGTAAATGTGTTCCCGAGTTAATGTTTGGTGGTGGTTCTGATCTACTTAGTCATTCCACACTCTGCTAGGCTTTGGAAGCTGCAGAAAGAGCTCTTCTCTTGAAAGAGACACCATTTTCCTGGTTGAAACTTGGCTTTATTTTTGGGTATAGGTTAAAAGTGAATAAAAATGAGAAGGTGTGAGAGAGACTCTGGCATCCTGGACTCTTTTCGGGCCACACACGTGTTCACCAAACCATTTTCAGCCCCTCCAAGGGAGGAGAAGGCACTAGTGTGATTATCGGTGGGCAGACTGGTAGCTAGACCACACTATTGTGTGGAAGGCGTGGCCAAGCCCGGAAACCCTGCAAGTGTCTGGGCGCAGTCTGGTGTCTCTTCTGGTCCTGGTCCCGGGCACCTGTGGGTCTGCTGGAGTGAAGGCTCTTCCTGGTCGTGGTAACGTCTTCTGCTGTTTGTCCCTCTTTGTCCTTCTCCTTCTCGTCCTTTCTCAGTCACGCACGGGTGCACTGTTAAGACTCTAGATTCACGGACTAGGTGGTTCTGCTTGGAGCACTGAGACCATGTACCCTAACTCGGAATTTACCATAGTTCTGAAATTTAAGCTTGCACAACTTTGAATGCACAACTTTCATTTGCACTGTGTTGTTACTTATGCTAATGAGAAACAGTATATATAAACAATAAGGTAAATAATAAATATATTTACTTTCTGTATCATCTGTCAGGAAGCTCAAAGCCATATGTGTGTCTTAACTTGGCTTTCTTAATCTGTATTTGTAAGGCTGCATGCAGGTGTCACTGGGCTATATTCTTATTTGGAAGCTTGACTGGGGGAATCCACAGCCATGCTCATCCAAGTTGTTGGAAGAATTCATTTCCATGTAGCTACATGACCAAGGGCCTGGGTGTTTTGCTGACTGCCAGCCAGAGACTGTCCTTAACTCCTTGAGGTTGCCAGCAATTCTCTTGCATATGGTCCTCTCCATAGGTAGTTTAAAATATGACTGCTTCTTAGGAGGGCAGCAGGGCAGTTTCTCATTCCAGTCTTCTAAGATTGAATCTTATGTAACAGTGTAATCATGGGAGTGACATCCCGTAATTTTGCTGTATACTGAAACTTACTCAAGGGATGGATATCCTATTAACATTGCCATATTCAGTTGGCCAGAAGAGAGTCACAGGTTCTATCCACATTCAAAGGGAGGGGGAGGTGCAGAGTGTAACACAAAGAGGTGAAGATCATGGGGACTGTCTTGGAATTTTGCCTGCTATTTTTCCCAAAGTGTGGTTCACTGAAGGTTACTGCCATAGGTTTTAAGTTTGTATTCATCAAGAATCTTTTCCAAGTAACAGAATGTAAGTGACAAGAGACTGATTCAAACAATCTGAAGAAAATTTTTAAAAGTGACATTATTTTCTTATAGAAGAACAAATTTGAGTGTTAGGCAGACAGGGTCACGATGCAGTTAGGACCAAGGAGAACTCTGCTTCAGTAAAGCCATGGTAGAGTAAATAAAGAGCACATCAGAAATGAGAAGTCATGAGCATTGAACAGCACTCAGGGAAAGATCTGCTAAGGTAATCAGCTGTAATACAGGACATGCTGGGGTTAGGGTCAAAGGAATCCACTTGAATTCTCTGTGACTGACATCATATCTGAAGACTCTGCCATGTCTCATTCATGCAGGATGAGAAAGGAGGCTTATGTCCTGCCAACTGTTACATTCTTCTATACCACACAACATTATCTCTCATACCTCTTGGCATTTGTAATTTATTGTAACTTTTTCTCCTATAGAAACCTTTGCTCATCTCATCCCTATCTGCTAGGCACCTGTAAAACTCCTATTCATTTTCCCATAATTTAATTCAATAACTCTAAGAGGACCTCTCTCATCCCCTGCTAGCCATCTAGGTAGATTTGGGGGCCACACCCCTTGTGCCCCTAATTTGGGAGATCCTATTACTAAACTCAGCTGAGTCCCCATGGCAAACCCCTTCTTCCTTCAGACTTTTAGATTGTCATGACCATTTAACACAGTTTTTGCCAAAGTATATTGTCACCCTGCTTATTTAACTTATATGCAGAGTACATCATGTGAAATGCTGGGCTGGCTGAAGCACAAGTTGGAATCAAGAGAGAACTATTAATCGAGAGATTAATTTAATTAATTGAGAGATTATATTAAATAATATCAAGAGAAATATCAATAACCTCAGGTAAGCAGGTGACACCACCCTTATGGCAGAAAGCGAAGAAGAGCTAAAGAGCCACTTGATGAAAGTGAAAGAGGAGAGTGAAAAAGTTGGCTTAAAAGTCAGCATTCAGAAAACTGAGATCATGGCATCATTTCCTTCTCCAGGGGATCGTCCCAACCCAGGGACTGAACTCAGGTCTCCCGCACTATAGGCAGACGCTTTGCCATCTGAGCCACCAGGGAAGTCCGCTGGTCCCATCACTTCATAGCAAATAGATGGAGAAACAGTGGAAACAGTGAGACTTTATTTTGCGGGGCTCCAAAATCACTGCAGATGGTGATTGCAGCCATGAAATTTAAAGACACTTACTCCTTGGAAGGAAAGTTATGACCAACCTAGACAGCATATTAAAAAGCAGAGACATTACTTTGCTAACAAAGGTTCATCTAGTCAAAGCTATGGTTTTTCCAGTAGTCATGTATGGATGTGAGAGTTGGACTGTAAAGAAAGTTGAGCACCAAAGAATTGATGCTTTTGAATTGTGATGTTGGAGAAGACTCTTGAGAGCCCCTTGGACTGCAAGGAGATTCAACCTAAATCCTAAAGGAAATCAATTCTTAATATTCATTGGAAGGACTGATGCTGATGCTGAAACTCGAATACTTTGGCCACCTGATGTGAAGAGCTGAGTCATTTGAAAAGACCCTGACGCTGAGAAAGACTGAAGGTGCGAGAAGAAGGGGATGACAGAGAATGAGATGGTTGGATGGCATCACCAACTGAATGGACATGAATTTGAGCAGGTTTCCAGGAGTTGGTAATGGACAGGGACGTCTGGTGTGCTGCAGTCCATGGAGTTTCAGAGTCGGACATGACGCTGTGACTCAACTGAACTGAACTTGTCAATGAAACATAAACTACATTTTGATGTGGGGGAAGCTATTGTTTTCTTGACACAGGAGTCCTGCCTTTTCTCACCCTATCCTTCTCTGATGTTAAATAACAGAAATAATGCCTGAGGCTCCACCATCAGTCTTATGACTATTGTGGAAATGACCCAGACTCATAAAGATCTGCTCTCTTGATATCTTTTAGTTGATGAGTCAGCCTAGCAACCAACTCCCTCCTACTATACTTCTTATATGTACAACAAAACAAAAACTAACCTTTAGTTGTTTAAGCCATTATACTTCGTTTTTTAAACCTGCAATCTGGTAAGATCCTACGAGTTTCCCTGGTGGCTCAACTGGTAAAGAATCTGCCTGCTAATGCAGGAGATATGGATTTGATCCCTGAGTCAGGAAGATCCCTAAGAGAAGGAAATGGCAACTCACTCCAGGATTCTTGCCTGTAAAATCTCATGGACAGAGGAGCCTGGTTGGCTACAGTCCATGGGGTCGCAAAGAGTCAGACATACACACTGAGCATGCATACACACAATAAGATCCTAAATGAAATGTATTCTTCTGTGTATCTAGATGGTAGCATTGATTATAGAGCAGGCAGTTATTTATGTAATTTTCTACCTAACCTCTGGCACCATGAATGAACTCCTTCATATAATAAAGTTTTTATTATTCCTATCCTGCATCTATATGCTTAGATGAGTACCTAGCACATAGTAAATGTTCAGCAAGTACGTCTTAAATGTTTTATCTTCCAAATTTTAATAGCTTATTTGGAGAGAATATTGTTTTCTTGATAATCAATGAAAAATTTCTAATGGTATAATTTATCTAGACTTTCAGTTATTGATTTATTTTATTCAGCATGTTATCAGTCATTTAGAAATACAGGGAAGGTACAGGAATAAATCTATAGGATTGCAAAACTAGCTATAGCTGAACTATTGGATGATAAAACAGTATTCAAAATGAAATAGTAAAAAGATTGGGGAGAGTCTCTTATTCTAAGTGTTGTAAAACTCAATAGGAATAAATGAACTTAGCACTTAGATACAAAAACAAAAAACAACCCTCAAACATTCAATTTTGGATTCAGAGTCGATCAAAAGCAAAAACTTAACAAACCCAAAGCCAACTCATTTGCAGAACACAAGACACTTCTAAGTTAACACCAGATGAAAAAGCACTGACAGAATGAAGAATATTTAACTTACAGAAGATGATTCTTGTAGATATGGAAAGGATGGGGAGAGAAAGTGTTTATATCATGTGACATACTTGAAGCACTTTCTTTCAGGAGATAAGTTAGATTTATTTGATATAGTTTCAAAGGGACTAAGAGGAAAATTTGAAACAAAGTGTGGGAGTTTCAGGTTGAGAAATTGGATCTCAGCTTGAGGAAGATGTTAGTGATACAACATTTCCTAAAGTGAATTTGCCTGGCTTGTAAGACCCAGAGCTGTGCTGACTGACCTGAATTGCTATGTAACAATCTGTTAAGGAGAATGACAAAGTTTTCTGCCTTGGTTAGGAATTTGACTAACTTGCCTGTTAACGTGCTTTCATTTAGGTTAAACCAAGCAGACAAATTCTTTTTGCTTGTTGCACACAGTAGTATTTTGGTATTTTATTTCTGAGATGAAGTGACAAGTTGGTTGTAGCTAGCTGGGGTAAGGGCTTGTTAATCATATTCTTTGTTCAACTTGATTTTTAAAATAAGGGGCTTCCGTATACTGCCCCTTACTTATCTCAGGACACAAGTGTATCTGATGATGTTTGTTGGTATCAGATGTGGGAGGCTCTGTTGTTGCCTATTTCAGGTCCTATATTGGCATGACTATTTATACACAAACACAATATTCTGGGAATGAGAATATATTCTGATGTATTGACCAGTTGGTCAAATGAATGAATAGATGAGTGAATGAATTCATGCTCCAGAATAAGGTAGGGATTGACAATGCTTCCAGCTCTGCCAGATTTTTGCACCTGTTTGGGGAGAAGAGTGGTCTCCTGTGTGAAGGATAAATAACAGCCAGGTGATCCAAGTTGGGGAGACCCTTCTCCCTCTCAGGAATTAAAAAAAAAAAAAAAACTAATATCCCACACTATGAAGATTAGTGTCCTCTGTGAAATAATCCTGTTCCCTCTGTTTACCTAATTTTGATCTCTTTATCAATAGATACTGACTCTTTCCTTGATGCAGGTTGTATTACAAATCCTCCTTAATTAATTTGGAAATAAAAAGGTCCAGGTTTGATATTATTGCTCATATCTTGTTATAGTACTATTAAAAAGGCTAAGCTTATCAAATATATTTTAAATGTGTATATATCTTGAGGGCTTTAGCTCCTTTTTCCTTTACCAGCTTATCCAAATGCCTTAAACACAGTAAGCAGTCAATAGACACCCATCGTTAAATCAGTCAGCAGAGCCAAGTACCTCCAAGTCACATAGAGTGCCTTAGTCAACAAACTAAAGGTCCCAGCCATTATGGAGCACACAATTAAGTACTAAAAGAACAGTAGGAGGAAAGAAGAGGCTTCAGCTATGGTTCAGTAGTAAAGAGTCTGTCTACCTGCCAATTCAGAGATTCTGATTCAACCCCTGGGTCAGGAAGATCCCCTGGAGGAGGGCATGGCAACCTACTCCAGTGTTATTGCCTGGAGAATTGGACAGAGGAGCCTGGTGGGCTACAGTCCATAGGGTTGCAGAGTCAGACAAGACTGAAGCGATTAAGCAGGCATGCATGTGCAGAAGGAAAGAAAAACAATAAGCCACAGTCACAGTAAATAAACAAATATATACTTTAGTAGAAAGTGTGATAGAAATAACTGGTTGAGTAGGAAAGGTAATCATGAGATGAGAAAAGAATCGAGCTGTGATTTTGAATAGGTACTAAATTCAAAACATTTTAATGGAGGTTACTATGCTTTGATCTCATACAATGTAATATTTTTAAGAGAAAAATAGTAACATGCATAACTTATTTACACATATAAAATGCATCTGAGTTTATTTTAACCTGAAATTTTATTTGTATAATATTACTTGGCAGTTCTTTTGCTTGGATGAGACTGAATTGTTGTAAACTGGGAGGTAATGATAGAGGGCTTTGCAACCAACTGGGAAGAATATAATAAATGAAAATATTATATACTGTAGTCAATAATATTTAGTTGGAAAAGGGTAGAAAAATCATGCCAACAGATTTTGAGGAGTTTAATAAATTGTTACTGCAAATACCGTTTATGAGAAACCAATAACGGTGAATTAAAAAGGGTAAAACCTCCAAATGAGATTCTACTTGAAAAAGATGCGTAATGTATAGAATCAGAGTTAAAGATTTAGAAAATAGTAATGAGTAAATAGACATAACAACTTAGAAATTACATATATTAAATGGATTTTTTCAGATTATATGTTAAAAGCAAACCATAGAAGCAGAGTGTTGCTCAGATATATCCTCATTCATAATTAGATAAAAGTGAACTTGTTATCCATTTTATTTTAGGACAACCATTAAGTTGAGGACAGGAGATAGTTAGAAAAAGCAGCATGGTAGAAGGAATTATAGTGATCTTTGTCCAAAAGATATGAATTTGTGTCATCTCTGACAAGTGATCTCTCATATTTGTGGCTATATAGTTGGAATTGGAGAAGGAAATGGCAACCCACTCCAGTATTCTTGCCTAGAGAATCCCCTGGACAGAGGAGCCTGGTGGGCTGCTGTCCCTGGGGTCGCACAGAGTCGGATACACCTGAAGCGACTTAGCATGCATGCGTGCATTGGGAAGGGAAATGGCAACCCACCCAGTATTCTTGCCTGGAGAATCCCAGGGATGGAGGAGCCTGGTTGGCAGCCATCTATGGGGTCGCTCAGAGTCAGACACGGCTGAAGCGACTTAGCAGCAGCAGCAGCAGTTGAAATAGTTGGGCCAAATGCCCAGTAAAATCACTTCTAATTCTAGAATTGCAAGAGTCCAAAAATTCTTCTGGATTATTTCAATTAATAGAAATAATTACCTGGGCTTAGAGAACTGAGTTGATGGCGTTTAAAATCATGTCATTTCCATCATAGACCCAAAAATAAATGTTCCTTTTAGTGGACTCCTCCTGGCAATCTGAAGCTTTTCTTTTATTTCTGATACCAGTCTAGTCTGTCAGTGTATTGGAAGCAATAATTATAGAGGATTAAATGGGCATAAAGTTATATGGTTGGTCTTGATGTAAAACATTTGTAAAAATCTTTTGTCTTAAATAGGTAGCAGAGAAAATTAACTTTAGTCACAGTGCCTTCCATACTGGGGATATGACAATAAATTAGTAGGATACAAAGAATGAAAATCACTTCTATAAAGACTTTAAATAGTTTTGGATCATCGTTAATTATCTTACCTTCAAGACTTGAGTCAGGAGATGCCACTTTCAAGACACCAGTATGAAGAGCTCTATGGATCAATACCCAGTGAAACAAGCAAAACTAGAGCAAATTACAAAAAATAACCCAACCATGAAAGTTTCAGGGAATAGTCCTGAGGGCACACAGAAAAGCAGGGGAGAAGGAAACATTTAGTCAGTAAAATCTAAAATTGCAGTAAGATCAGTGAGCCTCAATCCACTTCCTCTTTCTCCTCTGTTCTAGCTCAGATAGACAGAAGTTTCACCGTAGGTAGGTGTGGCCATGGAGGGGAGGGTCTCTCTCCCCTCAATTTCCAAGCAAAGCTCACTTTATCCCATTGAGAGGGAAAGTTACCAGTATTTCTCATTTCCTCCCACTTCAAGTTGAAGAGGTTAAATTCCTGATGAGCATGGATGAGAGGTTAGGGGCTACCTTCCTCTATCCTGCTTCAATTCACAGGATGAGGACTCTACCCCATGCAGGGGAGGTTGAGAGTATTGGACCAAGACTGCCCTCACTCTAGCTCCCTTTAGGCCTGAGCTTCCATGATGGTAGCGAAGCAAGCGGAGAAGACCAGAGGCTCCTGCCTTGCCCGGCGCCCAGAATCGTGGTTCAGGAGCTTGTCCAGAGGGAGAGGAAGTCCACCGGAAAAGAAAATTCTTCAGCTATTCCCAAAGGAAGTGATTTATTTATTTTTTTTATTAGACACAGAGTATGGAGAATTTCAAGACTAAAGAGCCCTGTGAAAACAATAGTTCCTCTTATTTAAAAACAACACTTTAAAACCATAGGTGGCCTAGTTCAACAGAGAACTAGGAAAAGAAACCCCTAAGAAGACCCCTCCTAGAATCGGAAAAGAGCTCAAAGACCTGCCTCAAAAATCACCTTCATAGGAGCCCAATTTAATTGGAATAGACTGTTGACTTATTATTATTGTTAGACTGTATTCTCAGTCTTGAGGGCATTGCCCCCAAAATAGAGTGAATAATTAGAAAAGAGTGGATAGGGGCCAACACCAAATGAAACAGACAGCTAACCAGAGAGAACATGGAGAGAGACAAAAGAGAACTGTTAAAGCTATTGTTATCTCAGAGCGACCAAGCCCCATCCAAGGCTGCACCCAAGGAGGGATGTAAAAGTAGAAAAAGGTTTCACTGAGTCACACCAAGTCACCAACATATAAACAAACAATAAAAATAGACTTTGGGGAGATCCAGAGTTCCTACAATATATTATTTTAAATGTCCAGTTCTCAGCAAAATTTGAGGCTAACAATGAAACAGGAAAATGTGACTAACGTGAAAAAAAATTTAAAAAGCGGGAAACAGAAATTGCCCATGAAAGGGATTGATGTCTTATTTAATAAAGACTTGAAAGTAGCCATTATAAATATATCTTAAAATAAAAGGAAACTATGCTTGAAGGAGTAAAGGAAGGTATGAAGACAATGTCTCGTAAAATAGACAATACTATTAAAGGGATAAATATTATAAAATGTGAACTGAACAAATTCTAGAGTTGAAAAGCGTAATACATAAAATGAGTAATTTAATAGAAAAGCTGAGCAGGAGACTTATCCTAGTAGAAGAATCTTAGCTTATCATAGACTGATAGGGATGATGCATTCCAAAGAAAAGAAAAAAACAAATGAAGAAAAAGATAGCATACTTGAGATGAAATGGACACATTTCTAGAAAGACACAAGCTATCAAAATGGTTCATACTGTCCAGCTTCACAGTAGTAAATACTGAATTATGAATTAGTAACTATCATTTTTTATGGGGATATCCTATTTCTTATATTCATTATGGAATGATGGAGCTGATGTTTCCATCAAATGAAGTAAACTTAGTTCAGTTCAGTTGCTCAATCATGTCCGACTCTTTGCGACCCCATGAACCACAGCACACCAGGCCTCCCTGTCCATCACCAACTCCCGGAGTCCACCCAAACTCATGTCCATTGAGTCGGTGATGCCATCCAGCCATCTCATCCTCTGTCATCCCCTTCTCCTCCTGCTCTCAATCTTTCCCAGCATCAGGGTCTTTTCAAATGAGTCAGCTCTTTGCATCAGGTGGTCAAAGTATTTACCTCCTAGTTTTTCCCCACCAATTATTTCTATTCTCTTTGAATAAGAATGAAAGAGAAAAAAAAGTCTATTGGATTGTTAAGTTAATAGTTAATTCGGAGAAGAAATTTGTAGAGAGTATTCATTATGGCACTTCTGCCCCGATATGCTTTGACATTGTTCAGTTGCTCAGTCATGTCTGACTCTCTGCGAGCCCATGCACCGCAGCACAGTTCCATGTCCTTCACTATCTCCCGGAGTTTGCTTAAATTCGCGTCCATTGAGTCAGTGATGCTATCTAACGGTCTCATACACTGCTGCCCTCTTCTTCTGTCTTCAGTCTTTCCCAGCATCAGGGTCTTTTCCAGTAAGTCAACTCTTCACATCAGGTGAAGACTTCCCTGGTGGCTCAGATGGTAAAGCGTCTGTCTACAATGCGGGAGACCTGGGTTCGATCCCTGGGTTGGGAGGGTCTCCTGGAGAAGGAAACGGCAACCCACTCCAGTATTCTTGCCTGGAAAATCCCATGGATGGAGGAGCCTGGTAGGCTACAGTTCATGGGGTCGCAAAAAGTCAGACACTGCTGAGCAACTTCACTTTCACTTCACTTTCACATCACGTGGCCAAATGATTGGAGCTTCAGCAGCACCAGTCCTTTCAATGAATACTCAAGGTTTATTTCCTTTAGAATTGACTGGTTTGATCTCCTTGCAGTCCAGGGGACTCTCAAGAGTCTTTTCTAGCACTACACTTTGAACGCATCAGTTCTTCTGTACTCAGCCTTCTTTATGGTCCAACTCTTCACATTTGACATGACTACTAGAAAAACCATAGCTCTGACTATACGCAGTTTTGTTGGCAGAGTGGTGTCTTTGCTTTTTAGTAAACGATCTTAGGTTTGTCACAGCTTTCCTTCTAAGGAGCAAGCATCTTTTAATTTAATGGCTGCAGTCACTGATGGTAGTGATTTTGGAGCCCAAGAAAATAAAATCTGTCACTGTTTCCATTGTTTCCCCATCTCTTTGACGTGAAGTGATGGGACTGAATTCCATGATCTTAATTTTTTGAATGTTGAATTTTAAGCTAGCTTTCCTACCCTTCTCTTTGACCCTCATCAAGAGACTCTTTAGCTTGTCTTCATTTCCTGCCATTAGAGTGGTGACATCTGCATAGCTGAGGTTATTAATATTTCTCACATCAGTATTGATTCCGGTTACAGCCTGTGATTCACCGGTCCAGCATTTCACATGACATATTCTCCATATAGGTTAAATAAATGGTGACAATATATAGCCTTGTCATACTCCTTTCCCAGTTTGGAACCAGTCAGTTGTTCCATGCAAGGTTCTGTTACTTCTTGACCTGTGTACAGGTTTCTCAGGAGACAGGTAAGGTGGTTTGGTATTCTCCTCTCTTTAAAAATTTTCTACAATTTGTTGTGATGTATACAATCAAAGGCTTTCACATAGTCAATGAAGCAGAAGTAGATGTTTTTCTGGAACTTCCTTGCTTTTTTGATGATCCAATAAATGCTGGCAATTTGATCTCTGATTCCTCTGCTGTTTCTAATCCCTGCTTGTACATCTGGAAGTTCTCAGTTCACATACTGCTGAAGCCTCGCTTGAAGGATTTTTGAGAATAACCTTACTAGTACGTGAAATAACTGCAATTCTGTAGTAGTTTGAACATTCTTTGGCATTGCCCTCTTTGGGATTGGAATGATAACTATCCTTTTCCAGTCCTGAGGCAGTTGCTGAGTTTTCCAAATATGCTGACATATTGAGTGCAGCACTTTAACAACATCATCTTTTAGGATTTTAAATATCTAAACTGGAATTCCATCACCTCCACTAGCTTTGTTTGTAGTGATATTTCCTAAGGATTACATGATTTCACAGTCCAGGATATCTGGCTCCAGGTGAGTGTCTACACCACTGTGGTTATCGGGGTCATTAAGACCTGTTTTATATAGTTGATTTGTGTATTCTTGTCATCTCTTCTTAGTCTCTTCTGCCTTTGTTAGGTCCTTACCATTTTTGTCTTTATCATGACCATCCTTGCATGAAATGTTCCCTTGATCTCTCCAGTTTTTTTTGAAGAAACCTCTGTCCATATGTCTTCAGGCACTCTGTCTACCAGAGCTAATCCCTTGAATCTATTTGTCATCTCCACTATATGATAATAAGGGATTTGATTTAGGTCATACCTGAATGGCCTAGTTGTTTTCTCTACTTTCTTCAATTTGAACCTGAATTTTTCAATAATGATCTGACGATCTGACCCACAGTCAGCTTTAAGTCTTGTTTTTTTGTTTTTGCTGACCATATAGAACTATCCATCTTCGACTGCAAAGAATACAATCAATCTGATTTAGGTATTGACCATCTGGTGATGTCCATGTTTGAGTGATCCCTTGTGTTGTTGGAGGAGGGTATTTGCTATGACCAGTGTGTTTTCTTGACAAAATTCTATTAGCTTTGACCCTGCTTCAGAGGTGGCAAGAATACACAGAAGAACTGTACAAAAAAGATCTTCATGACCCAGATAATCACGATGGTGTGATCACTCACCTAGAGCCAGGTATCCGGGAATGTGAAGTTAAGTGGGCCTTAGGAAGCATCACTACGAACAAAGCTGGTGGAGGTGATGGAATTCCAGTTGAGCTATTTCAAATCCTAAAAGATAATGCTGTTAACATGTTTCACTCAATATGCCAGCAAATCTGGAAAACTCAGCAGTGGCCACAGGACTGGAAAAGGTCAGTTTTCATTCTAATCCCAAAGGCAATGCCAAAGAATGCTCAAACTACTGCACAATTGCACTCATCTCACACGCTAGTAAAGTAATGCTCAAAATTCTCCAAGCAAGGCTTGAACTCTGAAATTCCAGATGTTCAAGCTGGATTTAGAAAAGGCAGAGGAACTAGAGATCAAATTGCCAATATCTGTTGGATCATCAAAAAAGCAAGAGAGTTCCAGAAAAACATCTACTTCTGCTTTATTGAATATGCCAAAGCCTTTGACTGTGTGGATCACAAGAAACTGTGGAAAATTCTTCAAGAGGTGCAAATACCAGACCACCTGACCTGCCTCTTGAAAAATCTGTATACAAGTCAGGAAGCAACAGTTAGAACTGGACATGAAACAACAGACTGGTTCCAAATCGGGAAAGGAGTACGGCAAGGCTGTGTATTATCATCCTGCTTATTTAACTTATGTGCAGAGTACATCAGGAGAAATGCTGGGCTGGAAGAAGCACAAGCTGGAATCAAGATTGACGGGAAAAATATGAATTAACATCAGATATGCAGATAATACCACTTTTAGGCAGAAAGCAAAGAACTAAAGAGCCTCTTGATGAAAGTGAAAAAGGAGAGTGAAAAAGTTGGCTTAAACCTCAATATTCAGACAACTAAGATCATGGCATCTAGTCCCATCACTTCGTGGCAAATAGATGTGAAAACAGTGACAGGCTTTATTTTCTGGGGCTCCATAATCACTGCAGATAGTGACTGCAGCCATGAAATTAAAAGATGCTTACTCCTTGGAAGAAATGTTATGACCAACCTAGACAGCATATTGAAAAGCAGAGACATTCCTTTGCTGACAAAGGTCTGTCTAGTCAAAGCTATGGTTTTTCTAGTAGTCATGTATGGATGTGAGAGTTGGACTATAAAGAAAGCTGAGCGCAGAAGAATTGATGCTTTTAGTCCTTGGGCTGCAAGGAGATCCAACCAGTCCATCCTAAAGGAAATTAGTCCTGAATAGTCATTGGAAGAACTGATACTGAAGCTGAAACTCCCAATACCTTGGTCACTTGATGTGAAGAACTGAAAAAGACCCTGATGCTGGGAAAGATTGAAGGTGGGAGGAGAAGGGGATGACAGAGGACGAGGTGGTTGGATGATATCGTTGACTCAATGGATATGAATTTGAGTGAACTCCAGTAGTTGGTAATGGACAGGGAAGCCTGGCATGCTGCAGTCCATGGGGTCACAAAGAGTTGGACATGACTGTGTGACTGAACTGACTGACTGACTGCTAGTTTTGTACTGCAAGGCCAAACTTGCCTGTTATTCCAGGTATCTCTTGACTTCCTCCTTCTGTAGTCCCATCCCCTATGATGAAAAGGACATCTTTTTTGGTATTAGTTCTAGAAGATCTTGTAGACTTTTATGGAACTGGTCAACCTCAGCTTTTGCAGTATCAGTGGTTCGGGCATAAGACTTGTGATGGTGAATGGCTTGCCTTGGAAATCAACCAAGATAATCCTGTCATTTTTGAGGTTGTACCAAAGTACTGCATTTTACACTCTCTTGTTGACTATGAGGGCTACTCCATTTCTTCTAAGGGATTCTTGCCCACATCAATAGATATAATGGTCCTCTGAATTAAATTCATCTATTTCCATCCATTTTGTTTAATTACTTCCTAAGATGTCAATGTTCACTCTTGACATCTCCTGTTTGACCACATCCAATTCACCTTGAGTCATGAACCTAAAATTCCTGGTTTATCATGCAATATTGCTTTTTATGGCATTGGACCTTACTTTCATAACCAGAAACATTCCCAACTGTGCGTCGTTTCTGCTTTGGCCAGCTGCTTCACGCTTTCTGGAGTTAATGAGTAATTGCCCTCCTTTGGTTGTGTCCAGAGGCATATTGGACATATTCCAACCTTGCTGGGGGAGAGCTCATCTTCCAGTGTCGTGTCTTTTGCTTTTTTATACTGTTCATGGGGTTCTTGATGCAAGAATACCGGAGTGGTTTGACATTCCCGTTCAAGTGGACTGCGTTTTGTCAGAACTGTTCACTCTGACCTGTCCTTTTTGGGTGACCCTGCATAGCATGGCTCATAGCTTCATTGAGTTATGTGAAGCTCCGTCATCACGACAAGGCTGTGATCCACGAAGGGTGCTATGTTATTTACTCCCATTTAATATTGTCTTTTGTGTTCATTTCTTCATAGTTTATACTGTTGCAAGATATAGCTCAAATGACTTAACTGGTAAATTCTCCTAAATATTTAAGAAAAAATGTAACACTAATATTATACACATTCTTTCAGAGAACAGAAAATATATTAAACAGTTCTTCAACATGAATTATGGAGTCAGTATACCCTTTATACCAAAACTAATAACCGTTTGGGAAGAAAAATCACCAGTAAACAACTATGAAGAAATCTTGAACAAAATGCCTGTAGAATCTACAACTATATAAAATACATCATGGCCAGGTTTGGTTCATTTGAGATTTATTATTTGGAAATAGATCAGTTAGCTAAGTCATACAGTCACAGAATAAAAAAAATCATAAAATCTTCCTAGCAGATGCTAAAACAAATTTGGTAAATTAGACAACTACTTACGATAAAAATAATTGGGAAACTAAAAGTAGAATAATTTTCCTTATTCTGGTTTAACGTTTCTAAAAAAAAGAAAATCTTTTGGCATACTTCGTATTAGTGGGGAAATATTGAAGTCTTTAAGTCTCATATGAGGAAAGGAAAATAAGAATGCCCTCTATTACAGCTTGTATTTATTATTATGCTTGAGATACTATCCAGTGTAATAAAACAAAAGTAAGTATACAAATACTTACAGAAAGTGTTTAACATTTGAAAATATAAAAGTTCCCGTTTACTCACTGATAATTTTATTATACATACAGAAATCCAAACTCAACTGCAAGTAAATTATTAGACCAAGTAAAGGAATTCAGCAAAATTGAAAGATAGGACTTTATAAATTGTATTTTATATAACAACAAAGAAGTTTAAATTTTACAGAAATTACTAAAAATAAAAATATATTTTATACTTTCAAAATGAGCAGAAGAGAAAGAACAGAAAGCAATTTAGAGAATTTTTGGAGACTGCTAAAGATTGATGTCGAGAAAAGGACACAGCCCCTTAGGAGGAGGGACAGGGTTGTTTGTACATTCTTTCTCAGCTGATCTCTGTGCCCTTCTCTGCATCACAGAGGACTGGATGCCCAAAGGTGCCTTCCCGAGACTTCTTTGCCAGCTGCTTCTACTAGAGGCTAACACTGAGGCAAAGGCACTGGCAGGTGATTAGAAGCTGGAAGGAAGGAAAATAGCCAAAACCTCATAGCTTTGGTGGGGAAGAAGGAGCTTTTAGCATAGCCTTCAGTAGCAGTTGCAAAGGGTGATGGTGAGCACTTGGGTTGCACCTCAGGCAGCAGTTTCCAGCAGGAGCACAGGTTTCGTGGGGTATATAGCAAAGCAGCAGCTGCTACAGGTGCTCTACCAGCCCTGGCTAAGTGCCCTGACTCCATCTGTTCCAGTGACAGATGCAAGGAGCTTTGGGCCCCAGGATTCCCGCACTGACTACAGGAGAATGGGCCATGGATTCCTACAAGGCAGCTTCAGCAGTGCTTCCAAACAGGAGAAGCTACAGCAGGGTTCCAGCAGCTCCTCTGGGCAGTGACTGTGGTATAGATGACATCCTCTCCCTTCTGCTTGGTAGACCAGGATCACAGTGGCTTACTGTGGATACTAATCTTTGAGAAACTTTGCCTTTGCCCTTCTAAACGTTTTGTAACTTATTTTCTGTATGAAATTTCCTCCAATTGAAATACCAGTCAAAGTTTCTGTTTTCCTAGCTGGACAGTGTTACTGGATTTATGATAGCAGTACAATACTGTGGATATCAAACCCATTTTTCTTTTGTATTCCACATGTACTGACAGTTTAATTTACTATTAAGTATTTAAATTTTACATATATAGAATAAATCCTTTCACTGATTTAGTAATAGTATGTAAATAAATAATTGCATAATAAAATATATATCAAAGAGAATAAATTAAGAAAATAATATTTTTTTGTATTTAATACCAAAAACTACTAATGTATACTGAGTCCTCCTGGAATTTAATACATGGAGTATAAATAATAATGACTTAAATCAATATAGTAATCATATGATAAGTAAATACATCTTCTTTTCTCCTAGTTCTTTATTTGGCACAGATAGAGTAGAAAATACGATTCTACCTCTAGACTAGAAGTCACTTCTAATATTGTTTATTAGAATCCAAGTTTCAGAATTTGCTCTTTTTATGGCTTATGACAGCAAATCTTTAACAAGTACTGTGTTTCCTGATTGTGTTTGAATTATGATAGAATATTTCTCCATTGCCTTCCTGGTGGCTCAGCTGGTAAAGAACCCACTTGCCAGTGCAGGAGACACAAGAGATGAGGGTTCGATCCCTTGGTCAGGAAGATCCCCTGGAAAAGGAAATGGCCACCTGCTCCAGTATTCTTGCCTGAAAAATTTCATGCTCTGAGGAGCCTGGAGGGCTGCAGTCCATAGGGTTGCAAGAGTCAGACATGACTGAGCGCACACACACACACACACACACATACATACACAAAAATTTCTCCATGGAGTTTCAAGGGTCATGATGTGATTCATTCTGTGAGTTGCTCACAGAGACCCGCTCTTTGTGACCCCGTGGACTGCAGCATGCCAGGCTCCCCTGTTCCTCACTGTCTTCCAGAGTTTGCTCAGATTCATGTCCATTGAATCTTTATCCTCTGCTGCCCTCTTCTCCTTTTGCCTTTAGTGTTTTAAAGCATCAAGGTCCCTTCCGGTGACTTGGCTCTTTTCATCAGGTGGCCAAAGTAATTGTATAGGAAAGGTCTTTAATCCAGGGTTTTCTCAGGATGACTGAAGATTTATTGAGAATGAATGAAGCCTCAGTCAAAATTAGATTTATAAATTTCACTGCACATTAAATTAGGCACTGGTCAATGTGTTTGTACATTTATAGATTACATTTTGATATGAACTTTCATTTTCACTTCCTTGTATGTGATCCCCTATTGGGCCAATATTGATTGCTCTTAGATAGTATAACAGAGAAGGCAAGAGTGTGGACTCAGGATGCAAGCTCGTTTCATCCCTGGTTTCATCACCAACTTTGCAGTCTTGGGCACATTTCTTAATCTTCCTGGACTTCAGTAACATCATTTCTTAAATGTTATGAGTGTAAAATGGATAATACATGCAAGTACTTAGTGAGATGTCCACTATAGTCTCATATATTGCCACATTAAGGTTGTTATAGCTGGAATGCAGAGGACAAAGTAGTCAAGGTCAGCTCTTTGCACTTTAAAACAGGCTCCTAAAGTCCATTTCAGATGATTAAAAATAGACTTTCAATCACAAAGGACACTTGAAAACAGTTTTCTAAATTATCAAATCTTCTCTTTAAACATCAGATCAGGAACAGAAGTTTGAAAGATTGAATATGAGTTTTTACTGCAAACTATGGAGTAGGAAAAGTGATTTAGGAGCAATTTCTTGCTAAACAGTTTTAGGTAAAAGTCCCTGGCTAAGGAAAAGCACTGAAGTGAACTGAGGCTTCAGAGGGAGTTCTACTCCCATATTGTAGATAATTTCAGGGAGAGGGAGCGTGTTCTCTGTTCCCATCTGGGCGTTAAGGCTCCCCAAATGGAATGACCAGAGGATTTTCTGTGAAAGTTTTGCATATTCATGCAGAAAGAGGGCATGGATTGCATGTTCTGTTGCATCCTGAAGTACCGAAAGACCTGGTACAGAGAAAATCGTGAACTTGCTTCATGCCTGAATGGACAGCATCTGATTTGTGAAGAAGATTAGCAGATCATTTGAGAGCTGGGATTGAGAAATGGAGCAAAATTGAGACCATACTAGGACCTCTGCTCATCAACAAGGATATTGTGGCTGCATCAGTTATGGATACAGGAAGAACAAAGGTGGTCATGAAAGATTAATATGGAGGGTGATATATTCCACTGAGACCTGAGGAGTACTTTTGGAAAATATATTCCCACCGCCCCCCTCCCCCGTTGTTGTGATGACTTGTCAGCAACTGCTTGCTTTCCAAAGCCTTCCCAAGGAGGAGGAGCTCAAGAGGCAAGTGTATAAGAGGAGTACATATCATTAACATCTCTATTAATTAAATATTTGCACCAAGAAGAGCATATCAGTAACATGTGACTGAATTACCTGCAGAAGCCTAGATTTTATTTCTTAAAAAACAGAACTCAGTTTATAGAGCAGTTTTAGGTTCACAGCAAAATTGAATGAAAGGTACAGTTATTTCCTGTATAACTCCTAGCCAGACACATGCATGGCTACCACAACTGTCAACAAATCACAGTGGAACATTTGTTAATTTGATAGACCTAAAATGTTACATTATTGCCAGTGAGAGTCCATAGATTACTTTAGGGATTTTTCGGAGACTCTTTATTTGTTCTTCATATTTGAAGAATACTTTTCCAGGGTACAGATTACTGGATTGGGCGGTTGGTTTTTTGTTCTTCAGGTGTAAATATAATTCTTATCGTTGTTTCTCTATCTGTAAGGTGTCTTTTTCTTTATCTTTAATTTTCTGTGGTTTGAAAATGATATGCATAGATGTACATTCTGGGTGCATTTATCCAGCTTTGCATTCTCTGAGCTTTCTGGATTTGTACTTTGGTATCTGATATAAATTGGGGGGAAAATTCTCAGTCATTATTATTTCCAATATTTCTTCCATTAATTTCTCTCTTTCTTCTCCTCCCTGTATTCCCATTGTGTGTATGTTACAACTTTGGTGGTTGGACTATGTGGATTTTATGTTCTTTTTCTCTTCATTAGTTTTCTATTTGTTTCTCAGTTTTGGACGTTTTTATTAAGACATGCTCTACACCTAAAAATAACACAACTTTGTAAATGAACTATACTCCAATAATTGTTTTGTTTTTTTTTTTTTTTAAGATATGGTCAAGTGCAGAAATTCTTTCCTCAGCTGTGTCCAATCTACTACTAAATCCAAAAAGGACATTCTTCATTTTTCTTACACTCTTTATGATCTCTAGCATTTCCTTTTTGCTTTCTCTTAGGATTTTCATCTCTCTGCTAATATTGCCCACGTGTCTCCCATGCTGTCAACTTTATCCATTAGAGCTCTTAAAATTTTAATAATCATTCTTTTAAATTCCTGGTCTGATAATTCCAGTATCCCTGCCTTATTGGCTGCTAATGCTTGCTATCTGTCTTCAGAGCATGTCTTTGCTTTGTGTAGTATATCTTGTGAAACTTTTTTGGTAGCCAGATGTGATATGCTTGGCAAGAGGACCTACCGTGAATAGCCCAATAGTAATGTGGGGGAAGTTGTGAGGGGCGGGGAAGCATTCTGTGATCCTGATGGGCTCTCAGTCTTCATGAACCTCTGCTGCTGGATTGTGAGCTTCACGTGTGCTTCTTGTTTATACTCCCCATCTCCCTATCTTCAACCCCCTCAGGTGGGACAGGATGGCAAGAAGGGGCTGGAATTTTCCTTCTTCCAGGACAGTTAGACTGATAAACTCCAGCAAGTTAGGCTGTGGTTAATAGTTTCTTCTGAGGGCAGACCTTGTTAAGAAAAACAGAATGCTTTGGTGAGTTTCAAAATGTCTTTTCCCAACTCCTTCTAAAAGTGTGAGAAAATTTTTCTCAGATATTCACTGTCAGAACCCAGTAAAGCTCCAAAAGTTAAAATTCTGGTGAATGGGTACCTCTGGAGTTTTTATCTCTCAGGTTTGTCCACACTGATGAGCAATTTGGCACTTACAGCTCAGGTTTTATACCCTGGTGCTGGTTCCTACAGGTTCCTGCTCCTGGGCTTCTGCTCCAGTTAAGTTGTAATCTTTTTGTATTTGCCTGTCAGTGAATTTGGTAGTAGTTTGTCCTGTGACCTCACTTCACTTAAGGATCTAAGAAGAGTGGTTGATGTTCAGTTTGCCCAGCTTTTCACTTCTTGTTAGGGCAGAGTGGCAGCTTCCAAACTTCGTATGTGCTGGACAGGAAACTGAAGGTCTATTTGGCTCAGAAAGATTCCCTGGAAAAGCCCGGCAGGCTACAGTCCATGGTGTCACAGGGAGTCGGACAGGACTTAGCGATTACGCAACAATTACATTTTTTTAAAGGAAGCTCAGAGAACAAATTGAATGCAGTGGGAAAAATTACCGAAAGTTATGCTTTTGTACATCTGAATCATCATACATAAGTATCAAACTTGCTACTAAAAAAAATAAAGAGAACCACCAATATGACACACACTTGTAAACCATCCACACTCTTCTTCTAGGTGCTGCTAGAAGGAGGAAAGCGCTCCTCTTCCAGGTCCTTCTTTGATGTCTGCTTTGTCTTGGTTCTGCAGCTCTTCTCACTCCCCTGACATCTTGCCCCAGTCTGTGTAGGGCTGAGATATTACTTCCTTTAAAAACCTTACTTCCTAAATACTTAGTCATCACATTTGCACATACTTGATATTCCCAGCCTCCATGGTGATCATATCTGTATTGTTTCTCAGTTATGCCCCCTTGTCCTTATCATTGGCCGTATGAAGATTTCCATGTATTTCTAGGTTCTGCAGCTCTGTCTGAAGTGAACCTTCTGAATCTCACTTTCCCTCCTCCATTTCTGTATTTGCCCTCTTGTACAATTGACGTTCTGGATGATGCATCAGTGGGAGGGTAATTGTAAATCACTTTTGTCAGGATGACTTGCATTGTGCTTAAGAGTTGAGCTGAAAGATGATTCCTCATTACAGAGTGGGGTAGTGTTTCCTATTTAAACATTAAACGCTCCCTTGCCAGCAGCAGTTGGATGTAACCCCTTAAACGTTTTGCATCCAATAATGTGTAGGCAGCAGGAGTTCCGTACATCCCCAACTACAGATCTAGCACAGAAATGATGATACTTCTCATTATGAAGATTGAGGAATGCTGTCTTGCTGTGTTCACTTTGTAAGACAAACTAAATATATTATTCCACAATAACAACAAAAAAAATCGATTGCTTGTTACTGTATTGTTTTCAACAGTTTTGAGAGGATTTGAAAGATATGGACAATAAGTCACTGAAGAAATTAATTTTCCTTGTTGAGGAAAGATAATCACAAAGGAACCAAATTTAAGATTCACACACCAATTTTGATTACCTTTCTACAAGCAGTTAGAATGTTATTTTCTAAGCTTCACAGCAATTAATGGCTAGAACTGTAGGAAGTATTTAATTGAGTATTGATTTAAGGCCAAGCTGTTGTTTGGCTGAGGTGTTGCTTTGTAATTAATGAACCTGAACCAGAGTTTAATTTTTCTACACTGTACCTGATTTCCAGACATTGTAATAGCAACTCTCAAGCAATCCATAGAGGGAGCTTTGGTTTATATTAACTTTTAAAAGTTTGACTGAAATTTTAACATACACAGAAGACTTTTAGCTTTCGTTAGTAACTTCAAAGCCTGCTTCCTTTTGAATACATTTACGATTAAATTCTCCCATTGACATATTGCCAATTAGTCAATAAATTCATTCATATAAATTTTAATGTTGTTATTTAGTTTGCTGAGTTGTGTCTGACTCTTTTGCATTTTGCAACCCCATGGACTCTAGCCAACCAGATTCTTCTATTCATGAGATTTCTCAGGCAAGAATACTGGAGT
Organism: Muntiacus reevesi; assembly: GCF_963930625.1. Lineage (NCBI taxonomy): Eukaryota > Metazoa > Chordata > Mammalia > Artiodactyla > Cervidae > Muntiacus > Muntiacus reevesi. Next base: position 51,443,867 of record NC_089261.1, on the reverse strand, counting down.
GGGTTACCATTTCCTTTTCCAGGGGAACTTCCTGACCCAGGGATTGAACCTACCTCTCCTGCATTGCAGGAGGATTCTTAACCATTGAGCTACCAGGAAGCCCTAGAAATTTGACAAAGAGTAATATTATTTAATGGAATGATTTACTGAAGAAGACTGTGCCTTATACTTTGTTAGAGTTCTGTAAATGAACAAATTCTCTTGTTTGGGATGGTGCTAAATGCTTAAGTAATGCTGAATGCTTACTTGAAGGGCAGAGGATGGGCAAAAATTCCTTTCACGGGCTCATTTGTAACATCTAATGATTAATCCCTATAGAGTGGCAGAAATATATCAGTTTGTACCTTTAAAAATAGCTATCTGGCCATTTTCTGCTTTGGCACATTATTTAAATTCTAGCCTTGCTATACTTGACTACTTAAATTTTTATCACTTTAGATAAGTATTAAATGCATAACCTCCTTGGGACCTATAGGTACACAAAGATGAATAAACATAGTTGGGAGTGGCCATCTCTATGCATATTAAGGCCTATTTTGAATATAAACTTATAGAAATAACTAAACCACATGGCAATATGCCATACATGCTATAATAAGGAAAGACTTACTGGTTAAGTCTGTGAGTAAAACAGCCATCTCATTTTCCTTGTCCTATTTCCAAGTCCTTACCTTTCTCCCCAGTCTCTCTTAGAGCTGAATCCCCTTAATTTCAAGTCTCATCAACATTACCCGAAGTTGCCACAGAGGCTTCTGCAGTGTATAAGTTTCAGGCGCTTCAGTCTCATCTCGCTATTTTAACATATGAGACGAGCTGTTTATTTCTGCTCGGGGTGGTTTGGGAGTTTGTTGTAATCCCAGCAGCAATTTCAAGTCTGGCAGCTGGGACTCCCTTTCTGAAGTGTGGAGCAGCTACTTCGTGTCATCTCCCCAGAGAGCTCACACTTTGGGGAAAAAGCAATGAAACACTTGCAGGAAGGGTTATACTGGCTGAATTTTAAAACACTTCAATGGATTCAAGACTCCAGTACACTTTAACGATCATGGCGCCCAGAGCATAATTGATGGAATCTCTCAGAAAGTAGGTGTTCAGGATTAAATTGAGGATTTTAGATATGCGTCACCGAGTGACCTTTAATTTACTCTGTGCCTTCAAAATTAGGTGGTGTGAAAAAAAAACAAAGAAGTAGATTGTAGATTTATTTCCATTTCAAATTAACTAAGTTACCTGCTGGTAAAGCAGCATAAGAAATTAGCATGTTTATATCTTTACTCATTTTGGTTACTGAGCTGTAAATTTTAGGGGATGGAGCTGTGTTGAAATATGAATATACTGATGGAAAAGGTAATTCTTAGCTCTTTGTGAATGTAATTTTTATATAAACAAGTCTGAATGTCATTTCACATTTGCAGAATTGTCAGTTAACTTAGAGAACTGTACTTTTTCTTCTGTAAACCTGATATTTATTCCTATGCTATTTGAATTATCTGATGGAAATTCAAAACCTGTTTAAGTATATGTCTTTGTATGACTTGGTCCTCCAGCAATGCTATGGAAAAAAACCATTTTCTTAAATACTACTTATTGCCATATTAGTTCCAATAGCTATTGATCCTTCAGAGAATAGCACACTTTAAAGAAATTATAATGATTTCCTTTCAACATGTATGTACTTTCTCTATGGAAGACTTGTGCTTTTGACTATTTATGAGTTGTTTTGAAGAGACTGAGTGTAAGTCTAGTTAGTGATCCAGGAGGGGAAAATGCTGCTTATTTTTTAAATAGTAAAAATCCAGTGGAGTGGATTAAGGGAATAATTCATTACTCTGTCATGAAAGATTTAAGGAAAAAATTACCACTCTTCTACAGTATTGATTGATCTGAGCAACGTTATGGGGAATAGAGTACATAAAAGAATGAAATTCATAGAGAAATAGAATGACAAAAGCTACAAGCATTGCTCTAGAACTACAGTCTTAAAAAGTATATGAATATGAAATAAAGAGATGACTTAGAAAGCAGATGTTCAACACTGTGCTCTTCTGCTGGTATAAATCATAAAAATGCTCCACAATGTAAATGTTTAGGGTGCTTTTATTGAATTACTGCAAAAATAATGCGCCATGAAAGAAAGGCATCCACAGATATGCTAATTACAAAAGGCAATGCACTGTACTATTGCACAAATCATAAAATATTCAGTTCATGTTTGTTGAGAATCCAAAGAGGTTCTGTTTTAACTTTATAGGTGCAATTTGGCTGGAAAGAGATATATGTGAAGCAGATTGTTAGATGTTCTTTTACTATTACTTGATGTTTAACAAGGTGCTCCAGGATGATGAGAGGGAAGGACAACTTGACTTAAAATACCCTTTTAAATCACTTTGAGCTTGAAGAAGGACATTGACTCCTAAAGAAGTATCTTTTCTCTGCAGATCACTGATGCATATAATGTCTGCTGGGCAGCCATTGATCAGGTGGATGTGGTTAAGTAGTTGGGTTGGTTGGCTATACATTTGTTAGTATCTATTTTGTATCTACATGCTAAACGCTGAATGAAAGACTAGTGAGACCCATAATTCATTCCTTAAATGGACTTAAAGATATCCCACCAAATTGTCATTGTTCTTTCTTTACCTAGACATGAGGCAACTTAACTATCCATGACTGGAAGATGTCCTTTCTGCTGTCACACTTGAGGGTTAATTGAAATGAGCTGACAAAAATGTACTGTATATTTTCTCATTTGTTATTTCTCCTTTTTAATGTCAGTATTTCTAGTCTTTGAACTAGACTTATGTTATAACGTTTTTGGACCCTGAACTTTACATTTTCTAAGTAACATGCCTAAATTACTTTTCCTTCTGCAACTTTGCAGATAATAAAATTTGCTCCTTAATGTCTTTCCCTTTCATTATGATCACACAGACTCTCTCCTCAGAGTTGGTGAGAAGATACTGAAAATAGGTCAAAGCACTATGCTCAGAAGTGCTATTTTGGGAACCCCACACCCCTGTACTTGCTGGCAATGTTCTTTGTGTTCCAAGTCCTGTAATTATCAGGGCAGTTTTAGCCTAGTGTTAACTTTGCAGACCAATTTCTTTAGCTCAGTTTCCTCACTATTGCATGAATTGTAATCCTAACAAGATTACTGGGATAGGCATGAAGCTGTCTGGATAGTGCCAAAGGTTTTGCCCCACAGTCGTTCTCTGGCCTAAGGAAACTCCTCAGGGGGTTTGCTTTCAGGGGCACCTTATGTGAGAACAGAACCTTTTATTCTCTAATTGTAAATTTGCTTTCAAAAGCTCTCAAGACTGGACAAGGCATGTCAGTTCAGTTCAGTTCAGTTGCTCAGTCATGTCTGACTCTTTGCGACCCCATGAACCACAGCACCAGGACTCCCTGGCCATCACCAGCTACCAGAGTCTACCCAAACTCATGTCCATTGAGTCGGTGATGCCATCCAACCATCTCATCCTCTGTCATCCCCTTCTCCTCCTGCCCTCAATCTTTCCCAGGATCAGAGTCTTTTCAAATGAGTCAGCTCTTCACATAAGGTGGCCAAAGTATTGGAGTTTCATTTTCAGCATCAGTCCTTCCAATGAACACCCAGGACTGATCTCCTTTAGGATGGACTGGTTGGATCTCCTTGCAGTCCAAGGTACTCTCAAGCGTCTTCTCCAACACCACAGTTCAAAAGCATCAATTCTTCTGCACTCAGTTTTCTTTACAGTCCAAATCTCACATCCATACATGACCACTGGAAGAACCATAGCCTTGACTAGACGGAGCTTTGTTGGCAAAGTAATGTCTCTGCTTTTTAATATGCTATCTAGGTTGGTCATAACTTTCTTTCCACGGAATAAGCGTCTTTTAACTTCATGGCTGCAGTCACCGTCTGCAGTGATTTTGGAGCCCAGAAAAATAAAATCTGCCACTGTTTCTCCATCTATTTTTCATGAAGTGATGGGACCAGATGCCATGGTCTTAGTTTTCTGAATTTTGAGCCTTAAGCCAACTTTTTCACTCTTCTGTTTCACTTTCTTTTTTTTTTTCTTTTTAAAAAAAATTTTTTTTAATTAGTTGGAGGCTAATTACTTCACAGCATTTCAGTGGGTTTTGTCATACACTGACATGAATCAGCCATAGAGTTACATGTATTCCCCATCCCGATCCCCCCTCCCACCTCCCTCTCCACCCGACTACTCTGGGTCCTCCCAGTGCACCAGGCCTGAGCACTTGTCTCATGCATCCCACCTGGACTGGTGATCTGTTTCACCATAGATAATATACATGCTGTTCTTTCAAAACATCCCACCCTCACCTTCTCCCACAGAGTTCAAAAGTCTGTTCTGTACTTCTGTGTCTCTTTTTCTGTTTTGCATATAGGATTATCGTTACCATCTTTCTAAATTCCACATATATGTGTTAGTATGCTGTAATGTTCTTTATCTTTCTGGCTTACTTCACTCTGTATAATGGGCTCCAGTTTCATCCATCTCATTAGAACTGATTCAAATGAATTCTTTTTAATGGCTGAGTAATATTCCATGGTGTCTATGTACCACAGCTTCCTTATCCATTCATCTGCTGATGGGCATCTAGGTTGCTTCCATGTCCTGGCTATTATAAACAGTGCTGCAATGAACATTGGGGTGCACGTGTCTCTTTCAGATCTGGTTTCCTCGGTGTGTATGCCCAGAAGTGGGATTGCTGGGTCATATGGCAGTTCTATTTCCAGTTTTTTAAGAAATCTCCACGCTGTTCTCCATAGTGGCTGTACTAGTTTGCATTCCCACCAACAGTGTAAGAGGGTTCCCTTTTCTCCACACCCTCTCCAGCATTTATTGCTTGTAGACTTTTGGATAGCAGCCATCCTGACTGGCGTGTAATGGTACCTCATTGTGGTTTTGATTTGCATTTCTCTAATAATGAGTGATGTTGAGCATCTTTTCATGTGTTTGTTAGCCATCTGTATGTCTTCTTTGGAGAAATGTCTATTTAGTTCTTTGGCCCATTTTTTGATTGGGTCATTTATTTTTCTGGAATTGAGCTTCAGGAGTTGCTTGTATATTTTTGAGATTAATCCTTTATCTGTTTCTTCATTTGCTATTATTTTCTCCCAATCTGAGGGCTGTCTTTTCACCTTGCTTATAGTTTCCTTTGTAGTGCAGAAGCTTTTAATTTTCATTAGGTCCCATTTGTTTAGTTTTGCTTTTATTTCTAATATTCTGGGAGGTGGGTCATAGAGGATCTTGCTGAGATTTATGTCGGAGAGTGTTTTGCCTATGTTCTCCTCTAGGAGTTTTATAGTCTCTAGTCTTACATTTAGATCTTTAATCCATTTTGAGTTTATTTTTGTGTATGATGTTAGAAAGTGTTCTAGTTTCATTCTTTTACAAGTGGTTGACCAGTTTTCCCAGCACCACTTGTTAAAGAGGTTGTCTTTTTTCCATTGTATATCCTTGCCTCCTCTGTCGAAGATAAGGTGTCCATAGGTTCGTGGATTTATCTCTGGGCTTTCTGTTCTGTTCCATTGATCTATACTTCTGTCTTTGTGCCAGTACCATACTGTCTTGATGACTGTGGCTTTGTAGTAGAGTCTGAAGTCAGGCAGGTTGATTCCTCCAGTTCCATTCTTCTTTCTCAAGATTACTTTGGCTATTCGAGGTTTTTTGTATTTCCATACAAAATGTGAAATTATTTGTTCTAGTTCTGTGAAAAATACCGTTGGTAGCTTGATAGGGATTGCATTGAATCTATAGATTGCTTTGGGTAGAATAGCCATTTTGACAATATTGATTCTTCCAATCCATGAACACGGTATGTTTCTCCATCTGTTTGTGTCCTCTTTGATTTCTTTCATCAGTGTTTTATAGTTTTCTATGTATAGGTCTTTTGTTTCTTTAGGTGGATATACTCCTAAGTATTTTATTCTTTTTGTTGCAATGGTGAATGGTATTGTTTCCTTAATTTCTCTTTCTGTTTTTTCATTGTTAGTATATAGGAATGCAAGGGATTTCTGTGTGTTAATTTTATATCCTGAAACTTTACTATATTCATTGATTAGCTCTAGTAATTTTCTGGCAGAGTCTTTAGGGTTTTCTATGTAGAGGATCATGTCATCTGCAAACAGCGAGAGTTTCACTTCTTCTTTTCCTATCTGGATTCCTTTTACTTCTTTTTCTTCTCTGATTGCTGTGGCCAAAACTTCCAACACTATGTTGAATAGTAGTGGTGAGAGTGGGCACCCTTGTCTTGTTCCTGATTGTTAAAAATTCAAACATATGGAGGCTAAATAACACGCTTCTTAATAACCAACAAATCATAGAAGAAATCAAAAAAGAAATCAAAATATGTATAGAAATGAATGAAAATGAAAACACAACAACCCAAACCTATGGGACACTGTAAAAGCAGTGCTAAGGGGAAGGTTCATAGCATTACAGGCTTACATCAAGAAACAAGAAAAAAGCCAAATAAATAACCTAACTCTACACCTAAAGCAATTAGAGAAGGAAGAAATGAAGAACCCCAGGTTTAGCAGAAGGAAAGAGATCTTAAAAATTAGGGCAGAAATAAATGCAAAAGAAACTAAAGAGACCATAGCAAAAATTCACAAAGCTAAAAGCTGGTTTTTTGAAAAAATAAGCAATATTGACAAACCATTAGCAAGACTCATTAAGAAACAAAGAGAGAAGAACCAAATTAACAAAATTAGAAATGAAAAGGGTGAGATCACAACAGACAACACTGAAATACAAAGGATCATAAGAGACTACTACCAGCAGATCTATGCCAATAAAATGGACAACTTGGATGAAATGGACAAATTCTTAGAAAAGTATAACTTCCCAAAACTGAACCAGGAAGAAATAGAAGATCTTAACAGACCCATCACAAGCAAGGAAATCGAAACTGTAATCAAAAATCTTCCAGTAAACAGAAGCCCAGGACCAGATGGCTTTACAGCTGAATTCTACCAAAAATTTAGAGAAGAGCTAACACCTATCTTACTCAAACTCTTCCAGAAAATTGCAGATGAAGGTAAACTTCCAAACTCATTCTATGAGGCCACCATCACCCTAATTCCAAAACCAGACAAAGATGCCACAAAAAAAAGAAAACTACAGGGCAATATCACTGATGAACATAGATGCAAAAATCCTTAACAAAATTCTAGCAAACAGAATCCAACAACATATTAAAAAAATCATACACCATGACCAAGTGGGCTTTATCCCAGGAATGCAAGGATTCTTTAATATCTGCAAATCAATCAATGTAATACACCACATTAACAAATTGAAAGATAAAAACCATATGATTATCTCAGTAGATGCAGAGAAAGCCTTTGACAAAATTCAACGCTCATTTATGATTAAAACTCTCCAGAAAGCAAGAATAGAAGAAACATACCTCAACATAATAAAAGCTATATATGACAAACCCACACAGCAAGCATCACCCTCAATGGTGAAAAATTGAAAGCATTTCCCCTGAAATCAGGAACAAGACAAGGGTGCCCACTCTCTCCTGTTTCACTTTCCTTGAGGCTCTTTAGTTCTTCTTCACTTTCTGCCATTTGGTGTCATTTGCATATCTGAGGTTATTGATATTTCTCCCAGCAATCTTGATTCCAGCTTGTGCTTCTTCCAGCCCAGTGTTTCTCATGATGTACTATGCATATAAGTTAAGTAAGCAGGGTGATAATATAGACTTGATGTACTCCTTTTCCTATTTAGAACCAGTCTGTTGTAGATTCAGCTTATCACTTGAGAGAACCTAGTCATAGTCTGGCTGATTAGAAATATATTTGGAGTGTATCCAGAGTGTAAACATTTCTTCACTTTTCCTGTTAGGTCTTCTTACTATGTATAGAGACTGCTTTGAATCAATGCTAGAAATATCTTCTTTTACATCCTTTGTTGTTCCTTTTTTTATGTCTCCCTTTCAGAAGTGCCAGTTTTGTCTTTCCTACTTCCTTTGTAATGAAACCAGCTCACCTCATTTTTTTTGTCATTTCATTTTGTTGTCTCCCTTGGAATTTTCATCAGAAATCTCATTTTGCTCTGAACATTACATTCTTCAGAGTGGAGTGTTAATGGTACTATAGTGGCTTTATAATATGTCACCCTGGCAAGGATGAACTAGTTTCTTAATTTCTTTTCCTGTATGTTTCTAGTTAGGATGAGATCGGGAGGGATTCTTGTGGGAGATTTGGAAGTGAGAATTAAGCAGCATCCCTTTTTTATCTCCTACATGCCTCTGACCTGCCCTGTCATCTCATTGGTGAGGTGGTGGTGGAGCTGGCAAACTTGCACACACTGCTAGGTCCAACTTCAGCTTCTCTGGCTCCTGGGCCAAGCGTGTGCACTTAGCTCCATGAAGAAGGGCCCGTCTCTGTAGGACACCCTTATCAATAAGGCCACTCAAGCATAAACAACTGACAAGGGTTTCCCATTGTCTTTGTGGACTCCAGCTCAAGCGTTCCAGCTTGCTTTTTCTTTCTACCATATTGTGTCTGTCTTTCCTTCCCAACTGTTTGACCTGTGGTTTTCTAGCTCCTGAATCAAATACACAGATAACTACTTAATCAGGTCCCCAAATTCCAAAAGGCTAAATTTTTTTGTAATCACTCAACTTTTGTCTATATTCATATACTTACCTATATATCCAACCTAGTGGTTTTAGTTCTTTAATAAAATCTTGCCTGATACTAATGTGTACCAGAAATGGTTCTAGAAGGATAGAATCTTAAGAATGAGTTGGTTCTGGATTTTCTGGGATTTGTTCTTCGATCTGATTGGCTCTGAAAGTATTAAAGACACTGTTTCCAATGGTTCAAAGGATATTGATAGCCTGTGTCATGCAGCGTTAAAACACTTATATAAATGATCACCTTTAGATACTTGTAATCAAATAACTATAAAAGGTTAGGCTCCAGGTGACCAGTTGTTTGCTATATAAAAGCTTTCACTAAAACTGGGGGTGTAGTGGCATTGATTGATTGCTAATAACTGTGCTAGGAGACTTGGTGAAAATGTTTGACAAGCACAGGACTTTAAATTCCCAAAGTCTGCATAAAGGACCCCAAACTTCTTTGATTTCCCTTAAAGAAGCACTTATGTTCTCCAGTTACAGTGCTGAGATTGCTGGGAATCAAACCTAAAATCTGATCTTAAGAGTGACTGAATTACAAGGCAGATGATTTCCCAAACTCCTAGGCTCTCTTTTATTAAAGTTGAGGCAATGATTGAGAAGGAATGGGATTGTGAAAACTGGCTTAGGGATATAGAGGTAGATACTAATGATGCTAGGATCTAGAACCTCTAAATTTTGGCAAACCTTTGTGGCAAGTTGAAGCATCTGTGTCTGAAGAATCTATAAAGGTTTTCCCTGAGTTGGGTGACTTGTAAGACACTGGTGATCCTGCTTGGGACATAACTCCACAACCTCTTCTGGCTATTCGATCTATTATTAGACCCAAATCTCAGCAAGACCCAAATGGGTATGATAAAAGTGTGACCTATAAGTGGTATAATATATACTAAAATAATTGTAGGATTTTTCTAGTTTATAGTGCTGAACCTGAGGAGCCTGAGGAATATGTGTGAGCTAGGAACTTTAGAGTATATGATCAAGGTAGAAGGAATATGGAATTGGAATAGGATGAATTTACAGATATAATTTTAGTAAGCAAAAATCCCAAATCAATGTTTTAGCTTGAGGAACTGAGAATTGCTCTCTTTGGTTGGTTGGCTGACCAAAATGTGGACTCAAAGGTAGCCTACACTAACACTGAAATGCTAGAATCACCCAGTGTATTTCAGAGAAGGGTATCTAAAGGCTTAGGCAGATTGAAAAGGAGAAATGAACTTACCATGTAAGACCCCGTCACCACTCTGGGAGGGACTCTGGTTATCACTGTGATTATCACCATGTCACTGTTGTTCGCTCAGGGTAGGAGCTTACAGAGGTTAGGTGATCAATGGATTTTGGCTTAGGTCTTTATGCAGTGTCCCCAATCTTATTCTGTGGTTATTTATCCAGTACTGAAATGTGTAATTGGAGTAGACATACTCAGAGGCTGGTTCCTTTGTCTGACTTTCCCTTCCACATGGCTTTGATAAATATATTTTTAAAGTTCTGCAATGGTTCTTTTCTGTAGGCCAGAAATTACAGTGGGAACTGTGGCCATCAAACTGGAATCCTGAAGCATAGTGAGAATGGCAGAATTCCATGAAAGCAGAGGACAAGTGGAGGCACTTCTTATCAAAGACTTCCTGAAAGAAATACTTTCAGGAAGTGCTTTTTATAGTAGGCAGCAGAGCCAAAAGTGAAAGTGTTAGTTGCTCAGTTGTGTCTGACTCTTTGCGACCTCATGGACTATAGCCTGCCTGGCTCCTCTGTCCTTGGAATTTTCTAGGCAAGAATACTGGATTGGGTAGCCATTCCATTCTGCAGTGGATCTCCTGACTCATGGATCAAACCCGGGTCTCCTGCACTGCAGGCAGATTCTTTAGCATCTGAGCCATCAGGGAAGCTCAAGCAGAGTCAAAGCCACAATATGACTCAAAGAGATTGTTGGCATTGACTGACTGATTGATCATAGTGTTCCCTAAAACTAAAATAGTCAATCCTTGTTATGTGCAGATTTTGTATTTGCACATTGCCTACTTGCTAAAATACTTTTGTCACCTCAGAAGCAGTATTTTTGCAGCCATTCATGACATATGTGTTCACAGAGAATGCTCACACTCCAGCTGGAGTGAAGAAGGGAACTGTCTGCCATCTTTCCTGGTATGAGTTATGCTCTTGGCCATGAGTTCAGCGTTAATAAAAAAATAATATATATAAATAAGGTGTCTTTAAACAGAAACATATACAAAACATGGCTGTGTATTGAGAGACTGATGAAAATATGGCCAGAGGCTGGCAGGAATCTAACTGTATTATTCCTAGGAGCAATGGTTTAGTATTTGCTAATTCAGTATTTGTGGTGTCTTTCAACATAATGAAAATCAGCTAACAGATAATAACGAAGTCTTACTTTAGGCATAGTTTTTTTGCTTACATTGATAGAGAGCTTGATTCAAGAAAATAGTCGCAGTCTTTTAATCATTTCTTGAACTAGTTTACAGACCCTGAACCCTTTGAATGAAGGGGAAGTTGGATCCCCTTGAAGAAAGATCTTGCTACATTCCCCCAAATTTACAATGCCAGTCACCCTCTCAGCCTTCCTCGTTGGTACCTACAGGCATTGGCCAGGATTTTTGCACATTAAAAAAAATTGTTTATTTATTACCTTGATTCTTGATTTCACTGGGTCTTCGTTGCTGTGCATGGGCTTTTTCTAGTTGTGGCGAATGGGGACTATTCTTCGTTGCCGTGCACTGGCTTCACATTGCAGTGGCTTCTCTTGTTGCAGAGCACAGATTCTAGAAGCATGGGCTTTAGTAGTCGCAGTGTGCAGGCCCAGCAGTTTCAGAGTGCAGCTTTAAGGTGGGCAGGCTTCACTAGTTGCAGCACGTAGCCTCAGTAGCTGTGGCTTGCAGGCTCTAAAGTACAGGCTCAGTAGTTGTGGCTTGCAGGCCTAGTAGTTGGGATGTACAGGCTCAGTTGCTCTGTGGCTTGTGCAATTCTCAAGGACCAGGGATTGAGCCTGTGTCCCTTACATTGGCAGGTGGATTCTTACCCACTGTGGCACCAGGAAAGTCTCTTTTGCACATTTTTGTGGATTACTGGACACTAGTTCTGAAATTATGTTAATTCCTGAAAATCCAAAATATCACTGTGGTTCACTGGTCAGAGTAGGAGCTTATGGAGGTTAGGTGATCAATGGATTTTGGTGTAGGTTCCCCTACAGTGTTTACAGTAGGTCCCCATTCCTGTTCTGTGGTTACTTATCAGGTACAGAAGTGTATAATCCGAGTAGACATACTCAAGAGACTGGTTCCCTGGTCTGTGAGGCAGTTCACTAGAACTTCCTCTATTTGCAAATATAGTGAACTGAGAAATGCCGTATTCTTGGAGGGATGATAGGCATCAGTGGCACCATCAAGAACTTAGAAGTTGGAGTATTTGTGATTAGCATGCTAGTTGGTAGAAAGCTACTCACCTTCACAAAGGGCACACACACACACACACACACACACACACACACACACACACACACAGAGTATATTTTACCTGTCGGGGACAACAGCACACTTTCAGTGTCCTACTTTGGGATGTGTGAACTGCTCAGCGTCTATGATATAACCTGTCCTACAGGGATCTTCTTCAGTGTGCTTTCATAGGACAGTATGCTCATCCATTACAGTGATTATATAGTTCTGCTTGGGCCTGTTGTGCATGAAGTAGCAACTACTCTAAATACATTGCTAAAATACACAGATGATGATGAGAAATAAACCACACCAAAGTTAAGTCGTCTTCCAGCTTTGAGAAGTTTCTAGGTTTCCAGCCATCTATGAGGGATACGGAGGTAGCCCTTTCTTTTTCTTACTTTTTAATTAAATTAAAAAAAAAAATATTTTGGCCATCCTGCATGGCTTGTGAGATCTTAGTTCCCTGATCAGGGTTTGAACCCACACCCCCTGCATTTGAAGCGTGGACAAGGTGAAGGGCAAGTTACTGCATCTGACCCATACAGCCACTAAGAAAAAGGCACAATGCCTAAGTAGGCATTTTGCATTCTGAGACTAGCTTATGACTCATTCTGAGTGTTACTCTTACCTATTTATTGAGTGACCCATACATGGCCAGCTTTGAGTGAGGCTCAGGACAAGATGAGGCTCTGTGCAAGCTGCTTTGCTATGACCACGTGACCCAGCAAATCTGATGATGCTTGAAGCATCAGGGACTGAGAGATAGGCTACTTGGAGCCTTCAGCCAGCTCCCTAAAAGTGGCACACACAGTACTTATTAGGATTTTGAAGCAGAGGTAGGTCATTCTTTGCAAAAAGATGACCACCTTCTTTTGAGAACAGCTTCGGGCTTGCTACTGGACCTTAGAGGAAGTGAACCCTTGACCATGGTGTGTGGTATGTTACTATGTGACCTGCGCTATCCTTCCTGAACTAGCTGTGTTCTGACACACAGTGCCATGAAGTTGTCATGCACATCTGCACTGCATAACAAAACAGAACCAGATCCTGAAGGCACATGGAAATTGCATGAGAAAGTTGACCAGATGGCTCTTACTTCCAATACATTATTTTCTCTTTCTCAGCCTGTCCCTAAGGCCAGTTGGGGAGTTCTCTATAGTCAGTTGCCTAAGAGAGGAAAATTCAGGAACTACTCAAAAATGGATGGCTACAGTACCACCACCCCACTCTGGGAAGGCCTTAAAGGAGAGTAGTAAAGGGAAGCCTTCCCAGTGGGCAGAACTTCAAGGTGTTTCCACAGTGGTTCAAATTAGTTTGAGAAAAAAAAAAGATATGGTCAGAAACTATGGTTTTATAGCAGTTTACAGGCTGTGGCCTTTTTTTTTTTCTTCCCTAGATAGTCAAAGGGATATAGAATATGGAGATATTTGTGTCCTGTGGGAATGCTTACCAAATGGTGACCTCAAGACAGAATGCTTTCAGTAACCAGGGGATGAAGCAGTTCAGTCAGCCTCCTGGCCCATTGTCTAACATGCTGATACACAAAGCGAGCATGATGGCATGATGGAGGTTACTTTTCTTTTTCCAGTCACCAGTCTGACTGTAGTCACTGCCAAGTTATGTCATCAAATGAGATCAACATTGAACCCTAACATGTCACCATTCCTCAGGAGTATCAGCAAGCTACATGGTGGTAGTTTGATTGCCCAGGACTGTTTGCATAATGGAGGGGGAGTGCTTTCTTCTTACTGGGGTAGACAACTTGCTCTGTAGATACGAGTTTGTCTTTAAATGTCCTCAGTGTTTCTGCCAAAACTACCCTTTGCAGAATTATAAAACATTGTTCATTTCAGTTCAGTCGCTCAGTCATGTCCGACTTTGCGACCGCATGAATCGCAGCACGCCAGGCCTCCCTGTCCATCACCAACTCCCAGAGATTACTCAAACCCATGTCCATCGAGTTGGTGATGCCATCCAGCCATCTCATCCTCTGTCATCCCCTTCTCCTCCTGCCCTTAATTTTTCCCAGCATCAGGGTCTTTTCCAATGAGTCAACTCTTCCTATGAAGTGGCCAAAGTATTGGAGTTTCAGTTTCAGCATCAGTCCTTCCAGTGAACACCCAGGACTAATCTCCTTTAGGATGGACTGGTTGGATCTCCTTGCTGTCCAAGGGACTCTCAAGAGTCTTCTCCAACACCATAGTTCAAAAGCATCAATTCTTTGGCATTCAGCTTTCATTACAGTCCAACTCTCACCCGTGACTAGATGGACCTTTGTTAGCAAAGTAATGTCTCTGCTTTTTAATATGATGTCTAGGTTGGTCATAACTTTCCTTCCAAGGAGTAAGCGTCTTTTAATTTCATGGCTGCAATCACCATCTGCAGTGATTTTGAAGCCCATAAAAATATAGTCAACCACTGTTTCCACTGTTTCCCCATCTATTTTCCATGAAGTGATGGGACCAGATGCCATGATCTTAGTTTTCTGAATGTTGAACCTTAAGCCAACTTTTTCACTCTCTTTCACTTTCATCAAGAGGTTTTTTAGTTCCTCTTCACTCTCTGCCATAAGGGTGGTGTCCTCTGCATATCTGAGGTTATTGATATTTCTCCCGGCAATCTTGATTCCAGCTTGTACTTCTTCCAGCCCAGCATTTCTCATGATGTACTCTGCATATAAGTTAAATAAGCAGGGTGACAATATACAGCCTTGACGTACTCCTTTTCCTATTTGGAACCAGTCTGTTGTTCCATGTCCAATTCTAACTGTTGCTTCCTGACCTGCATGTAGGTTTCTCAAGAGGCAGGTCAGGTGGTCTGGTATCCCCATTTCTTTCAGAATTTTCCACAGTTTGTTGTGATCCACACAGTCAAAGGCTTTGGCGTAGTCAGTAAAGTATAAATAGATGTTTTTTGAAACTCTCTTTCTTTTTTGATAATCCAGAGGATATTGGCAATTTGATCTCTGGTTCCTCTGCCTTTTCTAAAACCAGCTTGAACATCTGGAAGCTCACGGTTCACGTATTGCTGAAGCCTGGCTTGGATAATTTTGAACATTACTTTACTAGCGTGTGAGATGAGTGCAGTTGTGTGGTAGTTTGAGCATTCTTTGGGATTGCCTTTCTTTAGGATTGGAGTGAAAACTGACCTTTTCCAGTCCTGTGGCCACTGCTGAGTTTTCCAAATTTGCTGGCATATTGAGTGCAGCACTTTCACAACATCATCTTTCAGGATTTGAAATAGCTCAACTGGAATTCCATCACCTCCATTAGCTTTGTTTGTAATGATGCTTCCTAAGGCCCACTTGACTTCACATTCCAGGACACCTGGCTCTAGGTGAGTGATCACACCATTGTGATTATCTGGGTCGTGAAGATCTGTTTTATACAGTTCTTCTGTGTATTTCTTGCCACCTCTTCTTAATATCTTCTGCTTCTGTTAGGTCCAAACTATTTCTGTCCTTTATCAGATCCACCTTTGCATGAAATGTCCCTTGGTATCTCTAATTTTCTTGAAGAGATCTCTAGTCTTTCCCATTCTTTTGTTTTCCTCTATTTCTTTGCATTGATCGCTGAGGAAGGCTTTCTTATCTCTCCTGACTATTCTTTGGATCTCTGCATTCAGATGGGAATATCTTTCCTTTTCTCCTTTGCTTTTCGCTTCTCTTCTTTTCACAGCTATTTGTAAGGCCTCCTCAGACAAACATTTTGCTTTTTTGCATTGATTTTCCATGGAGATGGTCTTGATCCCTGTCTCCTGTACAGTGTCTCGAGCCTCTGTCCATAGTTCATCAGGCACTCTGTCTATCAGATCTAGTCCCTTAAATCTATTTCTCACTTCCAAAAAAAAAAAAAAAAAAAAACCATTGTTACTGCCTCCCATGTTTTTATTTTGATGGTAAACCAGCTGTCCTGTGGCTTAGCTTCTGATTCTGACGGAGTGATCAGCCTCCTGTTAGTTGCTCACCACCTAAATTTCCGTGGTTTTCGAAGCCCCTCTAGTCTTGCGCCTCCCCATTCTTTGTCAGTAACGTCATTTCCGTTGGAAAGACCTCAGTGTACTCTGTACGTCCTGCCTCGTCTCCGTGCAGAACTCGAAGCCATTTCCCAGAGCCAGGACAGTGACCCACTTTCTCTTGGTATGATCCCCTTCAGCGTGGGCAGGCCTGGGCAAGGCTGATGGTTCCTGGTCTTTGTGGTTTACCTCTTCTAGTCTGAAACCTCTACCTACTGAATGAACTGACATGAGGATGATGGAGACCCCAGTATTCTCAGCCTGCTGCCCTTGGACTAAAGCCTCGTGCCTAAAAGTGGAGACTGCTTGCAGAGCCCCCAGCCCCTTATCTGCCCTCATCTATAATTTAGCCTGTCTGACCCAGGCTATAGAGTGGTGAGAAATACTAGTGGCTTGCCTCTCTTGGAGAAGACATGCAGCCCTGGAGCTGAGCGGTGAGGTAGTTCCATCTCCAAGGCCACACCCACCTGGAGAGCATCTTCCATTAGCAGAGCTGTGAAGGGGAGAGGGTGAGAAAGTTATGACTCAAGAGACACAGACTCTTACTCTTCCTACCAAGATGTAATAGACATTCTTGAATGAAGTTTTCTTCTTTTATATGCATCCTTAGGACAATTTTTGAGACTTAAAATTTTTTGGTAATTTTTTTTCCAGTGATAGCTGCTTTGCTGGATGCATGTCTTCAGGACACCTCAGGCCGCCTTCCTGGATGGGTATCTCTGTTTAGCTTGCTTGTGATTGCACTCAGGATGTTATTGTCTTGTTGGGTGGAGGCGTGGCTTTGCCATGATTACTGGAATATAAGTATGGTTTACTAAGATGTTCATGTATGCCAAATTGAAAAGGGATTGATTGTGGTCTATTGTGTCAGCTGGGCTGGGCTGAATTGCATTTCCCAGAAGTCTGTTTCTTACTTGTGTCTGCTTAGGGTGGGCCACGTGAGATTTTCTTCTGAGATATTTAGAAAGCCAGAATGTAGCAACAACTATTTTACACACTGTTGCTTATTTGATGATTTGTTTGGTTGTTGTGTGGCAACCACCAGGCCTGTGACTGTTCCACCTTTCTCTGGAGCCTTAATCAGTTTCTCTGGTTCCTCAGTCAGAGGTGAAGATTTCACATGTCCCAGCTCCTGTAGTTCGAGTAATTTCAAGGCCACACGTCACCAGTTTCTGTCGGGGCTCACGGGCTCTGCTTGTGTTTATGGTTCAAGTGTATTCTTGCTTTTTCTTCCAGACTTTGAACTCCAGCATCAGACATAAAGTCAGCCCTTCCCAGAAACTAGTTAACCAGCTCCCCCAATTCCCCCAAATTCCTTTTTAAAAATCACTATTTTTATAAAAATAAAAAGATCAGCGTAAGAAGAGTAAGTAGCATTTTCAATAGTCACAAGCACCAGTCCTTCCATTCTTGGTTTCTGTAGTTTCTGGATCTGTATTCACCTAATACTGGAGCATTTAAATATATAAAGCCGATAGCAACAAAGATAAAGGGGGAAACTGACAATAATGCAATAATAGTAGGGTACTTTGGGCTTCCCCAGTGGCTCAGCGGTAAAGAATCTGCTTGCCAGTGCAGGAGACACAGCGGACTCAGGTTCGATCCCTGGGTCAGGAAGATCCCCTGGCGGAGGGCATGGCAACCTACTCCAGTCTTCTTGCCTGGGAGAATCTCGTGAACAGAAGAACCTGGTAGGCTATTGTCTATGGGGTGACAGAGAGTCAGACACTACTGAGGCAACTGATCATGCATGCAGGGTACTTTAAAACACACACACACACACACACACACACACACACACACACACACATATCATTATGTATGTATTTCCTAGTGGTTCTGCTTCTTTGAAACCTAAATGATACAAACATCAGCAAATCTTTCTCTTGTGTACACTGAAGAACTTTCTAAATATGACTCCAAAGCACCACCATGCAAAATCAATCAATAAAAACACCTGAGTGCTTTTGAGAAAGAGAAAGCATCTGGTGTGGATAGAGAATAACCTCATTCTCTGTCTTATTGTAGAGGGAACTTGAAGAGACTCGCCTTAGAATGTTGTAGAAACCTGATCCCTCTTGTGGGTAACACTGTCCTTTTTGCAGAAAGGACCAAGTCACGTGGTGACCGAGATGCTCTTTCTTTCTTTTTTTTTTTTTAATTATTATAGTATCATTTTATATTATTTTTTTTAAATTTTATTTTATTAGTCGGAGGCCAATTACTTCACAACATTTCAGTGGGTTTTGTCATACATTGACATGAATCAGCCATAGAGTTACACGTATTCCCCATCCCGATCCCCCCTCCCACCTCCCTCTCCACCCGACTCCTCTGGGTCCTCCCAGTGCACCAGGCCCGAGCACTCGTCTCATGCACGAGATGCTCTTTCACTGGGGCTCAGCCAAGCCTCTGTGTCCGCTGTGTGGGGGGCTATAGGAATGATTCAAAAGGAAAGAAAAAAAAAACAAACTCAAACATATCATTGCAGACACACTTGGATTCTTGAAGACTTTTCTACAGAAACACAGAATGGGTAAGAGTCTTGGCTCTGCCGTTTGAGATGTTAAATTTACTTAACTGCCCTGTGTCTCATTTCCTTCATGATTCATAAAGTTTTTGTAAGGATTGCCAAGTTGATGCTAACTATTACTATGACTTGCCTGCCTCCCTCAGCCCTTCATTTTCTCTCCATGTGGGAAATTTGGGAAAAACTGAGGAGATTCCCAGGCAGTCCTTCCTAGCTGGCTCCCTCTGGGGCTGCTCAGGTCCTGCTCTTGAGGCTGCTGGTCCTCTCAAGCACCAGTCTTTCCAATCTTGGTGTCTGTAGTTTCTAGATCTTGCTCTGGTTTGGGGGGATCCCCTGTGGTTGGCCCAGTATCCAGGCTCTTTGCTTAGAGCCGCAGTAATTTTTTCTCCAAAGGAAATAGTCTCTCCCTACAATGTAAAGTTTCTTCGTGGCCTCCTGAGGGTTTGAGGCCTTTGGGATGCTTAGAACTCTGCTTTTATAGACATGTTTTGCCCTCTGCTGGCAACATTGATGATACCAGCAGTAGCTGAGGGCTGAGATCTTGGCTGTGTGCCTGGTACAGTGCAAGATTTGTACACATTACTTCATTTCACTCTCACACCAGCTCTATCAGTTGCATCTTACAGACAAGAAAACTAATGCTTACAGGGAGTAACTTCACCATCTTACAAGTGGTGAGCCAGAATTAGACCCAAGCAGTCCAGCTCTTGGAGAAGGAAATGGCAACCCACTCCAGTGTTCTTGCCTGGAGAATCCCAGGGATGGGGGAGCCTGGTGGGCTGCCATCTATGGGGTCACATAGAGTCAGACACGACTGAAGTGACTTAGCAGCAGCAGCAGCAGTCCAGCTCTAGAAATTGTGCATTTCATTCTGGAAGTTTATTGAATAAATTAAATAAACTTCCAAAAGGAACTTCAGTCAGCCAGTCAATTCAGTTGCTCAGTCGTGTCCGTAATAAACTAAAGTAATGTTCAGTAAATAAATATTTAAATAATAAAATAAATAAAATAGTGTCTCTGCTTTTTAATGTGCTGTCTAGGTTGGTCATAACTTTGAGCTTGATCAGGATTTGTATAAATCTTTCCTACTTGCTAACAATATTTACTGAACTCCTATTCCGTGTGGGAACTTCCAAAAGGAACTTCAGTCAGTCAGTCAGTTCAGTCGCTCAGTCATGTCCTACTCTTTGCGACCCCATGAATCGCAGCACACCAGGCCTCCCTGTCCATCATCAACTCCCAGAGTTTACCCAAACCCATGTCCATCGAGTCGGTGATGCCATCCAACCATCTCATCCTCTGTCATCCCCTTCTCCTCCTGCCCTCAATCTTTCCCAGCATCAGGGTCTTTTCCAGTGAGTCAACTCTTCCCATGAAGTGGACAAAGTGCTGGAGTTTCAGCTTCAGCATCAGTCCTTCCAATGAACACCCAGGATTGATCTCCTTTAGGATGGACTGGTTGGATCTCCTTGCAGTCCAAGCGACTCTCA
Organism: Muntiacus reevesi; assembly: GCF_963930625.1. Lineage (NCBI taxonomy): Eukaryota > Metazoa > Chordata > Mammalia > Artiodactyla > Cervidae > Muntiacus > Muntiacus reevesi. The sequence continues at coordinate 51,423,720 of NC_089261.1, read as the reverse complement.
AGAGTCTTCTCCAACACCACAGTTCAAAAGCATCAATTTTTTGGCGCTCAGCTTTCTTCACAGTCCAACTCTCACATCAATACATGACCACTGGAAAAGCCATAGCCTTGACTAGACAGATGTTTGTTGGTAAAGTAATGTCTCTGCTTTTTAATATGCTATCTAGGTTGGTCATAACTTTCCTTCCAAGGAGTAAGTGTCATTTAATTTCATGACTGCAGTCACCATCTGCAGTGATTTTGGAGCCCAGAAAAATAAAGTCAGCCACTGTTTCCCCATCTATTTTCCATAAAGTGATGGGACCAGATGTCATGATCTTAGTTTTCTGAATGTTGAGCTTTAATTCACATATTCAGGAAAAGTATCCACTTCCTAGGATTGTTGTGAAGAGTCAAGGAAATATTTTAATGTAAACAATCCAAGATAATATCTGACATGCAGTATGTCCTAAATAAATATTACTTATCTTTTCCAGATCTTTCTAATGCCTTTCTACTTCGAGCTACTTTGGGAAAATTTCCTATAGCCTTAAAGCATCTTTCTGAAGGATTAAAGATGTTTTAATCCCTTTTACCACAGAATCCTGAATTTCAAGATTTGAATCCATCCTCAGTTCTAAAATCTCCATTCACTTCAACTTCCCCACCCCTATTCTTATCACAATGCTTACAGGCCTTAATGCAGATAAGATGCTTGATAACTTGCCATGATATTTCAGGATTGGCAAAGATAAGATCAGTTTGCTCTTAGTTCTGAGCTTCCTTGTTCCAGATTGAGTCCTGTCAACACTCGTTCATGTTTGCAAATCTCTTTTACAGTGCAAGTTTGTTTCTGTGCAAACAAGGTTATTCAGGATGCCTTTCCTTTGGATTAGTATGTAATGTATTTGGATTACTCAATGGGAAATATGAATCACCATACTTGCTCTCAAGTCAGAATGTGAACACACATGCTGCCCTGTCAGAATGGCTTGCAGCAAGCATAGTCACTGTTCCAAGGAAGTGAGGGAGTTTGAACTTGCCTTGTTTCCAGTGTTGACTTGCTAGGAGTGAGGGACGTTTAAATGTGCGAATTAAGCCTTTGCCTTTTAACCTTTCTGTGCAAATTAGGAGGGCTGGATCTAAGAATCTCTGTGTTCATTTCTCTTGAATTCAGTGGTTTTTGTATTTCAGATTTCATACTTTAAAGTTATTGGAGAAAAACCTACACAGTCTGATGGTTGTTTTGCAGTAATATTAAAATATTATTAAAATAGAAATAATATAAGTATTGAATATAAAATAGCTTCTATATAGCTCTTCTAAGGGAAGTATAATAGTTTTAAGATGCAATGGGAAACATAGCTGTAGATTTCACAGATGTATTTTAAAATTGTAATATATACTATTTCTTACTACAGTGTCACTATTCTATATATAGTTATGGATATTGCTGATTAGTTGAGTAGATTAATTATAGTAAAACTAGCAACGTTTTAAATTTGCCACTACTTTTGTGGAAGGAGAGTTGGCCTTATTGAGGCTAGTGATCAATGTCTTTGATCCAGATCCTCTATGTAAGAGAATATACTTTAAACAATTTAAGGATAATCCTATCAAAAGGATTAAAAGATATGGTAGAGGAAATACGATTTGTCTGGAGAGTCAGATGGCTCATGTCCTTATTACTGTGCATAAGTGTATTGCAAGAGACTGGTTCTAGCTTCCAGCCTATCAGGATTAAGTATTACAACTCTGAAATGTGCAGATATTTTAAACCCTTGCCTGTCTGTTCTTTGGCTTGTTGACATTTTGTGTGGTAATTAGCATGCAGAGGAAATATGCATGGGACAATGGTATGAAGCCCTACACCTGCTCTACCTGCTGTCTCCTAAGCAGATTGTGTACAGTACAGTACAAAATACACTCATTTTTCAACCCCAAACAGTCATATTGGTAATATGGTATGGTTAACTAATAAGTTATTCTGAATCTCAAACCATATAGCCAGGAAGACAAAGAAGCTCCAGAAGCAATGAGGGGAAAGAGGCCCACACTTACAAAAGCAAGATTTACAAGTCACTCTGCTTGTCTGGGGGCTTCCCAGGCATTGCGGTGGTAAAGAATCCACTAGCCCACGCAGGAGACTCAGAAGATGTGTTGGTTCAGTCCCCTGGGTAGGGAAGATCCCCTGAAGAAGGAAACGGCAACCCATCCCAATGTTCTTGCCTGGGAAATCCCAGGGACAGAGGAGCCTGGCGGGTCACAAAGAGGTGGACATGACTAAGCACAAACACACTCTGCTTGTCTGGATTCCCACCTCTAGTATTTGCTACTTGTGTATTTTAAAAATAAGTGAACTTGTGGACATGGGGAGAAGGGAGGAGAGGGTGAGATGTATGGGAAGAGTAACATGGAAACTTGCATTACCATGTGTAAAATAGATAGCCAATGGGAATTTGCTGTATGGCTCAGGAAACTCAAACAGGAGCTCTGGATCAACCGAGAGGAGTGGGATGGCGAAAGATGGGAGGGAGTTTCAAAAGGGAGGGATACATGTATACCTATGGCTGATTCATGTTAAGGTTTGACAGAAAACAACAAAATTCTGTAAAGTAATTATCCTTCAGTAAAAAATATAATTAAAAAATAACAACAGAGGAGAAACATAATAAAAATAATAAAGCTCTGTTAACTCTTATCAGCTAAAAGACAAACAAAAAAAATAAGTGAAGCCAAGAAATATGAATTTATGTGTCTCAGGGAAAGCTCAGTAAACTTAGCTTATGTCGGAAAGGTAGGAACTACTAGATAAGGATTTCCACCTAGAAAATCTCACCATTTGCTACTGGCTGTGAGAACATTGTACCCTTGAAAGGCCATTCATTTCCCTCCCAGGACATGGGACCTAGTGTTCTATGGCACATTTATCATGCACCAGCATGATTTATATGCCAATATATTAGAATTCCCTTGCTCCAGAGATGAAACAGCAACTGAATACAAAGTTACATATTTGCAGTAGGCGTGTAGATATGCATAAATAGTGAAAGTCTTAATACTAATTATTACAAAACTTAAATAGAGTGAGGAGCAGAAGAGAGTTTTAAAAAGAGCAAATAAAATAAAGCCTTTAATTCATATTGCTTATCTGAATTTCTTTTCCCAGCTGTAATTCTCCCTATAAATCAGTACTTTCTAATCTCGCTCCTGATGCAATGCTCAAGCTGACTGGGCTGAATAATAATTTTGTCCTGAGGTAGAGAGAATGGAGAAGGAATAAACAGACCTCCTAGATAATTGCATCAGCCTTCCCTACCATTCCAATGCCAGGCTAGCATTTCAAGTAATGTCCCTTTTGTCTCACTGAGAAAAATCATTTCACAATTTATTACACTGGATTAAAGAGTGTATACATTCTGGAGGTAGAACATGACTAAAGGGCAATCTGGCAGAAAGGATGTCAAAACAGTTGGTACATTTAAATTTTTCTGAATTCCTTAAATAAACTTTTGGGGCTGCTTTCCCAAGAGAACAATGAGATGGTAAAACAAACATGAGCACATAAACTATAGATGATGGTATTAGTTATCTCCATATTCTAGAATTAAGATGAGAAACCGGTTCTGCAGAAAGCTCTCTTTTTTGAGATATTTCATTACCATAAATTTCCTAATATGTGACTTCTTTCAATATCATTAATAATCACTGAGGTTGACAGCCTGAGTTTTTGCACTAATTATTCCAATGCACAGAAAATGCTATAAAAAATGAGCCTATAGTGGGTTTTCCCCCCTTATATTACTTTTAAAAAGTACAAAATTGAAGTTTATTATCATTTTCTGTGTTCTCCATGCCTGAACTAAGAGATAGGTTTCAGTCATTCTGGCACTGATAGAATTTGATTTCTCATTTCTGTGATGATCTGTTTCTAGATAAGTAAGTCAGCTGTTCTATCCACTTATTACTCAAAAGATGGCCTCTCTGATTAAATAAGATGACAAGGGTCCTTCTCAAGATGAACTTTAAATTGTTAAAAGCAAAAGAAATAATTTTATTTATTTTTGATGGCTCACATGGAAAGCTGTATCCACTACTATACACTCCAATAAATGGAATATTTAAATATTTAAAGATTTTTAGCAGAAGCTAGTTCTATTCTTCTAACAGCACAGTCTGTTCAGTCTTTTCAACTGGAGGGATTTCATAAGATTTTGTGAAGAGGAAAAGAAATCCTGCTTAGCCTGCCAGTTGCCTGTAAAAGTCAGATTATTTATGACAGTTAATGGGCATTGTGTGCTATGCCCGTTCATCACTGTGTATCATTTTACACTTTGTTAAAACATAAATTCAAAGTAAAAAGGAAACCATGACATCTCATCATCAGCAAAGTTATATTAATAACAGAAAACTTGCTTTCTAAGAACAATTCTGAAAGCATATTTTTCAAGAGTTAAAACTGGATTCTTATATAAGTTGAGTGAGCATGAGTCAAACATGTTTTTAACTCATTAATAAGGTAACCAATAGGATGATAAAACTGACCATAAATATTTCTATCTGTAGTTTTTTTAATCACTGAAATATAGGATATTGGCATACAATTTTTAAATTAAATAGAAACTCATTAATCCCCTTTAGAGATGTGTGGGTATGGGTTTTGACTACTAGAATAAACCTCTGTGAGATTCACAGAAGGCCACAAAGTTCTCGGGAGAATTTTATCAGCAGGAACATCATAAACTTGGACTGAAAGAGAGAGAGAAGTACAAAATAAAAGGAGGTCACTCCACCCTGGAGAGCAGACTGAGAAAACTAGTCAGCTGCAACCTTGTGCTAACTTTCTTTAAAAAGGAAGCATTTTGATACACATTTGCTGCCTGATGTCACTAAGTTCTGGGGTAGTTTGTTACTCAACTTTAGATAAGTAAGACACAATGAAAGGTTTGATGTTGTATTAGAAGTAATGTCTTACACATAATTTAGAAATAGAGATGAGAGGTACACAGACCTCCATAACACAAAGATTAGTGTCACAAAAGAAGTTTATATGAAGTCTTATGTGAACTTGTTGAAAAAGAGTTAGCAAAGAGCGTATCTGATCACAGGGGCAAGAACAGGCCAAGGAGATGTTATATAAGCATTAGTAATTGAAAACACAGCAGTTGTATTTGAAACCTGACTTTGCCAATTATGAGTCGTGCATCCTAGGACTAGTCAACTTTCTTTACCGGTTTTTCTGGGTGTAAAATATGAGCATTAAACAGGATGAAGACACATGCATCTTCTTTGCCCAGGACAGTCTGACTTTATGCCGTTTCCCTGACATAGATATCAATAGTCTTCTCATTTACTCTCAATAAGTCTTTGTTTGGGTGATAAGTTATATGTTTAAATTATTAATTAAAATCATACATATGCAATTTTGAAAGTTATATTAAAAATCTCCAAAATTTACCCTTCACAGCAATCATAATTAACATTTAGTGAATTTTATGCAGTTCACTCTTTGTACTTATATACAGATGCATACTGTGATGTCAGGAGACCCAGGTTCAAACCCTGGGTTGGGAAGATCCCCTGGAGAAGGAAATGGCAACCCACTCCAGTATTCTTGCCTGGGAAATCCCATGGACAGAGGAGCCTGGTGGGCTACAGTCCAAAGAGTCAGACACGACTGAGTGACTAACACTTTCACTTTTAACTGTGATACCATCTATTTATATATGTGAATGCATATGTGAACGTACACACACTGGATACCCAAAACACAGCTAAAACTGGAAGCTGTGTTTACACCACAGTTCAGAAGATCAGGGAGGGAGGGAGCTGGATATTGCAGTAGACCTGGCATTGGATTATCCCATTTCATGCTCAAGATGGATCTCTTTCTTTCTGATGGGGTAGAATATGTGAAATTAGGAATATTACAGTAAATTATAGCTATGGTGATGTCTCACCAGAATAAATTATATATAAAGGAAGTGAAGTCAAAACAAAGAGGTAAGCTTTAACCAGAATCAACTAGTGTTGGGGCCAATGGGAGTAGGAACTGATTACCTCTGTTTTATCAAGTATCACTTCGGTGATGAAGAAAATTTGACTTGTGAGATTCTCACAACAGCTAATGACATAAGGACATGAGTACTTGAGTTGGGGTTTGGAAAATATACTCATGCTGTGATAACCTTATGCAAAAATAAGTTCTTAAGTTCTTAAAAATACCTTGGTTTCAACTGATCCCTCAGCGACGAGTACTGTCCTGACCTGTCAGCAGAGAGTAGTCTGCAGAATCATTGCTACCATCACTCTGAGGTGACTCAGTAGAAATCTAAGTCTTAAGAATTAAAGAAAACATCAGCAAGACAGTGTGATAAAATCTTTAACTGGAAAAAAAAAGTCACTGTCTTGGGCACTGTCTCAGGACATGGATTTAACACTCTGGCAAGAACACTGGCATGGGGCAAACTTGCTGCTTTTAGAAGTCAAAAAAGAGAAAGTGACAACCCAGGCAACTAAAGGGAAAATGCCTGTGTGGATCTGATGAGTGATAAAGGAAGTAATAAAATGGCTTAGATGTGAGTGCTGACATGTATGTATGAGGTGAACCAGAAGACTCACCAGATTATTTTGTATGGAGGATCCAGAGGGCAAACCAGTCACCAGGGCCATCAGGAACAGCGGGAGTGTCCCTGATTTCAGCAGTGGTCTCCCCTGCAGACCCAGGCTAACTCCCTCGTCATGGGCCATCCCTCATGCATTATAGTGTCACAGTCACAGCTACCAATTCATGCTTTTAAGGCAGCGCTCACTCCCTGGAATTCTCGCAAGGTTGAGTCTTAAGCCTGAGTTGTACAAAATATTGTATTTTGTACTATTAATATGTATGTTCTCCTTGAGAAAGCAATTGGTTTTCTCATTTTGGTAATGTATTACTTCTAGAAACTATATTTTATATGAAACATCATCATAATATCCTGGGTGGTCAGAAAAGTTTAGCAGAATGAGCACACGCCTCAAATTAGAAAAAAATTTCTTCTGTTACACAATATGTAATTTTGGCTCTAAAAGGTCTCAGAATTTCAAAGTTCTTATGTTTAATATAATAATAATAAAAATAACAGGCACCGACATTTATTCAGTGTATAATGTGTTCAATGCACTATTTCTAGCACTTTGTGTGTGTGTGTTAGTTGCTCAGTCGTGGCTGACTCTTTGTGACCTCATCGACTGAAGCCCACTAAGCTACTCTGTCCTTGGAATTCTCCAGGCAAGAATACTCGAGTGGGTAGCCATTCCCTTCTCCATGGATCGAACCTGGGTCTCCTGCATTGCAGGTGGATTCTTTACCGTCTGAGCCACCAGGGAAGCCCCTTAAGCACTTTGCTTGGAATTATTTATTTAGTCCTCATAACAACCCCATGAAGCCTGGATAGTTATCATTTACAGTTTATTGATGAAGAGACAGAGACAAAGTAAGATTGATAAATAGTAACAGGACCAAATTTGCAGTGGTTAAGTCATTCCAGAATGTCTGACACCAGGACCCACACTCTTAGTCATATGATAACTTGCCTTTCTAAATTTGATTCACTATTTGAAGACTGTTTATTAAGCTCTTGCTCTGTTTCAAGTCCCAAGGAAACAGAGAATGAAATAGAAAAAACCTCTGCTCTCTTGTAGCTCACATTCCAGTGGAGAGATGAGAATAATGATGTGACTATTGTCAGGTTCAAATACATAATCCAGTGTGCCTGGAACATAGAGGGGATGATTTTTTTAAGAGTTTCCTCCCTTATGATGTCAAAGAAAATAATTAATATTTGACAGAGAACTGAAAAATTGAGAATGGATGGAATCCCAGACATTGCCGTTGTGAGTTCTGGCAAAAATGCAGTTACATTCATGTTTAGCGATTAGAGGGAGGCAAACCACTGCTGCTCTATGCATAACAGCAAGCTAGTTACAGGCAAATAATCATTTATATCAAATAACTTCTCCATAGTTTGAACCCTTATCTGTCCACTCTCTTGACATTATAATAGCTTTCATATTATAAACTTTTTACTAAATTTGCCTTATATGAAGGGCTTCTATAAACATTAACTGTATCATGTAAGATGTATTGATAATAGGATAGAAAAATAAAATAGGTTTCTTATCCTCAATTTATTTATAATCTAAAGTAAGGTAGAAGGAAAATAAACCTCTAATAGATTATTTCACTAGCAGCTTTGTGGTAATATCTATAATTTTAAGGAAAAGTGCATGGACCGGCATGGAATTAGCAGGTTTTACTGTGTAGACTGGTTTCTGATGTTCACCGAGTTTTAATTCCTGTCATCGGAGAAAAATTTATCATGAGGGGCCTCAGAAAGAACAAAATAACCTACTGAGAAGTACAGTTTTCTCCATCTACTATTGTTTCTTTTATGAGCAACATAGAAATGACATGTTTAACCACAAGTAAAATTCATATTCAGTCAGTTCAGTTGCTCAGTCGTGTCTGACTCTTTGCGACCCCATGAACCGCAGCACGCCAGGCCTCCCTGTCGACCACCAACTCCCGGAGTCCACCCAAACCCATGTCCATCGAGTCAGTGATGCCATCCAGCCATCTCATCCTCTGTCGTCTCCTTCTCCTCCTGCCCCCAGTCCCTCCCAGGATTAGGGTCTTTTCCAATGAGTCAACTCTTTGCATGAGGTGGCCAAAGTATTGGAGTTAAAAAAAAAGTCACTGTGCAGTGATTTTTTGACATACAGAAAAGTAAACACCAGGTAAAACAATAAGAATTAATATTCAGGGTATATTTTTTGTTGTTGAGTCATATGTATTATTTTCTGTAGATTTAAAATAAACAATTGGTGTAACTATTTATGAATTATAATTGTTACTGAGCTTGTGCTACAGGTGGAACAGACATACATTTTTAAACTTTAATAGTGGTTCACTTAGAATTCAATCAACTGCTCATTTTAGAACCTGCTGGTTATTGAACTTATCGGTAGGCTAGCTGGTGACATCTGTCTCTGATGTGCTAGTGCAACAGATAATGTGGGCTCGTTAGCCCTTATTTGACTCAGATATGCCCTGAAGATCTTTTTGAGGAATACAGTATTATTTTTTAAAAATTTTGTTAGGGTATAGTTGACTTACAATGTTATTTTAGTTTCAGGGGTACAGTAAAGTGCATCTGTTATATAAATACATTAATCCACTCTTTATATTCTTTCCCCATAGAGGACATTACAGAGTACTGAGCAGAGTGCTATCCTGTAGGTCCTTATTAGTTATCTATTTTATTTGTAGTATGTGTATATGTCAATCCCAAGCTTCCATTTTATGCTTTCCTACCCTCTTACCCCTGGTGGCCAGAAATTTATTTTCTACACTTTATTTCAATTTTGTAGCTGTTTATTATTTTTTAAATTATTTGTTTTTGTTTTCTGTGTCAGACTTACTTCATTCAGTATGAGAATCTTGGGGTCCATCCACGTTGCTGCAAATGGCGTTGTTTTGTTCTTTTCACGACTGAGTAGTATTCCATTGTATATACATATCACAACTTCTTTATCCATTCCTCTGTTGATGGACATTTAGATTATTTCCATGTCCTGGCTTTGTGAATAGTGCTGTAGTGAGCATTGGGGTGCATTTATCTTTTTGAATTATAGTTTTCTCTGGATATATGCCCAGGAGTGGAATTGTTGGATCATATGGTAACTCTATTTTCAGTTTTTTAAAGTACCTCCAAGCTGCTCTCCATAGTGGCTATACCAGTTTGCATTCCCAGCAACAGTGTAGGAGGGTTTGAAAGGGGCATGATTTTTATTGTTAGATTATTATTTAATGTTTACATTCTCCATTATAAGCATACATTAGACAACTGCTGATGTAAAGATGTTGCTGGGTGACTGTATTTGGAAACAATCTGTTATTGCTGCAAAGGATAAAATTCTCAACCTATTTGTTGTGGTTGTGAAGAAAGACATGATACATCTATATAGGCTGGCAAACAGGAGGAAGGATCAAAACTATTATTTTAATTAAATTTGTGTTGAATTTATATTTTTTATAGTTGATTTCTAACGTCTGTTAGTTTTAGGTATACAGCAAGGTGAATCAGTTATGCACATATGCACTTTATTAAAAATTCTATTCCCATAGAGGCCTTTACAGACTATTGATTAGGGTTCCCTGTGTTATATAGTAGGTCCTTATTAATTATCTGTTTTATATGTAGTAGCATCTCTATGTCAGTCTCAGTTTATCCCTCCCCACCCCCCTTGAGAACTGCAAGTTTGATTTTTACAGTTATAACTCTATTTCTGTTTTGTAAATAGGGGCATTTGTACCGTTCTTTAGGATTCCACATATAAGTGATATCATGATATTTCTTTCTCTGTTCTGTTCTGTAAATAGGTTCATTTGTACCCTTTTTAAGATTCCACATATAAGTGATATCATATATTTCTTTCTCTGTCTGATTTCTTTCACTTTAGTATGATAATCTCTAGGTCCAGCCATATCACTGCAAATGGCATTATTTCACTTTTTGATGAATGAGTAGTATTCCATTATATATATGTACCACATATTCTCTATACATTCCTCCATATAATTTTTTATGCTGATAGAAGTATAAGCAGAATGAAGTAAATATTTACTCTTCTATGTTCTATTCCACTTTTAAATTTTAACTTAATATTTTTACTTTGTGATATATTTTTTAGTGTAACAAAAGTTGGTTAACATTGCAAATATTGAAATTGAGATAAATTTTTTGACAATGGGGAAGTATTATTCCTATGATGACATCGTTGCTTTCGTAGTAGAGAGAAACAGGAAAATAGAATTCACTAAAAGCAAAACAAACCAATAGATTCCCCCAAAACTGAAAAGAACTTTCTCATTTTTTTTTTCTCATCACTACCACTCCATCACAATGAACATCTCTCTTTTTCACTTCAAAGTTAGAGGAGATGAAGACCCCCAGATTCAGGTGTGTTAATTGGTCAAAGTTAGTAATGTAGTTCTAGACTTCTGATGTGTCCAGCAGTGTGTGTCCACACACCATCCCGTGTCAGTGTCCTGAGATTTACAGGTTAATCCTTTGACAGCCACATCTGAGCATCAGTCCTCAAATATTAATAGGAAATATCTGTGGGAGATCCTGAGCTGGCCCCCAGAGTGCTTTTTTCAGAAAAACAGAGAACTCTTTCCAGGAAGCAAATATCTGAAATGCAGTGAATTAAATCTTCATTGACTTCTCTTAATCCTCACTTCTCTCCAGAATATTTAGCTGAAGAAATGTAATGTTCTCCCAGGATTCAGTGAAACTCTACCCAACCAGTCATACATATCAAGTGTGTTTGGACAGACTGATGCTTGATACCAGCTGTTCATATGATGGAAACTTCGAGGCTCCTTAAGGGTTGCTCTAGACAGGCAATACTAAGTATTTCATTCTGAATGTTATTCTTCGGCACATTTGGAGATAGGAGGAAGAGAAATGGATAAGATTCTTCCCTAACGGCAATTATCATTCAGCTACAATACACTCTGTAGTAGCTTCATTTAATTTGTCCTATCGAGCTTTCTCTTCCAAGATGATTTATACTGATAAAATTTCTAACTAAAACCTTGTTTAGAAACTACTGAATTTATTTGCAGGAGTGCATAGGGCAAAATACAAGCCTGTCTCGCAGTTCATATTTGTCTAATCAAGGGAGAGAGATAACTATAACTTGTTTATTGGCAGGATATATTACAAACTATTAAGAAGAGGAGCTTACTTATTTAAACTCAGGGCACTTCCAAGAAAGAGAAAGTTCATCGTGTGGCCTGATGGAAAAGTTGGCTTACTTTCCCTTTTCCTGTGTTCATAGTTTTTATAGGATAAAGCTTTAAATCAAAAGATTGATTTTCTTTTCCGGCTGCCGCAACAATGGAGTGAATAAAATTAACTGTGAACTAATCAATTACTCAATGATTGACTTAAATTGACTAGAAAAGAGTTAATTTTTTTGCCATGGATATTTTGATTCATTGATTTTTCTATTTTCAACTTATTTGAAAGTAGGAAAACAGCTTCTGAAACAGAAGATTCAAAACTAGAATTCAGTAATTTCATATGATTTTTTTTTAAACTAACCTCCATGGCAATAAGATTAAAATTTCACACACATTGGTTTATATTTACCATAATGTTTCATTTGTTCTCTGGAGCAAGGCTCAGAAAGGAAAATAGTTGTTGCATTAAAATTTTATAATTTTGACTTGTGACATTCTTCTGAGACATTTCCATCATCTTTTTTCTTGGATATCTACGATGAAAATTAAAGTAGTTTTCTGTATTAGAAATGAAATATTTTGAAGGACAAGATATACATATTTAAGAATGCCTAGAAGTAAAATCAAGAAACCACTTTAAGAATAAATCATGATTCCAGTTTAGTAATTAGTACTGAACTTTAAAATATACTCAAGGTGAATAAGAATTTTCTAAAAAGATAATTCAGCTTTATTTTATAATCAACTAATTGTTATTGTTCAGTTGCTAAGTTGTGTCTGACTCTCTGCAACCCCATGAACTGTAGCACGCCAGGCTTTCCTGTCCTTCTGGAGTCTGCTGGAGTCTGCTGTAGTCTGCTCAAACTCATGTATGTTAAGTTGGTGGTGCCACTCAACCATCTCATCTTCTGTCACCCATTTCTCCTCCTGCCCTCAATCTTTCCCAGCATCAGGGTCTTTTCCAATGAGTCAACTCTTCACACCTGGTGGTCAAAGTATTGGAGCTTCACCTTTAACATCAGTCCTTGCAATGAATATTCTGGGTTGATTTCCCTTTGGATTGATTGGTTTGATCTCCTTGCATTCCACGGGACTCTCAAGGGTCTTCTCCAGCACCACAATTCAAAAGCATCAATTCTTCAGGTTCAGCCTTCTTTATGGTCCAACTCTCACATCCATACATGACTACTGGAAAAACCATAGCTTTCACTACATGGACCTTTGTCAGCAAAGTGACATCTCTGCTTTTTAATATGTTGTGTGAGTTTGTCATAGCTTTTCTTCCAAGGAGCAAGTGTCTTTTAATTTCATGTCTTTAGTCACCATCCACAGTGATTCTGGAGCCCAAGAAAATAAAATCTGTACTTTTCCCCCATCTATTTGCTTCCACTTTCCCCCATCTATTTGCCGTGAAGTGATAACACCAGATGCCATGATACTCGTTTTTTGAATGTTGAGTTTCAAGCCAGCTTTTTCACTCTTCTCTTTCACCCTTATCAAGAGGCTCTCTAGTTCCTCTTTGCTTTCTGTGTTAGAGTGGTATTATCTGCATATATGAAGTTGTTGATATTTCTCCTGGCAATCTTGATTCCAGCTTGTGAGTCCTCCAACCCAGCATTTTGCATGATATACTCTGTATATAAGTTAAATAATCAGGGTGAAAATATATAGCCTTGATGTACTCCTTTCCTGATTTTGAACCAGTCTGTTGTTCCATTAGCTCATAGGTGAATAATTAAGTACATATTTAAATAAATATTATAATCTTCATTTAATTAATTACAAATAATTAAGTACATTTTTCCAGTGGAAAAAACAGGTTTTAAAAATGGTTTCATCACCTTTAGTTCTCTGAGGTAAGAGATTTTAAAATCAGAGTTTGAATAACTCAAAAATTAGAAGAAAAAGTTATAATGGAGTTTTTGTAACATTAATAAATACAAAGGAAGATGAAGAAGAGCAGACATTTTGAGTGCTTACTTTTGAGTAAGCATTGAGTTGGATATATAATACATGATATCTCATCTGTTATAAAGATAATATTTTCCACTTTCTACTACAGGAATAATGAGACACAGAGAGTTCAGTGTTATTTATGTACAAGTGATTACACTCATTAGTCATTTTTGAGAGTGATCAGTTTGTCAGTGTTAAAACCTTCCCATTGGTCTTAACAACAAGAGACATCATGGCTCTCTGACCCCCTTTCACCTGTCCGAAAGTAGCCACATTTTCAGCTGTTGAACCAATGTATCTTCACAATAGACCCAGTTCTGCTGGGTCCTTTCACAGGGTGCCTTGCTCCTGAGGAAGTTTCTGGTATCCATAAGCATAAAAAAAAGAAAAAGAAAAAATATCATTAGTAAATGTCTCCTTATTAAAAAAAAAAAAAAAGTTTCCTTACAGATGGACTTGTCACCAGAACTGTTCTCATGCTTGAAATCTGATATATGGTGTTTTGATGCAGCAGTTTGGAGTTGAGAATGTGTTTTATTTGGTTGAAAAATTAACTATTGAACTTGTACCTCTTAAAAGTTGCCAAGTAGTATGCATAAAAAACTGCATAAACATAGATAACACATACACATACACACACACATAACAGTTTATATTCCTCCCCTGTAAATGTATTAACTGGCTCAGAGTTTCTAAACATCGGCACTGTAGAAACTTAGAACCAAGTTTTTGTTGAAGCCAGCCCAACTGGGTATTGTGGAATATTCAACAGCATCAATGATCTCTATCCACTAGATGTCAGCAGAACATTCCCACCTCCTCTGTCCTCCATATACTTCTTATCCCCAGGTAACTGTGTCAAGCTCACCTGCCTCTAGATACTGCCAAGTAGACAAATGGTGAGGAGGGAAGGGGATCAACCCTGGGCGAGAATCACTATACTTCACTGACCTTTATGGTAATCACTTTCTTTATTCTTTTACCATGTAACCTTGCATCCTTAAACATCATCAGGCAGTTTGGCTTGAAAAGAATTCTTTATAAAATAATTTAACCTGTTAAATAGAGTCTTGATCATGTTCATGGACCCCTAAAATAGCCTGTATGGGTAAGCTGACTGTATAATTGCTAACCCGTACTCATACCACAGCGGGACGGGCTTAAACATGACTGGCTCAGTCAAGGGCTTCCCTAGTCGCTCGGTCGCTAAAGAATTGCCTGCAATGCAGGAGACCCAGGTCCTCCTTCTAAGGGACATCAGAGGTGAACATTGTCCTTACAGCCTCACACATTTAGGGCTTCCTTTTCCAATGGATAATTAAATATAAAATGAGAGCAGAGTAACTAAAACAGGGTATCCCCAAGGGAAAAATGAGGCCCAACTCAAAGCATCAGGGATGAAAATTTGCGTTCAACTAATTTGGGTAATAAAAAGTTACATTCTTGACAGAGTTTTCTCTAGCACTCCACATAACAACTATGTTCACATTAACATGTATGCTTACTAAAATAAATGTCTTCCAAGATTTGTACATAATTGCAAAAATAATCATTAACATCACATTTAAGTGATTTGGGTTTTGTGTGTTTTATTGTGATATAATTAATATAAGATTCAATTCACATATATAAAACATTTTAGTGTATTTTTTGGTATATTCATAGATTTGTGTGTGCACCCATCATCATTATCTAATTTTCAAATATTTTTAATGCCCTAAATACAAACCTTGTACTATTTAACAATCTCAGTTCCTTCCTCCCTCTTGTAGGCAGTCACTAATCTACTTTCAGTGGTAGGGATTGGTATGGATTTACCTGTTCTGAACATTTCATTATAAATGGAATCATACAATCTATGGGTTTTCTGGTAACTGAATTTTTTGACATAACATAATTGTCTCAAAGTTTATTCATACAATGGCATATGTCATTATGCCATTCCTTTTATCATCAAATAATATCACTTTTATGTATATTTTACATTTTGTAAAACCCACTCCTCAGTTGATAGGCATTTGCATTATTTCCATGTCTTGGCTATTATAAATAATGCTGCTGTGAACACTTAATGCACAAGTTTTTGAGTGGAAATGTTTTCACTTCTCTTTGGTGTATACCTATGATGGGAATGGCTGGTCACAGGGTAATTGAATGTTTTATTTTTTTTTAGAACTGACAAACTGCTCTCCAGTGGGGCTGCATCCCTTTTCAATCCCACAGCAGTGTCTGAGGGTTAAAACTTCATATCCTTGCTAACACATGCTATTGTCAGTCTTTTTTTTAGCCATCTTAGAGTGTACAAAGTACTATCTCCTGTTTCTTGCATTTCTCTTATAGCTAATGATGCTAGACATCACTTAGGATCATGTTACTTAGCCATTTGTATATCTTCTTTGAAAAAATTGTCTATTAAGATTTTTTCCCTATTTTAAAATTGGGTTGTCTTTTTATTACTACATTAAAAGAAGCTTTTCTATATGCAAAATACATGACCCAAATTTTTATGGACTGTATGTCATATGATTCACAACTGTTTTTTCCCTTTCTGTGGATATTGTAATAAAGAGTCTGGCTTCATTTTTGATGTTGGACTCCTGGCACTTTTAAGTTCCACCCATCTGGATTCCCCTTTGCCTCACAGCTGAGTAAGCTAATTAGAAAGTCCAGGTTCTCCCTCCTTTGGTACTGGAGGGGAAAGTCCCATACACAGGGACTCACAACCCAGCCTCATCCCCTTGCAACTGTAAAAATTTCAAATCAGTCTCTTATCTGGACCCTCTCAAGCCATTTTTGTACCTGCTCAGAAGTCATGTTGCTTACCCAGAAAGCCTCTTTGTATGAAAATAGGTCTTCCTGGACATCTATTCTCTTTAAGAGGAATAACCAAATAATTTTCTTTTTGCTATTTCAATAATGTTCCTTGAGGCACAAAATTTTATAATTTTGAAAAAGTCCAATTTATTTACTTTTTTAAAATGTATGCTTCTGCCATCACCCATGAAAAGGTTTTAGATAACTCAAGCTCATGAAAGTTCACTCCTATCTTATACGAGTTTTATAGTAAGAGTTTTATAGTTTTGTCTTTTAACTTAAGTGTATAAGTCAGTTTGAACTAACTTTTGTATATGATATGAAGGAAGGGCACAACTCCATTCTTTTGCATGTAGCTATCTAGTTGTCTACTATTTGTTAAAAAGACTATTCTTTCCTCATTTGAATTGACTTCCCACATTTGTTAAAAATCAGCTGATCATAAATGTAAGAGTTTATTTCTGGTCTTTCAGTTTTATCTCATTAATCCTATGCCAGCATCACATTTTCTTAATTAGTGTAGTTTTGTATTAAATTTTAAAATTTAAAAAGTAAATCTTCCAACTTGTCCTTTTTCATGATTACTTTGGTTATTCTAATCCCTTCCATCTCCATAAGACTTTCAGAAATAACGTGATTTTCTGCAAAAGGAAAGCTGGAATTTTGATAGGGTTTACACTGAAGGAAAAGATTCATGTGGAGAATACAGTCATCTTAGCAATACTAACTTTTAAATAGTTTCTATTTTAAAATTATCTAAAATAACTTTAAAATAGAAGTTTCCCTATTCATTTCTTTCAACAATGTTATACAGTTTTTGGTGTACAAGTTGTGCATATCTTTTGCTAAATTTTTTTGAACTATTTTTTTCTTTTCGATATTGTATAGCAAAAAATTATTTTTCCAGTTTTATTAAAGTATAATTAAAAAGTGTTTTCTTAATTATTTTTGGATTGTTCTTTGTTATGTATATAAGTACAGCTAAGTTTTTGTTTACTGATATTTCATCCCACAACCTTTATTAGTTTGTTATTTTCTTTGAATAGTTCTTTGGATCATGCCTTTAGATTTTCTATACACAAGATAATATTATCTATGGATAGAGATAGTTTTACCTCTTTTTTCCCAACATGGATGCATCTTGTTTCATTTCTTTGACTAATTGTCCTCCCTAGAACCTCCAGTACAATGTCAAATATAAGTGATGATACCAGACATCCTTGTATAATTCATTACTTTAGGAGAAAAGCATTTAGTCTTTTATCATATGATATGATGTCATCTGTGGGATTTCAAAGATGTCCTTTTAGAGGTTGAGGAAATTTCCTTCCATTCTTAGTTTATTGGGTGTTTTATCATGGAGGGCTGTTGCATTTTGTCAAATGCTTTTTCTGCATATTTTGAGATAATCACGCAGTTTTGCTTTTAATTCTGTCAGTATGGTATAGTACATTGGTTAATTTTCAAATATTAAACCAGCTTTACATTCTTGGCATAAGTCCCATTTACTCATGCTGTTTAATCATCTTTGTATGTGTTGGATTTTGCTAATATTTTTGTGAAAATTTTGCATTTATGTTCTTAAGGGATATTTCTCTCTTATTTTTGTGATATCATTGTCTGGTTTTGGTAACAGGGTAGAAGTGACCTTGGAAAATGTATTGGAAAGTGATTTCCCCTCTTCTATATATTGATAGAGGCCAGGAAGGATTGTTATTAATTCTTCTTTAAAAGATAAGTAGAATTTAAGAATGAGCAATATGGTCCTGGGATTTTCTTTGGGGAAACTTTTTTAAAATTACTGATTCGATTCAATATATTTACAATATATTTTTATATATATATATATGTATATGTGTGTATATATATATATATATATTTCAATATACACCTATTCAGGTTTTCTAATTTCTGAAACAGTATTAGTAGTTTATATTTCTCTAGGAATCTACTTCATCTAAGTTATCTAATTTGTCTGAATGCAGTTGTTTTTAGTATTACTCTATAATTCCTTTTATTTTTTTAAGATCAGTAGTAATGTTTCTCATTACTGATTTTGCTAATTTGAATCTTCTCTCTTCTTAGTCAATTTAAATTAAGCTTTGTTGTTATTATTCTTTTAAGAAACTAACTTTCTATGGGGCATGCGTTCTCTTTATTGCCATGGCTCATATTCTTTTGATAAAAATTGAATAATTAAAGTAATAACAGTGACAATCCTAGAAGTCAGATGTCTCCTTGGATTTGTTTGCTGTTATTTTTTGGTGCTGTTCCTTTTGCAGTTTGTTTTTAGTGACTTTAGAAGGAAAATTCTCCAAAACCTATATTGTTTTGTGATATGCCACCACTGAATTCTCTGTTCAGTTAGCTTAGTTGTCAACTAATAATTGAATAGAAATTTCCATAAATACATTGAAAAACTCCCTGAGCCCTCCCCTTGTCCTGTGTGTATGATCGGACATACCTTCTTACTCTGGCAGATTATCATTCTGCCTTAGACTACACATCTTTCTTGGGTAGGGCCTGGCAGTCAGCCAGAGTGAGCGTTTAAGGCCTTCTCAAATATTTCCGTCATGTGCACGGCGCTGGACATGCAAGTGACCATCTATATTGTCAGAAGTATTGGAGAGGTTTCCAAAGTCCCCTGTGGACATCTCATTTTGTAGATTTTTCAAATACATTTTTTTTTTCCTGTTTACTCAACCTTGTTTCAAGCAATTGCAGTTTTAAATAATTGCTGTAGATTATTTTTGACAAGCACCCTGGGGATAGGGTTTTTCTCCCTGAGTGAGCTGTGAGTCGGTTCAAATAAGGACAGGTTATCAAGGCGACTGCCAGATGGATCAGATAGAATGAAGTCTCTGAGGTAAGTCTTTCGGGAGAGGTGTAAACCTGTTTTGCCTGCTCATGGCTTGTAGGCTGCAGGTTATCACTACTTTGGTCCTGAAGCTATTGATTTGCAAAGCTACCTCAGCGCTGTGGGAGGTGACTTTTACAATAGGATAAGTTTATATGCTGCAGAGCTCTCTGTTCTAATATGGGATCCAGTCTTTTTATTGAATAAATCTCAGATTGTTGCAAGCCTTTAGTTAGCTTCCAGAATTCAGAAAAAGTTGTTTTAAAAAAAATTTTGTCATTATTATTGCTTTTGTGAAGCAACAGATTTTTCTGAGATTTTCACTGTCATTTTGGAAGTGCTCCCTCTCTTTTTAAAGAATTTAGGAATTTTGTGTTTTTCTAGAAGTCATACAGTTCATTAAGAATTTTCGTATAACTAGGATAAAGCAAACATTATTTCTCAGTGTTATGTTTATCCAGTATAATGCATTTTATCTATTTTTTAAAATATTTACTTTTATTTATTTATTTTGCTGGCCCAGGGACTTAGGTACAGCATGAGCATCTTTAGTTATGGCATGCTAGCTCTTGGTTGTGGCATGCATGATCTAGTTCCCTGAACGGAGATTGAATTGGGTTCCTTGAACTGTAAGCAGGGAGTCTTAACTGGAATCTTAACTGGACTTAGCTGGACCATCAGGGAAGTTCTGTTTTTATATTTCCTGATTGTGCTTTTTTCCCAATGAATATCAATATTTTGATTTTTCTTTTTGATATACTTTTTCTTATAATTACTATGTATTAATTTTAATCACCTTGCCTTTTGCTTTTAATTTACTTTTATTATTCAGTTACTCCTCTGATTAAATGAAAATGGCTATATTCATGCAAGAGTACAAGAGTTCCCCCAATAACTGTTCTCTCCCTCAGTGATAGATCCTTGAATATTAACTGAACAGGTGCAGCTCAGAATAAAGAGAAAAATTTTCAGCGATCCTTACAACTTGTTCATGTGGTAATAGCAGGTGCAATTTCTGGGTCACGCCTTTGGAGGAGGCTGTTGTCTTTCTTCCCACTTTTTTGCTCATTTTTCTTCTGCAAAGCAAACATGATGGCTAATGCTATAACAAACATTTTGACGCAGCAGGCTGGAAGGCTACTGATTAAGCTAAGGGTGATGTACTAATTCTGGATTTCTTATTTTCCGAATTTTTTCTTTAATGGAAAAGAGAGAAAATTCCATCTTGCTTAAACTACTGTTGTTATAGAGGTTCTGTCACTTACAGAGGAAACTAATCCTAATAGAAACAATCCCAAAGTACTGGTTTGATTACATCCTATATGTTAAATGTAGTGTTACTTTTAATACTTTCCAAGAAATCTCATTTCTATGTGATTCTATTATTTGCAGAGCTATTATTCAGGAAAGTCTCATTTTATTAAAATTAAAAATTACTTTTGGTTTAGTTTTTGTAATTTATTTCTAAGTTTCTCTCTATCTCTCTCTCTCTTTTTTTTTTTTTTTTGCTATATAACAGGTAAAATTCTGCTTTTTGAAGCACATTATGGACATCTTGGTAGAATACTAACAGGTCACATAATATAAATATATCTCACAGGGAGAAGATTTTACTTGTGGAATGCCCTTATAAGGAACTCTGTAGACTGCTCTCCACTGAAACAATAACTAGACAAAAATAAGTTAAAACAACTATTCATTGTCTCTGAAAGTTATCCTTAGGGCTTACAACAAATGAATATGCATGTGTGTGTGTGCGTGCGCACGCGTGCACACACACACTTAGTCATGTCCAACTCTGTGACCCTATGGACTGTAGCCTGCCAGGCTCTTCTGCCATGGGATTTCCCAGGCAAGAATATTGGAGTGGGTTGCCGTTTCCTTCTGCCAATCCCTGACAAGTAACAGATGTTGTAGTTTAGGCAGGACAGGCTGAGAATACTCTTATATTTACTGTCAGTTCAAAGTGTGCCATGAAAACTCAGTGGTGGAAAGAAATAGTCTTTCAACCCATGGTGCTGGCACAACTGGATAGTCACAGGCAAAAGACTGAGGTTGGACCGTCTTCATACCATATACAAAAATTAACTCAGATCATAGACCGAAGTATAATAGAACTATAAGGCTCAGAGGAGAGCATAGGAATAAATTTGTGACTCTCAATTAGGAGTGGTTTTTCTGATACAAAACCAAAAGCAGAAGTAACAGAATAAAATGGATAAGTTATATACTTCATCAAAATTAAAAATTTTGTCCTTCAAAGGACACTATTGAGAAAGTAAAAACATAATCCATGGAGTGGGAAAAAATATGTGCAAATCATATATGTGATAAGAAACTTGTATCCAGATTATATAAAGATTTTTTCCTGTTCAATAATAAAAAATCAAATAACCCAAATAAAATCAGCAAAACATTTAATTAGATATTTCTTTAAAGATAATATACAGATAGTCAATAAGCACATAAAAAAGATTCTCAACAAAAGATGTTTCAATGTTACTACGAAAATGCAAATCAAAACTGCAATGAGAAACTGCTTCACATATGTTTGAATCACTGAAAAAAAGGTAGTAAATGTTGGTGAGAATGTGGAAAAACAAGAAATTTTGCAATAAAATGAGGGAAATACTGAAAATATGCTACAATTTGCATTTACCTTGAACACATGCTAAGTGAAAAGAATCAATAAAAAAATAAAGATAATGTATGATTCATTAATATTGTGCTTTGCTCAGTCACTCAGTCATTTTGGAGTCTTTGCAACTCCATGGACTGTAGCCCGCCAGGCTCCTCTGTCCATGGGGATTCACCAGGCAAGAATACTGGAATGGGTTGTCATGCCCTCCTCCAGGGGATCTTCCCAACCCAGGAACTGGACCTTTGTTGCCCACATTGCACATGGATTCTTTACTGACTGAACCAGCAGGGAAGCCTTCATTAAATGTTAAGAATAGGTATATATATATATGGAAAGCAGATTACCGATTACCTAGCAATAAATACACAGCTGAATCATAGTGAATATATCATCTGAAAGAACACTTAACTTTTCTGTTTAAGCTACTGGGAATATTTTGGGGATATTTATTGTTTCAGCCAAACCAAGCCTATCCTGACTAATAAATCTGATACCATTATCTGTTAAAAGATTCTACGAGAATCTCTAAAATATTCTTCTACTAAAATACCATTTATAGATTTCTTTACAATTTTGGAGACTATTTTTTAAAATTGTCCATGACTAATGTGGAAAATAGAAGATTATTATAGCAATAAAGATCCTTTCTTCCTAGAGTATAAAATAAATACTTAGTTTTCCAACATATCTTAATCAGTTGGGGGCTGGTATAACAGAATAAGGTAGACTTGATGGCTTACACAGCAAACATTTATTTCTCATAGTCGTGGAGGCAGAAGTTTAAAAAAAACCAGTTGAGAATGTCATCATGGTTGGCTTCCTGATGAATCCCCTCTTCCTGGTTTATGGATTACTTTCTTCCTCTTGTGTCCTCGCATAGCGGGGATTATTATTTTGCCTACCACAAAGAGCATCCTTTAACTTTCTGTGATGATGGTTCATTTTATGTGTCATACGACTGAGGGACTAACACACTAACTATGCCACTGGGTACCCAGATATTATCGGGTCAAATGTCTAACTTGGTGGAACTTGATGGGGTCTGCAAACTATGCCCCAGGTACTGGGCAGCTGCTAAAAATTTCTGTTTAGCTCTTTAGCTTCCAGGTACTTCTTTCTATTGGATTCTTGAGAATCTCTTTTGTGTTTACACAGATTAAGAGTCAGCTAAAGATTTGGTGGAAATTTACATGCTAATTTTAGAACTACACAATCTACAGTTAGCTCTTTTATAAGATGGTGCATTGCAATTTTCATGTCTAGAAGCACCAGTATCCAACTTCTGACAGTGTCTCAGCCCTGGGAGACTTTGGCTTTCTTCTCCAAGTACCATACAAACCAGGTCATGCTTTCATGGCCCTGGATATCAATCAGTATGATTTTCCTTTCTCCTATGCTCCACACCCCCCATTTCTGCTACACTTTGTTCTTTCTCCAGTAACTTTCGACAGTTGTCTTTATATTTTTCCTCTGAGGTTTTCATTGTTGTTTTCTGGAATTTCAATGCTAGACAGGTTGATATATCATTATTTAAGCAAAATTCACAGAGAAGGCAATGGCACCCCACTCCAGTCCTCTTGCCTGGAAAATCCCATGGACGGAGGACCCTGGTAGGCTGCAGTCCATGGGGTTGCTAAGAGTTGGGCACGACTGAGTGGCTTCACTTTAACTTTTCACTTTTGTGCATTGGAGAAGGAAATGGTACCCCACTCCAGTGTTCTTGCCTGGAGAATCCCAGGGGCGGGGGAGCCTGGTGGGTTGCTGTCTATGGACTCGCACAGAGTCAGACACAACTGAAGCGACTTAGCAGCAACAGCAGCAGAAGCAAGCAAAATTCAGTTTTTTTAAATTAAAAAATGATTATCTGACCGAACAGTTATTTTATCAAGGACACTAACATAAAACAGTGTTTTATTTGTTTGTTTATTTTTTTAAAACAGTGTTTTAAAGAATCAAGTCTAGTATGACACCAGAAACATAGGCAGCAAAGAAAGATAGATAAAATTATCAAAATTGAAAGTTTTGTGTATCAAAAGACATTATCAAAAGAGTGAAAAAGCCCACAGAATGGCAGAAAGCATTTGGAAACCATGTATCTGATATGGAAATAATATCCAGAATATAGAAAGAACTCATATGACTCAGCAACAAAACAAACAACACAGTTAAAAAATGTGCAAAGGATTTAAATAGACATTTTTCTACAAAGAAAATGTACAAATGGCCAAGAGCTTGAAAAGATGCTTAACAGCAGCAATTATAATGGAAATGAAAATAAAAACCACAATGAGATATCTCTTCATATTCATTAGGATGGCTATAAACAAACAAAAGATAGAAAATAAAAATGCTTACATGAATGTGGAGAAATTGGAACCTCATTCACATTTGGTAGGAATGTAAAATGATTCAATGCTATGAAAAAAACTTGGCAGTTTCTTAAAATTTAACCCAAGTTATCATATGAACTGGTAATATCCTAGGTATATACCCAAAAGAATTGAAAGCAGAGTCTCAAATAGATAACTTGTATGCTATTGCTGTTTAGTTAATAAGTCATGTCAGACTCTTTGTGACCCCATGGACTATAGCCTGCCAGGCTTCTCTGTCCATTGGGTTTTCCAGCAAGAATGCTGGAGTAGGTTGTCATTTCCTTTTCGGGGATCTTCCCAACCTAGGGATCAAATGTGGGTCTCCTACTTGGGAGGTGGATTCTTTACCACTGAGCCATCTGGGAAGCCAGGTACCTGTATACCATTGTTCATAGCAGCATTATTCATGATAGCTAAAAGGTGGAAACAGCCCAGAAGTTTATCAACAAATGAACTGATAAACAATATGTGACATAAAATGGAATGTTGTGTATACTAGTCATTCAGTCATGTCTGACTCTCTGCAAGCCCATGGACTGTAGCTTGCCAGGCTCCTCTGTCCATGAAATTCTCCAGGCAAGAATACTGGAGTGGGTTGCCATTCTCTTCTCCAGGGGATCTTCCCAACCCAGGGATTGAACTCAGTCTCCCACATTTGCAAGCAGATTCTTTGTCATTGTTGTTCAGTCACCAAGTCGTGTGCAAGTCACCAAGTCGTGTCTTGGAGACCTCATGAACTGCAGCATGCCAGACTTCCTTGTCCCTCACCATCTCCTGGAGTTTGTCCACGTTCATGTCCCTTGCATTGGTGATGCCATCCAACCATCTCATCCCTTGTTGCCCCATTCTCCTGTTGCTTTCAATCTTTCCCAACATCAGGGTCTTTTCCAGTGAGTCAGCTTTTCGCATCAGGTGGCCAAAGTATTGGAGCTTCAGCTTAAGCATCAATCCTTCCAATGAGTATTCAAGGTTGATTTCTTTTAGGATTGACTGGTTGGATCCCTTTGCTGTCCAAGGAACTCTCAAGAGTCTTCTCTAGCACCACAATTTGAAGGCATCAATTCTTCGGCGTGTTGCCTTCCTTATGGTCCAGCTCTCACAACCACATGTGACTGCTGGAAAGACAATAGCCTTCATTATATGGACTTTGTTGGCAAACTGATGTCTTTGCTTTATAGCATACTGTCTAGGTTATTCTCTACCATCTAATAATTTTGGCCATTTAAAAAATGATAAAATTCTGGTACACATAGATGAATCTGGAAGTCATTATAAGTGAAATTAAAAAGACTTGAAAAGACAAATATTGCATGATTCCAGTTACATGAGGTCCCTAGTATAGGCAAATTCATAGAGATAGAAAGTAAAATAGAGGTTTTAGGGGGCTACAGAGAGGGAGTATGAGGAGTTATGTCTTAATGAGCATAGAATTTCTGTTTGGGATGGTGAATAAGTTCTTGAAATTGATAGTGGTAGTGGTTACAAAACATTATGAATATACTTTATGAATGTACTTTATGAATGTAATCTCACTTAAAATGTTTAAAATGGTGAAGTTCTTATCATGTGTATGATACCACAATTAAAAAAAATAATCTACCTTTAAAATGTGAAGACTTCTTGCAAGTGAGGATATTCAATGGTAGTTGAAGAAACTGAATAGCGTTTACAACCAAAGAAGCACTGCAAAAAGCTAGTAGAAAGCCAATCCAAACCATCTTGTGAAAATACGAAAATATTTGGTGAGATATACTTTTGAATTATGTCATGTCACATTGCTCCAAATATATTTAAGTTCTTGTAGAAATAATGTGTCTTATTCTGACCCACATATTCATATTTGCTTGACAATGTTTCCAATTCATATTTCTTTTATACATATGATTTTATTTTTTTTGCCCTTTCAGTTAAATTTGCATCAAAAGTCCCTCCAGGTGGATTCACATGTTTGATAGGTTTTGTTATTGTTCAGTTGCTAACTGGTGTTCGACTCTGCAACCCCATGGACTGCAACACGCCAGGCTTCCCTGTCCTTCACTATCTCCCAGAGTTTGCTCAAACTCATGTCCATTGAGTCAGTGATGCCATCCATCCATCTCATTCTCTGTCACCCCCTTCTCCTGCCCTTAGTCTTTCTCAGCATGAGGGTCTTTTCCAGAAAGTCAGCTCTTCCCATCAGGTGGCCATAGTATTGGAGTTTCAGCTTCAGCATCAGTTCTTCCAGTGAATATTCAGGGTTAATTTCCTTTAGGATTGACTGGTTTGATCTTCTTGCTGTCCAGGGGACTCTGAAGAGTCTTCTCCAACACCACAATTTGAAAGCATCATTCTTTGGTGCTCAGCGTTCTTTATGTTACAGCTTTCACATCTGTGCATGATTATTGGAAAAGTCATAGCTTTGGCTATATGGACCTTTGTTGGTAAACTTATATCTTTTCTTTTTAATACACTGTATAGGCTTGTCATAGCTTTTCTTCCAAGGAGTAAGCATCATT
This sequence comes from Muntiacus reevesi, assembly GCF_963930625.1. NCBI lineage: Eukaryota > Metazoa > Chordata > Mammalia > Artiodactyla > Cervidae > Muntiacus > Muntiacus reevesi. Next base: position 51,396,813 of record NC_089261.1, on the reverse strand, counting down.
TAATTCAGTGTATGCAGTCACCATCTGCAATGATTTTGGAGCCCAAGAATATAAAATCTGTCACTGTTTCCACTTTTTCTCCATCTATTTTCCATGAAGTAATGGGACCAGATGCCATGATCTTAGTTTTTTGAATGTTGAGTTTTAAGCCAGCTTTTTCATTCTCTTCTTTCACCCTCATCAGAAGACTCTTCAGTTCTTCATCGCTTTCTGCCATTAGAGTAGTATTATCTGCATATCTGAAGTTGCTGATATTTCTCCTGGAAATCTTGATACCAACTTCTGAGTCATCCAGCCTGGCATTTCACATATAAGTACTCTGCACATAAGTTAAATAAGCAGGGTGACAGTATGTAGCCTTGATGTACTCCTTTCCCAATTTTGAACCAGTCCGTTGATTCATGTCCCCTTCTAACTATTGCTTCTTGACCTTTGTACAGGTTTCTCAGGAGGCAGACAAGGTAGTTTGGTATTCCCATCTCTTTAAGAATTTTCCACAGTTTGTTGTAATTCACACAGTCAAAGTTTTAGCATAGTCTGTGAAGCAGAAGTAGATGTTTTTCTGGTATACCCTTGCTTTTCTATAATCCAATGGATGTTGCCAATTTGATTCTGGTTCCTCTGCCTTTTCTAAATCCAGCTTGCACATCTGGAAGTTCTTGGTCCATGTACTGTTGAAGTTTAACTTGAAGGATTTTGAGGATTACCTTGCTAGCCTGTGAAATTAGCGTGATTGTATGGTACTTTGAACATTCCTTGGCATCGTCCTATTTTGGGACTGGAATGAAAACCGTCCTTTTCTAGTCCTGTGGCCACTGCTGAGTTTTCCAAATTTGCTGATATATTAAGCGCAACACTTTAACAGCACCATCTTTTAAGATTTGAAATAGCTCAGTTGGAATTCCAACACCTCTTATAGCTTTTTTTCGTAGCAATGCTTCCTAAGACCCACTTGACTTCACACTCCAGGATGTCTGGCTGTAGGTGACTGACCACACCATTGTGGTTATCCAGGTCATTAAAACCTTTCTGACTGGTTTTACAATAGTGTTTATGTTTTGTGCAATTGTAGTTCATATAACTAGATATAAAATGTCTTTTTTTGGTAGGTTATCAATCCTATTTTTGTATTATATAAATGTTTTTTAGATATATGATTAATTGATGCTTAATGAAGACACTTTTTTTGATTGACTCTTTTTACTGTTAGTAACTGCTATGGCTACCCAAGTCATCCAAACTCTTTGGCTATTAATTTTCCATCAGTTCTCCAACTGTTAGCTCCATTTGTTTCCATCTAGTCTCTTGCAGCTGCTAGAGTAATAACAAGCTGCTAGGTTATTATTATAAAATCTGATAGGTGTACTTAAAAGGTATTTAGTAGATTTCTACTTCAGAAATAATTCGAATATTTGATAGAGTCCACATGGGACATTGTACATATGGAAGTGCCTTCTTAGTTCTTGTCTCTATATTTTTTTCCTTTAGTGTCCATGTGTTCACCGATGTGATGGACATGAGTTTGAGTAGGCTCTGGGAGTCGATGATGGACAGGGAAGCCTGGTGTGCTACAGTCCATGGGATCGCAAAGAGTTGGACACAACTGAGCAACTGAACTGAACTGATCTCAATTTTTATCCTTAGGGAGCCTCTTTCCATTAAGCATCTCTCTCTTTTCTTCTTCATTGTCATGTAATTCCACTTTGAATTCTGTCCACAACAATTTAGTATTTCCTGACAATGACCTTACTCTTTAGAGGAGTGTTTCTATAACCTATGCAATGTTTTTTAGAAATCCAAGACTATTATCTCATTCTTTTATTTCTCATATATTCTAGAACATTGAATTGTAGCTTTAGGTCAGAAGAATATGAAAAACAATCACTGTTGTTCAGTCACTCAGTTGTATCTGGCTCCTTACGACCCCGTGAACTGCTGCGTGCCAGGCTTTCCTGTCCTTCACCATCTCCTGGAGCTGGCGCAAGCTCAAGTGCATTGATTCTGTGATTCCATCCAACCATCTCATCATCTGTTGTCCTCTTCTCTTCCTGCCTTCTATCTTCCCTAGCATCAGGGTCCTTTCTAATGAGTCATCTCTTTGCATCAGGTGGCCCAAATATTGGAGCTTCAGCTGGAGCATTAGTCCTTTCAGTTCAGGGTTGATTACCTTCAGGATTGACTGGTTTGATCTCCTTGTAGTCCAAGAGACTCTCAAGAGTCTTCTCCCAACACCACAGTTCAAAAGTCTCAATTCTTTGGCACTCAGCCTTCTTTATGGTCCAGCTCTCACATCCATACATGACTACTGGAAAAACCATAGCTTTGACTATATGGACCTTTATTTCTGCTTTTTAATATAATATCTAGTGATGTCTCTGCTTTTTAATACACTGTCTAGGTCTGTCATAGCTTTTCTTCCAAGGAGCAAGTGTCTTTTAATTTCATGGCTGCAGTCACCATCTGCAGTGATTTTGGAGCCCAAGAAAATAAAGTTTCTTACTGTTTCCATATTTCTCCACCTTAGGTTAGAAGAATATTAAGTATGATCAGTAATATTTATGATTGCCAAATTTTGCTAATGAAAATACAAGATACACTGTTAAGTTAGAGTCTGAGATTGACAACAGATACATGTTTTTAATATAAGTATATTCATTGCAATATTTGGGACATATTTATACAGAAATTTTTGGATTTTTTTCAATTTAAAATTAACATTTAACTGGATGTCCTGTATTTTATCTGGCAGTCCTACTGATAATCATACCTAAGATAAGGATAATATCAATTTCCCTCTGGGTGATAATTTTTCAGAAACTTATGATTTCTGAATTTCAAAATATTTCTCATGGCAAATAATATTCAAATTTAATACTTTGCAATGAACAACTCTATAGCAAGCTCTTAGAACATTTTAAAAGGTCAGTATTATATTGTCATTACAACATTTCCTGAGTGTTTTCAATGAGTAAGTCATAATTCTTTTAAAAATCTGCACTTATATGTATGTGGAATTAACATGAAGAACCAAAGAAATATGAATCATAGCTATCACTAGATTTATTGAATTTCATGTAACATGTACACAAATATGTTTCCATTTTGTAAAGAATAAAGCAAAACCTGCAAACATTTTTATAGAACTACATTGTTTTAGGGAAAAAAATTGTTTTTATCATGAAAATTAAGAAATTAAGACCTATGTGCACATCAGCTTTGAAACAGATTTTCCCCTCCCCAAGTTTGGCTTTTTGGAGCTAAAAGTAAAGAGCTTCATAGCTCTTTCATATCATGTACTCTAAACATGTACAGCCTAAAGCACAATTTTACAGCTGAATTTTAAGCCCCTGTGAAATGGGGTTTCTAATGGAAATGCTGACAGACTTCTAGCTGCAGGGACATCACAGGCACCATTATAATAAATGGGTCTGAGGGAGACATGATACAGGCCCCCAGGTAATTAATGGCAGGATAAAATAAAATATAGGCGCACTATCCCACTGAGAGCATGACGCAATGGAAGAAACTTGTAATAAAACACAAAGAATGTCTTCAGCAAAGAACTGTGAGCAAAGACTTGTAAAATAAATCATGAGCTGGGGCTGTAGCTATAAGCAGTCACTGCATATTCCTTTATAATTAGGATTTTTTAAGAACACACCATAAAAATCATTTTTTGGCTAAGGAAAATTACTCTGTGTAATGGATTGAGAAGTCAGTGAAATATAAACTCAACTACTCAAGCAGCTAATAATAACCAGGGCTTTCCATTTGGTAAGTCTAGCTGTAAAAAGTCCAAGATTATGGCTCCATTTTTTTTTAGAAGAAATGAGTGTAAAATATATTCTTAAACTTTGGAGACCTAGAAGTTTCTAAGAACTTTGGGCCATAATTCTCCTTAACTTTTGAAATCGTAGTCTTTTTTGGTTCGTTATTTTGGTTTGTTTTGTTTTAATTAGAGGATAACTGGTAACAAGTTAAGTGATTGAAATCAGCTTTAACTTCATCTCTACATAGGACTACAGCTTAGCCATTGTCTTCCAGAGAGCCAGTGTTTTTAAGTGTATACCTATCCCTTTCTAGGCTAAAATGTGTCTTAGAACACACAGGTTTAAAACATTACCATGCAGCTGGAAGGATACATATTGGGGTTTTGTGGTGGGTGGGTAGGACAGGAAAAAAGAGGGGGAAGGAGTGAGGAAGGAAAGAAGAAAGGAAGGAGTTATGAAATAATGAATCACTATGACAGATTATTGACCTAAACTTTCTAAAAGATTTCCATCAATCCTCTATCTTGTTTCCTTGCCTCAGCGTGGCAATCAATTAATCCTATATGTTAAATGAAATGACTGAGTCCCCAAAGATTGGATGACTTGCCAAGGTCTCATAGCCAAGAAACTGGAGGAGTAATGACAAATATCAACTACTCCTTCCTGCTAAAGTTTTTCCATTTTAATATATTGCCCTTGTAATTTCAGAAAAGAGTAAAATTTTTGCCTGGGTTACAGATATTCTCAATTGATTTATAAGCATAAATTTGGGCTGAATAATTCAGATAAGCTGGCTTCTGCTAGGAAAATCTACATAGATATTAAGTTATTTCCTATGCATAAAAAGCACGTTCAATGCAAATAAACTACCATTATGTTCTCATCAATTACTTACTAAAGAAATTTTTTTACCTAATAGTGTTTTTTATATTTCCTTATTTTCTAGTAAAATTTGTAAAATTGCTTAAAGCCTCTTACATTTTTGAAACGGGTTATTCTTTTCTTTTTTTCCCTTTCTTATTTGACCTATGAAAGCTGTCACCTTGATAATGTTTCTGAATCAGATGCTCTGAGATGAAGAAAGAATAGCCTATGAAAAATTCATCTATTCTATATGATTATGGAAAAATTGTGAAATTTATAGTAATATCCTTTATTTTTATTGATTAAGTGACTCATTATTTTTGATTTCTGGCTTATTAGATTAATAAATTTGGAGTTGGAATGGTGATAACTGTATTACTTTCAAATTAACTTAAGAATAAAGTGAAATATGTATTTTTAAATTCATATTTTAATGTAAATTTCAGACCTTGTAAGAATGTAAGGAAACTTCTTTAAATGAAAAATAAGTTGAATACAGGGATCTAGGGAGATGAGCGGATGAGATGAGAGAATCTATAAACTCTGGTCACCTTGTACTTCTCTTTGCTAGCTACGTGAAGTATCAGTTGCAGGAGGCAAAATCTTGACCCACTCAACAGAATATTGGCTAGGAAGCGTGCAATAAGGGCCAAAGGGGTATACCCTAAGTGAATGAATGAATTTGAAGGAGGCCCACTGTACAGAGGGAAGCAGTAGGGGACCTGGCCTCTCTTTCCCAAGTGGAAAAAAATTATTTCCCATGAAATTACTTCATGGAATATTTATAAAGCGGCTTTCATGTGAATTTGTACCCCAAGCACACGTGGCCTTTGTGATCCAGAATACCTTCACTCCAGTATTTAGCTGTAAGTGATCTCTGATATGTAAAGTATTATGCAATTATAAAGTCCACTATATAGCGAGTGGACTCCCTGTATCTCAGGTTTTATAGTTTCTTCACATTAGAGTGCATTTATTAAAGTTCCCAATCAGTAAACCAAGTTCTAAGTCTCATAAGATCATCAAATAATAATTAATAATTTGGCTTCAAATTATGAAATTATACTCATTTCTGGCTTCCCTGGTAGCTCAGCTGGTAAAGAATCCACCTACAATGCAGGAGACCCCAGGTGGATTCCTGCGTCAGGAAGATCCCCTGCAGAAGGGAATGGTTACCTACTCCAGCATTCTGGTCTGGAGAATGCCATGGACTGTAAACTCCGTTATGTAAAATGACTATTTGCATTATCCATGTTTAAATTAATAGCTTATTAAAACTACAGATATTTTAAACTACTTTTATCAATTTAAATATAACAATTTTGCTTTTAATTAATTATTATTTTTTCATTTCTTTTTTTTTTCCATTTATTTTTATTAGTTGGAGGCTAATTACTTTACAGTATTGTAGTGGTTTTGCCATACATTGACATGAATCAGCCATGGAGTTACATGTATTCCCCATCCCAATCCCCTCTCCCACCTCCCTCTCTATCCCCTCCCTCTGGGTCTTCCCAGTGCACCAGCCCTGAGCATTTGTCTCATGCATCCAACCTGGGCTGGTGATCTGTTTCACCCTAGATAATATACTTGTTTCAATGCTGTACTCTCTGAACATCCCACCCTCGCCTTCTCCCACAGAGTCTAAAAGTCTGTTCTGTACATCTGTGTCTCTTTTTCTGTTTTGCATATAGGGTTATCATTACCATCTTTCTAAATTCCACATATATGTGTTAGTATACTGTATTGGTCTTATCTTTCTGGCTTACTTCACTCTGTATAATGGGCTCCAGTTTCATCCATCTCATTAGAACTGATTCAAATGAATTCTTTTTAATGGCTGAGTAATATTCCATGGTGTATATGTATCACAGCTTCCTTATTCATGCGTCTGCTGATGGGCATCTAGGTTGCTTCCATGTCCTGGCTATTATAAACAGTGCTGTGATGAACATTGGGGTGCCCATGTCTCTTTCAGATCTGGTTTCCTGGGTGTGTATGCCCAGGAGTGGGATTGCTGGGTCATATGGCAGTTCTATTTCCAGTTTTTTAAGAAATCTCCATGCTGTTCTCCATAGTGGCTGTACTAGTTTGCATTCCCACCAAGAGTGTAAGAGTGTTCCCTTTTCTCCACACCCTCTCCAGCATTTATTGCTTGTAGACTTTTGGATAGCAGAGAAATCTGATAGCTTTTGTAAAAATACTGAAAATTCATTTTTCTTTGACCATAATTAATTCAATTACCTTTACAGATTAAAGTCTTCTTTAACGTATTATATCACTTATATAATTGATCACATTTATAAAATATATTTCAAACTGTAGTCACAGATTTAATACATCTGAATCTCTCAAGAATTTGAATATCCAAAAGATGGATTTACAAATATATCAAATAAAGTCTACCAGTGTACTTAAACTAAAAAATTAATGTGTAAATTTTTAGATATAAAAATTCATATTATGTATCAATCCAAGCATGCTTTGCAAACCTAAGCATTTAAAATTAAATTCAAAGCTTGATATGGTAGGTCTTCAAATACATCAGATTCTTTTAAGCATTTCAAATATTTAAATAACAAACAGAATGATTTCCATAGTTAGAAAACTTGTTACTAAGCTTAATACATAAATATTCATACTATTGATCTGATTTGGTTCCTTATTTTTATATTTCTATACCTTACAGAGATTACAAACTGATTTATAATACAAATAAAGAGATTGGAATTGAGATCTCATACTGGCTTAAGTTTCTTGATCTCAGATTTGATATCAAAATATATTTATAGATTTGGGTTATGGCCCAAGATTTTGGACAGGCAAATAAAATCTGGGATTGATTACTTGATAATTCTACCTGAGCTGCACATTAATATGGCTGTTTTAAGGATATAGTTCTGTCTGTGTTGAACGAATCAAAGCAAAATGGAGACTTGAAAGCCTTTTTTCAACTTGTATTCTGTATTTTAATTTTTCAATTCAGTGCACAAAGTGTTCCCTGGGTAACCTTTAAGACTCATTCTCATTTTATTTTGGTTTTAACCTCTTTTGAATTTTTAACCTTATTTGGAAGATGAAATTCTGAACCCTACAGTGAAACACAACTAATTTCCTTGGTCTTGGATTGCAATGAATAAAATTCATACTGCAGATCCTGGTAATAAAACTCTTTGTTGCTCAAGTAAAACATAATTGACTTCTCCATGCTTTTTATATTTAACTTTCTTATCTAATTGATTACCATTTTACATTTATTGGGCTAAATTCCTAATCTTGCATAACAAATTACTTTCAAAACTAGTGATTTATAAACCAGTAAGTGAAAATAACCTTCTTTTTTCCATTTTCATAGTTTGGTAAGCTGAGAATTTGGGAGGGGTTTAACTGTGGGCTATGACTGTAGTTATTTTCATTCTTGACTGAGCTGAGCATCCAACATGACTCACTCCTGTGACTGGCAGCTGATGCTGAGTGTTGGCTGAGAGTGTGGCTAGTACAGTCAACTAGAGAGCCTACGCATCATGCCTCCTTATGGTGGCTCACAGAACGGAAGCCTTAGAGTAATTGAAATTCTCATTTGGCTGCTCAGGACTCCACTGTAAATAGCCCTACAGGTAAGCTGGAGGCTGCGTTTCTTTTTTGACCTAGTGCTATGGGCTTCTCTGGTAATTCAGCAGTAAAAAATCCTCCTGCAATGCAGAAGACTGGGTCAGAAAGAACCCCTGGGAATGAAATGGCAACCCATTCCAGGGCTCTTGCCTGGAAATCCTGTGGACAGAGGAGCCTAGCAGGCTACAGTCTATGTGGTTGCAAAAAGAGTCAGACACGACTTTGCAACTAAACAACAACAACCTAGAAGGTATATAATTTCATTTTCTCTGTGTGCTATTGGTCAAAATCATCACAGATTCATATGGATTCAAGTGGAGCTTAGACACCATCTCTAGATGAGAGAAGTATCAAAGACATTGTTGCCATTAAAAACATTCCATACTTATTTATTTATGAAGTTGAATTCACTTACATGAGATTGATAAAAAATTATGACTATCCAATCCTATAATTATATCTTGTTGCATGAGCTGTTACATTCAGGTCAAAGCTCAATAAAACTATTTTATAAGTGTGTGAATTGTTCCATTCATTAAATTATTATCCAGTTTTGTGCACCATAAATTAAATTTGTTGCACCATAAATTACTTCTAATTTAAATGATAAACTTATTTATAATGGAAAATAGAAAATTATGATTCACTCATAATGCTTTTCCATTTAAGAACACTTTTATGACATTATTTTAACAAAATATTTTCTTACTACTAGAAATAAGACATTCTTTAATTGATTAATAAAACCTTAAGAGCCTTTTTACAAATTTGATAAGCAAGTTGTCAAAGGCACTTCTCTCATCAAGAAAGCAGAAGAATGGTCCTTGAACATAAGGTACATTGAATCATACAAGTTACAATGCAGATCAAGTGTTTGTACAACCTAGAAGACAAGGCAGATGCTTATGAAGCATAAAACAGCAAAGACCTCGTGTTCTGACTTGTGGTGATCAGGTTATCTTAACAAGAAAAGTTTGTTCAGGAATAAGATGTTTTCCAACAATTTCTAGCAGTTCAGGACTGGATTTTCACACCATTGCTGAGTTGCAAGGAGTCTTAGCTGGAAATATGTAGCACAGTTGAAATCTGTGACTAGCTGGGAATTAATACCTCTCTGTCTTTACTAATCCTAACATCTTTAATACCTCTCTGCTCATGTTAGTATTTTGAATTACTTTCGTTCCTAAAGTACTTATGAAGAGACTTTTCTGAGATAATTGAAGATTGTCTTACGCAGTAGTAAAAAGGAATGCAGAGAGTCCCCTTCACCCAATGTCCCCTTGTGGCTGGGTGTGTGTAGCAGACACAGTATTATAATCAGGAGGCTGACACTGACATCATCTGGCAACCCAGTTTGACATGTAGTTGTGTGTGTTTAATTCTATGCAAATTTATGTGTACAGTTTTATTATTTATCATCACAGTCAAGATACAAGGGAAAAAAAAGATACAGGAAAGTTATATTACTACAATAATCCCTGTGCTATCCTTTTATATTTACATTCTGCTTCCCCCCATTTATTTACTACTAGATTCAACAAACATAAAATTACATTTTAATAAACATAATTAATACAACTAGAACAGGATGAAAGATGTAAATTACAGAAACTGAAGAGATTTTTAATTGGAAATATTCTTGGGAATAATTAACACAGACCATTATTCCACTTGTAAATCTGTTGTTCCACATTATAGCTAAACAAAATGTATAAAGAAAATACCAATGCCTTTATTAAATGCCTATGTGAATACTTTGAAGGAACATTGTGTTTATAACTATGTAAAGTTTTAAGTGTGACCAAGTGTTTGCTTCTTGCTTGTTCATTTATACATTCTAGAAACCCTTTTATGTGTTGTTTTAATAGCACTTACAGCATAGAAACAGTCTCACAATGGTATGTCAATGGTAATGAAGGAAGAGGTTTTAAAGCAATTTTAGTTGTTGACCTTAAACAGACAGACTGCCAAATATTTCTTCAGCAAAGATGGGTTTATTTGGGATCAGCAAAGAATTACACTTCAGAGTCTGCAACCATAGCAAGTCATCTCTAAGTCCCTACAGAGCAAGGGAAGAACTTTTTTTTAAAGAAGAAATGAATGTTGGGAGGGCTGTGGTAAACAAAGGACATAGGGCTGAGTCCTCGGCCAGACAGTTTTTCTTCTCCTTGTTGGGCTCTGCTGTTGTCATGGGTTCTGAGAGCTCTGCCTTCTGGTCTTCCTATTCTATTTAATTGTTGCCTTTGTTTATTAATTTTTATATAGCAATCTCAGGATATTTATTATGTTTTATCCAAAGTGAGGCAAGTAATTATTTTAAAAATTCATCCTAAATTCTTGATTAATAGTAGTTTCCAACAGGATAGCTTTGAAAGCTATACTTAAATTTAAATTAGATTTAGTCAAATAAAATGGACTTTGGGTCTATTAGTTTCATATGTGTATATCTTCTTTTCATAAAAAATAGTTATTTTATTATGTAAGTTGCTCTTGAATAACTTTCATAAACCGTAATACCATCTACTGCATGTCGCTCATCTATTTCTCTGATAATTATGGGGAATGTCTAATCTTCTATACATCTACCTTTTGTGTTAGTCTGTCATTCCTATCATTTAAAAATATCTGACACATTCATTCTTTGCTAAGATATATTAAAATAAACTTTTAAAATACCCGAGACATTAGATAAATAACCCAGTGTGGTGAAACAAAGCACATCTCATACAATTTCAATACAACCTGTTTTCAGTCATGCTAAAAGTTTGTTCCATGATTCAAAGATTATCAACAGAGCCTTTCTCCTTAGTAATAATCACACATCAGCATGCAACAGCATTTATTTATCATCAGCTTCCATATTATCATATAATAAAATGTATAATCTTCAATTTAGTGCATTAACCTTTGTATAAAATTCATACTTTTTTGCTGTGTTATGAAACACACTATCTAATTAACATCAGATTTTCTCAATGGAGAAAGTAATGAGTTGAGTTGCATTCTGGTGCACAGTCTTCCTAATCTGAGTATCTACTCATAAATATTTTCCTCTGTTGAACTAACAGAAGTGAATCCTGTCCAGAACTTAAACTTTAACAAATCACATTTATTGACATTGATGACATTTCAGAGTTAAGGTGTACACTCTTCATATCTGAATTTAGCTGGTTTATGGGTTTAAATTATGTGAGTGTGAGTATATACCAGAACTCTTTTTAGATACCTTCTCAGTCTAATAATTATGCTTTTTAAATACTAAAGACATAATGAAATTATAACACTTGTATTCCTCAAGTTGAAGCATTTTCAGTTCAGTTCAGTCGCTCAGTCGTGTAGGACTCTTTGCGACCCCATGAATCGCAGCACACCAGGCCTCCCTGTCCATCACCAACTCCCGGAGTTTACTCAGACTCAGGCCCATCGAGTCGGTGATGCCATCCAGCCATCTCATCCTCTGTCGTCCCCTTCTCCTCCTGCCCCCAGTCCCTTGAAGCATTTTAGGGGGCCAGTAGTATTAAGTTCTACAAACACATACGTACAAATAGACTCACAGATGTAAAGAGCAAACTCGCGGTTACCAGGAGGCCTCCCAGGAAATCCTCGCCATAAAGAACCCTCCTGCCAAGGCAGGAGACGCAGGAGATAGGTTCAGCTCCTGGGCCGGGAAGGTTCCTCGGAGGAAGCAATGGCAACCCACTCCAGTATTCTTGCCTGGACAGAGGAGCCTGGCGGGCCACAGTCATGGGGTGGCAAAGAGTCAGACACGACTGACCACAGCTGCGGATCCACAGCGGCATGGTCACCACGAGGGATGGGGCGTGGAGGGGTAAACTAGGAGATGGGGTTGACGTGCGCACCACTATGTGTAAAACAGATAACTAATAAGGACCTACTGAACAGCACGAGGAGCTCTATCCAGAACTCCATAGTTACCTATATGGGGAAAAAGTGGATATATGTGTGTGTGTATATATATATATATATATATATATATATGTGTGTGTGTGTATAATTGATTTGCTTTTCTGTACAGCAGAGACTAACACAACATATGCTATATTCCCTTGTGGCTCAGCTGGTAAAGAATCTGCCTGCAATGTTGGAGACGAGCGTTCGATCCCGGGGTTGGAAAGATCCCCTGGAGAAGGGAAAGGCTACTACCCACTTCAGTATTCTGGCCTGGAGAATTCCTTGGACTTTATAGTCCATGGAGTAGCAAAGAGTCTGACATGACTGAGCAACTTTCACTTCTTTCAAAACAATTAGAATTTTTTTAATTTATAATTTTTTTAAAAAATGAACCAAAAAACATATTTTTAAACTCTCTAAGATGAACTGTCACCTCTGGTTGGATGGCATGATCAACTCAGTGGACCTGAGTTTGTGCAAACTCTGGGAGATGGTGAAGGACAAGTGAGCCTGGCATGCTGCTCTCCATGGGGTCACAAAGAATCAGACACAACAAGATGAACAATTTGAGGAAAATAACTTCTGTACTTTTTAATATAATGAAAGATTTACTTGAAAAATTTAACTCAGATACCAACTACCCATCAGATAGCTCTTCCTTTCATTTACAAACTGAGTAACCTGTCTGGAAATGACTAGAAATATTACCCTAAAGTTTCAGTTTTTATATATCTGAACTTAGCTTTTCTTTGCTTTTTATCTTTGTCTGTCTCACCAGTGTCAATGTTCTGGTTAGTTTTGGCTGGTATGAAATAAAAGTGATTCACATTTCATCTGTTAGATGTGATCCTTTCATATGTTGTTATTCTTCCTAGAACTGCCACAACTTAAAAATTGTCCAGGAAAGAGAATCCTTTTTCAAGTCTGGTCATGTAAAAGCAGGTTGTACATAAAATAAATTCTGCTAATATCCTTGGGCAGAGTATAATGTCCCAGTTTCAGGGATTTTTTTAAAATTGAAATCATAGTGCATATTTATAGTTTTCTTTTTCTGGTTATGCAGTGTTTGAATTATTAAAGTCACACTGAATATTTTGTGGAACTATTGTTTACATGCTTCTTCTGAGCACCGCAGTTTCATCTGAGCACAGATTAACAATAAAACCTACCCATAAGCCATTCTTCATATGTAATTTCTGAATTTTCTTCTTCCTATGTAGCTAGAGAAATATTTCAAATTGTGTTCTAAATGACATACACAGTATCCAAAGAATAATATCCTAGGATTGATGTTAAGAATTATATTACTTGCTTTGGAAATTTCTCATACACAAGCAGTAAACTTTTTAACTGAGAAAAGTGTGATAGCTTAATGTCGTTCAAGATATACAAGAAAATTGAAGCATCATAAATGTAAATGCCAAAGTGCGTAAAATCGTACTAATTACATTTAGCATGGAAAATCACCTCATTTTACATTTTCTCAGAAGAAGGAGAAACTATATCCATATCTCTTGTATTTATTTAACTTCGAGTTCCTTACATTGCAACTGTTAACTTATTTTCCTCTTGGAATGATATATGTTTTAATTGTATGGAAAACTAGCTTTAAGGGTTTAACATAAGAATTTAAGGTCTTTCATAGTTTAAATTTATTCTTTGAACACTTCTGCTTATGCATGCAGATGGGCTAATGGTGCTGTGACTGTCATTAACCCAGAGTCACTTGCAAAATGCTATGCCAAGAGATTATTTTCTGTGATTACAGTCTTGAGCTTTCAGTTACATGGCCTATTTTTGAGCATAATTTCATTTTTTTTTTTTTTTTTTTGTCTCTCAGCAAAACACAAAGATTTTGCTAAAATGAATTAACTCTGTGGTTGATTGCCTCCCAACTCTAGATTCTTTCAACTGCAGCCACTGTCTTTTCCAAAGCTGAGTGCATCGCTCCAGGTCGTGCCCCAGTAAGTCACTGACAGATCTTTAAATTGCTCGTTTCCATCAGTTCATGGGGTGGCACAGTCTCTGTTCGTCATCAGTTCTTTTCACACAACCAACCTAGCAAGTCTGAATTCAGATGACCAACACCTCCGTGCTGATGAAGTTGCTACTTTGTAATACTTTGCTGATTATATTTTAATCCTTTCATTTCATGGCAGGGATTCTTTTCAGATATCTAAGTGGCATTACTAAAAGCTAAAATAAAATTTTAGACATCTTAATGTTCTATATTTCACTGGAATTTGTACCTTGGATATTTAAAGCTTAGCTTCTTCTGGAATTATATCCCTTACTGATTTATCTTTATAGTATCTTTATCATATCTGTAGGCACAGCTGATCACTTCATCTGGAACTTTCTTGAATTCCTGTGTCTGAGTTCCATCTGAATCATTGCTGCTAGTCACCAGGTGTGAAAGCTGGGGGCCCTCTCTACTTCCTTATGTATGTTTATAACCATTCCCACCCTGGCACATAGTAAGTCTGCTTTTACCTCTTGTGTTCCTCAGTTTATTCCTTCCTTTGCATCGCTTCAGTGTTGCACTCTGTAAATGCTGAAGTCCTTATTTGATACACACAGAAGAAAAGAGAGCATTATAAAGTGGTGAGCTCAGGGAATTTGTGACAAGGGTACATTTCCTAAGAAAACAAGCTGAGATGAAAACAGTATTTTATATATAAACACGTTGTACATGTTGAAAATTGTTTTTAAGATGGTCTTCCTTCAGATGGCTATTCTTTGTATCACTTCTGCCAATGAAGCCACGTGTAGTCTGGATGCACTTGTTAGAAATTCTGCTTTGGAGAATCTTCACAGAATATTATGATGTTTAGATTCTTCACAGTTCCTTCTGTATCAACTTTTCTCTTCATTTCAACCTAATATTGTTTCTTGGATTTTCATTCTAATGTCATACATGCTATATCTTTTTGCATAAGTTTTAGAGTGACAAATACTTTCCTGAATTTTCTCTCTGGAAACAGCACTGCAATATTTTCAGAGGTGTTTACTTTTCATAAATGTTCAGGATGATTTTACAGTCCCCTTTTTTTATTGTTCATCAACCATAAGGGTTTATTTTTTCCTTCTCTCCCTCCTTCCATCTCTTCCTCTCCTCCTTCCTCCCTGCCTCCTTCCTCCCCTCGCTCCCTTACTCCCTTCTTTACTTTCTGATTATTTCATTCTCAAGTGAAATGACCTTCCATAAGACTCAATTTTCCTTAAGAGGTAAGTGTTGAATATACTCGCCTTGGCTCCCTTTTGATTTGGTGATGGTTACAGGTCCCTGCAGCCCCACAGCTAGAATTTGTTTGTTTGTTCATCTATCAGTCTATCACTCAATTTCTAGAAAAAGATTCTTTTGTGAAATGTGATTTTCCCTATCACGATTGCTCAAAAAGATACTAAAGCAAGCAAACAAGCAAAAATAAAATTAAAAAAAATATCTTCCATTCTCCAAACTCAGTATGCTTAGGGTTAAATTCCCTTGAAAAAGAATCACACTTTTTGGAATTCTTTCACCCAGGCAGTACTGTAATACGGGGTGTAGCCCTTCCACCCACCCCCTGCTCACACCTGGTTTCTTCCAGGTCTGTTGATTTTAAGGTTAGTTCAGTTCAGTTCAGTCGCTCAGTTGTGTCTGATGCTTTGTGACCCCATGGACTGCAGCACACCAGGCTTCGCTGTCCATCACCAACTCCCGAGGCTTGCTCAAACTCATGTCCATCGAGTTGGTGATGCTATCCAACCATCCCATCTCCTGCCGTCCCCTTCTCCTCCTGCCTTCAATCTTTCCCAGCATCAAGGTCTTTTCCAATGAGTCAGTTCTTTGCATCAGGTGGCCAAAGTATTGCAGTTTCAGCTACAGCATCAGTCCTTCCAATGAATATTTGGGACTGATTTCCTTTAGGATTGACTGATTTGATCTCTTTACAGTCCAAGGACTCTCAAGAGACTTCTCCAACACCACAGTTCCAAAGCATCAATTCTTTGGTGCTCAGCTTTGTTTATAGTTCAACTCTCACATCCATACATGACTACTGGAAATACCATAGCTTTGACTAGATGGACCTTTGTTGGCAAAGTAATGTCTCTGCTTTTCAATATGCTATCTAGGTTGGTCATTGTCTCAGTTGGTAAAGAATCCGCCTGCAATGCAGGAGACCTGGGTTCAGTCTCTGGGTTGGGAAGATCCCCTGGAGAAGGGAAAGGCTACCCACTCCAGTATTCTGGCCTGGAGAATTCCATGGACTGTATAGTCCATGGGGTCACAAAGAGTCAGACACGACTAAGTGACTTTCAGTTCCACTTCCATTAGGTTGGTCATAACTTTTCTTCCAAGGAGTAAGCATATTTTAATTTCATGGCTGTAGTCACCATCTGCAGTGAGTTTGGAGACCCCCAAAATAAAGTCTCTCATTGTTTCCATATCTATTTCCCATGAAGTGATGTGACTGGATGTCATGATCTTAATTTTTTGAATGTTGAATCTTGAGCCAACTTTTTCACTCTCTTTCACTTTCATCAAGAGGCTGTTTAGTTCTTCTTCACTTTCTGCCATAAGGGTGGTGTCATCTGTATATCTGAGGTTATCAATATTTCTCCCAGCAATCTTGATTTCAGCTTATGCTTCATCCAGCCCACATTTCACATGATGTACTCTGCATATAAATTAAATAAGCAGGGTGACTATATACAGCCTTGACATACTGCTTTGCCAATTTGGAACCAGTCTGTTGTTCCATAAAAACAGACTAGCTAGCTATTTCACAATTATTGTGTTGCATTGATCAAAACATTCATTTAGATTTTTCCATAAGATGTTACAGAAAAGCCCAAAGGAACTTTTTCAGCCAACCCAGTAGAAAGCTAGAAGCAGATGGAAAAGAGCTTTCTGCTTATTTTTTAAAATGTTTTCTTATTTATTTATTCATTTTTTATTTATTTTTCCATTTATTTTTATAGTTTGAGGCTAATTGCTCTCTGCTTAAAAACAAAACAAAACAAAACTGACTTAGAAGATGGTGTCCCATTTTTCCTGAGTGGTACAAATTATAGATCTCAGGCAGAGGCAACTTGCCACATTAGGAGTCTGTATCATAATAATATTAAATGACTCACTTGTTTTTAGATATATCCCTAGAATTTCACTGCAGCTTTCTTTTTCAGACCTCAGTTGTGAGTGTGGAATATTCAGTTTGAGCTCTGTTCTTAATATAGTGGTATACAGACGCTCAGGATTGCAGATGATGCAGCCATATTGTTTTAAAGCTGTTGAATTGGGAATATTTCTTGCCATTAAAGTGTGTAAAAATGTGAGCTCATCTAATTTAATTTAACAGCAGTGATTCACTAGTAGAATACTATTGAAGGTAGAAATATTGAGTAACATTTCAAGAGGGTAGATAAAATCATAATGAATTATTTGGCAGTGGAATGCTTGATATTTTCATATGTGCAGAAAAAATAAGGCATTACTCAGTTCAGTCAGTCTAGCACAGAGATTAATTAAGAACTGAGGTTAAATTTGAGATCTGCAACTATATGAACTTAGTAACTGCTCTGTCTGTGACCCCGAATAAGGAAGCATAAAATCACCAGTGGAATAGAGAACATAATTTCTGACCTTAAGAAATCTGCAATTTGATGGATATTCCAACCTTTTGATGTTTTGCAGACCAAATAATTCAATATATTTTTTAAAAAGTAAAGTCATACACATAGCTGATCCTTAAAATGCTGATTTTTCAGCACAGATCACAGCAGCAGTAAACAGAAAGGAGGGAAATGGCATAGTTTCCTGTGAAGGGTAAATGATTTAAAAGAACTTAAGACTTTGAGAGTTTTATTAACTGAGTGTATTTTAAGTGAATTTAATTTGTTCATAGTGGCTTGCCTTCCATTAGAGTTTATTGACTAGTTGAACTCCCAGAGTTCAAGGACTCAATACTGAATAAGTAGTAGACTTATATTAATGTTTCTTGAGTGATAAGTAACTGAATAAATATATAATGTTACTAATTTAGAATAAGGAAACAAGATTTATCTTTAAATTTTTTTCCTGTGGAAGAGGTTTTTGGCAAAGTTCTTTAAAACTTTGTCAAACTCCTAAGAAATGTGCAGGTGAATAAACAATTCTTATCCACTGGTTAAACAATACACAATTGATTAGTGCATTAAAAGTCATGCTTTGATTCATTGTTAACTTCTTAATGTCTACTAATCTTAATTACTGTTTCTGACTGTTTAGTGAAATCTATCACTGGGTTGCCATGGGCCTTTGTAATGTAAATTCGTAATTTAGGAAAACTCTAGTAGCATATCTGTTTACTAGAAGACCTGGTAAAAATCTAGGAACATTATGTAAGATCCTACTTGCTGAATTAATCCTTTTGCCCCTCCATGTCAGCTCTCTATTTTTCTCTGCCCTTTTCTCTGCTCCCAGAAGGCTGAGTTGGGTGGACAACATTATTGGCTTCTAACAGAATTTGGCCCATTGAAAGCCTAAGGAGCAGACTGGAAGGAAGGGCTAGTAGGGTATGGAGACCCTTGAAAGAAGGTTATGGCTTCTCTCAAGGCAGCCCTTCCCTGTAGCTATAGCATCTTCTGACCTAGCTTTGGGGACCTAGGGTTAACCCTGTGTTCTGACAGTCTCTCTAATAGTTTCTTCACAATATACAAGTTACACTTATTTATTAATACTCTTTGTTAAATTCTTCTGTAATGATCATAATTGGGCATTCAATCTACTTCCTATTGAGACCACACAAAAAAGAGTTTTCTTACTTTTGTGCTCAATACATCAGTATCAGAACACCATGTTTATCAAAAAGACTCCAACTTGGCATGATAATGTTAAGACAACCTTCAGGAAAAATAATAAAAATAC
The DNA here is from genome assembly GCF_963930625.1 of Muntiacus reevesi. Lineage (NCBI taxonomy): Eukaryota > Metazoa > Chordata > Mammalia > Artiodactyla > Cervidae > Muntiacus > Muntiacus reevesi. Next base: position 51,377,766 of record NC_089261.1, on the reverse strand, counting down.
CCTTTAAGTCTTTATCTGTATCTCTACAAAGCTGGGGTTTTTTTTTTTCCTTTTTGAAAATGATACTACAGAAAAACAGAAAAATTTCTCATTCAGTGATTTTTCCTTTCTGTTTTACAAGTTTATCAGAAAGAATGCAACAATCATGCATTATGAAGCAAAATTGCTCAGAGAAATGCTCACAGACATCTGAATTAATGAACTAAATTTGTCAATTTCAAAATGTTAAACTTCTTGAATTTTTCAAGGAAATGAAGTCTCCTGCCTGAAAATTTTTACAAAAATATGTTCAGTTGAAGCACTGACAATTGGTATTATAAAACCTATTTTACCAATGCAGTGCAAGGACTTTTTATTAGTGTAGTATAAATCAAGCTGCTTCACAATATTATTATTCATCAGATTTTTACACTGAGAATGTTATTCGTCCTTGAATTCAGACTGTATGAATCAATTTATACTCATGATCTTGAAGTAAACACAGTTCACATTAATCTTTTGGTTACTTGGTAAATTCTTAGCGCCCATGCAAGGAGCCTCTATACATCATATGCACTTGCTTATGACTATCTTAGCCTTTTTTTCAAAATTGTTTCTCATGAGAAAAAAATCCATCTCTCTATCGGGATTATGAGGGCCTTTGGTTCACGGATTTTGTTTTGTACATCAGTAGGATTCTCTAAAGTACACGTTATAGTTTATGCATACACTATAAATGTTTATTGTTAGTAAGCAATGATTAAAGCTGTTCCATAGCATATGTTGAACTGTCTGATTATGGAAGGCCTAGGGATATGAGAATAGTTATCTGAATCAAGGTTTAGAAACATGAAATTTTGGCTTTGGAAGGAACAGTCTTATGCCTATCTCTACTCACTAGTCTGTTAGCAAATGTTACAATGTATACCATAGAGCCAACATTGTTTTGAGCAGAGTTAATTGGATTTTTTCGTAAAAATGAGATATAATGAACTTGTAACTTTAGTGAGCTTATATTATAAATTTTAAAATTGTAGACATCTCTAAGCATTTGACTTGCTCAAATTTAAATATTTTCTCCATTTAGGAGGAGCTTTCATGGAGTGAGTTGTGCTAAGAGTCAAGGCTGCACTGCCACCATATTGAAGCTGAGAAAACTCTTCTCCAGTTGCTGGGAAGAGAAGACATAATTTGCTGACACTTTGAATCTTGAGGTTTTATAGCAAATATATAGGGAGTTGAGACATTGTTTTTGGCATGGAGGTTGAGGTACTGAATCAGTAGAAGATAGCACATGTTAATCAAACTGTTTCTGGAACCAACCTGAACTATTTTCCTGTTTCCTAGCATCCCTAGATCCTGCTTATATCCCAAGCCTGACTCTATAGGCTTCATTAATCCTATAAATCTAGACTTGGTTCACTTGCTTACAGTCAAGAACTAGATGGATGTATAAGATAAAAACTAAATGCCTACACAAATTTAGAAAGTTAAACATTAGCCATGGTAATTTCCATGTGTGATATAAGATGAGTGTGGGCTTGAATTTTCATGGAAGATCCCATGGAATAGAAGATACATATGTTGGAACTTGATGAATGAGTAGAATCTGAATAAGCAGGAAAGAAAAGAGGGGGAATTCGAGGTCCTATAATCAACACTGTAAATGCCAGTGACTCAAGGAAGAGTGGGGTTATGGAGAGACAAGGCCTATTTTTCCAGAATAAATTGTCATCATTTCTTTTGAATTTGACTATAATTTTCTTACATATTTTAATCTTGTTAATATATCTATAATCTCCAATTTTTAAAAAATCTGGTGATGGATAATGTGGCTTGTGGTTTATATATATTCACAAAACAAACATAGATATATTTTAAGTATGTATGTGAATGATACACACATGTTCATACATGATCACTTTCTCCCTGAATCAGTAGGACCCTATATGCTATGTTCTTTCATTGAAGAATCCCCAGGTGCTGCCAGGGTTCTTGCCATGTTTGTTGGCAGTGAGAGGAGGCAGGTATAGGCACATAAGAAATACTTTAAGTTGAGAGATTCCAAATATTTCTTCCGTGCCTATGCCTGCATTGACATATATATACTACCACGTGTAAAATAGCTAGCAGGAAGCAGCTGTATTATGCAGGGAGCTCAGCTTGGTGCTCTCTGATGACCTAGAGGGGTGGGATGGGGCTGGTGGGAGGGAGGCTCCAGAGCTAGGGCATGTATGTATACACATGGCTGATTCGCATTGTTGTACAGAAAAAACCAGTGCAACATTGTAAAACAATTACATTCCAATTAAAAAAAAAAATACTTTGAGTCAATCAACTCTTGAACTCTTGATACCTGGATAGATCAAAACTATGTTTCAGTGACTTTGGGTAATGTTGACGAAAGTTAAAGAAATGTTAAATAAAGTTTAAATTTAATTATATCAGATTGAGAACAAATGAGAAAGTTGAGGTTCAAACTGTCAATTTTATTTAAACATTTGTTTTGAATTTTTCTGCCTGTTAGTTATTTAGTTGGTTGTTCTACCTGTGTTTCTCAGTTTCAAAAAAAGGATGAAAAGGAAATGTCATGAAGCCCATTTTACTCCATGAATAAGAGTTCATTGTTTAAACTTGGTTGAAACTGGCTAAAAATAAGCAAATGTTTGTGCTTTAAAATTCAATTAAGTTAAGCAAAATTTTATTGAATCTCTTCCAAATGTTAAGTGTCTTAGTCTGAAAAGAACAATGATAACTAGGATGAAATTCCAGACTTCAAAAGCCGTGCATCCAAGAGAAAAGAAGAACATTCTTTTGTTCCATTCTAGAGGTCAGAGTGGACTTAACACAAGGCTATAAATGGGAACTCACCTGCTGTGTTTCAGGTCAACACTTTTTCCCCATTAAATTGTGGAAAAGCCTCAAGCAAATGCAACTCCAAGAGTGCTACGTTGAGATTATACCCCCCAGATATTAGTATTTCTCAGTTGAAAACTGGTAGGTAAATTGCTTTCTGTCAGCATTATTAGACCTATTTTATAACTGTTTTTATGATTCTTCAGCAAGGAGGAAATGAAGACTGAAATCTCAGAGCACCTTGTATCTAAAACTTCGAGCTGCCTCTAGATGCACTTTTAGTAAATTCTCTATGCAAAACCACTATGTAATAGTATCCTTAACATATCACATTGTTTTAATGGTAGCAGCTCTTTCATGGTAAATTGCTGAAAAGGAAAATACAATAGACGAAGATTCAGAATTGCTTATATAGTCCTGGTTCGTGTGCTTACCAGCTGTGTAATGCTTAAGGAACACAGTAATCACACCCAATTTTCCGATGTCATAGACATATACAATAATGAATGTAAAATCTTAAGTGAACTATGAAATGCTACAAATAGAAGCAATTACATTTTTAAGGTTTTAAAAAGTCCGCTCAGTAGAAAATAGGACAGTAATTTAACAATTAATTTCTACCCTGTGTCATCCATGACTTTGGAGAGGTTATGATTTCTTAGGGGAGAAGAACAGGGTTATGTTTACCTTATATATACAAGGTAGTGCTGTGATCAACAGTACTTGGCATAGATTTTTCACAGAAAGAAATCATTCAACAAGGATTTGTAAAAGAGGTAATTTAGCCTTAGTCCAGTTTGCCAAATGGTATGCCCTCCCCCTGGATTATGTCAGCCTTGAGCAGGGGATTCGTTGTTCAGTCACCCAGGCACGTCTGAGTCTTTGCGACCCCATGGACTGCAGCACGCAGGCTTCCCTGTCCTTCACCATCTCCCAGAGTTTGCTCAAACTCATGTCCATCGAGTCGGTGATGACATCCAACCATCTCATCCTCTGTTGCGCCCTTCTCCTCTTGCCGTCAGTCTTTCCCAGCATCAGGGTCTTTTCTAGTGAGTCAGTTTTTAGCATCAGGTGGCCGAAGTATTGGCGCTTCAGCTTCAGCATCAGTCCTTCCAATGTATATTCAGGGTTGATTTCCTTTAGGATTTACTGGTTTGATCTCCTTGCTGTCTGAGGAGATCAAACCAGGAGGGGATACTTTATGTATCTGTACCTACTTCTGTTTTGAATAACACATCTGTCTGATGTGTTAGGGACAACTCAAAGAACATGATTTTGAGGAAGCTCTGGGAGTTGGCAATGGATAGGGAAACCTGGAGTGCTGCAGTCCCTGGGGTTGCAAAGAGTCGGACACGATTGAGCGACTGAACTGAAGTACCTTCTATAGATTAGGAATGAAATATTCAAATTATCCACTGTTATTTATATCCATAATATATTGTCCGTAGTAGATTCTGGAGATCTCTTAACATTAGGTTTATTATTTGAGTAGAGGTAAAGAAATTGTCGTGATGATGTTTTTCTTAAGACTGACAATCATGGGAAGTCCCTGGCAGTCCAGTGGTTAAACTCTGCGCTCTTGCTGCTGAGGGCCTCAGTTTGATCCCTAGTCAGGGAACTAAAAATTCTACAAGTCATGTAGTGCAGCAAAAAAAAAAAAAAAAAAAAGATTGATAAACATAATGTGTCCTATCTCTCTACTTAGACAAATTTAATAAAACTGTCAAATTGTAATATGAAATTGCAAGCATTGTGGTTAACATTATCAAAATATGATGACAACCTATTCATCCATGATCAAAATAGTCACTACACTTAACTATTGCTCATCTTAAAATAGAACAATAGCTCCTAATTTTTGATACTGGGTATCTTGAATTATACTGAATTCTTTGCTACCCTTCAGTGTATTTTGAATAGCAATATTTACTGCCAGAGAGCTCAATGAATATAAGATAACACTATAATGAATTAAATAGACATTTAATAAGAACCATATAAAGTGAATATATATGTGGGTCCTATATTAAAAATATTCTGCATAAGTACTGTTACCTAAAAATCTTGAAAAATACAAGATTAATTCCTCCCCTTCTAATATACTAGCTTTAGAATTTATTTTCATTATAAATTAGTCTACTATATTATCAAAATAATACAGTATTCAGCAGAGACACAACTTTCAACATTCCATGCCTCTTTTTATACTGGTGAGAAGCTAACATTATGTAGCCACTGTTATATTCAGTTTTGTGTATATTTTTACTGAAGTAACATGCTGAACTTTAAAAGAAAGATAAATATTTTAATCCACCCTGCTTTGCTTTCTCTGCTTTATTATTTCATCAAAGTCACCCTTTCACTGTGAAGTCCTGATGACATATCATAATGGAAAATGCCATCAATAATAGAGTATCTGGTTTTCATTGGAAAGAATAGCAAGGTATACTAAACTTCTGAGACTGCCTTCCCATATTTGATATGATACATGTCTGCGGATGGGCCTCCTTTTCTTGCTGGATAGTGTTTCTCACACACATACATACATTTGAGTATAAGAATAATCACAAAATATACATAATAGCAATTAGTTTAAATGTTTAAAAAAACAAGCCAACTAATATTTAACCTTAAACTTTAATACTAAGTTTAGGATACACGTGCATGCATGCTCAGTCGTGTCTGACTCTGTGACCCCATGGACTGCGGCCAGTCAGACTGCTCATTTCATGGGATTTCCCAGGCAAGAACACTGCAGTGGGTAGCCATTTCCTTCTCCAGGTGCGCTGGGCTGCGCCAAGTTGCTTCAGTCCTGTCCAACTCTGCAACACTCTGGACCATAACCTGCCAATTGCCTCTGTCCACAGGATTCTCCAGGAAAGTACACTGGAATGGGTTGTTGTGCCCTCCGCCAGGAGACTTTCCCAGCTCAAGAACCGAACCAGAGTCTTGTGTCTCCTGCATTGACTGGCAGATTCTTTACCAGTAACACCACCTCAGAAGTCCCCCTTCTCCAGGGGATCTTCCCAACTGAGGGATGGAAATAGCATCTCCTGCATTGGCCAGCAGATTCTTTACCACTAGCACCATCTGGGAAGCCCCAGGTATTAGGATAGACCTTAATATATTTGTTTCATTATTTGCATAGATTTTGTGGAAAGCTTTTGTTAAAAAATTAAATATCATTTTCCTTTGCAGGAATTATAATTGAGTTCAGTTTAGTTTATCAGTCATGTCTGATTCTTTGTGACCCCATGGACTGCAGCATGCCAGACTTCCCTGTCCATCACAAACACCCAGGACTTGCTCAAACTCATGTCCATTGAGTTGGTGATACCATACAACCATTTCATCCTCTGTCATCCCATTCTCCTCCTGCCTTCAATCTTTCTCAGCATCAGGGCCTTTTCCAATGAGTCAGTTCTTTGCACCAGGTGCAAAGCATTGGCGTTTCAACTTCAGTATCAGTTCTTTCAAAGAATAGTCAGAACTGATTTCCTTTTGGATTGACTGGTCTGATCTTGCTGTCAGAAAGATTCTCAGCAGTCTTGTCCAACACCACAGTTCAAAAGCATCAATTCTTCAACACTCATCTTTCTTTATGGTCCAACTCTCACATCCATACAAGACTACTGGTAAAAACGTATCTTTGACTAGATGGACCTTTGTTGGTAAAGTAATGTCTCTGCTTTTTAACATGTTGTCTAGGTTTGTCATAGCTTTTCTTCCAAGGAGCAAGTGACTTTTAATTTCATGGCTTCAGTCACCATCTGCAGTGATTTTAGAACCAAAGAAAATAAAGTATGTCACTGTTTCCATTGTTTCCCAACTATTTGTCATGAAGAAATGGGACTGGATGTCATGATCTTCATTTCTTGAAGGCAGAGTTTTAAGTCAGCTTTTTCACTCTCCTCTTTTACCTTCATCAAGAGGCCCTTTAGTTCCACTTTCTGCCATAAGAGTGATATCATCTACATATCTGATGTTATTGATATTTCTCCATGCAATCTTGATTCTAGTGTGTGCTTCACCCAGTCTGGCATTTCGCGTGATGTACTCTGCATATTAGTTAAATAAGCAAGGTGGCAATATACAGCCTTGACATACACCTCTCCACAATTTGGGACCAGTCAGTTGTTCCATGTTTGGTTCTAATTGTTGCTTCTTGAAGGTAGTCTGGTATTCCCATCTCTTTCAGAATTTTCCACAGTTTGCTGTGATCCACATTGTCCAAGGCTTTACATAGTCAATGAAGCAGAAGTAGATATTTTTCTGGAATTCTCTTGCTTTTTCTATGATCTGAAAAATGTTGGCAATTTGATTCCTGGTTCCTCTGCCTTTTCTAAATCCAGCTTGAACATCTGGAAGTTCTTGGTTCACTAACTATTGAAGCCTGGCTTGGAGAATTTTCACCATTACTTTGCTAGTGTATGAGATGAGTGTAGTTGTTTGGTAGTTTGGACATTCTTTGGCATTGCCTTTCTTTGAGATTGGAATGAAAACTGACTTTTTCCAGTCCTGTGGCCACTGCTCAATTTTCCAAATTTGCTGGCATATTGAGTGCAGCACTTTCACAGCATCATCTTTTCAGTTCAATTGCTCGGTTGTGTCCAACTCTTCACGTCCCCATGAACTGCAGCACGCCAGGCCTCCCTGTCCATCACCAACTCCTGGAGTATACCCAAACTCATGTCTATTGAGTCGGTGATGCCATCCAACCGTCTCATCCTCTGCCATCCCCTTCTCTTCCTGCCTCAATCTTTCCCAGCATCAGGGTCTTTTCAAATGAGTCAGCTCTTCGCATCAGGTGGCTAAAGTATGGGAATTTGAGCTTCAACATCAGTCCTTCCAATGAACACCCAGGACTGATCTCCTTTAGGATGGCCTGGTTGGCTCTCCTTGCAGCCCAAGGGACTCTCAAGGGTCTTCTCCAACACCACAATTCAAAAGCATCAGTTTTTCGGCGCTCAGCTTTCTTCACAGTCCAATTCTCACATTCATACATGACCACTGGAAAAACCATAGCCTTGACTAGACGGAGCTTTGTTGGCAAAGTAATGTCTCTGCTTTTTAATATGCTATCTAGGTTGGTCATAACTTTCCTTCCAAGGAGTAAGCATCTTTTAATCATCTTTTAGGATTTGAAATAGCTCAGCTGAAATTGTATCACCTTCTCTAGTTTTGTTCATATGGTATTTCCTAAGGCCCACTTGACTTCACACTCCAGAATGTCTGGCTTGGCGGGGCTGGTCACACCATCATGGTTATCTGGGTATTTAAGACTTTGGGAATGGTTTTGATCACTGCCTCTGTACAATTCAACAAACTCTGTCCATAGTTTTAAGGCATTCTATCTATCAGATCTAATCCCCTTCAATCAATTTGTCACTTTCTTTGTATAATCATAAGGGATTTGATTTAGGTCAGACCTGAATGGTCTGGTGGTTTTCCCTACTTTCTTCAATTTAAGTTCTTCTGTGTGTTCTTGCCACTTCTTTTTAATCTCCTCTGCTTCTGTTACATTGATATAATTTCTTTTATTGTGCCCATCTTTGCATGAAATGTTTCCTTGGTATCTCTAATTTTCTTGAAGAGGTCTCTAGTTTTTCCCATTCTATTGTTTTCCTCTATTTCTTTGCACTGATCACTTAGGAAAGCTTTCTTAACTCTCCTTGCTCTTCTTTGGAACCCTGCATTCAGATGGATATATCTTTCCTTTTATCCTTTGCCTTTCACTTCTCTTCTCAGCTATTTGTAAGGCCTCCTCAGACAACTATTTTGCCTTTTTGCCTTTCTTCTTCTTGGGGATGGTTTTGATCACTGCCTCCTATACAATTTTATGAACCTCTGTCATAGTTTGAAGGCACTGTATCTATCAAGTCCAATCCCTTCAATCTATTTGTCACGTCCACTGTATAATCATAAGGGATTTGATTTAGGTCATACCTGAATGGTCTAGTGGTTTTCCCTACTTTTTTCAGTTTAAGTCAGAATTTTGCAGTAAGGATTTTATGATCTGAGCCACAGTCAACCCCTGGTCTTATTTTGCTGACTATATGGAGCTTCTCCATCTTCAGCTGAAAAGAATATAATCAATCTGATTTTGGTATTGACCATCTGGTGATGTTCATGTGTAGAGTCATCTCTTATGTTGTTGGAAGATGGTGTTTGCTCTGACTAGGGCCATCTCTTGGAAAAACTCTGTTAGCATTTGCCCTGTTTCATTTTATACTCCGAGACCAAATTTGCCTGTTACTCCAGGTATCTCTTGATTTCCTCCTTTTGCATTCCAGTCCCCAATGATGAAAAGGACATCTTTATTTGGTGTTAGTTCTAGAAGGTCTTGTAGATCTTCATAGAACTGTTCAATTTCAACTTCTTCAGCATTAGTGTTTAGGGCATAGACTTTGATTACTGTGATATTGAATGGTTTGCCTTGGAAGTGAACAGAGATCATTCTATTGAAAAGTTGTTGAATGATAAGATGCCGGGATTCTTGGCCTCAGGAGGAGACAAATTCAATCTAGGGCCAGAGACAAGGCTGGATCGCTCAGAGCTTTTGTGTAATAAAGTTTTATTAAAGTATAAAGGAGATAGAGAAAGCTTCTGACATAGACATCAGAAGGGGGCAAAAGAGTACCCGCCTCCTAGTCTTTAGCTGTAAGTTATATAGTCACTCACAGTCTGTTAATGAAAAGAAAGGAATGTCTTAGAATTTAGAATGGCACCAGATAATTCATCCCTGACCATAAAACGATTAACTTGAATCTTATAGAAGGGCCGATTACCAACAAATAGTTTCATTTACATAGATTAGGGGAACAATATCTGAGTAAGTAGGTTGGGCCATTTGGCGGAACTTACAGAGTCTGGGGTAAATTAACATTGCTTAAGACAAACATTTCCATAAGAAAAAGAAATGTATTGATTAACTCAAGGTTTGAGAATAGTTAGCTTCAGGTGAAACCAGGTGTCATGGTAACACAGCATTTTAAGAGAAACCGCCTTTTAAATTTGTATAGAGAAGAAAAAAAAATATCGCTGGTTTGTTTCTTCCTGCTGCTTAAGAGAGATAAAAATGTCTGGCACTTGCAACCTATTTCCTCCGTTTGGAGACCCCTGGCCTTCCTGCCTGTTACCCTCTCACTATTGTGTTTGATATTGCATCAAAGTACTGCATTTCAGACTCTTTTGTTGAATATAAGGGCCACTACATTTCTTCTAAGGAATTCTTGCCCACAGTAGTAGATATAATGGTCATCTGAATTAAATTCACCTGTTCTGGTCCACTTTAGTGCACTGATGCCTAAAATGTTGGTGTTCCCTCTTGCCATCTCCTGTTTGACCACTTCCAATTTACCTTGATTCATGGACCTAACATTCTAGGTTCCTGTGCAATATTGCATATATATATATATATGAATTTTAGTAATACTCTGTAAAGGGGATCCTAGAAAATATTTTTTCTGATGAATTCCAGATGCTTTAGTGAAGAGTTAAGATATTCCAAAGACTTGAGTTCAGATAACACACATCTACATCATATGTAATAAGACATGAGTTTTCAAAACCCCCAGAATAAAGATGATATTAGAAACCTTAATTTGGACAAAATCTTTTCCTATGACGTAGACCTTGATCTTGCCTGGAAAGAAATTAACTTTCATGATAAAAAGCTTAAACAAATATGTAATGAGTTATAGTGGTAGTAAAATTTATTTTAGGAAACTACTCATCTAATTGATTCTTAGTTGACTATGAAACAGACTAAGTATCTTTAAAATTACATTCATTTCTTTTTGCATGTAGTTTAACAATGACTACTGAATAATTTTTCTGTTTTTCCTGACACCAAAAAATGAATCTTTAAATTGGTCTGTCAGTATTTTTTTCATTTGTTTTTTCATTTGCAGGGCAGCATAGCAAAATGGAGAAGCAGTTACAGAGGTTTCTCATATTGCCCTGCCCCCAAACAAGCATAGCCTCTCTTATTATCAATAACCACCACCAGAGTGGTACATTTGGTGTGATCAGTGAAGCCATACTGATACATCATCACCCCATCATAGTTTACTTTAAGATTCACTCTTGGTGTTATTCAGTTGGATTTTGACAAATGTATAGCAGCATATATTCATCTTTAAAGTATAATGAAGAATATTTTCACTGTATTGAAAACTGCTGTGATCTTCCTGTTCATCCCTCGCACTACCCTCAGCCCCTGGCCAGCTCTGATCTTTTTACTGTCTCTATAGTTTTGCTTTTTCCAGAATGTCATGTAGTTGGAACCATATATTATGTAGCTTTCTCAAACTAACTTCTTCTATTTAGTAATATACATTTAACTTTCCTCTATATTGACGGAGGAAGTTTCATGGCTTGATAGCTCATTTCTTTTTAGCACTGAGTAATATTACATTGCTTGAATACCCAATGGATCATTTACCCATTCATATATTGTAGGACATCTTGATTGCTTTCAAGTTTTGGCAATTATGAATAAAACTACTGTAAACATCCACGTACAGAGTTTGTTTTTTGGGGGGGGATCGAGGGGTTGGGGATCATAAGTTTTCTATTTCTTTGGGAAGAGTGATTACTGGATCAAATGATAAGTATGATTAGTTTTGTAAGAAACTGCTGAACTGTCTTCCAAAGTAGCTGTACTATTTACATTTCCACAATTAACGAACTGAGAGTTCCTAAAGTCCACATGCTCACCAGCATTTGATGTTAGTGTTCCAGGTTTTGGCCATTCTTATAGATGTTTAGTGGTATCTCATAGTTGTTTGGGCTTCCTTGGTGGCACAGATGGTAAAGAATCTGCCTGTAATGCAGGAGAATAGGGTTCAGTCCCTAGGTTGGGAAAATTCCCTGGAGAAGGGAATGGCTACCCACTTGAGTATTATTGCCTGGAAAATTCCATGGACAGAGGAACCTGGTGGGCTACAGTCGATGGGGTCACAAAAGATTCAGACACAACTGAGCAATTAAACACTGTCACTTTCTTTAATAGTTGTTTAAGTCTGCATTTCGCTAGTGGTAAAGAATCTGCCTGCCAATGCAGGAGACACAAGAGACCTGAGAAGATCCACTGGAGAAGGGAATGGCTACCCACTCCACTATTTTCGCCTGGTAAGATCCCATGAACAGAGGAATCTGAAGGGCTACAGTCCTTGGTGTCGCAAAGAGTCAGACACGACTGAGTGACTAACACATTCCCTTTTCCTGATGACATACGATGTTGAACATCTTTTCATATGCTTACATGCCATCTGTATATTTCCTCTGGTGAGGTGTCTGTTAGTTATTTATTTTTTATTTGGGTTGGTTGTTTTTTATTTGGGTTGGTTGTTTTCCTATTGTTGAGTTTTAAGAGTTCTTTTAACATTATGGCTAACAGTTCTTTATGAGATGTCTTTTGCAAAGATTTTTTTTCCAGTCTGAGGTTTGTCTTCTCATTTCTTAAAGTTGTCTTTCACAGAGCAAAAGCTAATGCTACATTAATGCTAATGAAGTCCAATTGATCAATTTGTCTTTCATGAATTGTGCCCTTTGTATTGTATCTAAAAAGTTATTGCCATGCCTAAAGTCATCTAGGTCTTCTCCTATGTTATCTTCTAGGCCTACTATAATTTTGCATTTTACATTTAGGACTATGATCCATTTTGAGTGAAGTTTTGTGAAGGGTGTTAGATCTGTGTCTAGATTTGTATTTTTGCATAGGGATATAAAGAGCCTCCTGATGAAGTGAAAGAGGAGAGTGAAAAAGCTGACTTAAAACTCAACATTCAAAAACCAAAGATTGTGGCATCCAATTCCATCACTTCATGGAGGTGGGAAAACAATGGAAACAGTGACAGACTTTATTTTCTTGGGGTCCAAAATCACTGCAGATGGTAAATGCCACCATGAAATTAAAAGACGCTTGCTCCTTGGAAGAAAAGCTATGACCAACCTAGACAGCATATTGAAAAGCAGAGATACTACTTTGCTGACAAAGGTCCATATAGTCAAAGCTATGGTTTTTCCTAGTAGTCATATGCAGATGTGAGTGTTGGACAATAATAAAAGGCTGAGTGCTGAAGAATTGCTGCTTTTGAACTGTGGTGTTTGAGAAGCCTCTTGAGACTCTTGGACTGCAGGGAAATCAAACCGGTCAATCCTAAAGGAAATCAATTCTAAATATTCATTGGAAGGACTGATGCTGAAGCTCAAGCTCAAGCTCCAATATTTTGGTCATCTGATGCAAAGGGCTGACTCATTAGAAAAGATGCTGAGGCTGGGAAAGAAGCAGGAGGAGAAGGGGACGACAGAGGATGAAATGGTTGGATGGTATCACCGACTCGATGGCCATGAGTTTGAGCAAGCTCTGGGAGTTGGTAATGGACAGGGAAGTCTTGTGTGCTGCAGCCCATGGGGTCTCAAAGAGTCGGACATGACTGAGCGACTGAACTGAATGGAACTGATCTAGTTGTTGGACTTCCTTGGTGGCTCAGTGGTAAAGAATCTGCTGCAGTGCAGGAGACATGGGAGACATTCAATCCCTGGGTCACGAAGATCCCCTGGAGGAGGTATTGGCTACCCACTCTGGTATTCTTGCCTGGAGAATCCCATGGACAGAGGAGTCTGGAGGGCTACAGTCCATAGGGTTGCAAAGAGTCAGACATAACTGATGCTACTTAGCACATCTGGCTTACTTCACTTAGCATGATAATCTCTAGACTTATTCATGTTGCTGCAAATAGCATTACTTCATTATTTTTTATGGCTGATTAATAGCCCATTGTATGTGTGTATATGTGAGTGTATGTGTGTGTGTGTGTGTGTGTGTGTATACACACTACATCTTATTATTCCTCATCAATGGACATTTGCATTGTTTCCATGTCTTGGCTATTTTATATAGTGCTTTTGTGGACATTAGGTCCATATATCTTTTTGAATTACAAGTTTCTCTCTTTGTATGCCCAGGATTGGGTTGCTGGGTCATATGGTAGCTATGTTTTTAGTTTTATAGGAATCTTCATACTGTTCTTCATAATAGCTGTGCCAATTTACATTCCCACCAACAGTGAAGGAAAGCTCCCTTTTCTTCACACCCTCCCCAGCATTTATCATTGTAGACTTCTTGATAAGGACCATTCTGACTGGTATGAGTTGGTACCTCATTGTATTTTTTATTTACTTTTCTCTAATTATTAATGATACTGAGCATCTTTCATGTGCTTCTTGGTCATCTGTATGTCTTCTTTGGTGAAATGTCTTATTTAGATCTTCTACCAATTTTTTGATTGAGTTGTTTGGGATTTTTTTTTTTTTTATGTTGAACTGTATAAGTTGTTTATTTATTTTGGAGATTGATCTCTTGTTGGCTGCATTGTTTGCAAATATTTTCTCCCATTTTGTAGGTTGTCTTTTTGTTTTGTTTATGGTTTCCTTTACTGTCCAAAAGCTTTTAGGTTTAATTAGGTCCCATTTGTTTATTTTTGTTCTTATTTCCATTACTCTGAGACAGATCCAAAAAGGTAATATTGTGATTTATGTCAAAGACTGTCTCGTCTATGTTTTCCTCTAGGAGTTTTATAGTATCTGGTTTTACATTTAGGTCTTTAATCCATTTTGAGTTTATTTTTGTTCATGGTAGTGGGGAGTGTTCTGATTTCATTATTTTGCATGCAGTTGTCCAGTTTTCCCAGCATTGCATACTGAAGAGGCTGTCTTTTCTCCACTATATATTCGTGCCTCCTTTGTCATAGATTAATTGACCATAGGTTTGTGTGGGTTTATTTCTAAGCTTAAATACTTTTCTGCATACTTAAGTAATACCAACAATTTTTTTTTTTTTTTTCACAAATATCTGACAAAAAATAATTTTAGGTAGATGGTTAAACTTTACAGTCCAGTTGAGTGTTTTTAAAAGGAAATGACATAAATGTGTATGTGTTTTGTAAATATTTTATGGAATAAAATAGTGCTTTTTATTGCAATTTTATATTATGTATTATAGAAATGCTACTTTATTCAAACTTTCAATCAGAAATCTTTACCCTGAATTAAGTAAATTTTAGATGATATATTATTGTACTGTTATTAGCCAACTATTATGAAAGAAATCACAGATGGATTACATTAAAAATTGAACATCAATTTGATCTGTTTAAGATATTTGAAATGTTTTTTTTTTCCAATTAACTCATAAATCTTTACAAGAAATCAGTAGTTGACCTTGCTCAGTGACTTAAACCCTTATTTTAAGCCCAGAAATGGATACCTTTATTTAGCATGAGTTTGGAAATCACAGGGCACTCCAAGGCCCTTTGCTTTGGGGACCTTCAGGGCAATTACACTAGTTTGAAAAAATAATGAGCTCTCTATAAGGCTGACTATGAAAACTTATCTGTCATTCTGACATGTTAGAAGAAATCTACTGGAAATGTTGGTGGCAAGAACATGAAATGGACTTGTTGAGATAAAAGATATCCAAAAGGAGATACATTTAGAGACATCCCATTAATCAAATTGACAGTGGAAAAGCCCATAAAGAGGAAAAAAAGTACAGATGTCTTACTAAACCATGGCTCATTAGTTTTTCCTTTTCCCCCTTTCAGTCTCTATATTTTCCATTAGAATGTTTCTGAATATAGTCAGTTTCATGTGAATGATTTAAAGCTTGACAGTCACATTACATAGCAATTTGTTTTAGAAGTGTAAATATTTTTTAAAAAATTCAATGTTACTCTTGAGATTCAAATTTTTTCTAATCTAAGATGAAAATAGGATATAACAATGTTAGATGAGATAGCTGAATGTTTCCACACATGTGGAATTCAAAGTGTTAATGAGCCACATGCTTTGCAACGTGTCCTAACAAATGTTAGTAAAAGTGCTAACTTTAACATTTGCAGTTACTAAAGTCTAAACATGATATAATTTTTAAAAGATCTTTAAAAACCTTAAATTTTAAAAGTTTTATTTTCATGTAATATGATAAACTATATAAGTATGTAATACAATTACATATAATAATTTAACAAGGATAACTCAAGTGTGAATTTTTTTTCCCACTATGACTTTAGATTTTGTACTTCCAGTTCTTCCTATAACTAGATAAAAAGATTGCTTTGTCTTCTCTTGTGAGTATTAAGTATAAGAAAGTTCTTTGACCACTGGCTCACAGAAAACAGATTCTATCGGGAACTTAATATGCCTGACCCAGTGCAATAGTGATACAAATTCAAATTCCATTTCGGTCTCTGCTTTTTGAGCTGAAGTCAAGCTGTAGAGACACAGAGCTGGCAAGATCAGGCTCTTCTAACTCTGCTGTCAGTTCCCGTCTCTCTACTCATTTAGCCATGACTTCTCAGCCTTGAAAGGGAAGAAAAGGGTTGGCAATAATCGTACCTATCTGGCACCCTGCTGGTGTTACCCTTTTCTGAAGCTAGTAGACTCTCATCAGGTGCTTTCCTTTTTCTTATGGAAATGCCTGCAATCCCTAGTTTCGGTGCATTTATCAAACATAGTTTTCAACCATAGTCCCACTGTTTCCCTTGGTTCTTTAGCTGTTCTTCAATGGCTGTGCCTCCAGTATCAACTTCAGCTTATTTATTTTTCCTCAGTTTTTTTATTTGCTTTTGTCTGGTTATCTATCCTGAAGTATCCAGCATAATCCCACAATCCAGCACCAACCTTTTTTCTAGTTAAGACCCATATTTGGTCCAAGAAAACATTAATTCTCTCTCCCAGCTAATTCTGAGAATGAGATTTTCCTAAAACTGTGGCTCATGTTCTGCTGTGGCAAAGACCCTCAGCCAGACTCTCTGTTTACATTTCTGAAGAATGACAGAGACACTATTTTACTGATCATCTCACAAATGAAACAGGATGTTGACCAAGCTTTCTACTGAATAGCTTTGAAGCCTTTTCATTGGGCTTGTATTCAAAAGTATAGTAAACTCTGTGTTCTTCTTTGGGAATGGTGACACTCAAAGCAAAATTCTTTTCAAAAATCCTGTTTGAATTTCAGCCTTACTTTCTGACAACTTTTACACCAAAAGTGTGTGGTTAACCAAGAATACATGACTTGCAGCTTTTTTGCAAGTTCTCCATCTTGGTCTCAAACACTACTCTGGAAAGAAATCTCAGTGATTTCAGCAATTTAGCTGAAACTTACACTGAGACACACCATTTTAAACAAGACAAAATTACCTTTAGGAGACAAAGCAAAAATGGATGGTCCTGAAGCTCATTCCTTCTAATTTCTGGTGAAAAGTGAAAGTTGCTCAGTCAGGTCTGACTCTTGGTGACCCCATGGACTGTAGCCTGCCAGGCTCCTCTGTCCATGGAATTCTCCAGACCAGAACATTGGAAGAGGTAACTGTTCCTTTTTCCAGGGGTTCTCCCCAAATCAGGGATCGAACCCAGGTCTCCCACATTGCAAATGGATTCTTTACCATCTGAACCATCTAGTAGTTTAACAGAATTGGCCTAGTAGAAGACAGGGAATTATAAGCTATTGAAATACTTCTCCACCAGGAGCCTTCCATTGCTATATAGACACGTAGATGTTCCCTGCTCCTTATGCTTATAAATAATAGGACATTTCAAAGACAAGGTTTCTCTCTGTTGGAATATTTGCCAATATTGCATATAGTCTAACTCTATCTGGTCTATCTCTCTGGAAAAATTTAAAGCCTAGAGATTATAGTGTGCTCTGCTACTTCACTAGTTATTTTTTTCTTGCAAACCCTAGTTTTATATTTTTACTAGCTAGGTGGGTATACGGTTTGCAAGAGTTGGAAACAGTGACGGGACAACCATTACTCTATCCCTGTGCATTGTGTTATTGGAAGTGGTGTTTAACTGACTTATCTTGGAGATGAAAAACATCCCTTCCTATAGACAGTGGCTGTAGGGAGACTGTAAAATGTGACAGAATTGCTGAAAGAGCCACTTTTCCTGCCACAGATAGGGGACTAAATTGTTATTTTATAGCCTTGGATCAAGCTGGGTGGCTCCAGTGTTCAGATGCCTTGGAGTAAGCACAGTAACCAGTAATCGTGGAATACAGAAGCCCAGGAGCCTGTGGTGACTGCTCAGTTATCATAAGGACTGTAAGGGGTGGTACTCAGCTGCTATAGGCCCCAAACAAGCAAGTATTTCTAAAGAGAAGTATATATGTCACAAAAGGGAATCATGGGTAATTGGGGCTACAGTTAGCAAGTGAAAAGGAGGCTAGATTTGGCAGAGTCTGGAAGTTTACATGAATAATATGTATTATGGCTGAAAAGTGGAAGATGGCAGATTTGCAAAGATGGTATACCTTAGCTATTGTTGCAGACTTTTCTCATAATATTAAAGGGACACATAAACTGAGTTGAACTGGATCTTACCATCTCATGAAAAAAAATCCTGGAATTGTTTGCTGACTATTTCTAGGGGACAAAGACTCAGATACACCAACTGGTTGAACAAAAATCCAGACTTCATAGAATGACATTGACAAAAAATAAGCTAGAACAAGTCTAATATCTAGTGTACACAATCTCAACTCCCTCGGGGAGCTGAGCTGTCCAAATTCCTAAACTTACTGGATACCAGAGCTAAGGTATCTACTGTTCATTTTTGGATTTGCTTGCTATTTTTTATGTCAGCTTTATAAAACTTGATAATGATATCCAAGTGTATGAATGTGTGTTATTGTTAATTAGATAAATTCATTTACACCCCTGTTGTTGGATTCTGTAATGAGTTACATGTATGTTTAAGAAAGGCTTGAGAGTCTAAAGCTTGCCAGGATTGTACAAAGGAGACATTTTTCTCACGCTAAGAGATGAACAAAAATTTTGTCTTTTCATACAAGATTTAACATAGTTGGGGATGATATGCAGTGGTATCTTTTGCTTTAATATCCCCATCTCTCTGGTGGAATGACTAATGGTATGCACCACAGGGGAAGTGCTCACTACTTTCCCCCCTGTGCCTGACATCATTGCAAACTGCTGACACTGCTGGCTCTTGACATGCTGTTTTGAATATTGCTAATACATTTTTACATTTCTTTTTTTTTTTAAGTTGAAGTAGAGTTGATTTACAATATTAGTTTCAGGTGTACAACATAGTGATTCTATGTTTTTATAGATTACAGTCCTTTAAAAGGTTTTAAAGATAAATGGCTATAACTGTCTAGATTGTACAACAATATATCCTTGTTGCTTATCTGTTTTATACATAGTGGTTTGCATCTCTTAATCCCACATCCCTAACTTGCCTCTCTTTTCTTGCCTTTGTCCTCTGGTAACCGCTACTTTATTTTCTATATCTGTGAATCTGTTTCTGTTTTGGTATATACCCTTCTTTTATTTTTTTTAGATCATACATAATTGACACAGGATTTATTTTTCTGACTTATTTCACTTAATGTAATATTCTGTAGGTCTGTCCATGTTATTCCAAGTGCCATTATTTCATTCCTTTTAATGTCTAAGTAATATTCCAATATATATATATATATATATCCTACATCTTTTAAAAAATATATATATATATTTTATATATATAAAATATATATATATTTAAAATATATATATTAAAAAATATATATATATCCCCTACATCTTTTAAAAAATTTATTGAACTATATTTTATTTACAATGTTATGTTAGTTTCAGGTGTACAACAAAGTGAATCTGTTATACATAGACATCTATCTTCTCTAATTCAGATTCTTTTCCCATATAGGCCATAACAAAGTATTGAGGAGAGTTCCTTGCGCTATCCAGCAGGTCATTATTTATTATCTGTTTTACAAATAGTAATGTGTACATGTCAATCCCAGTCTTCCAATTTATCCCTCTCCCTCACTTATCCCCTGGAAAGCATAAGTTTGTTTTCAGCATCTGTGACTCTATTTCTGTTTTATAGATAAATTCTAAAAAATAAGTTCAACAAATCTACTTTTTTAAAGTAGATTCTGCATATAAGGGATAGCATATGATGTTTGTCTTTTTCTGTCTGACTTAGTTCATTCAGTGTGACAATCTCTAGGCTTATCCATGTTGCTGCAAATGGCATTATATCTTGTATTTTTATGATTGAGAAATATCCCATTGTGTGTGTGTGTGTGTGTATATATATATACACACCATGTCTTCTTTATCAGTTTCTCTGTTGATAGACGTTTAGTTTGTTTCCATGTCCTGGCTATTGTAGATAGTGCTGCAATGAACATTGGGGGTGCATGCATCTTTTTGAGTTATGGTTTTCTTTGGATATTTGCCCAGGAGTGGGATTGCTGGATCATATGATAGCTCCATACTGTTCTCCATAGTGGCTGTGCCAGTTTACATTCCCATCAATAGTGTAGAAGGGTTCCCTTTTCTCCAGAATTTATTACCTATAAAGCATTTATTGTTTGCACATTTTTTGATGACGGCCATTCTGACAGGTGTGAGGTAATAACCTCATTGTAGCTTTGATTTGACTTTCTCTAATAATTAGTGATGTTGAGCATCTTTTCATGTGCTTTTTAACCATCTGTATGTCTTCTTTGGAGACATGTCTATTTAGATCATTTGCCAAATTTTCTGTTTTGTTGTTGTTGTTACTGAATATTATGAGCTGTTGGTATAATTTGAAAATTAAGCCCTATTGGTCACATCATTTGAAAATAATTTCTCCCCATTTATAGGTTGTCTTTTCATTTTGTTTAAGGTTTCTTTTGCTGTGCAAAAGCTTATAAACTGGATTAGATCTCATCCATTTATTTTTGAAAAACTATTATTTTCTCATCAGGTAGAATCAAGTAATTAGGAAAATTTCAGAAGACATCTAGGAACTGCAAAAATAACCAAATATGACTTCTACAACTGAAAGACACAATAACTAAAACACAAGTAAATAAATAAATAAAATCAAGAACTAAAATTAAGCACAGTAGACACAGCAGGAGAGCTAGTAAGTTAAATGTGAAACAGATGAAAAGGAAATAGTCAAGATGTAGTATGGATGGATACATGTGTGAAAAATACAGAAGAGAAAATATATTTCAGAAGAGAGAGAATGATACAGACACAAGCAGCTTCCAAAGGGGGGATAGCGAATTAGGGCATAAGTAATATTTAAGGAAATAATGACTAAGAATTCATTAAAACATTACATATAATAGACTGTCAGATTTTTCCTGAACTGTGTACTGGTGTCTGTGGGTCTGGGGGTTTACCACCAAATGGAATGATATGTCTACCAGAGAAAATAATAATGATTCCAATAAATCTGAAATAAGATCTTAAAATTTGATGCCCCTTTTTAGATATGAGAACACAATTTTGTGTTTGTTTTATATATGAAGGTAGACATATTACACTGTTGGATGAATACATGATAAATTTTCCATAGTAAATATTTCTACTGCATGATGGAGGCCAAATGCACTTAGAGTAGAAGGCAGAGGATTCCCTAAGTGTCTTATCACCTTGCCATGTGTAAGGTTAAGTGAACCTTATCGGAGCACTGAATACAGACCATTATAGTCAGCTTGGACTTAGATTCACCTAAGTAAAGGTATCTGGCAAAAAGTCTTATCGGAAGTACTGACTCAATACTGTAGCACATAGAAATGAGCAAAGGAAAGAGCTGTTTATTAGCTGCAGAGATTAGTACCCACGAATGAAATGGTTTCGCTGGTGGCTCAGTGGTGAAGAATCCACCTGCCAATGCAGGGGATGCAGGTTCCATCCCTAGGTTGGGAAGATCCATTGGAGAAGGAAATGGCAATACTCTTGCCTGGGAAATCAAATGGACAAGAGGAGCCTGGCCGGTCTCCAAAGAGTCAGACTTGACTTTACAAATAAACAACAATAAAATTCATAGTTATTTCTTATTTGTTTAAAATTAAATAGGCATTGTGATTATCAAATATGTGTTAGCTTTCTCCAATCATTCTTTAGTGGATATATTGGTAACATCTAAAAATGTCAAAGGTAACAGAATGGCACTAACATTGGTATTGAATTTTGATGCCGAAAGCTGCATATACCATGGTTCTATGTATCATTAATATAGAATAAATTGTCTGAATGTGTGAGGAAAGAGCAACTGTTTTTAATCATACATGGGATGATATTATATGTGTTCAGTTCAGTTGCTCAGTCGTGTCCGACTCTTTGCGACCCCATGAATCGCAGCCCGCCCGGCCCCCCTGTCCATCACCAACTCCCGGAGTTTACTCAAACTCATGTCCATCGAGTCGGTGATGCCATCCAGCCATCTCATCCTCTGTCATCCCCTTCTCCTCCTGCCCCCAATCCCTCCCAGCATCAGGGTCTTTTCAATGAGTCAACTCTTCGCATGAGGTGGCCAAAGTACTGGAGTTTCAGCTTCAGCATCAGTCCTTCCAATGAACACCCAGGACTGACCTCCTTTAGGATGGACTGGTTGGATCTCCTTGCAGTCCAAGGGACTCTCAAGAGTCTTCTCCAACACCACAGTTCAAAAGCATCAATTTTTTGGCACTCAGCTTTCTTCACAGTCCAGCTCTCACATCCATACATGACCACTGGAAAAACCATAGCGTTGACTAGACGGACCTTTGTTGGCAAAGTAATGTCTCTACTTTTTAAATGTTATCTAGGTTGGTCATAACTTTCCTTCCAAGGAGTAAGCGTCTTTTAATTTCATGACTGTAATCACCATCTGCAGTGATTTTGGAGCCCCAAAAATAAAGTCTGACACTGTTTCCACTGTCTCCCCATCTATTTCCCAAGAAGTGATGGGACCAAATGCCATGATCTTAGTTTTCTGAATGTTAAGCTTTAAGCCAACTTTTTCACTCTCCTCTTTCACTTTCATCAAAAGGCTCTTTATTTCCTCTTCACTCTCTGCCATAAGGGTGGTGTCATCTGCATATCTGAGGTTATTGATATTTTCCCGGCAATCTTGATTCCAGCTTGTGCTTCTTCCAGCCGAGGGTTTCTCATGATGTACTCTGCACAGAAGTTAAACAAGCAGGGTGACAATATACAGCCTTGACGCACTCCTTTTCCTATTTGGATCCAGTCCGTTGTTCTATGTCCAGTTCTAACTGTTGCTTCCTGACCTGCATACAGGTTTCTCAAGAGGCAGGTCAGGTGGTCTGGTATTCTCAGCTCTTTAAGAATTTTCCACAGTTTATTGTGATCCACACAGTCAAAGGCTTTGGCATAGTCAATAAAGCAGAAATATATGTTTTTCTGGAACTCTCTTGCTTTTTAGATGATCCAGCAGATGTTGGCAATTTGATCTCTGGTTTCTCTGCCTTTTCTAAAACCAGCTTGAACATCTCGAAGTTCATGGTTTACATATTGCTGAAGTCTTGCTTGGAGAATTTTGAGCATTACTTTACTAGCATGTGAGATGAGTTCAATTGTGTGGTAGTTTGAGCATTTTTTGGGATTGCCTTTCTTTGAGATTGGGATGAAAACTGACTTTTTCCAGTCCTGTGGCCACTGCTGAGTTTTCCAAATTTGCTGGCATATTGAGTGCAGCACTTTCACAGCATCATCTTTCAGGATTTGAAATAGCTTAACTGGAATTCCATCACCTCTACTAGCTTTGTTCGTAGTGATGCTTTCTAAGGCCCACTTGGCTTCACATTCCAGGATGTCTGGTTTTAGGTGAGTGATCACACCATCGTGATTATCTGGGTCATGAAGATCTTTTTTGTACAGTTCTTCTGTGTATTCTTGCCACCTCTTCTTAATATCTTCTGCTTCTGTTAGGTCCCTACCATTTCTGTCCTTTATCAAGCCCATCTTTGCATGAAATGTTCCCTTGGTATCTCTAATTTTCTTGAAGAGATCTCTAGTCTTTCCCATTCTGTTGTTTTCCTCTATTTCTTTGCATTGATCGCTGAGGAAGGCTTTCTTATCTCTCATTGCTATTCTTTGGAACTTCTGCATTCAAAGGGGAATATCTTTCCTTTTCTCCTTTGCTTTTTGCTTCTCTTCTTTTCACAGCTGTTTGCAAGACCTCTTCAGACAACCATTTTGTCTTTCCCTTTTTGCATTTCTTTTCCATGGGGATGGTCTTGATCCCTGTCTCCCGTACAGTGTCATGAACCTCCATCCATAGTTCATCAGGCTGTCTGTCTATCAGATCTAGTCCCTTAAATCTATTTCTCACTTCCTCTCTGTAGTCATAAGGGATTTGATTTAGGTCATACCTGAATGGTCTAGTAGTTTTCCCTACTTTCTTCAATTTAAGTCTGAATTTGGCAATAATGAGTTCATGATCTGAGCCACAGTCAGCTCCTGGTCTTGTTTTTGCTGATTGTATAGAGCTTCTCCATCTTTGGCTGCAAAGAATAGAATCATTCTGATTCCGGTGTTGACCATCTGGTGATGTCCATGTGTAGAGTCTTCTCTTGTGTTATATGTGTAGGTAATATTTAAAAATATTGATGATCATGAGTACTGAATGTATTATTTCTAATTCCTGGTTTCTCTTCATCTCTCTTATCTATTCAGCCATGTCAAATGAACAATAATTTATACCATGTAATGATCCTTCCCTCTTACTCTCATTGCTGACCACAGTTGATAGAATTTGATCTAAGAAAATCAATCTATAAACTGGTTAGATATATATAATTTATGTACTGATTAAATCAAAACATTTAGGAAATGTGTCTCTTCTGGCTGACTGGTAATTTGGGAAAATAAAGTTGGTCAATGGTAGAACAAGAGTCTAAATATAGACTAAAGATGGGTCTGGGGAAGCAATTATTGCCAAGCTGCTGGTCCCATGAGTTATTACTGCATATTTATTCATATCCTTAAATTTGTCTACATTAAATATTCATAATAAGGTGTGGAAAATCTAGAGGAGCTAGTCTCTATTTCTCCAGAGGAAACATCTGAAGATAGTGATGGTGCATTTATATATCCTTTCAGGATCAGCATTTGCAGAATTGAATACAGACTAATAAACTGGGAATTTCTAACTGTTAATAGAGAGTGGTGAAAATTAAAGTAGTTTTCCCCCACTGAGGCTGGATCCTTGCTTCTCTCTAAAGTTAGGATTAATTTATTACAATTTAGAACTTTGAGATGAGGATAAACTAAGAGGTAAAAAAGAGGTAAACAAAGAGGTAAAAAGCATAGCAAACCCAATCTTTCTCTCTCAAATCCAGTCAAACCCTAGCAAGGCTTTTTCTAGATTTAAATATTATTTAGGTATTCAGGAAAGTGCAAAAGAGAAAGATTTAAAAAAGAAATTGGGATGAAAAAATCAGGAAGTGTGGAGTAAAATGGAAAGAAATAAGAGAATAAAAGGTGGCAGGTTTTTAAAATTCTTAATTGTTTGTTGTCTTGTTTTTACTTTGAAGGAGTCAAGAACTGAACATTGAAAGTCCCCAGCCGAGCACAGAAACCATTGTGTAGTCACATTTCTGATAAACTTAATTCCTTTCCCCATTCCCACATGCACAGGCCTGTGTACTAAGTCGCTTTAGTCGTGTCCGACTCTTTGCAACTCCATGGACTGTATAACCAGCCAGGTCCTCTGTCCATGGGACTTTCCAGGCAAAAATACTGGAATGGGTTGTCATTTCCTTTCTGGGGGATCTTCCTGACCCAGGGATCGAACCTGTGTCTCCTACTTCTCCTGCACTGGGAGGCAGACTCTGCTGCTAGCCCCACCTGGGAAGCCCATAAAGCCCTGCGTCAGTGTACTGTTTGTTCTTCTTAGGTTACAAGTAACTTTATGTGAGGAGAAGGGGACGACAGAGGATGAGATGGCTGGATGGCATCACAGACTCAGTGGACATGAGTTTGAGTAAGCTCCGGGAGTTGGTGATGGACAGGGAGGCCTGGCGTGCTGCAGTCCATGCAGCTGGAAAGAGTCGGACACAACTAAGCGACTGAACCGAACTGAACTTTATGTGTGTTAAGTGTATCTAATTTTAGAACTGAAAAATTTCCCAGGAAATAAAGAAACATCATGTGCTTTCTTAAGAATACTGTAACTTCTTTCTCTTTCCTCTGTCTCTCTCTTTTCCTACCCTTTCCCACCCCCACCTCTCTCTTTCCCTACCTCTCTCTTCATCTCTGTTTCTCTTATTCTCTCTTGCAAAATCCTAGGAAAACCATGGTGCTCACCTCCTGCCACATGTAGAAATATACTTTTTGAGTGTGTCATTTGTATCTTGTTCTTACCAAGCCCTCTGGGAATCTGATATTGTCAAGAATCTTTTTCTTAAAAACTACTTTTCTTTTGGTTTCTGATTTAGCTCTTATTATTTCAAGTAATTCCCTGTATTCTGGAATACACATTCTATTTTTTAAGGAATTCTCAAAGTTAGAGCTTCAAATTAATTTTCCATATTTTTTCCCACAATTTTAGCATTCACTTCTATGCAAATGTTTCACAAATTCTTATTTCTATTTCAAACAAGTCAACTGTTTTTTTTTTTTTTTTTAATTTCTAAACACTAATGTATTTTATCTTTTATCAGTCTTAGTACATGTTTGGTACTTGATGAATTAAAAAAATGTCAATCATTATGCTTTCCTGAGTTCTGAACTCATTGACAAGTAGAACAAAAGAATGGGCAGATTGAGAAGCCAGATCTAAACTTAATTATTGGAAAAGCTGTTTTGGAAATTTTTGCTTATGCCTCACCCTAATATTGAGACCCCCAAATCAGACAGGTTTAGCCACCTCATCACTGACGGCTCTGGCCCAGGTCAGGGCCCTCATGGAGGGGTTCAAGCTGGATCCTCTAGAACTAGTGGGTGGGAGATGGGACAGAGCAGAATACTTTCTAGAGACCACTCATCCAAAAGGAAAGACGGTGGAAGGGGCAGGGATATTCTGCCAAGATCCTCTTGAAATGATTCCTCCATCCTTTGGGAGGAGTGAGTGAGTAGAGAGACAGGGAAGGCTATACTAATGACTCCTTCCACACAGGAGGAAACTCCAGGAGGGAAAAGAATGGATATTCACACCATCCAGATACATAACTGAGTTCATTGACTACCGGTTCTCCCTTTCTGCCTTTTTCTTTTATGGTCTCAGCTGTTTTGTTTTCTGCCAAAAGAAATTGCATGTTTCCACTTGACATTTTTCAGAGCATTTATTTATCTTATATTTAATTCATCTTCTTCTCTTTTGGCCATCTACCATCTTCTTTTGTTTTATTTCCAATCATCAGTAATACATTCTATACTCTTAATTTGTTCCTGGGTTGTTGTTATAACCTTTCTGATTTATTTTTCTCCCTCATTACATTGGACTTCAATCTCTATTTCAGGAAAGTGAGTGCTTTTCTTTGTACACAATTTTCACTGGGTTTAGTTCTATTTAGTTCCTCCTTCATACACCATATTTAAGAAGAATATTTTCTAAAGATATGGCTGTGCAATCGTTATCACAATTGCTAAGAGCATAAGCAATGGAATCCATGGAACATGAGCTAAATTTTTATGTCTGTCAGTAAATGGCAACAGAAAATTGAGTAAATTACTTTTCTCTCAGAGAATGAGAAAAAGGAATTTGAACAGATCAATAAGCAATAAAGAAGCTGAAATGGCCATTGAAGTTTTCCTTTCTCAAGTCTACAGCCCAGGGAGGTTTTACATGTGAGTTCTACCAAACCTTCAAAAAAAAAAAGAGCTATTTTCTGTTTTATATGGGAACACATGCAAAATTTATAAGTAGATTATTGACTAAGTGAATCTGATAATTTAAAATAATAGATTATGAAAATGTAGGTTTTATCACAAAGCATAAGTTTTTCAATATCTTAAAATCAACTAATATATTTAAGATATTGACAGGCTAAATGAAAATAATCATAAATTACTTCAGTCAATGTAGAAAAATCATTTGATAAATTTTTTTTATTAAAAATAAAACTCTTAGCATATTAGAATAAGGAAAAAACTTCCTTAATTTAAAAAGGTTTTATAGACCAAGCCCTAATGAAATACTGTATGCATTCCCTTTAAGACAGGGAATGTAACAAAGAACTCCATAGTCATCATTAGTACATAAAAGAATACTGAAAATTCTGTCCAATTGCATAAGAAAAGAAACATAAAAGACTTTCATAAGACTTAAGGGAGGAGAAATACAACTCACTCATAGATTGTATGATCATCCACCTAGAAAAAGCAACAACAGAACAACAAACAATGAGAGCTAATTAGTAGTATCTATTAGTTCTGGAGAGAAAAACAACTTGCAAAGTAATAACCACACACAAAAAAATAGTAAGCTGAAATGTTCTTTATGATGACACATTACAAATAACAAGAATTTAACCTAATTAAATTTACAAATGAACTGTCTGAGGACATAGAAAGACATAGATGATCTGGCATTATGGGGAGATATTCCACAAACTTCTCTGATGAGTTAGTAGCATATTCATGCCAATTCACAGCTATTGCCAGGTTGTGTCTAGAGTTACTGGGCATTATCCTAGACAATGGCCACTTAGCCACTGCACCACAGGACGGAGCCTGTGCTGAAACACAGACTCCAGGATTACAGGAAGGACGAGAAAAGCTACTGGAGAAGAGCTATGCATTGTTGTAGAAAAAAGAATATGAGTTTTTCAGCTAAAGCAATGATAGAGATGACAAAGATGCTATTGTGGGCCATGATGAGAAAAACTGGATTTTCTTACATGAAATGCTTTCAGAGAGCATCTCTCCCAATGCCATAAAGTAGAATATGGAATATGTGATTAGGGATGATAACAGGGATCTGAGGGGATGGTTTGTGCCATTTCTAAAGCTGGTGGTTATGCACAGTAGTTCATTTTATTATTCTTTTAAAAAAGACATGTCAGTTACATATATTCTCTATGTACTCCATTATATATAATCTATATTATAAATATATATAATATTCCATTTAGATAAAAAGGAGATATATATACATGTTTTCATATATAAGCAAAGAGAAGTTTTAAAATATATTTAAAATTTTATAACATTATATATTTTTGGTTAAGGGAAAAATGTTTTGGAGAAGAGAAGTAAGAGATATTTTTGACTTTCCAAACATGTAATTGTATTATATATTAAATAATAAATTAATAAAATCATTTAAAAATAAATTTCAACAAAAGACTACTGAAGGAGTATCAAATTTAGACAACTTAGAAATGAAATGTTGAAAAAGCATGAAACTAGAAAAAACTATAAAAATAATGTCAAAATGTAAAAGGACAAAAAGTTCTAATTGTATGGGAAGATATCAATTTACTTAATTATTCCATATATTCAATCAAAATTTCTAATGGAACTCAATAAGTCTATTTTTCAAGTACAATGGAAGGATGTAATATAGCCATATTAATTTTGTCAACCTGTTCTAGCAAGTATAAAGAGAAATTAAAGACATAGTAATTAGGACAGTGTCATTGGTTTAAAGATATAGAAGGAGACTCATTGATAAAAAGAAAAGAAAACCAAGAAATAGGCCCATATAAAGAGTGGTAATAAATGACAGGGCTACCATAGCTGATCAGGATAAGAAAAAGGACAATTTAGTAAATGGTAGTGGAACTACTTATATGTTATGACTACTCATATGTTATGATAAACTCATAACAAAAATCTCTTCTAAGGATTTAAAGACATAAATTTGAAAATAAGGATTATAAATGTTTAGAAGGACATTTAGGAAAATATCTCCATGACTTTGGAGTAGGGGGAATTTTTCTAAGAAGTTAAAAATGAAAACTTTAAATGAAAACCTAATTTTTAAAAAATGAATGCATCAACAAATAATAATACAAGATGCAATCACAATCTTGGAGATAATTTTCACAAGTGCTAATATTGAGAATTTGTAATGATTTACTCTAAATCAGTAAGAGAAAGACAACTCTACAGAAGAATAATCAAATATGTATATATATTATATATACACACACACAGACATTTCTCAAAAGAGGAAACCTGAATTATAAAAAAATGAAAAATAAATGCTTTACCTCATAGGTAACCAGGTTACTACAGCATGAAACCTCAACGATAATAAGACCATTACACACTCTAGAAACTAGGACACATTAAAATATTATAAGACCAGTATTGGAAAAAATGCAGAATATTGTGAACACATTAACTTTCCTTGAAATACTGTAAATTGCTTCAACTACTTACCAAAAAGACAGAAAAACCACTTTGACAATTAGATTAAAATGCATACACACTTTTTTCTCTAGCAATTTCTCTCCTGGAAAGATTCAAATTTAGATAAATATATTCATGTACAAAAATGCTCTAACCTCATTTCTTTGTAGTTAAGAAATTTAAAAATCCTTGAAATAACATAAATTAAGAAATGTAGTGAAATTATTAGAGCTATATTTATAATATTTGTATACATATCCTTAATTTATATAAAAATGTGTATAATTCTCAGAAACAGACAGCTAGTTGCTGGATGAACTCAGTGGTCTGGCAAAGGGGATATGGGTGGGGTACCCAGAGCATCTATGATAGCCTTCCACTTGTAGCACTCAGATCCTCTTGCTTCTCACATTGAATCTATTACCTTCAGACACAGCTTATTTCGATTGCTAGTTGGTCACAATTTCTAGGAAGAGTAGGGTTTTATAATCTGTCACTCCTTCGGCAGGATTTCTGCTTACCCAGATGGCTTGCCCAGGGGGTGGCCATCTGATGGGTCATGGCTTATGAGGCTCTTACCAGGATCTGTCTGCTATACTTCTACAATTAAATCTGGACAACCCTATCTGATGAACCTATTTGCAGAGCAGGAATAAAGATGCAGACACAGACAACAGCCTTGTGGACACAGTGGGTGAAAGGGAAGGTGGGACAAATTGAGAGAGTAACATTGAGATAATATATTACCATGTGGAAAATAAATAGCCTAGGGAGCTCACCTTGGTGCTTTGTGATGACCTAGAGGGGTGAGCTCAAGAGGGAGGGAATACATGGATACTTACAGCTGATTCATGCTGTTGTACAGTAGAAACCTGCACAGCCTTGTAAAGCAATTATCTTCCAATTAAAAAAAAAAAATTGGATGTACCATGCTCCAGTGAAATGGTCACATCTGAACCAGAAGTGGCCATTGAGATTAATCTCACTTAGGTTTGCCATAGTTTCCTTTCATCCACCACACATTAGCTAATTTTTCCAGGGGTCAAACGGATGACTTAAAAAGGAATAGGATGAGGACCACTACCTCTGCATCCTTGTGTCATTGGCGGTCACCCTTATTTCTGCTATTCCTCACTTTTGTTGAGGTTCAGTCACTCAGTCCTGTCCAACTTTTTGCAACCCCATGGACTGCAGCATGCCAGGCTTCCCTGTCCTTCACCATCTCCCTGAGTTTGCTCAAACTCATGTCCATTGAGTCGGTGATGCCATCCAGCCATCTTGTCCTCTGTTGTTCCCTTCTTCTCCTGCCTTCAGTCTTTCCCAATATCAGGGTCTTTTCTAATGAGTCAGCTCTTCGCATCAGGTGGCCAAAGTATTGGAGCTTCAGCATCAGTCCTCCCAATGAATATTCAGGACTGATTTCCTCTAGAATTGTCTGCTCGGAATTGACTGCCAAAGAATTGATGCTTTTGAACTGTGGTGGAAAAGGCTCTTGAGAGTCCCTTGCCTAGGACTGCAAGGATATTAGTCAATTCCTCACTAGTTGCAATTGTTTTTGTTGTTGTTTTTAATTTACTGTCTTGGCTGGTGGGTGCTGTTTCAGGGTATAGTAGAGAGAATTTTAAGGTGACCCCTATGGTAGACAGAATAATGAACCCCTAAAAATGTCAGTGTCCTAACCCCCAGAACCTGTGAATGTGGCAAAGGGGAATTAATGTTGCAAGTGGAATTAAGATTGCTAATTGTTACTTATAATAGGGAGATTAACATGGATAATGCAGGTGGGCCCAATGTAATCACTAAGTTCTCAGAAGGGAAAGAGGGTGGCAAAAGGCACCAGACAAATGGCAGTGTGAGGAAGGCTGAGTTTGACATTGCTGGCTCTGAAGGGACTCTAAGCCAAAAAGTTGAAAACTTCTCCTTTAGAGCTTCCCGAAGTCATGCAGCTCAGCCAACACTTTGATGTAGGCCCAGTGAGATCCATTTCAGACTCGAGCCCCAGGAGATAATTTCTACCATTTAAGCCCCTAAATTTGTTTTTGTTTGTGCAGCAATAGGAAACTGATACAGCCTACATGATTTTTGTCCCAGGCATTACTTCCATGATTGGGCTACATTATATGGCAAAAGAGATTATCTTGGTGGGCCTAATCAAGTCATGTAAGCCTTGAAAACCAGAGTGTTCTTGCCAACTTGGGGCAAAAGAAGTCAGAGAGCTTCCTGTAAGTCACTCAACCCGAGGGAGGCTCTCCATTGTTGAGATAGAAGAGACACAGAGCAAACACAAGATGGAAAATGAATTCTTCCAGAAACTATAACAAGCATGGAAGTGGGTACTTCTCCAGAGCCTTCTGATAAGAGTTCAGTTCAAATGAGATGGATGAAACTGGAGCCCATTATACAGAGTGAAGTAAGCCAGAAAGATAAAGATCATCACAGCATACTAACACATATATATGGAATTTAGAAAGATGGTAACGATAACCCTATATGCAAAACAGAAAAAGAGACACAGAAGTACAGAACAGACTTTTGAACTCTGTGGGAGAAGGTGAGGGTGGGATGTTTCAAAAGAACAGCATGTATATTATCTAGGGTGAAACAGATCACTAGCCCAGGTGAGATGCATGAGACGAGTGCTCGGGCCTGGTGCACTGGGAGGACCCAGAGGAGTCGGGTGGAGAGGGAGGTGGGAGGGGGGATCGGGATGGGGAATACGTGTAACTCTATGGCTGATTCATGTCAATGTATGACAAAACCCACTGAATTGTTGTGAAGTAATTAGCCTCCAACTAATAAAATAAAATTAAAAAAAAATAAACTGTAGCTTAATAAATAAATTATGTACTTTCTAAAAAAAAAAAAGAGTTCAGTTCAGCCTTGTGAGACTCTAAGCAAAGAATATAGTTGAATATAGTTGAACCCACCTGGACCTCTGTCACACAGAATTGTTGTATTTTTTTTTTAATTTTTGTGATAATCCCTTTTAATGTAGCATAGAAAACTGAGACATAGAACTTTCACTTTGCCTCTCCAACTACAGCAGCTTTTAAGGGGTTTTACCAACTGTAAGTCTGTCCATTTCAATCATACATTCGAGAACCTGGGAAATAACTACTGGTTGAGTCTGCATGTCCAATGGACCTATGATGGTACGGACCGAGCCCAAGCCAGGACTGCACGTTCTGCCTTGTCAGATCAGACTCTGTTCAGCCACCCTTCAGAAATCTGAACATTCCTCTTCTCAATGAGTATACCTAAGTACATGGCTCTAGGTCCCCTGGAAGAAAAGGACTGGGGAAATTACCATAGTGTGTAATCAGCATGGTGTTTCATAGTCCTTGATGGAGACTTGGTCACTCCTATAGTTAATGGGCTCTGAGTTTGAGGACTGGCTCAGGTTTGAAAACTGCGGGAAGGATCATGATTTTCCATTTGTATAGTTGAGCCCGCAGCCTTTTCATCTATACTTGATTTATTTTTATTGTGTATGTTAAGAAATATCCTTATTGACTGCCCCTCTCACAAATTTCTAAGAAAATTATGTTTTACTCTCCATGACAATAGATTCCTGCAGACTGGCCTTTTCAAATTGTGTTCTGATCTTATTGCTTATTACAGTAATTATGTCCACTGCTATTTGAGGATACTAGCATCTCCCTGCTACTCAGGAGCCTTGTTCTTGAACAGTATCTCTTACCATCAGTCCCACCCAGCCTGCAGAGAGCAGCCATTGGCGAGCTTCCCAACAATGCTACTGGTTCTTTGCAGTCTGCTTTTCTTACTGCCATGGTATATGGGGTGTGTTCCAGACTCTTCCAAGAAATGCAGTCCGTTACTGCTTTGTTAATATTTAAATAGTAGAGCCATTCTAGAATACCGACTGCTCTGAGTTTTTATCTCTTTTTCCAGAGTCTGAATTGACAGTCCTGGCACCTCATCTTTATTTAATTTGAGCCGTTTTGTTTTGTAACCTTCTAAAAGCCATACCCAGGAGTGTATTTGGTCCATCTCAGCCATGTTAATCTCTGGGTCATGGGAGAGTGTCCCTATACTGACAAACTCTCCCATATCTGTTTATACTTCTCTTGATGCTACAGCCTCAGGGTTCACTTCCAGGCATTTTCTTGTTTTCTGCTTGCACATGTTAGCCAAACTCTGCAGTTCTTTGATATATAATCTCTGTCCTCTCTTAGCAGGCCTAGAACACTGCCAGTCAGATTTTGCTGAGAAAAAGACCCAAATTGTGGATCCAGGGAGCAGATTCTAAGGAAAATAAGCCCTTTGTCTTACAGATTATCTATGGAGTATGTGCTATATTTAGGAACTCTGCGTGGTCTTTAGGTAAAAGGCTGCTCCTATTTCAAACAAAGACATGTGGCTCCTTCTGTTATCATATAGGATTCAGGGGATTCTGGGAGTTCAGGTAGTGAAGGTGATTTAATCCCAGATATGTCCATGCAAAGCCTCAAGGCTCCCACTTCTTGCTTAGCAGGGCTCTGAGTGTGTTATGAAATACTCGGCTAAGTAAAAAACGCAACCTTCTTTAAACTTCTGCCTTTCTCACAACTCAGACTTAGGCCTGATCTTCAGCTCTACCGCCCTTTAGCTACAGTTGAATTATTGGCATTTTACATGCTTTCAAGAAGGCTCTCTGGCTCACTCTTTGCTTGGAAAGTTTTTATTGGGAAATCTAAACCCCTCTTTTTCTCTTTCCTGTATGACAGAGCACTTAGCCATAGTCACCTGACTCCACAGTAGAGTTACTATTTCTCCCATTTGATTGCACCAGCTCGTTCCTCCGTTCCTGCTCCATGTTGTGTCAGCTCACCCGGTGCCGGAGAATAAAGACTGTGGAGCGGGCAGCAGCGCACCTCAGGGCGGAAGTATACTAGAGGCTTTCTTCACCTGCCACTAGAGGACTTCCCTGTGGCTCAGACGGTAAAGCGTCTGTCTACAATGCGGGAGACCTGGGTTCGATCTCTGGGTCGGGAAGATCTCCTGGAGAAGGAAATGGCAACCCACTCCAGTACTCTTGCCTAGAAAATCCCATGGACAGAGAAGCTTTCTTAGTGATGGGTTCCCTTTGATTGGTGAGTCATCAAACTGGTGACTCCCATCATTAGAGTATGCTTCCTCTGACTCCTCATACCAATAGCCTGAGCTCGGTTTTCCTAGGAGCAGAGCCTGAGTTACTGTGTAAGTGAATTACTGAGAGCACTCTCAGGTATTACGGTAATAAATCAGGATATTGCTGCTACTCGGTCGCTTCAGTCATGTCTGACTCTTTGCGATCCCATGGACCGTAGACTGCCAGGATCCAGGATCCTCTGTCCATGGGATTTTCCCAGGCAAGAATACTGGAGTGGGTTGCCATGCCCTACACCAGGGGATCTTCCTGACCCGGGGATCGAACTTGTGTCTTCTGCACTGCAGGCAGATTCTTTACTGCTAAGCCACTGGGGAAGCCCCGATAAGTCAGGATATGATACAGAAAAAGATCACTTGTGTGGTTTCTGCTGGAGGTGGGGTTCAGACTCGTCGCATGGAAGATCTGGAGCATGAATTGCATCATGGAGTTGGTCCCATTTTGTGGCAGCCTATGTAGGTCAGTCATTGGCTACTGGTTGCTCCCTCTTCTCTGGAGGCTTAATGTTATGGGCAAAGCAGCTCCCATTTGGCCATGGACAATTCTGAGTAGGAGGAGGGATCTGGGAGCTGTTTGCAATGAATATTCACCCCAGATGGGGGATGGGCTGCACCTCTTCTGTGAATGGAATGTGGATAGGACACCGCTAGTACATTCTATGGGCTTCCCTGGTGGATTGGTGGTAAAGAATCCACCTAAATGCAGGAAACAGGGGTCGACCCCTGGGTAGGGAAGATCCCCTGGAGGAGGAAATGGCAACCCACTCCAGTATTCTTGCCTGGGAAATCCCGTGGACAGAGGAGCCTGGCGGGCTACAGTCCATGGGGTCATAAAGAATCAGACAGGACTGAGCACACACAGCAGCAGCAGCACCTACTACAGGAAGAAAGGAGGAGGACTCCCACTGTCTTGTCTTATTGGTTGGCTTGGATTATAGGTTACCTGCTTATCAGTTCTCGTATTTTATGTTGCAATATGTTATGATCTTATGATATGATCTTTGATGGTATGATCTTTGCTTTATTCAGATTTGAAGCAATGAGAAAGAAGGTGGATAATAGAATTTTATCCTCTCTCACTAACATATTAAATTGTATATGTTCATTTATCATGAACAATGAGCTGAACTGTGTAGTTAAAACATCACTTATTCTTTCAGGCAATGTTATCGAATTGAAGAAAAATAAATCGAATTTATTTTTAAAGATTCTATAAAGAGTATGAAGCATATAAGAAAAGTTTAGCCACTAGTTTACATAACAGTGAAAGCAGACCTCTTTTTTTAAGGCTAAGAGGTAATTTTCCCCTATTTTGTGCCTAGCCTCTGTAATAGGGCTGTCATAACGAATCCCACTGACAGGCTTCTGGGTAGGGCGCTGCTATAGCAGGATAATTGGAGGATTACCTTCAGTTATTCAAACAATAGAACTTTATCTTCTCTCAGCTCTGGAGGCTAACTGTCAGAGGTTGGTTCCTTCTGATGGATATGAGAGAAGGA
Organism: Muntiacus reevesi; assembly: GCF_963930625.1. Taxonomy (NCBI): domain Eukaryota; kingdom Metazoa; phylum Chordata; class Mammalia; order Artiodactyla; family Cervidae; genus Muntiacus; species Muntiacus reevesi. Next base: position 51,341,156 of record NC_089261.1, on the reverse strand, counting down.
TCTGTTCCAGGCCTCTTTCTTGGATTGTAGAGGGACAGTTTGGCCCTGGGTCATCAGATCATCGTGCCTCTCTTTGTGTTCATGTCCCTGTTTCTTTTTTTTTTTTTTTTTTTTTTTTTAATATTATTTTATTAGTTGGAGGCCAATCACTTTACAACATTTCAGTGGGTTTTGTCATACATTGACATGAATCAGCCATATAGTTACATGTATTCCCCATCCCGATCCCCCCTCCCACCTCCCTCCCCACCCGACTCCTCAGGGTCCTCCCAGTGCACCAGGCCCGAGCACCTGACTCATGTATCCCACCTGGGCTGGTGGTCCGTTTCACCATAGATAATATACATGCTGTTCTTTCAAAACATCCCACCCTCACGTTCTCCCCCAGAGTTCAAAAGTCTGTTCTGTATTTCTGTGTCTCTTTTTCTGTTTTGCATATAGGGTTATCGCCACCATCTATCTAAATTCCGTATATATGTGTTAGTATACTGTAATGTTCTTTATCTTTCTGACTTACTTCACTCTGTATAATGGGCTCCAGTTTCATCCATCTCATTAGAACTGATTCAAATGAATTCTTTTTAACGGCTGAGTAATATTCCATGGTGTATATGTACCACAGCTTCCTTATCCATTCATCTGCTGATGGGCATCTAGGTTGCTTCCATGTCCTGGCTATTATAAACAGTGCTGCGATGAACATTGGGGTGCACGTGTCTCTTTCAGATCTGGATTCCTCAGTGTGTATGCCCAGAAGTGGTATTGCTGGGTCATATGGCAGTTCTATTTCCAGTTTTTTAAGAAATCTCCACACTGTTTTCCATAGTGGCTGTACTAGTTTGCATTCCCACCAACAGTGTAAGAGGGTTCCCTTTTCTCCACACCCTCTCCAGCATTTATTGCTTGTAGACTTTTGGATAGCAGCCATCCTGACTGGCGTGTAATGGTACCTCATTGTGGTTTTGATTTGCATTTCTCTGATGATGAGTGATGTTGAGCATCTTTTCATGTGTTTGTTAGCCATCTGTATGTCTTCTTTGGAGAAATGTCTGTTTAGTTCTTTGGCCCATTTTTTGATTGGGTCGTTTATTTTTCTGGAATTGAGCTTCAGGAGTTGCTTGTATATTTTTGAGATTAATCCTTTGTCTGTTTCCTCATTTGTTATTATTTTCTCCCAATCTGAGGGCTGTCTTTTCACCTTACTTATAGTTTCCTTTGTTGTGCAAAAGCTTTTAATTTTCATTAAGTCCCATTTGTTTATTTTTGCTTTTATTTCCAATATTCTGGGAGGTGGGTCATAGAAGATCTTGCTGTGATTTATGTCGGAGAGTGTTTTGCCTATGTTCTCCTCTAGGAGTTTTATAGTTTCTGGTCTTACATTTAGATCTTTAATCCATTTTGAGTTTATTTTTGTGTATGGTGTTAGGAAGTGTTCTAGTTTCATTCTTTTACAAGTGGTTAACCAGTTTTCCCAGCACCACTTGTTAAAGAGATTGTCTTTTTTCCATTGTATATCCTTGCCTCCTTTGTCAAAGATAAGCTGTCCATAGGTTCGTGGATTTATCTCTGGGCTTTCTATTCTGTTCCATTGATCTATATTTCTGTCTTTGTGCCAGTACCATACTGTCTTGATGACTGTGGCTTTGTAGTAGAGTCTGAAGTCAGGCAGGTTGATTCCTCCAGTTCCATTCTTCTTTCTCAAGATTACTTTGGCTATTCGAGGTTTTTTGTATTTCCATACAAATTGTGAAATTATTTGTTCTAATTCTGTGAAAAATACCGTTGGTAGCTTGATAGGGATTGCATTGAATCTATAGATTGCTTTGGGTAGAATAGCCATTTTGACAATATTGATTCTTCCAATCCATGAACACGGTATGTTTCTCCAACTGTTTGTGTCCTCTTTGATTTCTTTCATCAGTGTTTTATAGTATAGTAACAGAGCCATCACAAGCAAGGAAATCGAAACTGTAATCAGAAATCTTCCAGCAAACAAAAGCCCAGGACCAGATGGCTTCACAGCTGAATTCTACCAAAAATTTAGAGAAGAGCTAACACCTATCTTACTCAAACTCTTCCAGAAAATTGCAGAAGAAGGTAAACTTCCAAACTCATTCTATGAGGCCACCATCACCCTAATTCCAAAACCAGACAAAGATGCCACAAAAAAAGAAAACTACAGGCCAATATCACTGATGAACATAGATGCAAAAATCCTTAACAAAATTCTAGCAAACAGAATCCAACAACATATTAAAAAAATCATACACCATGACCAAGTGGGCTTTATCCCAGGAATGCAAGGATTCTTTAATATCCGCAAATCGATCAACGTAATACACCACATTAACAAATTGAAAGATAAAAAACATATGATTATCTCAATAGATGCAGAGAAAGCCTTTGACAAAATTCAACACTCATTTATGATTAAAACTCTCCAGAAAGCAGGAATAGAAGGAACATACCTCAACATAATAAAAGCTATATATGACAAACCCACAGCAAGCATCACCCTCAATGGTGAAAAATTGAAAGCATTTCCTCTGAAATCAGGAACAAGACAAGGATGCCCACTCTCACCACTACTATTCAACATAGTGTTGGAAGTTTTGGCCACAGCAATCAGAGCAGAAAAAGACATAAAAGGAATCCAGATAGGAAAAGAAGAAGTGAAACTCTCGCTGTTTGCAGATGACATGATCCTCTACATAGAAAACCCTAAAGACTCTACCAGAAAATTACTAGAGCTAATTAATGAATATAGTAAAGTTGCAGGATATAAAATTAACACACAGAAATCCCTTGCATTCCTATACACTAACAATGAAAAAACAGAAAGAGAAATTAAGGAAACAATACCATTCACCATTGCAACAAAAAGAATAAAATACTTAGGAGTATATCTACCTAAAGAAACAAAAGACCTATACATAGAAAACTATAAAACACTCATGTCCCTGTTTCTTGAACTTAAAAGGACACAAGTCATATTGGATCAGGGTCCACCACGATGACTTCATTTCAGTTTCTTAAAAAAGTACTGAAGTATAGTTGATTTACTATGTTGTGTTGATTTCCTCTCTATAGCACAGTGACTATTTTACAAGTATATACATGTATCAGTTCAGTCGCTCAGTTGTGTCTCTTTGCAGCCCCACAGACTGCAGCACGCCAGGCTTCCCTGTCCATCACCAACTCCCAGAGCTTGCTCAAAATCATGTCTGAGTCTGTGATGTCATCCACCATCTCATCCTCTGTCGACCCCTTCTCCTCCTGCCTTCAATCTTTCCCAGCATCAGCATCTTTTCTAATGAGTCAGTTCTTCGCATCAGGTGGCTAAAGTATTGGAGTTTCATCTAGCATCAGTCCTTCCAATGAATAGTCAGGACTGATTTCCTTTAGGATTGTCTGGTTGGATCTCCCTGCAGTCCAAGGGACTCTCAAGAGTCTTCTTCAACACCACAGTTCAAAACTCAACTTTATACTCCAACTCTCATATCCATACATGACTACTGGGAAACCATAGCCCTGATTAGATGGATCTTTGTCACCAAAGTAATGTCTCTGCTTTTTAATATGCTGTCTAGATTTTTCATAGCTTTTCTTCCAAGGAACAAGCGTCTTTCAATTTCATGGCTGTAGTCACTATTTGCAATGATTTTGGAGCCCCCCAAAATAAAGGCTTTCACTATTTCCATTGTTTCTGCACCTGTTTGCATGAAGTGGTGGGACTGGATGCTATGATTTTAGTTTTTTGAATGTTGAGTTTTAAGCCAACTTTTTCACTCTTCTCTTTTACTTTCATCAAAAGGCTCTGTAGTTCTTCGCTTTCTGCCATAAGGGTGATGTCATCTGTGTGTGTGTGTGTGTATTCTTTTTATATTCTATTACGGTTTGTCACAGAATATTGGATAGAGTTTACCTGTGCATACAGTGTGACCTTGTTGCTTACCCATTCTATACATATGTATAGAATAATTTGCCTCTGCTAATCCCAAGCTCCCGATCTGTCCTTCCCTACACCCACTCCCCCTTGGAAACCACAAGTCTGTTCTCTGTATCTGTGAGTTCTTTAAAGGCTTTTTTCCAAATATGGTGGCATTCTGAAGTACAGGGGTTAGAACTTCAATATATGAATTTTAGGGAGGACAAAATTTAGCTCAAAAGCCCCTACCTTAACTTATCTAAAGTTTTTCTGGTATTAAAAAATCAGTGTTCTTTCAGAACATAAATGATTTTAAGGACACTTTTCATTTTGGAATGGAAAAGGATAAGAACGATTCCAATTTAGTTCTTATTTTCCCTTTTGTACTATAAAGGAATCATCTTTGAATACTAAAATTAAATTAATATGAAAATGAATAAATGGTACAATCTTGTCTTTTCTTGACATAATTAAGTAAAAGAATAATATCAGGTACAGACTTGTGTGTCTGAAAAGCTAGTACAGGAATTATTTTTGCAGGAATTTAAGTACCAAGAACCAAACATGGTTTATCTTTATTTAAATGAAAGGTTCTAGTTAATTAGAAATTGAATGAGAAGGAAATACATTTCCTACATATTAATAAAATATTACTTAGTTCAAATTTGAATACAGTTTTCCTAAACTGCATATTTTCAATGCTTGAATTAACTGAGACCAATACTATATAAAACCTGAGGGGCTTATTCTTGAAGACAGTCCTTGGTATGACAATGACCAGAGTGATGGGCTTTGATTAATAAGAAATAGGCCTTCCAATGGACAGATTTTTATTAGCAAATAAAAACTGTGTTTTTTCAAAATATCAACTTTAATTACTACAAATATCATTTCAAGAAAAGCTTATAATTATGTAGGAGAAGAAGAAAAACTGTTGACAGAAAGAAATCAAAGTGAATTCATACACCAAGGCAGAAGAAGTAGGGACTAATGAAATATATTTTACCCAAGGGATACGTGAAAAAAATAACTAATGATAAGAACATTTATAGTTTACAAAGCATTATCACATATACATTCAGAGATTGTGCCTTTAACTATCATATGAAGCAGCAAAAATTTTTTAAAATTTTACATATTAGGAAATTAGAGCTTATGCTGGTTGAGATATTTCCAAAATCCACATGCGTGTGTATTCAGTCACTTCAGTCGTGTCTGACTCTGTGCAACCCTGTGGGCTGTAGCCTGCCAGGCTTTTCTGACCAAGGAATTTTCCAGGCAAGAATACTGGAGTAGGTTGCCTTGCCCTCCTCCAGGGGATCTTCCTGATGCAGGGGTCGAGCCCGAGTCTCTTTATGTCTCCTTCATTGGCAGGCTGGTTCTATACCACTGGTACCACCTGGAAACACTCCAAAATCTATGAAGGCAGACGTATTGTTGTTATTCAGTTCCTAAGTCAGGTCCGACTCTTTGCAACCCCATGGACTGCAGCACACCAGGTTTCCCTGTCCTTCACCATCTCCCTGAGTTTGCTCAGAGTCATGTCCATTGAGTCGGTGATACCGTCCAACCATCTCATCCTCTGTCATCCCCTTCTCCTCCTGCCCTCAGTCTTTCCCTGCATCAGGTCTTTTCCAAAGAGTTGGGTCTTTGAATCAGGTGGCCAAGGAATTGGAGCTTCAGCTTTAACATTAGTCCTTCCAATGAATATTCAGGGTTGATTTCTGTTAGGATTAATTCATCTGATCTCCTTCCTGTCCAAGGGACTCTCAAGAGTCTTCTCCAGCACCACAGTTTGAAGCATCAGTTCTTCGGTGCTCAGCCTTCTTTATGGTTCAGCACTCACATCCATGCATAACTACAGGAAAAACCATAGCTTTGACTATACAGACCTTTGCTGGCAAAGTGATGTCTCTGCTTTTCAATATGCTTTCTAGGTTTGTCATAAGCATCTTTTAATTTCTTGACTGCAGTCACCATCTGCAGTGATTTTGGAGCCCAAGAAAAGAAAGTCTGTCACTGTTTCCACTGTTTCCCCATCTATTTGCCATGAAGTGATGGGACCGGATGCCATGATCTTAGTTTTTTGAATGTTGAGTTTTAAACTAGCTTTTTCACTCTCCTCTTTCACCCTCATCAAGAGGCTGTTTAACTACCTTCTGCTAAGTAAGAAGAAATGGATTACCTAGGGATAATGAGTGTACTAGGTGATCTGCTAGTCACTGGGAATAAGGTGATGTACAAAAATAATAAAAGTCTTTAACTTTTGGAGCTTAGAGTTGATGCTAAGAGCAGACTCCCACCTTTCCTCTTCCCAAAAACTGATCAAAATATACAGAGACCAAAAAAAAAAAAAAAAAAAAAAAAAGATGGGGGAATTAAAACAATCAGCATTTAAACAGATAGGGAAACAGTGACAAACACAAATACAACATAGGAAAAAGTTTGAAAAATGTAACAAAATCATTTCTGCCTTATAAAAAATAATAAACGTGGCCAATGAAATGGGACAGCTGCAAGTTGATAGGTTCTGAGGTCACAGATGGAAGATAAACAGAAAGGCTAAATCTTCAGCGAGGGACAATGCATGCATGCTAAGTCCCTTAGTCGTGTCTGACTCTTTGAGACTGTAGCCTGCCAGGCTCCTCTCTCCATCAGATTCCAGGCAAGAATATTGCAGTGGGTTGCCATTTCTTTCTCCAGGGGATCTTCCTGATCCAGGGATAGAACCCATATTGTTTAAGTCTCCTGTATTGACATGCAGGTTCTTTACCACTAGCACTACCTGAGATTTAGCACTAAAGTAGAATTTTCTGCTTGGGCAGCCAATCTACATTATTTAGGAGAATGGTCTGTATGACATCGGGATGGGGACTCTGCAAAGGACTGAGGCCAGCTAAGCCACCTTTAAGAGAAGAAATCCTTAGACCTGGGTGCAGGTTATATGTCTGTTCAAATACTTTCCACACACATGTCCTGTTTTGCTTATTTAATGTTTTGTTTGGACTTTAAGTGCCCTTTTCAGCAATCCCTTGCAAAGGTACTGTGGATCTTTTTGGAAATAGGAGAAACCAATACATAGTTTAGATTTCTTTGCAGAGATTTTTTTTTGAACTATTGATATTCTTTAAATAATTTAACTTTTAAAATGTTATATGTATTTTTTTAAATCTGTGGAACTGCTTCTGTAGTCATATATTCCCAGGGGTAACAAATGGTTACTAGTGTTAAATATACTCCGGTTTGGGATCTGCCCTGTCAATTTCCATAGAATTTTTCAATAATTTTTTTCAAGTTGGATTTTGAGAAGGTCTTCTGTTTCTAGTTGATTGGTTCTTTCTAAAGCAGAAAATTTTTCAGATAAAAAATTGTTTATATTCTGTAAGTACTCCTAGGAGCTGACAAGAAAAGACCCAGGATTACTCTGACTTTATGTTGACGTCTAAGGGATGATGAACCTATTCATCTAAGCAAAGTTGAAAGTTGATCTTTAATGTGTTAAAGTGCAGATCCTGTGCTTACGCTCGAAGAACCTCAGACCTGAAGATAAACATGGGAAAAGTGCCAAGAAAGGGTAGTGAGTCCGCCAATACTTCAACACTTATTAGAGCCAGCTGGAAATAAGAGTCATGTGGATAACAACAGCTGATGCAAATAGTGAGCTGATTCATTACCTCATTGCTTTAAACTTATCATCAATATGAAACAATTTGGCCATAAGCAAGAATACTGGTGACCTAGATCTACAGTGTCACAGGGCTCTGATAATATCTCTGAGATATTATCTCAGGGCAAGTTAATTAATCTCTGTCTCTCTTTCTGCTCTGCATCATGGGGATAATATCATCCTCATTAAGCTAGTGTGATGATTAAATGAGATGATATGTGACAGACTTAAACACAGTACCTGGCAACTATCAGCACTTGAAAATGATAATTTAAAATTTTAATTGCTTCATTCTTTTTTTCCCATTCTTGCTGCAATTCCAGCTAGAGTCGATCCGTTTGGAGTTATTAAAAGAACTCTAGAGAGTCTTGTTAAAAGCGCAGAAATTGACTCTTACTGATAAAGCAGAATAGACATTTATTATTATTTTTTAAATGGATGGCCTATAGAATGCTAAGGTAAATAAGTCTAAATAACCAGGCTCGAGACTCAACTTCCATGAACACTGCCCAAAACCATGCCACAGAACTGGCTTGTGGCTAAACTGCTGCCACCCCCTCTCCACGTGCCCCCTGCCAGGAACTCAACCTACTGCCACCTCTACTGGAGTGATTTCAGAGCCAGGAATGCAATCTTGCCACAACTGCCACTCACAGGGCCAGCTGCCTCTGCCAGCACCCTTTAGCAAAATGAGTTCTGGGTTCATTTTCCTTCTTCATGTGGCTCAGCTCTGAAGTGAGGTCTTGCATTTATGATCGCCAATCTCATTACTCAAGCCTGAGCACCAAAGAAAAGGGAATCAAGTTTTGTAGGTTATGCCCTAGAGGAGCTCAAACCAGAAAAGTGGAAGTCCTCCAAAATAGCAAGGATGTTCAAAAGTTGTGATACAGCCAGAAAAACAGAAAATTGTCCACTGTAAATCACTGGAGAGGGATTATTTTTGTTTTGAGAAACTGCTGTGAAAGAAAAAGCTATGTTCTTGTTCATAGGTGAAGGGTCTGCTTGATTTGTGATGCTTTGCCTCTGGTCCAGCTCAGAACATTTTTGGCTACTTGTCTCATGATGTATTATAATCTACCTCTTCCATTTGCATCATTCAGTAGCACATTTAAAACCGTATGCAAAAGTAGCTTGGCTGATACTGTTAACTTCTAAATTATTTGTATATATTGTGATCAATTTGGATAATACATGTTTGTATTAGGATTTCACATTTAGAGTAATGATTCCATTCAGCATGGAATGAAGGAAAATGACTTAAATATAATGGCAGGATGAGATTGCTAATAATAATGATTTGGTGTTAGTTCAAACTTCATTTGGTTCAGCATGATGTAATATCCAGGCCATGTGACAAGTTCTATCACAGTAAATGCTACACAGTGGAATAAGGGAACCAGAGAAATATGGTATTAACATTTCATGACCAAGGGAGATAAGAGTAGTAATAGTTAAAAATTTAATTTTTCAGTTAACATAGTTAACATAATCTAGGTTTTAAAAAAACATGCATAAGGAAAGAATCTATAAAATCATGTTCAGAGTTATATCTTTCAACACTCCTGAGAGGCAATCTAAAAATAACAAGAGACTAAATATTTTACTTTTACTCCATGGAAAAAAAGAACTTGCATTTTTTTTTCCAGATGGACCAGTTCACAGGAACTACTTTTCATTCAAGTTACTATTCAATTTTATTTCAGTTGAATTTGGTACTCCTGGGCTTTTGTACCTAATGTGCATTATATGTTCATCTATTTTTAATTACAATAAGGGATAAAGTTTTTAACTGATGTTAGAGGAACTGAAGTTTATGTTTCAAATTTACAAATGCTGCAGCTCTAAGTGAACCAGATTTCAACTTAAGCAAGAACTTTTCTCTCTCCCAGTCCAACTGTCTAAAATAGCCTATCAGTAACATGAGCTGACTTATTTTTACTATGCACTTCTTGACCATCCAGTTTATGGAGAAGAGGACTCTGACATTTTGAAAGTTGTGTCAGCTGCTCAAGATGACAAGAGCGTATCAAAGCAAGAATTTGAACACAAACAATCTGAGTGTATTTTCCTGCTTTAAATACTAGTAAAATAATATTTACTGTAGATTTTCTATGTGCCAGGCACTTTGTAATCACTGTATTTTTTATCATTTAACCTTCTTAATATAGCTATGAGGTAAATATGATTATCTTCATATTACACACGAGCAAACTGAGGCACAGAGAAGCTTAAGTAACTTGCCCAAGGTCATACTGCTAGTATGGGGCAGATCTAAATTCTTAATCAGCTCTCTGGCTCAGGATCCAGGCTGCTGATATCCCTCTCCCCAGAATTTAAGTTGGCTTTCAAAAATATTTCAGTTTCTGATATGTCTAAAGTCTGAATCTAAAGCTAGAAATGTCTTTTTTAAAGTCCTAGGCATGTGGTAGAGGCTGGTGTGACACTGTTAAACAAGGCGGATGGAGCCACACCTCGATGAATTAAAAAGCTCACAAGAGAGAATTAAGAGAGACAAGAGAAGATACAAGAGAGAATGTTAATATTGGGGAAATGCAAAGACCACTGGGAAGACAGTCAGGTACATGATTTAATCTAACAGGTCAGAGTAAGTCTCCTGACTTATGTAGTGTTTAAACTGATACGTGAATGATGGACTGGTATTATCCAGGGACTGATGGGTGAATTTCAGGCAGATATTGCAGAAATTATAAATATATGATGATAAGAAATTATATTTCTTAGATAAATTGAAAGAAGTTTAATACCTGAAAAGGGAAGGTAAGCATTACAGTATTGGAGGGTGGAAACTGTATTGGGAAGAATTCATGGAGGGGATTTAACAAATGTGGGTTTTATCCTAATGAAAATGGGAAATCATCAAGGGATTTTAAGCGAGTAGAGAATCATCAACTTTGTTTCTTAGTTAAGATTGACCTGCAGAATTGAGGTTAGATTCTAATGGAGCAGAGAGATAAGTTGTAAAGCTCTTCCAAATGCCCAAGCAAAAAAAGTTGGTGGTTGGAGGACAGAGCAGTAGACAGATGATGGAAATAGGCAGGAGGTAGAATTTACAGGTTGTGGCTGAGTAAATGTGAAAGGTGACAGTGAAGAGATGTCCAGGGTAACACCTGGATTTCCTACCAGAGTAACTGAGATAAATGGCAGTACTATTTAGTAAGATGGGGAGCATGGCCACACAGCAGGATTTGTGGTGGGATGGTGAGCTTAGTTTTAGAATGAGAACTAATGAATGCTAATAAGTAATAGAGGTTGCAAACCTCAGGAAAAAAACTTAAGCTGGAAATGGACATTTTGAAGACAACAGTTATATAGTAGGAATCCATAGGGAAAACTTTCAGAGAAGTTACCCATGTCTTTTTAGAGGACTGAAAAGATGAAATGTTTTCAAAGGGTCCCCAAACCTGAAATTTTAGTTAATTAAATGTATTTATGTATTTATGAAATTATGTATTTATGTATTTATGAAATTATAAGTGTTGCAGTGACATTTTTGTAAATGATTTTTACAAAGATAGGAAAGTAAATTTTTAGAAAACTGGTGATAGTTTTGGTATTGTTGATACCTGCTGTATTTTAAATTGTCAATAATGTTTAATGTTATATAGCATAAAGGCAAGGCAGGCATTAGCATTGAGAGTTATTTAGCATTAAGAGCCAAAGACAGAAATTCTAGTGAATAAAGGTGACAACTTCCTTGTACTGAGAAAGGAGTATGGTATCCTTGTGATGACTTTGCTTGCCTGCAGTAATGAGTGAATGACTTTGAATTATACAAAGGTTAATTAACTGGTCATTCTTGATGAGAATGTAATTCTGTGGCGGGTCATTTGTGAGACACAGTAAATTCATGGCAAATTCAACTTGCCACTCCTGTTTCAGGCCATCCTTTGTTTTGAACACAATTCTAAATGCACATTCCATTAAATTTTGACTGCTGCCATATGTATGAATTAGCACAATATAAATAACTGGATACATGTACAGATTAGATATGTTCAATCTATTCAGAGGCATGAGTGTCTGGAGAGAGAGGGTTTTGAAATGTCTCTGATGGAAAAATGGCTCTAAGGGGTTTCTGCAGGAGCAGCCAAAGCAAGACTAACGGAGTAAAAAGAAGTTTCACAAAAAGTCAACCGCTCAACAGATAAGAGAGAAGCCAAAACTATTTGAAAAGTCATGAATAGTTTTTGTAAAGGGTAAGGAAGAATAGTAGGCTACAAATTAGAGATGACATACTCTTTGCTTAAATAGTAAATTCTGAGAATTATTTCATCCAAAGGCCCCACATGGGGCTCAGTTATGTCCAGTGAGAATGTCGCCTCCTGGTGGCAAGGCGGGCTGAACAGCCACATGTTGCTTTATGGATCTGGAAGGTTTCTGCTTCCAGCAAGCAATTATTTTTTGTTTAAGTCAAATAGTTCACCCTAACAAACAAGGTAAAAAATAAATCAATTATGTTTTTATAAAGCGCTACCATATGTTACGGGCTTCCCCGGTGCCTCAGACAGTAAAGAATACAGGAGATACAGGTTCAGTCTCTGGTTGGGAAGATCCCCTGGAGAAGGGAGTGGCAATCCACTCCAGTATTCTTGCCTGGGAAATCCATGGACAGAGGATCCTGGCGGGCTACAGTCAATGGGTTCGCAAAGAGTGAGATACAACTGAGAGAGTAAGCACACCACAAGTTATATCGCTGACTTTATAAATATAAAGCACATGGTTTAGTTCATTTTAAACTTATGGTTCAGTGTGTAGATCCCTAATATATAATTCTGAATAATCTAAAACATATTAAGGATATTGCTTTATGTATACAATATAAAGCATTATCTTTCAGTACTTCATATACTTAGGGTTTTTAATTATTCCATTTAGTCAATTATAGTTTTCTGAAAGTATTCTAGAATTGTTGAAAATGTTAATTCAGTTTAAGGCAACAAAATGACACTTGACTGGAATCTATTATAACTGACATTGTGACTCTTTTGATTTATTTTCAGTGCTGAACACAGATATCATTTATTTTAATATTCCTTCTCTCTGGCAATGTAATAAGGGCCTAGTAAGCCAAGACTTATAAGTAAAGCATGTGCTCATTTCATTAATATTTTCATGATTAGCTGTTTGGAGATTTATGGATATGTTATAAGGAATTAAGATTGAACTAGGGTATAGATTCCCTGCAGACAGAGTCAGATGACATATATTTTTGTAAATATGAATAAGTTCTGTTGACTGCCCAACTTTTATTATAATTATAAGTACTCAAATTAGTCCAAGAATAACAAAACAAAGCAAAATATGATTGATTTATTTAAGGTTATCTCATAATTATTATGTTGTAGAGAAAAAGATTGTGTATGCTTTAAAGGTTTTGTGTGTGTGTGTTTGTGTGTGTGTGTGTTGAGTAAAATGAAAGTTAAGAAAGAGAAGAGGAAAAGAAACTCCCCCTTGGTACCTTAATGCTCCAATACCTTTTTGTAATGTCAAGTAAACTCAAACGCATGCACACACCAGAAAGTGCATTCAGGTTTTTAACGTAACATCTTATGGAAAAACCTGAACAAACTTCTTCGTTAACCCAATGCCTTGCTGTATTCAGGACTTCACTGTTTGGTTTGGGTTTATGTTGTGCTAATCTGCTTATAACATCAGACACACTGCACTCTGTAACAGTGAATATACTACACTAGGATAATTTTTGTTTTTCATTCTGATAATTAAATACATTTTTTAGTGCATGGATATGTTTTCCTCATGTTACTCAAAATTTATAAAGTTATGATTTAATAAATGTTATACAAAAATAAGTATTTGACTAAGTATAGATTTGGAGTAGAAAATGGCAACCCATTCCAGTATTTTTGCCTGGAAAATTCCAAGGACAGAGGAGCCTGGCAGGCTACAGTCCTTAGGGTCACAAAGAGTCAGGCATGACTGATCTACTGAGCATAAGTACAGATTGCAATTTACTTTATAAAGGTATTTGATATAACATGTTATAAAGACTCTGTTCCTGGATTTTGATATATTTGTGCCTCTATTCCATCTTTTACCAGATGTGTATGTTAACCGTTATCACTGGTTGCCCTGAAATCTGCTTTTCTTTTGAAATGCTTAGTTCTATAAAATGGGATAGCAATTCCCAGCGATGATTAATACTTCAAATATTTAATGACTAGAAAGGCATGGTCCAGTCAGAAGGAAAGGTGCTAATTAAGTCACACTAGACAAAACACTTAAATGTCAGTCCCTATAATATCCATCTTACATGAGAGGTGTGATCAATTTGAGATGTAAAATAAATAAGACAATTATATAGTGAACAAGGCAAAAATGCTTACCAGATGTTAGCCAAGTTAACAAATGTTAGCTGAGAGCTTCACCTCCTTATTTGACTGATCTCTCAACATTAGTTGAACAAACTATATAAATTAGAGGGCAAGGTATTTTACAATGTCTAAAACAGACCCAAGGACTGATAAAATGGATGAATCATATCCAATTCTCGTTTAAACCCAACCAAAGGCAAGGTGAACTATTACCAAAGAAAAAGTTTCTATGTACTGTGATGAAATTTATAATGTAGATTCCATGATAAATGTAGGACACAGGAATCAATACATTTTCTGCTTAATCGTGACCTCTCCTTTTGCTTATTTGCAATTCCTTGATTGCTAAAATAAAACTTGATAAGTTAATACCTGTGCAGAAAGCACATCCAAATCTCCCTGAAAAATCTTAGTGAAAGACACAGTGATTAGGACTAAGTCCTTGGGGTTGTGTATCCTTAAACAATGGGGGTAAATTCTGAAAGCATAATAAAATAAATTGACTGAAAATGACAGTTTCTCTCAAAAGCAACTGCTTAGGGTTTCTTACCATGGTATGTTCAAATGAGGCATTAATCACAAAGCAATTTGTTTAGCTTCTGAAAATGGTTAATGCCCAAAATGCCATGAGAATGTCTGTTTTAAAAGTTCCATTACTGGTTATAAATATCCATCCTACCCAGCAGTTTACAGTCTTTAATAACTACTTATATTGTTAGTTTCTCAACTTGTAGAATTTCCTTCTTTTTGTAACACATTTATCATTGGTATGCATAAACTGAGAACTCAAGGGGTTTCTGTTACATTTTCCTGTTAAGTCAGCAAAAAGCTTGTAGATAACATTTTGAGCTTGGATAGTTTTGGGTTTGTTGTTACTGTTAAGTATATGGCAACTCCTTGCTCTAAGAGAATGGTGTTCATAGAGGAATTTTACTTGTATGTAGTAAAATCAAATTAAGTTGTGAAATACCATTTTTATGTCTAGCATTATTCAAAGGAATGCTATTTTATGTGTGAATGATGAGATTTACACATGTAATGATTGAAGGCAGGAGGGGAAGGGGACGACAGAGGACGAGATGGTTGGATGGCATCACCGACTCAATGGACATGAGTTCGAGCAAGCTCCGGGAGATGGTGATGGACAGGGAAGCCTGGCGTGCTGCAGTCCACGGGGTCCCAAAGAGTCAGACATGACTGAACAACACATGACGAGAAACGGGCCATGGCAGAGACTGGCTGGCTGTTCATCAAATTCATTTACCTGCCTCTCGAGTTCAAAGCTAAATTCCCCTTGCAGTTAAAGGTGGCCATATTAAGGAGTTCTGTCAGTGGAAAGTGGTTGGAAGTGATACTGACCACTTACATGTACTAGTCCATCAAAGCCTTCTGTTTTCCCTCTATGATCTCTATCTCCCAGTCTTCAGTGGAGTGAGAGATTAATTTCACTTGTAAGCCACATTTTTGTAAAGCAATTGATTTTAATTTTTTGGCCATGCCACACAGCATGCGGGATCATATTTCCTTGACCAGGGATTGAACCTATGCCCCCTGCCGTGGAAGTATGGAATCCTGACAACTGGATGGCTAGGGAATTCTCAGAAGCCACATTTTGAAGACGGTATGGCCACTGGCAGCCTGGATTCCTGACTTTTTAAAGTAGAATCTCCCTGTACCAAAACAAAAATACCCATTCCTATTCTTCAAGGTCATTGGGAGAAATTTACATCCCTGCCAGTATCACACAATTTTTTTTAGTCTCAACTGAAAGCAGGGCATCTTAATCAATACCTCTTCTTCTGGAAGCCCAGACTTTAATTTGTGTTTCCCCAGCAATACGAGATTGCTAGAAGCTCTGCCTAGATTTTTAGTCTTTCTGCTTCCACTCTGCTAATCTCAGCTTCTGATCCCATGAATCTAAAAATCTCAAGCGAAAATTTAGCTCAGAATATTCTCTGTCCTCCATCATTTCTTTTTTTCCCTAGGTCTTGGCCCCACAAGTCCTGGCTACTTCTGTAACCCAAATTCCAATGATTCTTTCCCACTATTGTGAGATTCCTGAGGCTCTGCTTAACTCTCCATTTCTTAGATGCCACTTTAATTTTGGATTCTTCTCTTAATGCATCTGGATTAAGAATAAACATTTAATACTGCAAGGAAAATAAGAAAATATCAGTTCACTTCAGTGATTTTACTTTTTCCCTGAGATTGTGGCCCCTCAAATTCTGATGCCTTGATTGCTTTGTGATGCCATAAAACTCCGTGATTTTCATTGCTTGTTCTCTGCTTTGTTTTTATTTCATTTTATTCAATGACTATGGCTGTGGTTGATATGAGGGTTGCAATGAGACCAGCTGCTTTGTACGTGTATCTAGGAGCAGAGGTCTCTTGGCTTTCTTTCAGACGTGTGTGACAGTCTCTTTGTGGACTGATGACAATCTACCTTAGTGCTGATATTATGAAGTATACTTTTAAAAATTGTTTCATCTGTGGTCCTAAGGTTTATGCATCAAACTATAGGCCATTTCAGTATCTGTAAGGTTATGCCCTTCATATGCAACTCTTCATTTTCCTCAGTATTACCTTATAGTATCCTCCTTCCAGTTTCACCATTTTTAAAAATAACAAGCAATGTATTATTTTCAGCAATGATAATCTTCAAATACGATGTACACATTTGCACTTATTCAGGATAAGAATATTATTATACTCAGAACTCTGAACTCAAAACTTTTTTCAGTTCAGTTCAGTCGCTCAGTCACGTCTGACTCTGCGACCCCATGAACTGCAGCGTGCCAGGCCTCCCTGTCCATCACCACCTCCCGGAGTCTACCCAGACCCATGTCCATTGAGTCGGTGATGCCATCCAACCATCTCATCCTCTGTCCTCCTCTTCTCCTCCCGCTTTCAATCTTTCCCAGCATCAGGGTCTTTCCAAATGAGTCAGCTCTTTGCATCAGGTGGCCAACGTTTTGGAGTTTCAGCTTCAACATCAGTCCTTCCAACGAACAACCAGGACTGATCTCCTTTAGGATGGACTGGTTGGATCTCCTTGCAGTCCAAGGGACTCTCAAGAGTCTTCTCCAACACCACAGTTCAAAAGCATCAATTCTTCGGTGCTCAGCTTTCTTTATGGTCCAACTCTCACATCCATACATGACTACAGGAAAAACCATAGCCTTGACTAGACGGACCTTTGTTGACAAAGTAATGTCTCTGCTTTTTAATATGATGTCTAGGTTGGTCATAACTTTCCTTCCAAGGAGTAAGCATCTTTTAATTTCATGGCTGCAAAACATTTTTGGTGAGCCTCAACTCTTTAGGAGGTAACCTTCCCTCCATTTGAAGAAGAAAATAATATTGGTTAGTCCCACAATATGACAATTATTATATGGTCTTCTATAAGGAGGAGTTGTGCTTTAAATGCACACCTTCAAGCAAGTCCTATTCTAGGTTTACTCATAAAAATATTGTCATAATTTTATTGGAAAAAGTTATGTCTATGTAAAACTATGCATGTAAACTTTTTGGGGGGCTTCCCTGTTGGCTTAGTAGTAAAGAATCTGCCTGCCAATTTAGTAGACACAGGTTCAATCCCTGATCCAGGAAGATGCCTTGGAGAAGAAAATGACAACCCACTTCAGTATTCTTGCCTAGAAAATTCCATGGACAGAGGAGTCTGGCAGGCTGCAGTTCATAGAGTCGCAAAAGAGATAGGACTAAACACATGGCACAAATACTTTCTGATAAAGGCATTGGGGCAAAACATGCTTGTTTATATTTTCCTTTCTTTTGTTAGGGGTAAGTGTTAGCTATATATAAATAGATGATTACAATAAAACACAAGTGGGAAATAAAGCAGAATGTGTATTTTCTGAATTGCTGAAGGGAATTTGAAGAATCCTGGAGAAGATATATTTTTCACTTTCACTGAGGTTAGATACCCTCCCCCTCTCTTAACCTTTCCTTTTTTGTATAGCTCTCCTGTGTCTGTATTTTACCATAATAATGAAACATTTGCTACATGCCAAAGACTGTGCCAGGCAGTGAGGATAAACCTTGACTTATTTATCAACTTTCTCCAGATTCATGGATTTAATAATTCATAATCTTCATTATTTGAAATCTTATATGTATATTGCTGAGTGTTTTAAAGCATACTGTTTATATTATTCTTTTTATCTATTGTTGTGTAATGAACCATTCCAAAAAAGACTACAACAATTTAGCAACTTAAAACAACAATTTATGAATATCTCTCATAACTCTCTGTGTTGACTGGGCTCAGCTGGGCAATTCTTGCTTGCAGTCTTTAGTATTATTGTAGTCTTATGTTGAAGGCTCAGCTAGATTGAATGTCCAAGATGGCTGATAAACATGGCCTGTAGGTGTTATTGGCCATTGTCTGGGGACTATTGACTCCCCGTGCCTTCACCTTCTCACAGCATGCTGGCTTAGTTTCCCATAGGAACAACCTGTGAGTGTTCCAAGGGAGAAGTGGGAGTGGCCACTCTGTAAGACCTGGGCCTGGAAACTGTTTCAGCATCAGTGCTGCCATATTCTGTTAGTCAGTAGGGCTCAGTAGACAGATCCTTGATCCAAGGGGAAGATACACAGATGCCACCTGTAAAATCGAAGAAACTTTATGGTGGTTATTATTCCATCATATACATGTCTATGTGCATTCATAATTACACAATAAGTGAATCCATGGTTATTTTAAAACCTCAAACAAAGAGTGGAAACTGTCTCTTTCCGCCTCCCCAAATTGTACTCCTTTAAAATATTATTAGTGTTAGTTGGCCTTTACCTATTTCAGTCTTTTTCTACTTTCTAAGTATATTTTGATTTTGCTTATTTAAAAAAATTTTTTTTGACAAGCAGGCTTTTTTACCTCTAGTACCACCTGGGAAGCCCTTGCATAGGTTGCTGAGATGCAAAGACTGACACACATTGGGTGTACCTTAGCGGCAAATGAGTCAGGCAACAGAAGCCTAAATCACTCACAGAAATCTATAAACTTATGTGTGTATTTATGCTTATTTTCCAGTAGTGAAATGAAAGCATATACAATCAAATCTGAGTCATCATTTTTTACCAGGATCTGAACTTAGGCTGAACTTTGTGATCTGGGCAATTAGTTTGATGCCGTCTACAGTGTAGGCAGGAAGGACGTCATACTTTCAATGGAGGGCAAGTAGGGAAAAATAACAAAACTAGGCATGAAATCCAAAGATAATGGATCTCATTCTTTCCATTCACATCCATTATTGGGGGAAAGGACCTGCAGTATCTGCATTGAACTTGAGCAGGGAGCTCTTTGTGAAGACATTTAGAGAGAGGCTCTGATGGGCAAGGCTGATGAGATGCTGCTGAGTCACTCTCCAGAGTGCTGTGAATGACGGGGAAATTCTGTAAAGTGTTGTATCTTGCACCTCTCACCAAATGGAGTGTGGAAGACTTGGCATGGTATCCTTCAGCAAAGAGATCAAGCCTGGGTTGTCTCAGGTACGACAGTCACATGGACGCATTCAGAGGCCTGGGGAGCCGAGCTGGCCTCCCTTGGAAAACCACCACATCCTCCACTGTCTGCCATCCGTCTGTGGCAGGTTGGTTGTACAGAAGAGTAGCTCCTAGTCACAATAGGCCTTCTTCTAGGTGTAACCTTGGGTTGAGTTATCAGAGGAAATATAGGACTCCTAGTTAAATCTGAATTTCAAATAAACAATTAATATTTTCTAGTATAAATGTATCTCCAGTAATATATGGATATACTTATATTGAAAAAAATTGTTTATTTTAAATTTCAATTTACCTGGATATTTTAATCAGCTAAATTTGGTAACCTTATACCTAGCTTTCAATTTCATACAGTATCTTCTTTTGGCCTGCACCTTGGGCTTCCCTGGTGGCTCAGAGGTTAAAGCGTCTGCCTCCAATATGGGAGACCCAGGTTCGATCCCTGGGTTGGGAAGATCCCCTGGAGAAGGAAATGGTAACCTACTCCAATATTCTTGCCTGGAGAATCCCATGGATGGAGGAGCCTGGTGGGCCACAGTCCACGGGGTCGCAAAGAGTCAGACACCTCTGAGCGACTTCACTTCACTTCACTCTACAGCATTTAGAACCAGTGTAGAACAGAGAGTTATTTGCCAATATTATCATTCTGGATTCCTTAACAGAAGCCTGTGGAACTTAGCAAGTTCATGTAAGCCTCTGTCTGTGTTCTCTCCATGGGGTGGGAACCCTGAGAACACACCCTTGTCAGTGAGTCCCACAGAGTAAAGGTTCGCAAACACGTCTGGAGGAACTGTCAGTGAGGGCAGGACAGATAATCACTACTTCATAACGAGGACTCTGAGGTAAAACACATCAAGTCACTGAAATGTAAAGCCTTGCAAACTGCAAGAGTCATGGAATGTAAAATGCAAGTATGTTTTTTTCCAATTTGCAGAGTTGTCGTTCCCATGCGTGACCAGCAGCAAGCGGCTGGTTGTCCACAAGGGCTGGACACCCGTGTTCACAATCAAGGGTGGGATCTCTGAATTCTATGGCAGGACTACTGCACCGAAACCGCTAGTAGCCTTATGATGTGAGAAAGACAGAGTGTGGAAGTAGGTAATTTCTATTTTCTTAGAAACCCCATGAGCCAGATTTCAGATTTCCTTTTAACTGGCACATTACTCACTCAACTCAAGCTAAGACTATAGAACTTCAAGAGTTTAGGTTTCCAGACAAAGATCCTTAGGCTGAGTTGGGGATTCTTACTCAAGTGGTTTACTGGGAAGGGAAGGGAAGCAGGGAAGGGAAAAAAATGTAAGTAGAGAATGTGAGACTAGCTTTATCCTGATCCCAGAGGGGACTCTGGAGCTGAATTATATCACAGAACTTATCCAGCATTGAAGCTGGTGAGGTGAGAAGTTGAGGATAGGGGCAACCTTTTTATCTCATATTAGGTGAATTGCTGAGAAGGGGTGATGAGGGTTGCTTAACATTCCAGACCCAGGTCAATTCGTTGGCAAAAGGGACCGCTGTGAGGTGTGAGTAAACAATTGTCACAGCTGAATACGGTACATTAGCCTGGTAAAGGGGACTTAATGGGCATCAACAGCATCCATGCACCATCATTAGTTTCCATGGTTTATGTATGCTTTTTGCTATAGGTTTTGCTGGCTTCATTTTAAACGAATTCTCATTATTTCCAATATTGGACCTAACCTATCCTTGTCTTCTGGCTTGACTCTACCTTAATTCAGTCAGATATCTTAATTTTCCTGCCAATAACATAAGGAGATTTTTTATACATTAGTTGGATTCATGTACCTTTGAGTAAATGGGAAATTCCATCTACCAATTACATTAGGGACCATTTCTAGACACCTATGTACATTTATAATAACTCTTCTTTCCCAATCTTTTATATTTCTTTCTTTCCCAGTATAGTTAAGATCTGCTGTTACTTGTGACTTAAATCATTCTTGTACTTTTTCCCCTTACAAGAAAAGAATTATGCTTGTTAATAATTCTACTCAAAATCACTAGATGTTTAGGCTTACAAATAGATGAAGATGAATTTTTCACCATAAGAATAACAAAAATTGATAGTGTTTGTGTCCTTGTTAATATATTTAAGATATGAAGACATGGATTAATTCATAGAGCACTGCACTGGAAAAAAATATCCTCAAAGTGAAGGGTAAGCAGAAATATCTGAGTAAGGTTTAAGCATCTGCATAAAGAACTAGTTTTGAAGAAAAAAATAATCTCTTTCAGAAAACTGAACAAAACAATAAAATATATCTAAAACTGTATATTTATGCTTAAAAAGTATCAGTTTAATCAAACTTTTTGAAAGTGCTATAAAATAAGCAAATGAATATATCAAGAGATAATAGCCAGCTTGTAAGAAATATGTTTATACGTAAATACAGAAGTCAAATAATGCAGGTATCTGTTGTTGGTGCCCAAAGACATTTGGTTGATATTGTATAATACGATTAGGAACTTACCTTCTAATAATCATCACATATCAGTAAGGACAATAAAATGGTTCTAAGATACTCTTCTGTGTGAACTGTTTTTGTTTTTCAAAGAGTCTATATAGACTTTCTCCTCTATGAATGAAGTAAACTCACCACTGCATTTCTGCTTATTTGGTGCATTTCTCATGGAGACTGAATGAGGAGTGCTTTTCAAATATCATTAATTGTAGGTAGTTTCAGGACTGTGACGTGATGGTTCAGGCCTCTGTGGCAGGTAAGGGCAGGACATGCTGATATCAGCCTCAGTTGTATGACTCTACACAAGATTTCATGTATATGTAATATTTAGTTGTTGGTCTGTGCCAGGTCTTATTTGCACTGCGAACTTCTTAGTTGGGTCCTGTGGGATCTGCCTCCCAACCAGGCCCCCTGCATTGGGAGTGCAGTCTTAGCCACTGGAACACCAGGGAAGTCCCACTACATAGGATTTTAACCTCAGGTGAAACTACAGATTCCAGTGGTCTGTTCATTTTCTGGTCTTTATATACATAAAACAAAGTTTGTACCTTAATGTATATACCAAAAGGGGAAAAAAAAAAAAAAAACCAAATCTGAACCTTTAGAGCTTCAGACCATCAATCCTAGGCAGGCTAGCTCATCGAGAGGGTCAAGTAAAACTCAGACCACATGGGGCAATGACTGGACTTTTTAGGGCAGAGTGATGAGGGTTCTTCTAACCTGACGGTGCTTAACCTTGGCCGCATTTTGGAAGCTCCTGCTGAGCTTTTCAATGTTCTCCTTCCTGGGTCTCCTCTCAAGAACTTAATTAAAATGGAGTGGGTGTGGCCTGAGGATGAGGTTTCTCTTGTTTAACTCCTGAGTCTGTCTAATATATAGCGAAGGATGCAAAGCAATGGGAAGGCTGGTGTGCATGTGCCAGAGATTGTGGGAGACTCAGCGTCCCAGCAGGGAGTCACGCTCTTGAGTTAATGTACCAAACAGAAGGGCAGGCTTCATCAGGCTCTGCTCTGAAGGCTGTCCCCTGAGTCTCACGGGTCGGAAGACCTTTCGGGTGGTAAGCTTGTGGCATTTGCTTATAAATGATTATAGTCCCCTCAGTTCTAAGAACGTGCTTGTACCTCTTGGTGATAAATGGATTTAAATACTGTATTTCCCCAGTTCTTAAGTTCAGTTTTATCAGAATTTCTTGTGTCACAAATAATTTTACCTGTCAGGGTAGTTTAAAAAATAATTTTTAATTAAAAATTTAAAGGTCATCCCTAAAAAAATATTTTTTTCTCAAAGCTAACAGGTGTATCCTGTGATTTATATTATTTAAAATGATTTTTATTACTTCATACAAGCACAGCTAACATTTATTGAATGTTTACTGCATGACAGACTGGGTTCTAAGTTAAAATTATTTTACAGATGAAGAAATTGAGTCAGAAAAAGATCGTGTTATTCCAAGGTTTTACACAGCTAATTAGTGAAAGGGCCGTGATACCGTCTGGCTTCAGTGTCTCTGCATCTATGTAAGCCTGTTGTTGAAACAAAAAGAAAAATTAGAAATTTCACCTTTAACAAAAAAGCACTGAACTGATTTCCAAGTAGTTCCACAAATTACCTTTTCCTAGCATTATGTAACAGTTCTAGTTGTTCTGCATCTTTGCCATTATTTCACCTTTTGAAATTGTAAAATCTTGTTTAGCATAATTAGCTGGTAAGTATAAAACCCGATCTCACTAGATTTTAATTTCACTTTCTTTGAAAACTCTTTAGGTAATGCATCTTTTATATATTTATTGGTCATTTAGCTTTTCTTTTTTTCTCTTTTTATAATAGTATCTTTTCCCACTTCTCCGGGGGGGGGGGGAAGGGATTGTCTGTCTCATATTCATTTGTAGATTTCAAAAACAAACAAAATATATATATATATATATATGTATTTTCTACATATTTTCAGTTTTACATGATGCAAATATTTCACCAAGTTTAACTTATCTTTTATGAATATAAGTCCTAATTAATGTAGTAGAACTTGTAAACTTTTTGGTTTGTATGTTTTTGTATTTATTTCATTAACGTTTTATCCAGCCCCAATATCAGATACACATTCTGCTACATTGTCTTTGGTAGCTTTATGATTTCTTATTTTTACATTGATTTTAGTCTACCTAAAATTGCTTTTTGTGTGTGGTATGATTGGGGATCCAATTTCATTTTTTAATATGGCTAATTACTTGCTCAAAAACCATTGACCATGTTTTCATACATTTGTTCATCTTTATTGCTGGACACTATTCTCGTGCATTACTATATTCATAATGTAACTGAAAGTAGGGTCCAACTGCTTGCTGCTCAAAAGCCAATGAAAAGGCCAGGCTGGTGGAAAGGAAAATTTGCTGTATTTTGGATGCCAGCAACAAGAGCTTGGTTTGGTGTGAGGTGGGTGCGGGTGGGGAGGTGGGGGAACAGGAAAGGAGAGCATGGAGAGGGAAGGCAGATGCCTGTCCAAAGACAGACTCCCTCCACTGACAGTGGGCAAGAGCTTTTATAGACAGAGGGAGGGACCTGCATGCAGAAACAGCACGGTCAGCTCTGACAAATGATCCTGAAAGTGGTCACTGGTGGTCTGATCAGAGTCACTTTGATTGTTTTAAGTACAGTTAATTTTCAGTTCCAGGGTCAGCCTCTTCCTAGAGGCCAGGTCTCAGAAGTGTGGCAGCTTGTGTTATGGCTGCGGTCTGCTCATCATGCAGTTAACATCTGCCTGGTAAGGGTTTCAGGATTTATAAAACAGGTCACAGGATATAGCTCAGAATATTATCTATAGTCCTCGAGAATGAACCCGAGGTCCTTGACTAAACTTAATGACTGGTTTTATTACTTGGTCTCCTTTGACTGTTTTCCTTTGTTTCTGCATTTTTTTTTTCACTTCCCTGATTAAATTTATTCTTTTGATAATGTTTGGGTAAACTCTGGGAGTTGGTGATGGACAGGGAGGCCTGACGTGCTGTGGTTCATGGGGTCGCAAAGAGTTGGACACAACTGAGCAACTGAACTGAACTGAACTGAATGTTTTTCCTGCAACGTAGGAGCCACAGAAGATGTGGGTTCAATACCTGGGTCGGGAAGATCCTTTGGAGAAGGGAATGGCAACACACTCCAGTATTCTTGCCTGGAAATCCCATGGACAGAGGAGCCTGGTGGGCTACAGTCCAGAGGGTAACAAAGAGTTAGACATGACTGAGCGACTTTCCACATAAAGAACGCAGGCAGAGAGCATGGGAGACAAGGGCCGTAGGTCTTGTTCTGTTTCAATAATATTTTATGTTCATTCTTGTGGTGTCGTACTTATAATAGGTAAATCTCTTCGTTGTACTCTACTTCTTCAGGAGTGTTTTTGAGATGTTCAACTGTATTTTCTCAATCCATTAGTTAGTGAATCATTTTCTAATGTTATACCAAACTTGAATTCCCAAGATAAGTCCAACTTGCTCATGGTATGTCTTGGTTTTATATATTGAAAGATTCACCTTCCTGATTATTTTCCTCAAGATTTTTGTTCCTGTACTGATGAATGGAATTTACCTATATTTTTTCATTCTCACATGTCCTTTCACAGCATATGCAAGATTATGCTGGAATTTGAAGATATTTCCTTTTTTTTTAACATTTTCTGAGTCTTGACAGTTGAAATTATTTGTCTTTAGATTATTTGACAATCCTGATGTGTAATATCAGTTTAGGTCTATGGGTTTTAGAGAGAGAGATACTTAGTTTTGCTGTTGTTCAGTCACTCAGTTGTGTTAGACTCTCTGCCACCTCATAGACTGCAGCACGCCAGGTTTCCCAGTCCATCACCATCTCCCAGAGCTTGCTTAAACTCATGTCCTTTGAGTCGGTGATGCCATCCAACCATCCCATCCTCTGTTGTCCCCTTCTCCTCCCACCTTCAATCTTTCCCAGCATCAGGGTCTTTTCCAGTGAGTTAATTCTTCACATCAGGTTGCCAAAGTATTGGAGTTTCAGCTTCAGCATCAGTCCTTCCAGTGAACACGCAGGACTGATCTCCTTTAGGATGGACTGGTTGGATCTCCTTGCAGTCCAAGGGACTCTCAAGAGTCTTCTCCAACATCACAGTTCACTTAGTTTTTGATTCAGTGTTACATGGTTGTAGTACTATTCAAGTTGTCAGTGTCTTTCTTCTTCAGCCCATTTTGATGCATCTTATCTTTCTAGAAAGCTATTCGTTTCTTAGTTTTCATATTTATGAGAATACGTTTCTCTTCATCACTTTCATCAGAAGTTTTTAAATATTAGTCTTAAAAAACATTTTCCCTTCAGACTTTTACATTTTGATTGCTATTTCATGAATTTTTGTTATTATTTCTTATTTTTATATTCTCATGATATGTTTTGATCTTTTTCTTTCTTTTGATAAAAGTGGACTATAAATTCCTATTAATTTTAAATCTATATTCATTTCTTTTCTAGGTTAACATTTGAAATACACTTTTAACTTTATTTTTATCTCAATATATCTCATAAGCTCAATTCTATAAGTATTTCTGTATGATTTACATGTAAATCTTTTTGTTTCTTAGTATTATTTATCTTTGATTCAGGATTTATTTCAATTTGCATTCTTAAATTTTGGCTTAATGGAAAGTTCTGCTGCTGCTAAGTCGCTTCAGTTGTGTCCGACTCTGTGCGACCCCATAGACGGCAGCCCACCAGGCTCCCCCTTCCCTGGATTCTCCAGGCAAGAATACTGGAGTGGGTTGCCATTTCCTTCTCCAATGCATGCATGCATGCTAAGTCGCTTCAGTCGTGTCCAACTCTGTGTGACCCTATGGACAGCAGCCCACAAGTCTCCTCTGTCCACAGGATTCTCTAGACAAGAATGCTGGAGTGGGTTGCCATTTCCTTCTCTGGATGGGAAGTTCTACTTATCTTTAAGTTGTTTTAAATTTATGGTATGGTGTTTTATGATAACAGTCATTTTGAATTTATAGGAATTTATATCAATTATCATAAATGCTTGATCTATGCTTAAAATAACTCCTGAGAAGTATGTTCTTTATATGCCTATTTTATTAAGTGTATTAATTTTGTTCTTTAATTTTTCTATGTACTTTCTGACTTGGGAAGAGCAATCTATTGAAGAGAGTGTGTTAAAATTCTGTTGCTGTGATGAATCTGGGATTTTCTCTTCATAATTCTATCAGCTGGTGTTTATTTTACAAAACTTTATTATTTGGTGCATATTAGCTTAGAATTAGGTTTTTCTTACTGGAAAAAAAACAAAGTATTTATCAACATATGACTATTTTTAATATTAGTTTTTGTTTAAAGTCTAGTCAATACCAACTTTCTTTTGGATGGAGTTTTCCTGCTATAGAAAATTTTTCCTTTTTTCTTTTTTATCATGACAATACCATGAGTTTTTTGTATATTCTTATTTTTCATAATAATTTTACATTTGGATTCATCCTGTCATCTTCCTTTGGACTTTATGCAAGGTCTTCTTCTAAGTGCTAGTGTCCTAGTCTTTATCTCTTATTCTCTTGTCCTCAGCAGGCATTGTAAATACAAGCTTACTTATACGGTACTTATCCGGGCTACCTGAAACTGCTGGGAAGTTCAGAGACAGCAGCAAATGTGTTGACAAGTATTTCATCTTGCCCAAGATCTACTTAGCAAACTCATAAGTACTTAGTAAGCCGAAAGACGCTAGTAAAAATATCAGTGTTAGACTCTATCATTGGTTCAGGATACTGAGAAACTGGGCATGCTTTTGTGTAAAGGGCATTTGAATTATAAGTTATGTATTCGTGACCTGACTAGCATCCGTGTTCATGTTTAAGTTTTCTTTGTAGCTTTAGCAAGTGGAAACACTGCTGGCCACCCCCCCGGTACCGAGTCCTCTGCCACCCTCAGGCAGGCTGCTGCTGCTTGGCCGGCCCTGCGGCTGTTCTGCTTCACGCTGCCATGCCTGCGCTCCCCTCCTTCCTTCTGCGCCAGTGGTGACAGCTGCTGCTGTCTGCGGCCTGCTTTCCCAGATGCTTTTTATGTGTAGGATGGCCACAGGATAAGAAAACTGGCGATTTCAGAGACTTGATGAACAACAAAAGAAAGCTCAGACTCTCGAGTGTTCCACTAACATCCTCACCACTTTTCAGTGGCCTTAGGAGTGGTTTGTAGTTTCCCACCCTTCGGGGAATCTTACTCCATGACTTGGCCTCTTGGCATTCACTCAGTACACAACTGTTTGCAATTCTGTTGATGAGCTACAATTCTAAAACTTCACTGCAGGATAATACAAATGTTACCCTTTCTCAGTTTCTTCTTTTAAACATGATAGTGACTTTATTAAAATACACAACTAAGTATACAGATGGATACACTTTTACACATGTGCACACCTGTAATTAGACTCAGACTAAAGACAGAGAAAGATTCATTTCTCCAGAAGGCTCCTTTGTATTTCTTACCAGCCAACACCCATACCCATTCACTCTTATACCCACTCACCATCAGAGGAAACCACCATTCTGACTTTTTATTACTAATAGTTAGGTTTGCTTGGTCTTGGATTTCATAAAATGGAACATAAAGTATTTTTTGTGCATGTGTGAAATTTCTTACCCATTTAAAATCATAGCCTTATACTTTGATGTGTGATGATGGGGAAAGGGACAATTTAGATTAAAAAAGGAAATGTAAAAAGGAAAATGCTAATTTTATTGTCAAGCAATAGTTTAATGGCCTGCCATATAATAACTCCTGGAATTCTCACGGCCTTCTGAATTGTGTGCTGTTATTACGACCAGTCAAATATTGATATAGAGAGACAATATGTCAGTTTCCCAAGATCACAGAGGTGGTAAATGGAGCAGCCGGGGTTCAGGCTTCAGAGTCTGTCCTCTTAGCAGCTATCCAGCCTTGTAATAAAAACTTGGCTTGGGAACCTTTTTTGTTTTTTGTTGGACAGGCTTCAGCACATTTTTTTTTTCCTTTTATTTTTTTCTTCTTTTTGGTGAAAGGCCAGCTAGTAAATATTTTAGGCTTTGTGGACAATATGGTCTCTGTGACAGCTGTCTAAGTCTGCTGTTTGTAGGAAAGCAACTATAGAAAATATGTAAATGAATGGACATAATTGTGTTCCAATAAAACTTTATTTATGGACATTGCAAATTGAATTTTATATATTTTTCACTTTACAAAGTGTTATTCTTTTGATTCCTACCCCCCCCCCCCCAACCATTTGAAGATACAAAACCATCCTTTACTTACGGGTCATACAATAGCAGACAGCTGGCTGACTTGGCCTGCAGGCTCTGGTTGACTAACCCTTCCTGTAGCATATAGTAGTGACTGCAAGAAACCTGAAACTTGGAAGGTAAGGTTACAGACATTATGAGGATGAATTTAGAAGCAATGGACATGTTTCAACTGGGATCAATAATTGCTAAGGCACAGCAAGTCCCACACTAATAAATTATCTGTCATTGAGAAAGCCAAGAGGCACATTTGTTAAGGTAGCCTAGCTATTATTATAACAAATCAACCCTAAAATCTCAGTGGCTTACAGAAGTTGATGTGAGGATGGGTGGTGGGAAAGACCGATAGATGGTTTTGCTTTTTCTTTTTCTTTCCAAACAACAGTCAGTTCCAAGAAGAGTGTTAAGATTTTGGTGTGCATTTTCTATAAACAAGGATATATTCCCACATAATAATGATGCAATATAAAAATCAGGAAATTGACTCTTGTACACTGTTGTCATCGAATTCCCACAGCCATCCACGTTTTGCTAATTGTCCCAATAATGCTCTCACACATTACTTAAGTCAATGTGTTCCTTTAGTCCTTTTCAGTATGGGGCATTTCCTCAGTCTGCCCTTGACTTTCATGACCAGGGAATCTCTGAAGATCACATGGTGATTATTTTGTAGAATAGCCTGTATTTGTGTTTGTCTGAAGTTTCCTCGTGGTTAGATTCAGGTGATGCATCTTTGCCAGAGCTGCCTCAGAAGTGATTTTGTGATTTCCTTGTATTTTATTAGATGACTTGATTAGAGTTTGCCTTATTAAAGCTGATATTAACTTATATGTTTTTTTTTTCTTGATATAAGAATTTTCCTATTGAGGTATAATTTACATAGAACACTATATTGGTTTCAGACAAACAATTCAATCATTTCATATTTGTATATATTGCAAAATAATCATCACAGTAAGTCTAGTTAACATCCATCACCATACACAGTCATAGATTTTTTTCTTGTGATGAGAACTTATATGTTTTCCCCAGTTTCACTGAGATATTAACATATAGTACTATATAAGTTTAAGGTATACAGTGTAATGATTTGGTTTACGTAATTTTGAAATTATTACCACAATAAGTTTAATTAATACCCATCATTACATATATATATACACACACACATATATTTAAAGTATATGTATATTTTTTTCCTTGTGAAAACAACTGTTAAAATTTACTCTAACTTTCAGATATACCTAGAGCAGTGTGAACTAGTCATCATGTTGTGCATTCCATTCCTAGTACTTATTTATTAACTGAAACTTTGTATCTTTTGGACTCTTTCGCCAACCCCCACCCCACCTCCACCCTCAGCACCCCCTCACTCCTCTCCGGCCAGGTTCCCTCTGTTTGTCTGGTAACCACAAATTTGATCTCTTTTTCTATGAGGTTTGGGTTTGTTCTTTTTGTTTTTTTCTGGGTTTTTTCTTTGAGATTCCATGAGATCATGCAGTATTTGTCTTTGTCTCTCTTACTTCGCTTAGCTTAATGCCTTCAAAGTCCATACATATTGTTGCAAATGGCAGGATTTCCTTCTTTTTTAATGACTGAATAATACTTCTTTGTGTGTGTGTGTGTGCGTGTATACACACATACATACATAACTTCTTTATCCATTCTTTCATTTATGGACACTTATTTTGTTACATCTTGTCTGTTGTGAAAAAAGTGAAAGTGATAGCCATTCAGTCGTGTCCACTCTTTGCAACTTCGTGGACTGTAGCCCGCCAGGCTCCTCTATCCATGGAATTATCCAGGCAAGAATACTGGAACGGGTTGCTATTTCCTTCCCTGGGGGATTTTCCCAACCCAGGAACTGAACCCAGGTCTCCTGAATTGGCAGCCAGTTTCTTTAACATCTGAGCCACTGGGTAAGCCTTATCTATTGTAAATAATGCTTATATGAACATGGATATGCAGCTGTCTCTATGACATAGTGTTTTCAATTTCTTCTGATATATTCCCAGAAATGGAAATACTGGTCAGATGGTGGTTCTAGTTTTAACTTTTTGAAGAACTTTCTGTTTTCCATAGTGTCTGCGCCAACTTACATTTCCACCAGCAGTGCATGAAGGGTCCCTTTTCTCCACATTCTCTCTAGCATTTATTATCTCTTCTCTTTTTGATGACAACATTGGTGAAGTGGTGAGGTAATTTATTGTGGTTTTCACATGCATTTCTTTTATGATTATTGATTTTGAGCATCTTTTGATATATGTGTTTGCCTTTCATATATCTTCTATGGAACATGTCTATTCAGGTCCTTTATTCATTTTTTAATCAGACTATTTGGATTTGTTGGGGAATTTTTGCTATTGAGTTGTATAAGTTCTTTATTTTGGATATTAACTCCTGATGAGATATATGCTTTGCAGATGCTTTCTACCATTCCACAGA
Source organism: Muntiacus reevesi (assembly GCF_963930625.1). NCBI lineage: Eukaryota > Metazoa > Chordata > Mammalia > Artiodactyla > Cervidae > Muntiacus > Muntiacus reevesi. Next base: position 51,309,492 of record NC_089261.1, on the reverse strand, counting down.
TTGTCATTTCATTTTGTTGATCATTTCTTTTGTTGATCAGAGGTTTTCAGTTAGATGTAGTTAACTATTTTTGATTTTGCTTCTTGTGTTTTAGGTGTCATATCCAAAATATCGTTGACAAGATCCATGTAATGGAGCTTACTACTTGTTTGCTTGTGCAAGTTCTAAGTTTTGGCCTTTGTATTTTAGTTTTTAATGTATTTTGAGTTAATTTTTGTGAGTGATGTAAAATAAGGGTCTAGTTTCATTCTTTTACATGTGAATATCCAATTTTCTGACACCTTTTATTGAAAAGACTGTCTTTTCTCACACTTTCCTTCCTTTTTCCTCTATTCTAAAATAGGTATTCTTGGCTTCCTTGTCAGATGTTAGCTGATCATATACATATGGTTTCATACCTGGGTTTTAAACTCTGTTCCACTGGTCTACATGTCTGTTTTTGTGCCAGTGCCATAATGTTTGGATTATTATACCTTTATAATGTAGCTTGAAATCATAAGTATTATGCCTCCTGCTTTGTTCTTTCTAGGATTTCTTTGACTGTTTGTGGCCTATTGTTGCTTTATATAATTTTAGGATTGTTTATTCTACTTCTGTTAAAACAAAACAAAACAAAACTGCCTTTGGAATGTTGGTAGAGGAAGCTTTGTAATAGTATGGCTATTTTAACAATATTCTTTCCATTCATGAACTTGGGATACCTTCTCATCTATTTGTCTTTTTTATTTCATCAGTGTCTTATAGTGTAGAGATCTTTCACCTCCTTGGTTAAACTTATTCCTAATATTTTATTTTATTATTTTTGATAGGATCATTTTCTTTGTATCTTTTTCAGATTACTTGTTATTAGTGAAGAGATAAGCTATGAATTTTTGTGTGTTAATTTTGTATCCTGGAACATCATTGCATTCATTCATTAGATCTAACAGTATTTAGGTGGAGGCCTTTCTTGTTATAAAATCATGTCACCTGCAAATATAGCCAATTTTATTGTTTCCTTTTCAATGCTGATGCTTTAATTATTTATTGTTGTCTGGTTGCTCAAGCTCGAACTTCTGATACTATAATAAATAGGAGTTGTGAGAGTGGGCACACTTCTGCTTGGAGGAAAAGTTTTCCATCTTTCACTATTGAGTATGATGTAGGCTGTGGCCTTGCTATAGATATGGCCATTATTATGTTGAGGCACTTTCATTCTATCTATACCTAATTTGTTAAGAGTTCTTATCATGAACATGTGATACATTTTGTCAAATGCTTTTTCTGCATTTGAGAGATTTATTTCATCCTATTTAATACAATATACCACATATATTTGGAGAAGGAAATGGCAACCCACTCCATTATTCTTGCCTGGAAAATTCCATGGACAGAGGAACCTGGTGGGCTATAGTCTGCAAAGAGTCAGTCATGACTGAGCACAATCGGCAGCACCACATATGTTGATTTTTGTATGTTGACCCATCCTTGCATCCCAGGATTAAATCTCATTGATCATGGTGAATGACGCTTTTAATGTGCTGCTGAATTAATTTTTTTAGTTTTTATTGAGAATTTTGTATTTATATTCATTAGGGATATTGGCCTACAGTTTTTTCCTAGTGTTATCCTTTACTAGCTTTGTTTTTTTTTTAACTTGGTTTCTCTCTTTCTTTTTTATTTTTATTTTTTTTTATTTTTCAGTGGGTTTTGTCATACATTGATATGAATCAGCCATAGAGTTACACGTATTCCCCATCCCAGTCCCCCATCCCACCTCCCTCTCCACCCGATTCCTCTGGGTCTTCCCAGCCCACCAGGCCCGAGCACTTGACTCATGCATCCCACCTGGGCTGGTGGTCTGTTTCACCACAGATAATATACATGCTTTACTAGCTTTGGTCTCAGGGTAATGCAGGTTCTGTAAAGTAGCTCTGAGAGTGTTCCCTCCTTTTGGACTTTTTGGGAAGACTTTAAGAAGGATTCGTATTAATTCTTTAAATGTTCAATAAAATATATCAGTGAAGTCACTTGGTCCTGAGTTTTTCTTTGATGGGAGATTTGTGGTTACTAATTCCATCTCCTTACTAGTATTTGATCTTTGAAAATTTCTGTTTCCTTCTTGATTCAGTTTTGGCATATTGTATGATTCTAAGACTTTTTCTATGTCTTCTGGATTTTCCAGTTTGTTGGCATGTAGTTGTTAGCAGTAGGCCCTTATGATCCTTTATGTTTCTGTGATGTCACTTACAATGTTTCTTTTTTTCATTTGTAATTTCATTGATTTGGGCCCTCTATCTCATGGTTAGTCTAGCTAATTTTTGTTGTTTTTTTACAATTTTATCTTTTCAAAGAACCAGCCCCAGTTTTCTTAACCTTTTGTATTGTTTTCTTGTTTGCTACTTATTTCTGCTCTAATCTTCATTTTTTTCTTTTCTTCTGCTAATGTTGGGCTCAATTTGTTCTAGCTCCGCTGTAATTTCTGTTTTTATCTATTGGTTGTTTGGGAGAATGTTGTTTAATTTCCATAAATTCATGAGTCTGTATTCATAAATACATGAGTTGCCAGTATTCCTCTTATTAATTTTTAGTTTCATGCCACATGATCAGAGAAGATATTGATATGATTTCAGTCTTCCTAAATTTGCTAAGACTTATGAACTGATGCTGGGAGGGATTGGGGGCAGGAGGAGAAGGGGACGACAGAGGATGAGATTGGCTGGATGGCATCACTGACTCGATGGACATGAGTTTGAGTAAACCCCGGGAGTTGGTGATGGACAGGGAGGCCTGGCGTGCTGCGATTCATGGGGTCACAAAGACTCAGACACAACTGAGCGACTGAACTGAACTGAACTGATGGACTAACATGATCTGTCCTAGAAAATGCTCCTGGTGTGCTTGAGAAGAATGTCTTCTGCGCTGTCAGCAGTGTTCTGTATACGTCTGTCACGTTTATTTTGATCTATAGTATTGCTCAAATCTTTTGTTTCCATATTGATTTTCTGTCTGGATGATCTAGTCATAGTTGAGAGTAGGATTTAAAGTCCTTAACTATAATTGCAGTCCTGTTTATTTGTCCTTTTAGTTTGATTTGTTTTTGCTTTACACATTAGGTGCTCCAGTTTTGGGTACATAAATATTTGCAATTGCTGTATCTTCTTGGTAGATTGACCCCTTTATCATTATAAACACCTTTTTTATTTTTACCATTTTTAGTTTAAAGAATGTTTTTGTCTGATATAAGTATAGCTACTCATTTTTAATTTCCTTTTTATGATTACCATCTGTTTTCCATTCCTTCATACACTATCACCTTATTTTCACTCTATGTGTATCTTTAAGGCTAAAGTGGGACTCTTACAGGCAGCATATTGTTGAATCTCTTTATTTATTCAGTCATCCTATTTTGAATGGAGAACTATATCCATTTACATTTAAAGTAAGTATTGATTTGTAAGTACTTAACTATTGCTGTTTTGTTCTTTGCTTTCTTTTTTTTTTTTTTTTTTCATTTATTAGTTGGAGGCTAATTACTTCACAACATTGCAGTGGGTTTTGTCATACATTGACATGAATCAGCCATAGAGTTACACGCATTCCCCATCCCGATCCCCCCTCCCACCTCCCTCTCCACCCGACTCCTCTGGGTCCTCCCAGTGCACCAGGCCCGAGCACTTGTCTCATGCATCCCACCTGGGGTGGTGATCTGTTTCACTATAGATAATATACATGCTGTTCTCTCAAAACATCCCACCCTCACCTTCTCCCACAGAGTCCAAAAGTCTGTTCTATATATCTGTGTGTCTTTTTCTGTTTTGCATATAGGGTTATCATTACCATCTTTCTAAATTCCACATATATGTGTTAGTATGCTGTAATGTTCTTTATCTTTCTGGCTTACTTCACTCTGTATAATGGGCTCCAGTTTCATCCATCTCATTAGAACTGATTCAAATGAATTCTTTTTAATGGCAGAGTAATATTCTGTGGTGTATATGTACCACAGCTTCCTTATCCATTCGTCTGCTGATGGACATCCAGGTTGCTTCCATGTCCTGGCTATTATAAACAGTGCTGCGATGAACATTGGGGTGCACGTGTCTCTTTCAGATCTGGATTCCTCAGTGTGTATGCCCAGAAGTGGTATTGCTGGGTCATATGGCAGTTCTATTTCCAGTTTTTTAAGAAATCTCCACACTGTTCTCCATAGTGGCTGTACTAGTTTGCATTCTCACCAAGAGGGTTCCCTTTTCTCCACACCCTCTCCAGCATTTATTGCTTGTAGACTTTTGGATAGCAGTCATCCTGACTGGCGTGTAATGGTACCTCATTGTGGTTTTGTGGTTCTTTGTTTTCTGGCTATTTTGTAGATTCATTGTTCACAGATTCTTATCCTGCTTTCTTTTCTTATGTTTTGATGTCTTTTGATACCAATGTGCTTTGCCATTTTGCTCTTTTATATAATTACTACAGGGTTTTTCTTTGTGCTTATCTTGAGATTTATATAAAACATCTAAAAATTGCAACACACTATTTTAAGCTAATAACAATTTAGCATTGATAGCATTTCTAAACATTCACCTTCACCCTCCACAATTAGGGTATTGAAGTTACACTTTATATACTTTTATATTGTGCATCCAATAACAGATTACTATAGTTATGATTATTTCTACATTTGTTGTTAACTTTTAAACAACTTGTAAGTAAATAATGAACCATCATTATTATATTACAGAATCTAACTTTGACAAAAATTTATATTACTATAATTCTGTTATTTCAATGTAATTTTTATTTTATATTGAATTATAGCTGATTTACAATATTGTGTTAGTTTCAAGTGTAAAGTGATTCAGCTCTATATTGGGTTGGCCCGAAATTTCATGTTTTTTTTTTTATAACATTGTACATAAAAACCCAAATGAACTTTTGGGCCAACCCAATATATATATATATATATATAAGGTGGGAGATATATATATATATATATATATCTCCATTCTTACTCAGATTCTTTTCCCATACAGGTTTTCCTAATATATTTTATTTATCTATTTATTTTTTATTTCTTTATTCCCATACAGGTTATTACAGAATAGTGAGTAGAGTTCCCTGTGCTATACAGTTGGACCTTGTTGATTATCTATTTTATATATAAAGTGTATATATATTAATCCTACACTCCTAATTTGTCCCTTCCACTAACCTTTCACCTTTGAGAACCATAAGTTTGATTTCTAAGTCTGAGTCTATTTCCATTTCATAAGTAAATTCATTTGTATTATTTTCTTAGATTCCACATATAAATGATATTATATTTGCCTTTTTCTGTCTGACTTACTTCATGTAGTATGATAATCTCTAGGTCCATTCATGTTGCCGCTAATGTCATTATTCTATTTTTTTTATGGCTGAGGAATTGTGTATATACATAGCTTCTGTATCCATTCCTCTGTCGATGGACATTTAGGTTGCTCCCATGTCTGGGCTATTGCAAATAGTGTGTGCACTGGGGTACATGTGTCCTTTCTCATTATGGTTTTCTCTAGATATATGCCTAGGCATAATTCCTGGGTCATATGGTAGTTCTATATTTAGCTTTTAAGGGAAACTCCATACTGTTGTCCATAGTGGTTGTATTGATTTAAATTCCCATCAATAGTGTAGAAGGGTTCACTTTTCTTTAAATTTTTTAAAAATTTATTTATTTTTTAAATGAAGGATAATTACTTTGCAGAATTTTGTTTTTTGTCAAACGTCAACATTTGACTTACAATGTTGTGTTAGTTTTTGATTCACAGCAAAATGAATCAGTTATATCTATCTGCACTCTTTTTTTAGAATATTTTCTCAGCTAGGTCATTACAGAATACTAAGCAGAATTCCCTGTGCTATGCATTAAGTCCTTATTAGTAATGTATAGTTAGTAGTGTATGTACATCAATCCCAATCTCCGTTCCTCTCCCCCATGGTAACCATGTTTGTTTTCTACATACATGATTCTGTTTTTGTTTTGGAAAAAAACCCATATCATTTGTATCTCTTTTTAGATTCCACATGTGATATATGATATTTGTCTTTCTCTCAAGGTCTTACTTCACGTAGTATGAAATCTCTAGGTCCATCCATGATGCTGCAAAATGGCATTATTTCATTCTTCTCATGGCTGAGTAATATTCCATTGTATATAAGCACCATATCGTCAGTTCAGTGGATGTTTTGGTTGCTTCCATGTCTTCAATATTGTAAATAGCACTGCTGTAAACACTGGGGTGCATGTATCTTGTCAAATTAGAGTTTTTTTTTCTGGATATATGTCCAGGAGTGGGACTGCTGGATTATATGATAGTTCTATTTTTAGTTTCTTAAGGAACCTCCACACTATTTTCTATAATGCTTGTGCCCATTTATACCCTCCAACAGTATAGAAAAGTTTCCATTTCTCCACACTGTCTCCAGCATTTATTTTTTTTGTAGGCTTTTTGATGATGGCCATTCTGACTGTTGTGAGGTGACACCTCATTGTAGTTTTGATTCGCATTTCTCTGATAATTAGTGACATTGAGCATATTTTCGTGTGTTCTTGGCCATCTGTATGTCTTCTTTGGAGAAATACATATTTAGATATTTTGCCCATGTTTTGATTGGGTTGTTTGTTTTTCTGACATAGAGCTGCTCATATACTTTGGAGGTTAATCCCCTGTTGCTTCAGTTGCAAATATTCTTTCCCTTTCTGTGGGTTGTCTTTTCATTTTGTTTATGGTTTCCTTTGCTGTGCGGAAGCTTTTAATCAGGTCTCATTTGTTTATTTTTATTTTCATTAGGAGGTGGATCAAAAAAGATGTTTTTGTCATTTATGTCAGAGATTGTTCTGCCTATGTTTTCCTCTTAAGAGTTTTATGGTGTCCAGCCTTACATTTAGATCTTTGATCTATTTTGACTTTATTTTTGCATATGGCGTCCTAATTTCATCTTCTTTTTTTTTTTACATGTAGCTGTTCAGCTTTCCCTGAACTACTTATTGAAGAGACTGACTTTTCTTCATTTTGGAGTCCTTTCTCCTTTGTTGTAGGTTAGTTGACCATAGGTGCATGGATTTATTTTTGGACTTTCTATCCTATTCCATTGATCTTTTCTGTTTTGATGCTAGGACTATACTGTATTTGTAGTGTGTAGTCAAGGAGTATTATAGTATTGTGTTATGATCTGAAGTCAAGGAGTTCCCCAGCTCCATTTCATCAGGCACTTATTGTTTTCAGAATAGAGGTTTTTTTGCCTCCTAGGGTAAGTTTCTAAGTATATTAATTACTCTTATTAATGTGATGTTAAATGGGATTATTCCCTTGATTTGTCTTTTTGATATTTCATTGTTAGTGTATAGGAATGCAAGAGATTTCTGTTTATTAATTTTGTATCCCACAACTTTAATAAACTCATTGATGAACTCTAGTAATTTTCTGGTGGCATCTTTAGGGTTTTCTATGTGTAGTATCATGTCACCAGCAAATGGAAAGGCCTTCCTTTCCAATTTGAATTCCTTTTATTTCTTTTTCCTCTTTGACTGCCATGGCTAGCATTTCCAGAATTACATTGAATAAAAGAGGTGACAATGGACATCTTTGCCTTTTCCTGATCTTAGAGGAAATGCTTTCAGCATTTCACCATTGAGAATGGTGTTAGCTGTGGGTTTGTCATATACAGTCCTTATTATGTTGAGGTAGGTTCCCTTTATGCCTACTTTCTTGTCATAACCAGGTGTAAAATTTTGTCAATAGCATTTTCTGCATCTAATGAGATGATCATGTAGTTTTTATCCTTTTCATTCTTCAGTTTGTTGATGTGGTGTATCACACTGATTGATTTCAAAATCTTTGCATCACTAGGGTAAATCCCACTGGATCATAGTGTATATTCCTTTTAATGTGTTGTTGGACTTGGTTTGTAAGTATTTTGTTGAGGATTTTTGCATTTATATTCATCAGTGATACTGGCCTGTAACTTTCTTTTTTTGTGTGATATCTTTGTCTAGTTTTGGTATCAGGATGATGGTGGCCTCATAGAATGAACTTGGGAGTGTCCCTTCTTCTGCAGAGTTTTTTGGAATAGTGTCAGAAGGATAGGTGATAATTCTTCTGTAAATGTTTGATAATATTTGCCTGTGAAGCCCTCTGGTCCTGAACTTTTTTTGTGTGTTTGTTCCTATTTTCTATTTCTTCCCGCTTCAGTCTTAGAAGGCTGTACCTTTCTAAAATATTTATTCATTTCTTCTAGGTTGTGCATTTTATTGGCATGCAGCTCCTTATAATAATCCCTGATGAGCCATTGTATTTCTGTTGTGTCCAATGCAACTTCTTTTACATTTCTAAGTTTATTGATTTGACTACTCTCCCTTTTTTTTCTTTAATTGGAGGATAATTGCTTTAGAGTATTGTGTTGTTTCCTGCCATACATCAACATGAATCAGCCATAGGCATACCTAAGTCTCTTCTCTCTTGAACCTTCCTCCCACTCCATCCCACCTTTCTAGGTTGTCACAGAACACCAGGTTTCAGCTCCCGGCATCATACTGCAGATTCCCACTGACAATCTACTTTCCATGTGGTAATATGTATGTTTCAGTGCTATTCTCTCGATTTGTCCCATCCTCTCCTTCCCCGGCTGTGACCACAGTCTGTTTTCTATGTCTCAACTGCTGCCCTGCAAATAGGTTCCTCAGTACCTTTTAATATTTGATATTCGTTTTGCTCTTTCTGACTTACTTTACTCTGTATAATAGGCTCCAGGTTCATCTAGCTCATTAGGACAGACTTTTTTACAGTTCTTTTTTATAGCTGAGTGATATTCCATTGTATGTACGTACCACAACTTCTTTATTCATTCTTCTGATGGACATCTAGGTTACTCCCATATCCTAGCTATTATAAACATTGGGGTACATGTGTCTTTTTCAGTTATGGTTTTCTAGGGTATATGCCCAGTAGTGGGATTGTGGAGTCATATAGTAGTTTTACTCCTAGTTTTTTAAGGATTCTCCATTCTGTTCTCCATAGTGGCTGTATCAATTTACATTCCCACCAACATTGCAAGAGGGTTTCCTTTTCTCCACACCCTCTCCCAGCATTTATTGTCTGTGATTTTTTGGTGATAGCCATTCTGATTGGTGTGAGGTGATACCTCACTGTAGTTTTGATTTGCATTTCTCTATTAATTAGTGTATTGAGAATCTTTTCATGTGTTTATTAGCCAAGTTGTCTGACCCCTTTGGTTGGGTTGTTTGTTTTTCTGGTATTCAGCTGCCTGAGCTGCTTGTATATTTTGGATATTAATCCTTTATCAGTTGTTTCATTTGCTATTATTTTCTCCCATTCTGAGAACTGTGTTTTTACCTTGCTTATAGTTTCCTTTGCTGTGCAAAAGCTTTATCCTTTTTTTTCTCCTCTCTTTGTAAGTGTGTGGGTCTCTTTGGGTGTTCTTGGCTGTAGAGTGTTGTTTCATCATTAGTCTTGGTGTTTTGTCTTCTGTGCTATGTGTCATGTGACATCTTGGTGCTACAGTAACAGGTCAGGCCTCTCAACCTTTAACGGGTTGAGATTTGAGTCCAGAACTTGGGATCAGCAGAGAGCTCCCAAGCCCATGTAACATTAATTGGTGAGAGCTCTCCCAAAGGCTTCTATCTCAACACTAACAGTATGCTCCATTCAAAGCCATCAAGCTCCAGTGCTGGATGCCTCATGCCAGACCTTTAGCAAAACAGGAATATAACCTGTCCATTAGCAGAAAGGCTGCTCAAAGTCATACCAAGCCCATAGACACCCCAAAATGCACTACGAGACATAGCACTCCCCTGCAGAGAGATAGATCCAGCACCGTCCACAACACATGCATACATCCCCCCAACCAGGAAACCTTCACAAAGGCACTGATCCAACACCACCCATGGAGGGCAGACCCTGAACAATAAAAGGAACTATCACCTTCCAGCCTTAAGAAAGGAGACGGGGAACAATGTAAATTAAGCACAATGAAAAGACAGAGAAGCATTGCAGCAGATGAAGGAGTATGGTAAAAACCTCATATTTTCCTGAGTCTGGCTAAACGTTTAGCAATGTTTATCTTCTCAAAGAACCAGGTTTTACTTTCACTGATCTTTGCTATTATTTTCTTCATCTTCATTTCATCTAGTTCTGCTTTGTTCTTCACAATTTCTTTCCTTCTATTAACTTTGGGTTTTGTTTGTTCTTTCTCTAGTTGCTTTAGGTGTCAGATTAGGTTGTTTGAGATTATTCTTGTTTACTGAGGTAACACTGTATTATTATAAACTTCCCTCTTAGGTCTTGGACTGTTGTTTTTGCTGTCATTTTTCTTTAAGTATCTTTCAGAATTTCTTCAGTAATCCATTGCTTAGTATATATGTCATTGTTTTTTAGGTTCCCCCCCCCCCCACCCTGTTATTGATTTCTAATCCTATAGCATTGTCAGAAAAGATGCTTGATATGATTTCAGTTTTCTGAAATTTACTGAGGCGTGATTTGTGGCCTGAGATGTGGTCTATCCTTGAGAATGTTCTGGGTGTATTTGAGGAGAAAGTGTATGTGGCTGCTTTTAGTTGGAACGTTCTATAAATATCAGTTAAGTCCATCTTGTCTACTGTGTCATTTAAGGCCTTGTTTCCTTATTGATTTTCTATCTGGATGATCTATCCATTGATATAAGGGTGGTGTTAAAGATGCCCACTATTAGGGTACTTTTACTTCCACTCAAGGAATTCCCTTTAGCATTTCTTATATGTCAGAATTTGTGACAATGAATTACCTCAGCCTTTGTTTTCTGAAAGTGTTTATCTGTCCTTAATTTCTGAAGGATGGCTTTGCAAGATCTAGATTTCTTGTTTGGTGATTTTTTTTCTTTATTTCAACATTTTAATAAACTACTCAATTTTTTTACTCCATTTTTTTCCTGGCCTGAAAAATTGCTGCTGAAAAATCTGCCAAATCTTACAGAGGTTCCCATTTATTTTCAATGAATCATCCATTGATTTATTCAAAAATACTTATTGAATATCTGCTGAGTATCTTACAGATTGCCAGGTGCTGGTGAATCAAAACAAATAAGGTTCCATCTTCTTGGAAATTTCTAGTGAGGAATATCATTACTGATAACAATCATACAAATGTGGGCATAATTACAAAGTAAATCATGTACTATAATTAAAAAAAAGAAAAAGCTTCCAGAGAAGTTCCTAATTCTTAGTGATGAGCAAGAATGTAAGTGACTTACATATTTTCAATAAAATTTATACAATAGAAAGACATTTAAAAACCTTTCAATGATTTTAAAGTTTGGGCATACTCAGAGTAAAACTATGTCTAAAATTAGAATAAATTATAAAATTAGAGTCATTGAAACACCATCAAAAACAATAAAAATTGAACAGTCTGCTTTGACTTTATTTTTAAAATTTGAGATAAAAAATAAACCAAGTCTCCAGGAAAAAAAATTATATATCATAAAATGCATCCTTTTAAAGTATACAATGCAGATGTGGTATATTTACGCAATGGAATATTACTTAGCCATATAAAGAGTGAAATAATGCCATTTGCAGCAACATGGATAACCTATGGATCATCATACTAAGTGAAGCCAGCCAGACAATGCCATGCTGCTTATATGTGGAATCCAGAAAAGGGACAAATGAACTTACATACAAAACAGAAATAGACTCACAGTATAGAAAACAAACTATGGTTACCAAAAAAGAAATTGGGGTTCCCTTTTATTTAAATCTCTTTTCCTTTGCTGCTTTCAAAATTTTTTGACTTTTGACAATTTAATGTTATCTAGGTGTAGCCCCATTGTGGGAACTTTTGAGCATCATGGATCTGCATGTCCATTTCTCTCCCCAGGTTTGGGGATTTGTTGGCCATTATTACTTTACATACACTATCTGTCTCTTTCTCTTTTCCTTCTGGAATTCCCATAATGTATATACATTTTTCCTTTTGGTTGTGTCCAAGAAGTTTCATAGGCTTTCTTCATTTTTTCATTCTTTTTTTTCTTTTGGCTCCTCCTACTGGATAATTTCATATATCCTGTGTTCCTGGTCATTGATTCTTTTGCACAGTTCATTCTGCTCTTGAAGCTATTGCATTCTTCAGTTCAATGTATTTTGTATTTGTATTATTTTCCTAATTTCATTGTCTGTATTTTTTGATAACTCACTAAAGTTTAAGAGGATTATTCTGAACTATTTGTCTGACACTTCATATATCTTCACTTCTTTAGGGTCAGTTGTTGGAGCTTTATTAGTTTTTTGGTGGTGTCATGTTTACCTCATTTTTCATGGTCCTTGGTATCTGTCAATGTGCTATCATCTTCCAGACTTTACAATTCCACTGTGGCAGAGATAGTAGTTTTTTTGTTTTTTTACCAGTCAGCTCATTTTGTCTTTCTAGATGTCTTCACAGTTAAATCCCTTGGACAAATTGGGCCCGATATCATGAACGATCTTGGGATGAGGCAACTGTCTGAGCTCTCAGGTCAGAATAGGGTGACTGCTAGCTGAGGTGATTTGGATAGGACTGCTGGCTTGCTTCCCTGTCCCAGCAAGACTGAAGTATGATTTCTGCAGTCACCTGGGTTCTCTTATGAGACTGACATAGATAGTTGGTACTAGGTTCTAAATCCTCCAGTATTCTTGCCTGGAAAACCCCATGGACTGAGGATCCTATTAGGCTACAGTCCATGGGGTCGCAAAGAGTCGGACACAACTGAGCAACTTCGCTTCTTCACTTCAGTGCTATGAGTTAGTTAGCTTATCTGCCCTGGCAGGACAGCAGAACTGCCCCTAGGACCTACAGAACTTCTTGTTTTGAGGACTCAAATCAGGCAAAGCTATGCACTGAATTCTCTGACCAGAGAAACCACCAGTTTTGCTCTGCAGATGGGGAAAGCCACAGGTTGTGCTAGTCTGTTCAATTTATCGTTTAAGCAGGTCTGCTTGGTGAACTAAGCAGCTTCCCACGTGCTCTGGTTAGAACATCTGGTTGGGTAGCTTGAAGCTCGATTTAGCAGTGAACATGACTATGAATTAGTTTTCTTGCTAGGGCAGTGTGGCGGAGCTGGATCCAAATCAGGAAGGCTCTTTGTGCTCCTGACTGAACTTGACCAGCACCCCAGGTTCCCTGGCCAAATGGGGCCACTAGTTTTGCTCTGTAAATAATTAGCTCTGCCTGCTGGACTCTTCACTTGAACATTAGTGGGCTACATGGCTTTCTAGGTGTTTTGGCCATGTTTTCTGGTCAGGTGAGGCTGGGAGCTGTACTCACCAATGGAAAGCATGCTCTCTATGAATTAGCTCCCCTGCCTGGGCAGGGACAGACTAGCTCCAGAGGCTTTTGGTTTAAGGACCTGAATCAGGCTGACCTGCACTGTGCTAAGTTCCTGAGTCAGACTGCACCACCAACTTGGCTCTTAAGATGGCAAAAGCTTCTCAGGATTACTACTTGAGTATTGCAGGAAGGAACTTGATTGTTGGCAGCCCTTTCCTCCTTCTCTGTCACAATTAGATTCCCAGCAGTCATGCCCTTCAGAACCAGAGTAGGGCCTCCCCAGAAGTGGCCCACAATCCTGGGGGAGGTGGATGCTGCCCTGGCTGCTCTTTCCCCTCTGGAGGGACCATAGGCTCAGGGACAGCCATTCGGTGTGACACTCTGCTAGCCAGAGGAGGGGCAGTGTGGTCAGCACGCAGCTACTTCTCTTACCTCCTCATGCAGCGTGTCTTGGTCTCGGTACTGCAGGGGGTGCTTCATGCTCACTCCGGTGTACTAGGATTTTCTCATTAATGTTTTGTCTACGAAAGTTGTCAGCTGTTGTTCTTGTGATGGGGAGCAAAGTCAGGAATGACTTACGTCACAGTCTTGATGATATCACTCTCCGGAAGCATTTCTTTACACATTCTTTTGGGAACCCAGGCTGATGGAGGCTCTACCATCTTCAGCAGAGATTCCCAGTATCACCTTGGGCGTTAACATTATTCAGCTTGATTTTGAAGGAAAATCAAGATTATAGGATCTTATAAGAGGTTTTTCTGGCCAGGCCTAGAATTTTAAGAACTTAAAATTTAAGAATTCTTAAAATTTTAAGAATTTAAGAACTTAGGCCCATATTCCATAGGTAAGAACCCAGTCACATGGACATAAGATGTTTAGGAAGACTGGAAAATACACTGTCTACTCAGACAGTTGCTATCAGCATGAATTGTACACAACAATTTGGGAAAAAAATTTTGGGGCAGCTAATAGCCATCTTTGCCACAGGAGATATAAAAATATATAAGCCCTATTCATGTTGTTTAGTATGTAGATAAAGAAAATATCTACTTACTAAATTAGAGCTAACCAATGACTATATTAGAAAGTCCACTTCTGTAGCTTGTTCAAATATATTATACCCTGTCTGAAGAAAAGATTCCTTTACCTGAAGTGAATGATTTGAGTATTTACCTTGAAGCTAGGAAAAGGGTAGCAATGAAGAAAATTTTAGTATCTTCAGTAGTTCTAGTAAAGAACTTTTAATAGACCAGTAGAGTTAAGTATGTTATCCTCTTGAAATGTATATCTTTATAAGAAAATAGGTGCATCAAACTTGTATGATGGTGACAGTGTCCATCAAGATTACCCAGCAAGCCTTACCCTGATTGTGTGATTGCATATTTAACATAAAATCATCTAATAATCATGATTTCACACACAGTTTTTCGTAAAAGATAGCAGTTTAAAAGATGTCAGCTAAAAAGTATTTTCTTTTGCTTGGCTGTTTTATTTCTCTCTGTAAAACAATTAGCATTTTGAGTAATACATTAATCTATTATGAGGTAAATTAGCATAGGCTTTAGGGTTTTATAGCACTAATTTTCTCATCCAATTGGGATAGTGAGGCAGATGAGAGATTAAATATGACTTTGTAAAATGGATAGTTAATATTGCAAAATGTGGCATATATCCAGAGTCAAGTGGGTACTGTATTTTGAAGAATTACACAGGTTTACCCTTGCAATCCGGCTTCCCTGGTGGCTCAGATAGTAAAGAATCTGCCTAAAACGTGAAAGAACTGGGTTTGCTCCCTGGGTTGGGAAGATTCCCTGGAGAAGGCATGGCAACCAATACCAGTATTCTTGCCTGAAGAATTCCACGGACAGAGGAGCCTGGCGGGCTACAGTCTATGGGGTCGCAAAGAGTCAGACACAACTGAGCGACTAAGCACAGCACCCTTCCATTCAAAGCAACTACGGTAGGATGCAGCACCCTGTACTGAGTTTCCCCGGTATAGCTTATGGAACAAAGCAGCAAGGGACAGCATCGGACACATGCTGGTAGCTCAGTCTCAAAGAGAGCAGGAAAGTAAGGTGGCGCCCAGCATAGTCAGCCCCACAAATGAGCGAGTCAGAGACTTCATCTTTTTGCCATGAAATAGAGAGAAATCTGACGGTAGAAAAATTAAACTAGAAGAGCTCATGCCGTGAGAAACTCATTTGACTGGGGCAGGTGATTTCTTTATTTGTAGGTCTGAAAACCAAGGTTTACACTATAGAAAACAGTGAGTGTTTTCCAAGTGCTCAGACATCATTTTCAAGTCCTATTTCTTATTGCTCCTTACCTTCAGCAGTTTCTAATATTTTTGGTGTTGTATATATTTATAATTAAGGGCTTCCCTGGTGGTTCAGATGGTAAAGAATCTGCCTGCAATGCAGGAGACCCATGTTCGATCCCTGAATTGGGAAGATCCCGTGGAGAAGGGAATGGCTACCCACCCCAGTATTCTTGCCTGGAAAATCCCACCGACAAAGGAGCTTGGCAGGCTACAGCCCATGGGGACACAGAGTAGGACCCGACTGACAGACTAACACACATATTTATAATACTTAATAACTCAATGGTCTCATTTTTTATATCAGAGCATTTGTATATTTCCACAAGTTTAAATTGTACATCTGAGTGAAAATAGGAAACTAAAGACATGTAAGATATTGTTTTATTAAGGGTGATTCCAAAGTTATATTGCCAATAAGAGATTTTTTTAAGATAGGAAGAAAAAATTCAGTATCATGACAGACTCTGGAAGAGAGCACAGATTTCAAGGATCTATGACTGAGGGTTTACAATTGAAAGGCAGATGTACTCATGCAAAAGTTGAAGAAAATGATCTGGTATGCCAGGGAAGCAAAACAGTATTTCAGTGACACCAAAAAATTAGGCATTGATTAATGGAAAGAGGTACTGAGGAAATATTTTTATATCTTTTGCTTCTAAAAGATACCACAAAACCTTTTAGAAAGGAATAAAGTAAATTTGACATTGTGAAAATGATATTTAGAAGTTGCATATTTAAACATGCTCTCCTTTTCTTATGGAAGACTAATGCAATAGCAAATAGTTGCTCGTTCATTTAATTGCATAGTAAAGCGTGTGAATATTGCTACATCCAGAAATAATTTTTTCTTGCTTTAAACAGTTTGGACTTCTGTTTTTAAGTTGGGGGTATAGTTGCTTTACAATGTTAATTTCTGCTGTACAGTGAAGTGAATCAGCTATAGGTATACATAGACCTCTACCCTCTTGGACCACCCTCCCACTCCCCTCCATCCCATCCGTGCAGGCTAAGTCACTTCAGTCATGTCCGACTCTTTGTGATCCTATGGACCGTAGCCTGCCAGGCTCCTCTGTCCTTTCGATTCTCCAGACAAGTATGCTGAGTGGATTGTCATTTCCTCTGCCAGGGGATCTTCCTGACCCAGGGATCGAACCTGTGTCTCTTGCATCTCCTGCACTGATAGGCGGATTCTTTACCACAATACCACCTGGGAAACCCCCATCTACAACGCACTGAGCTGATCTACCTGCGCTATACAGTAGGTCCTCTCCCCACTATTTTAAACACTTTTCAGAATTTAGTATTACGGCATGTATGTCACAACTGCAGTTAAAACTACTCTGAAAAATTCACTACCGTGAAAGTGACGCAGACCTTTTCCCAGTGGTCAAGTAATTGATGCTTTATGTGAAGTGTCAATGCAAAGCAAGAAGTTTACTTATGGTTTCATGGAAATACCAATTAAACTGTGATTTATATATACAATCAAGTGAGTCAGATTAAAGTTATAAAATGAAATTCAGAAAAGATAAATTCAGTGGCCAAAATAAGAAAGAAAATTGTTGTTAAAGCAGTCGCCTGTTTATACTATATTTCTTCTGAAACACAGTAAAAAATTACAGATAAAAGAAGGAAGGATATTGTTGGTGGACCATCTCTATGTTCTCAGGGTGATGAACCATAATGGAAAATAGAATGTGAGTAGCATCCAGTTTTACAGCAAAGAATGGAACTGACTAAGTAGAAGTCAACACTAACCATCAAACAGATACCCAAGTGCCACAAGCTTCAGTGAGAACTAACATCTTCTGCCTTGGTGACTGCTTGTCCTGAGGTCAGAATGCCAAAAACTGAATTCTCAGCAGTTTCTTCCTGAAGTTGTGATCCCAGATCAATATCCATCTACTCACCTTAACCACTGCTGAGCAAACAGCTGTACCACATATCAGTAGAATTACCTCAGTCACAGATGAAGTGAAGGCAAAAAAAGAATATATGCACAGATACTGTAGAAAAGGTGGGAGTGATAAACTTATCAAAATTCAGATGAATAACACTACAGAAAAAGTAATTCTGCCCCAATAACAGAAAAAATTTCACACAAAATACATCTCCATATCTGCACATAAACTAAAGGAAAAAATTCTAATATATAAAGGAAATTGCAGTAGTGACTAAAAAAGAGAGGAGGCACATTAGCAGATAAGGTATAAATCAGCAAAGCATAGAAAACAGAGAAATAAAACCACTACAGAAAGGAAAACTGCATTTGAACCAGAAAAGACAGAATAAATACTATTGAAAACAGAGATAGGGATAAGGACAAGCACAATGAGTGTGTAAAACATAGGAAAACAGGTGAGTGGATTTCTAAAAGAAGAGAATATTTTAAAAATTCAAAAGGAATGATAGATTTCCTGAAATAGAAGAATTGACTTTAGACCAAAGATGCAAAATTTGTTCCAGGAAAAGTGGATATAAAATAATGACATACATATACTGATAACATTATAAACTTGAAGGATTAAGAAAGAGACCTATGGTATTCAGACAGAAAAGAAAAATGGTTATCGTAAAGAAGCAGCACAAAATAACTGGCTCCAGGATTCTTCTTAGTAAAATTTAAGTAAGCCAACAGTTGACTGTTCCTAAATATTTTTTATAATACTCATATTTTTACTTGTTTGACATGGGAATGGAAGTTCTGGTTCAAGATGACAGTGTAGAAAGATCCTGAACTCACCTCCTTCCACAGACACACTGAATCCATGCTACAAATGGAACAACATCCTTTGAAGAACAAAAAGTGAACAAAGCACTGAGCAGCTCTTGAATATCAGGCAAGAGAGAAGGAAAATATTTTAAAGTGGCTAGGAGAGGCTGAGATGCAAACTCACCATCAGGAGAGGACCCCAAACCCCACCTTCCCCCTGAGGAGCAAAAGGTTTGAACTTCACATTGAGCACCTCAGCTTTTAGACTTCTACCTGAGAGGACATCGAAAGATCTAGTTTTGAAGGTTAACAAGGACTGCATCCATGAGAAGCAGAGGGCTAGAGTGAATAGAGAAAAGTTCCCTAAAGGGCTCTCAAACTCACTTGCTCTGAAGCCCAGCACTGAAGCAGTCAACCGAAATGCTCCCAGACTTTCTGCGAAAGAGGTTATTTGCTTCTAGCGTTGAAATGAGGGGCAGGCCTCTAACTCACACACATTTAAGAACCTGAGGTACCATTACACGCCAGTCAGGATGGCTGCTATCCAAAAGTCTACAAGCAATAAATGCTGGAGAGGGTGTGGAGAAAAGGGAACCCTCTTACACTGTTGGTGGGAATGCAAACTAGTACAGCCACTATGGAAAACAGTGTGGAGATTTCTTAAGAAACTGGAAATAGAACTGCCATATGACCCAGCAATACCACTTCTAGGCATACACACTGAGGAATCCAGATCTGAAAGAGACACGTGCACCCCAATGTTCATTGCAGCACTGTTTATAATAGCCAGGACATGGAAGCAACCTAGATGCCCATCAGCAGATGAATGGATAAGGAAGCTGTGGTACATATACACCATGGAATATTACTCAGCCGTTAAAAAGAATTCATTTGAATCAGTTCTAATGAGATGGATGAAACTGGAGCCCATTATACAGAGTGAAGTAAGCCAGAAAGATAAAGAACATTACAGTATACTAACACATATATACGGAATTTAGATAGATGGTGGTGATAACCCTATATGCAAAACAGAAAAAGAGACACAGAAGTACAGAACAGACTTTTGAACTCTGGGGGAGAACGTGAGGGTGGGATGTTTTGAAAGAACAGCATGTATATTATCTATGGTGAAATGGACCACCAGCCCAGGTGGGATACATGAGTCAGGTGCTCGGGCCTGGTGCACTGGGAGGACCCTGAGGAGTCGGGTGGAGAGGGAGGTGGGAGGGGGGATCGGGATGGGGAATACGTGTAACTATATGGCTGATTCATGTCAATGTATGACAAAACCCACTGAAATGTTGTAAAGTGATTGGCCTCCAACTAATAAAATAATATTAAAAAAAAAAAAAAAGAACCTACTGAAAACTCTCTGGGGATAAAGTCTGGCAGACATCAATTTTACAGTCTTTCTCACTCCAGTCCTCCACAAAGAGCTCATAACCCTTATTGGTATCCTGATTTTTGTGGTTTTGCCCAAGGGATACTCCTGTGTCACCTAGCTATTGTGGCCACATGTTCTCAAGCCCCACAAGCCTGCAACAACTATAAAACTCCTAGAAGAAAACATAGGCATGTTGGTCATTTTTTGAATGACACCAAAAGTACAGATGTGAAATGCTGGGCTGGATGAAGCACAAGCTGGAATCAAGATTGGCGGGAGAAATATCAATAACCTCAGATATGCAGATGACACCACCCTTATGGCAGAAAGTGAAGAGGAACTAAAGAACCTCTTGATGAAGGTGAAAGAGGAGAGTGAAAAAGTTGACTTAAAGCTCAGCCTTCAAGAAATGAAGATCATGGATCCCATCCCTTCGTGGCAAATAGGTGGGGAAACAATGATTTTGGGGGGCTCCAAAATCACTGCAAATGATGACTGCAGCCATGAAATTAAAAGACGCTTGCTCCTTGGAAGAAAAGCTATGACCAACCTAGACAGCATATTAAAAAGCAGAGACATTACTTTTCCAACAAAGGTCCATCTGGTCAAAGCTATGGTTTTTCCAGTAGTCATGTATGGATGTGAGAGTTGGACTATAGAGAAAGCTGAGAACTGAAGAACTGATGCTTTTGAACTGTGGTGTTGGAGAAGACTCTTGAGTCCCTTGGACTGCAAGGAGATCCAACCAGTCTATCCTAAAGGAAATAAGTCCTGAATACTCATTGGAAGGACTGATGCTGAACCTGAAACTCCAATACTTTGGCCACTTGATGGGAAGAACTGACTCATTGGGAAAGACCCTGATGCTGGGAAAGATTGAAGGCAGGAGAAGAAGGGGACGATAGAGGATGAGATGGTTGAATGGCATCACCAGCTCGATGGACATGAGTTTGAGCAAGCTCCAAGAGTTGGTGATGGACAGGGAAACCTGGCATGCTGCAGTCCATGGGAACGCAAAGAGTTGGACACGACTGAGTGACTGAACTGAAGAGTACAAATAGACAAATGAGACTACAGCAAAGGATACCATCCTGCTGAATGATGAAAAATATTTGCAAATTATATACATGCAAAACATATATAAAATTCATATAATTCAATAACATGTTTCCAAAGAGATACAGATGGCCAACAGGCACATGAAAAGATGTTTAGCATCACTAATCATCAGGGAAATAAGAATCAAGACCAAAATGAAGTAACAAGTGTTGGCAAGGATGTGAGAAAAAAGGAACCCTTGTGCTTTGTGGGAATGTAAATTGGTACAGCCACTATGGAAAACTATATGAGCTTCCTCAAAAAATTAAATGTATAACTACCATATAATTCAGCAGTTTCACCTCTGGGTGTTTATCCTAACAAAAGAAAAAGCAATATCAAAATATATCTGTACTCCCAATTCACTAAAGTATAATTACCACAGCTAAGACAGGGAAGCATCCTAAGTTTCCACTGATAGATGAATGGTTAAAGAAAGCATATAGAGATAGATATAGATACACATACACACAATGGGATATTATTCAGTCTTAAAAAAGGAGAAACTCTTGTCATAACAACATGGATGGATCCTAGGGCGTTATGCTAACTGAAATAAGTCAGAGAGAGGCAAATACCATAAGACTTATTTACATATAGAATCTAAAGAAAACCCCAGGAAACACACAACCAAACCATGCTCATAGTTGCAGACAACAGACTGGTGCTTTCTAGCTGGGGGGTGGGTAAAGACAACCAGAAACTTCCAGTTATAAAATACGTCACAGAGCCATAACGTACAGTATGGTGACTATGGTTAACAATATTGTGTTGCATATTGGGAAGTGCTAAGAGTAAATATTTAATGTGTACATCACAAGAAAAACTTTTAACTTCATAATATGATAAATATTAACTATACTTATTATGGTGATCATTTTGCACTATATGTAAATATTGATTTATTCTGTTGTATACCTGAAACTAATGTGTTACATTTCAACTATATCTCAGTTAAAAAGTTAACAATTTTAAAAACCATGAACATAAAGTCTAAGGATTCTTGAGGCAAGAATATTGGAGTGGGTAACCATTCCCTTTCTCCAGGGGATCTTCCCGACCCAGGAATTGAACCTGGGTCTCCCACATTGCAGCAAATTCTTTACCATCTGAGCTGCCTGGGAAGCCCAAGTGTCATATATACACTATAGAGACATGAATAAACTCCTGATTAAGAAAAATTACTTGATATTCAGTCAACTAAAAAATAAATTAGCATACAC
This sequence comes from Muntiacus reevesi, assembly GCF_963930625.1. Taxonomy (NCBI): domain Eukaryota; kingdom Metazoa; phylum Chordata; class Mammalia; order Artiodactyla; family Cervidae; genus Muntiacus; species Muntiacus reevesi. Next base: position 51,287,435 of record NC_089261.1, on the reverse strand, counting down.
AAATTAGGAATGATAAGCCATGATTTTAAAGATATTGGTTCTTTATATAAACGTAAAAGTTAATCTAGTACAACTTTGGGGATTCCTGATATAGAAATGACAGTGCAGTTTAAACCTTTGTATTGGGAGAATCTCTCAAAATATCCTTCCCTCCTCCTCAACATTCAGTGAGTTATAGAAGAGGCAAGAGTTCATTTAAGCTGTGTACTATACTTAGTGGCTATTTAAACAAATATTTCTGTAATTCTTAAATAATAAGAAATCTCCCCTTACATTCTTTGTTCATGTGTAACATTACCTGTGAAATAGAGATTTCTTACTTTTCTTAACACAATGCCTCTATGCAATCTATTTTAACTTCAGTTACTTTAATCTACATCCGTATAGCCTAACCCTTTTTTGTGTATCATAGATTTTTTTCCAAAGAATCATTTCATTTTCCTTCATGTCACCAATAAGTTCTTCAAAGTTCCTAAAATTTCAGGAAATATATGTGAGAGAGGTGCTAAACTTAATTCAGTTTAATCATATAGACAAAAAAATCTTTAGCGAATTAATTCACAATGGCTCTTTCTGTAGGTAGACCACAAGAAAGAAGAAAATAGCAGTTTTACAGCTCATTCATCCTGAAGTATTTATGGAGAATCTTAACTATTAGTGACAATTTGATGTCTGGCAAATTATGTAATCTGTGCCTCTTTATTTGCTAAAAATTAAGTCATGAAAATGCTATCAGTAAAATTTTTAAAAGGACATTAACTCACAGAATTATTATTATGATTAAATGATGCAATGCGATATCCCTCAACTTAGGGATTTATCAAATGCTCAGTAATTATTCAGTTTTCTTCTCTTAGAGAATTGGCCCACACAATGCATTCACATAAAGCAGCCCTACTCTCTACAAGGTGCAAAGCCAAGCAAACACCATAACACTCCCCAAACAAGATGTTTGCAGCCAGAAATCACTTCGGGGAATATAAAACTGTAGATCCTCTTTCCTTTCATGTCTAAGAAATGTAGCTTGGATAGGTCTACCTTCCACAGAGTGACTTTTTGCCCTTGGCTCCATCTTCCCTCTTGTCTAAATCCTACTTTCTGCCAATTCTATTTCAGGATTGACATGATTCCAGGTACTACCGCTGCCAATTCTACAACATCTTGCCTGCTTGCCGTCACAGGATTGGAAGGACAGTTTATAAGAGAGAGAAATCTTTACTGCCTGCTGTTGCAATAAGTCGGCTCCTGTGGTCACCTGGGCTTTTCACTTTCTCTGTGTTGGATCTGACTCTCCTTTTGTATTCCTCTGTTTTGGATTTGGAACACAGAGCTTCTGAGATGAATACCATGAACCTTCTCTGATATTTTATTGCCCAGAGTACTTTTTCCATTATATAAATGCTCACAGCTTGTCATTTATCAAACACTGAGGAAGCAAAAATTAATTATCAATTATGACAGTAATTATTAGGGTTGTTGCTCCTCTGTGCGTGGTATTTCCCAGGCAAGAATACTGTAGTGGGTTGCCATTTCCTCTTCCAGGGATCTTCCTGATCAAACTTGCATCTCTGGCATCTCCTTCTTGGCAAGCAGATTCTTTAACATCTCTGAAGCCCAATTATTAGGGATCGAAGGATAAAGCTGTTTTCTTAACCTATCTTCAGACTCATCAGCTAATAAAATAATCCTCAGTAATCTTTTCTGATATCCCTGAGAGAACAGAGATCCAAGATCACAAATTCTTCATCTCTCCTACCCCACTGCTGTATCAGATTTCTTAGCATAGGAGGTCAGGGAATGTTGTATGCAAAGAGCTTCAACAAAGTAACAATAAAAACAGCAACCAACATTTTTTAAGTGTGTAAAACAGCAGGAGAGAGTTTTACATATGTTCATTCATTTCTTTGCAAAACAACCATAGAAGTATGATACCATTACTATCTGTCTTACAAAATGGAAGCACAAGGAAATTAACCCAGGCTACAAAGTTAGTAAATTACAGCTATAGTTTGAACTAATAAAATAAAAATTTGTATTCTATCTCAAGTCAAGGAAAATTTAAACATAAAACATCTTCTCAGTCCTCTGGCCTCATCTCTCCCCTCTACTGTGCATTGTGTATTTACATTCTGCATCAACCAAACCACCCCATCAGCAGAAATACCTGCTCAACTACAAAGAACATTCTCCTGGCATCAACAAGACAATTCCTTAGGAGATAATCTTCCTTCTTTATCTTGAAAGCAGCAATCTCCAACATTTTTGGCACCAGAGACCAATTTTGTGGAAGACAATATTTTTTTCCATGGACCAGGGATGGGGAGTTCGTTTCAGGATGATTGAAGAACACTTTATTTATTGTGTGCTTTATTTCTAATCTGATGCCATTGCTGACCTGATAGAAGGTACTGGTCGACAGCCCAGAGATTGGGGAGCCCTTTTGTAAGGGATTACCATGACCCATGACCCACTATTCACTTTGTACTTGCAGACTTGGATCGTAGAGATTATCTACATGATTTAATGTACCATTGTCAGTCTCAAAACGTGTATAGCTGTGTTTTGAACTCCCACGAGTAGAACAGTTCTCAGAGCATTTTGAGATGTTTCAGGTTATAATCCTCAACTCAGCTGGAATAATGTTTTATATTTCTTTCTTAGACTGATTTTTTTCATCAACAGAACTCAGTTCTCCAGTACTAGAAAAATCACACACAAACACACACACACACACACAAGATCACTAGTAATAAACACAAGTAGAGATCACTAGACTTTTGGAATACTGGAATACTATTCTACTAAATCACTGCATTGCTACACCAATATTCTGAGATTCAAGTGCTATAAATTGTAATACATCTATTCCAACTAAATCTTTGATTTTAATGAATCTTTATATAGCATAAATATTTTCTTGACACAAATTAAAAGACCAATAGCACACAAAGACTGATAACATAGCATGCATACCCTATACACTCTTTACCTAAATTTATACATTTTGTTGTCTCAATTAGATTACTCTTTTATAGCCTTTCTACTGACATTTAGACTTTTTCCAATCAAATATCAGACTTTACAAAAGAATTGAATTTCTTAAAATACTTGATGACGCTGTCAGTTTAGGTACAGATTGTTAATCCTGTGAGTATGAATTTTGTTCTAGTAACCAATATGACCAATGCAATGCCAGAGAATGCTCAAACTACTGCACAATTACACTCATCTCACATGCTAGCAAAGTAATACTCTAAATTCTCCAAGCCAGGCTTCAATAGTACATGAACTGTGAACTTCCAGATGTTCAAGCTGGATTTAAAAAAGGCAGAGGAACCAGAGATCAAATTGCCAACATTTGTTGAATCATCGAAAAAGCAAGAGAGTTCCAGAAAAACATCTACTTCTGAGTTATTGACTATGCAAAACCTTTGACTGTGTGGATCACAGCAAACTGTGGAAAATTCTTTAAGAGATGGGAATACCAGACCACCTAACCTGCCTCCTGAGAAAGCTGTATGTAGGTCAAGAAGCAACAGGTAGAACTGGACATGGAACAACAGGCTGGTTCCATATCGAGAAAGGAGTAAGTCAAGGGTCTATATTGTCACGCTGCTTATTTAGCTTATGCATATAAGTTAAATCTTGAGAAATGTACATTATGAGAAATGCTGGACTGGTTGAAGAACAAACTGGAATCAAGGTTGCTGGGGGAAATATCAATAACTTCAGATATGCAGATGACACCAGCCTTATGGCAGAAAGCAAAGAAGAACTGAAGAGCCCCTTGATGAAAGTGAAAGAGGAGAGTGAAAAAGGTGGCTTAAAACTCAACATTCAGAAAACTAAGATACTTCATGGCAAATAGATGGGGAAGCAGTGACAGACTTTATTTTGGGGGGCTCCAAAATCACTGCAGATGGTGACTGCAGCCATGAAATTTAAAGATACTTGCTCCTTGGAAGAAAAGTTCTGACCAACCTAGACAGCATATTAAAAAGCAGAGACATTACTTTGCCAGCAAAGGTCCGTCTGGTCAAAGCTATGGTTTTTCCAGTAGTCATGTATGGATGTGAGAGTTGGACTATAAGGAAAGCTGAGCACTGAAGAATTGATGCTTTTAAAGTATGGTGTTGGAGAAGACTCTTGAGTCCCTTGGACTGCAAGGAGACCCAACAAGTCCATCTTAAAGGAAATAAGTCCTGAATATTCATTGGAAGGACTGATGCTGAAACTGAAACTCCAATATTTTAGCCACCTGATGTGAAGAACTGACTCATTGGGAAAGCCCCTGATGCTGGGAAAGATTGAAGGCAGGGGGAGAAGGGGCCAACAGAGGATGAGATTGTTAGATAGCATCACTGACTCAATGGACATGAGTTTGACTAAACTCTGGGAGTTGGTGATGGACAGGGAGGCCTGGTGTGCTGCAGTCCATGGGGTCTCAAAGAGTTGACACAACTGAGTGATTGAACATGCATACACAGGTAAAAAGATCTTACTATAATTTGTGAAGCAGATTTTTATATTTTTTATATGCTTCTACTACTAGAAACATACTACATTTAAAGTGCTATAAGGGAGGGTTCCCACATACAGACAGCAACAGCTATTGTAGCTGTTTTGAGAGCAATGTCAGCCTTTATAGGTTGCTTCTTATAGCCTTTTTCAGGGTTAATCAAAGTCATCCAAAATCTATGGCCCAACAGATTGTACATATTAGCCCTACATAAATTTGTCAATATTGTGCATTGATTTGGATCCTAGCTAAATTCAAAGTCCTGAATTCCCAAACTTTAGAAGAAACCAGAGCTATCTAAACTCCATTTTCTGTAATCTCTAGAAAATGCATAGTGGTGGTTATCTTTTTTTTCCTCTGAAAGTCATTTCTTCAGTTCATTTCCCCCACAATATTTATTAACGATCTTTTTCCATGCCTGGCTGATTTCGAGCAAGTTAAAAATCTTATTGGGTATAAAAAAACTCACGTCATACATTGACATGAATCAATGTATGACAAAAACCACTACAATAAAAAAAAAAAGCTCATGTCCCTTGGACTTTTATCTGTAATGTGGAAGTGTGGAACTTCAAATGTGAAAAATATCCATGGATAATTGAGAATTTACAAAGCTATGGAAAGTAAGATCCTTGAACTATAAAAAGGACCTGAGCAAGTTAAGCCTTACCATCACCTATATGTTGACTGATGAATAACAATGAATGCTGGGGCAATCACGGCCAGATTTTAAGATGCCTCTAGCAATCACTCAAATTACGTAGAAATTAAATTATCAGATGACTCTGGTTGACACAGGTGTTCGAACTCATATTTTAATAGTTTATCAGAATATTGGAACATCCTGGAGAATTTTTTAAACACCTAAAAAAATATAGAACATACAAACAAAACCAAGAGGGAAAATAGAAACTAAAAACTTTGATAAAAAAGTGCAGTGAAAAGGAGTCTTTAAAGGTTAGTATGCAACTGATTGCAGAAATATGCTTTGTATGTTCATACTTGCCAGAAAAGATTACATGTGAGGTTTGCTCCTTGGTCTTTAAAATTTTACAAGTGGCCTGCTTTGTAAATGTGTAATTAATTTGCAACCTATTATTTAGGCATGGAACTAGCTCCTTTCTTCTGCCTTACTCCAAAGTTGAACAGTGAGGTTGAGTTTAGCCCAGATGTTAGCTATCACTTGCTTATATTGGAATTATCATGCTGTATGTTGGCAGAAATATAGGTGTTTCGTAGCTTGCACTTAAATGGCTCACTTTGTAAAACAGGAAAAATGAATGACCAGCAGATGTGACATAAGCCTTAAAAAATCCTACTCAGCAGTCAACTATAGCTACAAAATTTGACAAGCTTGGGCAACACTAGGTTTTAGACACTGTGTCTATAATTTGCACATAACTTATATAGTGTTATGAGCACAACTTTAAATATTGTAGCATACTAGCATCACACCTGAACACACTAATCATTAAAATCTCAAGAAACGGAAAATGAAATTCAATGTGGGTTTTTGTTTTTACTTAGCCTTACAAGTGTATAGAATTTTTTAATCTAATAAGCCACACAAAAGTGACTTAAAGACATTGAAAAATTCACTTTTTCAGGATATACAATTAATTCTCTAATATATTTTATTTAATAAATGGTTGGTATGGCTTAATTGCCCTTTAATAAGATAATGAGCCTTTTATGAATGTCTCCTCTGTTTTGTTTCTCATAAAAAAAGTTCCTGAAGCATCTGCTGTCGACTTAATATCCAAGAGTCTGTCCTTTACGTAGAGTAATGAAGAGCCATCTGTCTCAGTCATTAGTACTCTGCTACCTAAGAATGAGACTCAAGATTTTCTTAGAGTTAGAAAATATCTATTTTACAGCTACTTTTTGGAATATATGATTATTCTAAATGGGAAGACATAATTTTGCAGAAAAATTATTGATTATCTTTTAGGTCTTAATATTCCCCCTGTATTTTCTCAGGATAATGGGAGAGTTACAGGAAAGATGATTTTGAGAAAGAAAACCCTGTCTTTATGTAGCAAGGTTAATGAAAGCTCATACTTGCTATATTTTTTAACATTTTAAACATTATCCTACTGTGGAATTTGGTAATCCCATATCTGCAAACACAAGTGTATGTTATGGAATATATTTACCTATATAGAAGTAACAAATGCATACAGAGGAGCTCCTATTTTGCAAAATGTATCCAATAATCTTAAAGATATGCCAAAGCAATGAATCAATTAAGAATACACTTGGGTGGTTGAGGATGCAGGACTCAAAGATGTTGCTATATGAGAGGAAAAGAACTGGACAGGAAGACCAGTTTGGTTCACTGGGAAGTAAGGACTCAATTAGAGAAAAGCACCAAGCTATCAAAATTAGATTTGATGGACAGACCTGAGCAATATGAATCCAGGTGCCCTATTGATATAATAAACAGAAGAGGTCATTTACACAGATACGACTTGGGACTTAATCCAGAAGATGGAGGATTACTGTGAAGTCAGTCTAGGGAAGGGTGAAAACTCAGGGAAGTCATTTAGCTTGGAGATTTGCCTGTTAACAAAGGATGTCAGGGCACATGGGGAAAGGCCCAGGCTTTTAAGGAAAGAAAGTGATGGATAAGTATTCTGACTACCGTGAGATAGGCCATTCTTCTCAAGTACATTTAAAATTTGATTTCCCCCTCACCCTTTGAATATTTTGCAAAGTTATCTCTTATGTTTTTAACTTGATCCAAGTTTTACTATGCATTTCTATGCTTATTTATCTACTTCTGCTTCATTGACTACATGGAAACCTTTGACTGTGTGGATCACATCAGTCTATGGAAAATTCTTAAAGAGACAGGGATATCAGACTACCTCACCTGCCTCCTGAGAAACCTGTATGCAGGTCAAGAAACAACAGAACTGGACATAGAACAACAGACTGGTTCCAAATTTGGCGGGGCGGGGGAGATACATGAAGGGTGTATATTGTCATCCTCATTGTTTAACTGATATACAGAGTATGTCATGAGAAATGCTGGGCTGGATAAAGCTCAAGCTGGAATCAAGATTGCCAGGAGAAATATCAACAACCTCAGATAGGCAGATGACACCACTCTTATGGTAGAAAGCAAAGAGGAACTAAAGAGCCTCTTGATGAAGGTGAATGAGGAGAGTGGGAAAAGCAGGCTTAAAACTCACCATTCAAAACACCAAAAAGATGGCATCTGGTCCCATCACTTTATGGCAAGTAGATGGGGAAAAAATTGGAAACGGTGACAGATTTTATTTTATTGGGTTCAAAATCACTGTGGATGTTGACTGCAGCCATGAAATTAAAAGATGCTTACTTGCTCCTTGGAAGAAAAGCTATGACAAACCTAAACAGTGTATTAAAAAGCAGAGACATCACTTTGCCAATAAAGGTCCATCTAGCCAGAGCTATGGTTTTTCCAGTAGTCACATACGGATGTGAGAGTTGGACCATAAAGAAGGCTGAGCATCAAAAAACTGATGCCTTTGAACTCTGGTGTTGGAGAAGACTCTTGAGCATCCCTTGACAGCAAGGAGATCAAACCAGTCAATCCTAAAGGAAATCAACCCTGAATATTCATTGAAGGACTGATGCTGAAGCTCCAATACTTTGGCAACCTGATGCGAAGAGTTGACTCATTGGGAAATAACCTGGGAAAAGACACTGGGAAAGATTGAGGGCAAGAGAGGAAGGGAGTGGCAGAGGATGAGATGGTTAAATAGCATTACTGACTCAGTGGACATGAGTTTGAGCAAACTCCAGGAGATAGTGAAGGACACGACTTAGCGACTGAACAGAAGTGCTTATTTATATGTATAACCAATACCTTTTCCCTGTGTATGCTTTTAACTTGTTTGTGTTGATTCAGGTGTCCAGAAGATTTTAATTTTAATTATAAAATAGTCAAGTGTATTAAATGTTTCGTTAATGGCTAATACTATCTTGATTTTTGCCAATAGGTTCCTGCCCTGCCCTTCCCTGTATTCAGAAAGATTTTCTCCTATATTTTCTACATTTTTCATATTTTGCTATAAATATCTAGGTTGAATTTTACTGCAATTATCTGTATACGTGCAAATGTGTGTAACTGAAAAAAATCTACTTTTTTAATTATTAAAAATCGATTTTTCCATCAAGTTTACTACATGATTTAACTTTCCCCCCACAGATTTGGAAAATCATCTCTATCATAAATTAAAACTTCATTCACTATTGGGAATATTGCTGACTCCTTAATCTGTTCCACTGTGTCTTTGTTCTTGGATTGTCCTAAATCCTTAGCTTTCATCTTTATTTCCCTTCTATTTCACATTTTAAAATGAATTCCCCTGAATTATTCTTATCTTTTAAATGACTGGATAAATGCTACTTAACTGTTGATCCAAATAGGTCCAAATAGCTTTTCTTGTACTATCTCCTGATCTTTTCTCTGGCTTAATTTCCTGTGGTTTCCTCTTTCTTAATTCACATCTGTTAAACCTCTGGCTAATTTTGGATATTCTCTAGCCTTTATGGAAATTGCCTCTCTCATATTTATATCTTTGTTATTCCACTTTGAGAAGGTAAAATAAAAGGACACATAAATAAATTTGCCAAGTGGAAGGAAAAGAGGGCAGAAGAGAATGAGGGCAAAAGTGATCATGTATTAGGAGTATTATCAGCTACAAGTAAGAGACTAGTCAAATAAATCTGACATAAACCATATGGTCTTCTATTATTTTCTTTAACAAAATGTTTGGAATTAAGCATCCCCAGAGCTTTTTTTTTTGAGACCCATTCAAGTTATCAAGGCCCATGCTCTACCATCTTAGCCATCCTTTTGCATTGGTAGTTTACTTGGTAAGGTCAGCCATAGCTCCAAGCATACTTACTTGGGATAGTCCTAAACAGGATGCAAGGGGAGAAGGGAGGGCAGTAGAAAATACTATCCTATAAACCAGTCAAGAAAGGGAAAAATAGCTGCTATATAGAACCCAATTATGTCTTCCATTACACTCTGCATAATTTATTGAATAAGAAGTAGATGCACAAGTGCATTACAATATGTACCAAGTAAATTTACTTAAAGGTTTTAAAGAAAGGAATGACAAATCCTGACATCACTCACTATACTGAAAAGTGGAGTACCCAGGACAAGATGGCAGAGTAAAAGGACTCTGAGCCCCCTCCCCTCATGAGCACACCCAAATCACAACTAACTGCTGAACTACCACTGATAAAAAGGACTGGAATCTACCCTGAAAAGATATTCTACAACCAATGACATAAAGAAACCATGAGATGTTAGGAGGGGTACACTTGTGATATATTTAAATCCCATACCCCCTGGGTGGGTGACCCACAAACCGGAGAATAATTGTATCATGGAAGTTCTCCAACAGGAGTGAGAGCTCTAGCCCCACACTGCTCCTCAGTGTGGGCCAGGAGGAAGAGCCCCCAGAGCATTTGGCTTTGAGTGCAAGTGGTACTTGATGGGTGGAGCTCCACAAGACGGGGAGAGCAGAGATTCCATTCCAGGGGGCGCACACAAGCTTTGTGGGCACCAGAACCCAGGGCAAAAGCACTGACTCTATAGACACCCGGGCCAGAAGACCTACCTGTTGGTTGTAAGAAGGTCTGCTGGACAACAGGGGGTGACTGTGGCTCCCTCTGGGGACATAAAAGCTGGTGGCAGACATACGGGGAACTACATGACCTGTAGCTGGAGGTAGACAGTTTGGGTCCTTGGTGCAGAGACCTGACCCCACCCAACAGCCTATAAGTTTCAGAGCTGGGACACCTCAGGTCAAACAAACAATAGGTGGGAACCCAGCTCCAACCGTCATCAGATAGGGGGGCTAAAGATTTCCTGAGCCCACAGCTATCTCTAGACATGCCCCTTGACATGGCCTTTCCCCCCAGAGGGCCAAGACCCAGCTCCACCTACCCATGGGCAGACACCGGCCCCTCCCACCAGGAAACCTGTACAAGCCTCTAGACAATCTGCATGCACCAGACACTGAAGGAAGGAAACTCTGATCCTGCAGCTTGCAGAACTGGGTGTCCAAACATAGGTAAGAGCCTAGGCTGGGACCAGCCAATTTCTGATCCTTGGGTGACAAGAAGCGAGGGTACTGCTGGGACACAAAGGGCATCCCCTATAGAAGGCCACTTCTCCACCGTTGAGAAATGTAACTAAGCTATTACAGTCATAAACATACAAATAGAACTCTAAGCAAGATGAGATGGCCAAGGAATATGCTGCAGACGAAGGAACAAGATAAAACCCCAGAAGAATAACAAAGTGAAGTGGAAATGGGCAGTCTACTAAAGAAAGAGTTCAGAGTAATGATCATAAAGATGATCAAATAACTTAGGAAAAGAATGGATGCACAGATTGAGAAGTTATAAGAAATCCTTAGCAAAGAGTTGAAGAATACAATAACTGAAGTGAAAAACAAACAAACAAACAAAAACAGTAGAAGGGGTCAATAGGATAAATGAGGCAGAAGAACAAACCAGTGAGCTGGAAGACAGAGTGGTGGAAATCATTGCCATGGAAAAGAATAAAGAAAAAAGAATGAAATGAAATGAGGACAGTTTAAGATATCTCTGAGACAATGTTGAATGCACCAACAGTCACATTATAGGGGTCCTGGAGGAGAAGAGAGAGAGGGCTTGAAAAAAATATTTGAAGAGATAACAGTCAAAAAGTTCCCTAAAAGGGAAAGGAAATAGTCACCCAAGACCAGGAAGCACAGAGTCACATGTAGACTTAACCCAAGGAGCGATATGCCAAGACACACAGTAATCAAACTGATAAAAATTAAAGACCAAAAATATTAAAATCAACAAGGGAAAACTGCAAATAACATACAAAGGAATCCCTATAAGACTATCAACTGATTTTTCAGCAGAAACTCTACAGGCCAGAAGGGAATCACTTGATATATTTAAAATGATGAAAGGGAAAAATAGACCCAAGAATACTCAGCAAGACTCTCGTTCAGATTTGATGGAGAATTCAAAAACTTCACAGACAAGCAAAAAGAATTCAGCACCATCAAACCAGCATTACAATAAATGCTAAAGGAACTTCTTTAGGTAGAAAAGAAAAGGCCACAACTAGAAAAAAAAAATTATAAAATGGAAAAGCTCACTGGTAAAAAAAGGCAAACATACAATAAAGGTAGGAAATCATCCACTCAAAAATGTGATATGAAAACCAGCAATCAAGAGAAGAGGACAGTACAAACGCAGGATTTTGGAAATGCATTTGAAATGAAGAGATCGGCAACTTAATCATGAGTACATATATACTGTTATATCAAAACCTCATGATAACAGCAACCAAAAAAATTGTAATAGATAAACACCAAAAGAAGAGGAAGGAATAGAGGATGGAAGAGAGGAGAAAAAATTTGTTATTGAGCTATATTCTTTTTTTTTCAGAGTAAAAAGTCTATAGAAAATGGTTTAAAATGATTTTAAAATATCTATAAGAAAATACATTTTAAATAATATTAGGTTTCAGAAGAAAGATCCAAGAGAATTCAAAGTATTTTTTTTTTCCTGCAAGGAAGAGGACAGAATATGAAAAAAATAAAGGGAGAGTTGCTTTTATGTCAAATCAGTATGCTCCATTCTTTAATCATGTGCATACTTTATTTGATCAAAACTTAAAACATTTCATTTATTTCTCCACAAAGTCTCCCACTAAGATAAAAGATAACTGTCATCATAATAGATCTATTCCTACTCTCCCATCAGTGCACACTCTGTCATGTCTGACTCTTTGTGACCCCATGGACTATAGCCTGCCAGACTCCTCTGTCCTTGGGATTCTCCAGGCAAGAACACTGGAGTGGGTTGCCATGCCCTTCTCCAGGGGATCTTCCCAACCCAGGGATTGAACCCGGGTCTCCTGCACTGCAGGAAGATTCTTTACCATCTGAGCTGCCCAGGAAGTTTCCTACTCTAGGTATATTAAAAGAGAAATCTATCTTAATATTCATTCCTTCCTATTTTCGTTTCCTTGAAGCATTTAGTAGTATATAAGAAATTGTCATACCTTCAGTTACACTATGATTCAGTAGAACGCTGTATCACTTGACGTTGAAGTAGACTCTATTATGTTCTCCAAACACTGATTTTGAAGCTAAGTGGAAAGTCTGTGGTGAAACACTACTACCTTGATTGTTCTGTCATTTTATTTTCTGGCTCTCTAACTGTAGGCGTCTCCCTATGTACATGTGCATGCATGTGCGTGCACGCACGCACACACATACACACACACACACATACTTTAAGTGATATAATTCTTTAACTCAGTAATCTTTCTAATCCTCTATAGTTTCTTTAAAGCATTTGTTGAAAATTAACTGGGTAATTGAACCTCCCTAGTAGTACTCATACATCTGCATTTAACACCATACAGACATCTTTTAATGTCCTCAACAAAGTCACAGCTGTCCACAGGTTTCATATCAGAGTGCTCCCAAAGAACTATAGTTGTCAAATAAGACATTTAGTAGGATTTTCATGGTTTCTTCAAGGCACCAAGAACTGACTCCTGAGGACAAAGAGGATCTATGTGCTTCAGTTATAAAATGAGTCTTAAAATCTGGGATTAGACAACCTCCTAAGTCTTTATAAAGAAGCTGAACTAGTCCAACCACAGTCAAGTGCTACCATGATCACCTTGAGACTGGAACTCCTATTCTCTAGGAACGACCTGAGGGTCTTTCTCAAAAGAGGAACAGGAACCCTTCACAAAAGAGCCAGATTTTTATTTACCACCTGGAGGTCATCAATGGCCAGAGAGTATTATCTAAAGACAATGACAATGAACAGAAGCATCCTTCAGTGTTCAGGTGAATTGAGATAGTTGCCACTTCTGTCCTAGCCCCCTCCTATTACCAGTGTAGCAGAAGAAGAGACTGCAGAGCCGGTCCAGCCACCAGGTTCTTCAGCTCTAAGGAGGCAGTGTGGGAAGAAGAGTGAAGAGCAGAGCAGGCTGGCTTTCCCCAGCCTGGATGGTGCTCACCAGAGGTGGCAGAGTAGGGATGGGGGAGATGGACGGCAGTTCAAACTGATCAAATTCTTTAAAACCACAGTATTCCAGAGTATTTCATAAATAATGGACTCTACTCCAAAAAAGAACATTAGCATTGAATTATGTACTATTTAGTATTCCTTCAGACACTTAATTTAAGTTCTATGGTTTACATGGTTTCCTGGGATTGAGATGTCAAAACAAATACTATATTTTGAGCTGCCTTTATCAAGAATTAAGCATATTCCTAGAATATAGTTATACCATCATAGGCAATATACTTCTCCTTAACTAGCCCTGCAGGTATTGACAGAGGAATATATATATATGTGTGTGTGTGTGTATATATATATATATACACACACATATATATAATATATATTTAGTATATATAGTAGTGGCTATGTCTGAAACCACAAAAGTTTCTTTATTCCATTACTTCTATTGTTAAGTATGAGGAGTCCCTGACCTCATACTAAAGTCATATTAAACTCCACTTACCATGGCATCTGGTCCCATCACTTCATGGGAAATAGATGGGGAAACAGTGGAAACAGTGGCTGACTTTATTTTTCTGGGCTCCAAAATCACTGCAGATGGTGATTGCAGCCATGAAATTAAAAGACGCTTACTCCTTGGAAGGAAAGTTATGACCAGCCTAGAGAGCATATTAAAAAGCAGAGACATTACTTTGCCAACAAAGGTCTGTCTAGTCACGGCTCTGGTTTTTCCATTGATCATGTATGGATGTGAGAGTTGGACTATAAAGAAAGCTGAGCGCTGAAGAATTGATGCTTTTGAACTGTGGTGTTGGAGAAGGCTCTTGAGAGTCCCTTGGACAGCAAAGAGATCCAACCAGTCCATCCTGAAGGAGATCAGTCCTGGGTGTTCATTGGAAGGACTGATGTTGAAGCTGAAACTCCAGTACTTTGGCCACCTCATGAGAAGAGTTGACTCATGGGAAAAGACCCTGATGCTGGGAGGGATTGGGGGCAGGAGGAGAAGGGGATGACAGAGGATGAGATGGCTGGATGGCATCACCGACTCGATGGACATGGGTTTGAGTAAACTCTGGGAGTTGGTGATGGACAGGGAGCCCTGGCGTGCTGCGATTCATGGGGTCGCAAAGAGTCGGACACGACTGAGCGACTGAACTGAACTGAACTGAACCATCTCCAAAATGGCAGAGCAACTGTTTCTGCTCCCAGAGCAGTTTGTGCTAGATCACAGAGGCACATTTTATATATAATATTTAGGATCAAGTAATTGTAGTATAAGAGTCTATCTGTTTGAAAGTCAGAAATAGTGTTAAAATATTCATTCCAGTTATACATATGGTCTTAAAGTTCTAAAAACACAAATATTTTTTTGAAAAAAAAATTTTGAAAAAGAGTACAGCAATCCATTATTGGTTAGACATATGTGTTATGCAAAGAAGCTGTTTTTCTACAGAACACTTCATTTCTACCAATGCTATCTTCCTAACTCAGCTCATCTGTGGAATTTTGCAGTGCCTGAATTCTTGCTTTATTTCATCAGTATTTCACAGATTCTTTGTTAAATTTAACAATATCTATGGTGTGTTTCTGAAAATAAAGCTTTACAAGATTCAAGTTTTATGGTTGCTGAGTCTTTTCATTGGGATAACTAATCAATTATTTAACTTAACAGAAGCTATGTAATGGTAAAGTTATGTTCTGTCATTTAAATTATCAAAGAAGAAAAGGAAAAATTAGAAGCTCAAAGTTCAGCCAAGCTTTGGTGAGTTTCCCTTTAAAGCAGCATTTATTACTCTTATTGATAAATAATGGGCTCCACATGTAAATGCTATATAATCCATTTCCATGCCTCACTTGATTCAAGTGCTCAACTCCCTAATTAGGCATCTGTTAAACAATGAAACTTTGTTTTCCTGCACATAATATCGGTCTCTACTAATGTAGCCTGAATAACAACTTCTTTCTCAAGAGATTAATTTAATGCCTAAAGTGTCAGGAGGAAAGGTTCAGCATTTACATTATATTAATTGTTAGCATATGAATATGACATTGTTATTACATAAAGCTACGTATTTTAAAATACAGTAATAATGGAAAGCAAAACCCAACAATTTTGAACACAGGAAATACTGCATTAGTAGCATCAATGAGATAGCATGAATCTCTGTGTGGTTACGATGACTATTTTATATGCTATTATTTTAAAATAGACTTTTCTTCTTTGCTTTGTCTATAAATATGAGTATACATATAGCCAATATTTTTATCTGTATTCTAAGAAAAGGATACTTTCTTCATTATAAAGTTCACAGTATTTAAAAATGTCTCTGTTACTTGGTCATTAGTTTCATAAAAAGAATGTTGTTTAAGAAAAGCCACCAAATGAAAAGCGAAGAGTTGTGAGCCACGTGGAGCTCTCATCTGTCAAAGTGGTCGATTAGGACAAGCCAAACCAAAGGTAACAGACAAGCCTGTTGGTTCACTGTAATAGCACTTCAAGAGGCAAAAATAGATGCCAGTTCCCCAGGGTTCCATGTCTTCACACAGAACAGCAAGGCAAGTGTTCAGTGCCATGTGGTGCAGACAGACAGGAGGCATCATCTAACTGCCCACGACCCCCAAACAGCCCTGTCTTTTTATGGACCTGAGGGGCTTAAGAAGGGGAGAGAGGTGATGTAAGTGTGAGCCAGTGAAGAAAGGTGTCTTAGGCAAGGTTTCCCACAATGGCAGAGACACCTACACAGTCCCTTGGGCCACTTGCCCCAGTAAAGAGGATTCTGAACAGCAGCACCTATCTATACCAAGAA
The DNA here is from genome assembly GCF_963930625.1 of Muntiacus reevesi. NCBI lineage: Eukaryota > Metazoa > Chordata > Mammalia > Artiodactyla > Cervidae > Muntiacus > Muntiacus reevesi. The sequence continues at coordinate 51,271,046 of NC_089261.1, read as the reverse complement.
GCAGGTATATGTCTGAACATGGTTGGACTTGAGGAACCTCTAGTCCTTCACTTGACTCTTTCTGGAAAACTCTAACATGCGAGCTACACAACAAATCTAGTGAGGAGAGAGCAGCTTTCCCCATGAGGCTGGCAAAACAAAGTCCACGTGACTGCCTGTAGTCGGGCCTGAGAGGTCACTCAGGGTACTCGGGCCTGGAGTCAGACTCCTCCAACCACCGCTGTCAGATTCAACAAATACATCCCGTGCTTCTGAAGACCTGTAGCCTTCACAAAATGCAGAGCAGAAATTTTTCTTGCCATTTTTAACTATTAAAATTAAAGTTCAATCTTCATTCAAATTTTCTACTTGTATAAGAAAAGAATGACTTACTTTATATTGTTGAGTTTGGTATAAGCATATTAAAGTGTTATATAACTATAATTTCAGTGTTCATAGAATGAACTGACCTCAGATGCTATGGCATGTGACATTTACAACCTGGATGAAATACTGTCTCAGCCTCTGAATGACTGCTTTCTTGGGTTGGAATTTATCACATCAATGGCCCAGCTCCTCTAAAATTAAAAAAAAAAAAACTATCTTTTTTTAAGATGCATGATTGTGAAGCAAAAAATATCAGCTGCAATGATGCAGCTATATTACAGCAATAATGAGGAAAGCAGAATTACTGTTGAGCTGCAAGTCTTTGAAAGTAATAGTTAAATAGTTATTCATTACAGTGAACAGTACATGAGATGTAATAAACATGAAAATTTTACTGAAGTAATTTTCTCTTCATTATGGAAACATTTCTGACAATATTGAAAAGCAATGCAAGGGGAAAAAAAATCCTGTTTAGCTTTAAAGAATTGTTTGAAAAAGTAATGGATAGAGAAGATCTACTAGCTGAAAATCTAAACAATTATTTACCTACAAAGAAATCCTAGTTTAATTAAATAGGACAACAAACCAAACCAAAGGTAACATACAAGCAAAGAGAAATGTTTGGGTTATATAGAATAGTGGGGACAAAAAAAAAAAGCAGAAAAATGAGTGTAGTTAATTTTTGGATGACGGAACCTGGGTCTCCTGCATTGCAGGGAGATTCTTTACCATCTGAGTCACCAGGGAAGCCCAAATACTGGAGTGGTTAGCCATTCCCTTCTCCATAAGGTCTGCCTGACCCGGATCAAACCCAGGTCTCTTGCATTGCAGTCAGATTCTTTACTGTCTGAGCCACCAGGAAAACCCTTCACATATACGTGTATGTATATACTCCACACATACACATGAGCCCTAGTCCTTGAAAACATATTATTTAACAATTTTTAATTGAGCAGTGTTTGCTTTTATTTTTTTAATTAGTTATAAGTCAGGGTCTCCTCTGACTTATCAAAAGATATAAATATAAAAGTACTAGCAAGACACTGAAAGTAAGTACCACAAAAACATACACGTGCAAAACATGCCATGAAAGGCATGTTATATAGTTCCCTTTGTAAAACCACATGACATGGGGTGATGATATACACCCTATAAATTTGGTTTGTTTAATTTCCAGCTATCATTGGTTTGCCATCTGGCTTCTCACTTGACATAGACATTGACTTACAACAATCCTGACAGTTAAACTCACTGAACTAATAGGTACATTGCAAGTAGCACAAGAATAATAAGTACAAACGACTTGGGAATTGCATAGAAATGTTTAGAACCAATCTTAGAGTAATAACATAGTTGACAGAAAACTGAGTTGCAAAAACAATGTATTTTTCCTGATTAAAACTGAAAAATCTAATTTACTACATATGAAACAATATAACCAGGATCAGAGTATCCCTGGACTGTCACAGGCTACATTTCTTTATATTTCTCTTTTCAAAGTAATTTGGTGGTGCTACATAAATTTTCAATGTTCATATCTTTAAGTAAATTCCTTCACACTTTATTTATGACATCATTTTGTTACTTATGGTTGTGTGATTTCAACAAAAGTCAATATTTTAAAATTTCATTTTTTCAAATATATTTGCCTACATGATATTTTGAATTACAGCAAACACATTCATAAGATTGGATATGTCCTTATTCAGCAGAACTAACTACATATTGTCTTATCAAATGTAGTACAGATTCTCAAAAACAAAGACTCCAATTATAGCAAACCAAATCATATTCTTGTCTGTATTCCTGTTTCTGTTGCACTTAAACATTAACCATGTTAAAATGAAACTGACGGGGCTGTAACAATTTTTGTTGTTCTGCTAGCACATTTTTGATTTCCTAAACAGGTAAATAGCATAGTGAATTACATGGATCCTCTTAATGCCAAGTCAAAGACAATTGCTTTTCAGTACCAAATTATCTTCTATATCTGAATTGAAAACTCAATATAAGCAAGCATAGCATTCTAAAAAAGATTGATAAAGCAAAATTCAATTAGTTAGATTTATCTCAGCTCCTTCTTCCTTGCGGCTAGGTCTTTATAACTTCATAACTTGTGAAACTTAAAACTTTTACAGAGTAGTCATAATGTTACAGACTACTCCAAAATAAGAATACTGAGACAGGATCAGGATTTTGATATAAAAACTGAAACTACTTCTGGTAGTTTTATTTTACAAAATAGCTGGACTAATTTAGCTATTCACTGAGAATATTTTCATTTCTATTTCATCTAACTTATGTCCTATAAGCATAATGGAAAACCATGTGGTGGGGTAAATAAATGCCTGCTTACAAGGGTAGAAAAATAGGATTTAATACTCAAATGATGATAGTATCACGTCTTCCTGTCTTTTTTATTCCTGGAGATTTTTACCTTGACCTGGAAGTGTATACAACTACAACTTGCTTTCCAACTGTGTATTCCTTCAGTATACCTCTGACCAATCTTCATACATAATCTGAACATAAAATTCCAGGCTTGGAAACCTATGTAGAGTGATTGTGACTTTGGTAATATGGTGAAATAGATAATGCGGCTTCAATCTCTGACCCCAACCTACAAAAATTAACTCTGCTACTAATGTGGGATAAAATTTAAGAGGCATTCTCACTGTAAGAAAGGGAAACCTCCAAGCAGAGAAACAAAATAGAACTCCAGGCAGATTATAAGAAAGTGAGCTGGCAGAGAGAGCTTGGTCACTGTTCTTGGAAACCTAAGCAAGGACTTGGTACTGAGACTCCCATGCAAAGCTGAGACGCTCAGAGCCTCCATTCCCGTGAAGAAGGTGCACAGCGTCTGCCTAATTACACATGGGGATGATGAGGAAGCTAGTGTGTCTCCTTGGGTGCTGACCTGAAGCAGTGGATCTTTATCTACTGGGCTTTTGGCTCACGTGCACTCAGTCACTTCGGTCATGCTGACTCTGTGACCCCATGAACTGTAGCCCGCTAGGCTCCCCTGTCCATAGCGTTCTCCAGGCAAGAATACTGGAGCAGTTTGCCATTTCCTCCTCCGAGGGATCTGCCTGACCCAGGGATCAAACCCAGGTCTCCTGCACTGAAGGTAGATTCTTCACTGCTGAGCCACTGGGGAAGCCCTTTGGTTCAGTGAACTGTAACCAGATGGTTCTGGAAACTCTACAGTTGGAAACCTACACAAGGAAATAAGCGTTGACCCAGAAGATGGTGGTAGGCTTGGAATTCTAGGCAAAAGCAAGTACAAAATCTCTTTGATCCTACAGGTTCTTTATAAATAAAAACCCAGGAGTCAAGCTCACAATCCAACAACAACAACAAAAAAACACAGTCAAATAAAAATCTTTCATATAAGAGAGTTACAGCCATGGCAAGCCAATTGAATAGAACCTCAGAAATTCAGGGAATAAAGCAAACTGGTAGACATTATGAAGATATGCTTCAAATTAAAAACATAATATAAAATCAAGTTATAAGAATAAAGACAGATTTTCATAATAGGGATATTTGAAAAGAATTAAATATAAGTTTCAGAAATTAAAAATTGTCACTTAAACATTTAACACAGTAAGCAATTGATTAGAAACAGGTGAACAGAAAATTAGTAACCTGGAAGCTAGATGATAACCAATGGCAACTGAGTGCTTACCAAACCTACAAATGCTAAAGAGGTAATTGCTAGACTATGATTTTTTGTTGTTATTTTATTATTACTTTTATTTATTTTTATATATTTTTCTATTTTTATTATTTTTTTTATTATTACTTTTAGAAGTACACTCACTAGTACATTCTTGCTGGCTGGAATCTGGTAGTGACAAGCAGACTGGCTCTGTAACCTGTGCTCTCAACCACTCTGCTGTGCTGCCCCTGAGGAAAATGTCTGGAATTTGCCATAAAGTCATAACTAGATGGATACTATGAAAAAGATTATGAGATGTGGAGAATGAAATTTAAAAATCTAATATGTGACTCTAATCACTCTTCCCTGACACTCTTGTGAGACATACACCCTCCTGAATTTCTGGCTTCTATACTGCCTACTGCATGTCACTCCCTTATGCTGGCTCCTGCTCATGGCTCTGTCTCTGAGCTCAGCAGTGCAATCCCCAGGGCTCAGTCTGCAGACTTTTTTCTTCCCTGGATTACTCACATGATGATCTCATACAGTCTCAGTTGTAAACATCTCCAGGCTGTTGATTCCCAATTTCTATCTTATGTATACATATAAAATGTACACAACTGACTGAGCAGTACCCCAAATTAATATGTCCAGAACGGATATGATTTCACATCCCCCCAGTCTAGCTCTAAAAGTGTTTCTCATCTTAGTTCTTTCCATTTCTTCAAGGCATTTCTTCTCTTTCTCCAATAGTTAGGATTTCCCTGGTGGCTGTTACAGTAAAGAGTTTGCCAGGAACACAGGAAATGTGGTTTCTATCCCTGGGTCGGAAAGGTTTCTGGAGAAAGGAATGACTACTCACTCCAACATTCTTGCCTGGAGAATTCCATGAACAGTGAAGCCTGTTGGGCTACAGTCCGTGGGGTCGCAAAAGAGTCAGACAGACTGAGTAACTAACACTAACCCCTCAAAACACCCTCCTGGCCTAAGGGTTAAACACTGCTTACTACCTACACCATTAACCTACATGATTCTCCTGGATAATTGAAACAGTCTCCTAACTGATCCCCTTCAGTCTGTTCTGAAATATTGAAGCCCGTATGATCCTGTTTAAATGTCAGTCAAATGATGTTGCATGTTTGCTCAAAGTTCTCTAATGGATTCCTAATTAAACCTGAGAAATAAAAGTGTGTAAGGTGGTAAATATCAGGCTGCCATCAACAGTGTTTCCACTCTTCTCCTTTTCCACTGTGCTCCTTCACACAGGTCTCCTCTAATAATCTAAGCAAGCTCCGACCTCAGCCAATTTGCACAGGTTCTTTCTCTGCATGGAACATTCTTCCCGTGGATGCCCACACAGCATTTTGCTTTACCTCTTTTTTCATTCTGTTCACCCAACTATTACCTTTCCTCACCGCTGTAAGCAACTTATCATTTTCTCTACCTGCTTTATGTTTCATTATTTAAAAATTTTCTCCTTAGTACTCACTATTGTACATAAAACAAGTCCTTTCAATTTTTTATTTTGTCTCTGTCTCCTGGAAGGTAAACTCCATATGTCACTGTTGAGTCCCCAATACCTCGAAGAAGAAGTCCTGAAGAAGATCTTGAAGACACAACTAGGCTGCGTGAGCAGGTAGCTTGCACTCCCAGTGCATGTACTTACCCCTGTTTTATTGCCTGGTCTTTCTCAAACCTTATCAATGGCCTCATGGAAAGTTCACATGACTGGGTAATGAAGAAGAAGATTATACCTGTCCTCTAGATGGTGATATGTGATATAGTATCACCAAACTAAAATGGAAGTCTGTAGCATTAAAATCTTCATTAAATGGTCAGTGGGAAGAGAAATCTTTGCAGTGGGTAGAATTTGGGCCGGCACACCTGACTGTCCACTCTGTCTGGTCATCTATACTTATTTATGGATTACAAATGGTAGTTGAGTGGTGAGGAACTTATATGAGATGTTTAGTGAATTGGAATAAAAGGCTACAAGCCCCTGAAACTCTGAGCTTTTTGGGTCTCAGATTCTTCCCTCCTCTTTAGTCAGGCAGTCCTGACTAAAATTTGTGTGCAATTCTGGGAGCACCTAGGAAGGAATTGGGAACCTGCTTCCAATCATGTTGATTCTCTTATCATAATCTTTGCATGGCTTCTGCTAGTTCAATAATAACAACAACAATCTTGAACCCACCTGAAGTTCTCCTTCTCATAACCTTTGTAATCTAGTTGGCCCCCACAGGTGTGGCATAACTTGGTTTATGTGCTGCGTGTTGGAAGTATTTCAGAACTAAAATTTAGGTATTTATAAACAGAAAACCTATGTTTCAAAAGTGGTATAATGGTCCAAAGTAGGTAGTTTCTAGACAAAATGGTTAAGAGAGATTTTTCACTCTATAGTTTCTAAATCTTCAAGACCTCCAGCATCTTTTACTTTAATGTTTTTTAATTGACCACAACCCCACTATGACATCTTATCCAGATTTTCCCACCCTTCTATGACTTTTCTTTTTATAACTCTTATTCCGATACCTAACATATATAATGCTGAAGAATTGATGCTTTTGAACTGTGGTGTTGGAGAAGACTCTTGAGACTCCCTTGGACTGCAAGGAGATCCAACCAGTCCATCCTAAAGGAAATCAGTCCTGGATGTTCATTGGAAGGACTGATGCTGAAGCTGAAACTCCAGTACTTTGGCCACCTCATTCGAAAAATTGACTCACTGGAAAAGACCCTGATGCTGGGAAGGATTGGGGGCAGCAGGAAAAGGGGACGACTGAGGATGAGATGGCTGGATGGCATCACTGACTTGATGGACATGGGTTTGGGTAGACTCTGGGAGTTGGTGATGGACAGGGAGGCCTGGCGTGCTGCGATTCATGGGGTCACAAAGAGTCGGACATGACTGAGTGACTGAACTGAACTAAACATATATAACATATGTGACTGTTACTCCCTAATATTTAACATTTCCTCAAGTTTTCACAATTACACCCTCATGAATATATAGAAGATTTCTATTCCCCTTAGTCCTAAGGATTACAAAAGAGGATGCTGTTGATCCTAATATATTAGTTCTTGGTCAAATTCTTTTTTCTAAAATGAGGGACCTCTTTTTACCAGAAACATTAACTGGTCAACGGAAAGCCAAAAGTAATTACAATTTTTGTCTTTCCTCTTTTCTTTTTCCCCTCTCTTCCAACTCCTGCCTCACAATTCTATCTTCCTATTTTTTTTAATCACAAGGAAAAGTTTCTCTAACTTTTAAAGATTTTTATAAAGTTAGCAATTAATTATATTACTTAGTTTTTTGTATACAACATGATTATTTATTGTTTAGACATTCAGAGCCTCTGATTTTTCAAAGTCTTATTTCTTCTTTTTATACTGACTGTGGAGGATTTTGATGAAATTGTTGCTCAACAGTATTAAATTTTCAAGACAAGAAGCATAGACAGATCATAAAATTTTTTAAATTATCTTATTTGAATATTAAAACTTAAATAAAACCATGCTGACAGTTCCTTGTTGAAATATTCAAGTATTTGTGTTCCAGTTGCAACTGTGGATTTTTTTAAAAAGTGACATTTTTATATTTAAAAAAATGCTTGTATTATCCAGATAAATAGGTAAAATTTAATTTATTAGCCATATTTCTCCAGGATTTTACTGTTTCAGGTATCCTTGCAACTCCATATATTAAATAGGACTTCACTTTTAAAGTATTTCAAACCACAGAAAGAGAGTAATCTATTATGTAAATTAATTTTATTTTCTCTTTTTTGGAGGAGCAGAATGTATTTCTGCAATTTCAATTTCTATTTCTAGCTTTTTTTAAAATGTCCTAATTTTTTTAAAAAAAAGCTAAATATGGAAAGGCATTGAACCTCACTTTCCAACTAGATATTTGAGATGTTTTGAAAGATAAAAATTGGTTGGTTATAAATATTCATATGGTTAGACCTAGCATGCCAAAAGATAATTATGAAGAATAACTTATGATGAAAAATGGCCATTCAAATGATTTTACTGCTATTTTTAGATGACACATAAAACTCGGTTCTGCAGCCAGTTAGGTGCTATCTCTCTGTTCCTAGTCCCTCCATTTGTGATAACTGTCTGTATTTTAATAATCAAAGTTCTGGGTTCTGGTTCAAGAGGGTGACATAGCAGAATTCTGGACTCTCCTCCTGCCATGAACACACGAAATCTGTAAGTATGTAATAATTTCCTCAGAAAAAACGTAAAAACTGGCTGAGCAACTCCTACACATTAGGCAAATGAAAACAAACAAAAAAATCCCACACTGGATTCCAGAAGCTGGAACACAATCTCACCATGAATTCCCCACCCCAGTGCTGAGACCTACAATCAAGAGGGCACTCAAAGCCTGGAGGATCTCCTTAAGGAGTAAACGGTTTGAACCACACAGGGGGTGCTGCAAATTTTAAGACCTGCACCTAAAAGATAAGATTCCAAAACATCTAGCTTTGAAATCAATGAGACTCATGTCCATGAAAGCCACAATGCCATAGTGAGGTGAGAAATGGTTCGTAAAGGGCTCATGTACAAACTCACCCATCTCGGGGCTCAGTGCAGAGGCAGTCAATCTAGAGATGTCCAGATTAGGTGAAAGAGGTTCATTTGCTAATCCTGAAGTTTCAGCCTGAGAAGCAGGAATCTAATTTAGTGCATATCTAGGAACCTGCTAGCTGGCAGGCACCGTCTTTCACTCTCCCCCTGTCTCATTCCAGCCAGGGGGCACCATCGAGCCCCTCTCCCCCTCAACAGTGGGTGCCATTTATATGCTTACCTTTGCCTTGTCCAGCCAGTGGAGTCCACCTTCTTTTCTTCTTCACTTTCCTCCCTGTGGGTGTTATCTATACACTCTTCCTCTGCCTTGCTCCACCCAGGGCTTGCCATGTCCAGGCACCCTCTCGGCCACACTCATAGCACCATTATCTCCCAGATGGGAGCTTTTACATGTATCTGGTTCTTATGTCAGGTGTGCCAGTGTTTAGGGTTGCCATGCAGAGGCCAAGGTGGCTAGTGACCCTAGGTCCCATGATAGTGGAGCAATCAGAGGGACAATTCTTGGCAGACAGCCTGGCAGAGCACTGCACAGACAGCAAAGAAACATACCCTCTGTCCTCTGTGAAAGGAGACTATTTGCTTCTGCAGGAACATTGATATGAGGGGCAGCCTTCCAGCTTGGCACACATCTAGAGCCCTGTGGTGGTGCTCTCAGTAAAGGAGGCTGTTGGATGAAATCTCTGTGCTCTGCCTCTGCCTCACTCGAGATGCTTGGTATCATCCAGAAAGAAAAGGGTATCCCTTTCTCTGACACCCCAGTTACTGTCTGTGGCTAGAGGATATCTGTATGTCACCTGGCTCTGGTGGCCAATGGGTCTTATATTCGTGGTTCCCACTGGACTGTAACCAATGGAGAAGGAAGAACTCAAATGGTTACTATCCACTTGGCACAGCAAGAGGCAACAGACCCGGGAGTTTAGTCACTCTTAGCTTATCGTCACAGTTACAGTCTGAGAGACAGATTCTAATTGAACATACATGTAAGGGCCAACTCTAATCCTCTCCAGGGACCTTGCATATAGTGGCGCTATCTTTGTGTTCTCCAACTGCCAAGTCCCAGAGCAGCTGTACCTCCCAGCGGGGAGCTCTTACAGTGTCTAATGCCCTGGTTTCTGTGACTGCCAACCAAGGGATGCCATGCGATCACCTGTCTCTGGTGGCCAGGAGAGCTTGTGTCCTGGGTTCCATGGGCTTATAATAATCAGAGAGACAGTTCTTGACAGGCTACATTCTCTGTGACACTGTACAAACAGCAGACTGAAACACACCCGAAGTCTTTCTGTGCTTATTCTGGAGTTTCAGCCTGAGACACAGGCTTCAGGTGTGATCCATGGAGCTACTGTCAGTAACATAGAATAGTGGATGTTATTTTTGCACTCTTCTTTTGCCCTGCTACAGCTCACAGGTATCTCCTGGGAAGGAACTTATATGCATACCTGGAACCTCCACTTTCATAACTACTACTAACCAGGCAACACCCTGAACTGCATGGCTCAGGTAGTGATACTTATACTTGCAGTCCCTTAGGTCTGCATACCTTAATAGTGGCTGCCTGGCTGCTAATCAGCCTGAATCTAGGTGCTTAATGAGATGCTCCTCTCTGGGACAATGACAAGTCTTACACAACTTCAACTATTGGAAGTCATTAAAGATAAATAGAATGCATTGGTAATCATCCAAGTTTGAGATAAAAAAGTGAGGGCATGATAGAACAATCAGATTCATCTCCTACACAAAGCCACTCTTTCAAGACTGGGTGAGGCAGCTGTTTTATCTAATGCATGAAAACCAACGTAGAAAGTCAAAAAGAAATGAATGAAACAGAGATAAGTTAATACCCCATAAAAAGTTCAACAGAACAGTCAACAACTAACTCTAGAAAAGAACAGATGACCACAGTGAGATCATCAGCAGAGAGACAGAAAACATAAGAAAATACCTTATAGATATCACAGAACTGAAGTGAAGTCACTCAGTCGTGTCCAACTCTCTGCGACCCCATGGTCTGTCGCTTACCAGGCTCCTTCATCCATGGGATTGCCAGGCAAGAATAATGGAGTGGGTTACCATAATAAGTAAACCGAAAAACATACTCAGTTCAGTTCAGTTTAAGTTTAGTCACTCAGTCATGTCCAACTCTTTGCGACTCCATGAATCGCAGCACGCCAGGCCTCCCTGTCCATCACCAACTCCCGGAGTTTACTCAAGCTCATGTCCTTCAAGTTGGTGATGCCATCCAGCCATCTCATCCTCCGTCGTCCCCTTCTCCTCCTGCCCCCAATCCCTCCCAGCATGAGGGTTTTTTCCAATGAGTCAACTCTTCGCATGAGGTGGCCAAAGTACTGGAGCTTCAGCTTCAGCATTAGTCCTTCCAATGAACACCCAGGACTGATCTCCTTTTGGATGGACTGGTTGGATCTCCTTGCAGTCCAAGGGACTCTCAAGACTTTTCTCCAACACCACAGTTCAAAAGCATCAATTTTTCGGTGCTCAGCTTTCTTCACAGTCCAACACTCACATCCATACATGACCACTGGAAAAACCATAGCCTTGACCAGACAGACCTTTGTTGGCAAAGTATTGTCTCTGCTTTTTAATATGCTCTTCAGGTTGGTCATAACTTTCATTCCAATACCAAAGAAAGGCAATCCCAAAGAATGCTCAAACTACCACACAATTGCACTCATCTTACACGCTAGTAAAGGAATGCTCAAAATTCTCCAAGCCAGGCTTCAGAAAAACATGAACCGTGAACTTCCAGATGTTCAAGCTGGTTTTAGAAAAGGCAGAGGAACCAGAGATCAAATTGCCAATATCCGCTGGATCATCGAAAAAGCAAGAGAGTTCCAGAAAAACATCCATTTCTGCTTTATTGACTATGTCAATGCCTTCGACTGTGTGGATCACAATAAACTGTGAAAAATTCTGAGAGGGGAATACCAGACCACCTGACCTGCCTCTTGAGAAATCTGTATGCAGGTCAGGAAGCAACAGTTAGAACTGGACATGGAACAAAAAACTGGTTCCAAATAGGAAAAGGAGTATGTCAAGGCTGTATATTGTCACCCTGCTTATTTATATGCAGAGTACATCATTAAAGAAATAATTTCAAGACATAATAGCTGACAAATTCCCTAACTTGGGAAGGGAAACAAACATTCAGATCTAGGAAGGACAGAGAGTTCCAAATAAAGTTAGCTCAAGAACCCACATGAAGACATATTATAACTAAAATATCAAACTTATGAGGATAATTTTAAAGTAGCAAGAGAAAAAACAAATTGCTATATACAAAGGAATGTCCATAAGATTATAAATTTAGTTTTCAGCAGGAATTTTGTGGGCCAGAGGCATGGCACAATATATTCTAAGTGTTGGAAGAAAAAATATTCCAACCAAGAGTACTATACCTGGCAAAGTTGTCATTCAGAATTGAACGCAAGATAAAGACTTTTCCAGACAAGCAAAAAGTAATTTGTCACTACTAAACTTGCCTTACAAGAAATGTTAAAGGAACTTCTTTAAGTTAAAAAGAAGGCACAAGTTAGTATCAGAAAAACCTACACAAGTACAAATCTCACTGGTAAAGGTAACAGATTAATCATGGATAAAGCTAGAATGAATGTGAAAAAGCTAAAGTAGTAAAAACAGCTTACAATAATATGTTAAGGGATTATACATGACAAAATATGTTAAATTGTGACATCACAAACATAAAATATAGGTGGGGAAGGAGGCTCAGAACGTGTTCAAACTTAAGGTATCAAGTTAAAATTGACTGTTACAAATACACAAATTATTGGAAAGTCTCATGGTAACCATAAAGTAAGGACTTGTAGTAGATACTAACAGATAAAGAAGAGGGAATCTAAGCATACCCAAAGAGAAAGTCATCAAACCACAAAGGAAGTGAGCAAGAGAGGGAACAGAGAGGAACTAAAAAACAGCCAGAAAGCAATGAACAAAAAGGCCAAAAATACACATCTATAAATAATGACTTCTAATGTTAATGGGCTAAACCCTCCAGTCAAAATATGTAGAATGACTGAATGGGCAAGAAAATTAGACCCACCTATAAGCTGCCTCCAAGAGACTCACTTCATATGTAAGGGCACACACAGACTAAAAGTAGAGGGACAGAAAGATATTACATGCAAATACAAACCCAAAGATAGTTGGCGTAGCTATGCTATTATCAGACAAAATAGGCTTTAAGACAAAGACTTTAATAAGAGACAAAGAAAGTAATGACATAATGATAAAGGGGTCAGTCCTACAAGAGGATGTAATGTTGGTAAATATTTATGCATCCAACTTAGGAGCACCTAAATATAGAGAGCAAATATTGACAGATGTAGTGGCTCAAATGGTAAAGAATCTGCCTACAATGCAGGAGACCTGGATTCAATCCCTGGGTCAGGAAGATACCCTGGAGAAGGGAATGACTACCCACTCCAGTATTATTGCCGGGAGAATTCCATGGATAGAGGAGTATGGTGGGCTTACAGTCCATGGGATTGCAGAGTCAGACACAACTGAGTGACTTTCACTTTCACTTTTTTGCTTCAAAGGGAGAAATACACATCAATGTAATAATAATAGGGGCTATGCTACCTGACTTGCGTCTGTGGATGGATCATCCAGATAGAGTATCAATAAGGAAACATCAGCCTTAAATGACACCTTAGAACAGATGCACTTAACAGATATGTAATAACATTCCATCTAAAAGCAATGAAAGACATTCTTCTCAAGTGCTTATGGAAAGTCCCCCACAATATATCATATAAGGCAATAAAACAAGTCCTAACAAATTTAAGAAGATTGCAATCTTATAAAAAATCACTTAGAAAATCTCAAAAAACTACAAAAAAAAATAGAAATTAATGAGGCAACATTACACTTAATAACACAGAAATACAAAGGATTGAAAAAGACTACTACAAATAATTATATACCGACAAAATGGGCAACCCAAAATAAAGGGGTAAATCCCTAGAAACATAAAACCTACCAACTGAAGCATGAAGAAACAAAATCTGAACAGAAAGATCACTATGCATATTAAATCAGAATCAAAAACCTCCCAATAAAGAAAGTCGGGGTGAGACTGCATCACTTGTAAATTTTACCAAACATTCCAATAAGATTTAATACCTGTACTTCTCAAATTCTTGAAAAAATAGAAAAGGAGGAAACCCTTCCAAACTCTTACAAGGCCAGCATTATCATAATGCCAAATCAGACAAGAATGCCAACAAGAAAAAAACAAAAAAAATTAAAGGCCAGTATTCCTGATGAATGCACATGCAAGAATCCCAGACAACAATTAGTGAAGTAAATTCAATAATACATTAAAAGGATTGTTCACCATGATCAAATGGGATTCATTCCAAGAATGCAAGGGCGGTTCAACAAAGGCAAACCAATCAATGTGATACACTACATTAATAGAATGAAGGATAAAATTACACAATCATCTTAACAGATGAAGAAAAAGCACTTAACACAACTCAACACTGATTTTATGAACAAAGTTAGTATAGAGGAAATGTACCACAATAAAATATAGGCCATTAATGACAAGATTACAGTTAACATCATACCCAACAATATCATACCCAACAGCAAAAAGTTAAAAGCTTTTCCTCTGAGATCAAGAATAAGTACCTACTCTTGCCACTTGTCTTCAACATCACATTGGAATGCCTACCTAGATAAATTAGGCAAGAAAAAGAAAAAAAGGGCATCCAAATTGGAAAGAAAGAAGCAACATAGTTTCTATCTCCTGGTGACATATTACTGTATATAGCAAATACTAAAGACTCCACTAAAACTGTCAGAACTAATACACAAAGTCAGTAAGGTTGCAAGATTCATAAATACACAAAAGTGATTGCATTACTCTACACTAATAAGTTATTATCAGAATGTGAAATTAAGAAAACAATTTAAAAAAATAAGAAAACAGCACCATACTTACCTGGCAGGCGAGATACCATGGTCATGAAGGTGGTTGCCCCAGGGCAAGGCTCATCTATTGCACTCCAGATATGCTGGCCTCTGCGACTTCTCCAAATGTGGGAAACTGGACTGCATAATTTGTCGTAGTGGGGGACTGCACTGGTGTTTTCCTGTGAAAGAAAAGAAAGAAAATAATCCTATTACAATTGCATCAAAAAGAATAAAATACACAGAATTAAATTAACCAAGGAAGTGAAAGATCTCTGCACTGACAACTATAAGATATTGATAAAGGAAAATTGAATAATACACAAATAAATGGAAAGATATTCCAGGTTTATGGATGGGAAAAATTAGTATGTTAAATTGTCCATACCACTCAAAGCAATCTACAGGTTCTATGCAATTTCTATCAAAATTCCAATGGCATTTTTCACAGAAATGGAATAAATAATCCCAAAATTTATAGGGAATCACAAGAGATTGCAAAAAAGCCAAAGCAAACCTGAGGAGAGGTGGGGGAAACCAAGCTGGAAGCATTACATTCCCTGATTGCAAACTACATAACAAAGTTATAATAATCAGAACAATCACATTCCCATTAAATTTTAAAACTCATTTTTATTTTCCCCAATCTGATAAGCAAAAAATTCTCAATATATCTTAATTTGCATTTAAAAATAACTAAAATATAAAATAGCTAGTAAAATTTAGGGGAAAAAAGTATACTACTGGCTTTAAAACAGACATATTTATATATCAACACAATGTAGTAGAATCCAGAAGTAAATGAAGTGCCTATATATGCATGGGTTTATTACAGATTTCCTAAGTCATGTCTGACTCTTTGCAACCCCATGGACTGTAGCCCACCAGGCTCCTCTGTCCATGGAAATTTCCAGCAAGAATAGTGTAGTGTATTGTCATTTCCTTCTCTAGGACCCAAGAATACACAATGAGGAAAGGATAATCTCATCAAAAAATGGTGACGGAAAACTGGATAGTCACATGCAAAAGAATGAATTTAGGCTACTATTTTACACCATACATAACAATTAAGTCTGAATGTAACACATGAAACCATAAAACACCCGTTGAAAACATGGACATTAAACCTCCTAGAGGGAATTCCCTGGTGGGCCAGTGGTCCCTGCACTCTCACTATCAAGAGTCTGGGATCCATACCTGGTCAGGGAAAATAAGATCTCATCAGCTACAAGATGCAGTCAAATAAGTAAACAAACAGACACAAAAGACCCTGGACATCAGTCTTGGGGGTGATTTATAGATTTGACACCCAAAGCAAATGTAACAAAAGCAAAATAAACACAAGGAACTACATCAAGCTAAAACATTTTCACAACAAAGGAAACCATCAACAAAATGAAAGGGAAAAATATATGCAAATCATATATCTGATAAGACATCAATATCTGAAATATATAAAGAAATCATGCAACTCAGTGGGGGAAAAAAAAACAATCAAATAAGTGGGCAGAGTATTTGAATACACATTTTCCTCAAGAAGACATAAATATTGCTAATAGGTACATGAAAAGATGCTCAACATCACTAATCATTGGTGAAATGCAAACCAGAAATACAATAAGATATTACTTCACACCTGTTAGAATGACTATTATCAAAAAGACAAGAAATAACAAGCATCAGCAAGGATGTGGAGGAAAGAAAACTCCTGTGCGCTGTTGGTGGGAATATAAATTGGTACAGCTACTATGGAAAACATTATGGAGGTCCCTCAAAAACTTAAAAATGGAACATCCATACCAGCAATTCCACCTTTGGGTATTTATTTAAAGAAAAGGAAACAACTAATGTGAAAAGATACCATTGCAGCATTATTTGCCAAAGCCAAGATATGAAAAAACCTAAAGTGTTGATGTTCATTGATGGATGAAAAAGGATGAAGAAAATGAGACCATAAAAGATGGAGCCATAAAAAGAAGGAAATCTTGCCATTTGCAACAACACAAATGGACCTTGAGGGTATTATGCTGTGAGAAATAAGTCAAAGAAAGACAAATGCTGTATGATCTCACTTATATAGTGGAATCTAAAAAATAGAATTAACACAAAACTGAGATACAGAGAAAACACTGGTGGTTGCTGAGCTGGCAGGGGGAGGGAAGGGGGTGAGCAAGGAGGGTGAGCAGAATGGGTGGAGGGGGTCAAAAGGTACACATTTCTTGTTATAAAATAAATACGTTATAGAGATATAATGTATAACATGGTAACTATCATTAATAATACAGCATTATGTGTTTGATAGTGGCTAAAAGTATAAATCTTAAAAGTTCTCATGACAAGAAAATTAATTTGTAACTATGTATGGTGACAGATGTAAACTAGAATTATAGTAGTGATCATTTTGCAATATATATGAATAGTCAATCATTACATTTTATACCTGAAATATAATGTTATAAGTCCATTATACCTCAAAAAAATCAGTCCATTGGTAACAAGCAAAATGCTACTAAGGTCTCACACTGGGGTCTCTGCATACAGAAGATATGTCACTACCAAGATGTGAGTTCCACGGCTCTCCTGGGACCGTGGGACCCCAACTTCCTCTATTCTTTGCTCTTTTGATATTAAGCTTCAGAAAAGGAAACAAGTTCTTCACTGCAGCTTCACAGACTTCTGATACAGACTTTGGTTACTTGGCCTTTTTGCAAGTTTTTGAGAATTTCAGAACATGATTATGGTTAGTAATCAAGTTGTGAAAGAAACATTAGAGCAAACCACTCAGTTGGTTTAAATGGTAGGTATCACATGAGATGACAGAGTGACACCAGGCAAGGTGGCACATCCAGGGTTCTGATGATGAAGAAAACGTTCCATCAATTTGGAGAGAAGACACAGATGCACGACAACAGTGAACAAAACAGCATATTGTGGTTCAATCTAATGGAAGTGCATAAATTTAAGCACTACAAGTATTGTTTATTAAATTACTTCACTCTGAGTTAGAGTAGAGATATACGTAAACACTGGAGTTGTCAACTCTTTAACGGGAATTCAATTAAGTTCAATAAAGCAGAGGCTTAAATTTCCCTTCTATATAAAGGATCCATGGAGATAAAATAAGACATGTCTCCCATCAAGGTTTCAGTTCAGTTCAGTTTAGTCGCTCAGTAGTGTCTGACTCTTTGTGACCCCATGGACTGCAGCATGCCAGGATTCCCTGTCCATCACCACCTCCCAGTGCTTGTTCAAATTCATGTCCATCAAGTCAGTGATACCATCCAGCCATCTCATCCTCTGACATCCCCTTCTCCTCCTGCCTTCAGTCTTTCCCAATGAGTCAGCTCTTCACATCAGGTGGCCAAATTATTGGCGCTTCAGCTTCAGCATCAGTTCTTCCAATGAATATTCAGGACAGATTTCCTTTAGGATTGACTGGTTGGATCTCCATACTGTCCAAGGGACTCTCAAAAGTCTTCTCTAATACCACAGTTAAAAGCATCAATTCTTTGGCGCTCAGTGTTCTTTTTGTCCAATTCTCACATCCATACGTGGCTACTGGAAAAACCATTGCTTTGACTAGATGGACCTTTGTTGGCAAAGTAATGTCTCTGCTTTTTAATATGCTGTCTAGTTTGGTCATAGTCTTTCTTCCAAGGAGCAAGCATCTTTTAATTTCATGGCTGCAGTCACCATCTGCAGTGATTTTGGAGCCCCCCAAAATAAGGTCTCTCACTATTTCCACTGTTTCCCCATCTATTTGCCAGGAAGTGATGGGACCAGATGCCATGATCTTAGTTTTCTGAATGTAGAGTTTTAAGCCAACTTTTTCACTTTCCTCTTTCACTTTCATCAAGAGACTCTTCAGTTCTTCTTCGCTTTCTGCCATAAGGGTGGTGTCATCTGCCTATCTGAGGTTATTGATATTTCTCCTGGCAATCTTGATTCCACCTTGCACTTCATCCAGCCTGTTATTTCACATGATATACTCTGCATGTAAGTTAAATAAGCAGACTGACAATATGCAGCCTTGACGTACTCCTTTCTCGATTTGGAACCAGTCTGTTGTTCCATGTCTATTTCTGACTGTTGCTTTTTGACCTGCATACAGATTTCTCAGGAGGGAGGTATGGTGGTCTGGTGTTCCCATCTCTTGAAGAATTTTCCACAGTTTGTTGTGATTCATACAGTCAAAGGTTTTGGCATAGTCAATAAAGCAGAAGTAGATGCTTTTCTGGAACTCTTTTGCTTTTTCGATGATCCAGCGGATGTTGGCAATTTGATCTCTGGCTCCTCTGCCTTTTCTAAATCCAGCTTAAACAACTAGAAGTTCACAGTTCACGTACTGTTGAAACCTGGCTTGGAGAATTTTGAGCATTATTTTGCCAGCAAGTGAGATGAGTGCAATTGTGTGGTAGTTTGAACATTCTTTGGCATTGCCTTTCTTTAGTATTAGAATGAAAACTGACCTTTTCCAGTCCTGTGGCCATTGTCGAGTTTCCAAATTCACAGCATCATCTTTCAGGATTTGAAATAGCTCAACTGGAATCCATCACCTCCACTAGCCTTATTGATGAAGGTGGTTATGCAGAGAAAAATTACATGCTGTGATATGGTACATTTTTTTTCACAGTTTATGACATTAGTAATCCAATGGCATTATCTAGGCTTATAAAAATAAGAATCACTCATTTAGCTTTCATGATATTTTCAGTTACTTTCAAAAACTAATAACTTTTAGGAAAATTTTGTGGCAAATTATTGATAACTTTTGAGCAATGAAACATATTTTCTCTATAATGATATTCATCAAAATTACTGTCTGTTGTGAGCTGAATTGTATTCCTGCAGAAATTCATGTTGAAGCCCTAATCACCCCACCCCCATATCTTAGAATGTAATCCCATTTGTAGAAAGGGTCCTAAAAAAGCTAATTAAATGAAAATAATGTCATTGGGATAGGCTGAACGCACTATGACTGGTGTCCTTAAAAGAAGAGAAAGTTTGAATACAAACATGAACAGGGTGCTGACGATGTGAAGCCACAGGGAAAAGATGGCCACATACAAGCCAGCAGAGAGACCAGGAACAGTTACTTCCCTCTTGGTTCTTGAAAAGAACTGACCAGCTGACACCTCAATCTTAGACTCTAGCCTCCAGAACTATAAGAACATAAGTTTCTGTTGCTGAGGCCACCCCAAGCCTGTGGCACTCTGTGAAGCCATTTGCAGCTCTAGCAAGGGAATACACTCTCTTTGCTTCACTCTACTGTAATCTTCATTATGAGTCTGAAGTGACAGGTTAGAGGGAGTAGGAAGGATTATGTGTTATTTCTCACTATATTCTCTCTATATAAGTTCCATCAATCATATCGGATAACAAAATACTGAGGGCCCAGGGTTTTGCATGTACCAAGTCATCTAATCCGTACATGCATAATCAGAAAAGGTAATTTCTATGATTATTCTAATCATATAGATAAGAAAACTTAGGTAGTAAGTTAAGCACCTTGCCAAAATCCCAACAGGAAGTAGGATTCAAACTCAGGGGTTACATTCTGAAGTTTGTGTTCTTAACTCTTTCCCAGGAACATGCATTGTTCTAAGCATCACTTTGAGTTGTGACGAATAAGCTGTATTTGAAGTAATCATATGTTAACTACTCATACAATTTCTACATGAATGGCAGGTAAAATCCAATGACTATAGACTATAAAATGACTCTAGAAGTATTTCCATTCTTGAAGAGATAGTCTATTTCTCCTCCTTTGAATGGATGGAATTTTGTGAATCACCCAATGAATTGTTTGTTGTCATTTAGTCATGTCTGAGTCTTTTGTGAACCCCTGGATTATAGTTCATCATTCTTCAGTCCATGGAATTCTCCAGGCAAGAATACTGGAGTGGGCTGCCATTTGCTTCTCCAGGGGATCTTCCTGACCCAGGGATGGAACCTGTGTCTCCTGCATTGGTAGGCGGATTCTTTACTACTGAGGCACCAGGGAAGCCCTGCCCCAATAAATATTAATAGAAGGTTGTAAAAGTGATGCTGCACAAACTCCATGACCAGATCATAAAAGATTATGTTGTCCTCCACCTATCTGTCTCTTGATACTCTTATCCTTGATTATAGAATTAACTATATGCATTCCTACCACTGGAGTCCAGTGGTAAATGAAAATATGGGACCCCTGTTGGAAAAAATCTAGAGAAATTTAACATAATAGCAATAGAGCATTGAGCCAAAGGTGGGAAGGCCTTCCTGATAGCTACACAGGCTGCATGTCTAAGAAACTGGCCCTGCTGGGAATTCAGCCACAGTTGGCTAGAGGAGAACTTCAATGAATTAACACATATATACTTATGTCTAAAAATGCTGACTTTTAATTTTAATTGTATGTGTATGGCAGAGAGGAGGTTACCATAAATACATATATACTGTGTGTTTTCTCATCTACTGCTCATCCTGTTTACCTTAGGTCAAGAGTTTAATATTTTTCAGAATTCTGAGCACTTGCCAAAGGTTTCCGACAATATATATATCCTATTTGCCAACAAACAGTAGATATTCCTTTATGATTCATAATAGTCTTTGACTTCCCGCATTTATAAAACAGGAATCAAGAACTTTCTATATCAAATGAAGTATAGAAATCTCATTTCAAAAATCTGTTAATTGTACATGAAGTGAAGCAAACTCATATTTTACAAATTTACTTAAAAAATAATGTACATCGGCTATGTGATCTTGACTTCTCCAGAAGGTGACATCTACTAGAAATCTTTTTTTATAAACTATGAATTATAAAACTGGAGGATTTATTAGGAGTGATATCAGCCCCATGGTAGCATAAGTCATTCATCTTTTTTTTTTCTCTCCCTTTTTAAACAACTAATCAGATACTCATAACCAAACAAAAGTGCCTCTGTACTTTATGCCAAGGGACCCAGATTTCTAGCCCACAAGAGCATCCCAAAATAACCAAACAAGAATTTGGTAAGGGCTGTGGATCCAAGGGATTCAGGGAACCTGCTCCACATGCCACTGGATTGGATTAGGAAGACAAAAAAAAAAACAAACTTGGAAAGTGTACAACTGGGCAGATACTCATAGACGAGAAAGAATTCATAAAAAGCACAGCCTGCTAGAGGCGAGATTCCAACACTCCATTGAATCAGGATAGAGGGAAGTTTGGACATAGAAGAGAGGGGGAATCACGCCACCCTGCTTCCACCTCAGAGCAGCACTACGGGGACTAAACTTTTGGCTGCTCTAATAGTGACCTCTCCTGCCGAGGAAGTGGGAAGCTCAACCACCCCAGGGGTAGGGCTTGCATCTGGAGAAAGCTGTTTGTCTTCAACAGCTCTTGATTTGTGAGGAGGAACCTCTATGACTGGGTAGAGAAAGAGAAGGAGGAGAAAGAGAAGGAACAGATAAGAATATCAAAGGGCATTAAAGGAATACATTCCCTGCTGCTGGCTTCAGGACTTCAGCAGAAAGTCTATCCACAAACCTCTGGGAGTATCCCACTCACGGATGCCCCTTCCAGGCCTCTGGGTACCCCCAAATCCTCAAGTGCCAAACCCACATCTCCTCCCTCCCTCCCACTGCATTCTGTCGCAGGCCCCGTTAGCAAACTCTTAGAGGGATCTCTGGAGTAGACAAAGAGGAGAATCTAATAATAGGCCAGGGAGGAATCACAAACCTGAGCTATAGCTCCACCTTCTGGAATACAAAAGAAAAATTTCTAATGGCCAGACTCGAAATTTTAAGAAGCAAGAAAAGTCATAAAACCTTAGTTACAGAGGTGTCTGCTACCTACAAGAAACATATTTCAGCTCTAAAGACACATAGAGTTTCAAAGTAAAGGATGTTGTTGTTGTTGTTTAGCTGCTAAGTCATGTCTGACTCTTTTTGAGACTCCATGGACTGTAGCCCACCAGGCTCCTCTGACTATGGGATTTTCCAGGCAAGAATACTGGAGTGGGTTGCCATTTTCTCCTCCAGGGGATCTTCCTGGACCAGGGA
The DNA here is from genome assembly GCF_963930625.1 of Muntiacus reevesi. Lineage (NCBI taxonomy): Eukaryota > Metazoa > Chordata > Mammalia > Artiodactyla > Cervidae > Muntiacus > Muntiacus reevesi. The sequence goes on along the minus strand of NC_089261.1, from coordinate 51,248,443 downwards.
TCGAACCTGAGTCTCCTACATCTTCTGCATCGGCAGGCAGATTCTTTACTCCTGAGCCATCTGGGAAGTCCAAAGTAAAGGACAGAAGAAGAAATTTCATTCAAGTAAAAACTAAAATAAAGTGTACATAGCCATTCTTATATCAGATAAAATAGACTTGAAGCTGAAAATGGTAACTAAAGACAAAGATCTTTATATAAAGAAAAAGGACTCAATACATTTAGAAGATATAAATATATACACACCCAGCATGTGGGCACCTAAGTAATTAAGCAAATAGTAGCAAATCTGAAACAAGAATTAGAGAGCAATACAATAATAGTAGATTTCAATACCCTATAGCCAGTAATGGATAGATCATCTGGAAAGAAAATCAAAAAGAAAATGTTGGAATTGGCCTATGCTTTAGACCACAGAGACTTAACAGATACAAATTTAAAAAAATAATGAAAATAAAAATGGAAATACAATTTACCAAATCTATGAGATATTGCAAAAGCAGTTCTAAGAGGGGATTTCATGGCAAAATATACAAACATCAAGAAACAAGAAAGATCTCAACTAAACAACCTAACTTCATACTTCAAGGAATTAAAAGAAGAACAATTTAAGCCAAAAGTTAGCAGGTGGAAGGAAATAATAAAGATCAGAATGGAAATAAATGAACTACAGATGAGAAAAACAGTAAAAATGATCAATGACAAAAGATTTGGTCTTTCAGAAAGATAAACAACATTGAGAAAACTTTAGCTAGACTATCGAGGGGAAAAAAGAACACTCAAAAATAGAAATTAAAAAGGAAAGTACAACTGATACTACAGAAAAACATAGGGTCACAGGGGACTATAGGCATACCTCACAGATATTACAGGTTCAGTTTCAGAAAATTCCAATAAAGCAAATATTACAATAAAGTGAATCACACAATTTTCTTATTTTCTAACACATATGAAAGGTATGTTACACCATACTGTACTTTATTAAGTGAGTAACAGCATAATGTCTAAAAATGTGTATAGCTTAAATAAAAATACTTTACTGCTAAAAATACTTTATTGTTAACCCATCATTTGAACCATCAGCAAGTCTTAATCTTTTTACAATACTAACATCAAAAGATCACTGATTACAGATAGCCATAACAAATATAATGATAAAAATTCGAAATACTGTGAGAATTATCGAAATGTGACACAGAGACACGAAGTAAATGCTATTGCAAAAAAAATGGTACTGACAGACTTGCTTGACTGAGAGTGACCACAAACATTCAATTTGTAAAAAATGTAACATCTGGACAGTGCAATAAAGCAAAGGGCAATAAAATGAGGTGTGCGTGTACTAGGGCTTCCCAGGTGGCGCCAGGGGTAAAGAACCTGCCTGACAATGTAGGAGATGCAAGAGAAAAGGATCTTCCTGAATCGGGGAGATCCCCTAGAGGAGGAAATGGCAAACCACTCCAGTATTCCTGCCTGAAAAATTCCATGGACAGAGAGAGGAGCCTGGCGGGCTACAGTCCATGGGGTCGCAAAGAGTCAGACACAACTGAACGCATACCATCCATGCCTGTACTATTCACAATTGTATGCCAAAAAATTAGATAACCTAGGGAAAAAATGTTATCTATTCCTAGAAACACACACCCACAAGACTAAATCAGGAAGATGTAGAAAATCTGAATAGACCAAATAATGAGTAAAAATATTAAACCAGTAATAAAAAAATCTGTCAAAACAGAAAAGCCCAGAGCCAGATGGCGTCACTGGTGATTTCTAGCAAACATTTAAAGAAGAATTAATGCCAGTGCTTCTCAAATGTTTCCGAAAATTGAAAAAGAGAGACCATTTCCAAACTTGTTCTATTGAATAATCCAGCGTTACTCATCAAAAGCAGAGAAGAACACTAAAATCAAATAACAAAGAACTATAGACCAATGTTCCTGGTAAAAATAGACATAAAAATTTCAACAAAATATTAGCAAACTAAATTTGAGAATACATGAAAAGTGTTACATACTATGACCAAATGGGATTTATCCTTGGGATGAACTTATGTTTCAACACATACAATTTGATACATAAAATACATTACATTAATAGAATAAAAAATAACAGTTTCATGATCATCTCACTAGATGCAGAAACTGTATTTAACAAAATAAAACATCTTTTCATGATAAAAATTCCTCAGCAGATAAGGTATAGAAGTGATATATCTTAACATAACAAAGGTTATATACAATAACCCACAACAGATATACTCAGTGGTGAAATATTGAAAACTCTTTCTCTAAGATCAGGAACAAGACATGGATGGCCACTCTCACCCCTGTTATTCAATATAGTACTTGAAGACCTGCTTAGAGCAATTAGACAAGACAAAGAAATAAAATGCAACCAAATTGGAAAGGAAAAAGTAAAATTGACTTTTTTTTTTGGCAAATGATACAATTTTGTATTCAAAAAATTCCAAAGGCTCAACCAAAAATTTACTGGAATTGATTAGTGAATTCATTAAAGTTGCAGAATATAAAATTAGCATACAGAAATTAACTGTATTTCTATACACTAATAATGAAATGCTTGAAAAATTTAAAGAAAGTATCTTGTTTACAATATTATCAAAAACAGTAAAGTACCTAGGAATAAATTTAACCCAGGATGTGAAAGATCTGAAAAATGAAATATACAAGACTTTGTTGAAAGAAATCAAAGGTGGTTCACAGAAAAATGGAAAGACATTGTATGTCCATGGATTGAAAGAATTCACATTATAAAATATCCATACTACCCAAAGCCAATCATAGATTCACAGAATCTTTACCAAAATCTCAGTGGCCTTCTTTACAGAAAAAAAAAAAAATCCAAAATTTTTATGGGACTAGAAAAGACCCCAAATAGCCAAAACAATTCTGAGCAAGAAGAATAAAGACAGAGGCATTCTATGTCCTAATTTCAAACCATACTACAAAACTATATTAGCTAAAACAGTATGGCACTGGCAAAAAACTGACACATAAACCAATGAAATAGAATAGAATCAAGAACATCCAGTGGGGAAAGAAAAGTTTCTTCCACAGATGTCACTGGGAAAATTGGGTAAAGACATGCAGAACAATGAAATTTAATTCCTTTTATCACTCAAAAATTTAACTTAAAATGGATCAAAGACTTAACATAAGACTTGACACTATAATACTCCTAGAACATAGAAAATTTTTCTACATTGATCAATGATTTTTTGTATACATCACTAAATGCATGAACAACAAATGCAAAATTCAACAAAAGGGAGTACATCAGCTTAAAAGCTCCACACAGTAGAAGAAACAACAAAATGAAAAGGCAATCTATGGAATGAGGGATATTTTACAAACCATATATTGGATAAGGAGTTAATATCTAATATATATCAAGAACTCATACAACTCAAAGGCAAAAAAAAAAAAATTAAAAGCATCCAATTTAAAAATGAGTAGAGATACTAAAGACACATTTCTCCAAGGAAGACATCTAAATGCATAAGAGAAATGCAAATTAAAGCCACACTGAGATATCCCCTCACAGCTGTAAGAATGGCTAGCATCAAAAAGAAATAGCAAGTGTTGCAAGGATGTGAAAAAGAGGACCCTTGAATGCTATTGATGGGAATGTAAATTAGTGTAGTCTTTATAGAAAACTATGGATATGTTTAAAAAATTAATAGATCTACCATATGGTATAAGAAAGGAAACAGAAATGCAATACAGAGAAATATATGCATTCCCATTTATTGCAACATAATTCAAATTAGTGAAAATATTGAAACAACCTAAGTGACCATCAATGGATGAACAGATTAAAAAGATGTGGTATGTACACACGCACACGCACACACACACACACACACACACACACACCACAGAAACATTATTTAGCCATGATAAAGAAGGACATCCTGCTATTTGCAATGATATATATTGACCTTGAAGACATTATGCTAAGTGTCATAAGTCAGACAGAAACAGACAAACACTGTATGGTATCACTTGTATGTGGAATCTAAAAAGTCAAAATTGTAAAAGGAGAGAGTGAAATAGTGGCTACTGGAGATAGGAGGGTGGAGTAGAAGGAAAAGACAAATGTTGTTTAAGAGTAACTTGAAATGAGTAGTAAATGAGTCCTAGGGATCTAAATCAGTGCTTGTATTATAATGTATATATGTATATAGTGAATGTATTATTTATGCATATAGTGTATATGGTCATATATCATAATCATCAAACTTGCTAAGAATAAATTTTAGATATTCTATCCACTAGAAAGCAAGAAATGTGTGGTGACAGAGGTATATATGTGTTGTAACAGAGGGTGTATATTGTCACCCTGCTTATTTAGCTTATATGCAGAGTCATCATGAGAAATTCTGGATTGGATGAAGCACAAACTGAAATCAAGTTTGCCAGGAGAAATATCAATAACTTCAGATATGCAGATGACACCACCCTTATGGCAGAAAGCGAAGAAGAACTAAAAAGCCTCTTGATAAAAGTGAAAGAGGAGAGTGAAAAAGTTGGCCTAAAGCTCAACATTCAGAACACTAAGATCATGGCATCTGGTTCCATCACTTCATGGCAAATAGATGGGGAAACAGTAGAAACAGTGACAGACTTTAATTCTGGGGGCTCCAAAATCACTGCAGATGGTGAGTGCAGCCATGAAATTAAAAGACACTTACTCCTTGGAAGAAAAGTTATGACCAACCTAGACTGCTTATTAAAAAGCAGAGACATTACTTTGCCAACAAAGGTCCATCTAGTCAAAGCTATGGTTTTTCCAGTAGTCACATATGGATGTGAGAGTTGGACCATAAGGAATCTGAGTGCCAAAGAATAGATGCTTTTGAACTGTGGTGTTGGAGAAAACTCTTGAGAGTCCCTTGAACAGCAAGGAGATCCAACCAGTCCATCTTAAAGGAAATCAGTCCTGAATGTTCATTGGAAGAGCTGATACTGAAGCTGAAACTCCAATACTTTGGCCCCCTGATGCAAAGAGTTGACTCATTGGGAAAGACCCTGATGCTGGGAAAGATTGAAGGCAGGAGAAGAAGGGGACAGCAGAGGATGAGATGGTTGGATGGCATCACTGACTCAATGGACATGAGTTTGAGTAAACTTCAGGAGTTGGTGACGGACAGGGAGGCCTGGCGTGCTGCAGTCCACGTGGTCACAGAGTCAGACACAACTGAGCGACTGAACTGAACTGTGACAAACGTGCTAATTATTGCTACAGTGGGAATCATATTACAATATACATATGGATCAAAGTAACATGTTGGACACCTTAAATTTACACAATGTTATATGTTAAATATATTTCAATTAAAGAGTAAAGAAAAGCCATGTAATAAAGATGTTTATAAGTGCTATGTGTAAAGAGAAAAATGGATTTATCTTCTGAAGATCAAGATAAAATCAGAGCAAGGGAGTATTGTTCTTTAGAAGATTAATTTAAACTGCCATTTTTTTGGCTCATGGAGAAAACTGGTTCACAGAAGTGGAAAACTTAAATTACTAAATATTTCAAAGATAATAGAGCAACACAATTAATTCACGGAATGCACAGTATTCCTACTGAGTTAATAAGCAAGTGTGCTTTATTAATATGGTACCAAGAGCTAAGAAAAATTTAGTACTATATCAACAACAGTTCTAACTTTCACACAACCATTTTGATTAGCACTATTATTATCTCCATTTTAAAGAGGAATAAAATAAGGTGAAGCAAGTTTAAGTGATTTGCTCACAGTGATAAAGTCAGAGCTGTAATTCATACCCAGGTAGGAAAGCTCTGTATCCCACACTCCCAACCAATATGCCACAGGTTCTCAAAGCATGTTCTGTAGCATCCCAGTGTTCGCTGAGAATTTTCAGGGGTTCTTAAGGTCAACTTATTTTCATAATAATAAGACATTGTTTGCCTTTGTTTTGCAGTACTGTCTTTGCACTGATGATGCAAAAAAATGTGTAGAAATACTGGCATCTCAGTAGAAATCTAGACTCAGTAGGAATATAGATTTCCCTGGTGGCTTAAATGGTAAAGTGTCTGCCTACAATTCTGGAGATCCGGGTTCAATCCCTGGGTTGGGAAGATCTCCTGGAGAAGGAAATGGCAACCCACTCCAGTATTCTTGCCTGGAAAATCCCATGGACAGAGGAGCCTGGTAGGCTAGAGTCCATGGGGTCTCGAAGAGTCGGACATGACTGAGCGACTTCACTTTTTCATTTCAGTAGAAATCAAGGCAGCAGCAGGAAAGTGTACTAGTTGTCATTAAAATAATCATCACCATGCATTTACTTTCAAGAATAAAAAAGAAAAAAGTTAGTTGACTTAAGATTTTCCTAAATAAAACAGTAGAAATTATTTTTGAAAATCTTTGTAAGTACACATCTGTTTTATTATTAACCTGTAGCTATTATTAGCCTGTACTTAGTAGGAAGTACACATAGAGCATTTCTGTTAAGTATGATATAGTATGATGGTTGTCCTAAGGAAGAGCAATAGTTTAAATTATGAACAGAAAAGGCCACTCTTTTTGTGAATTTTTTAAACTGAATATCAAGTGTTATATAAACTAAAGTAATGTAGATTTGGGTATTTTATAGCCAGTTTTCTCAAAAAATGAATATAGTAATTGTTATTTCAGGGAAAACTACTACTGATAGCTATTGCCAATAATAAAATTTGGGCTTGACAGCTCAAATCAGAATTTTGAAAAGCTTGTATGAAACTCACAGCTTTCCAATACTTAGGGGTTTCTCTGATGAGATTAGGAGTAGTACTGATGAATGTGACTTTTTTTTTTAACACTCTCTGATGAAATGTTTCACCTTTTGGAAGGTCTGCATAACTCGGTAAACCAATATTTTCCAATTGATGACAGCATTTACAAAATGATTCTTGGTAATCCAGCCATTCAAAGTGTGAAATATTGAAACATCACACTGTACACTTGAAAACCAATATGTAAATTATATCTCAATGCTTTTTAATTTGAGAAAAGTGTACTAAAATATAAAGCTTTTCCTTAAAAAGAAAGTATAGAATAGATCAAGGTATTTTACTATACACAGGAGAAAAAATTCATTAATACAGTTTTAGATTTCATTTTCAAATAACTGTTGGTATAATACTACTTGTTGAGCTTTAGTATAATATCAAACAAAATACATGATTATCTGAAAAGGCTGTTAAAATGCTTCTCTTTTCCATCTATGTATTTGTGTGAGGCCAGATTTTCTTTATGTACTTCAACCAAAACCAAGGTATAATTGATTGAATATAGAAGCGAATATCATAACCCACCTCTCCATGAAATATTCACCCATAAACAGATTTGCAAAAATGTCACTTTTTTCACTTTTTGTTTTGAAAAAATAGCTGTTTTACTTAAAGTATTACTTATGTGTTAACTATAATAGGTTAATTATTGTTACATTTAATTGAATTAATATGCTTTAAATTTCTATTTCATTTCCTTATATGATAAATATTGATAGCTAAGATCCCACAAGCTCTGCAGTGCAGCAAAAGTAGTAAAAAATAAATTTTAAATTAAAAAAAAGAAAGATGATCAATATTAGCCACCAAAGAAACACAAATCAAAACCACAGAGAGATCATACTATAGGAATGATTATAATAAAAAAAGACATAATAAGTGTTGATGATGATGTGGAGAAATTGTAACCCCTATGGTGGCACAGGGGTAAAGAATCCACTTGCCAATGTAAGAGACATGGATTTGATCCTTGGGTCGGGACAATTCCCTGGAGTAGTAAATGGCAACACACTCTAGTAGTCTTGCTTGTAAAATCCATGGACAGAGGAGCCTGGTGGGCTACAGTCCATGGAGTCACGAAGAGCTGGACATGCCTGAGCACACACACACATATAATGCTGGTGGAAATTTAAAATGGTGCAGCTGCTTAGCAAAATAGTCTGGCAATTCTTCCCAAAGGTTAAACATAGAATTACTATGTACGTGTTTATGCTTAGTCATGTCTGACTCTTTGCAATCTCATGGACTGTAGCCTGCAGGCTCCTCTGTCCGTAGAATTTTCCAGACAAGAATACTGGAATGGATCTTTCCGACCCAGGGATCGAACCCACATCTCTTGCATCACCTGCATTGACTGGCAGTTTTTTTACCCCTGTGCCACCTACAAAGCCCATAGGACCCACCAATTCCACTTCAAGGTATGTACTTGCAGAGTTGAAAACATATATCCACACAAAAACTCATACACAGATGTTCATAGTTACATTATTCACAACAATGGTTGAACTTTCAGAAAGCAGAAACAATCCAAATGTCTATCAACTGATGAGTGGGTTAACACTATTAAGCAATAAAGAGAAATGAAATTTTGACACAAACTGTAACACAGGTAAACCTTGAAAACACATCCTAAGTAAAAGAATCTAGTCATGAAAGACCACATATGATTCCATTTATACACTATATCCAGAATAGACAAATCTAGAGACAGAAAATAAATCAGTGGTTGCCAAGAACTGGCGGAGGCGGGGCATGTGTGAAAGGGAATAAGTGTTCTAAAATCGACTGTGGTGATGGACGCAAAATTGTTGTACGATTCTGGTTGTAGCAAAAATCACTGAATTATACACTTTAAATAGGGGGAAAAAAACTAAAATGCTTAGCTTCATATAAAGTGAAAGTGCTAGTTGATCAGTTGTATCTGACTCTTTTGTGACCCATGGACTGTAGCCTGCCACGCTACTCTGTCCATGGAATTATCCAGGCAAGAATGCTGGAGTGGGTTGCCATTCCCTTCTCCAGGGGATCTTCCCAACCCAGGGACTGAACCCCAGTCTCCTGCAATTGCAGGCAGATTCTTTGCTTTCTGAGACACTAGGGAAGCCCCAAACTTCATATATAATATATGCATATGCACTTTTGATATCTGCCATAGTTGAGAGCATACAACCTGCAGAGGAAATCTCTTTTATCCTTGGATGGCTCTGCAATGAGAGAAGTTTTGGTCATTTCAAACCCCAAGTCAATATTCTGAAGTTCGGCAATGTAACAAAACTACAGTTCCAGTCATCTAGGGTAGCATTGTATTAGTTATATGAGTTAGTACTTTATGCCAACATACTGCCAAGTATTAACTCAGACTGATATTCAGTTTAGTAGCTAACATTCAGATGTCAAGCCTTCTCACATCCCAGGGACTATTTCCCAATCAAATGACTATTTTCTTACATTCTTTTTGAACTAAATGCAAGAATTTTTATTTACTCACTTTTAAGTTCATTTTACAAGGCAGATTGTTCTATTATGTTAAGCTTCCTTTAGATTTTAACTACTTTCACTAATGACCACTTCCTTCCTGTTAATTGCAAATTTTGCAAAATGTAGTTAGTGTCTTTATTTATATTATTGGTTCAACCATTATGAAAAAAAAAGTCTCTCAAAACTTCTGTGTCACCCATATTTCTGTTCCTATTCACTAGGTTATATGAAAAACCTTGACAAATGCCTTGTTAATTTCACATAAGAAGAAAGAAAATTATATTAGTCATAATGACATGTACTAAATGAAGCAATTAAGACTGCTGGTGATTAATGGTCTCATTTTCTAAGCACACACATTTTAAATATCAAATTCTAGAAACTTTATAACCAGGATCTATATAATAACATCTGCTAATAAATATCAGAATTTAATTTCTTTGTCTTTTGGAAAACACAAACTACATCTTTCCATCTTTTTCTTCTTTTTGATTCTTCCAATAGTAATATCACCTCCTTCATCTTCCCAGGTGGCAGAGTAGTAAAGAATCTATCTGCCAATGCAGGAGACACAAGAGACATGGGTTTGATCCTTGGGTAGGGAAGATACCCTAGAATAGGAAATGGCAACCCACTCCAGTATTCTTGCCTGAAAACTTCCATGGACACAGGAGCTGGCGAGCTACAGTTCATATGGGGTTGCAAAGAGTCATAGGCAACTGAGCATGCACCCAATAACTTCATCTGAAACTTCTCCCAGTATTCTGGTACATAATTCATCAGTTAGGGATCATTTGTTGTCAGATATTGTCAAATCATTTGTTTTCAATGATTCACAGGTCAGGTTCTTCCTATCTGGAAGACGTCTCTCTTCTTCCCTAATAAACACAGAAGCCATCCTTAAACTTGAGGGACAGCCCAGCAGCAGGAAGGCATGAACTGTGCTGGAGGCCAACTTGCAGCCTCCTTTTAGCTGAAGAAACTGAAGGCGGGTTTGTTAGTTTCACTGACCATGGTCTGCTATGGCTATATAATTACATAATGAAACCCATACTGCGGGGAGGCATTCAGAATGGTGTGTCCAAAGCATAGTGCATAACACTAACAAAGTTTTCAATCAATTTCAGCGTTTACGGTCAGTCAGTGCCCAGTTTCTAATTCTTACACTTCTCCATTCTTTGTGATGTTCTCTTTTATTCTTTTTTGATTACATTAGTATTAACTTACCTATAGCTCACGATATCAGAGATTTTCAAAGATTTGTTGACTGGTTTATAAAACTGCACTAGACAATGGTTCTTATAACCACTCTTCTTTTTTCGCTTCCTCTAGATATTCAGTAATTTCCATTTGTTTTTACAGTCAGTATAGTTGGATAATCTTTCATTTTAACATGAATATAGGTGAAGCGAAAACAATCATGTGTGATAATATTAATTTGAAATACAGAAAAGTTAATAGAAATGAGAACTAGATATTATACTAATGGCTTCAATTATTTCTGTTCTTTTAATCTTTCACCCCTACTGATGACAGAAGCTTCCTAAAATAAAAATAAGCTAAAAGGACACATGTTCACAGGAACCAAAGGTGAAAGATACTTCTGCAGTGCTTATTCCCGGAGAAGGCAGCGGCGCCCCACTCCAGGACTCTTGCCTGGAAAATCCCAGGACGGAGGGGCCTGCTGGGCTGCAGTCCATGCGGTCCTGAGTCAGACATGACCGAGCGACCTCACTTTCACTTTTCACTTTCCTGCATTGGAGAAGGCAATGGCACCCCGCTCCCGTGCTCTTGCCTGGAGAATCCCAGGGACGGGGGAGCCTGGTGGGCTGCCGTCTGTGGGGTCGGACGCGAGGGATGCGACTCAGCAGCAGCTGCAGTGCTTATTGCGTGTGTGTGCTTTAAGTGGCTTCAGTCGTGTCCACCTGTTACTGACCCTACGGACTGTAGCCCGCCAGGCTCCGCTGTCCATCGGATTCTCCAGGCAAGGATACTGGAGTGGGCTGCCATTTCCTCCTCCGGGGGGATCTTCCCGACCCAGGGATTGAACCCCCATCTCTCATGTCTCCTGTACTGGCAGACAGGTTCTTTACCACTATTGCTACCCGGGAAGAACATAATGCTCATTATATTTGCTTTATTCCAGGGAATGAATATGTGATTTAAGCATTTACACTGATGCCTTGAGGAACATCTTTCTTACCTGTGTGAGTAATGTGCTTACACAGAGTTATTCAATTCAGAACTAGCCAATTAATTCCATAAATGCCTTCAGGGCCCTCTACATATTTCATGAAGCTGCTGTCGCTACATTTGCCTTTGTACTTTGTGTTTGGAGATTACATCATAATTATTTTATTTGTAATTTATTATTTCCATCTATTTTCCACATTTGCAATATAGAGTAATGAAAGCATAAAATAATTTGTTGTCTACACTAATAATAAAGGCAGCATCTTAACATTCTGTTCCTTTGTTTAAATAAAAGCAGCAGTGTTCCCATTTTACCAGTAATTTGGCAACTAGGGGCTAGAGCATGTTCTTTTTACAAAGAGAAGACGTGACATTTGTGTTTTCACAGTCTATATGTTCACTACAGTAAATAAAATACATGAAGCAATAAAAAAGTGAAAATTCATTTTGACGTTTGACTTCATGTCATAATTTAGGTCTGGCTCTGAGTCTAGATTTTTCTGGTTCACTCAGCAGCAATAATAGCTTTATTCATCATAAAGCAAGTGATTGCAATAGCAGGATCGCAGGAATCAGAAAGTATTGATTTTTTTTTCTTAACTTTTAATCAAAACTTCTGCAACACATAGGTGCTAGCTCAGAGCTTTTAAAGCTAAAAGCAGTAGAATGTGAACAGTTTTTCTTTCTTAAGGCTTTAACTTTATTTTTCCCACCCAGTTCCAGAGAGAAACTACAGAGGAAGAAGGGTATGCACTCAAACCATAGCATTTTGCAAATTGCTCCGAGAGCCTAGTTGGTAACTCAGCAGCCTGCACAGCGGCTGAAACAAAACACTGCCTGCAGGCAAATGCCCATAGAAACCATTTTTTCCCTAGCTTGACTAGAAGCTTTGCTCCAAGCTAAACTTAGGGCTTTGGTTACCTTTCAAATCTGCATTTCCAACACAATTTTATTTGAATAACAAGTCACATTTTAGGTTTTCTATGTTTTAAAAAATTATCAGTAACACACTCCTGCTTCTCTGATCCACAGCCCAAATATTCCAATGATTAAAATTAAAAAAAAAATATATATTTTGGAGTACTATATTAACAAAGTAGCACTAGACCTACAGATCTCATCAATATGAATGTCTGCTTATTCCAAAACTCTCAAAAACATGGAGAAAAACAAGTGCTATAAAGTATTTACAGAACTGACATTTGAGACTGACTCAGAAATCAGGTATGTGTGCTGATAATTAAAGTCTCTGTGATGAAGCCTAATGCTGTCTTGTATACTCTGCAGTAAGATAGAATCTGATATTTTAGTAAAGATGAATTAAATGATAAAATGGAAAACAGAACTGTATACAAGGGAGAAAAAGATGGAAAAGACACCTGGTAGTTGAAATTGGAACCCCCGAAAATGCTATATTTTAATGATTTTTCATAAGTCATAGACATCATAAATGTCTCAAAAATACCCAAGTGAAACCATGTGGCATGTGGAATGCAAGAGTAGATGGTTCCTATCAGGGTCATGTAAGTCAAGATTAAATGAGCACAGTAAGCAAGAATAGGTCAACTGCGTTCCTGACAGATGTTTCCTTAGGAGGTGCAGTGATGCCTCCTATTAACTTACATCACATGCTTTGTGGCATCATGAAATTTATGCAGTGTGGATGTTTTTACATATACTATTTTCAGACATCTGTGTAAGTTTCTGAAACCATTAAAAAAAAAAAAAATCCTCTCAGAGAATTCATTTTTGCCTGAGGGTGTTCCTGATTATGTTGACATTTTACTGGGGTTCTCATCTTGCTTTTATTCTCATCAAGTTTTATTCCTTTTTTGTGTACTTAGAAATATATAGGTTGAACTTTAAACTTTAAATCAAAAGCAATAATGACAATATATTCATGACAGCCATGTAAATTGTGTGCTAAATACGTACATATTCAGCACTGTTTATCTTGCTAATGTTGACATGTTGAAATGGTACATTTATATATTTTATTAATATTCAAAGGAAAATTAATATATGCCTATGACAAAAGGGGTGAAAAAGAGAAACTCTTTTCTATACAAGATTCTAAAAGGCTCTTTTTGCTAGGCAAACATTGTTAACATTATTTTGTATATCTTACTATAATTTGTCTATGAATATGCACAAAACATTGATTTTTAAAACAAAAGAGAGATATTATACCTACACACACATATATACATTTATCCTCTCAAGCAATTTTCAATTTTCACTATATATTTTGGCTCATTCTACTTCATTATCTTAGTAGCAGCATACTGAATGTTTAATTCAACAACTGTATTTTGATGCATTTACTGAGCCTTATATGAATAGACAGCTGATTCCTTTTTAACATTTTGTTAATACAAACTACAATGAGAATCTTTGAGTGCATTGGCACAATTGTGACACTGTAATGCACTTTAAAAGAATGTGGAAGACAAGGCATTCTGCTTTTGTGTTATGGGAAGCAGGTTACCAAGCAAGAAATGCAAGTACCAGGGACTGCCATACCCTCCTCAACTGCAGAATTGTGAGTAAACAATATAATGTGTAGTCACACAGAAATAGAAAACTGAAGGAAGCATCTTTAAATTTAAGATTGTCTGTTCATCAAAGATACTGTTAACAGGATGAAAAGGAAGTCATAGAACGGAAGATATTTACATTGCATACAGCTTAGAAAGGACTTATACTCAGACCGAGAGTCCCTGGGACGGCAAGGACATCAAACCAGTCAGTCCTAAAGGAAATCAACCCTGAATACTCATTGGAAGGACTGATGCTGAAGCTGAAGCTCCAATAGTGTGGCCACCTGATGCGAAGAGCTGACTCATTGGAAAAGACCCTGTTGCTGGGAAAGATTGAAGGCAGAAGGAGAAGGGGACGACAGAGGATGAGATGGTTGAATGGCATCACCAACTCAATGGACTTGAGTTTGAGCAAGCTCTGGGACATAGTGAAGGACAAGGGAAGTCTGGCGTGCTGCAGTCCATGGGGTTGCAAAAAGTCGGACACTCACACGACTGAGTGACCAAACAACAATTCAGATCTTATAAAGAATTCAATAAGAGAAAATCTAAATAGCAAATGGGCAAAAGACTAGAGATACTTCACAAAAGAATATATGAATACTATAACAATAATTTTATAAAAGGTGCTCATCATTAATAATCTGGGAAATTCAAATTAAACTGCAAAGATGTATCAGTATATACCCATCAATGGCTAAAATAGAAGGTTTGCTAATACTAAATGTTAGACAATTTCTGTAGTAGGTGAAATTTTCTTTCAGTTAGTGAGTGTGTAAATAAATACAACCATATTGTTTAGTAAGATCTGCCAAATACATCTCCTATCAGCAATTCCTCTTGTAGGTGGATTATCAAGAGAAATGAGTGTGCATGTCCACCAAAGACAGATTAAAGAATATTCATGACAGCTTCCCGTAGAATAGTAAAAAAAAATAGAAGGAACTAATCATAGAACAAGTGTTATATTTGTGCAGTGAACATATACCAATGAAGAGTACCCTATCAGTATCACAATGGACATGAATTTGAGCAAACTCAGAGATAGAGCAGGACAGAGGAGACTAGAGTGCTATAGTCCATGGGGTCTCAGAGTTGGACACAGTTTAGCAACTGTACGACAACTATCACTATCTACAATTATGTGGATGAATATAGTTTCTCTTTTTACTTCATACTTGGCATATTTTCATCTAAATTTTAAAAATTTTGTTTATAAGGGACTTCCTCAACTAAGAATCTTTTAAAAATACATTGTTTTATTACAGCACCATTATAGATTCTATTTTTAATATTTAACTGTTTGGTTCATTTGCAGTTAATGTTTGTTTCTTTTTTTTTTTTTTTTTAAATATTATTTTATTAGTTGGAGGCCAATCACTTTACAACATTTCAGTGGGTTTTATCATACATTGACATGAATCAGCCATATAGTTACACGTATTCCCCATCCCGATCCCCCCTCCCACCTCCCTCCCCACCCGACTCCTCAGGTCCCCACCCTGTTTGTTTCAAGAGGAATTAAAAATCAGCATTATTCCTTTCTAATGGCTAGCCATGTGTCTGGCATTTACAGAGCATCTGTATTTTATTCACTAATTGCAAATGGCAGGTCATCCTATGTTATCTTCCAATACTTGTTCATGTTTACTTCTTAATTTGCTAATTGGCACCATTAATGTCTGCATATTTTGGGGCCAATATGAAGCTGTTTTAATTATTAAAGCTTTAAGCATCTTTCAGTTACCTAATGAGACTACTTACCTTCTACTCATTTTCTCTTTAGACTATCCTGGCCTTTTCAAAAATATTTTTTGTTAAGAATTTTAATATTAGGACTGTTGAGTCCCAGAAACTATTTGATACATTCATTTCAGATTAATTCAGGGGGAAAATGACATACTTAAATATGAAAGAGTTCTAATCAAAAACATTGTTTATGATTCCACTTACTCAAGTCTTATTTCATGTCTTACACAAATATTTCAAGTTTTCTTTGTATATCTGCAGTTTCTAAGTACACTATCCCCATATATTATCTATCATCTTTTCTCTTCCCTCTTTCGTCCCTTCATACCTCTCTATATATGTTGCAAATGAAATCTTTTTTCTCATTTGATTTTCTCTGTTCTTGTATACAAATTATGGACTTTATAGTTGTGTAGCTAACCACTTTAATATAGTTTCTTATAGTTTCCAACCATACTGTTTGAGCCTTCAGAGTTTTGCACAAACACAGTAACACCATCTGGCAAAAATATTCTTATTTA
The DNA here is from genome assembly GCF_963930625.1 of Muntiacus reevesi. Classification (NCBI taxonomy): domain Eukaryota; kingdom Metazoa; phylum Chordata; class Mammalia; order Artiodactyla; family Cervidae; genus Muntiacus; species Muntiacus reevesi. The sequence continues at coordinate 51,232,144 of NC_089261.1, read as the reverse complement.
TATACTGCATGTGTAATTGGATCACCTAGTACTATCAAGAATATTCAAAATAATTTTGTTTTTGGAGTAGGTGGAATGATGATATTAAGGTGAAATAATTCAATTTCTTATAGGCTACCCAATTGTTCCTTAAAGACATCACAAACTATTTTTCCCAGATGTTTCCCTTATTTTAGGTGGAGTGTTTATAAGAGTGTTTTCATTAATTAGTGTAGAAAAGCACCTCCTTTTTTCCTTTGAATCAATAAGTCTAAAAATGTCCCAATACTGAAGAATCTTTACATTTTAAAAATACTTATGTATTAATATTTATTCATTTAGCATTACTGGACTTATATTCATAAGTAATATTCATCAGTAATTTTTTCAATTTATTCTTTACTGTTTTTAAGCTTTGTGATTTTCCTATCTCTAAAAATCATTTTTATAAAAATTTTTACTTTTCTCTATGATCTAGATGAATTTATGAATTTAGTTATTTATTGAAGTATAATTGATTTACAGTATTATATTAATTTCAAGTCTACAACATAGTGACTCAGATTTTACAGATTATAATTAATTAAAACTTATCAGAAAATAATGGCTACAATCCCCTGTGCTATACAATATATCCTTATTGCTTATCTATTTTAAACATAGTAGTTTGTATCACTTAATACCACACCCCTACTTTGCCCTTCCTCTTTTCTTTAAATGTAATTAGAGCTGTTATTTCCTAATGAAAAAAAAGGTACCTGTAAAATAACTGGACATAAGGTTTTTGAAGGGTACTTCTTAATTTTCTCAAGCAGTTCTTTAGAATTGTTCCTTTAGATTTCCATCCCATTTGGACAGTTTTTCTAATCCAAGTTTTTTAATTAACTGATATGGAGCTGAAATAAGTAGTCAAAAATAAGCCTTTTATATTCTATTTATATAAAATACATTTTATATTATGTCACTTTTATATGTGACTAAACTTTGATTTTTTCTGATTTCTGTTTTATAAATTTTTGCTAGCTTTTATTTTTTAAAATTAATTTCTTCTCCATTCCTTTGTTATGTTTTGTTGTTCTTTTAATTATTTGGTAAACTCAATGTTTCCCTTTGCTTCCAGATTTTTCCTTTTTCTTGTAAGCTAGGTACATAATAGTACTAATTTTTCACCTGAACATTTTTACCAGATACTACAAAAGATCTGATAGTGTTATTGCCTTTATTATCTGCAATTTTAGTTTTTATTTTAATAGCTAAAAGTTAAGCTTTGGTTTTAAATTTCTAGCTGGTATGTTCTTTGTCTGTATTCAAGTTCTGTTTTGTGTTAATTTTTCAATTTCTAATGTTATTATACTTGGATCAAAAAAGTGACTCTTTAATAATGATTTCTAAGAATTCTGGTAAAATGTATATTAAAATAAAACTATTTCTTGCATGCTTGCAAAATATATTCTATGCATTTAAATATATATAAGTACATAAACATGTACCTATTTCTTTGTATCCTACCACAAATACATTATTTACTTGTATATACTTAAACAGTTTCAATAAAATTATTACTGCCTAGTAGGTAAACACGGGCTTTCCCGGTGGTTCAGACGGTAAAGCGTCTGCCTACAATGTAGGAGACCCGGGTTCAATCCCTGGGTCGGGAAGATCCTCTGGAGAAGGAAATGGCAACCCACTCCAATACTCTTACCTGGAAAATCCCATGGATGGAGGAGCATGGTAAGTTACAGTCCCTGGGGTCACAAAGAGTCTGACACGACTGAGCGACTTCACTTCAGTAGGTAAACAGAAGCTTCTGGTGTTTTTCTTGAGAGTTCTTGCTTTATTAACATTCAGTTCAGTTCAGTTCAGTCACTCAGTCATGTCTGACTCTGCGACCCCATGGACTGCAGCATGTCAGGCGTCCCTGTCCTTCACCAACTCCCAGAGTTTACTCAAACCATTGAGTAAACTGAGTTTACTCATGTCCATTGAGTTGGGGATGCCATCCATCCATCTCATCCTCTGTCATCCCCTTCTCCTCCCGCCCTCAATCTTTCCCAGCATCAGGATCTTTCCCAATGAGTCAGCTCTTCACATCAGGTGGCCAAACTAATGGAGTTTCAGCTTCAACATCAGTCCTTCCAATGAACACTCAGGATTGGTTTCCTTTAGGATGGATTGGTTGGATCTCCTTGCTCTCCAAGCGACTCTCAAGAGTCTTCTCCAACACCACAGTTCAAAAGCATCAATTCTTTGGCACTCAGCTTTCTTTATAGTCCATCCATACTTGACCACTGGAAAACCATAGCCTTGACTAGATGGACCTTTGTTGGCAAAGTAATGTCTCTGCTTTTTAATAAGCTGTCTAGGTTGGTCATAACTTTTCTCCCAAGGAGCAAGCATCTTTTAATTTCATGGCTGCAGTCACCATCTACAGTGATTTTCATTGTTTCCACTGTTCCCCATCGATTTCCCATGAAGTCATGTGACCAGATGCCATGATCTTTGTTTTCTGAATGTTGAGCTTTAAGCCAACTTTTTCACTCTTCTCTTTCACTTTCATCAAGAGGCTTTTTAGTTCCTCTTCACTTTCTGCCATAAGGGTGGTGTCATCTGCATATCTGGGGTTATTGATATATCTCCCAGCAATCTTGATCCCAGCTTGTGCTTCATCCAGCCCAGTGTTTCTCATGATGTACTCTGCATGTAAGTTGAATAAGCAGGGTGACAATATATAGCCTTGACACATTCCTTTTCCTATTTGGAACCAGTCTTTTGGTCCATGTCCAGTTCTAACTGTTGCTTCCTGACCTGTATATAGATTTCTCAAGAGGCAGGTCAGGTGGTCTGGTATTCCCATCTCTTGAAGAATTTTCCACAGTTTATTGTGATCCACACAGTCAAAGGCTTGGCATAGTCAATAAAGCAGAAATAGATGTTTTTCTGGGACTCTCATGCTTTTTGATGATCCAGTGGATGTTGGCAATTTGATCTCTGGTTCCTCTGCCTTTTCTAAAACCAGCTTGGACATCTGAAAGTTCACAGTTCATGTACTGTTGAAACTTGGCTTGGAGAATTTTGAGCATTACTTTACTAGCGTGTGAGATGAGTGCAATTGTGCAGTAGTTTAAGCATTCTTTGGCATTGCCTTTCTTTGGGATTGGAATGAAAACTGACCCTTTCCAGTCCTATGGCTACTGCTGAGTTTTCCAAATTTGCTGGCATACTGAGTGCAGCACTTTCACAGCATCATCTTTTAAGATTTGAAATACCTCAACTGGAATTCCATCACCTCCACTAGTTTTGTTCATAGAAAATTATTAACATTAATTTTCCTTAATTAGTTAATGTATGTATACTATCCACTCTATGGGCTTCCCAGGTGGCGCTAGTGGTAAAGAACCTGCCTGCCAATGCAGGAAACCTCACAGGAGACATGGGTTTGGGTCGGGAAGATCTGGGTCGGGAAGATCTCCTGAAGGAGGGCATGTCAATTCACTCCAGTATTCTTGCCTGGAGAATCCCATGGGCAGAAGAGCCTGATGGGCTACAGTTCATAGGGTCGCAAAGAGTTGGGCATGACTGGAGCGACAGCACACACCCATCCACTACATAGCTGACCTCGTTCTGTCTTTTATACGCATTAACGAAGCTAATTCTAAAAATAACTTTCTGCTGTCTTTTACAAGTGTTGACTAAGTTAATTCTACAAGTAACTTTTTGACAAAAAAAGGACTATTATCTGCATTTTAGAGATGAGGAAATTGAGAATGTAAGTGACTGGTCCAAGTTCACAAAGCTACCACTGGTGGACCAAGGATTTGAACTCACACATACTGAACCAGAGTCCCTGTTCTAAATTACTGAATTATTGGCACATGTAGAGTAGAAAATATTTGAGTCATGCTTTCTGATATAGCTCTGAGAACACTGTAGATGTTGAGCTCTGAATGGTCTTAACTACAAGTCTGCAATGAGCTCTAATTTTTAGTCCCTTCTCCCCCTCTTTTTTTGTCCTCTTTAAAGTGACTTGATCTTTTACCTAAATTCCCTTAGAATTTTATTATTTATAATTGAAATTCTGTAACCTCATCATTATTGACCAGAAATAAGTAATTTTGGGGGTGGTTGGGACTATTTAATATTTTCCTTTTTAAGAAAAAATCTTTTAAAGAAAGCTTTCTTTGATTGTATATATATATATATGAATTTTTTCTAGATTTATTCTACCCTCTAAAAACATTGATTTGGTAAATGCTGCTTGTTTATTGATCATCATTATTCTCTTTCTTTACAGTCTTCGTTTCTAATTGGATTTTGTATATTTTCAAATGTTTGATCCCTTTATTGGCTAACTCTATTTGAGTTAATTGTATATTTTCTTCTTCTTGTTCATGTATTTCCTGGAATCAGTTTGCTCAATTTTTGTCTCTATATGTTACTTTGTCATGGCTTTTTTGGCAATTATTTCAGAGAGGCCATATCTTTCAGCGTTCTTTGTTTCCATTGTGATTTTTAAGATTTGGTCTACTCTGTGGTATAATGCATTTGTCTTTTGTTTGTCCACCCCAGGTCATTTATTTTGGAGTTTGCTTGGAATTGCATGTGTGTACTCAGTCATCCTACTCTTTGTGACTCAGTGGACTTGTAGCCTCCCTGGCTCCTCTGTCCATGGGATTTTTCAGGCAAGGATACTGGAGTGGGCTGCCATTTCCTCCCCCTGGGCTGTTCCCAACTGAGAGATCAAATCTGCATCTCTTGTGTCTCCTGCACTTGCAAGCAGATTCTTTACCATTGCACCACCTGGGAATCCCAAAGTAGTATTATCTTTGCTTAGTCCCTTTGAGAATTCACTCATCCTTAAATGGAGACTGTTCTCCATCATCCAGGTGTTTTTAAGAAGAGATTTTGAGGGAAAGGGCCCATAAGATGTAATGGCCCAGCCTGTATATTTTTTTCCTGTCGTTTCTAAAATTTTCTGTCCTTGAGGTAACATGCAATCCCTTGCTTCTCAATCTTCCCACACAGACTTATTGTATTATAACATGGCGTTTTCTTCTTTTTAACAGACAAGATTGAAAACTACAGAGCTTCATGTTCCCCAAAGCTGCTTTATATCCTGCTTCCTAACAGGACACTTCTTTCAAGGACTGTATGTCTGGGTGGGTCCTTTCCAGCCTCTTTCCTCCAACACGCTTTTGTGATAAATATGGTTTAAGGACATCTCCTTGTTTGTCTGGGCTTCCCAGGTGGCGCTAGTGGCAAATAACCTGCCTGCCAATGCAGGAGACATGAGACTAGGGTCCAGTCCCTGGGTCAGGAAGATTGCTTGGAGGAGGGCATGGCAACCCACTTCAGGATTCAATTAGAAAGTAACTGAATTTGTCATTCTCTGTGCTCCTCTCACTCTGATCTATATACATAGGGACAATTTTCTCTCGTTTCTCTTTATTGCTCAGATGATTGGTCCAATCATTTCTGCTGTCAGCAACCTTATTCCATGTTTTTATTTTTTTGTTCTGTGTGCTTTGTCTTAATTTTATCAACTTTATTATTTTCTGTTTCTCATTTCTTGTCCTTGTGGATTCAGCAAAAAGATGGGCAAAGTGACTTTGTTGTCTACAAATGGAAGCCAATTTTAGACCTTGATGTAATGCCTTGAAAAATAATACTCAGGACATAAAATAACTAAAATATTAAATGAACTTGATATAAAATAATGGGTGAGTACATTAACATATTTAATAATTCTGCTCTTTTCCAAAGTTTACTCCCTTATGGATCATCCATACATGACATTATCTTATATTCAATATAAAATAACACCACTATTCAAAATTCAAATTCTGTATTAAATTGTGTTCATATCCATTATCAATAACCTACTAAGTATCTTAACATCTATTATGTAATTGAATATATAAGGACATGAATGATAATAAGGAAAAAACTTTAAAGTGTTCTGATTATTTCATGATGTCTTTGGGGTTGCCAAGAATTAAATTATCTGTGTCTTTTCACATAGTATGCATAAAAACAAAGCATTTTCTCAAATTATGTTCTTAATTCCAAGATATTTTTTCTCATATATTTTTATTCATTGCAAATGTATTTCCAATGGTTACTAATGTAGGTAACTGAATAGTGACTTCAAATGTTACTTGAGTTCAGAGGGTTTAGGTTCTGTATGATGATCTGGGCCATTTGGATTAAAGGGAAGACCACTGTGTCATTAAGACATGAAAGAGTTGAGTCTAGTGATGTTTTATGCCTCTGTATTATTTATCTATTTCTATACACCAAAATATTTCAAAATTTAGCTATTTAAAAATAACTTTTGTTATCCACAGACTTGGTGGGTCTGGATCTGGTCACCTCTGAATTTGGTCTTTCTTGAGGTTTAGCTCTTAGACTGGGGCTGCAGTCTCATCTGAAGGCTAGCTGTGGAGAGGGATCCAAATTATAAATTCACTCATTAGGTTTTGGCAGATCTCAGTACCTTGCTCCATGAAAGGATAATGCATCATGAAGGGATGCTTCCAGATGTGGGAGCTGGTCTTCCTGGGGTAACTGAAGTTACAGTCTTATTACCTGATCTCTGAATTGACACAGCATCACTTTTTCACTTTTACCAAATCTCTTTGTGAGAAAGGAGTTGGTAAATTCAGCCCACATGAAGTGGAGAGGTTTACACCTGGGCATGAATGTCAAGGGATGGCAATCACTGCCATCCATCTTAGATGCTGCCTGTCACAGCTATCTTCTAAAAGAGTATATATAGATATAGATATATACACACTGTAATTATATATCATCTGTAAAACTCTTCCATGTGCAGTCTGTAGAAGAGGTCGTGTATCTCTGCTCCATGGGAATAAGAATGTTTATAAATATAGAATTGTTCCACTCCCAAGATGGTCTCAAAAATAGCATACCTGGGGTCTGTTTCAGAAGAAACAGGAGAACACAGAAAGCTAGGTAGGTTGTAAATTGTCCTGGATTTTGAAAGAGGAATACTTGTGGGATCCCCTTTAAGTTTCTAAACATTCCATCTAATGGATCAAATCATGGAATTACTTCAATTCGTAAGCTTCATTTCTCAAATGTAAGTATAAAGTACCAACAATTGACATTTGTCCTGAATAATAATAAAGAAATATCCTGGCAGAGTAGGCATCTTCTTGCTCTCTTATTTATTCTCATCTGGTCTTATCTCCCTCCATCATTTCTTTAACACTGAAAAATATCTTGACCCATCAAACTTCATGTGATTTTTCCCTTCCTCCAACAATCTATAGCAGTTTGAGTATCTAATGTCATTGATTGTGTTTATATTATATTTGTTATTTATTATAATTGCTCATCTCTATATTTTGTAGTATTTATCCTAGTTTTTGTATATTATAGATGTTCAAGATATATTTGATTAATTATATTTAGGTGAATTCATAAATGAATCCAAATATGAACACATTTGCATTAAACAAAATAAAGATTATGTGCTAGCTTACATTAGTATTTTACTAAAATGATGACTACCAAATATATAAATTTTTACTATTTTCGATAGTTGTGATACTGCCCTCCAGATGTGGTAATTTTGCTTTGAGCATTGATATTAATTCAAAATACATTTAAACTAATTTTAACTTTATTTTTAGAATGAAGATGATTTCCAATATGAAATGAATCCAGTGCAGTGGTATGAAGAATATTTAAATTGTTTCATGTATATTTTGACATAGAAATACTTTTGTAGCTTTTGCTTAAGTATATTTGAGATTTTAATATGAATAATAAATTCATGCACATATATATTAGAATAAACTCACAATTACTAAGCAGAACTACACATAGCAAGAGAATTTATATTATTTTTCCCCACTAAAATGCTATCTTCAAATTATGAGTTACTTATTTAGCTGAAATACTGGGTCTCTTATGAAAAGGTACTGTTAGTCACTCAGTCTTGTCTGACTCTTTGCAACTCCATGGACTGTAGTCCATCTGCCAGCCAGATTCCTCTGTCCACAGAATTTTTCAAGCAAGAATAGTGGAGTGGGTTGCCATTCCCTTCTCCAGGGGATCTTCCTGACCCAGGGATCGAACCCCAGTCTCCTGCACTGCAGGCAGACCCTTTACCGTCTGAGCCACCAGAGAAACTCTAAGCTATATTTTTTTGATGTTTAGCATGGCACTTTTAGCTGGTTTGGAGAGATCAACTGTTTTTTATGTATATGACACTGATTCAGCTTTAGAATAAAGAAGCAATTTACATTTACGAAAAATATGGTGATTTCTTCTATTCTTTAGACATAATAAAATGTACAAGACATGGAAAAAGTGTACAGTTATCCTAATTGCATTTCTTTTTTCCTGAAATTTTTTTCATAAGCATACAAATCATTCAGAAGATTGTCTCATACCCAATAAATATTGTTAAATGAGTTTTTTGATTACTTAATTTCTAAAAAGTGTTGTATTATCTTTTCATTATAGTAATTAAAATATTCAACAACAAAATGAAACCAAAATGCAAACACTAATCCTTCAGAATTTGAAACTATATCTCTTCCGGTAAATAAATAAATAACATTCAATCTTTCCTTCTTGCTACAGTGTGTGTGTGTGTGCACACATGCATACACATTGCATGGGCAGGTCTGTATATTTATATGAGAGTAAGGAAATATATTTATCAACTGAAAGTAATTTTGAAAATATTTAGCAGCAATTTGAATTCTAAATAATAACATTATAGCTTATTCTATCATTGCTAGTTGCTCAGTTGTGTCTGACTCTTTGCGACCCCATGAACTGTAACCTGCCAGGTTCTTCTGTCCATGAGATTTCCTACACAAGAATACTTGAGCAGGTAGCCATTTCCTTCTCCAAGGGATCTTCCTGACCCACGGATGAAACCTGAGTCTTGTGCATTGTAGGCAGATTTTTAACATCTGAGCCACCATTACATTGCAAATATGGTAAAATTTCAATTAAAAATTTATCCTAAACTGTATGTTTTACTTTCCATCTACCTTCTTCTTCTCCTTCTTCAGATACTTCATGCATTCTTTCATACACATATTTTCCATGCAAATATGTACATGTATATTTATATAAGTAGATAAATAATAGGTAAATTAATAAATAAGTATGGAACATTTGGCAATTTTTTCCAAAATCATACTATATTAAGCATAGTTTTCTGAGTTATAAATGTATATTACCTAGTAACAGAGCTTTAAAATAAATGGAGCAAGATTGAGAGTACTTATGGGAGAAATTAACAAATTCACAATAACGGTTAGAGACCATAATATACTTCACTCAATTATGGAAAAGATATTGATATACTCAGGAGCTTGATGAAAATAATGAGTAAGGACATAGAACATCTGATTGACACCATTAACTACTTTAGTCAAATTTACATCTAAACTACACTGCTTCCAGTGACTGCAGAATGCCAGAAAAAAACCCAAATATTTGGACTTCAAGTAAATTACACTTAACTGTTTCACAGGTAAAAAGAAAAAAATAATAATGTAAGTTAGAAAATATTTTGAACTAGGTGATAATTAAAAAGTCAAAATTTGAAGCATTTAAAGAGAAATATACAATTTAAAATACTTCTATTGAAAAAGAGGTGTCTAAAATTAATTATTCCTTCTCCTTAAGAAGTTAGAAAATTAACTCAAATAAGTAGAGTGATGGAAAATAAAGACAAGATTAGAAATTAATAAAATAGAAAACAGATGAATAGAAAAATCTTTAAAAAGCCCAAAGTTGTTTGTTAGAAAACACCAACCAGATTGATGGTCTCCTAGACTGAATAAGGAAAAAAGAAAAAAAACAAAATTAGTAGTGTCAAGAGTGAAACAGTGGGCCCCACTAGAGATTCTACAGAGACTGAAGGTATAAGGTAATATTAGAACAACTTTACACCAATAATAGTGATAACTTAAATGAAGAAGATAAATTCCTGAAAGACATAAACTACCTAAATTGACAAAAGATGAAATAGTAAATCTTAATTCTCATATATCTATTAAGGACATTGAAACAATAACTGAAATCTACCCACAAAGAAAATTCTACTATTAAATTGTTCCATTGTATCAGTTATTTAAGAATTGAGATTAAGCCACAGTGAATATGTTCCAGAAATAGATGAGTAGAATGTATTTCCCAGCACATTTCATTTGGTTGAGATTCCTCTGGTCACAAACCAGGCAGAGCTATCACCAAAAAAATAAACTTCATACTAATAACTTCATGAATATCAATACTAAGTGCTTAATAAAGTATTACAAAATCAAACAATATATAAAAAGAATACTATATTTTGACCCAGTGGAGTTTATTCCAGAAATTCAAGTTTAACATTAAAAAAAAATCAATCTTGTATTCAGAAGATACAAAGAACTCTTACAAATCAATAATAAATAAACAATCTGATTAATAAACAGGCCAAAGACTAACTGATGGCTCAAGAAAGAAGATATTCAGATATAAGCATGTGAAAAGATGCTCCACATTATATGCCATCAGGAAAAGGCAAATTAAAACATCAATGAGATACTATTACCCTAGTGACTCAGACAGCCAAGAATCTGCCTGCAGTGCAGGAGACCTGGGTTCAATCCCTGGGTTGGAAAGATCCCCTGGAGAAGGACATGGCCTCCCACTCCAGTATTTTTGCCTGGAAAATCCCATGAACAGAAGAGCCTGGTGCTCTATAGTCCATGGGGTTGCAGAGAGATGGACACCACTGAGGGCTAACACTCTCCCTTGCACTGGGGTGGCTGAAATCCAGAACACTGACAATAGTAAGGAGGATGCAGGGCAACAGGAACTCTCATATATTGCTGACAGGTATGCAAAATGGCACAATCACTTTGGAAGACAACTTAGCAGTTTCTTACAAACAAATATAGTTTTACCACATGATCCATATATTGTAATCCTACCCAAATAAGTAAAAAATTTATGTCCTACATATAGTGGTTTATAGCAGCTTTACTCATAATATCAAACCTTAGAAGCAACCAAGTATCCAAGGTGTTCTTCAGTAGGTGAATGGATAAACGAACTGTGGCATGCTCATAGAATAGACTGTTATTAAGTGATAAAAAGAGATGCTAAGTGGAAGAATACAGTCTGAAAGACTTCATGTTGTATGATTCCAGCTACATGGCATTCTGGAAAATCTAAATCTATGAAGACAGTAAAATGATCAGGTTTTCCATGTTTTGGGGTGGGGGTGGAGTAGAGGCCAGATGGATGAATAGGTAAAGTTTAAGAGATTATCACTGGAAGGACTGATGCTGATGCTGAAGCTCCAATACTTTGGCCACCTGATGTGAAGACTCAACTCGCTGAAAAAGACCGTGATGCTGGGAAAGACTGAGGGCAGGAGAACAAGGCGGTGACAGAGGAAGAGGTGGTTGGAAAGTATTACTAACTCAATGGACATGTGTTTGAGCAAATTCTGGGAGACAGTGAAGGATAAGAAAGCTTAGCACATTCATCTGCTGATGGGCATCTAGGTTGCTTCCGATGAATGGATAAGGAAGCTGTGGTACATATACACCATGGAATATTACTCAGCCGTTAAAAAGAATTCATTTGAATCAGTTCTAATGAGATGGATGAAACTGGAGCCCATTATACAGAGTGAAGTAAGTCAGAAAGATAAAGAACATTACAGTATACTAACACATATATACGGAATTTAGATAGATGGTGGCGATAACCCTATATGCAAAACAGAAAAAGAGACACAGAAATACAGAACAGACTTTTGAACTCTGGGGGAGAACGTGAGGGTGGGATGTTTTGAAAGAACAGCATGTATATTATCTATGGTGAAACGGACCACCAGCCCAGGTGGGATACATGAGTCAGGTGCTCGGGCCTGGTGCACTGGGAGGACCCTGAGGAGTCGGGTGGGGAGGGAGGTGGGAGGGGGGATCGGGATGGGGAATACATGTAACTATATGGCTGATTCATGTCAATGTATGACAAAACCCACTGAAATGTTGTAAAGTGATTGGCCTCCAACTAATAAAATAATATTAAAAAAAAAAATAAATAAAAAAAAAAAATTAAAAAAAAAAAAAAAAAAAAAAAAAAGAAAGCTTAGCACATGCAGTTCATGGGGTTGCAAAGAGGCGGACACAACTTGGCAACTAAACAATAAAGAGATTATTAAGGCAGTGAAACTATTCAATATGATGCCATAAAGGGGAACACAGGATGTTATGCATTTGGCAAAACCCATAAAACTGAACAACACAAAGAATAAGCCCCAATTTAAGCCATGGATCCATTAATTACAATGGATCAATTTTGGATCACCACTTGTAACAAATGCAGCTTACCAGTGCAGGATGTCAATAATAGGGGAAACTGTGGGTAGCAGAAGAAGGAGCATATAGAAACTCTCTGTACTTTCTGTTCACTTTTCTGTAAACTTATTACTACTTTTAAGAAATAAGATCTATTAATAAAAAATAATAATCAGTTTGACACTGTACCACTAAATAAAGGAGGAAGACTGTATAATTATTTCAATATATGTGGAAAAAAGCATCAGACAACATTTAACATTCTTTTAAAATAAATACATGTTTTGGCAAATTAGCAAAAGGTATTCAAAAATCCAGCAGCATTCTTTGGAATGAAAACTGACTTTTTCCAGTCCTGTGGCCACTGCTGAGTTTTCCAAATTTGCTGGCACATTGGCTTAAAGCTTAACATTCAGAAAACTAAGATCATGGCGTCTGGTCCCATCACCTCATGGGAAATAGATGGGGAGACAGTGGACACAGTGTCAGACTTTATTTTTGGGGGCTCCAAAATCACTGCAGATGGTGATTGCAGCCATGAAATTAAAAGACGTTTACTCCTTGGAAGGCAAGATATGACCAACCTAGACAGCATATTAAAAAGCAGAGACATTACTTTGCCAACAAAGGTCCGTCTGGTCAAGGCTATGGTTTTTCCAGTGGTCATGTATGGATGTGAGAGTTGGACTGTGAAGAAAGCTAAACGCCAAAGAATTGATGCTTTTGAACTGTGGTGTTGGAGAAGACTTTTGAGAGTCCCTTGGACTGCAAGGAGATCCAACCAGTCCATCCTAAAGGAGATCAGTCCTGGGTGTTCATTGGAAGGACTGATGCTAAAACGGAAACTCCAATACTTTGGCCACCTCATGTGAAGAGTTGACTCATTGGAAAAGACCCTGATGCTGGGAGGGATTGGGGGCAGGAGGAGGAGGGGATGACAGAGGATGAGATGGTTGAATTGCATCACCGACTCGATGGGCCTGAGTTTGAGTAAACTCCAGGAGTTGGTGATGGACAGGGAGGCCTGGCGTGCTGCAATTCATGGGGTCGCAAAGAGTCGGACATGACTGAGCGACTGAACTGAACTGAACTGATTCAAAAATAGGTTTGCTTTAAAGCTGGTCTGGGGTAGTTCCATGCTTAAATCAGATATGCTTGGACATTTGGTTCTAACACTTGGCCAACATAAAAATAAATTATGCTAGTATGAAAATTCTGAAAGAGATGGGAATACCAGACCTCCTGACCCACCTCTTGAGGAACCTATATGCAGGTCAGGAAGCAACAGTTAGAACTGGACATGGACCAACAGACTGGTTCCAAATAGGAAAAGGAGTATGTCAAGGCTGTATATTGTCACCCTGCTTATTTAACTTATATGCAGAGTACATCATGAGAAATGCTGGGCTGGAATCCAGCACAAGCTGGAATCAAGATTTCTGGGAGAAATATCAATAACCTCAGATATGCAGATGACACTACCCCTATGGCAGAAAGTAAAGAGAATCTAAAAAGCCTCTTGATGAAAGTGAAAGAGAAGAGTGAAAAAGTTGGCTTAAAGCTCAACATTCAGGAAACTAAGATCATGGCTTCTGGTCCCATCACTTCATGGGAAATAGATGGGGAAACAGTGGAAGCAGTGTCAGACTTTATTTTGGGGGGCTCCAAAATCACTGCAGATGGTGATTGCAGCCATGAAATTAAAAGACATTTACTCCTTGGAAGGCAAGGTATGACCAACCTATATAGCATATTAAAAAGCAGAGACATTACTTTGCCAACAAAGGTCCGTCTAGTCAAGGCTATGGTTTTTCCAGTGGTCATGTATGGATGTGAGAGTTGGACTGTGAAGAAAGCTGAGCGTCGAAAAATTGATGCTTTTGAACTGTGGTGTTGGAGAAGACTCTTGAGAGTCCCTTGGACTGCAAGGAGATCCAACCAGTCCATCCTAAAGGAGATCAGTCCTGGGTGTTCATTGGAAGGACTGATGCTGAAGCTGAAACTCCAATACTTTGGCCACCTCATGCAAAGAGTTGACTCACTGGGAAAGACCCTGATGCTGGGAGGGATTGGGGGCAGAAGGAGAAGGGGACAACAGAGGATGAGATGGCTGGTTGGCATCACTGACTCGATGGACATGAGTTTAAGTAAACTCTGGAAGTTGGTGATGGATAGAGAGGCCTGGTGTGCTGCGATTCATGGGGTCGAAAAGAGTCAGACACGACTGAGTGACTGAACTGACTGACTGACTGACTGACTGAGTACTTTTAATGTCCTGTTTAAAGTTCACAGTTTTCCTGGACACAACTCTATACTCTTGTCTCCGTTGTTTATCAAAAATGTATTAATTAATGGCTTACACCTTGTTTATCTGCTTATACAGTCTGGTTTTAGGTACTTTATCAGTGGAATATAGGAGACCCCTCTGTCAAGCCATACTTTGACTCCCCTGAAACTAAAACTTAGGAACATAATTTGAAAATGAAGCATATTCTGTGAAAAAATCCTAGCGACTGTTCTTGGAAGCTTTCTGATTTCTAAGATGATTTCTTGTACTTCCATTCTCTTCCTGTATCATATCCTTTATTAAGATTGTAAATGAGTTTATCCTATAAATGTTATTTTAATTACCTGACTGCTTAATCGCTACAGTTGGCACTATAAGCAGGTTAACTATAATACACTTGACTCTATAATGCAAGTAATTGCTAAGGCCTGGTTTAGGAAACAGAAGAATGACAAATGGCAGAATGGAGAATCTGCAAAGCCAGGATGGTTTCCTGACAACCTCCGTTTAGAGGTCCTCACTCAATTACTGTGACAACTGAAAGTGAAGAACACTTACCAGTGGGAATTCCATGTGGCAGATCCACAACAGAAAGGAAGATAAATGGATCTTTAGAAATTTGTATGGTACTTCCTTTGCTTTTGGTTGCTTTGGAGAAAACAAAAATAAGTGATAAAAATCTAAAGGCTGCCAAGGACTCCAACTTACTGCCCGTGAATCTGTGTTTGGTGGACACACATGACACCAAACAGAGGTAGGCATATTATTTAATGATGTGTGTGTTGCTTGTTGCTCAGTCATGTCTGATTCTTTGCGGCTCCATGGATTGTAGCCCAGGAGGTGCCCCTGTCCATGGAATTCTCCAACCAAGAATGCTAGAGTGGGCTGCCATTTCAAACTTCAAGGGACTTCCCAACCCAGGGATCAAACCTAGGTCTCCTGCATTGCCGGCAGATTCTTTACTGTCAGCCACCAGGGAAGCCCTGATGACCCTCATCCAATAGGAGGGTTCCCTTTTCTACACACTCTCTCCAGCATTTATTGTTTGTATATTTTTTGATGATGGGCATTCTGACTGGTATGAGGTGATACCTCATTGTAGTTTTGATTTGCATTTTTCTAATAACTAGTGATGTTGAGCATCAGTTCACGTGCAATTTTTTTTTGAATGTGGAATACTTTTTAAAGTCTTTAGTGAGTATGTTTCAATATTGCTTCTATGGAGAATGGTAAGGAGGTTCCTTACAAAACCAAAAACAGAAGTACTGTATGATCCTGGAATTCCATTCCTGGGCCTATATCTGGGGAAAAGTCTGATTCAAAAGGATACATGCACCCCAAATGCACTGCAGCACTATTTACAATAGACTAGACACAGAAGCAACCTAAATGTCTACTGATAGAATGTGGATAAAGAATATGTGGTTTAACAGTGGAATATTACTCAGCCATAAAAAAGAACAAAATAAAACCATTTGGAACAACATAGCTGGACATGAAGATTGTCATAATGAGTGAAGTGAGTCAGAAAAATAAAAGCAAATATCATATGGTATTGCTTATATATAGAATCAAAAATAAAGGTTACAAAAGACTTTATTTACAAACAGAGTTGCAGATGCACAAATCAAACTTTAAGGTTATGGGGAAGGAGAGATAAATTGGAAAACTGGGATTGGCATATACACACTACTATATATAAAACAGACAACTAACTGTGACCTACTCTATGGCACTGGCAACTCACTCAATGGGAAAGGAAACTAAGGAAGATTCGATATGTATACATGTGTAACTAATTCACTTTCATGTACACCTGAAATTCTGTGGTGTGTGTGCTCACTGCAAATCAACTATACTTCGATAATTTTTTTTTTAAAGGAATAAAGTCACATAAGGCAGAGAGATGTGACAGATGTTGTAGAGTACATCCTTGCTGAGCTTCCACAGAATGGGGCTGAATAATGGGAAAATAGTTACAATTTAAGAAGAAAATAATACAAATTAAATGGATGAAATATTACTCTTGTGACAATTAAACCAGGTAGAATGTTCATATAATTAAAAATGACATAAAAAAGAGAGGGAGCAATTATTAAAAATTTAATGGATTATGATAAAAAATAGGTGGTATAACTACTCCCAACCCCTAATATTGCACAAAGACCATAATGAATTTACTCAATTTGCTATAGCCTTGATTAATTTTAGTGATAATAACACAAAGGGGGAATCCAGAGTCCCTTCCAAATGGTGCCAATGAAATGGTATGAATTAAAGAGATGTTATAAGTTGAGTGGCAAGATGACTGGGATCTCTTGGTACAACCCCAGTAGGGGACCAAAGTCCATTTGCCTTAATAAAATGGATAGTAAGGGTGAAGAAATTTTACTAGGATTTCTGGACACTGGTAAACGAAGTGCTGTCATAACTAAACCCACTAAACAAAATCTAAATGTTCAATTTGACTAACAGTTTCTTTTCAATAACTACTTCAAATCTTTTTAAGAAAAGAAGACAATGGGGTGGTAGAGACAGAACCAATGTGCAATCATGTGAGATAAATTCTAATATACATTTTGAACTTATAATGTGTTTACACAGGGATATTTAAATTCTGCTGCCTATAGCCATAGCCTAAAGACATTTCTACTTGATTAAACTGGAAGTACACACACACACATGTGTATATATTTATATATATATATACTGTGGATGATGTAATGTTGATTCTCAATTGGTAGACCAAATAATAATGACCCACAAAGTCCGATTAGTTACATGAAGTTCAGGGTGTAGTTGATTATTCTGGATAAGGTACACTGTTCATGTCAAATGAGAGAACCCTTAGAATATTCAATTAGCAAATCAAATCTAATAATGTATAAACAGAATTATTCATTATGATCAAGTAACATTTAACTTAGTTATGGAAAGCAGGTTCAAAATTTGAAAATCAATTTAAAAATGCCATCACATAAATAGGCTAAAAAAATCAAGATCACATGATCATATCAGTAGACACAAGAAACATTCGACAAAATTCAACACTCATTCATGATAAAAACTTTCAGCAAACTAAGAATAGAAGGAAATTATCTCAACTTCATATAGAATATATAAAAAAAATCTACAGTTAGTAACATACTTACTGGTGGGAAACCTGATGCTCTTCTACTATACCAGGTACAATTTAAGAATGTCCCCAGGTATCACTATTTATAAACCTTATACTAGAAGTCAATGTGATTAAAATAAGTTGATAAAAAGAAATAAAGGCTGCATAGATTCTGGAAGGCAGAAGTGAAACTGATATTTATTGTAGATGATGTGACCACTTATGTAAAAAATCCAAAAACATCAAACAAAAACTTCCTGAAACAAAGGAGCAATTCAAGCAATGTGGCTGCATTAATTACAAGAATAATATACAAAAGTCAATCATTTTCTTATATTTAGCAAGGAACACATGGGACTGGAAATTTAAAATACTATGTATGATGCCCAAATCAAATTCTTAGGTATAAACCAAATAAGATATGTATAAGATATATATGAGCAAACTATAAAATTTTGATGAATAAAAGAAAAACTGAATAAATGGAGAGAAATTCTATGTTCATGGGTAGGAAGATTCAATGTTGTCAATCCTTCCCAATATGATCTGTAGATCAATGTAATCCCAATCAAAATACTAGGTCATTATTTTGTGGAAAATGACAAGCCATTTTTAAAGTTTATATGGAGAGGTAAAAGAGCCTGGAATAGCCAACACAATATTGAAGGAGAACAACAAGATGGAGGACTGAGTTTAAGACTTATTTAAATTGACAGTAGTCAAGACAGTGTGGTACTGGCAAAATAATGAACGAATAGATTAGTGGAAGAGAATAGAGAGCCCAGAAATTAGCCCACATAGATATGGTCAATTGATATGTGTGTGTGCGCGCACTTTCGCTCATGTGTCTGACTCTTGTGATGCAATACACTGTAACTTTCCAGGCTCCTCTGTCCATGGGATTCTCCAGGCAAGAACACCTGATTTGACCAAGGAACAAAGGTAACACAATGGATGACAATTTCCTCAACAAATAGTGCTGGAATAACTAGACAGTCACATGCAAAAATAAATATATAAATAAATCTAGATACAGGCCTTACACCCTTCACAAAGCTCAAAATGAATCATACACATAAATCTAAAATGCAAAACTATGAAACTACCGTGAGAAAACAAATTAGCCTTAATGGCCTTTGGCATGGTAATTACTTTTTATACTAAATGCCAAAGGCATAATTCATGAAATAAAGGATGAACTGCACTTCATTAAAGTTAAAAACTTCTGCTCTGTGAAAGACATGTCAAAATAATAGAAATACAGACTGAGATAAAATATTTGCAAAAAATATATCTTATAAAGGGTATTTATTGAAAACATACAGTGACTTCCCTGGCAGTCCAGTGGTCAA
This sequence comes from Muntiacus reevesi, assembly GCF_963930625.1. Lineage (NCBI taxonomy): Eukaryota > Metazoa > Chordata > Mammalia > Artiodactyla > Cervidae > Muntiacus > Muntiacus reevesi. The sequence continues at coordinate 51,213,061 of NC_089261.1, read as the reverse complement.
GACACTACACTTCCACTGCAGGAAGCATGGGTTCGATCCCTGGTCTGGAAACTAAGATCTTGCATGCTATGTGGTGTGGCCAAAAAAAAAACAAACAACAAAACCCAAAAACCTATCCTCCATGTTGGAAATATTCACAAAACTCTAAACTTAGCAGTAAGAAATCAAATAATCCTATCAAAAATGGGCCAAAGAGTTTTATAGACATCTCAAGAAAGAAGATACACAGATGGAAAATAATCATAGGAAAAGATGCTCTCAATCATATCAAAGAAATACAAAGTAAAATAATAATCAATGCTACTATCCATCTATTAGAATGGCAAGCATCTGCCAAAATAACACTACAAATGCTGATGAGAATGTGGAGACATAGGAACTCTCATTCATTGCTGGTGGAAATGGAAAATGATGCAGTAATTCTGGAAGAGTTTGGCAGTTTGTTACAAAACTAAACCCCTCATACTAGCAAAAGATTCAGCAAATGCAACCCTTGCTATCCACACAAAGAAGTGCAAAACTCCTGTTGACACAAAAATCTGCACATTGATGTTTATAGTAGCTTTATTCATATTTGCCAAAACGCAACTAAAATTTCCTTCAATAGGTGACTGGCAGATTTTATTTTCTTGGGCTCCAAAATCACTGCAGATGGTGACTGCAGCCATGAAATTAAAAGATGCTTGCTCCTTGGAAGAAAAGTTATGACCAACCTAGACAGCATATTAAAAAGCAGACACATTACTTGGCCAAGAAAGTCTGTCTAGTCAAAGGTATGGTTTTTCCAGTAGTCATGTGTGGATGTAAGAGTTGGACCATAAAAATGGCTGAGCACCAAAGTATTGATGCTTTTGAACTGTGGTGTTGGAGAAGACTCTTGAGAGTCCCTTGGACTGCGAGGAGATCAAACCAATCATATATAAAGGAAATCAGTCCTGAATATTCATTGAAAGGACTGATGCTGAAGCTCCAATACTTTGGCTAGCTCATATGAAGTGCAGACTAATTAGAAAAGACCCTAATGCCAGGAAATATTGAAGGCAGGAGGAGAAGGGGATGACAGGGGATGAGATGGTTGGATGACATCATTGACTCAATGGGCATGAATTTGAGCAAGTTCCAGGAGATGGAGGAGAGGGAAGCCTGGCATGCTGATGCCCATGGGGTTGCAAAGAGCCAGACATGACTGAGTGCCTGAACAACAACATACACAGACAATGGAATATTATTCAGCACTAAAAAGAAGTGAACTAGTAAGCCATGAAAAGACAGAGAGAATTTAAGTGCATATTAATGACTGAAAGAAGCCAATCTAAAAACACTACACACTGTAAGATTCCAACTCTGACATTCTGAAAAAAGAAACCTATAGAGACAATAAAGAGATCACTGGTTGCTAGAAACTGGAGGTAAAGGAGAGGGATGAAGAGGTGGAGTACAGAGGCTTTTTAGGACAGTGAAAGTACCTGTTAAGATATCATAAGGATGCATACATGTCATTTTATAGCTTTCTAAACCCATAGAATGTACAACACCAAGAGTGAAACAAAATGTAAACTGCAGGCTTTGGTGATAATGGTGTTATCAATGTAGGCTCATTAATTTTAACAAATGTATGATGGTGGAGGATACTGATAACAGGGGAAGCTATGCATGTATGGGGGCAGAGGTAAAGGGCAATCTCTACTTTTCTGTCAAATTTTTCTGTGAACTTTTAAGTGCTCTTAAAAAAAGGAAACTCATAATAAAAAATAAAAGCAAGTCACAAGCCCCATCCACAATTAAGGGGTGAGAATAGTAGGAGGTGGGCACTGTAGTAGCCGCTTTGCAATATGTCAGCCACAATATGTTTATCTCCTCTATTATGGTATAAGATATAATTTTACTTAATTTATTCTCAAAATAATACTTCTCTGAATTGCCTGTATCTTTCAATACATCCTTTTTCTTAGGCAGCAAATAGCACTGTCAAAATTGTATAGAGGTGTGAAGGATTTCAGCAAGTAAATATCTATTTCATTTTCTCTGTGAAGAAACTTACAGGAGTGGCAAAGTGAGGATAGTAAAATGTGAAATTGACTGACTGACTTACAGCTCTGTGCTTATCAAGCCAACATTCCACCAAGTCCTAATGTCAATCTACACAATAATATCAATGTAAATAATCTCAAAACATACACTTGAACATGAAATACTTGGGAATTTAACTTATTAGTGACAGCTGATTTTTAGATTAAAAGTTAGTATTCCGTATTCCCAAAATCCCCTTCATGGATCACTGCCTTGTTGTAGTGAAGGGGCTTACCTAACTCAGTGATGCTAAGAGCCATGCAGTGAGGGCCATCCAAGACGGACGGGTAATATTGCAGAGTTCTGACGAAACGTGATCCAGTGGGGGAGGGAATGGCTAACCACTCTGGTATACTAGCTGTGAAAACCTGGTGAAATGTATAAAAAGGCAAAAAGATATGACACCAAAGATGAGTCCTCCAAGTTGAAAGGTGTCCAATATGTTACTGGGGAAGAGGGGAGGACAACTACTAATAGCTCCAGAAAGAATGAAGCTGCTGGGCCAAAGTGGAGGTGAAGCTCACTTGTGGATGTGTCTGGTGATGAAAGTAAAACCTCTATCTTTAAAGAACAGTATTGCATATGAACCTGGAACGTTAGGACAGAATGATCTCAGTTTGTTTCCAAGGCAAACCTTTCAACATCACATTATTCCAAGTCTGTGCCCCAACCACCCATGCCAAAAGAAGCTGAAGTTGATCAGATCTATCAAGACCTAGAATACCTCCTAGAATTAACACCAAAAGAGTAGTCCTATTCATCAGAGGGGACTAGAATGCAAAAGTAGGAAGTCAAGATATAAGTGGAGAAAGAGGCAAATTTGTCCTTGGAGTACAAAATGAACCAGGGCAAAGGCTAACAGGATTCTGTCAAAAGAGAGCACTGTTTATAGCAAACACCCTTTTTCAACAACACAAGAAATGACTTTATACATGGACATCACCACATGGTCAATATCTAAATCAGATTGATTACATTTTTTTGTAGCTGAAGATGGAGAAGTATATAATGGAGATGTTATCAAAAACAAGACATGCAGTTGACTGTGGCTCAGATTATCAACTCCTAATAGCAAAATTCAGGCTTAAACTAAAGAAAGTGGGGAAAACCACTAGATCAGCCAGGTACAACTTAAATCAAATCTCTTATGAATATACAGTGGAGGTGACAAATAGATTCAAGGGATTAGACCTAGGAAACAGAGTGCCTGAAGAGCTATGGACAGAGATCTGTAATATCGTACAGGAGACAACAAACAAAACCATCCCCTCAACAAAAGAAATGCAAGAAGGCCTTCTTCAAAGAAAAATACAAAGAAACAGAGGAAAACAATAGAAAGGGTAAGACAAGAGATCTCTTCAAAAAAATTGGAAATATCAAAGGACCACTTCATCCAAAGATGGGCACATTAAAGGACAGAAACAGTAAAGACCCAGTTGAAGCAGAAGAGATCGAGAAGAGATGGAAAGAATACACAGAAGAACTGTATGAAACAGATCTTAATGACCCAGATAACTATGATGGTGTAGACTCTCACTCAGAGCCAGACATTTTGAAGTGTGAAGTCAAGTGGGGCTTAGGAAGCACTGCTGCCAATAAAGCTAGTGGAGGTGATGGACTTTCAGCAGTGCTTCTTAAAATCCTGAGATGATGCTTTTAAAATGTTACACTCGATATGTCAGCAAGCTCCCAATTCCCAAGCAGGGCAGTAGTAAAAAATGTTCAAACCTGCCAGACAACTGCACTCATCTCCCATGCTAGTAAGGTGATGCTCAAAATTCTCCAGGCTAGGCTTCAGCATTACGTGGACTAAGAACTTCCAGACGTTAAAGCTGGGTTTAGATAAGGCAGAGGAACCAGAGATCAAATTGCAAACATTCACTGGATCAAAGAGAAAGTAAGGAATTCCAGAAAAAAAAAAAAATCTGCCTCTGTTTCATTGACTACAACAGTAACAACTCCCAAAATGCCAACTTTTTATCCACAGACTTATTTTGGTAGATCATCAGCTATTTGTCAATCAGGCCCTTTGTACCTAAAAACTTATTACATACATTAAGCCTGAAATTGCATCATTTTTTAAAATATGGACGCATACTAGATATTATTTAAAAACTTAAACCTTTTTTTTCCCTCAGGGAAAATGATTTTAAAGCACAGAGGCCATTGATCTTATGAAATTTAGCTTGCATTCTATATAAATTAGTTACAGTAAGGAAAATGAAAAAGTTCTGTTTAACTTGGTTCTTTTCTGGTGATATCAAAATATTCTGAAACAGTGCTACTCCAAAAAATTGATTTTTCCCACAGTTTGAATTTTTGTCAAAACCTACATGTGATACTGGTCAATTTAGATATTGTTAGTTCATTCTTTTCTAGACCTCTTATGGCCTCAAAAGTTCTCAAGACATTTTAAGGAAATAGCATGTAACTCTCTATTTTAATATTGCAATCTCTATTCTCATCCTTGATGCATTTCCAAATTAGAGAAGGAAATTTTATTTTTCCTCCACATTGCAAGTATTTCTAGACAACATTTAAATGCAGCAGGCCAACATTTTAGCATCTTTTTTCTGGCTCATGACAGTGAAAGCCTTCTTGTAGAAACATATGTAACTAAGGAGGACACTTGTGATTACATTTAATGGCCTATGTGGGTAACCCAGAATAATCTCACCATTGCAGGATTAACATTCACAACTACAAAATTCCTTCACCATATAGGGTTAACATTCACACATTCTGGGGATTAAGACTGAGATATCTTTGGGGACCATTACTCAACAAACTCTACTTATTTATGACTTACATTATGAAAGCTTTAATATCTTTAGGTGAGAACATCATATCCCTATTTAGCAGTATTTTTTACATGTGTAAGACATTAAGCAGGTAATGTGTTTTTCATTTTCACTGGTATGAAATTTATAAATGGAATGGAATTTGCCAAAATGTATGCTTTCACTGTCTGTCAAATATGCAGAGAAGTAAAAAAAAAAAGTCTAGTTTGTATCTGGACAATATATTAGCAATATTTTGATTTATATTTTCTGTTGTTTCATTAAAATCTTCATAGACACAAGGATTTTAATTGAAGCTACAATTTTTTTGGAAGTCAAAGTATCTGTGGATAGGGAGAAGATTTTTGGATGCAGTGATGTAATACATCATTTTATATACTCTAGAAATCATCATAGTTGATAAGATCTGACAAAATCATCTCTACACTTGTGTTACTTTCCCATGGCTACTGTAACAGATTAAAGTAAACTGAGTGGTTTAGTAGTACCAAAAAGCATTCTCTCATTGTTCTGGAGGTAAGAAGTTCAAAACCAAGGCACGGACAGCACCTTGCTTCATCAGAAGGCTCTAGGAAATAAACTTTCCCTGCCTCTTCCTAGCGTCTGTTGGTTGTCCACAATTCTTGATTTTCCCTGATTTATAAGTACATAATTCTAATCTCTGCCTGTCATCACAGGGTATTCTTATAAGGGAAACAGTCACTGGATTTAAAGCCTGCTCTAAGCCAGTAAAAGAATGGAGGCTGATATTTTAAAAGATAACAACAACAACAATGAAAAATTAACACAGAGATAGAAGAGTTAAAGGAAAAAACAGAAGATTTAAAGAAAAAAGTAAAAATAATTATTTAATGTAATTTTTTTAGTCTTATCCATGGCAATCAGAGAAGAAAAAGACATAAAAAGAATCTAAATTGGAAAAGAAGTAAAATTGTCTTTGTTTGCTGATGGCATGATGCTGAGAGGGTAACAGGCAGGAAGGCCAGGAGTCTCCAAATGGAGGAAATAGGTTGCAAGTGTCAGACATTTTTCTCTCTCTCTCTTAAGTGGCAGGAGGAAACAAACTAGTGTTATATTTTTTCCCCTTCTCTACACAAATTTAAAAAGAGGTTTCTCTTAAAATTCTGCATTGCCATAATGACACCTAGCTCCACCTGAACTTAACTTTTCTCAAACCTTGAGCTAACCAATGCATTTTTCTTATGGAAATGTTTGTCTTAAGCTATGTTAATGTACTATGCATTTGCACTAGACTCTATCTTCAAGTTGGTTCCACCTAAAGGCTCAAGTTTAGGCTCAGAACTGACTTGACAAACCAGTATGTTATACGCATACATTGTTCTCCTAATCTATATTAATGAAACTTTTGTATGGTAATCTGTCTTCCTTCAAGATTTTTGACACTTCCTTTCTTTAATTAGCAGACTGCTAGTAGCTGTATAGGGCAGGAGGAGAAGGGGACGACAGAGAATGAGATGGCTGGATGGCATCACCGACTCAATGGGCATGAGTTTGAGTAAACTCCAGGAGTTGGCGATGGACAGGGAGGCCTGGCGTGCTGCGATTCATGGGGTTGCAAAGAGTCGGACACGACTGAGCGATTGAACTGAACTGAGCTGAGTAGCTACATAACATCTAGCTAAAGACGAGCAGCGGGGGCACTCTTTCTGCCACCTTCTTCTGTCTATGTCAGAAGCTTTCTCTATCTCTTTTATACTTTAATAAAACTTTATTACACAAAAGTTCTGAGCGATCAAGCCTGTCTCTGGCCCAGGATTGAATTCTCCTCTGGAGGCCAAGAATCCTGGCACATTTCATGGTTTAGCAACAACCTTTCAATACTATACATAGAAAATTCTAAAGATGTTACCAGAAAATTAGTATATCTCATCAATGAATCAGTAAAGTCACAGGATACAAAATTAAAACAAAGAAATCTCTTGCATCCCCATACACTAACAATGAAAGATCAGAAAGAGAAATTAAGGGAACCATCCCATTTACCATCACATTGAAAAGAATAAAATATCTAGGAATAAACCTAACTACTGAGACAAGAATCCACCTGCAATGCAGGAGAGCCCAGTTCAATTCCTGGGTTGGGAAGATCCCCTGGAGGAGAGCATGGCAAACCGCTCCAGTATTCTTTCCTGGAGAATCCCCGTGGACAGAGGAGCCTGACGGCTACATGGGCTTACAGAGTCAGACACGACTGAGCGACTAAGCGCAGCACAGCACAGGAGACAAAAGATCTGTATTCTAAAAACTGAGATACGGATAAAAGAAGTCAAAGATGACACAGACAGATGGAGATATACACCAAGCTTTTAGATCCAAAATGTCAATCTGTCAAAACAACTGCAGTTCCCAAGGCAGTCTACAGATGCAATGCAATTGATAACTATTAATGGCATTTTTCACAGAAGCAGAGCAAAATTTTTACTATTTGATGAAAACACAAAAGATCTCAAATAACCAAAGCAATCATGAAACAGAAAAATGCAGCTGGAGCAGTCAGGTTTTTGACTCCAGGAAAGCTACAGTAATCAAATAGGTATGGTACTGGTGTGAACACACACACACACACACAAGCAGAAACACAGATCTATAGAAGAGGATGTAAAGTCCAGAGGTAAACTCACACACCTATGTTCATGCAATCTATGATAATGGAGGAGGGACTATACAAAGGAGAAAATAAGTCTCTTCAATAAGAGGTGCTGGGAAAACTGGATAGCTACATGAAAAAGAATGACATTAGAGCACTCTCTTAACATCATATACACAAAAAAACTCAAAATGGATTAAAGACCTAAGTGTAAGGCTGGATACTCTAAAAGTCTTAGAGGAAAACATAAGCAGAACACTCTTTCACAGAAGTTGCAGCAAGATCTTTTTCAATCCACCTTCTAGAATAATACAAATAAAATTAAAAAAAAAAAATTAAACAAATGGGATCCAGTTAAACTTTAAAGCTCTTATTCAGCAAAGGAAATCACACAAAAAACAAAAACACAATCCTCAAAAATGGGATAAAATATTTGCATATGAAGAAACCAAGAAGGGATTTATCTCCAAAATATACAAACAGCATATGCAGTTCAGCATCAGAAAAGCAAACAATACAATCAAAAAATGGGCAGAAGACTTAAACAGACAGTTCTCCAAAGAAGACATATAGATGGCCAAAAAGCACATGAAAAAATGCTCCACATCACTAATTATTAGAGAAAAATACGAATCAAAATATAGTACAAATCAAAACTATAACAAGATATTACCTCACACTGGTCATAACAGCCATCATCAAAATATTTACAGACAATAAATGCTGGAATGAGTGTGGAGAAAAGGGGACCCTCCTACACTGCTGGTAGGAATGAAAACTGGTGTAGCCACTATGGAGAACAATATGGAGATTCCTTGAAAAGCTAAAAATGGAGTTTTCATAAGATCCAGCAATCCGACTCCTCAGCATTTACCTGGAGAAAAACCATAATTCAAAGAGATTCATGCATACCAATATTCACTGTAGCAGTATTTACAAGAGCCAGGACATGGAAGCAACCTAAATGTCCATTGACAGAGGAATAGATAAAGAAAATGTGCTACATATATACACTGGAATACTACTTAGTCATATAAAATAATAATAATAATTCCATTTGCAGCAACATGGATGAACTTAGATATTCTTATACTGGAAGTATGAGAAGTAGGTAAGTCAGACACAGAATGACAAGGATCATGTGATATCACTTTTATGTGGAATCTAAAAAGAACGGAGTTATTTTCAAATGAACTTATTTTCAAAGCAGAAGTAGAATCACAGATGTAGAAAACAAACTCAGGGTTACTAGGGGATTAAAAGGAGTAATAAATTGGGAGATCATGGTTGACATATATGCACTATTATATATAAAATAGGTAATTGCTAAGAACCTGCATATAGCACAGGAAACTAATGGCATACTTGGGGGAAAAAGATCTCAAAAAAAAAAAAAAAATAGAATGGATATATGCATATGTATAACTGATCTCACTTTGCTTTACACCTGAAAATGTGCTAGTCATTCAGTCGTGTCCATTTCTTTGCAACCCCGTGGACTGTAGCCCCGCAGGTTCCTCCATCCATGGGATTTTCCAAGCAAAACTCCTGGGGTGGGTTGCCATGTTCTTCTATGTGGGACTTTCCCGACCCAGGGATCAAACCTGGGTCTCCTGCATTGCAGGCAGACAGACTGTTTACTCTCTGAGCCATCAGGGAAGCCCCTTACACCTGAAATGACATCATAAATAAACTATACTCAAATAAAAATTTTTTTTAAGTGTGGAATGGCAACACGTAATTTGGAAAACAGCTATATTGCCACTGTTTAAGGGCTGTAATTTGACCAATAAAGGGAAAGAACGGATACAACATAACAGAAAAAGAGATACAATAAAAATAAGCAGATGATCTAAACAGACATTTTTCCAAAAGAAAAGGCACAGAACTGTCCAACAGGTACATTGAAAGGTACTCCACATCACTAGTCATCATGTAAATGTAAATCAGATCCACAGTGAAATACCACCTCACAACTGTTAGAATAGCTATCTTCAAAAAGATGGAAAATAACAAGCATTGGTGAGGATGTGGAGTAAAGAGAACCCTTGTGCACTGTTGATGGAAATATAAAATTAGAAAAAATATATGATCCATCAGTTTCACTTCTGGGTATTTACCCAAAGGAAACAAAATCACTCATTCTCTCTCTCCCTCTATACACACACACACACACACACATACACACACATACATAAAATAGAAATACACAAATATATGTGTATATGTGTACATATTATACATTTGTATATTTCACCATATTTATTGCAACATTACTTACAATAGATAAGACATGGAAACAACTTATGTATCTACTGACTGATGAATGAAAAAGGAAGAAATGCTATGTAACTCTAGTGTGGTGATGGATGTTGACTGAACTTATTGTCATACTCTTTCACCATATGTACATATATCAAATCACTATGTTGTATGTCTATTATATCAATAACTATTTTTAAATAAAAAATAGGCAAGGTGTGCAGTTAAGTAATTTACAGGGTTCAGCTGCACAATTCAGGAAAATACAAATTAAAGCAGCAATAAGATATAATTTCACACTCATCAGTGTAAGAAAAACACAGAAGTTTGATTATAGCAAGTGTTGGTGAGAAATATATACTATCCTAACCAGCTTATAACAGCTTATTAATGATAAAAAAGTAATGTTTAGACAAGATCATTGTCAAGTTGATGTGAAATATCATTATCATCATATTAAATTTTCAGTATTATAACTAATATTTATTGAGAATTTATGATATCTTCAGTTTTCTGTTGAGCTTTTCATGGATTATCTCATTTATTACTCAAAAATTTCTATAAGATAATTACTATTATGCAAATAAATTAAATGAATAAAAATTATTTTCAATTAATCTTTTATGTTTAGTTCAATGTTAATATTTATATAAATATGTCTAATGAGAAATAAACTCCAAAATAATTATTTTTATGGCTATGATTCTCATTGGTGCCTATAATACATTAAATCCAAATAAAGTGTATACCTTGTAAATTACATATAATTTGAGATTTTCTAAAGCTAAGCAACATAAATGCAACTGTCTAATGTTTCCATTAAATTGTTCAGAATAGTGGCATTCTTAAGGAAATGAAGTCTCTTTCTTTGAAGCAGTTGCTGAATACTATATATATATATATATATACATACATATATATATACACACACACACATATATATTAATATCACATATTATATATGTTGTACAAATATACAATATAATGTATATTATATATAACAAAACTTCATGAAAAATGTTCATGACAATAAAATAAAGTAATTCATATTCTGGTCTGCAATCTGAAAAATTAAAATCTTATATAAATACGTTATATTATGTGGTTAGCATTTACAAAGAAGGATTCACTTTCTAAGGTAGAATTAATGTAGAAACTTATCTACATACATGGGATAATAATATTTGACTTAATTTACTAATTCATAAGGAGTATTCTCAACATCAGAAATACATGGGGGGAAATAAATCAGTGAACCAGAATTTCCTTCAAAATAAAATTCCATGACAGCATTATTTATAGAACTAGGAGGTTTATCTTACTAAGGTATTAAGAACACTTTCAATTACATGCCTTCAACTAATAAGTATGGTGCCTATACTGGTTTTTTCTTTTAGTTTCAAGCCTCAGAAACCACTTTAGCTAATTTAACAAAGGCAAAATTTAGTTGACGGAAAGGGTTTTCTTATAGAGGCAAAAGTAATTGCTGTATCAAGCTCAGGGCAGGTTCAGGCTTCCAGACAGTAAAAGATGATTTTCTCACAAACCAATATTGACATAAATCAGCCTAAGAGCAAAATTTTAAGAGAGGCAGGCCAGTTGCCTAAATCTGAGTTAGGTGTTCACATCCTGAAAGATGAAGGCTAGGACACATTGAATTAGATCATCTAATTTACTAATGTGAATGTAAATAAAGGGTAATGATTACTATGTGGACTAAGGAAACAAACACCTACTATCACTTAGAAGAGTGCATGAAGAGAGAATACAGGTATAGCAGCATTGAATTAGTAATTTATCATACAGTAATCTAGTAGAATGGAGCATAGCAAACCAATCATGATTCTTAAAGAACTTTCTATATTTCATATTTGATAAATACACAAAGACATTCATTGAGAAATTAATCTCAAAGTAATAAAGGTGAACACTTATAAGTCAATAAAAAATAAAAGTTAGTGGTTTCCATTTTTTGAAGCCCCAAATTCATGTTTCTGGGGTAGGCAGGATTTTAAAAAATTACATTCTTCCAAGTTTAACTTTATTCTATTATATTTCTCTGGTGTTAGCACACTTCCAGCAGCTTTCCATCATTATGTCAGAGTAGTACTTCATAATATTTTTCACATTTTCTGCCTCATACATCAAACTTTAGAATTTTATCCATAAGGCAGAGCTGTCACTCTGTAAAACTTTTAGCAATGTTCTCATTTTTATCTGACATCTAGAAATACCTAAAGTAATAAAAAATCATTTTTACCTCATATTTGCTTTGGTTTTCATTCTGTCCCTGTCAGTCTATATACAGCATAGCAAGACAAGATTTATATAACATCATTTTGGGTGTTCTAGAATCAGACAAAGAATCCTCACTTCAGCTGGGTTTTTTTCTCCCCACAAAATTTCATATAAAAATATAAAATCTATACTTAAAATAATACCATGCTTTCCTTAAAGCTTTATCTTTTGTAATGAACACTTTCCACTAAGTTTTGCAATACACATATGTATGATAATATATATATATAAAATGTTCAACAACTACATGGAAGGAAAGAATTGCTGAGAATGTCATTATTCTAATGAAAACATTAGAAAATTGCTCTTACACTGCTTAGTATTGTCTCATAGTCTTCAACTACAGGATAGTTAAAAATATGAATTTTAACAAACATTCAAGTTTCAATTCATTCTGAGGATGCAGACTAAGCACTAAAATAAGATCCTTATTTGCAAACAACTTATTTTCCTAAGTGGTTTAAGTAAAAATGTAGATTCAATCCTCAACATTTTTAACTTCAATGTATAAAATACTGTAATTATTTAATGAAGGAAGAGATATTACCTGAAAAGATGAGCATGCATTAATTTTTATAGGTTCATTATGAAAAACAGCTATGTATTTTAGTGAGCACTTGTTGTTTAGTTGCTCAGTCATGTCCGATTCCTTGCAACCCATGGACTGCAGCATGTTAGGTTTCCCTGTCCTTAACCATCTCCCAGAGTTTGCTCAAATTCATGTCCATTGAGTCATTGATGCCATCTAACCTTCTCATCCCTCTGTCATCCACATACTAGTAAGCACTCAGTAAGTATGTGCCAAATATACTGTGCAAATATAATAAATTAATGGATCCTCAAATAAGACTAGAAATGATTCATTTTCTTGTTTAATGTTGAGGAAACTGAGGCTTAGGAAGGCTGACCAATTTATCCAAGCTCACCAGCTTGGCAGGTAGTGGATCTGGCATTTGATCCCAGTACTAACACTTTGCTGTCCTCATCTCACAGAGTGACTTCATTGTACAAAAACCAAAGAATTATAGAATAAAAATATTCCAGTTTATTTAAAACAAGTATATATTCCTCATAGTCATGACTTGAAAATGGGGACAAAAAGGATGATATATATGATCTAATTAATCATTCCACTCAACAATCTGTTTTTTAAATTAATATTTTATTGAAGGATAATTGCTTTATAAAATACTGTTTTTTGTCAAACCTGAACTTGAATCAGCCATAAGTATACATATGACCCTCCCTCCTCAACCCCTTCCCATCTGCCTCCCCATGTCACCCGTCCAGGTTGACACAGAGCCCCTGTTTGAGTTTCCTGAACCATACAGCAAACTCCCTTTAGCCATCTATTTTACACACGGTAATGTAAGTTTCCATGTTACTCTTTCCTTATATCTCACCCTCTCCTCCCCTCCTCCCATGTCTGTAAGTCTGTTCTCTATGTCTCTTTCTCTACTGCTGCCCTGTGAATAAATTCTTCAGTACCATTTTTTGAGATTCCATATATATACATTAGAATACAATATTTATCTTTCTCTTTCTGACTTACTTCACTCTGTATAATAGGTTCTAAATTTATTCACCTCATTAGAACTGACTCAAAGATACTCCTTTTTATGGCAGAGTATTATTCCATTGTGTGTATGTACCACTACTTCTTTATCTATTCATCTGTCAATGGACATCTAGGTTGCTTCGGTGTTCTAACTACTGTAAAAAGTGATGCAATGAACAATGGGATACCTGTGTCTTTTTCAATTTTGGTTTCCTCAGGGTATGCCTAGGAGTGGGATTGTTGGGTCATATGGTGGTTTTATTCCTAGTTTTTTAAGGAATCTCCATACTGTCTTCCACAGTGGCCAGATCAATTTACATTCCCACCAACAGTGCAAGAGCATTTCCTTTTCTCCACACCCACTCCAGCATTTATTGTTTGCAGACTTTTTGTTGATGGTCATTCTGACCAGTGTGAGGTGTCAGTTGTTTCATTTTCTATTATTTCCTCCCATTCTGAGGGTTGTCTTTTCACCTTATTTATAGTTTCCTTTGCTGTGCAAAAGGTTTGAAGTTTAATCAGGTCCCACTTGTTTACTTTTGGCTTTATTTCTGTTATTCTAGGAGGTGGGTCATAGAGGACCTTCCTTTGATTTATGTCATCAAGTGTTCTGACTATCTTCTCCAAGAGTTTCATAGTTTCTGATCTTACATTTAGGTCTTTAATCCATTTTGAGTTTATCTTTGTATGTGGTGTTAGGACGTGTTCTAATTTCATTCTTTGGGATGTAACTGTCCAGATTTCCCAGCACCATTTATTGAAGAGGCTGTCTTTGCCCCATTGTATATTCTGGCCTCCTTTGTCAAAAATAAGGTACCCAGAGGTGTATGGGTTTATTTCTGGGCTTTATATCTTTTTCCATTGGTCTATATTTCTGCTTTTTTCTGCCAGTATCATATGGTCTTGAGAACTGTATTTTTGTAGTATAATCTGAAGTCAGGGAGGTTGATTCCTCCAGCTCCATTCTTTCTCAGGACTGCTTTGGCTATTCGCGGTCTTTTGTGTTTCCATGTGAATTGTGAACTTTTTTGTTCTACTTCTGTGAAAAATGTCACTGATAATTTGATAGGGATCACATTGAATCTGTAGATTGCATTTGGTAGTATAGTTATTTTCACAATACTGATTCTTCCTACCCAGGAACATGGAATATCTCTCCATCTGTTTATGCCGCCTTTGATTTCTTACTTCATTGTCTTATAATTTTCTGTGTACAGTTCTTTTGTCTCCCTAGGTAAGTTTATTCCTAGATATTTAATTCCTTTAGTTGCAATGATGTATGTAATTGATTCTTTAATTTCTCTGATTTTTCATTGTTAGTATACAGAAATGCAAGTTATTTCTGTGTATTGATTTTATATCCTGAAACTTTGCTAAATTCACTGATGCAATCTAGTAATTTTCTGATACTATCTTTAGGGTTTTCTATGTACAGGATCATGTCAACTGCAAACAGTGAGAGCTGTACTTCTTCTTTTCCAATCTGGATTCCATTTATTTCTTTTTCTTCTCTGATTGCTGTAGCTACGACTTCCAGAACTATGTTGAAAAATAGTGGTGAAAGTAGACACCCTTTTCTTGTTCCCGATCTTAGGGGGAATGCTTTATTTTTTTTCACCATTGAGAATAATGTTTGCTGTAGGCTTATCATGTATGGCCTTTACTATGTTGAGGTAGGTTTCTTCTATGTTCATTTTTGAAGAGTTTTAATCATAAATGAATGCTGAATTTTGTCAAAGGTTTTTTTTGCATCTATTGAGATTATTACATGGCTTTTATCTTTCAATTTGTTAATATGGTGTATCACATTGATTTGCATATATTGAAGAATCCTTGCATTCCTGGAATAAAACCCACCTTGATCATGGTGTATGAGCTTTTTGATGTGTTGCTCAATTGTTTGCTAAAATTTCGTTGAGGATCTTTGCATCTATGTTCATCAGTGATACTGGCCTATAGTTTTCTTTTTCTGTGTTGTCTTTGTCTGGTTTTGGTATCAGGGTGATGGTGGCTTCGTAGAATGAGTGTGGAAGTGTTCCTTCCTCTGCAATTATTTGAAACAGTTTTAGAAGGATGGGCATTAGCTCTTCTCCCTGATAGCTCAGTTGGTAAAGAATCTGCCTGCAATGCAGACCCTGGTTCAATTTCTGGGTTGGGAAGATCCCCTGGAGAAGGGATAGGCTACCCACTCCAGGGTTCTTGGGCTTCCCTTATGGCTCAGCTGGTAAAGAGTCTGCCTTCAATGCAGGAGACCTAGGTTCAATCCTTGGGTTGGGAAGATCCCCTGGAGAAGGGAAAGGCTACCTACTCCAGCATATTGGCCTGGTGAATTCCAGAGTCAGTCATGGGTTCGCAAAGAGTTGGATGTGACTGAGCAACTTTAACTTTCACTTTTCAAATCTTTGATAGAATCTCCTGTGAAGTCATCTGATCCTGGGTTTTTGTTTTTTAGGAGATTTTTGCTCACAGCTTCAATTTCAGTGCTTCTAATGGGGTTATTCATAATTTCTATTTCTTCCTGGTTCAGCCTCAGAAGAATGAACATTTCTAAGAATATGTCCATTTCTTACAGGCTATCCATTTTCTTGCCATATAGTTGTTCATAATAGTCTAATTTTTCATATTTCTGCATTGTCTGTTGCAACTTCTTTTTCATTTCTAAATTTGTTGATTTGATTCTTTTTTTATTGATGAGTCTGGCTCTAAGCTTGTCAATTTTATTTACATTCTCAAAGAACTAACTTTTAGTTTTGTTAATCTTTCCTATTGTTTCTTTCTTTCTTTTTTTTTTTTTTTTTCCATATATTTCTGCTTGGATCTTTATGATTTATTTCCTTCTACTAATTTTGGGGTTTCTCTGTTCTTCTTTTTCCAGTTGTTTTAGGTATAAAGTTAGGTTGGCTATTTAATGTTTTTCTTATTTCTTGAGGTAGGATTATATTGCTATAAACTTCCCTCATAGAACTGCTTTTGCTGCATGCCATGAGTTTTGAGTTGTCATGTTTTAATTGTCATTTGTTTCTGGAAATTTTTTTATTTCCCTTTTGATTTCTTCAGTAACCTGTTTTTTATTTAGAAACGTATTGTTTAATCTCCATGTGTTTGTGTTTCTTACAGTTTTTTTCTTGTAATTGATATCTTGTCTCATAGCACTGTGGTCAGAGAAGATGCTAGATATGATTTCAATTTTCTTAAATTTACTGAGGTTTGATTTGTGATCCAAGATGTGGTCTAATCTGGAGACTGTTCCTGGTGCACTCAAGAAGAAGGTGTATTCTTCTGCATTTGGATGGAATGTCCTGAAGATATCAATGAGATCCATCTCCTGTAATCTATCATTTAAGACTTGTGTTTCCTATGTTTTTCTCTAAGAGTTTTATAGTTGCTGGTCTTATGTTTAGATCTTTAATCCATTTTGATTTTATTTTTGAGTATGGTATTAGAAAGTGTTCTAGTTTCATTCTTTTACAAGTGGTTGACCAGTTTTCCCAGCACCACTTGTTAAAGAGATTGTCTTTTCTCCATTGTATATTCTTACCTCCTTTGTTGAAGATAAGGTGTCCATAGGTGTGTGGATTTATCTCTGGGCTTTCTATTTTGTTCCATTGACCTGTATTTCTGTCTTTGTGCAAATACCATACTGTCTTGATGACTGTGGCTTTGTAGTAGAGCCTGAAGTCAGGCAGGTTGATTCCTCCAGTTCCATTCTTCTTTCATAAGATTGCTTTGGGCATACACACCAAGGAAACCAGAATTGAAAGAGACACATGTACCCCAAGGTTCATCGCAGCACTGTTTATAATAGCCAGGACATGGAAGCAACCTAGATGTCCATCAGCAGACGAATGGATAAGAAAGCTGTAGTACATATACACAATGGACTATTACTCAGCCATTAAAAATAATACATTTGAATCAGTTCTAATGAGGTGGATGAAACTGGAGCCTGTTATACAGAATGAAGGGAGCCAGAAAGAAAAACACCAATACAGTATACTAATGCATATATATGGAATTTAGAAAGATGGTAATAATAACCCTATGTGTGAGACAGCAAAAGAGACACAGATGTATAGAACAGTCTTTTGGACTCTGTGGGAGAGGGCAAGGGTGGGATGATTTGGGAGAAGGGCATTGAAACATGTATATTATCATACATGAAACAAATCACCAGTCCAGATTTGATGTATGAGACAGGATGCTTGGGGCTGGTGCACTGGGATGACCCTGAGGGATGGGATGAGGAAGGAGGTGGGAGTGGGGTTCAGGATGGGGAACACATGTACACCGTGGAGGATTCATGTCAATGTATGGCAAAACCACTACAATATTATAAAGCAATTAGTCTCCAATTAAAATAAATAAATTAATATTAAAAAAAGATTTGTGTTTCCTTATTAATTTTTTTGATGATCTGTCCATTGGTTTAAGTCGGGTGTTAAAGTCTCCTATTATTGCATTACAGTCGATTTCTCCTTTTATGTCTGTTACTGTTTGTCTTATGTATTGAGGTGCTCCTGTGTTGGGTGCATAGATATTTACAATTACTTTGTCTTCCTTTTGGATTGATCCCTTGATCATTATGTAGTGTCCTTCCTTATCTCTTGCAATCTTCTTTATTTTAAGGTCCATTTTGTCTGATATGAGGATTGCTATGCCCAACACAGAGGCAAAGGTTTATAACAACAATAAAAAATGTGACTGGGAAAAAAAAAAAAAGCTCAAAACCTTAAATAGATTTCATAGTGCCAATAAAATTGACAACTACAACAGGGAGTTAAAAAAACGGGGGGGGGGGGGGGAAATCCAAAAGAATGTATAGAAAAAGTCAAAACAAGGAATAATAAGTGTTTTTCTTGAGTCACTGCTGTCAGAGTCCTTTCCCTCGCTGGGAGTCACAGTCCCCCTCACCTCCCTAGGATGCCCTCCAACACTGTGCTGATCTCTGGACCTGTTGTGGGGGCAGCTCAGATACTAATCTGGTCCTACATCTGTGTGTTCTTGCCTCCAATATCCACAACTATCAGAACTAATGCATTTTCTTTTGTGGGCGCTCTCAACATGCTTTTCTATATTCCATAGACACAGAGTCTGCCTAGTTGATCATGTTGATTTAATCTGCAGCTTGTACAGCTGGTGGGAAGGTTTTGGGTTTTCTTCCTTAGCCACAGTGCCCCTGGGTTTCAACTGTGGTTTTATTTGGACCTCTGCCTGTGGGTCATCCACTGGGGTTTGCTCCCGAGGCTGCCCTGGAGGACTCGGATTTGCCCCATAAGGGCCCAGTGTGGAGGTGGTGCAGCTGCTTGGGTTCCAGGGGTTCTGGCAGCACCAGGTACTCAGGGATGTTGGCGGCTAGGGTGGCAGGAAATACAGCACTCTAGACGGGTAGGACAACCAGTATTGGCCAATAGGCTCCAGAATTCTTGCCTGGAGAACCCCTCTGACAGAGAAGCCTGGCAGGCCACAGTCTACAGGGTCGTAAGAGTTGGACATGACCGTAGCGACCCTGTGCACATAGACACAAGGCTTGTTTGGCCTGTGGCAGTTCTGCCCCAGTGAGAGTTTAGCGTGAAGGTGGCGCAGCTGCTTGGCTTGCAGGGACCCTGGTGGTACCAAGTGTGCAGGGACTTTATGAGTTACGGCCCTCGCAGGGTCTTTTTTCATGCCTCTCCTAGCAGGCAATCAGAAGGCCTCTCTGGACAGTCTCTATCTGTAGCTCCGCCTGCTCAGGCCCTCAGCCGGCTCCCTTGCCTGGGGTCCTTCTCTGTTGTTCGGTGCATCAGGCATGTAGAGGGCCCCCCTGGCTGGGGTCCTCCTCTGTAGTTCAGAGTGTCAGGCACTCTCTGGGCCAACCTCTCTATTGTCCAGCTGCCGTTGCTGGCGTGTGGGGAGAGAGAGAGGCTATGGTGATGGCTCCACCCCCTACGTGTGACTCAGCAGTCTCGCCTTGCTTCCATGGCTGCCCAACTTTCCTCTACAGGCATTTCCCGTCACAGTCTCCTCCCTCACATCCTCTCAATCCATCTCTCCATAGTCAACAGCAGCCCTTGCCCAGGGATGGCTCCATAATCCCTAAATTCCAGCTCCCAGCTGCTGAGCCATCCAGGGACCTGCATTCCTGTCCCTGGTAAGTAGGGCTGTGCAAGGGCTGTCTGATTCTCATTCCATTTAGGCTGCCACAGATCAGCTGTTTCACTCTTAGCCTTAAATTTTTTTGCACTGACTCAGACAATTGCCCTGATGTGAGGAACAGACCCCTGAATGATCTTTTACAGAGATGAACTAGAAAATGAAGTTTTGGATATTCACTATATACATAATCTCACTCATAATCTTAAAAACTGGATAACGTAATAACTGGCAATAACTTAATAACTGGTGAAAGAAATATTTCACATTTGATATTTTGCTGATGAAGAAACTGAACATATATAACTCCCAATGTGATGGATTTGAGATAGGGATCTAACAGCAATTAAAAAAAAACTATCCTCTTTTTTCCATGCTTTGTCAACTTTATCAATTAATACCGAGTATCAGGTGCAAGTAAGACAGGAATCTACATTTTTAAGTGCTAGGTTCTTTAAAATATCATCTACGTATGGTTCTCAAGACACATTATCACTCCCTAATGCAATGACATTCACTCAAACATTTCTGGAAAAATCTTTGTAGGGGCCAAGAAAAAAGGTTCACTCTTTTCTTATTGTGTTTATTTTGTCTTTGTCTACTTATCAAACTGGTGAACTTTTTGTGCTTTCCTGTTCTAGTGTCTTGATTCCTGAACCTTTGATTCCTGATCATAAGAACATCACTGACACTTGGTACTCTGAGTCAAATTCCAGATTCTGCCATCAAATCCCTACTCTGCATCTTTGGGCTTCTGGTCTTTTGGATGCAGTGAAGGATGAATGGAGAAGAGTAGCACCGAAATATATACATTACTACATGTAAAATCAGATAGTGTAAATTTGCTATATGATGTATGGGGTTCAAATTCAGTTTTCTGTGACAACTCAAAGGGGTAAGATAGGGTGAGAGGTGGAATGGAGGTTCAAGACAGAGAGGACGAAGGTATTCTTATGTCTGATTCATGTTGATGTATGGCAGAAACCAACACAATACTATAAAGCAATTAACCTCCAATTAAAATAAATAAAGTTAAAAAAAATCTTTTTTTCAAACTAAAAAATAATTCTTTGCTTGATCTGAATGACTATCTTCCTTCCCAGTTTTAATATTCTGTGATTCTAGCTTTCAGTGGCCATGATATTCTGTGATCCTAGTTGTCAGTTGTATTATTAACACTTGTGAATTGGATGTGGCTAGTTTATTTTGATAATAATACAAGTTTTATAATAATGATTATAATCAAGATGTCCTGACCTGTTCTTGAACAGCAGCATTCTTCAGATTTTTCATCAGTACCATTTTTCTAAGTTCTCAAAGTCTCTGAAGATATTGAAATAAATTTCCATCTTTATGTTCAGAACAACATCAAATGAAAAGATGCAGGACACTGCAGGTTGAACTAGTTCTATTTGGGGGTAAGACAAAACATTACAAGTCAACAACAAGAGAGATCAACTACCTACTGTACTTGTTGGCGAAACAACAAGCCCACATAAATATATCCCTATTCACTAACAGAAGGTTGAAACTTTTTAAAAAATATAAGATCTCTTCCCAAATAATTAGGAGAACATCAGAGTAAGTACATCTCTAAAAATAGATTTTTTAAAATAAAATATGGAAATACTATGAGTTATATCCTTGGTGCTATCAAATATATCAAAGAAGAAAAGACCTCTGAGACACAAGAGCTTAGACTCAAAAGGGAAAATCACAACTGGGAAGAGGACAAAAATGCAAAGATAAAAAAACAACAGAAGAAAGAAACAAACAAAAAAAAATGCTAGGAAATACAAAATACACTAGTTACAAAGATTATATTTGAAATCTTTGGAAACATGAGTCAATGATAATAAGGGAACATTTCAAGCAAAGATGGGCTCAATAAAGGACAGAAATGGTATGGACCTAACAGAAGCAGAAGATATTAAGAAGAGGTAGCAAGAATACACAGAAGAAAAGTACAAAAAAGACCTTCACGACCCAGATAATCATGATGGTGTGATCACTCACACTCACCTAGAGCCAGACATCCTGGAATGTGAAGTCAAGTGGGCCTTAGGAAGCATCACTATGAACAAAGCTTGTGGAGGAGATGAAATTCCAGTTGAGCTATTTCAAATCCTAAAAGATAGTGCTGTGAAAGTGATGCGCTCAATATGCCAGCACATTTGGAAAACTCAGCAGTGGCCACAGAACTGGGAAAGGTCAGTTTTCATTCCAATCCCAAAGAAAGGCAATGCCAAAGAATGCTCAAACTAACACACAATTGCACCCATCTCACACGCTAGTAAAGTAATGCTCAAAATTCTCCAAGCCAGGCCTCAGCAATACGTGAGCCGTGAACTTACAGATGGTCAAGCTGGTTTTAGAAAAGGCAGAGGAACCAGAGATAAAATTGCCAACATCCACTGGACCATAGAAAAAGCAAGGGAGTTTCAGAAAAACATCTATTTCTGCTTTATTGGCTATGCCAAAGCCTTTGATTGTGTGGATCACAATAAACTGTAGAAAATTCTGAAGGAGATGGGAATACCAGACCACGTTACGTGCCTCTTGAGAAAACTATATGCAGGTCAGGAAGAAACAGTTAGAACTGGACATGGAACAACAGACTGGTTTCAAATAGGAAAAGGAGTACATCAAGGTTGTATATTGTCACCCTGCTTTATTTAACTTATATGCAGAGTACATCATGAGAAACACTGGGCTGGAGGAAGCACAAGCTGGACTCAAGATTGCTGGGAGAAATATCAATAACCTCAGATATGCAGATGACACCACCCTTAAGGCAGAGAATGGAGAAGAACTAAAGAACCTCTTGATGAAAGTGAAAGAGAAGAGTGAAAAAGTTGGCTTTAAGCTCAACATTCAGAAAACTAAGATCATGGCATCTGGTCCCATCACTTCATGGCAAATAGATGGAGAAACAATGGAAACAGTGACTGACTTTATTCTTTGGGGCTCCAAAATCACTGCAGATGGTGATTGTAGCCACAAAATGAAAAGACACAAACACTCTTGGAAGGAAAGTTATGACCAACTTAGACAGCATATTAAAAAGCAGACACATTACTTTGCCAACAAAGGTCCATTTTAGTCAAAGCTATGGTTTTTCCAGTAGTCATGTATGGATGTGAGAGTTGGACTGTGAAGAAAGCTGGGCACTGAAGAATTGATGCTTTTTAACTGTGGTGTTGGAGAAGACTCTTGAGAGTCCCTTGGACTGCAAGGAGATCCAAACAGTCCATCCTAAAGGAAATCAGTCCTGGGTGTTCATTGGAAGGACTGATGTTGAAGCTGAAACTCCAATACTTTGGCCACCTGATGCGAAGAACTGACTCATTTGAAAACACCCTAATGCTGGGAAAGATTGAGGGCACGAGGAGAAGGGGATGACCCAGTATGAGATAGTTGAATGGCATCACTGACTCAATGGACTTGGGTTTGGGTAGACTCCGGCAGTTGGTGATGGACAGGGAGGCCTGGAGTGCTGCGGCTCATGGGGTTGCAAAGAGTTGGACACAACTGAGCAACTGAACTGAACTGAACTGAATTGAAATTGAGAGACTTGAGAGACCCACTGAGAATGCAGTGGAAGATTAAAAGTGATTTTAATGAAAGACTGAGTAAGATCATTAAAGACCAGAGTACGGTAATCTAACTTAACACAGTTGCTGACAGAATTGCAAACAATTCAAAAGGAATGAGAGCAGTGAAACTGATTCTATAGGGAATAACAAAAACACAAACTCATTAAGCCAAAAACTGAGATTACAAATTAAAAAGTATCAAATTCCTGTACTAGCAAAATACTGATATGTTTAATTAGCTAAGAAAACTACTATTAAAATTTAAAATACTTTTCCATCAAAATAATCATAGAATAAGACAAAATATAACCTGTTTAGTAACAGAAGGAAGCTACAAAGGAATTTCTAAAAATTTCAGAACCTGAGCTAACCATTTTGATTATGAGGGTAGACACATTTTCTCTTTTTATAAGCAATTAAGAAAAGGGGAAACAAACTAATGTCACATCACAACAAAGCTGAATTCATAACAGGGGTTTAATAATCATCAGTCTTGAGATAATATATCAAAACTTAAAATAGTATAACATTTAGACATACAAAGAAAAACCTAGAGAAATAAAATTAAAGAGATAATGTGGGAAAGACTAAAAAAAAATTTAAGTAGGAGACTAAAATGAACAAGAGAGCCAATATTTTAATTATTAAACAAATATGTAATTTATATAAAGTATGTATGATTCATATAGTATGTATAGGACTACAAAAATATATCTCTAAATTTGCTCATAAATGCCATCAGTTCAGTTCAGTCACTCAGTCATGTCCGACTCTATGTGACCCCATGGACTACAGCTTGTCAGGCTTCCCTGTCCATCACCAACTCCCAGAGCTTGCTCAAACTCATGTCCATCAAGTCAGCGATACCATCCAACCATCTCATCCTCTGTCGTCCCCTTCTCCTCCTGTCTTCAATCTTTCCCATCATCAGGGTCTTTTCCAAGGAGTCAGTTCTTCACATCAGGTGGCCAAAGTATTGGATTTTCAGCTTAAGCATCAGTCTTTCCGATGAATATTCAGAACTGGTTTCCATTAGGATTCACTGATTGGATCTCCTTGCAGTCCAAGGGTCTCTCAAGAGTTTTCTACAACACCACAGTTCAAAAGCATCAATTCTTCATGCATAAATGCCATAATAAGTTGAATAAATTAAAGTATCTTCAGTATTTCTAAATATAATAATTGAAGGCTGTAAAAGCATGATTCTTCTTGCATGATTTATAGGCTTTAATTATAATAGAAAGTACAATGAGAGTTTAAAGAAACAAAAATTATGATTCTGAAGTCCATTTTGCAGAATTAAAAGAGCAAAGGAACTAATACAATGTATGATGTTGAAAATAAAAATAAATAAAAGAATACTTGAATTGTCAGGTCAAATAATATTTGAAAACTATAGTAATTAAAGATGTGGAACTGGTAAAATAAAAGATCAGTATAGAAGGACATATAGTTCTGGAAAGAAATCTGCATACAAACTGAGCACATGTTAAAGGCATATACATATGCCAATATGTAATTTTTAGCTGTTTTAGAAATTATATGGGAAAGAATGGCTACCTAGGAGTTTAAAAAAAATCAAGTCAATAGTTCATCTTAGAATTAAGACAAGCAAAAAGTAAAACTTTTTGGGACAGAACATAAAACATTGTAGAACAAAAACATAATTTAATATGTAACTAATGATGAGAAAGTCAAGATCTTTCAATACATAATAGCAAAGAAAAAACAAAAAAAATAGTGATAATTTTGACCTTAAAATGCCTGTATTTATGTATTTATTTTATTTTTTTTGGAATTTATAAAGATTTACAAATATCAATGTCTTATTAACATTAAATACCCAGAATTAATAATAGCTAACATTTCTTTACAATTATTTCCAAGTTTTTTATCCAAAGAGATTATATATTATAGATATTATGGATATAAATAAATCCATCTTTTACTAACACCTGTATTCCTATTCTTCTATCCTCAGGATCAGCAAATATCATACATTTAATATTTATCCTTTCAATCCATTTATACACATAGGTATGCATTCACAAACAATCTCAATATTGTTTCTGGTGTAATGTTTAACTGCCACAAGTTAAAAGATGTATATAGATCATGTGACATCTTGCAGCATTATGTTTCTGAAATGTAGCCATGTTCTCTCTGCTGTACAATATTTCATCCTTAGATCATGCCCTATCACATGAATTTCCTTATTCATTTGTCTACTTGTAAACACTTAGGTTACTCCTTTGCTTTATTAAAGAAATGCTTCTTTGTGGGTATCTTTTTTCCTTCTTCTAGTTTTATTGAGATAAAATTGATACAGTACTGTGTAAGTTTAAGGTGTACAACCTAATGATTTTACTTCCATAGATAATGGAATGATTACCATAAAAGTTTAATGAACATTCATCTCATATGGATATAAAATTTAAAAAATGCTTCCTTGTGATGAGAATTCTTAGGATTTAATCTGTCAAGAACTTTCATATAGTGTATATGGTGGTGGTGTAGTCACTAAGTTGTGATCGACTATCACAACCCCATGAACTGTAGCCTGCCAGGCTCTATCCATGGGATTCTCCAGGCAAAAATACTGGAGTGGGTTGTCATTTCCTTCTCTAAGGAATCTTCCTGACCCAGGAATTGAACCTAGGTCTCCTGCATTGCAGGCAGTTTCCTTACCCACTGAGCTACAATGGAAGCTATATAGTGTATATAGCACTATTAATTATATTAAACATGTTATCATTATATCCCTAGTACCTGCTTATCTTAAATTAGAAGCCTGTACCATTTTGCTACTTTCATGCAATTCCCCCTCTTCCATACCCCTCCACCCCCAGTTCTGGTAACCACACATCTGATCACCTATTCTATCAGTCTGTTTTTTTAAAGTATAATAACTACAATAATATGTTAGTTCCTAGGGCACAGAATAGTTGTGATTTGATATGACAGAGGATGAGATGGCTGGATGGCATCACTGACTCGATGGCCATGAGTCTGAGTAAACTCCAGGAGTTGGTGATGGACAGGGAGGCCTGGCGTGCTGCAGTCCATGCGGTCGCAAAGAGTCGGACACAACTGAGTGACTGAACTGAACTCTACAATAATATGTTAGTTCCTAGTGCACAAAATAGTGGTGATTTGATATTTCTATATATTACAGAATGATAACCACTGTGAGTATTTACCACAGTCACATCCTACTAAACGGTGAAAAGTGGAAAGCATTTCTTCTAAGATCAGAATCAAGACAAAGACGCCCACTCTTACCAAATTTAACATAATATCAAAAGACCTAGCCACAGAAATCAGGTAAGAAAAAGAAACAGAAAGAATCCAATTAGAAAAGAAGTAAAACTGACATTGTTTGCAGATGACATAATACCATATATATATATATATGTGTGTGTGTGTGTGTGTGTGTGTGTATATATCTTGGAGACACCAACAAACAACTACTAGAACTAATAAATGAATTCAGTAAAATTTCAGCATACAAAATTAATATATAGAAATTTGCTGCATTTGTATATACTAACAAAGAACTGTTAGAAAGAGAACCTAAGAAATCAATCCCAGGTAGAACTGCATCAAAAAGAATAAAATATCTAGGAGTAAATCTAAGTAAGGAGGTATAAAAATAAAAACTGGACTTGAAAAACTTTAGGACACTAATAAAAGAAAT
This sequence comes from Muntiacus reevesi, assembly GCF_963930625.1. Classification (NCBI taxonomy): domain Eukaryota; kingdom Metazoa; phylum Chordata; class Mammalia; order Artiodactyla; family Cervidae; genus Muntiacus; species Muntiacus reevesi. The sequence goes on along the minus strand of NC_089261.1, from coordinate 51,186,042 downwards.
TGAAAGCTACATGAATCAAATGGAAAAATATACTGGACACATGGACTAGTGAAATTAATACTGTTCAACTGACCATACCAAAGACAATCTGCAGATTTAATGCAATTCCTATCAAAATACCAATGGCATTTTTCACAGAACTAGAGCGAGAAACTAAAATTTGTATGGAAACAAGAAAGATCACAAATAACAAAAATAATCTTGAAAAGGAAGAACAGAGGTGGATGGATCATGCTCCCAGACTTCACATATACTTCAAAGTTATAGTCATCAATACAGTATGGTACTTACATGAACACAGACACATAGATCAATGGAACAGAAATGAGAGTACAGAAATGAATCCATAGCTATATAACCCATTATTCTACAGCAAAGGAGGCAAGAATATACCATGAAGAAAAGACAGTCTCTTCAATAAATAGTGTTGACAACTGTACAGTTACATGTAAAAAGAATGAAGCTGAACTGTGCTTTCATACCATATTCAAAAATAAACTCTAAACTGGATCAAAGACCTAAATGTTTGAACCATAAAACTTCTTTGGAAAACATTGGCTGTATGCTCTTTGACATTGGTCTTAGAAATATTCTTATAGATATGTCTCATCAGATAAGAGAAACAAAAGCAAAAATAAACAAATGAGATGACATTAAAGCAAAAATCTTTTCTGTAGCCAAGCAAACTATCAACAAAATGAAAAGGCTACCTACTGAATGGGGAATATATTTGGAAATGATGTGTTATATGATAATGGGTTAATATTCAAAATATACTGATTATTCATAAAATTCAACATCAAAAAAACAACCTAAATAAAAAAGGACAGAGGGCCTGAATAGATATTTTTCAGAGAAGATATATAGATGGCCAACAGAATTATATAAACATATTCAACATCACTATCATCAGGAAAAGGCAAATGAAGACCACAATGAGATATCACCTCACACCCATTAAAATAGCTATAATCAGACAAGAAATATCAAGTGTTGGTAAGGATGTGGCGAAAAAGGAACCCTCATGCACTGCTGGAATGTATACTGGTAAAACTACTGTGAAAAAGTGTGGAGGATACCTTAAACATTAAAATAGAAATATCATATGACACACAAATTCCACTTCTGTTACTTACACAAAGAAAATGAAAACATGAATTTGAAAATACATACTTATCCCTGTGTTAATTGTAGCATTATTTACAAGAGCCAAAATATGAAGGCAACCTAAGTGCCTATAGGTAGATGAATGAGTAAAGAAGTGACTATATATATATATATATATATATATATATATATATATACATACATATATATACACACACATACACAATATTAAATACATTATACACATGCATTTATAATACAGATGCTTCCAATGGAATATTACTCAGCCATAAAAAGAATAAAATGTTGTCATGCAGATGACATAATACTACACATAGAAAAAACTAAAGATGGCACCAGAAAATTATTAGATTTAATCATTAAATGTAGTAAAGTCACATGATACAAAATTACTACAAAGAAATCTTTACATTCCTTTATAAGGAATGTATGCTACTGACATGAACATAGACACATAGATCAATGGAACGGAAAAGAGAGTACAGAAATGAATCCATAGTTATATAACCCATTATTCTACAGCAAAGGAGGCAAGAATATACCATGAAGAAAAGACAGCCTCTTCAATAAATAATAAATAATCTGAATTATTTATCTTATTCACCATTGCAACAAAAAGAATAAAATACCTAGACATAAACCAACCTAAAGAGACAAAAGGCCTGCATGCAGAAAACTTCAAGACTCTGATGAAAGAAATAAAAGACGATACAAACAGATGGAGAGACTACCACGTTCTTGGATTGGAAGAATCAGTATTGTGAAAATGACTGCACTACCCAGAGCAAATTGCAGATTCAATGCAATCCTTATGAAATTACAAGTGACATTTTCCCAGAATTTGAACAAATATTTTTACAATTTATGTGCAAACACAAAATACCTCAAATAGCCAAAGCAATCTTAAGAAAGAAAAATAGAGCTGGATAAATCAGGCTCCCTGATGTCAGACTATACTACAAATCTAGAGTAATTAAAAGAGTGTGGTACTGCCAGACTGGATGAAGCACAAGTTGAAATCAAGATTGCTGGGAGAAATATCAATAACTTCAGATATGCAGATGACACCACTCTTATGGCAGAAAGTGAAGAAGAACTAAAGAGCCTCCTGATGAAATTGAAAGAGGAGAGTGAAAATGTTGACTTAAAACTCAACATTCAGAAAATTAAGATCATGGCATCCAGCCCCATCACTTCATGGCAAATAGATGGATAAACAATGGAAACAGTGATAGACTTTAGTTTTTTGGGCTCCAAAATCACTGCAGATTGTGATTGCAGTCATGAAATTAGAAGACACTTGCTCCTTGGAAGAAAAGTTAAAACAGAGAACTGCCAACAAAGGTCTATCTAGTCAAAGCTATGGTTTTTCCAGTAGTCATGTATGGATGTGAGAGTTGGACTATAAAGAAAACTGAGCACCCAAGAATTGATGCTTTTGAACTGTGGTGTTGGAGATGACTCTTGAGAGTCCCTTGGACTGCAAGGAGATCCAACCAGTCCATCCTAAAGGAAATCGGTCCTGAATATTCATTGGAAGGACTGATGCTGAAGCTGAAACTCCAATACTTTGGCCACCCGATGCGAAGAACTGACTCATTTGAAACGACCCCGATGCTGGGAAAGATTGAAGGCAGGAGGAAAAGGGAATGACAGAGGATGAAATGGTTGGTTGGATGGCATCACCAATTCAATGGACATGAGTTGGAGCAAACTCCAGGAGTTGGTGACGGACAGGGAAGCCTGGCGTGCTGCAGTCCCTGAGGTCACAAATAGTCAGTCATGACTAAGCAACTGAAGCAACTGACAAAAGATTAATCTATAAAACATGCAGATTTCTTTTACAAAAGCAGCTCAAAAGCCGCTTATGTAGTTCTATACCAGAAAAACAAACAACCCAATAAAAACATGGGCAGAATACCTAAACAGACCTTTCTCCAAAGATGACATACAGATGGCCAATGTATACATGAAAAGATGCTCATTATTAGAAAAAATGCAGATCAAAACTTTTATGAGGTATCACTTCACACTGACCAGAATGGCCATCATCAAAAAATCTACAAATAATAAATGCTACAGAGGATGTGGAGAAAATGGAATCCTATTACACTGTTAGAAGGAATGTAAATTGATATAGCCACTATAGAGAACAGTATGGAGATCCTTAAAAAAACTAGGAATAAAACTAACATCACCCAGCAATATTGGGCACTATTGGCCTATACACGAAGAAAAAAATCAATTCAAAAAGACACATATACACCAATGTTCACTGCAGCACTATTTACAATATTCAGGACATGGAAGCAACCTAGATTTCCATCAACAGACTTTTAGTTAAAGAAGTTGTAATTACATACACGGAAATATTACTTAGCCATAAAAAGGAACAATATGAGTCAGTTGAACTGAGACTGATGAACCTTGAATCTTTCATACAGAGTGAAGTCCGAAAGAGAAAAACAAACAGCATATATTAACACATATATATGGAATCTAGAAAAATGGTACTGATGAACCTATTTGTAGGACAAGAATAGAGACACAAATGTAGAGACTGACTTGAGTACACAGTGGTGGGAGGAGAAGGTGGAATGAATTGAGAGAGTATACAGACTTAGGTCTATACACTACTGTTATGTGTAAAATAGATAGCCAGTGGGAAGTTGCTACATAACACAGGGAGCCCAGTTCTCTCTCTCTCTCACACACACACACACACACACACACACACTTGTGGCTGATTCACATTGTTGTACAGTTAAAAATATATATAACATTGTAAAGCAATTATCCTACAATTTAAAAGGAATTTTGCCATTTGTGACAATACTTATGGACCTAAAAGCCATTATGCAAAGTGAAAAAATTCAGAGAAAGACAAATACCATACATCTCACCTATAAGTAGAATCTGAAAAACAAAATGAATGAACAAACAAAACAGAGTTATAGATACAGAGAACAAACAGTTATTTGCCAGAGGGGAGGCATGTGGGGAAATGAAACAGGTGAGTGAAATTTCTACAAGAGATACAAACTTCCAATTATAAAATAAAGGAATCACAGGGATGAAAAGCACTGCCTGGGGTATGTCATCAATAATAATGTGATATCTTTGTATGGGGACAGATGGTAATTAGACTTAAAACGTCTATATATATTTAACATTACAGTGAAACAATAAATTGATGCTAACATTTACTGAGAGCTTATAGTGAGCGTTAGAAGATTGGGGTTGATTCTAATGAAAGTGGGCATGAGCCCTAAAGAGAAAAGAATGATAATCCAATATAACATTATAGTTGCTAAAAGGATAGCAACCAGCTTAAAAGAATGAAAGCTTTCTGAAGAGATTTGCATTAATGTTTTTTTCATTTTACATCTCTTAATTTACATTAAGAGAATTACATCTAATTCTCATGATCACTCAATGATATAGATGCTATTTCTGTCCCTTTTATGGATGAAGTAATTAAAGAAGAGAGAGTTTAAGAAATTACACAGGCAAACACAGCAAATAAAAGCATAGCCATGGTTAGAACCCAGGTGTTCTGACTCCAGAGCACATTGTTTTAACTAGTACATCATTATTTTACAATGAAAATGCAAATTTCTTAAATAATATTTTTGCTACTAATATGATAGGGAAATATTTAATTTTATGTACACTACTCAAATGGGGCTTTCCTGGTAGCTCAGCTGGTAAAGAATCCACCTGCAATGAAGGAGAACCAGGTTCAATTCCTGGGTTGGGAAGATCCCCTGGAGGAGGCCATTGCAAACCACTCCAGTATTCTTGTCTGGAGAATCCCCATAGAAAAGGGAATCTGGCGAGTTATAGACACAAATGAGCAACTAGGCACACACACAGCACACACAACTCAAATACATACAAGAGAGACATCACTCATAATGCAAGATATAGAGAATTTTCAAAATCAAATATGAATTTTTAAAAATAATACAGTTGAGTAAAATTGGTATTTTCATATAGCGTCAAATTTCTGGGAATTATCTAGAAAGTGATATATCTGTATGAATTAGGAGTTCTAAAAAAAAAAAAACTGTTAAATTTGGACTTTGATCCAAGCATTTCAAATCTAGAGGGTATCCTAAGAAAATACTCACAGATACAGAATGTAAAATGCTCCATTATTTGTCACTTGGTAATTTGAGTAAATACAGTTTTGATACCATGTTTCAAACAACATCACAGTTCCCTGTAGAACTTCTATCCAGAATTACAGATTCAGAATTTTAAAAAGGCCCACTGGTGACTTGTTGCAGAATTAGTGTCAAATACAGTACCTATTAGAATTATTATATCCTCTAAGACAATATTTTGAATATATTCAATATTTCATAAGATATTTATAAATGATTTTTGAATACTTGTACTTAAAATCTATTAATTTCACACTTAAAATATGAAGAACAGAGTAAGTATATTAGCTCATGTTGAACAAATATGTCACAAAAATTCACTCTGATCTACACTTCACTAGGAAAAGAAAAGTTTACATATGAGTATAGGTATTTATTTCAAGGTTCAGTTAATTTCACTATTAATTTCATGGTTAAGTAACATGCATTCTGTTAAAGGTAGTGTCTTTATTTACTAATCCTCACATCTCCACCCACTAACAATCTTATAGAAAGTTGGCATTCAAAAATGAATTAACTAATAAATTAATGAGAATGGCAAATGAAATAATGAGCAAATATGAAAACAACTATAGTCAGTCTTCCATATTCATTGGGTTCTCTCTCCACAGATTCAACCAATCCAGATCAAATAATTACCATAACTTTTACAAAGATCCAAGAAGTAAAACTTGAATTTGCCATGCAGGCAGCTATTTATATAGTATTTAGATTTTACTTACAACTATTTGCATGGTTTCTACATTGTATTAGGTATTATTAAGTAATCAAGATGATTTAAAGCAAAAGAGATGATGTACATAAATTATAGGTAAATACTAGGCTGTTTTATATGAGGAACTTGAATATCTGTGGATTTTGGTACAAGGGGAGGGCCCGGGGACCAATTACTCATGGATACTGAGAGATGACTGTATGGAACTTCAATGTGAATATATCCCTAGAATGTTTACTTTTTTTCATTTATTTTATAATACAAATTTCTCTCATGATTTAGAGACACCTATTTTTAAGTAGCACTTTCCTTCATGCATGCTAAGTCACTTCAGTTGTGTCTGACTCTTTGTGACCCCATGGACTGTAGCCTGCCAGGCTTCTCTGTCCATGGGATTCTCCAGGCAAGAACACTGGAGTGGGTTGCCATGCCCTCCTCCAGGGGATCTTCCAGACCCAGGGATTGAACCCAGTCCTCTTACGTCTCCTACATTGGCAGGCGGGTTCTTAACCACTAGAGCCACCTGGGAAGTCCCAGGATTTTCCTTATTCCTTACAGTTAAAATATTAATATTCTAAAATATATACTATTTCTCTGTTGGATTCTTAATTGTCTTATGTTCTTTTTCTAAGATTTGTAGACTTGAGTTTATGGTCAGACAGCATGTGTGCATGCTCAGTCATGTTCAGCTCTTTGCAACCACATGAACTGGAGCCTGTCAGGCTCCTCTATCCATAAATTTTCCAGCCAAGAATACTGGAGTGGGTTTCCATTTCCTATTCCAGGGGATCTTCGATTAAGGGATCGAACCAGTGTCTCTTGCGTCTCCTGTGTGGGCAGATGGATTCTTTACCACTGGACCATGTGGGAAGTCCCTCATGGTCAGAAGTCTCTGTCAAGTATTAGAATTGCAAATAGGGCACACTTGCTTTGTATGAAAAGAACAAGAGCTGCCAGTTTCTGAAAAGTTAATTAGACAAAACAGACAATTAATTACATCTTACTAATGTGTAAAAGACCTGTGACAAATTGCATTAATTGCATGCTCTTACACATCTGAAGAGGTCAGGCTACTTTAAAAGTATGTTGTTAATGGAAGACAAATGTATCTTTATGTGCTTGATAAGAATATTATAAACTGCATTATTTATGACTGCACTGGAATTCTTAATAATTTTAAGCTTTAAATTAACCTGCCATTAAACAGAGGAGCTCATACTAAGTTCCTAAAATAGGCTAAAAAAGCTGACTGCATGTAAGATAAGTTTGAAGGCTTAGCATTTCCTCAAAATGACTTTATATCCTTATTTTTAAATGACTGAGCCCTGGAGATGTGAAATTTTTCTTACTGTGCCCTTAGAAAGGGGAGAATTCTTCTATTAACAGAATTCATCTCAAGGAAACACATGATTCATTTTAAAAAGTCCCTAGTTTGCTTAAACTGAGGATACACTCAACTGAATACTTTCTAGCTCTCAAGCTTCATTTTCAAACAAAACAGAGGGAAAGACAAAAATACAAAGCAATGGGTGTCTGTGACTTGCAGGGCTAAGGGAAATTTAGGAGATACGCAAGACTAGAGACAAAGAAATAGTAGTGGTAAAGGAATATGTTAGAAAAGTGAACGAAACACCCAATAGAAACTTAGGGGAAAAAAAAGGAGATGGAAACAATTTAAAATGAAGAATGAGTCAGAGTGGCTCTCACAGGCTAATAATTACACAAAGGCGCTTTAGTTTCTTTCATTGAGTACCTGTCAAGGGGAGGGAACACTAGCAAGTCAAGAGGAAATTGTTTCTATTTCAGTTAACAAAACTGGATGCTCAACCAGGGCTCTCAGAAGGGCTTTGCAAATAATGTAGATTATTTTTCTTCTATTTCCCAGAACCAAAGGCCTTCTAAAATGAACCTGACTGTCACCACACTTTAGATGTTTATGGTTGGTGAGTTCAGTTCATCAAAACAGTGTGCTAATGAAACCACCATGCCAAATTTCACTCAGTCAGCAGTCTGAAAACTGCACACAGCTTTATAGTGAAAGAGGGGAAAAGGATAAAGGAGAAATTCACACCTTCAGTTCTCTGTACACCCACTCCAGCATCTCTGACTGTTTTAATGGGCAGGTACATCAGAGTACACCAGAGTCCTTGTCCCTGTATGAACAAATTCAAGTATGTGATTGAAACATCTGAACATTATTCATTTCAATATAAGGCACACATAATTCATTTAATTTCTCTTGGTTTTCTCTCTTTCCTGAGCATCGGTTCCATTTTACCTCCCCCCTTTTATTCTTTCTGGAGCTATTTCTCAGCTCTTCCTCAATAGCATATTGGTCACCTTCCAATCTGGCGGTGGGGTGGGGATCATCTTCTGGTGTCATATCTTCTTGCCTTTTCATAATGTTCACAGGGTTCTCAAGGCAAGAATACTGGAGTGGTTTGTCATTTCTTCATCTAGTGGAGCACATTTTATCAGAACTCTTCGCTGTGACTCATCTGTCTTGGGTGGTCCTACATGGCATGGCCGATAGCTTCATTAGATTACACAAGCTACTTCACAACAACAAGGATGTGATTCATGAAGGGGTCCAAGACACTCAGCTGTAGGTGTGTGGCGATAAAAGTAAAGTCTGATGCTGTAAACAACAATATTGCATAGGAAACTGGAATATTAGGTCTATTATTCTAGATAAATTGGATGTGGTCAAGCAGGAGATGGCAAGAGTGAACACTGATACCTCACGAATCAGTGAACTAAATTGTGTGGAATGGGCAATTTAATTCAGATGATAATTATATCTATTACTGTGGGCAAGAATTTCTTAGAAGAATTGGACTAGCCCTCAAAGTCAACAAAAGACTCTGAATGAAGTACTTGGATGCAATATCAAAAACAGCAGAATGATCTTGGCTCATTTCCAAGGCAAATTATTCAACGTTACAGTAAAACAAGTCTATACCCAACTGCTAATGCCAAAGAAGCTGAAATTGAACAGGTGTATCAAGACCTACAAGACCTTCTAGAAGTAACACCAAAAAAATATGTCCTTTTCATAACAGGGGACAGGAACGCAAGAGTAGGAAGTCAGGCAAGTCAAACTTGCCTAGAATAATGGACATGTTTGGCCTTAGAGAACAAAATGAAGCAGGGCAAAGGCTAACAGGTTTCTGTAGGGAGAACACACTGGCCACAACACCACTCTCTTCCAGCAACACAGGAGACAACTCTACATATGGACATCACCGGATGGTCAATACCAAAATCAGGTTGATTATATTCTTTGCAGACAAAGATGGAAAAGCTCTATATAATCAGAAAAATATGACATGAAGGCGACCGTGACTCAGATCATGAGCTCTTTATTGAAAAATTCAGGCTTAAATGGAAGAAAGTAGGGAAAACCACTAGGTCATTCAGATATGACCTAAATTAAATCCTTTATGATTATACAGTAGAGGAGATGAATAGATTCAAGGGATTTGATCTGATAAGTGCCTGAAGAACTACAGATGGAAGTTCATAACATTGGACCTCTGGGATTGCTTAGTCACTTGGTGATTTCCAACTCTTGTGACTCCATTGACTATAGTCCACCAGACTTCTCTGTTTATGGGATTCTCCAGGCAAGAATACTGGAGTGGGCGGTCATTTTCTTCTCCAGGGGATCTTTCCAACCCAGGAATTGAAACTGGGTCTCCTGAATTGCAGGAGATTGTTTTTTACCATCTGAGCTACCAGGGAAGCCCTAACATTGTACAGTAGGTGGGAACCAAAACCAACCCAAAGATAAAGAAATGCAAGAAGGCAAAGTGATTCTCTGAGGTGGCTTTACAAATAGATGAGAAAAGAAGAGAAGCAAAATGCAAGGGAGAAAAGGAAAGATATACCCAACTGAATACAGAGTTCCAGAGAATAGCAAGGAGAGATAAGAAAGACTTCTTAACTGAACAAGGCAAAGAAATAGAGGGAAACAATAAGATTGGAAAAACCAGACATCTCTTCAAAAAAAACTGGAGATATCAAGGGAATATTTCATGCAAGGATGGACACAAGAAAGGACAGAAATAGCAAGGACTTAACAGAAGCAGAAGAGACTAGGAAGAGGTGGTAAGAATACACAGAAGAACTACATAAAAAAAGTTTTGATGACCCACATAACCACAATGATATGTTCACTCACCTAGAGCCAGACATCCTGTAGAGTGAAGTCAACTGAGCCTTAGGAAGCATTACAATGAACAGAGCTAGTGGAGGTGATGGAATTGCAGTGAGCTATTTCAAATCCTAAAATGTGACGCTGTTAAAGTGCTGCACTCAATATGCCAGCAAATCTGGAAAACTTAGCAATGGCTACAGGACTGGAAAAAGTCAATTTTCAGTCCAATCCTAAAGAAGGGCAATGCCAAAGAATGTTGAAAATACATGCTAGCATGTAATTTCACAGGCTACCAAGATAATCTTCAAAATCCTTCAGGCTAGGCTTCAGCAGTGTGTGAACTGAGAACTTCCAGATGTAAAAAGGCAGAGGAACCAGAGATTATATTGGCAACACACTTTGGAGTGTAGAGAGTGCAAAGAAATTCCTGAAAAATATCTAATTTTGCTTCAGTGACCAAAAATTAAAGCCTTTGTGTGAAAAGTGAAAGTGTTAGTCTCCCAGTCAATTCAGTTGCTCAGCCGTGTCCAACTCTTTGTGATCTCAAGTACTATAGCACGCCAGGCTTCTCTGTCCATCACCAACTCCCAGAACTTGCTCAAACTCACATCCATCGAGTCTGTGATGCCACCAAACCACCTAATCCTCTGTGATCCCCTTCTCCTCCTGTCCTCAATATTTCCCAGCATCAGAATCTTTTCTAATGATTCAGTTTTACTCATCAGGTAGCCAAAGTATTGGAGTCTATCAGTTGTGTCAGACTGTTTGCAACCCCATGGACTGTAGCCCTCCAGGCTCCTCTGTCCATGGGCTTTTCCATGCAAGAATACTGGAGCCGGTTACCACTGCCTTCTCTAGTGGATCTTCCTGACCCAGGGATCAAACCCGGGTCTCCCACATTGCAGGCAGACTCTTTACCATCTGAGCCACTAGGGAAGTTGACTGTGTGGATCACAACAAGCTGTGGAAAATTCTTAGAGTTCAGTATACTAGACCACCTTACCTGCCTCCTAAGAAACCTGTATGCAAGTCAAGAAGCAAGAGTTAGAACCAGACATGCAACAACAGTTTTTATTGGGAAAGGAGTATGTCAAGGCTGTATACTGTCATCATGCTTAGTTAACTTCTATGCAGAATGCCAGGCTGGATGAATCCCAAGCTGGAATAAAGATTGCCAGGAGAAATATCAATGACCTCAGATATACAGCTGATACCACTCTAATGGCGGTAAGTAAAGAGATGCTTAAAGAGGCTCTTGATGAGGGTAGAAGAGGAGAGTGAAAAAGATGGCTTGAAACTCAACATTCAAAAAACTAGAGCATGGCATCTGGTCCCATCACTTCATGGCAAAGAAGGTGGGGAAAGTGCAAACAATGCCTGATTTTATGTTTCTGGGCTCCAAAATCACTGCAGACAGTGACTGTAGCCATGAAGTTAAATGACACTTGCTCCTTGGATGGAAAGCTATGACAAACCTAGACAGATTATTAAAAAGCAGAGATATTACTTTGTCAACAAAGATCCATATAGCCAAAGCTATGGCTTTTTCTGGTAGTCAGGTACAGATGTGAGAGTTGGACTATAAAGAAGGCTGAGCACTGAAGAACTGATGCTTTCAAACTGTGGTGCTGGTGAAGACTCTTGAGAGTCTTTTGAACTGCAACCAGATCAAACCAATCAATCCTAAAGGAAATCAACTGAATATTCATTAGAAGGACTAATGCTGAAGCTCCAATACTAATACTTGGCCACTAGTATACTTGGCCAAAGAACTAATACTTTGGCCAGTTGATTTGAAGAGCTGACTCACTTGAAAGGACCCTAATGCTGGGAATGATTGAGGGCAAGAAGAGAAGAGGATGACAGGATGAGATGGTTAGATAGCATCATCAACTCACTGGACATGAACTTGAGTAAACTCCAGGAGTTAGAGAAGGACAGCAAAGCCTGGCATGCTGCAGTCCATGAGGTTACAAATATCTGGACATGACCTAGCAACGAAACAACAACAATCTCTTTCCTATCACTGTCCATAGGTTAGACTCATATGTCAGATGACAAAGATTTACAAAGTATCTTCAACAAAGTACTTTTTAAGCTAATGTATATAAAAAGGCTGTGTGTGTGCGTATAAAAAGGGCTATTTATAATAGGGATTCAAATAGTAAGAGGTGAACCAAAACCTAAATCATGGGGAAATAAATTCCTCAAAATTTTAACCTTAAGATACTGGCAGAGTATGGTGAGATTATTTAAAGAGCAAGTACAGGGGGCGGCCCTAAGATGGCAGAGGAATAGGACGAGGAGACCACTTTCTCCCCCACAAATTCATCAAAACATCATTTGAACGCTGAGCAAATTCCACAAAAGAACTTCTAAACACTGGCGGAGGACACCAGGCACCCAGAAAGGCAGCCTATTCTCTTCGAAAGGAAGTAGGGCAAAATATAAAAGATAGGAAGAGAGACAAAAGAGTTAGGGATGGACCCCTATCCCAGGGAGGGAGTCGTGAAGGAGGAGATGTTTCCAAACACCAGGAAACCCTCTCACTGGCGGGTTTGTGGGGAGTTTTGGAATCTTGGAGGGCGACATAACTGGGAGGATAAAAAAAAAACAAAAAACCCACAGATAAGACACCTAGCTGTGACTCCCAGTGGAGAGGTAGCCCAGACGCCCACGTCTGCCAGAAGGAGCGGGGACTGAACAGGAAGGCGTGGGCTGCATGCATAGGGTGGGGACCGGGCCTGAATGCCCTGCGGTCAATCTGAGGGAGCTAAAGTGAAATAGCAACCCAAACTGTAGGAAGAGCCAGAGAGAAAAAAAAAAGGGAGAGAGAGAGAACTTTCCTGCGAAAAGCTTTGAAGCACAGCCTGGCCTGCTCACAGAACAAAGGACTGAGTGAATACCAGAGCAGAGCTAGCCAGCTGTGGACTGGCCCCTCCCCACTGGAGGCAGAGCGGCAGGCAGGCGACAGCCAGAGCCGGAAGGCGAGGGGCAATCTCGGCCCCAGAGATAGCATCCTCCACCAAACTGTGAGCAGGCTCCCAGTTACTAACGAAGTCTTCCTGGGATCCTGGACGGTTGACATCCGCCAGTGGGGTCGCAGTCAGAGATCAGCTCCCCAGAGGAGGTACATGGCACACCTGAGACGGCGCTCTTGTGCTGCACCCAGGAAACTGAGGGGCTGGGATGGGAGAGGTGATAAGATGCACTGCCCAGCTGGGAGAGTGCACTCGCCAAGCACCTGGTTGCCTGAGCTGCTCAGACCTGTGAATGGCACAAAACGCAGGTCCAACCGAGTCTGTGCCTTTGTGGAGTCCCCAAGAACCTGAACTTGAGCGGCTTAGACCTGGGAAGTGCACGCAACCCAGGGCCCACATTAGACAGTTCCCCTGCAGAGCAACCTGAAGCCTGAGTAGTGCAGACTGGGAATGCACACACGCCATGAGCGGACGCAAACCCAGTGCGGCAGAGACACTGTGAGCACTCCCCATACACGCCAGTGATATTTGTTTGCAGTGCTACTCCTTCCCCACAGCACAACTGAACAAGTGAGCCTAAATAAGTGACCACTTTCACTCCCGTGTGTCACGGCGGAAGTTAGACACTGAGGAGACTTGCAAATAGAGGAAGCCAAAATAAACAAAGAGGGTACTGCTATGGAAGTGACAGGTGCAACAGAGTAAAACCCTGTAGTTAGCACTGACTACACTAGAAGGGGTCTATAGACATTGAGAAGAAGTATAAGCTGGAACAGGAACTATCTGAAACGGAACTAACCTCACACTGCCCTCAACAGCTCCAGAGAAATTCCTAGATATATTTTACTATTATCATTAAGTAATTTTTTAATTTTTAAGTTCTTTATTCTTTAATTTTCATTTTTATAACCTACTGTTACCTTGCCAAAAAAAAGACCCTATTTTAAAGCAAATTTCATATATATATGTAATTTTTGTGATTTTGTTTTTGGAATATGGTATCTTTGAGAATCTAACTTCTATTCTAGATTTTTAATGTTTGCTTTATGGTTTTTGTCATTGATTTTGTACCTTTAAGAATCCAATCTTCAGTACCCATTTTTACTTAGGAGTGTGACTACTGGCTTGATTGCTCTCTCCCACTTTTGACTCTCCTTTTTCTCCCCCAGGTCACCTCTACCTCATCCCTCCCCTTTCTCTTCTCTACCCAACTCTGTGAATCTTTTTGGGTGTTCTGGGCTGTGTAGAACACTTCAGTTCAGTTCAGTAGCTCAGTTGTGTTGGACTCTGAGACCCCATGAAGCGCAGCATGCCAGGCCTCCCTGTCCATCACCAACTCCCAAAGTTAACGCAAACCCATGTCCATGAAGTCAGTGATGCCATCCAACCATCTCATCCTCTGTCTTCCCCTTCTCCTCCCGCCTTCAATCTTTCCCATCATCAGGGTCTTTTCCAATGAGTCAGTTCTTCGCATCAGGTGGCCAAAGTATTGGAGTTTCAGCTTCAGCATCAGTCCTTCCAATGAATATTCAGGACCAATTTCCATTAGGATTCACTGATTGGATCTCCTTGCAGTCCAAGGGTCTCTCAAGAGTCTTCTCCAACACCACAGTTCAAAAGCATCAATTCTTTGGCGCTCAACTTTCTTTATAATCCAGCTCTCGCATCTGTACATGACCACTGGAAAAACCATATCCTTGACTAGACGAACCTTTGTTGGCAAAGTAATGTTCCTGCTTTTTAATATGCTGTCTAGGTTGGTCATAACTTTCCTTCCAAGGAGTAAGCGTCTTTTAATTTCATGGCTGCAATCACCATCTGCAGTGATTTTGGAGCCCAGAAAAATAAAGTCAGCCACTGTTTCCTCATCTATTTCCCATGAAGTGATGGGACCAGATGCCATGATCTTAGTTTTCTGAATGTTGAGCTTTAAGCCAACTTTTTCACTCTCCTCTTTCACTTTCACCAAGAGACTCTTTAGTTCTTCTTCACTTCCTGCCATAAAAGTGGTGTCATCTGAATTTCTGAGGTTATTGATATTTCTCCCAGAAATCGTGATTCCAGCTTGTGCTTCATCCAGTCCAGCGTTTTGCACGATGTACTTTGCATATAAGTTAAATAAGCAGAGTGACAATATATAGCCTTGACATACTCCTTTTCCTATTTGGAATCAGTCTGTTGTTCCATGTTCAGTTCTAACTGTTGCTTCCTGACCTGCATGCATGCTTCTCAAAAGGCAGGTCAAGTGGTCTGGTATTCCCATCTCCTTCAGAATTTTCCACAGTTTATTGTGATCCACACAATCAAATGCTTTGGCATAGTCAATAAAGCAGAAGTAGATGCTTTTCTGGAACTCTCTTGCTTTTTCGATGATCTAGCGGATGTTGACAATTTGATCTCTGGTTCCTCTGCCTTTTCTAAAACCAGCTTGAACATCTGGAAATTCACATTTCACGTATTGATGAGAACACTTAGGGAACTGATTACTGGCTAAATCTGTCTCTCTCCTTTGACTCCCCCTCTTCTCCTCCTGGTCACCTCTATCTCCTTCCTCCCTCTTCCCTCTTCTCTTCTTTACATAACTCCACGTACCTGTCTGAGTGCTCGAGACTGCGGAGAGAACATAGGGAATTGATTACTGGCTAGACTGCTCTCTCCCCTTTTGATTCCCCCTCTTCTCCTCCTGGTCACCTCTATCTCCCTCCTCCCTCTCCCCTTCTCCATGTAACTCTGTGAACCTCTCTGGGTGTCCCTCACTGTGGAGAATCTTTTCATGATTAACCTAGATGTTTTATCATTGGTGCTGTATGGATGGAGAAGTCTTGAGACTACTGTAAGAATAAGACTGAAAGCCAGAGGTAAGAGGCTTAAATCCAAAACTTGAGACACCAGAAAACTTGTGACTGCAGGGAACATTAATTGATAAGAGTTCATCCAAAAGCCTTCATACCTACACTGAAATCAAGCTCCACCCAAGAGCCAAGTTTCAGAGCAATACACACCAAGCTAATTCTCCAACAATGCAGGAACATAACCCTGAGCATTAAAATATAGGTGGCCAAAAGTCACACCAAACCCATAGACACCTCAAAACTCACTACTGGACACTTCATTGCACTCCAGAGAGAGGAGACCCAGCTCCGCCCCCCAGAACACTGACACAAGCTTCCCTAACCAGGAAACCTTACAAGCCACTGTTCCAACCCCACCCACAGGGAGGAACATCCACAATAAACAGGAACCACAAACTACCAGGATACAGAAAGGTCACCCCAAACACAGCAGTCCAAACAAGATGAAAAGGCAGAGAAATATTCAGCAAGTAAAGGAACAGGATAAATACCCATCAAACCAAACAAAAGAGGGGGAGATAGGGAGTCTACCTGAAAAAGAATTCAGAATAATGATAGTAAAAATGATCCAATATCTTGAAAACAAAATGGAGTTACAGATAAACAATCTGGAGACAAGGATTGAGAAGATGAAAGAAATGTTTAACAAGGACCTAAAAGAAATTAAAAGAGTCAATCAATAATGAGTAATGCAAAAACTGAGATCAAAAACACTCTGGTAGGAACCAACAGTAGAATAACTGCGGCAGAAGATAGGATAAGTGAGGTGGAAGATAGAATGGTGGAAATAAGTGAAGCATAGAGGAAAAAAGAAAAAAGAATTAAAAGAAATGAGGGCAACCTCAGAGACCTCTGGGACAATGCTAAATGCCCCAAAATTCGAATCATGGAAGTTCCAGAAGAAGAAGACAAAAAGAAAGGCCATGAGAAAATACTTGAGGAGATAATAGTTAAAAACTTCCCTAAAATGGGGAAAGAAATAGCCACCCAAGTCCAAGAAACCCAGAGAGTCCCAAATAGGATAAACCCAAGGGGAAACATCCCAAAACACATATTAATCAAATTAATGAAGATAAAATACAAAGAACAACTATTAAAAGCAGAAAGGGAGAAAAAATAAATAACACACAAGGGGGTTCCCATAAGGATAACAGCTGATTTTTCAATAGAAACCCTTCAGGCCAGAAGGGAATGGCAGGACATACTTAAAATGATGAAAGAGAAAAACCTACAACCTAGATTACTGTACCCAGCAAGGATCTTATTCAAATAAGAAGGAAAAATCAAAAGGTTTATAGACAAGCAAAAACAGAGAATACAGCACCACCAAATCAGCTCTTCAACTAATGTTAAATGATCTTCTCCAGACAGGAAACACAGAAAAGGTTTATAAACTCGAACCCAAAACAACAAACTAAATGGAAACAGGACCATACCTATCAATAATTACCTTAAATGTAAATGGACTGAATGCCCCAACCAAAAGACAAAGACTGGCTGAATGGATACAAAAACAAGACCCCTATATATGCTGTCTACAAGCGACCCACCTCAAAACAAGGGACACATACAGACTGAAAGTGAAGTGCTGGAAAAAGATATTTCATGCAAATGGAGAACAAAAGAAAGCAGGAGTAGCAATACTCATATCAGATAAAATAGACTTTGAAATAAAGGCTGTGAAAAGATACAAAGAAGGACACTACATAACGATCAAAGGATCAATCCAAGAAGAAGATATAACAATTATAAATATATATGCACCCAACATAGGAGCACCACAATTTGTAAGGCAAATGCTAACAAGTATGAAAAGGGGAATTAACAGTAACACAATAATAGTGGGAGACTTTAATACCCCCTTACACCTATGGAGAGATCAACTAAACAGAAAATTAGCAAGGAAACACAAACTTTAAATGATACAATGGACCAGTTAGACCTAATTGATATCTATAGGACATTTCACCCCAACAATGAATTTCATCTTTTTCTCAAGTGCACACGGAACCTTCTCCAGGATAGATCATATCATGGGCCATATATCTAGCCTTGGTAAATTCAAAATATTGAAATCATTCCAAACATCTTTTTTGATCACAATGCAGTAAGATTAGATGTCAACTACAGGAAAAAAAAAAAAAAAAAAAACTATTAAAAATACAAACACATGGAGGTTAAACAACAAGCTTCTGAATAACCAAGAAATTAGAGAAAAAATCAAAATATGCATAGAAATGAATGAGAATGAAAACGCAACAACTCCAAACTTATGGAATTAATTGAAAGCAGTGCTGTGGGGAAGGTTCATAGCAACACAAGCTTACCTCAAGAAACAAGAGAAAAATCAAATAAATAACCTAACTCTACACCTAAAGTAACTAAAAAAGGAGAAATGAAGAACCCCAGGGTTAGTAGAATGAAAGAAATCATAAAAATTAGGGCAGAAATAAATGAAAAAGAAACAAAGGAGACCACAGCAAAAATCAACAAAGCTAAATTCTGGTTCCGTGAGAAGATAAATAAAATAGACAAACCATTAGCCAGACTCATCAAGAAAAAAGGGAGGAGAATCAAATTGACAAAATTAGAAATGAAAATGTAGAAATCACAACAGACAATACAGAAATACAAAGGATCAAAAGAGACTACTCTCAGCAACTATATGCCAATAAAATGGACAACTTGGAAGAAATGGACAAATTCTTAGAAAAGTATAACCTTCCAAAACTGAACCAGAAGAAATAGAAAATCTTAACAGACCCATCACAAGCATGGAAATTGAAGCTATAAACAGAAGTCTTCCAACAAACAGGAGCCCAGGACCAGATGGCTTCACAGCTGAGTTCTACCAAAAATTTAGAGAAGAGCTAATATCTACACTACTCAATCTCTTCCAGAAAATTGCATAGGAAGGTAAACTGCCAAACTCATTCTACGAGGCCACCATCAACCTAATACCAAAACCAGACAGAGATACCACACACACACACACACACACACACACACAAACAAACATAAACTAGACGCCAATATCACTGATGAACACAGATGCAAAAATCCTTAACAAAATTCTAGTAAACAGAATCCAACAGCATATTAAAAAGATTATACATCATGACCAAGTGGGCTTTATCCCAGAAATGCAGGGATACTTCAACATTCACAAATCAATCAATGTGATACACCACATTAACAAATTCAAAGATAAAAACCATACGATTATCTCCATAGATGCACAGAAAGCCTTTGATAAAATTCAACATTCATTTATGATAAAAAAAAACCCTCGAGAAAGCAGGCATAGAAGGAACATACCTCAACATAATAAAAGCCATATATGATAAATCCACAGCAAACATTATCTTCAATGGTGAAAAATTGAAAGCATTTCCCCTAAAGTCAGGAACAAGATAAGGGTGCCCACTCTCACCACCACCATTCAACATAGTTTTGGAAGTTTTAGCCACAACAATCAGAGAAGAAAAAGGAATAAAAGGAAACCAGATTAGGAAAGAAGTAAAACTCTCACTGTTTGCAGATGACATGATCCTCTACATAGAAAACCCTAAAGATTCCACCAGAAAATTACTAGAGCTAAACAATGAATATTATAAAGTTGCAGGAAATAAAATTAACACACAGAAATCCCTTGCATTCCTATACACTAACAATGAGAAAACAGAAAGAAATTAAGGAAACAATTTCATTCACCATTGAGACAAAAAGAATAAAATACTTAGGAATAAATCTACCTAAAGAAATAAAAACCTATATATAGAAAACCATAAAACACTGATGAAAAAAATCAAAGAGGACACAAATAGAGAAATATACCATATTCACGGATTGGAAGAATCAATATAGTGAAAATGAGTATAGTATCCAAATCAATCTATAGATTCAATGCAATCCCTATCAAGCTACCAACAGTATTTTTCACAGAACTAGAACAAATAATTTCACAATTTGTATGGAAATACAAAAAACCTCGAATAGCCAGAGCAATCTTGAGAAACAAGAATGGAACGGGAGGAATCAACCTGCCTGACTTCAGACTATACTACAAATCAACAGTCATGAAGACAGTATAGTACTGGCACAAAGACAGAAAAATAGATCGATGGAGCAAAATAGAAAGCCCAGAGATAAATGCATGCACCTATGGACACCTTATCTTTGACAAAGGAGGCAAGAATATAGAATGGATAAAAGAAAATCTCTTTAACAAGTGGTGCTGGGCAAGCTGGTCAACCACTTGTAAAAGAATGAAACTAGAACACTTTCTAATACCATACACAAAAGTAAATTCAAAATGGATTAAGATCTAAATGTAAGACTAGAAACTATAAAACTCATACAGGAAAACATAGGCAAAACATTCTCTGACATAAATCACAGCAGGATCCTCTATGACCCACCTCCCAGAATATTGGAAATAAAAGCAAAAATAAACAAATGGGACCTGATTAAACTTAAAAGCTTTTGCACAACGAAGGAAACCATAAGCAAGGTGAAAAGACAGCCTTCAGAATGGGAGAAAGTAATAGTAAACAAAGCAAATGATAAAGAATTAATCTCAAATATATACAAGCAGCTCCTTCAGCTCAATGCCAGAAAAATAAACGATCCAATAAAAAAATGGGCCAAAGATCTAAACAGACATTTCTCCAAAGAAGACATACAGATGGCTAAGAAACACAAGAAAAGATGCTCAACATCACTCATTATCAGAGAAATGCAAATTAAAACCACAATGAGGTACCATCTCACGCTGGTCAGAATGGCTGCTATCAAAAAGTCTACAAATAATAAATGCTGGAGAGGGTGCAAAGAAAAGGGAACCTACACTGTTGGTGCGAATGCAAACTAGTACAGCCACTATGGAGAACAGTGTGGAGATTCCTTAAAAAACTGGAGCTAGAACTGCTATATAACCCAGCAATCCCACTGCTGGGCATACACACCGAGGAAAGCAGAATTTAAAAAGACACGTGTACACTAACGTTCATTGCAGCACTGGTTACAATAGCCAGAACATGGACGCAACCTAGATGTCCATTTGCAGACAAATGGATAAGAAAGTTGTGGTACATATACACAATGGAATATTACTCAGCTATTAAAAAGAATGCATTTGAATCGGTTCTAATGAGGTGGATGAAACAGGAGTCTTTTATACAGAGTGAAGTAAGTCAGAAAGAAAAACACCAATACAGTATATTAACGCATATATATGAATTTAGAAAGATGGTAATGATGACCCTACATGCAAAATAGCAAAAGAGACACATATGTAAAGAACAGACTTTTGGACTCTGTGGGAGAAGGTGAGGGTGAGATGATTTGAGAGAATAGCATTGAAACATGTATATTATCATATGTGAAACAGATTGCCAGTCCAGGTTCAATGCATGAGATAGGGTGCTCAGGGCTGGTGCACTGGGATGACCCTGAGGGATGGGATGGGGAGGAAGGTAGGAGGGGAGTTCAGAATGGGGAACACATGTACACCCATGGCTGATTCATGTTAATGCATGGCAAAACCCACTACAATACTGTAAAATAATTAGCCTCCAATTACAATAAATAAATTTTATAAAAAAGGAATAAATACACAATTTACTTATGGGGTTAGAAATGTAACTTTTAAAGGGAAAGTGTATCACATTCATGGGCATGGCCATTCCAATATTTTAGTTGAACAACTTTAGGATTACCAAGATATCTATCACTGTATTAATAAGAGCACAGTTGCAATTAGTTGTCCACGTATGTGGAGAACAATGCTGTAAACGGTCTAATCATAGTCTTTGTTCTTGAGGAATTCTTCATATATCTTGAACTAAGCACATTGTAAAGAAGGCAGCCATAAAGATCATCCCCAAGAAAAAGAAATGCAAAAAGGCAAAATAGTTGTTTGAGAAGGCCTTACAAATAGCTGAGAAAAGAAGAGAAGTGAAAGGCAAAGGAGAAAAGCAAAGATATACCTATCTGAATGCTGAGTTCCAAAGAATAGCAAGGAGAGATAAGAAAGCCTTCTTCGGTGATCAGTGCAAAGAAATAGAGGAAAACAACAGAATGGGAAAGACGAGGGATCCCTTCAAGAAAATTAGAGGTACCAAGGGAACATTTTATGCAAAGATGGGGACAATAAAGGACAGAAATGGTATGGACCTAATGGAAGCAGAAGATTTTAAGAAGAGGTGGTAAGAATATACAGAACTATACAAAAAAGATCTTAATGACCCAGATAACCATGATGGTGTGATCATTCACCTAGAGCCAGACATCATGCAGTTTGAAGTCAAGTGGGGCTTAGGAAGCATCACTATAAATAAAGCTAGTGGAGGTGATGGAATTCCTGTTGAGCTATTTCAAATTCTAAAAGACAATGCAGTGAAAGTGATGAACTCAACATGCCAACAAATTTGGAAAACTCAGCAGTGGCAACAGGACTGGAAAAGTCCAGTTTTCATTGCAATCTCAAAGAATGGCAATGCCAAAGAATGTTCAAATTACCACACAGTTACACTCATCTGAGAGCAAAGAGCATTTGTGAGCAAAGTATTGCTCAAAAGTCTCCAAGTGAGGCATCAACAGTACGTGAACCGAGAACTTCCAGATGTACAAGCTGGATTTAGAAAAAGCAGAGGATCCAGATACCAAATTGCCAACATCCTATGGATCATAGGAAAAGCAAGAGAGTTCCAGAAGTACATTTACTTCTGCTTTATTGACTATGCCAAAGTCTTTGACTGTGAGGATCACAACAAATTGTGCAGAATTCTTAAATGGATAGGAATACTAGACCACCTGACCTGCCTCCTGATAAATCTGTATGCAGGTCAAGAATTAACAGTTAGAACTGGACATGAGACAACAGACTGATTCCAAACCGGGAAAGGAGTATGTCAAGACTGATATTGTTATCATGCTTATTCAACTTATATGCAGAGTGCATCATGCAAAATGCTGGATTGGATGAAGCACAAGCTGGAATCAAGATTGCTGGGAGAAATATCAATAACCTCAGATATGCAGATGACACCACTCTAATGGCAGAAGCGAAGAGGAACTGAAGAGTCTCTTCATGAAAGTGAGAGCAAAAAAGCTGGCTTAAAACTCGACAATCAAAAAAAAAAAAAAAAAAAAAAAAAAACACCCAACATTCAAAACAGTAATATCATGGTATCCAGTCCCATCATTTCATGGCATATAGATAGGGAAACAATGGAAACAGTGAGAGACTTTATTTTCTTGGTCTCCAAAATCACTGAGGATGGTAACTGCAGGCATGAAATTAAAAGAGACTTGCTCCTTGAAAGAAAAGCTATGACCAAACTAGATAGCATATTATAAAGCAGAGATATTACTTTCCTGACAAAGGTCCATCTAGTCAAAGCTATGGTTTTTCCAGTAGTCATGTATGGATGTGAGAGTTGGACCATGAAGAAAGCTGAGCACCAAAGAATTGATGCTTTTGAACTGTGGTGTTGGAGAAGACTCTTGAGAGTCCCTGGACTGCAAGAAGATCAAACCAGTCCATTCTAAAGGAAATCAGTCCTGAGTATTCATTAGAAGGACTGATGCTGAAGCTGAAGCTCTAACACTTTGGCCACCTGACGTGAAGAACTGACTCCTCGGAAAAGACCCTGATGCTGGAAAAGATTGATGGCAGGAGGAAAAGGGGATGACAGAGACTGAGATGGTTGGATGACATCACTGACTTGATGGACATGAGTTTGAGCAAGCTCTGGGAGTTGGTGATAGACAGGGAGGCCTGGTATGCTGCAGTCCATGGGGTCACAAAGAGTTGGACATGACTGAGAGCCTGAACTGAACCGAAGCACGTAGAAGTTTTCAACACAACCGTATGTTTCAAGCACTCATATCTTATAAAATGTCCTTTCTGGTGAAAATTTGCCATCATTGCTAGTTGATTTTCAGCCTATTTCAGGTAAAAATTTGGGTTTCAGAAAGATTTACGGTATGCACATGTGAGATACATTCATGTATGAAATGTTAGTGGGGAATCATGTACAAGCTTTTATGTTGACAAGTATGTAGTTTATGTCACTTTTATCCTTTTTTTCTGGAGTTGGGAAAGTTGAAATCAAGACTGGATAAACGCCAGGAATAACAGTCAGAGAAGGGGATTCTAAAGATGTCACTTGCCAGAATATAAAGCCAGGGATTCAAGTACCAAGAGATGAAATAAGTCAAACTATTAAGTGGTAACATGGTTAGCATGGTCATAGTCATGTAACTAAAATCCCTGTTGTCTCTGATCAACATTTATGCACACATTGTACTAAAAAAAATAATATTTCCACTAAATTCAAGGAGCAATAGATACAGCAGATATTAGTAGCAACACTTTTAAAAGTTCAATTATAAATTCACTTTATATTATGAAAAATAACCACATTATATACATTGATAAAAACAGAAATGACAGTAGTAGTTTTATTTCTCTGGTATCATCTCTATAAACACTTGGTCATACTTTGAGTTTCTTTTTTGTTTTTAATTAGTTGGAGGCTAATTACTTTACAATATTGTAGTGGATTTTGCCATACGTTGACATGAATCAGTCATGGATTTACATGTGTTCCCTATCCTGAACTCCTCTCCCACCTCCCTCCCCATCCCATCCCTCTGGGTCATCCCAGTGCACCAGCCCTGAGCACTAGTCTCATGCATCCAACCTGGACTGACGATCTGTTTCACACTTGATAATAATACATGTTTCAATGCTGTTCTCTCAAATCACCCCACCCTCAACTCCTCCAATACAGTATACTAACGCATATATATGAAATTTAGAAAGATGTTAATGATAACCCTATATGCAAGATAGAAAAAGAGACACAGATGTATAGAACAGACTTTTGGACTCTGAGTTTGTTTTAACCTCATACCTTCTGTTCCTACCATGTGTATTAGTTTTCTTTTGATGTTATAACAAACTGTCACACATGAGTAGCTTAAAAATGAGACAAATTTTTGTCTCACATATCTGGCAGTAAAAATCTAAAAATGATCTTAAGGTTTCATTCCTTCTGGTGCCTTTCTAATAGTTTCCTGTTAAATCTCCTCTATATAACTCATTGATTTACCCATTCTTTTGTTCATATCTTTATTGCCTCATTCAACAAATACATAATGTTCATCAAATAAGAATCAGTTATGGTGATTCCATAGGTATACTTACCCTCCTCATGGGAACTGATTTTAATGGACACTCACAACAATAACAACAAAAATTAACAAGCCTTTCCTAGGATGCAAAGAAAAGCTAAAAAGAGGGCTGCTTCCACACTGACAGCAATATAGTATCAGATAACCTACAAAATCACATTATCTTGAACCTATCAGACAGTTATGGCTGCAGGGCAACCAACTAAGCTAATATTAAAGAAAAGCAGAGACATCTAAGGAGACATAGGATGTTAATATTTGCCTACCTGGAACAAATACAGGACACTCTAGAGGTCAAAATTTTTAATAAATTGTTCAATGTTGAGTATGGCTAAACATGAAAATACAGAAGTATTGGAATGTTTACAATCTCACAGGTTCTTCCACAAAGACCTCAGTATGAACTCATGACAAAACATGGGGGCAAGAGACCCAAGAAATCCTTTTTTAGTGCATTGCTAGGAAAACGATAATATCTTTTAGTCTCTATCTCCTCTATGAAACAAAAACCTTGAATCAGAAAGACTGGACAGCAAATCATATCACCTTTAGGGCAAGGGTGAAAACCCATTCCAGTTGGGGGAAAAGAATGGAAAATAATTCTCTCTAAGCATGCTGGTGGCTCAGCAGTAAAGAAAATATCTGTAAAGCAGGAGACATGGGTTCCACCTCTGGTTGGGGAAGATCCCCTGGAGGAAGAAATGTCAACACATTCCAGTATTCTTATGTGGAGAATCCCATGGACAGAGGAGCCTGGCAAGCTACAGTCCATAGGGTCCAAACAGTTGTACACAACTTAGTGACTAAACAACGACCACCACCCTTGGAGGAGGGGCAGGAATACTTCTTGAGGCTAGATAATCAGAAGTGTCCCACCGCAGGTGGAGATGGGCAAAAGCACAAAAAAGGCTCCACAGCCAAAAATCAGGAACATACTACCTACCTAAGATAGAAGCTCACCCCAAACAACTGGGAACCCCTCTCCTGCCCTCCACAAGCATGATAATAATCTGAGTTATAAGTCATAGCTGTTCACTGCCGGAGGAAAGTTAAAAGCACAGAGAAAGACCCTCTCTGAAGTGAAGTCGAAGGGGAAGGTTTAAAGCTATAGATGCAACAGACATTGAGAAAAATCTGCCACACCCATCTCATCCCAAACACAAGAAACAAGCAGTAGATGAATGTTTCTACTCAGAAAGGCCTCAGAACCCTTGGAGCATCATGAATAACATGAGGTGGGAGGCAGAATCCTAGGTTTGTCCCTCCACATCCTGAAGTCAGAGGGATTTTCAGGTTAACTCTGAATGAGCAATCTGCCAGGATTTGCAAGGAAAGACAGGCATGTCCAGCTTCTGGAAATGACCCCCAGTTAATGGACAGCAAGAAAGTGAGGACCTTAGACCTACACTCATGAGAGATTGCATTCTGCCAACAACCAGATGCAGATCATGGAAGGCGACAGAACCTGAAATGAAATTTTTTATTTCAGTCTTGATGACTCTGAGAAGACACTGTATTTGGACTTCTGACCGAAGGAACTGTTATGCTATAAATGTGTCTTTTCTGTTTTCTTTTTATCTCCATTTTTATCACTTTCAGTTGAATAAGCTCTAATCAGTTACTTAAGGGAATAAAAATCCTTGGTTTCAATAAATGGTTATTTATGTATTTAGGTAACATTCACATAATAGGAAATTAACCATTTTAAGGTACAAAACTTAGTGATATTTATTTACAATATTATGCAGCCATCACATTTTTTAGTTCCAAAATGGGTGTCATTTTAAGTTTGTGGTAACCTGTTACACAGTGGCTGAGTGGTAAAGAACCCACCTGTCAATGCAGAAGACATGAGGAAGATCCCTGGGTCAGGAAGATTCTCCGGAGAAGGAAATGGCAACCCAGTCCAGTGTTACTGCCTGGAAAATCCCATGGACAGAGGAGCCCGGTGGGCTACCATCTATGGGGTTGTGAAATAGTCAGACACAACTTAGCAACTAAACAATGACAACAACCTGTTATGCAGCAACAGAAAACTAACACAGATTTGGGGGCCCAATATTCACTGTTGGAGGGAAGATAGGTCAACTCAAAGAAATGTAAGTGGCATGAATTAGTGCAAACATAAAACTTAAGAAAATTAATTTCTATAGAACAAAACTATCTAAAACAAATGGGAAAGCAATTTATTGTACACTAATAACATTCATGAGAGAAAATATAAGATGAGAGTATTACCAAGTATGGGAGAGAGGTACTTGGAGTATGTTATGTTAGGTTGTTACCATGCGAGCTTCCTATTGCTGGGTAACAGGTTGTCAGCTAACTTGTTTCAGTCCACTTTTAATTATATGTGTGTGTGTATTAATATACACTCTAAGGCAAAATCTTTTTTCTTGAACGTTATGAATAACAATGATGGAAAAAATAAAACCATAAAAACTCATAATCCAAAAGAAGGCAGAAATATGGAATGAACAACACATGAAATAGAACATAGCTAGTAAAATGGACATATCAATATCAAATTATTATAAATGCTTTGAACATACCAAATAGAAGACAGAGACCCAAACAGATACTATCTACAACTAAGCTACTTTAAATTGAATGGAAATTTAAAACATAATCTACAAATATAATCGAAATAAAGCTGAAATGGCTATATTAATAGAAAAAATCAACTTTGTAACAAAGAATATGACCAGAATAGAGAGAAACATTATGTAATAAGAAAGGGTCAATGCATCAAGAAGACATAATACTTCTAAAATTTTAAGCACATAGGAACAGAGATTTAAAATACACAAAATAATAGTAATAAAAGTAGCTTAATAGTAGTTTTTACTGCTCCATCAGGGCATTCTTAATTGAAACTGGTTTTTTGTTTTGTCTGCAAGTGCATGAAGAAGCCATGATTACTAGCAGCTTCATGCTGCCGCCTTGATTCATGCTAGTAACACAAATTTTATTATAAATATTTCACTATCATTGTAAATGGCAACAAAGTGCAAAAGCAGATAACAGTGCTATTATACAAGATAATTTAGATATCACAGATCACCTTAAAAAAAGTTTGGACACCAGAAAATGAAGAGGAATTAAAAAGCCTCGTGATGAAAGTGAAAGAGGAGCGTGTAAAAGTTGGCTTAAAGCAGAACATTCAGAAAACTAAGATCATGGCATCTGGTCCCATCACTTCATTGCAAATAGATGGGGAAAAAGTGGAAACAGTGTCAGACTTTATTTTTTGGGGCTCCAAAATCACTGCAGATGGTGACTGCAGCCATGAAATTAAACAATGCTTAATCCTTGGAAGGAAAGTTATGACCAACCTAGATAGCATATTAAAAAGCAGAGACATTACTTTGCCAACAAAGGTCCATCTGGTCAAGGCTATGGTTTTTCCACTGGTCATGTATGGATGTGAGAGTTGGACTGTAAAGAAAGCTGAGCGCTGAAAAATTGATGCTTTTGAGCTGTGGTGTTGGCGAAGACTCTTGAGAGTCCCTTGGACTGCAAGGAGATCCAACCAGTCCATCCTAAAGGAGATCAGTCCTAGGTGTTTATTGGAAGGACTGATGCTGAAACTGAAACTCCAATACTTTGGCCACCTCATGCGAAGAACTGACTAACTGGAAAAGACCCTGATGCTGGGAGGGATTGGGGGCAGGAGGAGAAGGGGATGACAGTGGATGAGATGGTTGGATGGCATCACTGACTGGATGGACATGGGTTTGGGTAGACTCCGGGAGTTAGTGATGGACAGGGAGGCCTGGTGTGCTGTGATTCATAGGGTAGCAAAGAGTCGGACACGACTGAGTGACTGAACTGAACTGAACTGAGGAGTCCACTGGAGTACACTTAGAGCTGCTTAACTTCAAATATATACTAGTGAAAATAAAGTTTAGAGGTATACTTATTATAACTTCTAGGGTAAAGGGACGGTGGTGGTTAATTTTGTGAGGTAAGGCTCTATTTAGTATATTTGGAAGGATGATGCTGAAGCTCCAATACTTTGGCTGCCTGATGCAAAGAGCTGACTCACTGGAAAAGACCCTGATGCTGGGAAAGATTGAAGGTGGGAGTCTGAAGGGGACGACAGAGGATGAGATGGTTGGATGGCATCACCAACTCAATGGACATGGGTTTGAGCCAGCTCTGGGAGATGGTGAAGAACAGGGAAGCCTGGAGTGCTGCAGTCCATGGGGTTGCAGAGTCAGACATGACTGAGCAACTGAACAACATTATATTTCCTTAGTCACCTTCTTACCTAAAATTTTTTATAATTAGTCATTGACAATATTTGACTCTAAAAAAGAAGTACAGACTCTTTAACTAAAAGGGATAGCACATTTTTTGATTCTAAAGGTGAAATTGAGGAGGATAGTTTATCCCCTCTACCCCATCTCTTAATCCCATCCTAAATTGGAATGAAGATTTAGCTGCTACACACAGCATTCTTCACACAAAGAGAAGACTTGAATTATAACTACCCAGGGAATTCAGTGAAGTAAGTCAGTTACAAATAAATATAATAAAGCGATCAACCAAATATACTAAGTATAAAAAGAAAATAAAACATAAAAGTAACCCTTTGACAATGCAATACAAATATAAAATTCTTAGCAATAAACAATATGAATACGCAAAACCTCTCTGAGGAAAACTACATGAATTTATAGGTGCATGTAAGAGGAAATTTGACAATAGGTAGAGGCATAACATTCCACTAGGTAGAAAGAATAAACAATTGTAAGCAATGTAAATCTTACTCTAATTGACTCATATTTAACTGAAGCAGAATTAAAAAACAGAATGAAATTGCCCTTTTGAATCTGACAATATGATTTTAAGTTTCTCCAATAGAATATGTGAAAATAGCCAGAAGAGTGACCCATTTTGACAAAACAAAATGTTCTGATATGAACATATGTATGTCAAAGCTATACTCACTGAAACTTAGGCAACTGGGGCAAGGTTAGCTATGGTCCTGTCCCACAGAACTCAGAAAAAAGAAACAGACCCACAGTATATAGTAAATGTTGTCATGATGACGATCATGAAAATAATAGTGATCACATGCTGAGTATTTACTATATGCTGTATACTATTCTAAGTGCTTAATATATATTAACTAATTTAGTTCATCCTGAAAATATGTGAGGTAGGTATCATCATTGCCCCAGTTTAGAAATAAATTTTCTGAGTTTAGCAAATCAAGGACAATTGAATAACCAATCTGGGAAAACTGACTTACTGTTCAGTTCAGTTCAGTCGCTCAAGTCGTGTCTCACTCTGCAACCACATGGACTCCAGCACATCAGGCTTCCCTATCTGTCACCAACTCCCGGAATTTACTCAAACTCATGTCCATCGAGTCGGTGATGCCATCCAACCATGTCATTCTCTGTCATCCTCTTCGTCTCTGCCTTCAATCTTTCCCAGCATCAGGGTCTTTTCTAATGAATCAGTTCCTCAGACTTGCTGTTAGGGAGGAAATAGAGTCAGAGGTTTTTTTTTTTTTTTTTTTTTTTTTTAATGTTATTGTTGTTGTTCAGTTTAAAGTTAAATTACAGAGTTTAATTACATTTTTATTTCTACCTTAATATCCAACATGGTATGGAGTTTTAGGGATATATACAACCTCATTTCCTGCTGGAGGGATGACAGAAAATACTTAAACATATCTACATTCTATAAGTCAGTGATTATGTTCCTAGAAAAATTTCACTAAGAATTATAAAAATGAGCAAGGTTGTACATATAAAAGATATTCTTAAGTGTTTCTAAAAGTATAACAAATTTGATATAATGAAATCTCCTGCACAGAGGCTTGTTGGGATAGAAGTTACAGTATATTGATATAGTAAAGTAATAGGCAGACATTATAATGATGCTATAGGTGTTGTATTTATGGGCACAGAAAGATACTCTATGATATGTTAAATGAAAATTGCTTATAAACGGTAAGAATAGTTATATTCCCTATTTATTACTGGAATAAATGTGCACACACACATGTCTTCTCCAACAGTGATGCTTAAACTTTGCTACAAGTTAAAATCAACTAGGGAGATTATAAAATTCAATGACCCAGGCTCAGTTCAGACCAATTCAATCAGATTTTCTGGAGCCGAGATAAAAGTATCAAAAATATTTTAATGCCTTTAAGATGATTCTAGGCTTCCCAAGTGTCATCAGTAAAGAACCCTCCTGCCAATGCAGGTGACACAAGAGTCATAGGTTTGCTCCCTGGGTCGGGAAGATCTCTTGCAGTAGGAAATGGCAATCTATTCCAATATTTTTGACTGGAAAACTCCATGGACGGAGGAATCTGATGGGGTCACAAAGAGTCAGACACAACTGTGTGACTAACACAAAAGATGATTCCAATATACAGCCAAGTTAGAGATCTATGGATACAGACCATCTGCTAAGTTGTTACCTATGAATGCCTTTGTCAGATAGAATTATGATGTATTCTATCCTCTTATATACATGTTTTCAATTTTAATATATGAATAATGTGAACGTTGATAATGGTGCAGGGTATTACTATGTGTAATAAGGAGTCTGATTTCATTTTTTTTTTTTTTTGTATATTTGACTATTGTCAGCTTTGAGCCTCAGCCTTCCCTCTTCCCCTGGTACACTACACCTGATCAGGCTAATAAGGAGACTTGTGTTGCCTTCCTATGGCACAGGTAAGAGATTCAACCAAGCAAGATTCTTCTCCAGGCCTATCTAATAAAGATGATAAAAACTTCAGCCAGTCACCTTTGTTTTCTGAAGCCATTTCAGATCTGCTTGAGAGACCACCTATACTCTCCAGAGTCTTCATTACATAAGTAATAAACTTTTTCGCACCCTTTTCCTGTGTGCAGCGTTGTCTCAACATGAACCAAACTTTGGGTGAGGTCCATTCCTCTTTTTAGGGGATTACATAACAGCACAGTGAAACAGTCAACTTTGAAAACTGTCAGAGCAGTGCTTCATGAGACCACACGGCTTCATGGACCGTCAAACACTCTCTTTACTGAATAGCACTGTGTGCTAAGTTGCTTCAGTCATGTCCAACTTTTTGGAACTCCATTGACTGTAGGCTCCTCTGTCCATGGGATTTTCCAAAAAAAGTACTGGAACAGATGGCCACACCCTCCTCCAAGGTATCTTCCTGACCCAGGGATGGAACCAGAGTCTCTTTAAGTCTCCTGCATGGGCAGGTGAGTTCTTTACCAGTAGCACTAAATAGGAAGTCTTATGACTTTTATTGTCCTTTGCAGCTGAAAATTATAAAGCTCTATACAGTCAGCAAAAATAAGACCGGGAGCTGACTGTGGCTTAGAACATGAAATCCTTATTGCCAAATTCAGACTTAAGTTGAAGAAAGTAGGGAAAACCACTAGACCATTCAGGTATGACCTTATGAATGGTCTCTTATGATCATACAGATCATACAGATCATAGATCCCTTATGATCATACAGTGGAAGTGACAAATAGATTCAAGGGATTAGATCTGATAGACAGAGTGCCTGAAGAAGTATGGACAGAGGATGATGACATTGTACAGGAGGCAGTGATCAAGACCATCAGCAAGAAAAAGAAATGCAAGAAGGCAGAATGGCTGTCTGAGGAGGCCTTACAAATACCTTAGAAAAGAAGAAAAGCAAAAGGCGAAGGAGAAAAGGAAATATACTCATCTGAATGCAGAGTTCCAAATAGCAAGGAGAGATAAGAAACCCTTCCTCAGTGATCAGAGCAGAGAAATAAAGGAAAACAATAGAATGGGAAAGACTAGAGATCACTTCAAGAAAATTAAACATACTAAAGAAACATTTCATGAAAAGATGGGCACAATAAAGGACAGAAATGGTATGGACCCAACAGAAGTAGAAGATATTAAGAAAAGGTGGCAAGAATACACAGAAGAACTATGCAAAAAAAAAAAATCTCAATGACCCAGACAGCCACAATGGTGTGATCACTTACCTAGAGCCAGACATTCTGGATTGTGAAGTCAAGTGGGACTTAGAAGGCATCACTATGAACAAAACTAGTGGAGGTGATGGATTACCAGCTGAACTATTTCAATTCCTAAAAGATGATGCTGGGAAAGTACTGCACTCAATATGCCAGCAAGTTTGGAAAACTCAGCCGTGACCACAGGACTGGAAAATGTCATCTTTCATTCCAATACCAAAGAAGGGCAACGTCAAAGAATGTTCAAACTACAGCACAACTGTACTCATTTCACATACTAGCAAGGTCATCCTCAAAATCCTCCAAGCTAGGCTTCAGCAGTATGTGAACTGTGAACTTCCAGGTGCACAAGCTGCATTTAGAAAAGGCAGAGGACCCAGATAGCAAACTGCCAGCATCCCTTGGATCATAGGAAAAGCAAGAGAATTCCAGAAAAATATACATCTGCTTCATTGACTATGTGAAAGCTTTGGATTGTGTGGATCACGGCAAACTGGAAAATTCTTAAACAGATGGGAACACCAGACCACCTTACCTGCCTCCTCAGAAACCTGTAGGCAGGTCAAGAAGCAACAGTTAGAAACGGACATAGAACAAAATTGGGAAAGGAGTACATCAAAGGCTGTATATTGTCACTTTGTTTATTTAATTTATATGCAGAGTACATCATGTGAAATGCTTTGCTGGATGAAGAGCAAGCTGGAATCAAAGTTGCCAGGAGAAATATCAATAACCTCAGATATGCAGATGACACCACCCTAATGGCAGAAAGCAAAGAGGAACTGAAGTGCCACTTGATGAAAGTGAAAGAGAAGAGTTAAAAAGTTGGCTTAAAACTCAACATTCAAAAAACTAAGATCGTGGAATCTGCTGCCATCATGCCATGACAAATAGATGGGGAAACAATGGAAACAGTGACGGATTTTATTTTCTTGAGTTAGAAAATCACTGTGGATGGTAACTGCAGCCATGTAATTAACAGATGCTTGCTCCTTGGAAGAAAAGCTATGACTAACCTAGACAGTGTATTAAAAAGCAGAGACATTGCTTTCCTGACAAAGGTCCATATTTGCAAAGCTATGGTTTTTCCAGTAGTCATGTATGAGTATGAGAGCTGGACCATAAAGAAGGCTGAGCACTGAAGAATTGATGCTTTTGAACTGTGGTGTTGGAGAAGACTCTTGAGAGTACCTTGGACGGCAAGGAGATCCAACCAGTCCATCCTAAAGGAAATTAACCCTGAATATTCATCAGAAGGACTGATGCTGAAGTTGAAGCTCCAATACTTTGACCATCTGATGCAAAGTGCCTACTCATTGGAAAAGACCCTCATGCTGGGAAAGACAGAAGACAGGAGGGAAAGGGGGATGATGGAGGATGAGATGGTTGGATGGCATCACTGACTCAACAGACATGACTCTGACCAAGCTCCAGGAGACAGTGAAGGACAGGAAAGCCTGGCATGTTACAGTTCATGGGGTCACAAAGAATTGGACAGGACTGAACAAGGAGCAACAACAACAGCAGTTAAGAATTCCTGCTTTGTCCTCTGAAAAGAGTCTAAGTATTTTCTTTATTATCTGACCAGACTTAATTCCCAGGGGATTTTCCTATTCATTCCTTATCATCAGACTTAGGGTGGGGTGGGCATATACTCTGCCTATTCTGGAATAGCTTCTGTCTTTGCTGTATTCTTCTGATGAAACATATCAGAACTACTCCTTGATTAAAATTCCTCTTAAGTTTTGATAGAAAAACAAGAAATTGACTGAAACTTCCACAACTCACTGTCAAAGCCTTCGAGTTGATTACATGTTTTTTATCTCCTTCTCTAGAAGGCTCTGCATTCAAATGGGTATATTCTTTTCTCCTTTGCTTTTCACTTCTCTTCTTTTCACAGCTATTTGTAAGGTCTTCTCAGACAGCCATTTTGCTTTTTTGCATTTTTTTTCTTGGGGATGTTCTTGATTCCTGTCTCCTGTACAATGTCATGAATGTCCATCCATAGTTCATCAGGCACTCTGCCTATCAGATCTAGTCCCTTAAATCTATTTCTCACTTCCTCTGTGTAGTCATAAGGGATTTGATTTAGGTCATACCTGAAGGGTCTAGTGGTTTTCCCCACTTTCTTCAATTTAAGTCTGAATTTGGCAATAAAGAGTTCATGATCTGAGCCACAGTCAGCTCCCGGTCTTGTTTTTGCTGACTGTATAGAGCTTCTCCATCTTTGGTTGCAAAGAATATAATCAATCTGATGTTGGTGTTGACCATCTGGTGATGTCTATGTGTAGTCTTCTCTTGTGTTGTTGGAAGAGGGTGTTTGCTATGACCAGTGTGTTCTCTTGGCAGAACTCTAATAGCCTTTGCTCAGCTTCATTCTGTATTCCAAGTCCAAATTTGCCTTTGACCTTTGTCAGCAAAGGTCCATCTAGTCAAGACTATGGTTTTTCCAGTAGTCATATATAGATGTGAGAGTTGGAATATAAAGAAAGCTGAGCGCTGAAAAATTGATGCTTTTGAACTGTGGTGTTGGAGAAGACTCTTGAGAGTCCCTTGGACTGCAAGGAAACTCAACCAGTCCATCCTAAAGGAGATCAGTCCTGGGTGTTCATTGGAAGGACTGATGTTGAAGCTGAAACTCCAATACTTTGACCACCTGACTCCTTTGAAAAGACCCTGATGCTTGGAAAGATTGAGGGCAGGAGGAGAAGGGGATGACAGAGGATGAGATGGTTTAATGCAATCACTGACTCGATGGATATGAGTTTGAAAAACTTCCGGGATTTGGTGATGGACAGGGAAGACTGGTGTGCTGCGGTTCATTGGGTTGCAAAGAGTCTGACACAACTGAGCGACTGAAATGAACTGAACTGAACTAAAAGGCTCACTTTTACTCTGATTTTGACCAAATTTCTTTTTGTTTTAAGCAGTGGATCTTTAGCTATGGATCTTTTATATTCATCGTGCTATGCTCCTGGCAATGTCATTGAATTACAGAATCTTTTTATATTTTTTACCCATTATTTAACCTTATTTATAATCTTCTATATCTATACATATTTTAATAAAATGATTAAAAAAATCTGTATTCTCCTTTTTACTCTTAATTACATCAAATAATTTCTAACTCCAAAAGTTCCAACTAATTATTTTAATAGTTTTATAAAGACCTCTGAGTAAATAAATCATAATCTATCTCAGAGGTTGGCAAACAATGGCCCACTGAACAAATCCTGCTTTTTTGCAAGAAATTTTGGGGCGTTCATTTGCGTTTTCTGTGAATGTTTTTGCATTACAACAGCAGAGCTGAGTAGTTGTGACAGAGACCATATGGCCAGCAAAGCATAAAATATTTGCTACCTGTTCCTTTATAGAAAAAGTTTGCTGAATTTGATCTCTGTTATTTTGGAAAAGTCAGTGATTTTAAGACTTTCCACAGGAAAAACTACAAAAACAAAAAGAAATTTAAAAGCACATTTAAAAATATTTGAAAGGGAAAAAAGCTAAGCAATTGGATAAGCACTGTAGTGGCATGAAAAGAGTTAAGATTTCCAAAACATCTACTGCATAATTTAGACTGCTATGTAAATACCTATATTTACTCACAAAACTTAAGAAAAAACATGTCTTCCTTTTGCAATTTCAAAGATGAATTTTCTGATAAACTTTGGGCATAACACAAATTATTTATTTTTGCAAAATCTTAAGCCAGATATATTCCAATGTTGCCCAAAGGAGTCTGATTTCTGATAGTCTTAGCTTCATTAAAGAATACTTTTTTTTCCCTTTAAGGTAACATTTTGGATCTCTTAGAAATATAAAAGTGAACACATGTTAAGTATTTCATTTAACTCAATTAATGAATGAATTGAAAATATGTTATTGCTTACTAAAAGAAGAATTTTAAAAATGACTATGAAGTAAAGAAATGCTAAAATGAACTTAAAATAGATGCAAAAATTGGTATAGCACAGTCAATAATCAATGGAAGAAAGTGAAGAGGAACTAAAGAGCCTCTTAATGACAGTGGAAGAAGAGAGTGAAAAAGCTGACTTAAACCATTCAAAAAACTAAGATCATGGCATCCAGTCCCACCATTTCATGGCAAATAGGTGGGAAAAAATGCAAACAGTGGCAGATTTTACTTTCTTGGGCTCCCAAATAATAGCAGCCATGAAATTAAAAGACGCTTGCTCCTTGGAAGAAAAGCTATGACAAACCTAGACAGCGTATTAAAAAGCAGGAAAATCACTTTGCTTACAAAGGGTCATATAATCAAAGCTATGATTTTTCCAGTAGTCATACACAGATGTGAGAGTTGGACCCTAAAGAAGGCTGAAGACCAAAGAATTGATGTTTTCAAACTATGGTGTTGGAGAAGACTTGTGAGTCCTTTAGACTGCAAGGACATCAAACCAGTCAATTCTAAGGGAAATCAAACCTGAATATTCACTGGAAGGACTGATGCTGAAGCTGAAGCTCCAACACTTTAGCCACCTGATGCAAAGAGCTGAATCATTGGAAAAGACCCGACACTTGGAAAGATTGAAGCCAAAAGGAGAAGACGGTGGCAGAGGATGAGATGTTTGGATGGCATCATTGATGCAATGGACATACATTTGATCCAACTCTGGGAAATTGTGAAGAACAAGGAAGCCTGGGTTGCTGTAGTCCATGGGGTCACAAAGAGTTGAACATGACTTAGTGACTATAAAACTACTGGACACAACCAACTTACACTTCTGTGAACAGGCATCATTTGCATTATTACATATTTTCTACAACTGATGAAGCTGCAAAGTAGCTCAAAAACCATGAAAGACAGGGATCACCTGTAGGGAGTAAACAGAAAGTACCCCTGCTAGTCCTTTTTGGCCCATTTCAAAATCACAATTTTTCCTGACATCTCAAATGGTCCATTTTTTTCTCGCCTTATCTGTTTTATTACCAATATGGAACCCTGCATTTTTCATTTGTTCCTGCAACACTGTGGTACTTTGAAGAAATGTACAGCACTTTGGGGACTAATGCTAAGGTAGTTGTATAACTAAAACCCAAAAAAGGAACCATTTAACATTTAGCATTATACATTACTATCCAAAGACCTCAGCTACTCCTCTCTCTAAAGCATATATTTCTAAAATTTATACTGTCAGAGAGTCAGATACGACTGAGCAACTGAACTGAACTGTACTATTCTCAGTCATCTCTCTACATCTATGGCCTAGAGGAATTCACTGTTCCTTACTATACTATGTAAAGAAATTGAGCATCCTCTTCATTTCATTCTTGGATCTGACTATGCCCAAGAGGACATAGATGGAAAAGTTTCCATAGATATGGATCACAGTGTTTTCCTGAATGAAAGAACTAAAGAACCAGACTCCCTAGAGGTACAGTATTGTCAGTTCTCTAGAGGACAAAAATGTCTTTAGTCAATTTTTGGTTTTGATTCGAAGGCAGTTTCTTTTTCTGAGGCAATAAGTATTGTAGAGTAAGAAAAAAAAGTAGAGTAAGGGGTATGGTCAGTCAGCAAAAACAAGACTGGGAGCTGACTGTGGCTCAGATCATGATTCCTTATTGCCAAATTCAGACTTAAATTGAAGAAAGCAGGGGACACCACTAGGCCATTCAGGTACGACCTAAATCAAATCGCTTATGATTATACAAAGGAAGTGATAGTTTCAAGAGATAGATCTGATAGACAGAGTGCCTGAAGAACTATATATGGAGGTTCATGACATTGTACAGAAGGCAACGATCAAGAACATCCGCAAGAAAAAGAAATGCAAAAAGGCAAAATGGTTGTCTGAGGAGGCCTTACAAATAGCTGAGGGAAGAAGAGAAGTGAAAGGCAGAAGAGAAAAGGAAAGATACACCCATCTGAAAGCAGAGATCCAAAGAATAGTAAGGAGAGATAAGAAAGCCTTCCTCAGTGATCAGTGCAAAGAAATAAGGAAAACCATAGAATGGGAAAGACTAGAGATCTCTTCAAGAAAATTAGAGATACCAAGGGAAATTTCATGAAAAGATGGGCACAATAAAGGAAAGAAACAGTGTGGACCTAACAGAATAAGAAGATATTAAGAAGAGGTGGCAAGAATACACAGAAGATCTATACAAAAAAGATTTTCATGACCCAGATAACCACAATGGTGTGATCACTCACCAGAGCCAGACATCCTGGATTGTGAAGTCAAGAGGGCCTTATGAATCATCACTATGAACAAAGTTAGTGGAGGTTATGGAATTCCAGTTGAGCTATTTCAAATCCTAAAAGATGATGCTGTGAAAGTGCTGCACTCAATATGCCAGCAAATTTGGAAAACTCAACAGTGGCCACAGAACTGGAAAGGCTCAGTTTTCATTCCAATCACAAAGAAAGGCAATGCCAAAGAATGTTCAGACTACTGCACAATTGTACTCATCTCACACACTAGCAAAGTAACGCTCAAAATTCTCCAAGCCAGGCTTCAGTAATAGGTGAACCATGAACTTCCAGATGTTCAAGTTAGATTTAGAAAAGGCAGAGGAACCAGAGATCAAATTTCCAACATTCGTTGGATCATTGAAAAAGCAAGAGAGTTCCAGAAAAACATCTACTTCTGCTTTATTGACTATGCCAAAGCCTCTGACTGCATGGATCACAAGAAACTGTGGAAAATTTTGAAAGAGATGGAAATACCAGGCCACCTGATCTGCCTCCTAAGAAATCTGCATGCAGGTCAAGAATCAACAGTTAGAACTGGATATGGAGCAACAAACTTGTTCCAAATTGGGAAAGGAGCACATCAAGGCTGTATATTGTCACCCTGCTTATTTAACTTATATGTAGAGTACATATAACTTATATGCAGAGTACATACATCATGGAAAATACTGGACTAGATGAACCACAAGCTGGAATCAAGATTGCCAGGAGAAATATCAGTAACCTCAGATATGCAGATGAACCACCCTCATGGCAGAAAGTGAAGAACTAAAAGAGCCTCTTGATGAACATGAAAGAGGAGAGATAAAAAGTTGGCTTAAAACTCAACATTTAGAAAACTAAGATCGTGGCATCTGCTCCCATCACTTCATTGCAAATAGGTGGGGGGAAAATGGAAACAGTGATAGACTTCTGTTTTGGGGAGGCAAAATCACTGTAGATTGTGACTGCAGCAATGAAATTAAAAGGTGCTTGCTCCTTGGAAGAAAAACTATGATCAACCTAGACAATGTATTAAAAAGCAGAGACATTACTTTGCCAACAAAGGTCTGTCTAGTCAAAGTTCTGCTTTTTCCAGTAGTCATGTATAGATGTGAGAGTTGGACTATAAAGAAAGCTGAATGCCAAAAAGTTGATGCTTTTGAACTGTGGTGTTGGAGAAGACTCTTGAGAGTCCCTTGGACTGCAAGGGGATCCAACCAGTCAATCCTAATGGAAATCTGTCCTGAATACTGAAGCTGAAACTCCAATACTTTGGCTACCTGATGTGAAGAACTGACTCATTGGAAAAGACCCTGATGCTGGGAAAGATTGAAGGCAGGAGGAGAAGGGGACGACAGAGGATGAGATGGTTGGATAGGATCACTGACTCGATGGACATAAGTTTGAGCAAGCTCTGGGAGTTGGTGATGGAGAGGGAGGCTTGGCGTGCTGCAGTCCATAGGGTTGCAAAGAGTAATCCCAGGCCTGCAGAGATGGCAGAAAAGACAGGTGGCAGGTGATGTGCCCTATAAAAGCAAGTGAGCTTCAAACCTGGGGATTTTATGGGAAAGGGATGGCAGATAAGAGTCTGAAGTTTCGAAATAAGGAGCAAAGAAGAAATGTGTCTCATCTCATGGCCCACTGGGAGGTTGCAGGGGAAACAGTGATTAAGTTTGAGAGTCAGATTTCATTTAGAGAAAGAAAGTGAAAGTTATGTTTTCTGAATGTACTTATTATACAGTACCTTGAATGTATGTAAAATGTCTCAAAGCATAGATGCTTCAGCCAGACAAATTTGACACTGAATTTTACTACCAA
This sequence comes from Muntiacus reevesi, assembly GCF_963930625.1. Lineage (NCBI taxonomy): Eukaryota > Metazoa > Chordata > Mammalia > Artiodactyla > Cervidae > Muntiacus > Muntiacus reevesi. The sequence continues at coordinate 51,144,838 of NC_089261.1, read as the reverse complement.
GTGTGCAAATTTAGAAAAGATGTTAAACTTTCTAATTCTCATTTTTCTCTTCATAAATGGGTGCAATATACTTATCTAATTTTTGTAAGAAGAGGTTGGAATAGGAAGAATCACATATCTAGTGTGGAGCCTGAAATATCACAATAGACAAATAAACAGTAACCCAAATAGACACTTTAAAAGTTTATATTAAATGAATTGATATATTCTATCCAGGTTCTAAGGCAAAAAATTAACTAGATTACTTTATCAAAATGGCAACCCAGCCCACTAGTCCTGCCAGGAAAATCCCATGGACAGAGGAGCCTGGCAGGCTATAACCCATGGGGTCGCAGAGTTGGACACGACTGAGCACACGCACATACAGTATCAAAAAGCATCTACTGAGCATAATCCATACATAGGTTGCAGGGAGAAATGGACCTAATTCGTTAACTTCCCCCTTTTAAAATATGCACATTTCCATGTCATTATGCTCCAAATTCAGCAATGGAATTTTATTTAAAATAAAAGCTTAGTTTTAAAGAACCAATGTAAAGGATCTCTCTATGCAAATGTGATTTTAATACAGCTTGCTAACTTCACATCAAGATGAAATTGAGACTTTTACTTCAGGCCAAGATGAAATTGCTTCAGGCCAAGATGAAATAACATGGACTGGATTTACCTCTGGCTTAAAACAGCAAAAACAAAACAAAACTAGCAGTGATTTTTCAGGTACTGGATGTCAAACAACAAAAAACAAGTACCCTTGAATGACAAGAGGCAAACCAGGGAGGTAGAGGTAGTGGAAAGGGCCCCAGCTGCCCCAGGTTCTGCCCTGAGAGTCTCCAGCAACAGGGCAGGGAGGGGCGCTAACTGGAGTCTGGCCGTCTCTCTGCAGTAAAGGGATGGAGCTGAGGTGCAGAAAGAGCAAGGTAGCGAGAGTTCATAGATCAGAGGACAGGAGAAAGGCTATGCAGAAAAACACCTCTGAGCTATGGAGAGGCTCTGTGGTGGTATATTCCGCTGAATACTGATCAGCACGAGTCTGTGAAGAAACTGCTGATTCCAACAAAAACCATGTGAAAGGGGAAGAAATATCAATTCCTGGAACTCAGACTGGGCCTAGAATAGTGCCAGCAGTTTCTAGCAGCCAGCATGGTGGAAAGAGAAAGAGAAAAAAATGTCACTGGAGGATGTTATACAGGTTGTTTGAGAGCTATGGTACTTACCATTTACTAGGAAAGGGCTTAGCTGAGATGGTGACAGGAAAGAAGCTCGAAAGAGGGGAAAACGGAAATAAAAATGGCACTTTTAGAAAAAATTACTACTACCAGAAGTGATAAAATGAGACCAGTAAACGGTAGCCAATGGATAGTGATCTGGGTTCAAAGGAAGCTATTGATTCCGACCAGTATGACAAATCATCAGCAAGTCTCCCTGCTTGGAAGCCAATATTTTCTCCCTCCAAAAATATCCCTTTTAAAGGGATAAGGGTTAGGAATGTGGCTGCCTACCTCTATGATGCAACATAAAATGTCTAAAGCAGTGCATCGTAAACTCCTGTCTATTAAATAAAATTCATCCAGGAAATCTTGTTAAACTTCAGATAGTGATACAATTGGCCTAGGGTGAGGCCAACCATTCTGCCTATCTAAGTTTCCTCCCAGAGCTTCTGTTGCTGGTACCCAGGCCATAATTTACGTACTGAAGGTCTAAAAGTCTCCAAATGCTGTGTGCACCTTAATTGTCGGTGTTTAGTCACTTAGTCTTTTCTCACTCTTTTGCGACCCCACGGACTATAACCCATCAGGTTTCTCTGTCCACGGATTTCCCAGGCAGATAACTGGAATGTGTTGCCATTTCGTTCTCCAGGGCATCTTCCCGATCCAGGGATCAAACTGGTGTCTGTGGCACTGGGAGGTGAATTCTTTACCACTAAGCTACCAGGGAAGCCCACACTTTAATTAGGGGGTCCTAAAAATGGGGCAGTGGAGCCTAAGTTTTTGTGACACCAAGGTACATATACTATTTCTGTTATATTAAGTAGCAGTAGTTGTTGCTTAGTCATTAAGTCGTATCCGACTCTTTTGTGAACCCATGAATTGTATCCTGTCAGGCTCCTCTGTCCATGGGACTTCCCAGGCAAGAATACTGGAGTGGGTTGCCACTTCCTTCTCCAGGGGATCTTCTTGACCCAGGGATTGAACCCACGTGTCTCCTGCATTGCAGGAGGGTTCTTTAGCTGCTGAATCACCACCAGGGAAGGCCATAGTAAGTAGTACCTACTAAGGAAGGAAGTTTCCTAATGGAAAAAATGTATAAAGAATATCAGAGGATGTAGAACACTTTTATATTAAAAAGGGATAAAATCTATATTAGCAATATAAATATTTTCAGGATAAAACATTTACAGGCTTAAATTATTTATACCTGGTCTTATAGTGCAATGGTAAAGAATCTACCTGGCAACTCAAGAGATGCTGGAGAAGCATGTTTGATCCCTGGGTCAGGAAGAGTTCCTAAAGTAGGAAATGGCAACCCATTCCAGTATTCTGCCTGGAAAATCCCATGGACAAAGGAACATGGTAGGCTACAGTCCATGGGGTTGCAAAGGGTTGGACACGACTTAACATGCACACACTCAGGCACTTACCTTACATATATAATGTAAACCAATTACATCTTGATCTGAGAACCTCATAAGAACCACAGTAAGATAACTAAGGTTTTATATATCAAAAAGTAATGGTAGAATGAGAAAACTGTGAAAGCTAATCCTTTGACAATAATGTAAACAGTTTATGTGCTTCAGCATTGTAAACTAAACCAATCCTAAAGAAAGCAGTAGAAATTACAGATAAATGCACATTGACCTAAAAAATTCCTTCTATTGCAATTCCTTAATTGCCATCATTTAATGACTAGGCTAAAATTTTCTGAAGATACTAAGACAATTTCAAATCAAGTTAGATAAAGAGAATTCCTTTGAAATCATCTCAGATGACACGTAGCCAGGAGAAAATTGATCTTAGAGATCTACAAATGTCAACTGGCATCCAAGAAAGATGGTCTTGATTACATTCCCTGCATCCTTTGGCTATTATCTTAGAAAGCTGAAGGGAGCCAAGGACGCTATAAACTGTAGAGTAGTATCATTTTCTTCAAGCCATTCTTCAATAATAGAACTGGAGCTGCACAATCACTAAAAGCAGAGGGGCTGGAGAGGAGCAGCTTATTGTTAAGGAGGTCACTGAACCAACAAGTGTTTTTAATCTTTCTGCATCCTCCTACACCTAGGAGCTAGACTGGTAAGATATTGAAACTCCGTGATTTTAGAACAAACCATGATGTCATTTGCCAAACTGGCCCAGGCGAAGTAAAATGTAGGCAGTTGACTTCACAATGAGATTTGTGAAACAGTGACATACCTCTTATATATTCTGATTCCAGGCAAGGTGCTATTTCAATGACTAAAGGTGGTGATTTTCTCTACACTCTGTCACTGCCCCCTCCTTCACACCTCCCTGCCAGCTGGGCAATTTGCTGGAGATTTGGCATGGCCGCTGGAGTTCATTATTCAGAACTGCAGCTTATAAATATATAGATTCTATAAATAAATAGAAATTCTATAAATAAATAGAAATGCTATTTTCCCATTTATTTCCTATGGAAGGAAATAAAAAGACAAGCGTTTCTAAACACTTATTCAAGCAGTCATTTGGTTCTCTTTTATTTTCTTTGGGAAAGAGTCTTGATGACTCTGGCAGATATTCTGCCTTTTTCATTAAGTGCCTCTCACTGATAAGTAGAAAGAAAATGTTGTATCATATGGGAACCAAAAGACTTCCTTGCGAAGTCCTCCCACTGATTGTCTTGAGCTATTTGGGCTTCTTAAAAGCAAAGAATTGTCTCTCAGATTATCCAACCAAATAGCTGCCTCATTTTCAGATCATGTTGCAATATGACTTAAAACCCCAGAGGATGTACAAATCATATACTGTGAATTCAGTGTCATCAACAATTTATTATAGACAATTGCAAAAATATAGTTTAATTAAAGGCATTTTATTTGCTATACTATGGGAATAGTGAAATCTTTTTAGTTTGGATATAAAGTAAGTAAGTAAGTAAAGTCGCTCAGTCATGTCTGACTCTTTGGACCCCATGGACTATAGCCTACCAGGCTCCTCCGTCCATGGGATTTTCCAGGAAAGAGTACTGGAGTGGTTTGCCATTTCCTTCTCCAGGGGATCTTCCCGACCCAGGGATCGAACCCGGGTCTTCAGCATTGCAAACAGACGCTTTACCATCTGAGCCACCAGGAAAGTATGAGGGGAAAAAAGTGTGTTCCCAAAGAGTTTGAGTTTTCTTTGTTCCTTCCTTTTCTTCGTCCATCCCATCTCCCTCCTACCACCCTTAACAGCCAAGGTGCCAGGACATTACTTTGATGGAGTTGATATTTAGATCTAGTTTTCTCATTTTAATGATATGTATGGTTTTCCAATACTCAGTATGAAATATTGATATGTCACCATAAAGGAATATAAAGCCCATTTTGTAATTTGAGGGTAATTTACAAAGTGTGTGGGTGTATGTTATATGACTTCTTTTGTCAAAGTTACATGTCCTCAACTCAAATGAGAAAACACTTATTGGGAACCAAGAATTTGCAAAGTCATTGTATATTAAATGACTGATGATACGCAAATTGACTAGAGATGGCCTCTGCCAACTCATGGAGGAGATAGCTACTTGCAAAAACTGTATGAGACAAACTCAGGAAAGCCGTGTAACTATTTGATTCATTTAAACATTTGCTGCACTATTGCTATGGTAGGCACTATGTAAAGCAGTGACAAGAGACAGCTTTGACCTTAAGAAACCTGTAATCAAAATTTAGAAAGACAAGGAAGTACCTAGTCATGCTGTGGTAATTGCTATAAAGAACATCAGCACATATACAGTGAATCTCTGAACTTCTCAATATCAAAGACGATAGGTACTAAACCTACACATATGTGTGGTCACTTTAATGGCAGAAATGAATATCAGATTATAACACTGCTAAGCCTGAACAGAGCCCTTTCACCCACAGTATTACCATCTAAGCCATCACGGAAGTCCTTTGCTCCTATGCACAATCTTTGATATTGCGTTCTTGCTCTTCTTCCAATCCCTGCCAAGTCAATTACCAGTTTCGATGGATGCATTTCATTGTAACACATTCTGCAAATGTTTCTGTGCAGTTCTCTATTCCTCATCCAAATCTAGTTCATTTTTTTCTTAATCTACTTCAATTGTGGCCTTCAAATTGTACCCTTTGATTTAATCTTTTTAATTCTATAGCAAGTGTCTATAACACTCCATATGTAACTCAAAGTTTGTGAATCATAAACTTATGATTTATATTTTTCATAAATTAGAATCTTAATTCTTCAATCTAGTAATTAAGGGCCATCATAATTACTCTAACTATACAAACATGAATGGCACTCTAAAATTTATAAGGCACATTCATACCATGATCATGACATTAATCTACCGAGACAGGTAAAATATGTTATTTTTCTAAGAGAGATAATGACTCTTCTGAAGCAACAGGACAATTGAGAATACTCCCAGTTTGAATTTAGGTATTCTGCCTTCAAATATGAATCTTCCAAGATATAATGATCAATACTACTTTACATAAATCAGACATCCCCATAATGATAGTTTTCTTCAAGAATAATGGGTTACTTGCCCGTATAATAACAAAAACAAAAATACCCTTTTACTTGAAATGCTTTTCTTCATTTTATATTATTTCATGTCTATTATTTCCTCAAGGACATCAACTTACCTTCTTTAGAAAATCACTTCTGGGTAGAATTCATCTTACTTTTATTATTTTTAAAAGTAATTAATTGTTCTCCATACTTATTTACTCAAATTTTACTACACTATCTTCACTTGCTGTATTAGTTTATAGTTTAACTTTGATATTTATAGTTTGACTTCAACTCTCTTGGACATACTATGTCTTTTGATATTTAAAAATATATAATACTTGATAAAGTTCTTTGCATATAGCAAATATTCATTAAATGCTTGTTGACTCATTACTGGTCTTTCATTGCATACTGTCTCTTCTGTCCCTATACATAGTTGTGGTAGGCAGATTAATGGCCTCCCAAAGATGTCCATGTTTAAACCCCAGAAACTATGGTTTGTTTAGGTTAAATGCAAAGAGCAATTAAAGAATTACAGAAAGAATTAAATGTGCTAATCAGCTGACCTTGTAATGAGGAGATTATTCTGGATTACCTGGGAGGCTTTACACATCACAGGAGTTCTTATAAATAATAGAAGGAAGCAGAAGAGAAAGAACCAGAGAGATGGTGGCATGAGAAGGAGTCACCCAACTTTACTGGATCTGTAGACTCAGGAAAGGACGGTGAATAAAAGCACAGGGAGCCCAGCTAGGTGTTCTGTGATGACCTGGATGGGTGGATGGGGGTGGAGTGGGAGAGAGGCCCAACAAGGAGAGGATGTATGTGTACACATAGCTGATTCACTTCATTGTAGAGCAAAAACTAACAACACTAAAACAATTATACTCCAGTAAAAAGGAAAAGAGAGAGCTTTTTTGGCCTCCAAAAGCTGGAAAAGGAAAAAAAAAAAAAAAAGGACTTTCCTCTAGAATCTCTAGAAAGATGGGTAGCTCTGATTTTAACCTAATGGAGACCAACTTCACCCTCTGACTTTCAGAACTATATGATGATAAGTTTGTGCTGTTTTAAGCCATTGTTTGTGATAATGTGTTCCAGCAGTCACAGGAAATGAATATTTAACTAACATACCATTTATTTGATAAAAATACTAAAGATGGGCTTTTACGGAAAATCTACTGAGATTTTTCTGAATCATGTGAGAGTATATTTTTACTCAGCTTAAATTTTGCACAAGTGTTTTCTGTGTGTGTTTGCAACTTGATTGTAAACAGCTGTAGTTAAACGCGAGTCAGTCATTTCAGTAGCTCAGTTGTATCCGGTTCTTTGCAACCCAATGGACTATAGCACACCAGGCCTCCCTGTCCTTCCCAGAGCTTGCTCAAACTCATGTCCATGGATGGTTGATGCCATCCAACCATCTCACCCTCTGTCCTCCCCTTTTCCTCCTGCCTTCAATCTTTCCCAGCATCAGGGTCTTTTCCAGTGAGTCAGTTCTTCACATCAGGTGGCCAAAGTACTGGAGCTTCAGCTTCAGCAACAGTCTTTCTAATGAATATTCAGGACTGATTTTCTTTAAGATTCACTGGTTGGATCTCCTTGCTGTCCAAGGGACTCTCAAGAGTCTTCTCCAACACCACAGTTCAAAAGCATCAGTTCTTTGGTGCTCAGCTTTCTTTATAGTCCAACTCTCACAACCATACATGAGTACATGAAAAACCACAGCTTTGACTAGACAAATCTTTGTCAGCAAAGTAATGTTTCTGCTTTTCATTATGCTGTCTAGGTTGGTCATAGCTTTTCTTCCAAGGAGCAAGTGTCTTTTAATTTCATGGCTGCAGTCACCATCTGCCGTGATTTTGGAGCCCAAACAACTAAAGTCTCTCACTGTTTCCATTGTTTCCGCATCTATTTGCCATGAAGTGATGGGACCGGATGCCACGATCTTAGAACATGAATCCTCTTCACATGAACCCTTCTACCCTTTTTGACTGCATCTCCCATCATTATTCTCCTTTCACTCAAGACACACGCCATTCTATGTACAGCTTTCTAAAAGAGCTAAGTGCTCCCCCAAATTCTGGCTTTTTCTCATTGACCCCTTGCCCTCCACACACTTAGGTTTTAAACGTCAGTTTGGACACCACTTCCACGGCAACCTTGCTGTCCTGCATCTGAGGTAGGCCCTTTCCTCTGCGTTTCCTTTGCCTACTACATACTATTTGCTATAGTTCAGTTGCCTTTTAATATCTCAGTTTTCCCATCTTGAGCTCAGGAACTATGCTTTGAGCCGTCCTTCCAACCCCAGCCTTGGCAGTGCTGTTCACAATAGTGACTCAATAAAACATTGGGCAGTGAACAGAAGAACTCTCACACCTCTCAAACATCTCTCTATAGCGCATTTTCAAATTATGTTCCGCATTTGATTCATTCTCGTTCCCCAATGCCTCTTTAGCTGACATTTTAAATTTCTCCTTTTCACAGAGTTCCATGGTAACATTCTCGTCCCCTTCTTCCTTTTATTGCCAATTCCTGAGACGCGAGGCACACCTGTGCCACAGCTTCAACTCATTTACGTTTTAATCCTCTGCATATCTGGCTTCTGAAAGCACCCTACTACGGAAATGATTCTCTTAATATCACCACCTGCCTACCTCAATTCAATAACCTTTTCTCAATTCGTGTTTTATTAAATCTCTCCAATTCTTTAGACTTTTGATCTTTAAGCCTCTTTATTATTCTTGTTCTTCTGTTCTTTTCTGCTAGTTTCTCTTTCTCCAGAGCTGGCCCTTTGCCTCTTGATTCATAACTGTGGTTCTTATTCTAATTTGGTTCTGTGTCTCCTGCTCCCCTCCTTAAAGACTCACACGATCTGTTCTCTCAAAGGTTTTTACATCCCACTCCCTGGCTTCTCACCTTCGCTTCAGTCCCATATGTGTAAAGCCAAATGGCAATACAAATTTGTTTCCCTGACATTATTGGAAACTCAGCCTTTCCTAAACAAATATTATTTTCCCTGAATTCAGTTACCATTCAGAATATACCCATGACCGTGAGGATAATGGCTTTAGTTGTAATTCCCTGTATTTGAAAATTTAGGAGTAGCATGGATTCCTATTTTTACTTTACCCATTAGATTCAATTATTCATAGTTTCCTTATATCTATGATATAAATAATATTAATATTCACAATTCTTTTGCCCTTTAGTGATTGTGCACTCATCATTTCCTACCAAATTTTTTAGTCAGATATAATTTGAGTACAAATCCTGAGTCCCTCTCTGTCTGCTGTCTAACCAAGGGGAAGATGTTTAACTTCTCTAAGCCTCGATTTTCTTAATTTGTAGAAATAGCACCATAAACATACTCAATAATACTAATAGTTTATATGCTCTGAGAGTGAATTACTGTAAATAAAACATTAAGCACAATTTCTGACAAAAGTAAAAGCACTCATTAAATAGATATTACTGTGTTCATCTCCCAAATGACACTTTTTTCCACATGTTAACATCTCAGAAATCACATTGTTTTATAATCAATAATATGTCATAGATTATGTGTCAATCTTGTTTACTTGTGGTTCTAGAATAATCAATAATGCATTGGCAGAAGGATTCTTTGCCTCTGAGGCACTAGGAAAGCCCATATTCATTTGAAATTGCCTGCCTTCCTCCTTGAATCAGAAGAGGGCAGTATTATTGCTTCCTTCCTTCCATTATGATGTTTCACATATTTTGGACATTTTCCCAGAGTCTGTTGCGGTAGGTTCTCTTTAACATCCATTTCTGAGAGCCATATATAAAAGGGCTCAAGCCAAATGTTAGTTGGCCTGTCAGCTCTGGCACCTAGTTAACGTATCCAATAGAACCATCACCTGGGAATGGGCAGGAAGCTGGCAGAGGAGATGGAAAGAACACCTGTTCCCTTGAGTGATGTTTGTCCCCCAGTGAGCAGGGAAGAATGGGCATGTGTCCTGATTTTCACATTCTCTGAATGGCCATAGTAGGAGGATATTCAACCTTTTAGAAAAATAAAATTTGAATATTGTATATACAATAAATTCTACACAGTATATTTTTAGATGAAGTAAGCTATCAGATTAACAAAATATTCATAGGATTTATTTTAATAAAAACAATTTTGAGCAACCAATTTAGGCTCTAAGTGATTTGGATTAAAAGACTGCTGTCCACTGAAGAAACAGTTTTTAAGTTTAAAGAATATAGATTGGATGAACGGTGCAAAATTTATATTGAACAACTAGCCTATATTTATATGCAATAATTATTTATGCATCAGATATTTAGTAATGCAAAATGACAAAACATCAGAATGCTAGTCACTTAGATTTCTGTCAACCATGTCATGCATACTTAAAAGAGACTCTTTAAAAACATATTTTAAATATCTGTTATCTTCTAAGTAAATGCATACATATTTCTTTATTCATGAGGTTGCCCAATTTTATTAATGCAAAACTATGTAAATTATCATTAAATAATTTAATATCAATACTTTTATAGTTGATTCCTTTTCTTATATTACACCTACCTTCCCTTTCTTTTTTTATTTTATTATTTTTTAATTTCTTTATTGTAATTGGAGGCTAAATACTTTACAATATTGTAGTGGTTTTTGCCATACCTTGACATGAATCAGTCATGGATGTACATGTGTTCCCCATCCTGAACACCCCTGCCAACTCCCTCCCCATCCCATCCCGCAGGGTCATCACAGTGCATCAGCCCTGAGCACCCTGACTCATGCATCGAACCTGGACAGGCGATCTGTTTCACATATGGTAATATACATGTTTCAGTGCTGCTCTCTCAAATCATCACACCCTCACCTTCTCCCACAGAGTCCAAAAGACTGTTCTATACATCTGTGTCTCTTTAACTATCTCACATATAGGGTCATTGTTGCCATCTTTCTAAGTTCCATATATATGCATTAGTATACTGTATTGGTCTTTATCTTTCTGGCTTACTTCACTATGTATAATGGGCCCCAGTTTCATCCATCTCATTAGAACTAATTCAAATGAATTCTTTTTAATGGCTGAGGAATATTCCATGGTGTATATGTACCACAGCTTCCTTATCCATTCGTCTGCTGATGGGCATCTAGGTTGCTTCCATGTCCTGGCTATTATAAACAGTGCTGCGATGAACATTGGGGTGCACACGTCTCTGTCAATTCTGGTTTCCTTGTTACCTTCCCTTTCTACCCTGGCAGAGTAGAAGGACATGCACTTATCTTCTCCTGTGAGAACTCCAAAATTACAACTCGCTGCTGAATAACCATCAACAGGAGAATGTTGGATCCCACCAAAAAAAGATACCCCACATCCAAAGGCAAAGGAGAAGCTCCAACAAGATGGTAGGAGAGGAGAAATTGCATTTAGAATCAAACTCCATACCTACCAGAGATGCTCAGAGGACTAAAACAAAACCTTCTCCTGGGTACGCACCAGGAGAACCCACAGAGACAGAGCCAGACTTGGCTCTGAGTGCTTGAGTGTCTCCTGTGGAGGTATAGGTCAGCAGTGGGTCACATGGACCACAGCCTTGTCTAAATCAAAGCAACTATGAGCCATGTGGGTACCCAAGACGGACAGGTCATGGTGGAGAGTTCTGACAAAATGTGGTCCATAGGAGAAAGGAATTGTAAACCACTTCAGTATTCTTGCCTTGAGAACCCCATGCACAGTATGAAAAGGCAAGAAGATAGGACACTGAAAGATGAACTACCCAAGGTCGGTAGGTGCCAAATATGCTACTGGAGAACAGTAGAGAAATAAATCCAGAAAGAATGAAGAAATGGAGCCAAAGCAAAAACTACACCCAGTTGTGGGTATGACTGGTGATGGAAGTAAAGTCCAAAGCTGTATGGAACAATGTTGCCTAGGAACCTGGAACGCTAGGTCCATAGATCAAGGTAAATTGGAAGTGGTCAAACACGAGATGGGAAGAGTGAACACTGACATTTTAGGAATCAGTGAACTAAAATGGACTGAAATGGGTGAATTTAACTCAGATGACAATTGTATCTACTACTATGAGCAAGAATCCTTTAGAAGAAATGGAGTAGCCATAATAGTCAACAAAAGATTCCTAAATGCAGTACTTGGATGCAATCTCAGAAACGACAGAATGATCTCTGTTCATTTCCAAGGCAAACCATTCAATATTACAGCAATCCAAGTCTATGCCCCAACCACTAAGGCTGAAGAAGGTGAATTTGAATGAGTCTATGAAGATCTACAAGACCTTTTAGAACTAATACCCAAAAAAGATGTCCTTTTCATTATAGGGGACTGGAATGCAAATGTAGGAAGTCAAGAGATACCTGGAATAACAGGCAAATTTGGCCTTGGAGTACAAAATGAAGCAGGGAAAAGGCTAACAGAGTTTTGCCAAGAGAATGCACTGGTCATAGAAAATACCCTCTTCCAAAACACAAGAGATGATTCTATACATGGACATCACCAGATGGTCAACACCAAAATCAGATTGATTATATTCTTTGCAGCTGAAGATGGATAAATTACACAGTCAGCAAAAAGAAAATCAGGAGCTGATGGTGGCTCAGAATATGAACTCCTTATTGCAAAATTCAGATATAAATTGAAGAAAGTAGGGAAAATCACTAGCCCATTCAGGTATGGCCTAAATCAAATCCCTTATGATTGTACAGTAGAAGTGACAAATAGATTCAAGGGACTAGATCTGATAGACAGAGTACCTGAAGAACTATGGATAGAGGTTCACGACATTGTACAGTAGGCAGTGATCAAGACCATGCCCAATAAAAAGAAATGTAAAAAGACAAAATGGTTCTTTGAGGAGGCCTTTAAAAAGCTGAGAAAAAAGAGAAGTGAACGGCAAAAGAGAAAAGGAAAGATATACCCATTTGAATGTAGACTTCCAAAGAATAGCCAGGAGAGATAAGAAAGCTTTCCTCAGTGATCAGTGCAAAGAAATAGAGGAAAACAACAGAATGGGAAAGACTAGGGATCTCTCAAGAAAATTAGAGACACCTATGGAACATTTCATGCAATGAGGGGTACAATAAAGGACAGAAATAGTGTGGACCTAACAGAAGCAGAAGAAATTAAGAAGAGGTGACAACAATATACAAAGAACTATACAAAAAAGATCTTCATGACCCAGATAGCCATGATGCTGTGATCACTCACCTAGAGCCAGAAATCCTGCAATGTGAAGTCAAGTGGGCCTTATGAAGTATCACTACGAACAAAACTAGCGGAGGTGATGGAATTCCAATTGAGCTATCTCAAATCTTAAAATATGATGCTGTGAAAGTGCTGCACTCAATATGCCAGCAAATTTGCAAAACTCAGCAGTGGCCACAGAACTGGGAAAGGTCAGTTTTCATTGCAATTCCAAAGAAGGGCAATGCCAAAGAATGCTCAAACTACCACACAATTGCACTCACCTCACATGCTAGCAAAGTAATGCTCAAAATTCTCCAAGCTAGGCTTCAATAGTAAGTGAGCCATGAACTTTCAGATGTTCAAGCTAGATTTAGAAAAGGCAGAGGAACCAGAGATCAAATTGCCAACATCCACTGGATCATCGAAAAAGCAAGAGTGTTCCAGAAAAACATCTACTTCTGCTTTATTGACTATGTCAAAGCCTTTGACTGTGTGAATCACAACAAACTGGAAAATTCTTCAAGAGATGGGAATACCAAACCACCTGACCTGCCTCCTGAGAAATCTGTATGCAGGTCAGGAAGCAACAGTGAGAACTAGACATGGAATAACAGACTGGTTCCAAATCGGGAAAGGAGTACGTCAAGGCTGTATATTGTCACCCTGCTAATTTAACTTACATGCAGAGTACATCAAGTGAAATGCTGGACTGGATGAAACACAAGCTGGAATCAAGACTGCCAGGAGAAATATCAGTAACCTCAGATATGCAGATGACACCACCCTTAGGGCAGAAAGTGAAGAACTAAAGAGCCTCTTAATGAAAGTGAAAGTGAAAGGGGAGTGAAAAAATTGGCTTAAAACTCAACTTTCAGAAAACTAAGATCATGGCATCTGGTTCCATCACCTCATGGCAAATTGATGGGGAAACAGTGGAAACAGTGAGAGACTTTATTTTCTTGGGCTCCAAAATCACTGCAGATGGTAACTGCAGCCATGAAATTAAAAGATACTTGCTTTTTGGAAGAAAGGCTATGACCAACCTAGACAGCATATTAAAAAGCAGAGATATTGGCAAAGGACAACAAAGGTCCATCTAGTCGAAGCTAAGGTTTTTCCAGGAGTCATGTGTAGATGTGAGAATTGGACTATAAAAAAAGCCAAAGAATAGATGCTTTGGAACTGTGGTGTTGGATAAAACTCTTGAGAGTGCCTTAGACTGCAAGGATATCCAACCAGTCCATCCTAAGGGAAAGCAGTCCTGAATTTTTACTGGAAGGACTGATGTTGAAGCTGAAACTCCAAAACTTTGTCTACCTGATGCTAGGAGCTGACTCATTGGAAAACACCCTATGCTGGGAAAGATTTAAAGCAGGAGGAGAAGGGGACAACAGAGGATGAGATGATTGGATGGCATCACCGACTCAATGGACAGAGTTTGAATGAGCTCTGGGAATTGGTGACGGACAGGGAAGCCTGGAGTGTTTCAGTCCATGGGGTGGCATAGAGTTGGACACAACTGAGTGACTGAACTGAACTGAACTACACCCTGCTCCTGATAGGATCTTACTCCTACTGGAACAAACTGTCAGAATCCAATCATTTCAACTAGCTTAATCATTCTTATTTTTGTTTTCCCTCAATCACAAAAATTTCTTGAAAGTATCTTAAGGGATTTAAAATTATTCTTCAAAAACTCAGTTGGATCTGTCCAAATTTATGCACTATACATGTTGCCAAAACTAATTCACTTATAATTGATATAATTTGTCCTTCCTTTTTAACTCATTAATGGATTCTGGGCCTGCAGTATACTTTTTATAGATTAAAGAATCAACAATCATTGTTCTAATTTGCTCAAACAGGTAAGAGTTATATACTGATGTTGTTTTTATGGGAAATATAATGCCATATTTACTCTGTGTTTGGTGTAGTCTAAAGATGAATCAAAATCATTGTCACAAACACTGGAAAAGATAAAAACAGAGTCTTGGAAAAGTCTCTATAAACAGGATATGCTTTCTGCTATACTGGAAATGTCAGTTAGTGAGATAGTAATAAAGATAAGACATGTAAACTCTTTTCATAGCTACAGTTATTCAAGATTAACCAAGATAAGCCCAGTTAGGTACATACACTCATTGTTAACTAATGTCTCAAATGCACCCAAAGAGGCAGAATCTTCTTTTGCATAGGCAGATCCACAAATGGCTATGACTCTTGCAAAGATTTTGTAAAAATTTTGGCTGTGGGGGAGGATTTTATAGATGTAATTATATATTTAAGGAGCCAAAATGATTATAGATCACACTGTAACATTAAAATATAAATGTTTCTTTTGTTCATCTATCTCCCAAATATAAAAAGGAAGGAGAATCTCCTTCTTTCTTTCTTTACTCTGGCATCAAACTCACATTTTAGTTTCTACATAATAAGGGATCACTTCTCATAGACAATTACCTTTGTGTTTTTGGAAAACAGACCCATTATAGGTGAGGTTGTTTAGTGGTTTTGGTTTCTCATGAAACCTCTCTCCTTGGCTTGCAAATGGGCACCTACTTACTGTCCGCTCCAATGGCGTACTCTATACAAACACGTCCCAGTGTGTCTCCCTCTTTACATAAGGACACCAGTCATACTGGACTAACTTCACTCATGGGACCTCATTTAACTTTTAGTTACCTATTTAAAGGGCTTCCCGAAGGCTCAATGGGTAAAGAATCCACTTGCAATGCAGGAGATGCAGGTTGCCACCCACTCCAGTATTCTTGCGGGAAATCCCATGGACAGAGGAGCCTGGTGGGTTTTAGTCCATGGGGTTGCAAAAGAGAAAGACACCACCAGCAACTAAACAACAACAACAAATGGCTCCTCTTGGGCAGATGGCCCTCAAACGAATAAACAAGTAATCCGTACCATAACGCTTTATGTATAATTGTATCTTGATATCATCATTAAGAACAGCATACTTGAAATAATACATCCAACTGAAGAAAAGGAACTCTAAGATTTATACAGTGGCCATGAGTCCATAACACTGTTGAAATCTTACTGTGCAGGTTAACATTTCCTGCCTTGGCAGGGAAATAAATCCTTTGGTTAGGCCCTCATTTCTTCCAATGTGGAGAAACTCCCCATCAGAGTTCCTCCACATCCTTAGCTTTTCATTCCAGTTGACCTCAATCTAATCATCCTCTTTGATCATATCTGAGATGGGCATTGGAGGCCAGTTGAGGGTGGCCCAATTTCAGAATTTCAAGGATTTTAGTACAAATGTGAGCCAGGAGTCACTTTAGAAGCTGAAGAAAAAACCCATTTTTTAATGTACCTGGTTTTTCAATTACTAACATCAGCTCTATCACCAATATCAGAAACCTGGTTGTACTCAATTTCCTCTCTTACCCTCAACTGAAAATAGTTATGGCAACAGAACCCTAACTGACCTTCCTATGTACTCCTTTAGTATGTTTTTCAAATTATCACCTGAGAATTACCTTCTAAATTTAAATCTGCTAATGCTGCTTCCCTTGACAACTTATCAATTGCGTCCCATGATCTGCTGAGTAAAATGCAAACTCTTTAGCGTTATATGCAAATTTGTTTAGTTCTCAACTCTTCAACACTGTCTCTTTCTAGCCTGATTGATTTGCTTGATTTCCATATTTCAGACAAAGCAACATACTGGCACAATTTTAACTCTTTGAATACATGTGGCATTTATTCCATATCCCATGTGTTTTCACACACAAGTCTACCTTGCCTATCCTCTCCACCCTGTTGCTGTTCATATATTCATATTTCAAGTCAAGTTCAAGACCTCTCTGATAGATTCCCCTGAGATAGGGTTAACTACTCCCTTCCCTGGGTGACAATAAATGCTGCACAGACTTTCAGTACTGTGTTTACCATATGAACAAGGTTTACCAGCCGAAGTGTGAAATCTGGAGAACTTGCTAGTTTATCTATTCTTACATTTAACACAAGGTCTGGCATGATTTTTGTGTTCAAAACATTAATTGGTGTAGTAAAGAACAATGGTAAGAAATTGCACCCCATATTAAGGTAAGCACTAGTTTAAATCCTGATTTTTCCATGACCAGCTTTGGAACCTTGTATAATCTAATTAATGCAATTTGTACACCTGCAAAATGGGAATGATGATAGAATTGATCATAGTTAAAATTTAGCAATGTGATCTCATTAAGAACTAAGCCTGGCCTATAGTAGATGCCTTATAAACTTCAGATTGCATTATCTCTTACTCTCTTGGATGGATTAAAGAATTGGCATATTCTGATTCAGAAGGCTTCATATATAAGATCATCTAGTATATCACTTAAGAGATCTAGTTAAATACCATCAAGATTTCATTAAAACTGACAAAATTCATCTATGTATTCCTAATAGTTGAGACAGGTTATCACTATATCTATTGTTGTTGGACATGTAATCTGCTGAGGGAAATAGATTTTATCAAACCGAGTAGTAGTTAAGCCAAAGAGTTTTATACTTGGTAGGATTTTCATAGTAATATGGGAGTTGGGTGGCAGAAGTGGCCACCATATTAGAAACTTACATTCTAATATTGACTTCATTTCTATCTTGTTTCTTTTAATGCATATTCATGAGTCATAAATATCTTATTTTTAACTATGAAAGACAGATTCCTTTAGAGCTGTAATGAGTATTGTAAGGGCCACATAATGAGTAAAGCATTACAATGTATCTTTAAAGTAACCCAAGGAAAGGAGGCTGCTGCTCTCTTAGGAGGCAGGGATTATAAAGCATAAAGGCAAAATAATATTTTTCTTGTATAATTATCTCAGTGACCCTCAAACAGCTCATTAACTCTAGCCAACATTTTTCTTTCTAATTTAAGTGTAGTGGTGCTAAATTATTTCTGGAACCCTGGTCATAGCTATTAACCTGACTCTGACTGTTGTTTCAGAGCTCACTTCATTCCTGTTACGTGAGCAAGCTATGTCAAGGAAGGAAGGAAAACAAATTTAGTGTTAGTTACTCAGTCATGTCTAACTGTTTATGACCCTATGGACTGAGGAGCCCACTAGGCTCCACTGTCCGTGAATTCTCCAGGAAAGATAATGGAGAGGGTTAGGACTCCCTTCTTCCAGGGCATCTTCCCAAGCCAGGGATCAAAGCCAGGTCTCTTGCACTGCAGACAGATCCTTTACCATCTAAGCCACCAGAGGAGCCCCACAAGCTATCTTAGCCCAAACACAATTTAACTCAGAGGAGACAAGTAAATCTAACTTGATTTCTAGAACAAGATCCAAACCACCTTCTTACTGTATTTTTCCTACTAGTAGCTCAAAACAAAGTGTAGCCAGTGAAATTAAAAGTCAGACCTTTTCTCCATCTTCACTACAGTCTCAGCACATATTAAGCATTAACATAGAAAGATCCCTAGGCAACACTTGATGGAATCTACTTTCCACCCCCATCTTCATAAGTACATAACTACTGGTCTAACCCCAACAAAAGATAATGCTCCTAATGGAAAGATCAGAACCACTTGACCCTGGGCTAGGCTGACACAGGCTATGTTGTTTCTCATTTGAGAAGGACTGACCTCCATTGAGATCTTTCCTTCAAATGGTTGGGTGAGTGACCATGTGATAGTGAAAAAGTACATTAGCAAGAGTATGGTAGTTTGTCTTTACTGACTTCTTAAGAAAAATCTTAACATTAAGTCATCAGTTTGATTCAGGGAAAACTCATGCATTATGTGTGATTTCCACATGTTTTGGCAAGTATTTTTAAAAGAAATTATAGTATTTTACAATATACAAGAACCCAGTAATAATCACAAATTAAATTTTTAGATTAAGGTAAGTGTTTGCCAAGTCCTAATTCACATCTATGGGCTTCCCTGGTGGCTCAATGGTAAAGAATCCATCTGACAATGCAAGAGACACAGTTTCAATTCCTGGGTCAGAAAGATCTCCTGGAGAAGGAAATGGCAATCCACTCCAGTATTCTTGCCTGGAAAATCCCATGGAGAGAGAAACCTGGTATGCTACAGTCTATGGGCACAAAGAGTAGAACATAATTTAGTGACTAAACAACAGCAAATTCAAATCTATATAAAATATTTCCAAGGAAGACACTGTTGATGTGTTCAGGCTACCCAAGTTTCTGACAGCTCAGATCTGAAAATAAGTAGTTTGTAGTTGTTAGGAAACTTAAATGTGCGTGTGAACATGCCTGGGTCTGTGTATGATAGCAGTGATGGTAGTCATCTAAATTATTTTTAACACCATGTTTGACAAGAATGGTTGAATTACAAGTATGTCATGTAAGGAGAAAAGACTATCTCCATATCCTGTATCAGTTGTCCAGTTCAAAGGGGGATGTTAATATCCATTTATTTCACAAGCTTAATTTTATTGCATAGGCTTGACTTTATACCTCCCTTTCTAAATTCGCGAAGTGTCACTTATTATTGACACTTATTATTATCTGTGCCCAGTGCATATGAAGTCATCTACCTAACAGAGATGCCTAATTAGGAATACAAAAGAACAAGAGCAGAAACAAAGATGGAGAGGGTCCGAAAGTTTCAAAGAGGAGATACCTGAAACTGTACACAAAAACCGTAAGAAGTCAAATGTGGTTATATTCTCCAGGGGAGTGCAGGTCGGTTGGGGGTAGATGGAACAGTGCATAAACTTGAACACTCTTGAATTTATCTTTATGATCACTTGAAAATGTCAGCACTTATTATAGTCATAGAATTACAGCAGGTCAATCTCTCTCTGAGTGGCTTTGCATCTTCCTTAAAAAAGAGCTTAATTTCCTCGGGAATCAAAATGCATTCTCTCACATTAATTTCAGAAATTACACTAATTATATTATATTTAAATAAATACAGGTAGCACTTATTGAAAGTTTAATATGCCCTTTGTTAAACATTTAACATATTTGCCTTATTTAATCCTTGCTATCATTCTATCAGGTAGGGATTGTGATTATCCTCATTTCAGTCAAGAAAACTGAGCTTCAAGATTAAATAATTTGTGCCAGGTCAAAAATAGCTAATTAGTGACAGATATTAGATCCAATTCTGTGTTAATTCTATTATAAAATTCAGTATTGATAAACCAGGGGTAAATAAGCAAGAAGTATAAGCAAAGATGGCTCCGAGTTTGTATGATGACTTAACTGGCTCTAGAAAGATATCTAAACCCCTGAAATGAAACTGAAGTTTAATCACTATACATTAAGCTCTATACATAACTCTTTACACACCACACCATGATTCTGAATTTACTGAAAATGATGGTACACTTTCCAATTCTAAAAAAGAAAAGCAATCTTTTCAAATTTTGAAGCAAGATATACTAATTAAGTGCGTAATTTTGTGCCTGGAATGAGTCTGAAATTCTTTACATTCTTGCCTTTAAATGACAATTAGATGTGTAGCAAAATGCAATATAATGTTGAAAAGAATTCCAATATCTTAGAAAATAGCTGAGGGTAATCACTAGCTGTTTTTTTAACCATTGGTTAAAAAAACCAATTGCTATGTCAATATTTGTACAAAATCAAAAATCTGTATAAGATTTGAACAATAGAAACTATGTTTATTTGAATTTTTTTTACCCTAAAACATGTTTGAGTAGTTGGAAATGAGGCCTTAACCTACGGTGCTTTAACTTGGAGAAAACTTTGGTATGAATCCTGTTACAAGATCAAGTTAAATGTCTTGCATGTATAATTACAAAGTAGTGGGGAATCCAGTTAAAGACTTCCAGTGGGAGGAAGTAATGCAAATTTATAAGGATAAGGTACTTTCAAGAACAGATTGAAAAATAAGGCACACATAGAAGTTAATTTAGACAGCAATATTTCTTCAACAATGACAAATTTCTTTGAGAGTATGGAAATACGGAATTCTTTTTTTAAGAGTAGAAATTCATTTTTGCAGGGGATTGGGGATTTCTAGCTCCAGTATATTTCATTAAATATTTCGTTGTTGTTCTGATTCAGTTCTGTCTGACACTTTGCGACCCCATTAACTTCAGCACACCAGGGTTCCTTGTCCTTCGCTATCTCCTGGAGTTTGTTCAAATTCATGTTCATTGAGCCTGTGATGCCATCCAACCATTTCATCCTCTGTTGCCCCCTTCTCCTCCTGCCCTCAATCTTTCCCATCTGTCTTTCCCAACTTTTCCAATGAGTCAGCTCTTTGCATCAGGTGGCCAAAGCATTGGAGCTTCAGCTTCAGCATCAGTTCTTCCAGCGAACATTCAGGTTTGATTTCCTTTAGGATTGATTGTTTCAATCTCCTTGCTGTCCAAGGGGCTCTGAAGAGTCTTCTCTAGCATCACAGTTTGAAAGCATTCATTCTTTGGTGCTCAGCCCTCTTTATGGCCCAACTCTCACATCCACACATAACCACTGGAAAAACATAGTCTTGACTATAAGGACCTTTGTTGACAAATTGATATCTCTGATTTTTAATACACTAGAAATGTGTCTAAGTTTGTCATAGCTTTTCTTCCAAGGAACAAGTGTCTGTTAATTTCATGACTGCAGTCATTGTAGTGATTTTGGAGCCCAAGAAAATAAAATCTGTCACTACTTCCATTTTTTTCCTGATCTATTTACCATGAAGTGGTAGGACTAGATGCCATGACCTTAGTTTTTTAAATGTTGAGCTTTAAGCCAGCTTTTTCACTATCCTATTTTACCTTCATCAAGAGGCTCTTTGGTTCCTCTTCACTTTCTGCCATTAGAGTGGTATCATCTGCATATCTACGACTGTTGATATTTCTCCCTGCAATCTTTATTCCAGTTTGCAATACACCCAGCCTGGCATTTTGTATGATGTACTCTGCATATAAGTTAATTAAGCAGGGTGACAGTATACAGCCTTGAAATACTCCTTTCCCAATTTTGAACCAGTCTGTTGTCCTATGTTGTTCCAGTTCTAACTGTTGCTTCTTGTCCTGCATACAGGCTTCTCAGGAGGCAGATAAGATGGAATGGTATTTCCATCTCTTTAGGAAGTTTCCACAGTTTGTTGTGATCCACATAGGCTTTAGTGTAGTCAATGAAACAGAAGTAGTTTTTCTGGAACTCTCTTGCTTTTTCAATGATTCAATGGATGTTGGCAATTTGATCTCTGGTTCCTCTGCCTTTTCTAAAACCAGCTTGAACATCTGGAAGTTCATGATTCACGTATTGTTGAAGCCTGGCTTGGAGAATTTTGAGCATTACTTTACTAGCGTGTGAGATGAGTGCAATTGTGCGGTAGTTTGAGCATTCTTTGGCATTGCCTTTCTTTGGAATTGGAATGAAAGCTGACCTTTTCCAGTTCTGTGGCCACTGCTGAGTTTTCCAGATTTGCTGGCATATTGAGTGCATCACTTGAGCAGCAGCATCTTTTATGATCTGAACTAGCTCAGCTGGATTCCATCACCTCCACTAGCTTTGTGTGCAGTGATGCTTTCTAAGGCCCACTTGCCTTCATACTCTCAGATGTCTGGCTCCCTGTGATAGCTAATTTTATGGGCCATAGGGTACCCAAATGTTTCATCAAACATTATTTGTGGTGTTACAAGATGCTTTTTGGAGTGTGATAAGGGTGTTTTTAGGTAATATTAACAAGTACATTTGTGAACTGAGTAAGGCAGACCCCTCTCTCCGATGATCCAATCCACCGAAAGACTAAACAGAACAGAAAGCTGACTCTCTCTCTCTCCCTGAGTAAGAGAATTCTCTTGCCTGATGGCCTTGAGCTGGGACATCAGCTCTTCTCTGTTCTACAGCAAGGTCAGACCTTCAAACTTGACCTGGGGTCACTGGCCCAGCAGACTTTACACTTACACACCTCCATAAGAGCATGGGCCAATTCCTTATAATAAATCCCTCTCCCTCACTCCTGTGGGCTCAGTTTCTCTAGAGAACCCAGATTAATATTCATCTTCTATAAAGCTTAATTTTGTATAAATTTTAATTATGATTTATCTCACGTGCAAGTAATAGATCCCACTAAGCTCCTGTAAGGAAGTTGTAGAAATAATGTATTGCCATAGATTTGTAATGGGATAACATCAATTACAGAGAAATTAACAGAGAAATCTTTTAAAGACAGAGTTTAAGAATTATGAAAGACATAGGGATACAAATGTACGGATCTGAAGAACTTTTTTTTTTTTTTTACCATGCCACATGGCATTTAGGATCTTAGTTCCAGAACCAAGCTGGGCCATGGGAGTGAAAGAGCCCAGTCCTAACCATTGAACCACCAGGGAACTCCCAAAAATCACTTGATTTTGGTTTGCTGAGTAAATGTTACACACAGTAAATTTGTGTCAGTTATCTATTGCAGCATTAAAAACCACCCAAGAACTTGGTTACATAAAGCAATATGAATTATTTATTTTACTCATTTATATGCAATTTGAGCAGGACTGTGAAATCAGCCCCTTGCTTCTCAGAGTACAACCGTAGACTGCAGAGTAGCTCTCTCTCACAACATTGGCAAATTAGTACTGACTGATGGCTAAGGGCTTGACTTTCTCTTACATTGGCCTCCCCAGAGTCTTCTCCTCTCACAGGGAAGGACTAGGTCTCAGGAGCAATTGCAAAATACAGGAAACAGAATCCACCCATTTTTAAGCTCTGGCTCTAGAAACTAGTATGGGGCTTTCCAGGCGGTGCTAATGGTAAAGAACCTGCCTGCCAATGCAGGAGACAAAAGAAACACAAGTTTGACTCCTGGGTTGGGAAGATTCTCTGGAAAAGAAAATGGCAACTCACTCCAGTATTTATGCCTGGAGAATCCCAGGGACAGAGGATTCTGGTGGGCTACAGTCTGGAGTCACAAAGAATCAGACATGACTGAAGTGACTTAGTACTATAGAAACTAGTAAAGAATCATGTCCAGCCTATACTTTTGGTTAAGCTGTCAAAGAGCCTAAATCTAACGATGAGGCATATAAAGCTCCTGATCAATGGGAGGAATGTCAAAACATTTTGGAGTCATGCTTTAAAATTGCCACAGTATACCTTCTGGCCGTAGATTATTTACATTCTCACCACATGTAAAATATACCTTCTTTCAAAACCCTAAAACACTTTACAGAATTGGTCTCAGGCTCAAAGCCTCAAGTTTCATTAACCAAAGTAGGTCCAAGTAAGACCAGGGTGCAGATGAGGCTCCAGGGGTTTGGCTTTTTATAGGCAGCTCCTTAAATATGGTTCTGCTAATCTGAAGACCTGGGACATAAATAGGTTATTTCTTCTGTAACACATATGACACAGAGCAAGGGGATGATGTAAGATAATTGCCATAGATGTTCCCATTCAAAAGGGAGTAACAAGAGGCGTGGAGCAGTCACTAGTATATCACACCTGTGAACTCTAATTGGGCCTGTTTTCATCCTTTAGACCAACGGTCTCCAACATTTTTGGCACCAGGAGCCAGTATCGTGGAAGATGATTTTTTGAACAAACTAGGGCTAGGGGACGGGGGCAGGGGACAGGGGAGAGGATCGTTTCAGAATGATTCAAGCATATTATGTTTACAGCATACTTTATTTCTGAACTAATGCCACTGCTTATCTGACAGGAGGTACAGGTCCATAGACTGGAGGTTGGGGACTCTGCCTTTGGGGTAGGGGGCTGGAGGCTGGGCCTTTGAAAGCATCTTCCTTCATGGATCACAGCCTTATATGGCAAAGGGGCTTGTGTAACTCAATGAAGCTGTGGCTCATGCCATGTAGGGCCACCTAAGAAGGATTGGTCACAGAGGAGAGTTCTGGAAAAACGTGATCCACTGGAGGAGGAAATGGCAACCCACTGCAGTATTCTTGCCTATAAAAACCCCATGGACAGTATGAAAAGGCAAAAAGATATGACACCAGAAGATAAGCACACCAGGTTGGAAGTTGTCCAATATGCTATTGGGGAAGATTGGAGGGAAATTATTAATAGCTCCAGAAAGAATGAACTGCCTGGTCCCAAGCAGAAAGAACTCTCAGTTGTGGATGTGTCTGGTGGTGAAAAGCCAAAGATGGAAAAACTCTATACAGTCAGCAAAAACAAGACCAGGAGCTGACTGTGGCTCAAATCATGAACTCCTTATTGCAAAATTCAGACTTAAATTGAAGAAAGTAAGGAAAAGCGCCAGGCTATTCAGATATGAATTAAATCATATCCCCTATGATTATACAGTGGAGGTAACAAATAGATTTAAGGGATTAGATCTGATAGACAGAGTGCCTGAAGAACTATGAATGGAAGTTCATAGCATTGTACAGGAGACCAAAAACCATCTCCAAGAAAAGAAATGCAAAAAGGAAAAATGGTTGTTTGAGGAGGCCTTACAAATAGCTGAGAAAAGACTAGACTAGAAAGGCAAAGAAGAAAGGGAAAGATATATCCAATTGAATGCAGTTCCAAAGAATAGCAAGGAAAGATAAGAATGCCTTCTTAAGTGAACAATGCAAAGAATTAGGAAAACAACAGAATGGGAAAGACTAGAGATCTCTTCAAGAAAACTGGAGACACCAAGGAAACATTTCATGGAAAGATGGGCACAATAAAGGGCAAAAATGGCAAGGATATAACAGAAGCCAAAGAGATCAAGAAGAAGTGAAAAGAGTACGCTGAAGAACTGTACAAAAAAGATCTTAATGACCCAGATAACCATGATGGTGTAATCACTCTCCTAGAGCCAAACATCCTGGATATGCAGAGGACACCACCCTAATGGCAGAAAGCAAAGAGGAACTAAAGAGCCTCTTGATGAAGGTGACCAAGGAGAGTGAAAAAGCTGGCTTAAAACTCAACATTAAAAAAGCTAAGATCATGGCATCTGGACCCATCACTTCATGGCAAATAGATGGGGAAACAATGGAAACAGCGAGAGACTTTATTTTGGATCATAAAGAAGGCTGAGCACTGAAGAACTGATGCTTCTGAACTGTGGTGTTGGAGAAGACTCTTGAGAGTCCCTTGGACTGCAAGGAGATCCAACCAGTCCATCCTAAAGGAAATCAATGCTGAATATTCATTGGAAGGACTGCTGCTACAGGGAAAGTTCCAATACTTAGCCACTTGCTGTGAAGAGTTGAATCAGTGGAAAAGACTCTGTTGATGGGAAAGACTGAAAGCAAAAGGAGAAAGGGGTAACAGAAGATAAAATGATTAGATAGCATCAGTTACTCAATGGACTTGAATATGAGCAAACTCTGGGAGATGGTGGAGGACAGAGGAGCCTGGCATGCTGCAGTCCATGGGGTCTCAAAGTCTGACAGAACTTAGTGACTGAACAAGACCAACAACAAATTAGTCCTCAGTATGACTCTAAAAAAATTACTGTCTGTGTTTCTTGTCGGCACTCTCTGGGCTCATGGCTCTGCCCTGAATTATTTTCAACCAGTTTTCTGCCCATAAACATTTAGGGATCCATTTTATTCTTATCTGGAGTTACTTTCACCAGAACAATTCTCTTAAATTTGAGTGGGTTTTCTATGTAATTATGTTCGACTAGTTAAAAGTCATACCTACAAGTCTTTTTGCAAAAAGTCCTTCTCTATCTTGGTTTCCTGAATGATACCCCCTGAGACAACAAGGTCTTTTAAGACTTTTAGAAACCCCATTGTTAAATGGGGAGGATTTGTAAAACATGCCCTTCTAATTCTTATAAGCCCTTCTGTCTGTTGGAAAGGGTTTCTGAGTTACCCATCTCAATTCTTTCCAATATACGAACCCTACAGTTTCACACAGAATTAGATTTTGTGTACCAAAGTACTTACTATTTTGAGAATTTTTTTTTTTTTTTTTTTTTTGTCATATGGAAAAGCCTAGAAAGTGCTGTATTTTTTAACTTATCAAATTCTGGCTCCTTTATACTTAACACAGCAGTCTCTCATCCTGCACTCTCTCTCCTCTTGCATTTTTTCCCCATAAATATCAAGAAGCAGCTAGGTGGAGTTTTCAACATTCTCCTAGATCACTGAATTCATCAGGGTCATCTCCTGTGTTCGGCATTTACTGAAGGAGACAGGTCAACAACACTTCCACCATGGCTTCATGAGTCCCCTTTCTTCCAGTTTCCAGTTAATATTACCTTCATTTTCCTTTACACTTTCAGCAACAACCTCCTCAGTAGCCTTTGAGCTATTTCACTAAGACTCTCCTCATGGCTTTCCTGGCTTCTTCCTGCCATCCAGCGCAAACCCATAACACATGTTGCTTTTTGTTATGGAATCACCCCCCACCTCAGGTAAAAATACCTCTACCAGTTATTTATTACCATGTAACAAAGGAATCCCAGATTTGGTGATGTGAAGTTATAATAATTTGTTATTTTGTTCAGAAATTTGCGAGTTGGGGCAAACTTAGCAGGGAATTTGTCTTTACTCTTGAATAAAAGGAGTGTCAAAGATTAGATTTAAAACCTCCAAAGTGCCCAGAGGTTAAAAAGAAAAAGAAACATGGAAAAGCTATTTACCTGAGAGCAATGGAAAGATATTTTTGAACAGCATAATTGTTAGTATATTATTAAAATTTTGAGATGAGAAGTGATTCAGACTTGAGGAAAAATCTACTTGAAAAATTTATAAATCTTGGACTGTTTCAACTTATCATGTCCAAAAGTATTAAGAACAACTAACTTATGATTGAATGAGGAAATATAATTTTTGAAAGACAGGGAATAATTGGCTTCAAGACAGAAACAAACTACAGGATACTTTTCCACTTCTCCTTTTAAAACTATAACCATACTTGCCATTGTGCTATTCTAATTACCTCCTCATTGACATCACCCAATATCTTCACCACAATACCTTCATTGTTCCTATTTCCTCTTTTTATTAACCCCCATAAATTCCCCTTATCATTTATTGCTTGGTTGGATGACTTTTGAACTAAATAATCTTTGCTAATTTTTGGTATCTTTCATTTGGCTTTCTACAGGACTTTAGCTATGTTTTTCTCTTTTATTAATATCATAAATCTCCCTTATGGTTGATTTTTTTTTTTCAAGTGAATCTACCCTGGAATGTGAAGTCAAGTGGGCCTTAGGAAGCATCACTATGAACAAAGCTAGTGGAGGTGATGGAATTCCAGTTGAGCTATTTCAAATCCTAAAAGATGATGCTGTGAAAGTGCTACACACTCAATATACCAGCAAATCTGGAAAACTCAGCAGTGGCCACAGGACTGGAAAAGGTCAATTTTCATTCCAATCCCAAAGAAAGGCAATGCCAAAGAATGCTTAAACTACTGCACAATTGCACTCATCTCACATGCTAGTAAAGTAATACTCAAAATTCTCTAATCCAGGCTTCAGCAATACGTGAACCGTGAACTTCCAGATGTTCAAGTTGGTTTTAGAAAAGGCAGAGGAACCAGAGATCAAATTGCCAACACCCAATGGATCATCGAAAAAGCAAGAAAGAGTTTCAGAAAATATCTATTTCTGCCTTATTGAATATGCCAAAACCTTTGATTGTGTGGATCACAATAAACTGTGGAAAATTCTGAAAGGGATGGGAATATCAGACCACCTGATTTGCCTCTTCAGAAACCTGTATGCAGGTCAGAAAGCAACAGTTAGAACTGGACATGGAACAACAGACTGGTTTCAAATAGGAAAAGGAGTACGTCAAGGCTGTATATTGTCACCCTGCTTATTTAACTTATATGCAGAGTACATCATGAGAAGCACAGGACTGGATGAAGCACAAGCTGGAATCAAGATTGCCGGGAGAAATATCAATAAACTTGGATATGCAGATGAGACCACCCTTATGGCAGAAAGTGAAGAAGAACTAAAGAGTCTCTTGGTGAAAGTGAAAGAGGAGAGTGAAAAAGTTGGCTTAAAGCTCAACATTCAGAAAACTAAGATCATGGCATCTGGTCCCATCACTTCATGGCAAATAGATGGAGAAACAGTGGAAACAGTGGCTGACTTTATTTTTGAGGGCTCCAAAATCACTGCAGATGGTGACTGCAGTCATGAAATTAAAAGACGCTTACTCCTTGTAAGGAAAATTATGACCAACCTAGGCAGCATATTAAAAAGAAGAGACAATACTTTGCCAACAAATATCCGTCTAGTCAAGGCTATGGTTTTTACAGTAGCCATGTATAGATGTAAGAGTGGGCTATAAGAAAGCTGAGCACCAAAGAATTGATGCTTTTGAACTGTGGTGTTGGAGAAGACTCTTGAGAGTCCCTTGGACTGCAAGGAGATCCAACCAGTCCATCCTAAAGGATATCAGTCTTGGGTGTTCATTGGAAGGGTTGACGTTGAAGCTGAAAGTCCAATACTTTGGCCACCTGATGCAAGGAGCTGACTCATGTGAAAAGACCCTGATGCTGGGAAAGATTGAGGGTAGGAGGAGAAGGGGACAACAGAGGATGGCATGGTTGGATGGCATCACTGACTCAATGGACATGAGTTTAGGTAGACTCTGGCAGTTGGTGATGGACATGGAGGCCTGGCGTGCTGCAGTTCATGGGGTTGCAAAGAGTCTGACACAACTGAGTGACTGAACTAAACTGAACCGTAACTTTTACAGACCTACTTAAGCTTCAGAGTTTACTGCACATTTGAAAGTCACCTAGCTTTCCAATTCTGAAATAAATATATAAGTATTTCATTAGCAAAATCGAGTGTTATACAGCCCACAACAATCACTGCATTTCCTTTAGTGATTGAAAGTACTGATATTCAAGATCTAAATCATTCTTCTGAAGGTAATCAAAAAAGTACCAGAGGTGTGAACTTTACAGTAAGAGACTAAGATAGTCTTATCTTACTCTAAAACTTTCCCAATACTAATTTCATTTCTGGTTTGCATTATGTTTAAAGGTAGGGTTGACTTATGGTTTTAAACTGAAATGAGAAGGAGAAAAATTTGGTATGAATATGCCAGAGGAGGAGAGGCTCAAAAGGCATAGTAAGTTTAAAAGTGAACGCCACTGTAAAGTTTTAAAGGATTAGAAAAACAAATGAAGGCAAGAACGGAAAAGGCAGGGCAGAAAAGGTTTTTGTGGGTTATTTAGTCTCACAGCACACTTGCTCAGTTATTTCCAACTCTCTTGCGACCCCATGGACTGTAGCTCGCCTGGCTTCTCTGTCTATGGGATGTCCCAGGCAAGAACACTAGAGTGGGTTGACATTCCTTTCTCCAGGGGATCTTCCTGACACAGGGATTGAAACTGCATTTCCTAAATTGGCAGGCAAATTCTTTAACACTGACTGAGCCACTAGGGAAGCACAAAAAATGTTTTATCCTCATCTAAAATGAGAGAGAGAGAGAGACAGACAGGGTATTGAATTGATTGTTGAGAAGAGTCAAGTTTTACCAAAATGAGAAATTATATCTTATTTTTCACACATACTTTTCAGAAACAGCATTTTATGATTAAAAAGGACCCTGTAGATTAAATGTTCTCTATTCTGTAAAATAATCACGTACGTTTAGATTTCCAATGAGAAGTCTAACTATAATTGCCTATGGATGTGTAGGAATTTCATTAGGAATTTCAAACACTGCAAAAGTAATTTTCAAACATTTTCATTTCTGCTAATATAGTGGTTCTTAAAATAGATGAAAAAGATAAAATATTTTCAAACTTTATAAGGATTTTCACTTTAATTTATTTACCACTAAGTATTGAACTAGCTTCCAGAAGTATCTTTTTCAGTGACTCATTCAGAATGGATTACCTTAGAAGTCTTTGATAGTTCATAAATGTCCTCAATATTTGGATGTTATAATCCTGACTTTAGCATATTTTTACCTGGAGCTAGAACAGACACAGTGTTGCCCTGTATCAACAATGGTTTTGGCCCCACTAATAAAAATTATTAACTAACTCTGAAATACAGTATCTTTAAAAAATTGACTACATTATAAACATTCTTTTTAATTATTAGTTTAGTATCTCAGTTTTTAGTTTACAAAAGAAAACTTCTCCCAATGTCTAGTCTTTCTTTTCTCACACATTTTCCCCTATAAATACATTAAAAATTCTCATCAAATAGAATTAAAACAAAAAGGAAATTTTGATTATCTTTTTAAAAGAGACTATGAACGTTTCAGGCTATCACTTTACTAGGAATTCATTTATTAATTATGTGGATTCTTCACATAATTGTATTGTATTGGTTTGTATTGGATTGGATTATTTAACAAATTTTATTTACTCTTAATTACCACAATGGAAATATGTGGCTAAATGCAAATTTAACAAAGGTTTTAGTAAAGGCATCAATAATGAGTAAAATGAAAACCCATCTTTCTTTTCATACATCTGCAAATAATTGCCTAAATCTTCCAAAATTTTCAAAATTACATCTATCTAACCAAATGGACAATGTTTACCTAAAATGTTAAATTTCACCATTTATACATTACTTAACATGTATGTATAGCAGCTATTGTTACACAGATGAGCATCATGAATGTTCTTTTAACAAACTCAAACCAGAGAACACCCCGACTCAAGTAAGTCAATGAAATGAAGATGACATGGGATGACTTAGCTTTGTGGTCCCATTCCCACTCTCTCTGTTCCAAATTTGTGCAATTACTTTTTGACTCTGTCTGGATTCTGAGCTAGAATTGTTCTTTGCACATGCAGAAACTAAAAGACAAACAAAACACCTCAACATAAACCAATGAAAAATTTACTGTCAAAACTAAAAATTAACCAAAAAAAATCTAGGACTCCCTAGTGAATATTTTGGTTCCCAATTATTTTTCTTCTTTGACCAACTGCCTTCCTCTTTTGTTACTTTTTTCCTATGGATCTTGGTTATGAATATACATATGTAGTTTGAATTTTGTCTTATTCCAAATTAGGGTAATTACATGTTCTCTGTCTCTAAAATGCTTAGTTATTTCTAGATTCTATTTCTGTCTACTTTGTTGACTAACATATAAAAACTCACTTTTATCCATGAGTTCTCCTAACTGTGTGTGATTCTGATATGGAACATGCATTGAGAAACTAGCTTAGATTTATGCATCTTACACTTACTACTAAAATATCACCTGTGGATTTTATCAGACTACAATCCTAATAACTCTGGGTTGTTGTCTCAGAGCCTAACTTTCTAACAAGCTTCTAGAGGATTTCTATTTATGATCAGCTGGTTCATAAATAATACTATAAGTAGCAATAGTCTAAATGAAAATAGCTAACTACCTAATTATGTGATTATAATTAATACAATTAAGAATTTATGGAACAGAGCTTCCCTTGTGGCTCAGTTGGTAAGGAGTCTGCCCGAAATGCCAGAGACCTTGTTCTATCCCTGGGTTGGGTAGTTCCCCTGGAGAAGGAAACGGCAACCCTCTTCAGTATTCTTGCCCAGGTAATCCCATAGACAGAGGAGCCTGGTGGGTTACAGTCCATGGGATTGCAATTATATGATTATAATTAATACAATGAAGAATTTATGGAATAGGTATTGCTTAAATAAATGTCAGATGTGTTCTTTGGGCTATAATTAAACATTTTAGTTTAAAATTCCGTGGACAGAGGAGCCTAGCAGGCTACAGATCGTGAGGTCCTGAAGAGGAGGACACTAGTGAGCAACTGGGCACACACACCTAGATAAAGCTCTGTGCCCTTTATACGTGGTAACCTATTTAATCTCTCCCCAAATCTTATAAGGTGTTAGTTGCTCAGTCATGTCTGATGCTTGCGACCCCATGGACTGTGGCCCAGCAGGCTCCTCTACCCACAGAATTCTCCAGGCAAGAATTCTGGAGTGGGTAGCTACTCCCTTCTCCAGCAGATTTTCCTGACCCAGGGATCAAACCTGAGTCTTCCACATTGCCAGCAAATTCTTTACTGCCTAAGCCACCAGGGAAGCTCCACCCACCCCCAACCCAATCATGAGATGTAGGTATTTTTCCTACATAACTGAAGGGGAAACTTAGACACAAAGGGGTTAAATGACTTTCTTGAGGTAATACTGCTTTTTAGGGACAAACTAGGATGCAAGCCCAGGCAGACACTTCACCTGTAAAAGTGACTCCATTACAGCACATCCTCACAGCACTGCCTGGATCACTGTATTCATAACCAAGCAGCTCCCTAGACAGAACATTCCCGCACTTTCTGTCTCTCTCAAGGCCCAGTCTGCTACCAGGCAGTTAAAATGAAGGAAGATATCAGTTTAAAAACAGATTCCACTTACCTAGTGCTTACTCTATGTTAGGTTCCAGTCAAAATACATTACATGTATTAACTCAGTCCTCACAATAAGCCCTTCTAGGAAGCATTGGTTTTATCTGCACCAGGGGTGAGGGAACTGAGGCAGTGATGGTTGAAGCGCCCCTATCCCCACCCCAGGTTCACGGTCAGCAGTATGTAAACATAGGCTGTCAAGTTCCAGAGTTAGTGATTTCAGCTGCCCCACTTTGCCTGCCTTGAGGATAATGAGGATATATTCACTCTCTTGTCTTGTGGGTCAACCTAACCCTTTTCAAAGGGAAAATATCACAAGCTCCCCCAATGCCACTTAGTGATTTATGAACGCACAATTTCATCTTCGAATTTAGACCTATTTCTCACAAGTAGGCCATAGGGAATTATACGATGTCTGTCTGCATGCTATGTTGCTTCTTTAACATTCTGACCACATCTTGAGTAAGGAAATATGGATTTAAGGTAAATAAATTCTCTGCAATCTTTGTCAGTCAACCTTGAGACTGACTCGCTGAATAAATATGTAAAATCACCATTTTTATAAGCAATGTAAAAAGTGACTGTTAGCAGTTTGGAGAAGTCAAACAAGCGCTGCAGCAGTGGTGACTGCACATATGGGTTTGGTTTGGAATTAACACCACTTCAGGTCAACCTCACACATCCACCACAGCAACGCCCCTAACAGAACAGGCTGCTTTCTGTGAGGACAGACTGCCCTGCTTAGTACATGTGCCCTTAAACCATGTGTTTGTATCTGACTTCACTTTACACTTTACAAAGGTCATTTTAACTGAGCCAGAGGCAATTAACCAAAGATGGTCTATCTAATTTCATTCTTTTTGTTACATTAGTATGCGAGTTTAAATACAGTATAAATAATATTAGTGTATAGTTACACTTCTAAGTGTAAAAAGTCTATCATTTCCTTGATTTCAAAATAAAATCAGGTGTTATTTATCATAAATCTTAATAAAAATAAATTTTAATGGAGAAATCTGAAATTTACTATGAGAACAAGGTTAATTTCAATTATACTTAGAACATGATAATTTTTTCTAAGTAAACAGATATATGTATAATAATATCTCTAATGAACTAGAATCACTTATCTTCAGGATATCAAAATCTGTGTTTGAAAGAAAAATGTTTCATAAAATTATTTTAACTACATATTTTCCATTTATAATGACATAATCATATACACCTAAAGCTCAACATTCAGAAAACTTAGATTATGGCATTCAGTCCCATCACTTCATGGAAAACAGATGAGAAAACAATGGAAACAGTGACAGACTTTATTTTCTTGGGCGATAAAATCACTGCAGATGGTGACTGCAGCCATGAAATTAAAATACGCTTGCTCCTTGGAAGGAAAGTTATGACAAACCTAGACAGCATATTAAAAAGTATAGACATTACTTTGCCAAGAAAGGTCTATATATTCAAAACTATAATTTTTCCAGTAGTCATGTATGGATGTGAGAGTTGGACCATAAAGAAAGCTGAGCACTGAAGAATTGATGGTTTTGAACTGTGGTGTTGGAGAAGACTCATGAGAGTCTCTTGGAATGCAAGGAGATCAAACCAGTCAACCCTAAAGGAAATCAATCATGAATACTCATTGGAAGGACTGACGTTGAAGCTCCAAAACTTTGGCCACCTGATGTGAAGAGTCGACTCATTAGAAAAGACCCTGATGTTGGGAAAGATTGAAGGCTGGAGGAGAAGGGGACAGAAGATGAGATGGTTGGATGGCATCACCACCTCAATGGATATGAATTTGAACAAGCTCTGGGAGATGGTGAATGACAGGGGATCCTGGCATGCTGCAGTCCATAGGGTCACAAAAGTCAGACACATGTATTCCCCATCCCGATCCCCCCTCCCACCTCCCTCTCCACCCGATCCCTCTTGGTCTCTGTCAATGTATGGCATAAACCACTACAATATGTAAAGTAATTAGCCTCCAACTAATAAAAATAAATGGAAAAAAAATCAGACACAGCTTAGTGACTGAATAACAACAACAAATCATATACATATTAAAATGGGTCAATGAACCTACAAGAGAATCCCCATAATGTTATCAGTTGATTTTTCAGCAGAAATTTTTCAGGACAGAAGGGAGTAGCAGGATATATTTAAAGTGATGAAAGGGAAAAACCTACAACCAAGAACTCTACCCAGCAAGGCTCTCATTCAAATTCAAGGGAAAAATCAAAAGCTTCAAAGAAGCAAAACATAAGAGAATTCAGCATCACCAAACCACTTTTACAACAAATGTTAAAGGAACTTCTCTAAGCAAGACACAAAAGAGGAATGGAAGAAAAAAGACAGAAAAGCAAAATTCAAACAATCAAGAAAATTGCAGAAGGAAAATATGTATCAATAATTACCTTAAAAATAAATGGATTAAGTGCTTCAACCAAAAGACACAGACTAACTGAATAAGTGTAAAACCAAGACCCATATATATGCTGCCTACAAGAGGCCCTCTTCAAACCTAGGGGCACATATCGACTAAAAGTTATGGGGTAGAAAAACATATTCCTTGCAAATAGACATCAAAATAAAGCTGGAAGAGCTATACTCATATCAGACAAAACTGACTTTAAAATAAAAACTGTCACAGGAGACAAGGAAGGACACTACATAATGATCATGGGATCAATCCAAGAAGATAAAACAATTATAAATATTTATACATCCAACATGAGGGCACCTAGATAGATATGGCAAATGCTAAAAGTAGAAAAGGGGAAATCAACAGTAACACAATAATAGTGGGAGACATTAACACCCTACTTTTACCAATGGACAGATCATCGAGACAGAGAATAAGGAAACACAGGTCTTAAATGACACATTAGACCAGATAGACTCAATTGATATTTATAGGACATTCAATCCAAAAGCAGAATACACTGTTCTTAAGTCCACAAAGAATATTCTTCAGGATAGATCACTTATTGGGTCACAAATCAAGCCTCAGTAAATTTAAGAAAACTGAAATTATATTAAACATCTTTTACAATCATAGCATCATGAAATTAGAAATAAATTACAGGGAAAAAAACTAAAAAACACAAACACATAGAGGTTAAATAATATGTTACTAAATAACCAAAGGATCATTGAAAGCAAATAGAAAATCAAAAAGTACCTAGAGACAAATAACAATGAAAATATGACCCAAAACCTATGGGATGCTACAATAGCAGTTCTAAAAGAGAAGTTTATGGCAATACAATCTTACCCCCAAAACACAAGACAAATGTCAAATAAACAACCTAAACTTACACCTAAAGCAACTGGAGAAAGAAGAACAAATGAAACCCAAAATTAGTAGAAGGAAAGAAATCATAAAGATCATAGCAGGAATAAATGAAAGAGAAACAGAAAACAATAGCAAGAATCAATGAAACTAAAGGCTGTTTCTTTGAAAAGATAAAATTGATAAGCCTTTAGCTAGTCTCATCAAGAAAAAAAAAAAAAGAGAGGATGTAAATCAATAAAATTAGAAATGAAAAAGAAGTTACAGCTATAGAAATACAATGGGCCCTAAGTGGTTACTACAAGCAACTGTATGCCACTAAAATGGACAAACTTGAAGAAATGGACAAATACTTAAAAAGGCACAATCTCCTAAAGCTGAACCAGGAAGAAATAGAAAATATGAACTGAACAAGCACAAGTAATGAAATTGAAACTCTGATTTAAAATATTCCAAGAAATGAAAGTCCAGGACCAGATGGCTTCACAGGCAAATTTTGTGAAACATTTAGAAAAGAGTTAGCACAGAGGCAATGTGACAAATTCACAGCAAACCTCATTCTCAGTGGTGAAAACCTAAAAACATTTCTTCTAAGATCAGGAACAAGATAAAGACGTTTACTCTCACCACTATTTTCAACACCATATTTAAGCCCTAGCCATGACAATTAGAGAAGAAATAAAAGGAATCCAAATTGGAAAAGAAGTAAACTGTCAGTTTGCAGATAACATGATGCAATACATAGAAAATCCTAAATATGTCCCATAAAACTACGAGAGCTCATTATGAATTTGGTGAAGCTGTGTGGTACAAAATTAATACATAGAAATCTCTTGCATTCTACATTCTGTACACTAACAAGGAAAGATCAGAAAAAAGAATTCAATAAAACAATCCAATTTACCATCACAATGAAAAGAATAAAATATCTATGGATAAACCTACTTATGGGGGCAAAAGACCTGTACACAAAAAATTATAAGATATTGAGGGAATAAATCAAAGATAGCACAAAAAGATGGAGATATACACAATGTTCTTGGATAGGAAGAATCAGTATTCTGAAAATGATTATACTACTGAGAACAATTTACAGAGTCAATGCAATTCCTATCAAATTACAAATGGCATTTTTCACAGATTTCAAAGAAAAATATTGACCATTTATATGGAAACACAAAAGATCTCTAATAGACAAAGCAATCTTGAAAAACATCTGGAGAAATCAGACTCCCTAACTTGAGACTAGACTACAAAGCTACAATAATCAAAACAGTATGGCACTGGCACAAAAACAGAAATATAGATCAATAAAACAGGATAGAATGTCCAGGGATAAACCCACATACTCATGGTCACCTAATCTATGACAAAGAAGGCAAGAATCTACAGAGGAGATACAACGATCTCTTCAATAAGTGTTGCCAGAAAAACTGAATAGATAACATGCAAAATTATGAAAGTAAAATTCTCTAACACCATATATAAATATAAATTCAAAATTAAAGGAGCTAAAGGTAAGGTCTGATACTATAAAACTCTTAGAGTAAACATAGGCAGAACACTCTGAATAAATCACAGCAAGATCTTTTTTGATCTAGCTTCTAAAGTAATGAAAAGAAAAAGAAACAAGTAAGATCTAATTAATTAAAAGGGTTGTCTTTGTAGAGCAAAGGAAACAACAAAGACCTTCAGAATGGGAGAAAACATTTGCAAATGAAACAACTGACAAAAGATTAATCACCAAATTATACAAATTGCTCATGCAGCTCTGTAACAACAATAACAACAACAACAAAGCTCAAATAATGGGTGAAAGATCTAAATAGACATTTCTCCAAAGAAGACATACAGATGGCCAAAAAGCACATGAAAAGATGCCCAATATCACTAATTATTATTTGTTGTTGCTTAATCACTAAGTCATGTCTGACTCTGAATTTCACTGTACTACAATAAAGGGTCACCTTACACTGGTCATAATGGCCATCATCAAAAAATCTACAAACAATAAATGCTTAAGAGGGTGTGGAGAAAATGTGACCCTCCTATATGACTGATGGGAATGTAAATTGGTACAGCCACCATGGAAACTGGCATGGATATTCTTCAAAAAGCTAAAAGTAGAACTACCATATGATCAGCAATCCCACTCCTTTGTGTATAGAGAATATTATAATTCAAAAGGATACATGCACTTCCAGTGTTATAGAAGTACTATTTACAATAGCCACGGCATGGAAGCAACCTAAATGTCTATTGACAGAGGAATCAATAAAGAAGTGATACACACACACACACACACACACCCTGGAATATTACTCAACCATAGGAAAAAATCATATACCTCCATTTGCAACAACATGTATAGATCTAGAGATGGTCATATTGAGTGAAGGAAGTCAGACACAGAAAGACAGATATCATATGTCACTTCTATGTGGAATCTGAAAAAGGGGTGCAAATGAACTTATTTACAAAACAGAAGTAGAGTCACCACCATACATAAGCTCCATAATAACCAGAATGCTCTCTGCTGTCCTAGTTAAAGTCCATGTTAGAGGTTCATGGGTTTATTCTTACGCAACATACTTCATTACTCCAAGTCACATCTATAAATGGGGAATAACAACAGCATCTCTCCCTTCTGACTGTTAAATCTATTACAAGCAATATATGGGAATTCTTTAGCATATGTAAAAAGAGCTCCTCAAATTTTAAATGTAAGTTTTTAAAAAGTAAAGAGAAATATCAGAAACTTGAAAGTCATGACCTCTAACCTGTGTTTTGGGAAGGAAACATCTAGAGCCTTCATTATCAGTATTAGGGTGGTTTTGGTTGCTATTATAAATGATGGATTAAATTATCATAATAGCTTTAAGCTATTTAAAATCATTTTAATTCCATTTATATTATTTCCTAGGTATGCTTTCAATGTAAGACTATTTTGAAAAGAGGAGTTTACTGATGCAATCCGGCTATTATTCATTTAAATATTATCTTCCCACTAAACTTAATTTTGATTATCTGAATTGGTTCTTTATAGGCAGTCTAGAGGAGACAAAAACTAATCTAGAGGATCAATAAAATGAGATTTATTTTATGCTGGATTTGAGTTACAATGAGGTGCTCTGATGCTATCAAAACTTAATTATTTTTTAATATGAAGTAATAGATAACAGTTTATGGAGGTTGTCAGTATAATGATGTGAATTACACTATAGTACTTTGGACACTGTACTCATCATAGGGGCCCGATTGAACATAAACTGATGTTACAGTTTGTAACACAAGTCACATTGGACTTCCCATGCTGCCTCTCAATGATTCTTTTGTTCTCTGTAAAGGAGTCAGGTCCTTAAAACTGCTTCCTATAGATGTCCTGTATAATGTGAAGTGTTAGAAATGGAATTAACTAAGATTATGGATTACATGGAGGACGTACCATGATTTAATCCACAAGAATCTACAAATAATAACACTCATGAAAACAACTTCCATTTGATAAACATTAACATTTTCCATGTGAAAATCATGTTCCTCTAAAACTTCAAAGTACATAGCAAATGTTCATGTTACTCTTTATAATCCTCTAGTAAACAAAGATTTTATTATTCTCATGTATATAATACTAGATTCTAGAAAATAAGTTATTAAAACATTGAGTGGTTAAGAGAGCAAATAAATGGAGTCTGGACAGAATTCAAATGGAGAAAAATAAAGAGATTCCAATTACCTAGTCCAGTGAGTCAAATAAATACTCCATGATAGATTCCTAATATAATCTTACATATTATCAGAATATCTTATTAATAGCACAACACTTAAAATACTAGGCATCCTAGAACAAAAATACCAGCTTCAAGTTAGTTAGAGAACACAAGAAGCCACAAGACAATTTTTTTCTCTATTTTTCCCTGTGACTCTGCTTAAGTTTGAAATATACTGGTCTACTTTTTTAAAAAAATTCTAATTGCCATATAGGATACGTTCTATATCATTTCAAATGTAAAATATTTCACAGATTGTCATTTTTTCTTTTTATACTGCACATTTAAATTTTCCAACCACTTTCAAAGTAAGGGGAAAATATTTAAATATTATTTTCAAAATGTGACTTTTTTTGACTAACTTTTTGACTTTGAGTCATTTCATATGACATTTTAATGAGATTCTTTCAATTTAATGAATCCTTGGAGCCATGCCAAAATATGTTATTTGGTTTCAGTAAACAACTAAGAAAACTATCTGAAATTTTTAGTTGATTGTTTAAAGGATGTTAAAAATCCTATTTCAATATGAACACAGTTTCTAAACAAAACCATATGTTGCTGGCAGATCTTGGATAGCATTTCAAATCTGTTGGCTATCTATAAACATTCCATTCTAGAAAAGAATGTTAAGTTCTTCCATTTAAAACATTCAACTTAGAAAAATTATTTCTTTTTATAACTAGAATACTTGTCAGATCATACAAAGAGTAGAATAAAAGGGAAAGAAAGTAAAGAAGGATGAAAGAATGAGAATGTCAAGTATAGGCATTAACAAGCAAAAGATGAAGAGTAATGCAAAGAAGGGAATTAAAGATGAAGCTGTCTGAACTTCACTCTCTGTCATAGGCTACAATATGCAAAGGACTGGTTGTCCATGTTAGAGGCTGGTTTTCAGAGGCTGGAGCCAAAGGAACTAAAGAATTTGGAGTGACAAATCAATTAAGTAAAACCAATTATGATACTCTAGGAAGAACAAAAACATGATCTCTGCCCACGAAACTAGAGTTAGGATCCAGTGAGGATGTTGGTTCAATAGTTTTAAATAAGATAGAGACAGAATAAACTGGGAAGTGGATTTGGAACCAGGGAAGTAGACACAAGGCAACTATTACAAACAGCTCTAGGAGGTCTATGGTTCTCTCTCATGTTCTAATGTTTGAGTGTTTCAGGCAAGGAGAAAGAGTAAGCACAAGACTGGGATGCAAAACATGATGGAGTCGGCAGCGGTGCACAACACATGCTAACCTTCCCAAAGATGATGACTTTCTAACCTAATATTATAAAGAAAAACAGAGAGGAAAGAGAGATGAAAAGAAACATTTATAAGGTGTGAAAGCAACTATACTAGATGGGAAAACAGTGGTGGTGGGAGTTTCAGAATATGGTGATCATATCACACTTAAGTCACATTGAATCTAAAGCCAGCTAAAACAGATGAATACTTGTATATCTTACTTTGACTATGTACTGTTGATAAATTGGATCTGGGTTTTGATGAGGAAAAATGAAGACAGAATTTCTCGTAGATTTCTTGTCCAAGCAACTTAGTGAACAGAATTGACAATTTCTAAGATGGATTATGCCAGCAATTATCAAACACTTTAAGTGGGTCTGTAAAATAAAAATCATTTTATTAATAATTCTCAAACATCAAATGCTTTTTAAATTCTCATTTTCAAAAAAAAAAAATTCTCACTTTCTCATGAGTGGAATTTTTCAGAGATTACACTGTATGAAAACATCATTGTTCTGTTGGGAGAGAGAATGAAAACATGTATTCTTATGTTCAAATGCTTAGTTTTAATTTCTAGTTCAGTGAGATAGCTTAACCCTTGTAAGAAAAACTTTCTTGAAAATCCTCCATTATTTAATAAACTTCATGGCAAGAAATTTAATAATTTTAATGAAAAGAAGAAGTGAAGCACTTGATTTTTTTACATAGAAAGGTACCGGGCTCTTCACTTCTTTTCCTATCTGGATTCCTTTTACTTCTTTTTCTGCTCTGATTGCTGTGGCCAAAACTTCCAACACTATGTTGAATAGTAGTGGTGAGAGTGGGCACCCTTGTTTTGTTCCTGATTTCAGGGGAAATGCTTTCAATTTTTCACCATTGAGGGTGATGCTTGCTGTGGGTTTGTCATATATAGCTTTTATTATGTTGAGGTATGTTTCTTCTATTCCTGCTTTCTGGAGAGTTTTAATCATAATTGGGTGTTGAATTTTGTCAAAGGCTTTCTCTGCATCTATTGAGATAATCATATGGTTTTTATCTTTCAATTTGTTAATGGTGTATTACACTGATTGATTTGCGGATATTAAAGAATCCTTGCATTCCTGGGATAAAGCCCACTTGGTCATGGTGTATGATTTTTTTAATATGTTGTTGGATTCTGTTTGCTAGAATTTTGTTAAGGATTTTTGCGTCTATGTTCATCAGTGATATTGGCCTGTAGTTTTCTTTTTTTGTGGCATCTTTGTCTGGTTTTGGAATTAGGGTGATGGTGGCCTCATAGAATGAGTTTGGAAGTTTACCTTCTGCAATTTTCTGGAAGAGTTTGAGTAAGATAGGTGTTAGCTCTTCTCTAAATTTTTGGTAGAAGTCAGCTGTGAAGCCATCTGGCCCTGGGCTTTTGTTTGCTGGAAGATTTCTGATTACAGTTTCGATTTCCTTGCTTGTGATAGGCCTGTTAAGATCTTCTATTTCTTCCTGGTTCAGTTTTGGAAAGTTATACTTTTCTAAGAAATTGTCCATTTCATCCAAGTTGTCCATTTTATTGGCATAGAGCTGCTGGTAGTAGTCTCTTATGATCCTTTGGATTTCAGTGTTGTCTGTTGTGATATCTCCATTTTCATTTCTAATTTTGTTAATTTGGTTCTTCTCTCTTTGTTTCTTAATAAGTCTTGCTAATGGTTTGTCAATTTTGTTTATTTTTTCAAAAACCCAGCTTTTAGCTTTGTTGATTTTTGCTCTGGTCTCTTTAGTTTCTTTTGCATTTATTTCTGCCCTAATTTTTAAGATTTCTTTCCTTCTGCTAACCCTGAGGTTCTTCATTTCTTCCTTCTCTAATTGCTTTAGGTGTAGAGTTAGGTTATTTATTGGGCTTTTTTCTTGTTTCTTGATGTAAGCCTGTAATGCTATGAACCTTCCCCTTAGCACTGCTTTTACAGTGTCCCATAGGTTTTGGGTTGTTGTGTTTTCATTTTTATTCATTTCTATGCATATTTTGATTTCTTTTTTGATTTCTTCTATGATTTGTTGGTTATTCAGAAGCGTGTTATTCAGCCTCCATATGTTTGGATTTTTAATAATTTTTTTCCTGTAATTGAGATCTAATCTTACTGCATTGTGGTCAGAAAAGATGACTGGAATGATTTTAATTTTTTTTAATTTTCCAAGGCTAGATTTATGACCCAGGATGTGATCTACTCTGGAGAAGGTTCCATGTGCACTTGAGAAAAAGGTGAAGTTAATTGTTTTGGGGTGAAATGTCCTATAGTTATCAATTAGGGCTAGCTGGCCCATTGTGTTATTTAAGGTTTGTGTTTCCTTGTTAATTTTCTGTTTAGTTGATCTATCCATAGTTGTGAGTGGAGTGTTAAAGTCTCCCACTATTATTGTGTTACTATTAATTTCCTCTTTCATACTCGTTAGCGTTTGCCGTATATATTGCGGTGCTCCTATGTTGGGTGCATATATATTTATAATTGTTATATGTTCTTCTTGGATTGATCCTTTGATCATTATGTAGTGTCCTTCTTTGTCTCTTTCACACCCTTTATTTTGCAGATGACATGATCCTCTACATAGAAAACCCTAAAGACTCTTCCAGAAAATTACTAGAGCTAATCAATGAATATAGTGAAGTTGCAGGATATAAAATTAACACACAGAAATCCCTTGCATTCCTATACACTAACAATGAAAAAACAGAAAGAGAAATTAAGGAAACAATCCCATTCACCATTGCAACAAAAAGAATAGAATACTTAGGAGTATATCTACCTAAAGAAACAAAAGACCTATACATAGAAAACTATAAAACACTGATGAAAGAAATCAAAGAGGACACAAACAGATGGAGAAACATACCCTGTTCACGGATTGGAAGAATCAATATTGTCAAAATGGCTATTCTACCCAAAGGAATCTATAGATTCAATGCAATCCCTATCAAGCTACCAACGGTATTTTTCGCAGAACTAGAACAAATAATTTCACAATTTGTATGGAAATACAAAAAACCTCGAATAGCCAAAGTAATCTTGAGAAAGAAGAATGGAACTGGAGGCATAAACCTGCCTGACTTCAGACTCTACTACAAAGCCACGGTCATCAAGACAGTATGGTACTGGCACAAAGACAGAAATATAGATCAATGGAACAGAATAGAAAGCCCAGAGATAAATCAATGAACCTATGGACACCTCATCTTTGACAAAGGAGGCAAGGATATACAATGGAAAAAAGAAAACCTCTTTAACAAGTGGTGCTGGGAAAACTGGTCAACCACTTGTAAAAGAATGAAACTAGAACACTTTCTAACATCATACACAAAAATAAACTCAAAATGGATTAAAGATCTAAATGTAAGACCAGAAACTATAAAACTCCTAGAGGAGAACATAGGCAAAACACTCTCCGACATAAATCACAGCAAGATCCTCTATGACCCACCTCCCAGAATATTGGAAATAAAAGCAAAAATAAACAAATGGGACCTAATGAAACTTAAAAGCTTTTGCA
This sequence comes from Muntiacus reevesi, assembly GCF_963930625.1. Classification (NCBI taxonomy): domain Eukaryota; kingdom Metazoa; phylum Chordata; class Mammalia; order Artiodactyla; family Cervidae; genus Muntiacus; species Muntiacus reevesi. The sequence goes on along the minus strand of NC_089261.1, from coordinate 51,099,950 downwards.
CAAGGAAGGAAACTATAAGTAAGGTGAAAAGACAGCCCTCAGATTGGGAGAAAATAATAGCAGATGAAGCAACAGACAAAGGATTAATCTCAAAAATATACAAGCAACTCCTGAAGCTCAATTCCAGAAACATAAATGACCCAATCAAAAAATGGGCCAAAGAACTAAACAGATATTTCTCCAAAGAAGACATACAGATGGCTAACAAACACATGAAGAGATGCTCAACATCACTCATTATCAGAGAAATGCAAATCAAAATCACAATGAGGTACCATTACACGCCAGTCAGGATGACTGCTATCCAAAAGTCTACAAGCAATAAATGCTGGAGAGGGTGTGGAGAAAAGGGAACCCTCTTCCACTGTTGGTGGGAATACAAACTAGTACAGCCACTATGGAAAACAGTGTGGAGATTTCTTAAAAAACTGGAAATAGAACTGCCATATGACCAAGCAATCCCACTTCTGGGCATACACACTGAGGAAACTAGATCTGAAAGACACGTGCACCCCAATATTCATCGCAGCACTGTTTATAATAGCCAGGACATGGATGCAACCTAGATGCCCATCAGCAGACGAATGGATAAGGAAGCTGTGGTACATATACACCATGGAATATTACTCAGCCGTTGAAAAGAATTCATTTGAATCAGTTCTAATGAGATGGATGAAACCGGAGCCCATTATACAGAGTGAAGTAAGCCAGAAAGATAAAGAACATTACAGCATACTAACACATATATATGGAATTTAGAAAGATGGTAATGATAACCCTATATGCAAAACAGAAAAAGAGACACAGAAGTATAGAACAGACTTTTGAACTCTGTGGAAGAAGGTGAGGGTGGGATGTTTTGAAAGAACAACATGTATATTATCTATAGTGAAACAGATCACCAGCCCAGGTGGGATGCATGAGACAAGTCCTCAGGGCTGGTGCACTGGGAAGACCCAGAGGGATCGGTTAGAGAGGGAGGTGGAAGTGGGGATCGGGATGGGGAATACATGTAACTCCATGGCTGATTCATGTCAATGTATGACAAAACCCACTGAAATGTGAAGTAATTAGCCTCCAACTAATAAATAAATAAATAAATAAATAAAACATTCAATGCTTAAATAGTCAAAAAAAAAATCCAGTGCATAATTAAAAGTATTCCTATAAATAATATTCCAGGCCCAGATTTATTTATATTGTTAAATTATTTGTAAAGTTTAAGGAAAAATAATTTCAATCTTATATAAGTTCTTTAAAATAATAGAGAATGACTAGAAATTGTCTATACTATTCACTAATAGAAATGATTCCAACTCATTTTATGAAGGTTCTGTTGTCCTGATATTAAAAGACAGAAACATACTACAAAAGTATATATAAAATTTCAGAACACTATATTTTACAAATGTGGACATAAAAATACTTAATTTTTATACATACATATATATGTGTGTGTGTGTGTGTGTGTGTGTATTGTTCTTGCAGCATCGGATTTTACTTCCACCACCAGTGACATCCACAACTGGGCATTGTTTTTTCTTTAGCCCAGTCTCTTCATTCTGGAGTTATTTCTCCACTCTTCTCCAGTAGCATATTGGGCACCTACCGACCTGGGGAGTTCATCTTTCAGTGTCCTCTTTTTGCCTTTTCATACTGTTCATGGGGTTCTCAAGGCAAGAATACTGAAGTGGTTTGCCATTCCCTTCTCTAGCACACCACACTTTGTCAGAACTCTCCACCATGATCCATCTGTCTTCAGTGACCTTACACAGCATGGCTGATAGTTTCATTGAGTTAGACAAGGCTGTGGTCTATGTGATCAGTTTGATGAGTTTTCTGTGATTGTGATTTTCATTCTCTCTGCCCTCTGATGGTTAAGGATAAGAGGCTAATGGAAGCTTCCTGATGGGAGAGACTGACTGTGGGGGAACCTGGGTCTTGTTCTGATGGGCAGGGCCATGCTCAGTAAATCTTTAATCCAATTTCCTGTTGATGGGTGGGGCTATGTTCCCTCCCTGCTGTTTGACCTGATTGACCTGAGACCAAACTATCCTGAAAGTAATGAAGATAATGGCAACCTCCTTCAAAAGATCCTGTGCATGCACTGCCACACCGAGTGCCCCAGCCCTGCAGCAGGCCACCACTGACTCACGCCTCTGCCAGAGACTCCTGGACACTCACAGGCAAGTCTGGGTCAGTCTCCTGTGGGGTCCTTTATCCTGGGTCCTGCTATGCACAAGGATTTCTTTGTGCCTTCCAAGAGTCTGTTTCCCAGCCCTGTGTAAGTTCTGGCAGCTCTATGGTGGGGTTAATGGTGACTTTCTCCAAGAGGGCCTGTGCCATACTCAGGTCTGCTGCACCAGAACCCCTGTCCCTGCAGCAGGCCACTGCTGGCCCGTACCTCTGCAGGAGACACGCAAACACGCAAAGGCAGGGCTGTCCCAGTCTCTGTGGGGTCTCCAAGTGTGCACCAGCTTCTGTTTGGGCCCTCCAAGTGTCTCTGATGGGTATGGGCTTTGATTCTAGACACAGTTTTGGCCCTCCTATCGTATTTCTGTGGCCTCTCTTTTGTCCTTGAACATGAGGTATCTTTTTGGTGGCATCCAACATTCTCCTATGGATGCTTGTTCAGCAATGAGCTGTAATTTTGGAGTTCTTGCAGGAAAAGATGGTCAAATAGGAGATGGCAAGAGTGAGCATCTATATTTTAGGAATCAGTGAACTAAAATGGACTGGAACAGGCAAATTTAATTCAGATGACCATTATTCCTACTACTGTGGGCAAGAATCCTTTAGAAGAAATGGAGTAGCCATCATAGTGAAGAAAAGAGTCAAAAATGAAGTTCTTGGGTGCAATCTCAAAAACAACAGAATAATCACTGTTTGTTTCCAAGGCAAACCATTCAATATCACAGTAATCCAAGTGTACACTTCAACCACTAATGCTGAAGAAGCTGAAGTTGAATGGTTCTATGAAGACCTACAAGGCCTTCTAGAAAACAAAAAAAAGATGTCCTTTTCATTATAGGAGTCTGGAATGCAAAAGTCAGAAATAAAGAGATACCTGGAGTAACAGGAAATTTTGGCTGTGGAGTATAGAATGAAGCAGGACAAAGGCTGACAGAGTTTGGCCAAGAGAACGCATTGGTCATAGCAAACGCCCTCTTCCAACAATACAAGAGAAGACTCTACACTTGGAAATCACCAGATGGTCAATACCAAAATCAGATTGATTATATTCTTTGTAGCCAAAGATGGACAAACTATATGGAAAAACAAGACTGGGAGCTGACTGTGACTCAGATCATGAACTCCTTATTGCCAAATTCAGACTTAAATTGAAGAAAGTAGGGAAACCACTGGACCATTCATGTATGACCTAAATCAAATCCTTTACAATTATACAGTGGAAGTGACAAATAGATTCAAGTGATTAGATCTGATAGAGTGCCTGAAGAACTATCAATGGAGGTTCATGACATTGTACAGGGGGCAGTGATCAAGACCATCCCCAAGAAAAAGAAATATAAAAAGCAAAATGGTTGTCTGCAGGGGGTCTTACAAATAGCTGAGAAAAGAGGAGAAGCTAAAGACAAAGGAGAAAAGGAAAGTTGTACCCATTTGAATGCAGAGTTCCAAAGAAAAGAAAGGAGAAATGAGAAAGCCTTCCTCAGTGATCAGTGCAAAGAAAAAGAGAAAAACAATAGAATGGGAAAGACTACAAATCTCTTCAAGAAAATTAAATATACCATGGGAAAATTTCATGCAAAGATGGACACAATAAAGGAATGGTATGGACCATACAGAAACAGAAGAAATTAAAAAGAGATGGTAAGAATACATAGAAGAACTATAAAAAAAAAAAAAAAAAAAAAAATCTTCATGACCCAGATAACCCAGAGTGATGGTGTGATCACTCACATAGAGCCAGACATCCTGGAATGAAAAGTCAAGTGGGCCTTAGGAAGCATCACTATAAACAAAGTTAGTGGAGGTGATGGAATTCCAATTGAGCTATTTCAAATCCTAAAAGGTGATGCTGTGAAAGTGCTGCACTCATATGCCAGCAAATTTGGAAAACTCAGCAGTGGCCACAGGACTGGAAAAAGTCAGCTTCCATTCCAATCCCAAAGAAAGGCAATGCCAAAGAATGTTCAAACTACCACACACTTGCATTCATCTCACATGCTAGCAAAGTAATGCTCAAAATTCTCCAAGCCAGGCTTCAACAGTACATAAACTGTCAACTTCCAGATGTTCAAGCTGGTTTTAGAAAAGGCAGAGGAACCAGAGATCAAATTGCCAACATCTGTTAGATCTTTGAAAAAGCAAGGGAGTTCCAGAAAAAAAATCTACTTCTGCTTTATTGATTGTGCCAAAGCCTTTGACTGTGTGGGTTACAACAAACCGGAAAATTCTTTGAGAGATGGGAATATCATACCACCTTATCTGCCTCCTGAGAAATCTGTATGCAAGTCAAGAAGCAACAGTAAGAACTGGACATGGGACAACAGACTGGTTTCAAATCAGGAAAGGGGTACATCAAGGCTGTATATTGTCACCCTGCTTATTTAACTTATATGTGGAATACATCATGCGAAATGCCGGCTGGAAGAAACATAAGATGGAATCAAGATTGAGGTTATATCAATAACCTCAGATAAGCAGATGACAACACCCTTATGGCAGAAAGTGAAGAACTAAAGAGCCTCTTGATGAAAGTGAAAGACCAGAATGAAAAAGTTGACTTAAAACTCAACATTCAGAAAACTAAGATCATGGCATCTGGTCCCATCACTTCATGGCAAATAGATAGGGAAACAATGGAAATAGTGAGAGACTTTACTTTTGGGGGCTCCAAAATCACTACAGATGGTGACTGAAGCCAAGAAATTAAAAGACACTTGCTCCTTGGAAGAAAAGCTGTGAGAAACCTAGACAGCATATTAAAAAGCAGAGACATTACTTTGACAACAAAGGTCAGTCTAGTCAAAGCTATGGTTTTTCCAATCATGTATGGATGTGAGAGTTGGTCTATAAAGAAAGGTGAGCACCAAAAAATTGATGCTTTTGAACTGTGGTGTTGGAGAAGACTCTTGAGAGTCTCTTGGACTGCAAGGAGATCAAACCAGTCAATCCCAAAGGTAATCAGTCCTGAATATTCATTACTGGACTGATGCTGAAGCTGAAACTCCAAAACTTTGGCCACCTCATGCAAAGAACTGACTCACTGAAAAAGACCCTGATGCTGGGAAAGATTGAAGGTGGGAGAAGAGGATGACAGAGGATGAGATGGTTGGATGGCATCACCGGCTCAATGGACATGAGCTTGAGCAAGCTCCAAGAGTTGGTGATGGGCAGGGAAGTCTCACGTGCTGCAGTCCATAGGTTTGCAAAGAGTTGGACATGACTCTGCAACTGAAGTGAACTGATATATACATATATCCAAGTGAGGTTTACTGCAGGAATAAAAGGATGGTTTAACATTTGGAAATCAATCAATCTAACATCATATCATATGCTCAGTCAATGCAAAAGAAAATAATTTTTACAAAATTCAATATGCTTTTGTAAAATTTTTTAGTAATTTGGATATAGAAGAGTACTTTCTCAACTACATAAAGGGTATCTACAAAAATCCCGTGGATGGCATCAGAGTTAATGGTGAAATACTAAATTCCTCCCCACTCCCATGATTAGAATAAAAGTGAGGATGACCTTTATCATCACTCCTATTTGACACTGGGTTTGAAGTTCTACCTAGTGGAATAAGGCATACAAACTGGAAACAAAGTAAAACAACCCATATTTGCAGAAGATATAATCACCTGTAAACCCTATAACTTTTAAATACGTTTAGTGAGAGCACACTTTCTCTAAAAACATTTGTGAAAATCAGTTAGAGGCAATTCTTATATATTACTAAACAGCCAAATGCAATTATTGAATACTGAAGGAGTAGATAAGATTCATGGCAAATAATAGGCTAGCCAAAAGCTTAAAAGAAAACTCTGAGGAGTGAATGAGATGTTTTTAAGGGAAACTTAAAGGCTATGGCACAATCCTGGAAATATGGAATGCTACATCCACACATACAGCTGCACATATACCCATGGCAGTGTGCATGCCAAGGAAAACCTGAGAAGACTCTCAGCTCTCACCTCCAGCTCATCTTAAGACTTTCGATAAAAAGGAAGTGAAGGCTAAGATGAAACTGTAGATTCTGGCTGAGTATTGAAGGTATGCCTCCCTAAAGACCGAGAGGCTTATCCGTTTGAGACAGCTAAGAATAATCTTCGTCTGTTGATTGGTTGATAGCCAAACAAAGATTTAAGTGGCCAATATGATAAAGTGACTTTACACAATTAGTTCAGAGATGTCCCTAAGCAAACAGCAAGAATCCTAGTAAGGGAGAAATACTGCCATATTCTATTATTTAAAATGTCCAGTTTTCAACAAAAACTGTTAGATATGGAAAGAAACAGTAAATTGTGGTTCATAGGAAAAAAAGCAGTCAATAGAAACTGTTTCTAAGAAAATCCAGCTGTTGGACTTACTAGACAGTGACACTACATCCTTTATTTTAAATATGTTTTAAATATGTTCAAAGAATTAAAGGACTATGTTTAAAAACGGAAGGAAAATGTTAGTTTGATGTTTAACCAGAAAAATAATATCAACAAAGGTGTATGAATTATAAAATAAAACCATATAGATGCAATAGAGTTGACAAGTACAGTAACTAAGATAAAAAATTTACTAGAGGGTATCAGTAGCAGAGTTTAGCAGATAAAGAAAAAGTCAGCACACCTGAAGCCTGATCAGTTGGGTTTATTCAGTCTATGGAATAAGAAAAAAAGAAAAGGAAAATAAACAGAGTCAGAGAAAATTGTGAGATACCATCAACTATACCAACATACATATAATGAGAGTTCTAGAAGGAGAGAAAGAGAGAAGGAAAACAATACTTGAAAGAATAATAGTCATTTTTTTTTTCAAGTTTGTTAAAAGTATTTATTTACACATCTGATAAGAAGCTCAACAAAATCCAAGTAGGATAAAAATAAAATAAAATTCCTAAAGGCAAAAGCTAAAGATAACAAACGCTTAGGAGAAAGCATAGGTATAAACCTCGATAACCTTGAATTAGGTGACCATTCCTTAGATATGACACCTATAGCATCAACAACCAAAGAAAAATAAACTGGGCTTCATCAAAATTGAAAGCTTTTCATGCCTCAAAAGATACAATCAGAAAGTAATAGACAACCTACACAACGGGAGAAAATATTTTCAAATCATATATCTAATAAGGACCTAGTATTCAAAATAAATAAAGAACACTTATAACTCAACACCCTGGAGGAGGAAATGGCAACCCACTCCAGTATTCTTGCTTGGAGAATTCCATGGACAGGGGAGCCTGGTGAGTTGCATTCTATGGGGTTGCAAAGAGTCAGACACGACTGAGCAACTAACACACACATAACTCAACAACAGATACATGATTTAAGTTAGAAATGGGCAAAGGATTTGAATAAATATTTCTCCAAAGAATTATTAAGTATAAGTAGCCAATAAACATATGAAAAGATCAATGTAATTGGTCACTAGGGAAATACAAATTGAAACTACAGTGAGATAACACTTCACACTCACTAGGAAAACTATAATCAAAAAGATGATAACAAATGTTGACAAGATATGAAAAAATTGGAAGTCAGATATATCGCTGGTGGAAATTAAATGTGAGAGCTACTTGATAAAAAGCATTGTGATAGTTTCTCAAGAAGTTAAAGACAAATACCACAGGACTCAACAATTCCTGAGAATAATCCAAGATAATGAAAACACAGGTACACATAAACATTCTTGTACGTAACTATTCATAATGGTACTTATACACAAATATTCACTATTCAAATAGCCAAAAGGCAGAAGCAGTTCAAATACCCATCAAGCAATAAACTGATGAACAACTGATATATTGCCATAATATGTTGCCACAATATGTCATAATATGGCATATTATCTCGCCATATAGATTAATCTTCTCAACTAATCAGCTGGGTCACTTGGATACTCGAAAGTAAATAGAAGCACAAATAAATGAAATTTAACAATAATCCTTATTTCACAGCATATGCAAAAATATATGAAAATTAACTCATAGTGGATACTATATATAGCTGTGTAATCTAAAGTTGCAAAGCTTCTGGAAGAACAATTAGAAAAATCTTTGTGTCTTAAGACAAAAAAGATAAAAACTAAAAGTTAATATTTTAGTCTCAAAAATTAAAAACTTTTGCTCTTCAGAAGCCACTGTTAATGAATTGCAAAAGCAAGCCACAATTTGGGAGAAAATATAAAACATTTGTTGTAAAGCAAGTCAAAGTTTGAGAGAAAAGGTTATAAAACATATTGCCTATAAAAGGTTTTTATATTTACTCAAGAACTCTTATAACTAAATATCTCTAAGGTAATGATGCCCTAGTTCTGATCACTATATGGTAAAAGAATCAGGTTTTCTTTGGTATACAAGAAATAGGTGAAAAGCACTAAAAATTCTGTGGCTTCACCACACTTCAAGATATTGTAATAATATCCATCCTATTTCAATCCTTGAAATACAGATTTCCCACACTACAAAGTTTTCCCCAGGAAAGAGAAGATTAGCCCATGAATCTGAACCATATTCTAGAAGGAAAGAGTAATAACATACATCTTAAGAAGGGTAGTGACAGAACTTGGTTGACATAAGACCATCAGGACTATGCCTGTCATCCTATCTTAATTACTAATAACATCCCTTTTATTTTGCTGTTTTTCCAGTTTAGTAGATAGTTATTTGGTCATGCTTAAGCAGAGACATAACTAGGCCAACAAAGGTCCATCTAGTCAAAGCTATAGTTTTTCCAGTAGTCATGTATGGATGTGAGAGTTTGACCATAAAGAAAGCTGAGTACCCCTCAAAAATTGATGCTTTTGAACTGTGGTGTTGGAGAAGACTCTTGAGAGTCCCTTGGACTGCAAGGAGATCAAACTAGTCAACCCTAAAAGAAATCAGTCCTGGATATTCATCAGAAGGACTGATGCTAAAGGTTAAGCTCCAAAACTTTGGCCACCTGATGTGAAGAACTGACTCATTCAAAAGACCCTGATGCTGGGAAAGACTGAAGGCAAGAGAAAGGGACAAAAGGGGATGAGATGATTGGATGGCACCACCAACTAGATGGACATGAGTTTGAGCATGCTCTGGGAGTTAGTGATGGGCAGGGGAGCCTGGTCATAGGGTTGCAAAGAGTTGGACATGACTGAGCAACTGAACTGAACTGAACTAACCTAACCCTCATTCAAACCAACAAATAAACAGCTTATCTTCCTTGAAAGAATTCTTCCAATAGACCAGAATAAAAGAATGAGGGGGTGAGAAGCTAGTGCCAGATTTTTTTGTCTGTAGAACCCACATCAAAACAGTCCTTTTCATTCTACAAGCTTGGTTTAGAGCTATAAAAAGAGTTTCAAGTCTATGGGCACACCGAAGGTACTTATAGAGGCTGTGTCCAAATGATTAACCTAAGCACCATTCTATCCCACCTTTCCGACTTTTGGCATTTTATTTTTAAACAAAGTGGTACCACCCTCCGTATATCACAAGGGTGTCACAAGAACCATATATGGAAATGTACATGAGTGCAATTTGTAAATTCAAATGTGAAATATAAAATTGTTTTGAGGAAGATCCCCATTTCTTTTAAAACCCTGACCTCCAACTAAGCCTTTTTGAAGACTCTTTCATTGACATTTATGGACTGTGTTTCTTATTTACATTGCTTATGTTAAATTGGTCTACTCTGATGAAATTAAGCCTAGAAATCAATGTCTGCACCGAATGACAGAACTGAGTTCAGCATATGATCAGGTTGACTTTATCATTTTCTCCCAAAAATTTGAAATGAGTTACAGAAGTGTTTTCCAGATGATGTCCCTGGAACTTTAGGGTTATAGAAAGTCATGATCAGAGTTCGTTCAGTGCTTACCCAAATCCTCTGATAAAATAAATTAAGAGGAAATTGAAACTAAGAATCTTGTTGAGGAAGATTCTTTTACAGAGAATGAAAAAGAGCAGAAGGAGAGATGAGCAGAGCTTGGCTTCTGATGCTTAGCCAAGAGGAAGAGGAGGGAACTACTGCTCTAGGAATTACTGCATTTGGGTTCCAGGTTCTACCTTGCATTCTTAACATAAACCTCCCTTCACTTAGGAGAGAAGGTCTGGGTTTTGGTTCTTAGCAACCAGATTATTATCCCTGACTAACTGAACCAAGGCAATTCACCCACTGTACAGAACAGTCTTTCATTCACCTCAAACATTCTGTGGTAAAAATATGGAATTAGACTTATCCTTTCACTTTACTCTTATAATTACTACATTGACATCTCTGGATTTAGGCTTATTTTTCACTCTTAGTAAGTGTTCAAATGGAATTCCAATTGAGCTATTTCAAATTCTAAAAGATGATGCTGTGAAAGTGCTATACTCAATATGCCAGCAAATTTGGAAAGCTTAGCAGTGGTCACAGAACTGGAAAAGGTCAGTTTTCGTTCCAGTCCCAAAGAAAGGCAATGCCAATGTACATTCAAACTACTACACAATTGCACACATCTCACACACTAGCAAACTAATGCTCAAAATTCTCCAAGCCAGGCTTCAACTGCATGTGAACCATGAACTTCCAGATGTTTAAGCTGGATTTAGAAAAGGCAGAGGAACCAAAGATCAAATTGCCAACATCTGTTGGATCATAGAAAAAGCAAGAGAGTTCCAGACAAACATCTACTTCTGCTTTATTGACTATGCCAAAGCCTTTGACTGTGTGAATCACAACAAACTGTTGAAAAGTCTTAAAGAGATGGGAATACCAAAATACCTGACCTGACTCTTGAGAAATCTGTATGCAGGTCAGAAAGCAACAGAAAGAACTGGACATAGAACAACAGACTGGTTCCAAATTGGGAAAGGAGTATGTCAGGGCTGTATATTGTCACCCTGCTTATTTAACTTATATGCTGAGCACATCATGAGAAACACTTGGCTGGATGAAGCACAAGCTGGAATCAAGATTGCGGGGAGAAATATCAATAACCTCAGACATGCAGATGACACCACCCTTAGGGCAGAAAGTGAAGAAGAATTAAAGAGCCTCTTGATGAAAGTGAGAGTGACAAAGTTGGCTTAAAACTCAACACTCAGAAAACTAAGATCATGGCATCCGGTCCCATCACTTCATAGCAAATAGACGTGGAAAAAATGGAAGCAGTGAGACTTTACTTTTTGGACTCAAAAATCACAGTAGATGGTGACTGCAGTCATGAAATTAAAAGAATGCTTGGTCCTTGGAAGGAAAGTTATGACCAACCTAGACAGCATATTAAAACGCAGAGTTATTGCTTTGCCAACAAAGTTCCATCTAGTCAAAGCTATGGTTTTTCCAGTAGTCATGTATGGATGTGAGGGTTAGACTATAAAGAAAGCTGAGCACTGAAGAATTGATGCTTTTGAACTGTGGTGTTGGAGAAGACTCTTGAGAGTCCCTTGGAGTGCAAAGAGAGCCAACAAGTCAATCCTAATATAAATCAATCCTGAATATTCATTGGAAGTACTGATGCTAAAGCTGAAACTCCAATACTTTGGCCACCTGATGCAAAGAACTGACTCATTTGAAAAGACCCTGATGCTGGGAAAGATTGAAGGCAGGAGGAGAAATGGACGACAGAGGATGAGATGGTTGGATGGCATCACCGACTCAATGGACATGAGTCTGAGTAAACTCCAGGAGTTGGTGATGAACAGGGAGGCCTGGCGTGCTGCAGTCCATGGGGTAACAAAGAATCGGACATTACTGAGGAACTGAACTGAACTGACTGAAGTACTCAGAAAAAAAAAAAAAAAAAAAAAAACCTGCCCATTAAAAATTTTAAATCTATAGTACCTGCTGCTTTTAAATATGTGGATTCCCTGATGGATCAGATGGTAAAGAAACTCCCTACAATGCAGGACACCCAGGTTCAATTCCTGAGTCAGGAAGATCTCCTGGAGAAGGGAATGGCTACTCCCTCCAGTAATCTTGCCTGGAGAATTTCATGGACAGAGGCTACAATCCATGGGGTCCAAAGGATTGGACACAACTAAGCGACTAACACTTTCATTTTCCACCCTTAAATGTACTATCATTGTTAAATGTATCTTTCAAATGATTACTTTTATATTTATAGGAAGGAAAACGATTATTGTAAAAAATAAGGAAATACTAGGATTCTGTTACATTTTCTGCTATTAGTACAACTTATTTTTCCCTTCCTAGTTCCTCCTGCTAGAAAGTTTTATGCTTTAAAGATTGCCCAGCTAATGCAGCACTTGCTGGGAAGTTGAGGTATTATCTGTGCAGCTTAAATATTTATGAGCAAAATGAAACTATAAGCTGAAGGGTGTGCCATTTATGAAAGCTTTAATGGATGTAGTTTAGCCCAAAATGAAACCTGTTTGGGGAGCACAACTGCATTTGTTTAATGATACATGAAAATATTACTCTGTACTTGGCATAGCATCAGCAAGTAATTGGAAAGCAGAAAATGCCTAACTGTAGTTGGTGAGACTTTTACTGCTGGAAGAAAAACTGCTATGATAATAGTAGAAGACTATGTTAGCTAAATAACCATGCTTCTGGGGCTTAAACGCAAGGAATATTATTGCACATATGTCATGACAATGCAGTCCCTGTCTTATTAAGTGTGGGTTTGGTCCCACGTGGGTGGTGGTGAGCAAATATTGGATAGCATTGGCCCTTGGCAGTGACACCTGCAAAACACAGACGTGATTGGCAAATGCTGCACTTATTCTAATTCAGAACCATGTTGGCTTCAGATTAGACTTCTGAGAAACAGTGGGATGGTGGATATTCACAGCTCCAATTAGATATCCGAGCAAAAGGAAACGAGCATGCAGGGAAAATATTTGGGAGCCTCTGCATTTGTTTCCTTGGCATATACTCTACCCACCCTCTCCCTCATTTCCTTTTCTTTTCTTTGAGAGACAGAGGACAATTCAGGCTGAGTGGGTCTCAGTTATTTGCTTCGAGTGTGGACAGTTCCAAGTCACAGCATATTGACCATGCTATTGCGTGTTAGTGGGTAGATGGAAAAGGGATGGATGAAACAGAAAAGAAAGGAAGGCCCATAGTGCAGTGGTCAAAGGGTAAAAGTGACAATTGGGGTTTCCTGTGCAGTTTGAATGGAGGAGATCATTTCTATGGAAGCATTTTTCTATTGCTTAGGAAAAGGAAGACTCTTGTACATCACACTAGAAACGTTGGGTCAATTCATCTTACTTATCAGCTTCTGGTCTTTAGATAAAATTTAAAAGTACATAGCTTTTATGACATCTATTCTGAAAATAGCCCTAACTACTCATTAAAGCTCATCTTAATTATTTAGTAATTAAGAATTTAATGTATGATAAAATGATTTTGATTTCATCTATCCAAATATTAATGATCCATAGATTGTAATACGTATATGTATGTATTTATAAATACACATAATTTTGTTTTCCAGTTTGGTATTCTATACATTTAAGAAAAACTAAAAGTTACACACACATCTAGTTTCAAATAATTCTACATGGTTGATAAAAAGCAAAAGTGTTCCTTTCCTTTTCACAAAGTAATCCCCACACTCCCTCACTTCCAAATGTGACCATTTAAAACCTAAGCTTTTTCATTTGATGTTTACTTCCATGTGTCTAAAAACATACTAATGCTGGTATGTTTTGATTCTTCTTTTAGGAATATTACCTTCCCCTATGGAAGGTTAGGATTTATTCTTTTATATGTACCTGTTGAAAAAATATTTTGATACTCATGAAAATGGTAAGGAATATTTTATTCAGGACTATTGCAATAGGTGTCAAGAATGTCACAATAGGTGAGAGAGATCAGGCTCAAGACTCACTATAGGGGAGAGAGCTCAGGCTCAACTCCAAATGCAATGAAGACATCTGGGAATTTGTTGCCAAGGAGCAGAGTGAGGGAGTCAGTGGATGGAAAACTACTAAGAGGAGACATCAAGCAGAGGGGCATGCTTGTTAAGCCAAATTAACAGGATTTTTGCTGAGGCATGCCAAGGTGACCAGATGTCAACAGTGCGGATGAGAAATTTAATCAGCTATCAAGGGTGGGAGGAATTCTTCCTAAACTGATTAACAGGATTCTTGCTTGAAATGGGCTTGGCAGGGAGAAGACATGGCTCAGGAGGAAGCCTCATGGAAGAGAGGACTCAAGGAGCTCTCTTTAAGTTTGGTCAAAGAGAGAGTGCTAATCATATTCTCTTATCCAATTACACCTTTCCTATGCTCAACTGTGTCAAATGGTTTCTTATGATTTTTTTAAAATAATCTACTTATTTCCATAAATTTAATAATTACCAATTTTTTTTTGCAGTATAATCAAATTATACTCCAATCTTCTTCCTAAGTATACATCATCTCTCAAAACATTCAAATACAGCGGATTTTCTTTCCTCTCCTCCTCCCTCTCCATTTTTTCTTTTCCTTGTTTTTACCTTCTTTCCTGTTTCCTCTGTTCATTCCTTTCCTCCTTCCTTCCTTCCCTTTCTGCTTTTCCTTCTCCCCTCTTCCCATTTTTTTTTTTTCCTTTGCTTTGCATTCCTTTGTTGTTGTTCAGTCACTAAATTGAGTCCAACTCCTTGAACCCATAGAGTGTAGCCCGCCAGGCTCCTTTACCCATGGAATTTTCCAGGCAAGATACTGGAGTGGGTTGTCATGTCCTTCTCCAGGGAATCTACCTGACCCAGGGATTGAACAGTTTCTCCTGCATTGGCAAACAGATTTTTACCACTGAGCCACCGGGGAAGTTTCCCAAGAGCAATGCCAGAGCAATGGTGCTGGGATGAGCAGGTGTTCCTAAGCATTGTGTAGGCACAAAGAAGAGGAATCCTATGACCCAAGGTAGTACCACGCAGTCCCATCCTGAGAGCACAACAGAAGCTCAGCCTTCACTCAGCACTGTACCTGGTCTGTGTCATTCTCGTGAACACTTGGTCAAAAGTGCATCCTAGACTTTCAAAACCCACAGCTAGACCAAGCATGCCAGTCTCAGGTGCCATGCGAGGAGAAGTGATGAGATTGAGGTTAGGAAAGGTGAGTAGAACAGACACTTATCCTGCCACGACTCACTCACAAAACCACCTACAAACCTTCCATTGTTCCTTGACCTTCTGCTAGCTTGACTTTGGACCTTGGAGGCCAAATAATGGAACTGCTGGAGCTACACAAAAAGAAGGTGAACCTGAGTCACCTCTGGTGGGGACACATCTTCAATCAGCAGTTCATATTTTGGACTTTATATGAGCTCTACATAACTGATTTCCTGTTGACCATCATATAGATAGGTATTTATTCCAGCAGCTTACACAATCTTAACTTATTCATCCCCATCCCCTACGGTCCACACAGCAAGATGGCTTTCTGAGGGAGTTAGAGCAGGACTATGACCACTCCAGGTGAGACCAGAATCCAGAGACCTGACCAAATTCACATCTTGTAAGGGAGGAGATGTCCAACACCAACACAGCAGAGCATCTCAAGCAGGTCTTAGCAGGGGGTTTCATAAAGCTTACATTTTTTAGGGAAAAGACTCTGCTAGGAAAAATGGATTTGTCAGGACTCCAATGATCTTAAAGCATCTTTGAATTACACTTCTCTGAGCGTGGGGGATCCCTGCTGTATGTGAACTTCTCTCTTCCCAATCCCTGTGTATTATTTTTGGGTATAACCCTAACCCTACAGGCTCTAGACTAAGATCACCCACTACAGAAGGACATCAGACATGCAGATTCTGGAGCCTATTTGAGACGTGGAGATCTGACAGATGACATCATACCAGCTGATCTAGGATATGACATGGGGCATGAGGATCTGATGGACAGATCAGACCAGCTGATCTAAGACATGACATGAGATGTATAGATCTGGCAGATGTGGGAAGTGTGGACCTGACAATCAGACAACATAGGATGTGCATCCAGGAGGTGATGTGGGGAAGGTAGATCTGAGAGAAGATGCCTGATGGGCTGTGTCAAGACCATGCTGGCAGAGCATGCACTATGCAATGACTGTCCAGATTTTATGAGCTAATCTCATGGCACCCTGTCTGAAATAAGGTGGGAGTGGTGTACAGGTTGCAGGAGCTACAGTGAAGTTGCCTGAGCCACAAAGGTCAAGGAAAGGGGTTGTGAAATGAAACACGAAAAGCCACCTTCCTTGCAACCAGTTGACTGTGCATGTGGCTCAGAAGAGGGCCCGCTGCAGAAGCTACTGACCATTCCAGGCCTTTGAGAAATGAAGATGGTTAAATTCCAAGCCACCCACACAGAGGTAGGGGTTGGGGAAGAAGGAAAGCAAGTGGGAAGGAAGGACGGAAGGCACAGTTAACAAAAGGAAGATGAAGAGCTCATAGCAGAATAGTGTCGCTGCATGTCGGGGGAAACCATGCCATGCAGTTTTCTATGGGGTTCAAAGAACTGGATGAACTCAGCCTGCATGAATGAGGAACTTGCAGCAGAGATACAGGGCTTAAGGATAAAATAAGACAACAAAAGAATATGAATAATTGGTTGGTGGTGCCCAAGAAAAAGAAGGGAAAATTTAAATTATAACAAAGATGAGGTCCTATGGATCCCAGAAAGAAGGAAAAATGGATATGGATGAAAATAGAGCAGCAACACAGATAATACATTTGAAAAACAAACTCAATTTTTAAAAAATGTAAAGAGAATGGAGCCAAAGAAAGGTATACATATTTTGTTACCTGGAAGAGAAAAAAGAAAAGGAGAAATAGAATATCCAGAGATATAATTTAAGACAGTGTTCCTGAAATCAAGGAAGTATTGAATCCACAGATTAAAAGGGTGAGGCATAGTTCAGATTAAGTCAATATGGATTTATCAAACCTAGGATATGCCTTAATGTTATGAGACTTCAAAGATAGTCACTCCTCTAAGTGTTGTTGTTTTAGCTGCTAAGTTTTGCCTGACTCTTTATTGACCCTTTGGACTTAACCCACCAGGCCCCACTGTCCACTGGATTTCTCAGGCAAAAATATTGGAGTGAGTTGACATTTCCTTCTCCAGGGGATCTCAACCCAAGAATTGAACCCACATCTCCTGCATGAGCAGACAGATTCTTTACCAATGAGTCCACAGGGAAGCCCCCTTTAAGTTTTAGGTGACAATACTAACAGTGAAAAAACAAAATATAGCAAGTCACTTTTAGGGAAAATTCAGACTTGCTTGAATTTTTGTAGAAAAACAAAGCATTTGAAATATAGTCATTCTGTATGACAGATTCTAGGTTCATTCACATCTCTACAAAAGACCCAATTTTGTTCCTTTTTATGGTTGAGTAATATGTGCAATCTAGAAAAATGGTACAGATGAACCTATTTCTAGGGCAGGAACAGAGAGGCAGATCAGAGAGGGGACATGGGGACACAGATGGGGTAGAAGGAGGGAGGGATGAATTGGGGGATTAGGATTGACATCCATACATTACTATGGACTACAGCCTACCAGGCTCCTCTACCCACGGGATTTCCCAGGCAAGAATAGTGGGGTGGGTTGCCATTTTCTTCTTTAGGGGATCTTGCCCACCCAGGGATCGAACCTTTGTCTCCTGCATCATCTCCTGCATTGGTAGGGGATTCTTTACAGACTGAGTCACCAGGAAAGCTTAAAACAGCTAGTGGAAACTGGCAGTATAATGCAGGGAGCTCAGCTCGGGGCTCTGCAATGACCTAGAGGGGTGGGATGGGGGAGGAGGTCCAAAAGGGAGGGGGATATATGTGTACACAAAGCTGATTCACCATTTTGTACAGTAGAAACTAACATAACGCTGTAATTATATTTAAGTTAATTAAAAAGAAAAGAAAAAGGAATATAGTCATTATGACTGGAGGGAAGTGAGTACAGTAAATAAGAGAAAAGGGGGTTGAATGAATTCAAAGGAAGATGGGACCTGAATTATGGTGAGATTTTAAGTTGCAGTAAGAGATTTAGATTTTAGTTTTAAGTGCAATGAGAAAGATTTGGGAGACGCTGTTGCAGTAGTCCAAGTGCAAGCTGGCAGCGGTGCAGACTGGGGTGAGAGTGAGGGCGATGTAGAGAAACGTGTGGATTAAGCAAGTGTTTGGAGGTAGAGGAAACAGGACTTGGTGATACACTCTGTGTTAAGTGACAATAGGGAGAGCAGGGTAAGAGGAAGCATGAGAAAGAGCAGGTTTGGAGGTTGAACAACTGTATTGCGGTGGTGTGATTGCACATAGACGCAGAGATTGGAGGAGAAAAGTTTTGAGGGTAAAGAGGCTTGAAGAGAGAAGGGAAATTGTGAAAGCATAATTTTTGAGAACGGAAATGGAATTTACCAAAGGAATGCAGTGGTTCAGTTTGAAATCTGAAGACTCTTTATAGTTTTAATTTCCAAGATCTTTCCCTTCATTTTTTTGAAAAATATCTTATTTTTTTTTATCATATTCAATATGCTTTCTTATCCCTCTGAATATATTGTTTTTATTTTCAAGTTTTACTCTTTCAGCCTAGTCTTTTTCTCCCAATTTCTATTTACCTCTTTGTTTATATGGGGCTCCAACTTTCATACTCCTTGTAGTCTTTGTATGATTACACTTAGGAAGGACAGTTACTATTGGAAGCGTATCTGAGAAAGTAGCTTAATTTTACAGTTTCAAGCTTATCTTTTATTGTAGCTTTCCTTCTCTCCATAACCCCAAAGCTTGGTGCTATCAAGCTTTGAATCTTTAGGAATTCTGAACTGTTCACCAACTTAGCTCTTGGGTTTTCTCACTCTTGGCTTAGGATTTAGTTTTCCTGAATACTTTAAGGTCTCTGCTATATCTTTTTCCCAGGTTTAAAAACCCTGTCACTCTTTTCACCCATTCTCTTTCCATCTCATATTTATAAGCAAAATAAAACAGGACTACTATCATTTTGGTAGGATTGTCCAAGTGGCCATTTACACATGGAAGTTCTATCCATCTTGCTTTGTATTTCTGCCCTAATAATACAAGCTATGTAATGTCTCTTTTCATGCTTTTGCACTATATGACTGCTGGTCTCCAAACTTAATGCCAAAGTAATTCTTAATTCTATCTTTTCATTTTACTCTTATTTCTGACCACACTGATCTTTAGGGATTACCTGTATACGAATAAAGCTTTTTGCTATTACAGCTCTATTCAGGTTCACATTTCCATTTTCCCCTCAATCTATTTATATAGCAGTTTCTGTCTATGGTCTTTTTTAAAATTTTCTGTAACACTAAAACTATCTGTGATATCATATTTACTGAGATTTTTATCTAATAATGACATTTCCTTTTGTAAAGCTTTCTATATTGCAAAAGTGATAAATACAGATATTTACATGGATATAGGTATAGATATAAATATACCAGCCTTCCCAGATGGTGCTAGTGGTAAAGAACCCAGCTGCCAATGAAGGAGACATAAGAGATGTGGATTCAATCCTTGGGTAGGGAAGATTCCCTGGAAGAAAGCACAGCAACCCACTCCAGTATTCTTGCCTGGAGAATTCCATAGACAGAGGAGCCTGGCAGGCTACAGTCCATAGGGTCACAAAGAGTAAGACACGACTGAAGTGACTTAGCATGCACCCACATACATACACAGTGCTTATTTAGTATTTAAAATATCTATGTCTGAGAGGTTATTATTAGAATTACTGTCCCAGTTTTGATCTGAGGCAACTGAGGCGTAGAGAGGATAGTATATTTGCTCAAAGTTGCAAAGTGTCCAAAGGTCATTTTTATAACTTGAATGCAAATTCTTTAATTTCAAAGCACATGCTCTTTCCACTTAATCGAATCACTTCTCATTGTTTAACAAATCCGTGTTTATTACCTGCCGTTTGTCTGGCGTGCTGCGATTCACAGGGTCACAAAGAGTGGGACACGACTCAGCGACTGAACTGAACTGAACTGAACTGAACCTGCCATTTGTCTAGCTGAATGAAATTAGAGTAGTTGACATGATTGTCAGCTTTTATGACTTTGTAGAGTTTATTCTCACAGAGAGATGGATCAAAATCATTCATTTTACAAATAATTTTTTAAACATATTAGCAGAGACTTCTAGGTAAAAATAGCAGAACACATTTATTTGCACTTCTTCTGCTCCAGATTCCACAAATTACTCTGAATTTTGTTGTATTGTTTAATTCTTTTTTGTTTTAGATTTAGTGATAAGAAAGTCTTTCTCCATGGATGAAATCTGAGTGAAGACTTGAATATGGCTACCACGGATGGCCTGTATAACCAGCACTACAGTTCTGGCTTGAATTATAAGAAAAATCCAGATATTCCAAGATTATGGGGAAGAGTATTCCAGGAAGGAAAAAATAATATTTTGTGCAAAGGAGAATGTTTCTACAATGTGCTAATATACAAATAAGAAATAGAAGTTGTGTCAGTGTGGTTGTAATAGACAGAGAAAGGAGTTGTAAATAAAGGTACCAGATTGGGATTCTAATAGCCGGACTCAGAAATTGTAAAGAAATGTAAAGAGTCTAAGCATAATGAAAAGATTCTTTGTGATTATAAGAAGTCACTGGAGTAAAGTACAAAAACTGGAGTTAAGCACTTATGGATATGCAAACTCTGTTTGCTGGGTAGAGAATTGAACGAAGGGGACTGTATTTTCGGGATACATTTTGGAAGTTACTGCTTCCAAAGGAAGCAGGATCTGCTAATGGATTGGATGCTATGGTGACCAAAAGAGAGGAATCAAGAATGTTTCTTTGGTTTTGGCTTGAGTATCTGGGCACACAGAGGTGGCATCTACTGATATAAATAAGAAAGCAGAAGGAGCAGGTTTTGGAGTAACAACAAGCATTTTGTTTGGTCCTGTTAAATTTAGGGTGGTTAGTTTCCACTCAAGGTAGATAACTGATGGACTGCTTGGAAATGAGTCTACAGACTTCAATAATAGAGGAAGATATTATAGAGATGTTATTTAAAGCCTTTGCTCTCAATGAGATTTATTATCTGGAGAAAAAATTACCTGAAGAAGAGAAAGGGGCTTAGAACTGAACACTAAAGCATTTCAACACTTTCAAGTCCAATAGAAATAGGAGAAAGCAGCAATGAATTTTGAAAAAGATAATTCAAAATTGAAGAAAAATAACCAGGAGAATAGTAAGAGTGAAGGCAGAAGAAGAAAATATTTTAAGACTTGTGAACTGTGTTGAATGTTGTTGAAATATAAGCTCCAACAAGTGATTATTAAATTTGGCAAAGCTGCCATGATAATAGTAATGTCCATGAAGTGTGGAATGTGAAGACATTTCAAATGATTTCAGGAGAAAAGTGGGAGATGAAGAGGAAGTAAAGATGTAATTGCAAACAACTTTTTCAAGTGGTTTTACTGTGAAGGATATCAGAGAAATGCAGCCATAGATGGGAAGAGTGAGATGAAAGGACAGCCCGTACTACTTTTTTTCCTGATAATCAGAGATTTAATGCATGTTTCTCTGCTCAGTGAATTGGTTAAGCGGAGAAAGAGAAGCCAACCTTGCAAGAAAGAGGGGTTAATCAAGGAGCAAAATCCTTGAGATGGAAGAGCAGATGGCATCCAGAGCAGGAAAGGTTAGCATTTGATTGAAGTAATAACATTTCCTGAAGGTTGTAACTGGAGGGAGGCAGAAAGTACACAAATGCAAATGGCCTGGGAGATTTAATGGAAGCAAGAGCAAGTTCATATTTGATGGTTCTTTTATAACATCATTAGAATAAAAACAAGGTTATCTGCTTAAGTTGCTGTCTGAGGAGCACATTGGAATTACTCCTTTCAAACTGAACTTTGACTATGCTTTTCTTCTCCCCCTAAAAAAGCTAAATCAAATTACATTTTTTAGTATCATTAGCATATGCCAGTAATGAAAAATAAAGATTTATGATCCTTGAAAGACACATCACCAACCAACCATTAACAACTTCTCACTCAGATGTAAGTTTGGACATATTACCTCTACTAATTTAACTCTAAAATTTTCAACTTGGAGTCAAATGTGAGCATACTGATGGTCTAGTGCGCTGAGTTACGATCACCAGTAAAAATTTTCTAAATCACTGTACTTTTTGTACATGTATGCCATGTAAACTAACACTTGCTCATATTTCTGGCGTATCTATAAAGTGTAAATATCTCCCACAGTTTGCATAGGCAAGCAATGTAGCAAAGGTAAAACTTAATCGCTATTGTAGCCTGTATCAATCATCACTTGTATTTAAAAAGCACTAAGTGCTATTAGGAGATACTACATCCCCAAAACAACGAGGTGCACAACTGCTTAATCCTGTTTGAGAAAATGTTTTATTTTCCCCTATAGAGCATCTTCCATCAACAAGAACAGAATAGATGACTAAGGATGTAGGAAATAATTTCCATGTATTTCATCTGCAGTTTAGGTGCCAAGTTAAGAAGCCAAAGGGACGTAAAACAGAAGACCATGTAGCACTTTGAAAATTTTCTTTGAGTGAAGATATGTATTCACTCATTTTTCTCCATGTTTGTTTTAAAATGTAAAGGAACCTGGACGGCAGGTCATATTGTCTAGATTTTCCACTAGGGTACCTTTGAGCAGAAAGTATTTTAATGAAAGTACACAATTGTATTGAATACATAGCATCTCATTTAGTATTTTAAGAAGGCTATTGTTTGAGAGAAAATGAAACACATCTTTTTTCATCTGTATGAGACTTAGTCATGTAGATAATCAATTAGTTTAATGATAAATATAAAAATAGATTAATTTTATTATTTTAGATCAACAATGAATCATCCTCAGTTTTACCATGCAGATACAGATTGTTTCAAAATTGGGAAAGAAGTCAAGGCTGTATATTGTCATCCTGCTTATTTAACTTCTATGCAGAATACATCATGCGAAATGTTGGGCTGGATGAAGTACAAGCTGGAATCAAGATTGCTAGGAGTAATATCAATAACCTCAGACACGCAGATGACACCACTATTATGGCAGAAAGCAGAGAAGAACTAAGAAGCCTCTTGATGAAGGTGAAAGATGAGAGTGAAAAGGCTGGCTTTAAACTCAATGTTCAAAAACCAAAGATCATGGCATCGAGTCCCATCACTTCATGTCAAATAGATGAGGAAACAATAGAAACATTGACAGACTTTATTTGCTTGGGCTCTAAAATCACTGCAGATGGTGACTGCAGCCATGAAATTTAAAGATGCTTGCTCCTTGGAAGAAAGGCTATGACAAACCTAGACAGTGTAATAAAAAGCAGAGACTTTATTTTGCCAACAAAGCTATAGTTTTTCCAGTAGCCATGTATGATTGTGGGAGATGGACCATAAAGAAGGCTGACCACCAAAGAGCTGATACTTTTTAACTGTGGTGTTGGAGAAAACTTTTGAGAGTTTCTTGGACAGCAATGAGATCAAACCATTCAATCCTAAAGGAAATCAGCCCTGAATATTCATTGGAAGGACTGATGCTGAAGCTGAAGCTCCAATACTTTGGTCAACTGATACGAAGAGCTGACTAATTGGAAAAGACCCTGATGCTGGGAAAGATTGAAAGCAGGAAGAGAAGAGGGTGACAGAGGACAAGATGGTTGGATGGCAACACTGACTCAATGGACGTGAGTTTGAGCAAATCCGGGAGACGGTGATGGACAGGGAAGCATAGCTCGCTGCAGTCCATGGGGTCACAGAGTCAGACACGACTGAGCAACTGAACGACACTGTGTTTTTTATTTTGTATTAGAGTGTAGTTGATTAACAATGTTATATTAGTTTTGGGTGCGAAGTAAAGCAAAGACAAATATCATATGGTATCGCTTATATGTGGAATCTACAAAATAGGATTCAAATGAACTTATTTACAAAGTAGAAACAGACTCACAGACTTAGAGAACAAAGTTACGGTGACCAGAGGGAAAGCTTGATGGTGGGGGATAGATTAAGATCTGAAGACTGACATGTACACTGCTATATTTGAAATAGAAAACCAACAAGGACTTACTGCATAGCACAAGGAATTCTGCTCTGTATGATAACTCTGCAGATTATGTTTTCTAATGAAGTAATGATATCAGGTACACAGCATCACTATACACACACACACACACATATATATATATGAGACTAATGGATTTTTACAAAATGTTCAATTAAATTTCTCCAAATAAAATTATAATTTTGAAATTGAAGTCCTTATGGGGGAAATAATTAATTAGATTAACTGAGGCCATACAAGATAAATGCTTACACAGCATGGTTAAAGACATCATCTCTAAATTATCTCCTTAGACCTTCAATATTTCACCTCACTTCCACTCCAAATAATTCCCCTCTGCATTTCCCCCTTATCTCCCCGAGACCAATCATCCTTACAGAATATGAATAAAAAAGAAAAACAAAAACAAACTGAACACCTAATCTTCAGAAAACCATTGCAAAATGCATGTAAGTTGCTTAGATGTCCTTTAATAAGCATTTATCCAGGGTGGCTCCCTGGATAAATGTGACCTGGTTATTATCACTTGGATTATATTCTCTCCAATTATAAAATAAGGAATTATTGATCTCAGAGTCCTCTGAGCTGCTAGCTCCTATCATTTGAATCAGATTATCCAGTGGAACTGTGGAGCACTCATAGGACGACACTTGAACTAAAATAGAATTGATTAGGAGTGAGGTGTCAGTGTTAATCCTACAGTTAGAGCAACTGTCTTGTTTCATTACAGTTATTCCATTTACCTGAACACTGGGCACTTTGAGAGCTGTCACCCATGCCCTTACACAATCTTGCATAGGACTACAACAAAATCTAGGGAAATAAAAAAAAAAATGCTCATTGTATTGAACTGGGCTGTTTCTGCACAATGCAATTTTCTCCAACAGGTGAGGTCAGGTTTGAGGTCAGAAGGCCTCAGGGGTGGGAGGAGAGGGGCAATAGCATAACAAATGATCTCATTACCCCCTTGGAATGTTTCTTTCCCCATCTTGCTATGGAATCACGTGAATCTAGCTACAGAATCAACAACATCTTTTGAACTTTCCATGTAGATAGATTTAGCCTTGCAGGGGAAGCGAAGCTTGAAATGAGTTTAAAATGTAGACTCATAATTCCTAGAAAGGTTATTTAAAAATCAAGTAAAGAAGATGTTGCTGCCTAGTAGAACAGGAGAGGAGTTCAGGTAAGTTGGTACTGTTATGGTTGCTGTATACACCCACTGTGATTTAATTTTGTTTGCAAACCGGGTTCTCTTTCATGGTAACAAGCATACTTTTGTAATCAAGTATCCAAGGCCACTAGATAGATAAACAGAAAGCTCGATAGATAAAACCAAAAAGACAATCATAGGAACAACAGTAAGTAAAGAAATAAGAAATCACAGAGGAGAAATGACTCAAAAAACAATGATCTAGAATAATTATCTGTCCCTTATTCATTATGTATTAACAACTTTAAGTTCCCTCTCTCATACCCTCAGGTAGTCAGAGGTCCCTCTTCTGCAATCCTTCCTCATTGTATTTAACACAGGTGAAACCAACTTACCTTTTTACCCTAGAGGTTATTTGGAAACACTGTAAATATGTTGAGAAGGGGCAATTTTTTTTTTTTTTTGCCCTTGAATGATTATGAGACACTTCTGTCATTTACTAGTAGAAAGGTCAAATATCCTGCAATGCAAGGGACAATCCCACAAAATGCAGAACCTTTGAGGCCCAAATGCCAACAGCATGCATGTGGAGAAACAGTGGGTTTCTCTAGTGTAGTCATTATCCCTTAGTGATATATGATCTTCTGTAAAGACCCAAGATTATAATTCAGGGGAATATTTCTTTTTTGAAGAAATCTTAGAAAACGTTACATTGAAATCCAACAGCAGTTTTTCCTGTGTATAAAATGTGCGTTTTTATACCCTGGTTATTTTGTATAGTTAAAAACAAGTTTTATTGTCAGAAAATAAGAAAAACAAAAAACATCAAGGCAAGGATCAATTTATAAAAGTGACAGGCATTTCCTTGGGTGGCCAAATTCTTGATCTTCATGCTTCATTCAAGGTAACTCATCTGTTCTAACCTACTACCTGTTGGAATGTACCACCCACCATGGACAGCATTTTCCTTTAGTGCTCACAACTCTAGTTCCTCTTAACACCCACGCTGGGGCCTTTAGTTTCTGGGAATATGCAGCTCCTCTGGGGCAACAGACCTATTCTCAGCTATGGACTTCCCTTCCTCTGATTCTGAAAGTAAGAATTGCGTGGAAGGGACAAAGAGAGGGCGCTCTGAGCAGGAGAGAGAGAGAGATGCTTAGATCTTTTTTTAAATTTTCTAAAACAGCAGGACCACAGCTCTAATATTAAATATGTTTAACTTCCTTTAGATGTTCTTAATCAGTTTTTAATGAGTTAAAAGGTCTAGTTTTCATTTTCTCTTTCCTGATCCAATCCCATTAACATTTGTGGTTAGTCCATCGCCAGGCTTGGTCTGGTACAGTTGTTACAACTGTACTTTTGCATTTACCAAATCTTTGTAGTCACAATCTCTCCATGTGGTAAATATGTGAAATCAATAAAGTGATATCTTCCCATTTACTCTCACCTTATTTCAGGGTGAAACAGGCTAACCTCATGCAAATTATTTCACTGAGTTCAGTAAAATAAATAAGTAAATAATTTTATTCCTTTGTCTGAATTGTGCCTAACTGTGCTGGATGAAAACTTTAATTTTTATTTCATTTTTTTGGCTGTGCAGGAATTTAGTTAAAGTGTACATCTGTGACTAGAAATACATTTGCTTTTATATTGTGGTCTAAAAGTGTGCTGAAAATTATTCTTTACTCAAAGTACCACAGTAGGTACTCTTTGGTTCTTCCAGGAGAAAACATATTTCATTGATTTTTGGCAGTAATTTCTTTCTTTTATTCTATCTATATCAGTGAATTTAAATTTAATGAATCTCACTTGAAAGTAGGTTTTTTAAGCATAGGCAAGTATAAAAAATCAGAAATTAATTAAGTATTATTATTTTTTTAAAAAACCCAACAATAAGAAGAAACCATATAATTGATTATGGTGAAATAAAGCAGTGACAATTTTACAATATAATGGATCTGAAACTTGGCCTTTCAGTACTGACAAATTTAGGATTTGTCCCATATAGTTTTACATCAGTTAAGGACTGTGTCTCCTCTAATGTTATTCCTTAAAAATTCCCAGCAACTTACATTTCCTACTCAGTGCCCTTAGTTGCAAGGCAACAGCTTAATGAAGAAAAACTGAATGGTGAAGGAATGAACTATTGATCAGAAGAACAACCAGAGAACCAAAATGTCACTGGTTAACTAGTAAGTGCTTGGAGAAAAACACTCAACTCATTACACAGGCTTACAGTTCAGTTCAGTTCAGTTGCTCAGTCGTGTCTGACTCTTTGCGACCCCATGAATCGCAGCACACCAGGCCTCCCAGTCCATCACCAACTCCCGGAGTTTACCCAAACTCATGCCCATCGAGTCGGTGATGCCATCCAGCCATCTCATCCTCTGTCATCCCCTTCTTCTTCTGCCCCCAATCCCTCCCAGAATCAGGGTCTTTTCCAACGAGTCAACTCTTCGCATGAGGTGGCCAAAGTATTGGAGTTTCAGCTTCAGCATCAGTCCTTCCAATGAACACCCAGGACTGACCTCCTTTAGGATGGACTGGTTGGATCTCCTTGCAGTCCAAGGGACTCTTATAAGGATGCCTCAAAAAAGTTAATGGGTCTAAACTTTGTGAAAGTAAATTCCAATGTCTTGGATGGAATTCTGAATTTGTGATTGTGAGAAATCTTTAGACAAATCTAGACATCTTAAAGTAATGCTATTTCGTGGGTCTTCTGAACTGCTGAAAATATGCCTCATCTATGCTACCTGATATGGTAGCCTCTAGTCATATATGGCTATTGAGTACTTTGAATGGGGATAGTGTGACTAGAGAACTCAATTTTGAAGGTCATCTTAAATCTAATTTTAATTTAAATGGACACATATATATGTCATTATAGCCTGATAGAGTTCTTTTTGATGGAAAATAGACATGGAAGCAGCAAGGATCTAACCAAAAGGAACCAAGGTTGGAAGTAATCAGAGGCAACTGCTCCCTGTTTCTCATTATTGTTGGTCATACATTCCTTCAGTGGATACATATATACAAATATCACATACCATGTGCAGTGTCAACAGAAAGCAATCATGATGAATGTAATGACTTAGAAACTGTGAACATTTGTGTCTTAGAACCATGAACATTTTCTGGAAAAAGTACATACTGAATACTCCAGCTGGGAGATAAGTCAGACAAATAAGCATAGATATAAAAAGTTCACTGCTACAAATGAAGCAAGTATGATATCTTTGTCTAAACAATTGCTTCACTTACAGTGATGATACAATATATGCGATGTGTCAATGTGTGATACAAGTGATAAGCCAATGAGCTTGCTTTATATTTGTAAGAAGATTGTAAATGTTTAAATAGTAAATGGTACATTTTAGGTAGATTATATTGGGTAAAATGAGAGTAACTTATTCTCTAAAGTTACTCTAGCATAAAACTCAGTTCTAGACATATAAAAGGGAGTCAACTGTTACTCTTTTCTTTTTTATATACAATGAAAACATATCATTATTCTTTGGAAGGCTTTTATGATACATTTTTAAAATTAATTCTTGAAACACTGTGTGTTTAGTAAGGCAGGCATTATTGTTATCTATTTCTTTTTCAGAAGCAAACAATAAATTGATGGACCTAAATCACTACCATGTAAGTAATAAATGAATGAAACCAGGATTTGAAATGGGTCCTTGGGAAATAAGGTTAGTGTTGTTTCTACTCTATGCTTTCGGCCCTCTATTAATGGCAATGATAATGGCTATTATAACCACAGGGGGAAAATAATGATGTTGATGATTATCATCATTTATATGAACTATGAGTTAGTTCCTATAAAGAGATTTACACACACTGTATTACTCTCAAATTGAACTACCTTCCTCATCAATTGTACAATATTTCATTTTTCATTTGTGCTGTTTGAAATCATAGTCTTCTTTTAAAATTTTTGTCATATTCAAGTAAGTTTTTAAGCTACTATTATATTTTTCCTTCACCTTATGCTATTTCCTCATACATTCTGGTTTGCAATATTTTCTTTTTTCTAGTTTATCATACTGATTTCTGACTATGATCTTAATAATCAGAAAAAAATTTAAAAGTTAAATGTAGTTCAGTTTTACACCAGCTCAAAACACAAAATCTGTCAAATATTTTTGTAATCCATTCCAATTGGTGAGTTAAATTTTTAAATGTATTCTGTTTTTTTAATCAAATATGATTTGAACAAATCAATTATTAATGGGGATTTTAAAAAATACCCAAAGCACACAATTTCCATGCTATCTATTACACAGATAATTATCTTTCTGATAAGCTTCATATCTTTATCATTTAGTTTTGATAAGATTTAACACTATTTTGTATTACATTTATTCTTACACACAGTGCTAATATTAATATAATTAGCAAACTGAATTGATATAGTCAATGAATAGAGATTAAGTATTTTGTCATCATACTTAATAATCAATAACATTTCCCATAAGAATTTCCATTATGTAACAATCTTTTTTCCAGATTCTGAATAATTTTAAGTAATGGTTCATTTCTTAAAATGTGTAAAAAATACAATTGCTAAAAAAAGCTGTGGATTTTCCAATAGTCATATATGGATGTGAGTTGGACCATAAAAAAGCTGAACACCAAAGAACTGATGCTTTTGAACTGTGGTGTTGGAGATGCTTGAGAGTCCCTTGGACTGCAAGGAGATCAAACCAGTCAATCCTAAAGGAAATCTGTCCTGAATATTCATTGGAAGGATTGATGCTGAAGCTGAAACTCCAATACTTTGGCCACCCGATGCGAAGAACTGACTAGTTAGAAAAGACCCTGATACTGGGAAAAACTGAAGGTAGGAGGGGAAGGGGATGACAGGGGATGAAATAGTTGGATGATATCACCAACTTGATGGACACGAGCTTGAGCAAGCTCTGGGAATTGCCGATGGACAGGGAAACCTGGCGTGCTAATAGTCCATGTGGTCGCAAAGAGTCAGACATGACTGAGCAACTGAACTGAATTGAAAAAAGTATATTTGTTAAGAAATTAGAATTAACTGTTCTAATTAGGTTTCATGTAGGGATTTATTGACTATTCATGAAATTATCAAATAATGAGACTACTAAGTTGGTGTTTCCCACAGTGGAAATATATACTTTGTTCAACAACATTGTCTTGAAAACACTTGCATGTAGGATTTGTCTTCAAGGGTTTAGAAATCATTGAAGCAATATTAGTAGAGGAACACAGAGTAGGTAAAAAAATTATTAAGAATCAAGAACAGGTGTATTTTGAATTTAATACAGTTAAAAAAATAATTCTTTCCCACCTACCTCTAAAAAATAAATAAAACAAAAAATGAAAAAAGAATGGAAGTTCCTTTGAAAACTAATATAGAACTACCACATCACCCAGCAATCCCACTCCTGGGCATATAGCCAGAGAAAAGCATAATTCAAAATGATATATGCATCCCAATGTTCATTGCAGCACTATTTACAGTAGTCAAGACATGGAAACAATCTAAATGTCCATTAACAGAGAAACGGATAAAGAAGATGTGGTATGTATATGCAATGGAATATTAAAATTGGATCAATTGTAGAGATGTGGATGGACCTAGAGACTATCATATAGAGTGAAGTAAGTCAAAGAGGAAAACAAATATTATATATTAACACATATATGTGGAATCTAGAAAAATGGTATAGATGATCTAATTTGCAAAGCAGAAATAGAAATATGGATACAGAAAACAAACATATGAATAGGAAGGAAGAAAAGTGGATGGACTGGGAAACAGATTGACACATATACACTATTGATACTATTTATAAAATAGATAACTAACAAGAATCTACTCTGTAGCACAAGGAACTGTATTCAGTGCTGTGTGGTGACCAAACTGAGAAGGAAATCCAAAACAGAAGGGATTTATATATATATATATGACTGATTCACTTTGCTATACACTGGGAACTGAGCAACTCTACTCCAATAAATATTGATTTTTTTAAAAAGTAGGGAAAAATTCAGTTCCATGAAGTTGGTAGACAGAGCTACTTTCTACTTTGTCTCAGTGCAACTATATCTGTGCTCCAAATATTGCATAATGAGTAAATATAAAGCTGTATGTATAAAATAAAGGAACTCCCAGGGTCTGAAATAAGGAAGGGAGTCATAGCTAGAGAAGGCATTGCAGGAACCCATGGGGAAGATGGACCAGGCATTGGCCTGTTACCCCATGGACCGTCGACCACCAGGCTCCTCTGTCCATGGAATTTTCCAGGAAAGAATACTGGAGTAGGTAGCCATTTCCTTCTCCAGGGGATCTTCCCCACCCAGGAAGCGAACCTTATGAACACAAACAGAGCTTCAAATGCCAACACACAAGGATTCCAGAACTGGTCATGGGCTCATACCGAACATGGGGTCACAAAGTGTTGAACATGACTGAGCGACTAATACGTTCACTTTCATGAGCTCATGAAAGATGAGCCTCTGGAACTGAAACCCTCATTCAGATCCAGGACACTGCAATAAATAGCTCAAGAGTAAGTCGTGAATAAAGAACAAGCAAGCCACGGCTCCCTGGCTCAGGGCATTGACTGGGAATTGACTTCCCAGGTGGTGCTAGTCATAAAGAACCTGCCTGCCAATGAAGGAGACATAAGAGATCTGGGTTCTATTCTGGGGCTGGAATGATCCCCTGGATCATATTCCCTGGAGGAAATAGCAACCCACTCCAGTATTCTTGCCTGGAGAATCCCACAGACAGAGGAACCTGGTGGGGTACAGTCCACAGGGTGGCAAAGAGTCAGACACGACTCAGCGACTAAACAACAAATCAACATAGCATATATCTCCACTCTCTGGGCTGGAGAGAAAAACAATGAAAAATACAAGGCTAAACTACACAATACTATAGGTTCAGAATGTACAGTATCTTGAGGGAACCCCAAGTCTAAAAATTAACAACACCAAGGAAACCAGATCAAACCCTGTTTGGGACCCACACTCTGAAATACCCTATAGAAACAAATATTAGCTATTTCTCTTTTCAAAGGAAAATCCTTCATTTCTGAATGAAGGTTTCATGTGAATCCCATAGGATATCAAAAGGAAACAACTAATCTTTGTCAGGTCTGATATGCCCCTTACCTCCCAAACACACACTTACAAAAGAGCCAGCTTCTAATGAGCTAAAAGTTTAAAAATTTAGGAAAAAATGGAATCCATTTACTCTAAAGAAAGTGAGTGGCAGACAAAATAAATAGATGAATTGGCATGCATCCCAAGAACTTGAGATGATGGAGCAACTTGAAAGAGACCATAAACTATATGTTTTTAAATGTTCAGAGATATAAAAGAAGAAATAAAAAATACAATTAAAATAAAATCCATTATGAAAAAAAAAAAGGAAATATTTCAATGGAATGTCCAGAAATAAGATACATAGTTGCTGAAATTAAGAATTTAGTGGATGCTCTGAAAAATTTAGTTTATACTGAAGTAGATTATAAAGAATAGGGTATTCTAATATGCAAAAGTCTAATATAAACACCTATTCCCTGTGAACGTACACTCTGGAACTAAGATCATGTTTCCTCAAGGATTTCTACTTTATATGCACAGGGATCCAGAAGAGACCCAAGTTAAGCAGAGTATCTTTTCCAGATGTTCTCAACTTCATCAATCATCTTCAAGAGGAAGTCACGTTTTCACTAAGCAACCTGCCAGACAGATAATCAACACTTGGCACCAGGCACTGGGATTAAAACCAGGCTCCCTCAAGTGAGGCAGCACAGACCTACGGGGAACCGTCTAATGAACCTGCTGTACCCTCAACACAGATTGAGTGGACCTTGTGTCCTGGGAGCAAGGCCACTCGTCCAAAAACCATTTTCTATCATCACCAGGGGCCAAATATAGACAATGCATTTAGGAAAAAAAAAAAAATCTGACTTTCCCAGATTTTTTTCATTTAGGGTGAAGATGGGTCCATTTCCCTGAGGCAGTCTCAGTTTAGGCTTCTTATCCCAGGAACTATGGAAAGTGCCTTCTTCAGCCCCCA
Source organism: Muntiacus reevesi (assembly GCF_963930625.1). Taxonomy (NCBI): domain Eukaryota; kingdom Metazoa; phylum Chordata; class Mammalia; order Artiodactyla; family Cervidae; genus Muntiacus; species Muntiacus reevesi. Next base: position 51,066,576 of record NC_089261.1, on the reverse strand, counting down.
GAGTATCCAGTAATGGGCAATACATTATTTTATTACCCTCCCTAGGTGAAGAGGAACTAAAAAGCCTTTTGATAAAAGTGAAGGAGGAGAGTGAAAAAGTTGGCTTAAAGTTCAACATTCAGAAAACTAAGATCTGCTCCCATCACTTCATGGGAAAAAATGGGGAAACAGTGGAAACAGTGTCAGATTTTATTTTTTTGGACCCCAGAATCACTGCAGATGGTGACTGCAACCATGAAATTAAAAGACGCTTACTCCTTGGAAGGAAAGTTATGACCAACCTAGAGAGCCTATTAAAAAGCAGAGACATTACTTTGCCAACAAAAGTCTGTCTAGTCAAGGCTATGGTTTTTCCAGTGGTCATGTATGGATGTGAGAGTTGGACTGCGAAGAAAGCTGAGTGCCGAATAATTGATGCTTTTGAGCTGTGGTGTTGGAGAAGACTCTTGAGAGTCCCTTGGACTGCAAGGAGATCCACCCAGTCCATCCTAAAGGAGATCAGTCCTGGGTGTTCATTGGAAGGACTGATGCTGAAGCTGAAACTCCAATACTTTGGCCACCTCATGCGAAGAGTTGACTCGTTGGAAAAGACCCTGATGCTGGGAGGGATTGGGGGGCAGGCGGAGAAGGGGATGACAGAGGATGAGATGGCTGGATGGCATCACCGACTGGATGGACATGGGTTTGAGTAAACTCTAGGAGTTGGTGATGGACAGGGAGGCCTGGTGTGCTGTGATTCATGGGGTCGCAAAGTCGGACACGACTGAGTGATTGAACTGAACTGAAAGTGTTAGTAGGTCAGTCGTGTCCAACTCTTTGCAACCCCATAGACTGTAGCCCATCAGACTCCTCTGTCCCTGGGATTCTCCTGGCAAGAATACTGGAGTAGCTAGCCATTCCCTTCTGAAGGGGATCTACCCGAACTAGGGATTGAACCCAGGTCTCCCATACTGCAGGAAGATCCTTTACCATCTGAGCCACCAGGGAAGTCCAGATGGTAAATTCCTCCCTAAACTCATCTATATAATCCTTTGAGTAAGTTAGTTTCTTCCCTAAAGGGAGATAGCAGTGACACAGCTTACATCTTATCTTCTGGACTTTACCCCATGTAGGAGTATTGGCATATTCTCTATTTTGTGAACCCATCCACTGTATTGTCTGGAATTCAAGAACCATTATCATGAATAATTCCTTACACCCTTCACTACTTCCCTGAAACTCTGAAAGCACAGCTGTTTGCTGAGAATACTTCCTTCTACAGCTTGCTCAAGTGCTGGCTACTTTACACTTTCACTTGGATGCCCAATAGAAATCTCAAACTAGCACATCTAAAGATGAATTCCTGACCTCACTCTGAAATTTATCCTTCTACAATCCTCTCCTTCTAAAACTCAGTCCACAACTTCAGAAACACCTTTTCTCCTCAATTTCTCATGTATACTCCATTCAACCTATTGATCAATCATTTGGGAACAACTTTCAAACATATTCAGAGTCTGAGCATTTCTTCCCATCTTCTCTACCACCACTCTGGTACCAGCTATAAGCTCTTTCTCGCCTTTCTGCTATCCCTCTCTAATGGATCTCCTTCCTTTCACTCTTGCTGTTTAGAATACTCTCAACACAGTAGCCAGAGTGAGCCTGCTTTAAGTCATGTCACTTCTCAACCCCAATACCTGAAACAGCTCCTCATTTCACTAAGAATAACTGATTTCCTTAAAAAATTTCATATAACCATTCCACCTGCTTCCTGACTTATATTCCATTTCTCTCCTCTTTCCCAATTCAATCATGGACATGTGGACACATCTCCTTAAACTATTTAAATGGCTATTACTCTCCCTGTGGTTCTCTGCCTTGGATATTCACAGAACCAACTATTTACCCATCTTTGGTCAATTGTTACTCAATGAGGCTTACCCTGATGACGCTACTTAAAAATAGCAGTTCAAGACAACTGTTAGTCTCTCTCAATGTTGCATGGTAGTCACTTGTGATGATTACCCAAAAAAATATTCAGGTCCTAATGACTAGAACCTTTGAATGTTATCTAACATGACCAAAGAACCTTTTCAGATGTAATGAAACAAAAGAGACTGAGACTATTATCCTGTGTTATTTATATGAACCAGACTCTATAACGCCATTACCTGTGCACCTAAAGAGAAGAAAGAGACTGAATACAAAAAAGGAGAAAGAGACTGGTGATGAAAGGAGGAGATTGGAGTGACAGGGCAAAGAGATCACGAGTCAGACCGCAGGTAACCTCCAGAGGTTAGAGCAGGCCAGGAAACAGTGCTCCCCCAAGAGTTCTGCTGATACTTCGACTTCTGCGCTCTGAAAGTGGATTCAGACATCTGTCTTCTAGGACTGTAAGAGAATAAATCTGTGTTGTTTTAAGCCACCAAATTTGTGTTTAATAGCTACAGTAGCCAGAGGAAACTGTCACACAACCTAAGGTATAATTTACTTTTGGTTTCTTTCTCTTTATTGTTTTCCTTTTCTACACTAGAATGTTACAAGAAGGCATTTTGTGCACTGGGATAGCCCTACCTGTCAGAAAGGGATTGACACAAAGCAGCTGCTCAATAAATGTTGAAGGAATTTGTTAAAATCCCAGTGATTAAAAATATGACATATCCCTAGGTTTAACCTATGTTTAAAAATGTCCAACCATGTATTTCTATATTGTCATGTTTGTTATTTAATTGCACTTATTCTTTTAGCACTAAACATATAGTTGGCCTCCTTAAGTTTAGTTACCTTGCAAGTCAAGCTAAAGATTTAAAAATTTAAACACACCTAAATCTACAATTTTGCTTGAATTATTTTTAATTTAATAACATGTTTCTTTCAACTGGCATCATTGCTTTAATTTTTATATTTCTCAATTTTCTCGACAAAACATTCCTATGATCATATCTTGGTGGCGGTGGTGGTTTAGCCTCTAAGTCTTGTGCAATTCTTGTGACCCCCAAGGAATGAACTGGAGCCCACCAGGCTCCTCTGTCCATGGGATTTCCCAGGCAAGAATGCTGGAGTGGGTTGCCATTTTCCTTCTCCAAGGGATCTTCCAAACTCAGGAATTGAACCCAGGTCTCCTGCATTGCAGGTGGATTCTCTACTGACTGAGTTACCAGGAAGCCCAATCTCACCAGGAGGGCAAAGCAACATACTTAAGGAAGGCTGCTCTAGTTGAAATATCAGGTAGGGACACTAGCGTCCACCTAATTACTTCTGTGTGACACCCACTAGACTTTCAACCTAACCTCAGGCATTTACGAGGACTCTGAAAAATCTGTAGAACTTTTAAATTCCCTGAAACAAATAATGATCAGTTGTATATTTTTCTATAAATATGATAATACTGCTTAAGATGAACCCTTGATTGGAAGAAAATGACATCATGAAGAGTACTTATATTTTAGAATATTATCACATAATGTTAACTACACTGAAATTCAAATATGTATAACTAAAGACAACCTGTATTGATTTTGAAAAATAGCCTTTCTAAAGAGTCCTTAATCAAATGTTCACAACTATTTGGCAGAAGTAATGCAATATATAGCCATAACTCTGAAGTTTTAGTAGAGGTCTACTAATTAATTTTGTACTTTTCAGGACATTATTTTTCCGAAGACTTTATTTCAAACTGTAGATGGAGAGAAAGAAAGTTATTTGGATTTGAGGGTCCAAATGATTTATATGAATTATTTGATGTCTGTCTGACTTAATCTCCTCCGAAAATTAAGCAAGTTATTTGTATTTTTATTCTCCCACTCTTTTCGTGTGGCTCTTAACCCAAACTTTCTTTCTTTGAACCTGCTGCTAAACATCACAACCTAAATCAGCTTATACAATATCCCATTTTCCTTACTTCTGTGACATCATTGTCTGTTTTGAAGAAAATACAGTATGCTTAATGAGGGAAAATTTTAACAACATTGCAACATGAACTATAGCACTTATAAACTGCTGGTTTTCACTATATAGTGGAAAGAAAATCTCACTTTAAAGTGAGATTGTTCAGTCCAATTTTTAAATCCAGCTGCACTTCTCATTAGTTATTTAGTCTCAAAAATGTGTCTAAACTACCCTAATCTCTAGCTTTAGCAATTTTTCCACAAAACCATAAGCTTTCTGAGACCATGAATTAAAACATTTTTTAAAAAATTAGTGCCATAGCTCTTTACCTACAACACATACACAGACATCCTACGGCACACATGTGAGTGTGTGTGAGATGGATAGATGAATGGATGGATGGATGGTTTATTGGGAGTTAATGGTAGAGTGCAGGCTGCAGAAGTGAGGGAAGTGACATCAAGTAGGGGATTCACTGTTGAGTTGGTTGCTGCAGAGGATAACTGAGATTCAGTGATGCCAAGAGATTCTAAAAACCCAGAATGGTTTACTCAAGGAACAAAAAGTGAAAAAGTGGTCCTTGGTTCCCAAGCCCCATTGGTCTAGGATCATTCATGGGATAATGAACAACCCTACATTTTCACACTGCACAGGCATGAGTGTGAGGCACCCATGGCTGCTGAGATGTAAGTAGTTGTTAGGCCACACAATCTCAAACCTGGTTGCCATAAAAAAAAAAAAAAAAAAAAAGGTTAGAACTAATTTGGACTCTGTAGAGGTTAGGTAGGGCACAAGAGGCATCTGTTATAACAGAGAATATCCAGAATCTGGTGCACATTTGGGCACTTTTTTTTCATTTGGGCACTTAATAGCCCTAAGACATTTTATTTATGATGAATGAATAGCGTAGGGAACTGTAACACCCACAACACAGAGTTACTGTGAGGTTTATTAAGAATGTGCATGTGTTCAGTCGTGTCCAGTTCTTTGCAACCTTATGGACTGTAGCCTGCCAGGCTTCTCTGTCCAAGGGACTTTCCCAGCAAGAATACTGGATGGAGTTGGTTGCCATTTTCTCCTCCAGGGGATCATCCCAACCTAGGGATCGAACCTGCATCTCCTGCATTGCAGATGGATTCTTTATTCCTGAGCCACTGGGGAAGCCCAAGAATGTAAGTAGCAGCTCTAAAATATGCTAGAAATAGGCATGCAACTTTGTCAAGTTTGAATATTCAAAACAGGTGTTAGTCACTCAGTAGTGTCCAACTCTTTGTGACCCCATGGACTGTAGCCCACCAGGCTCCTCTGTCCATGGAATTCTCCAGGCAAGAATACTGGAGTGGGTTGCCATTCAGTTCTCCAGGAGATCTTCCCAACCCAGGGATTGAACCCAGGTCTCCTGCATTGCAGGCAGATTTTTTACTATCTGAGCTACCAGGGAAACTCTTTATACTGGAGTGGGTTGCCATGCCCTCCTCCAGGGGATATTCCCAACCCAGAGATTGAACCCAGGTTTGTCACATGCATTGCATGTGGATTCTTTACCATCTGAGTCATGCTGCATGCATGCTAAGTCGCTTCAGTCATGTCCGACTCTGTGCGATCCCCTGGACGGCAGCCCACCAGGCTCCTCCATCCACAGGATTCTCCAGGCAAGAATAACTGGAGTGGGGTGCCATTTCCTTCTCCACCTAAGTCATGAGGGAAGCCCAAGAATACTGGAATGGGTAGCTTATCCCTTCTCCATGGGAACTTCACAACCCAGGAATTGAATCAGGGTCTCCTGCATTGCAGGAGGATTCTTTACTAGCTGAGCTACCCAGGAAACCTCCAAGGATGAACACAAGGTGATTTTTTTCTACTTTTTCTATTTTGTAGCAGGATTATTAAAAATTTTCAAACCCTATTCTAATGACAGAAAAACCTGACCTACCTTTATGTAATCGGTTGTGGGGCAGGGTGTGCAGACCTGAGGCCATCCTCCCTCTTAGTCTGTGGAAGTCATGGTTATAGCGGTGTGGAGGACACTTTTTCAATTTGGCATCTACAGAGGTTCCCAGGGTTCAGCCTCCGCTGAGTCTCTCCTATTTCTCTTAACGAAAGAGTAGCTTATTTCTCTTAACGAAAGCCTGAAATTTTATTGGAGATACTGGGATTTTTTTTTTCCCCTCCATGGCATTCTGGAACCCAAAGGATGTGGAAAGACCACCTCCCATTCCCATCCAACGTCAGCAACCCAATCAATACCCTTGCTCCTCTGCAGAGCCTGTTCCACTGCTGCAAAATCTGCAGTAAACTCCAGAGTTTAATTCTCTTCCTTTTCCCCCTAAGCTCTCTTTGCCCTTCCTCAGTGAGAGTATATCAATCTATTCTGGGCTTGAGAAGGAAAGGTTTGAAGAGCAGGTGCTCACTGCCTCTAAAAGTATAATTTTTCTAGGGAAAACTGTGAACTCAATTTCCAGGCTGAGTGACAAGATAGATACAACTGGAGAAGCTCCATAAAGCTTAGAGTAGGAAAATTCATCAGTTACTGCTTTAACATTGTATCTCACTGTACCTGAAGATGTATTATCACCTGTATTTTCAATACTAAATTAAAGCATGGCATAGCTAAGACTAAGTAAGACTATGTATTTAATGAACAACTGAGAGGCTTTCTTGTGGCATATAACGCCTGCTTACAAATTATCTGAAACAGAGGAATTTAGTGTAATATAATTAGAACTAGTTTACAGTCTCATTAATTTCAATCATTTTATGCACATGAGCAAATGTCCTCAAAATATCTATTTGCTATTATGTAGGTAAAATTTCAAGTTAATAGAGGTGCTTCATAATATTTGTGGTGGTTTACTGCAATTACCTTAATTTACAGATTGCTTATAATACATGTGGGGGAGCAAAGTTAACATTATCTTCATTATAATAGATTTGTCCAAACAAACTCTTAATACTTTTCATTATTTTAAATTATTGTGCTAAAAATCCTAGAAGATCTTAAAGCAGTCTTAACAGTACTGTTTGTGGTGATGATAGTAGAATAACTTTTATTCCCTTTGTGTTTTTCTGAATTTGCTGGCATTACTTATCTTTTCCTCTTTTTGCAGTCAATATTTGTTCCTTCTGTTGTTATTATTAATAGAAAAAGTTATTATTAAAAATTCTACTCACATTTCTCATGAATTTACTTCCAGCCTTTTATCTCTTTGCCCTCATATCTGGCTCCTTTCTATTCCGATTTCCATTTGCCACAACTTTTATAAGTATTTGTGCCATCCACCTGCCTGCAATGCTATTCTCTGCAGTCTGCAGCCCGCATTGCCCTCTCACGGCTTATGTTTTTAAAGACGATGTCTGTGCTCATAACACTAAATATGCTGATGAGTCCTAGTACTCAGTGGGTTGACAATCCCCTGCCAACATCAGTTGGCAGGCACTAGGCTCTCCATCCTTTCAAATGGCTCTGCCTGCCTCCCCATGCCGACTGAAATTGTCATTTTCACGAAGCCCCCATTGTTGCAAATTAGCTATTGCTGGCAGAAGTTCACAGGCTGTTTCCAGGCCTTAATTTATGATCTGTACATCTATTTTCTCTACTCAGACCAACATAGCACAGAAACTCTGCTGAATTTGAGCCCTTACTTATTTAGGTAACCTAACTGAAGAAAAGAAATCTAGGTATGTTTTTGGCCATTTCTGCTACCTTGCAGTCATCCAGTAAAGGATAAGCATATCTTGGTTTCTCTTCCTAAGGACATGCATTTTATTCATTGCATTGATTGGGTTTATATACAGAAAGGAGGTGCTTTTTCTGTATCCAGGTTTATCTCAACAGTAATACTGACAGACTGATAATGGTGCAAATAAGATAAAAAGTGGGGTTGACACAATGAGTTACCATTACACGCCAGTCAGGATGGCTGCTATCCAAAAGCCTACAAGCAATAAATGCTGGAGAGGGTATAGAGAAAAGGGAACCCTCTTACACTGCTGGTGGGAATGCACACTAGTAAAACCACTATGGAGAACAGTGTGGAGATTTCTTAAAAAACTGGAAATAGAACTGCCATATGACCCAGCAATCCCACTTCCTTGGCATTCCCAGGAAACCAGATCTGAAAGAGACACATGCACTCCAATGTTCATCGCAGCACTGTTTATAATAGCCAGGACATGGAAGCAACCTAGATGCCCATCAGCAGACAAATGGATAAGGAAGTTGTGGTACATATACACCATGGAATATTACTCAGCCATTAAAAGAATTCATTTGAATCAGTTCTAATGAGATGGATGAAACTGGAGCCCATTATACAGAGGAAGTAAGCCAGAAAGATAAAGACCAATACAGTATACTAATGCATATTATGGAATTTAGAAAGATGGTAATGATAGCCCTATATGCAAAACAGAAAAAGAGATACAGATGTACAGAACAGACTTTTGGACTCTGTGGGAGAAGGCGAGGGTGGGATGTTTTGAGAGAACAGCATTGAAACAAGTATACTATCAAGGGTGAAACAGATCACCAGCCCAGGTGGGATGCATGAGACAAGTCCTCAGGTCTGGGAAGACCCAGAGGGATTGGATGGAGAGGGAGGTGGGAGGGGGGATCGGGATGGGGAACACATGTAAATCCATGGCTGATTCATGTCAATGTATGGCAAAACCCACTACAATATTGTAAAGTAATTGGCCTCCAACAAATAAAAATAAATGGAAAAAAAAAAAGTGGGGTTGAGATCAAGCAGTCAACATTTCTTCTATCTCACCTATAATGTTGGTAGTTGTTTAGAGACCTGGAAAACAAAACTAAGCTATTCTAATGGAAAAGCACTAACTGAATCTAACAGCAGAGCTTCTCACTCCATTTTATTTTTTTAACTCCTTAGGAAATGCCTTAAAACATTACTACTTGCCGAAACAGTTAGTTTAAGACACCATTTATTTATCATACTACAGAAATAATGAGATCAACATACAAGTTTCTCCTCCTTATATTCCTAGTCCCTCTCAGAGTCCCCAGAGGCACAGAACAGATGTTCAATAAACACTATGTTGATGTGAACTCTGCGAAGTCACAGCTATTCAAGGAAGAAACTACATGAGAATTTATCAGTCCAAATTATCCTCAGAAACTCTCAAGAAAACTCAGAATTCACAGAACTTCTTTTAATTTTAAAAATGGAATCTAAACGTATATTCACTCCCTCTCCTTCTCTCCATCTCTCTCTTTGCCACTCCCCCCCCCCCCCAGCAACTTGTACCCAGGGGGAGCTTTAAGGTGACCTTGGTGTTGGAGTGGAAAATAAAAAGTTCACATGAAACTGATGGGATGGTTCAAAGCCTCTAAATCATTGATATTGCATCATCATGGACCAATGGAGATCATTACTCAATAATATATCAACTGACACATTTCATATACTAGAATTAGACTACCCTACATATCTCTAAATTACTTAATCTATGCTATTCAAATAAACTGTGTGAATGAGGATACCTATTTATAGCTGAATGTTTTCTATTTGTATTATGCAAAGAAAGAAAATACAGTCTCCATTAGTAAAATATCTTAAGAAAGGTAAAAATTATTTTTAAAGTTGGCAATGCTATCTAAATAATGGAATAGTGAATTTATAAACAAGATAATTCTGTAATTCTATTCACTCTGCCTTGTATGTATTCAAACAAATGTTTTAAATAAATATCCTATCCAACATGTGGTTATTCTCATGACACTCAAGTCATGATTTCCCCCTGAAGTTCTTTAGCAAATTTCTTTCAATACGAAGTCTGCCTTGTGGCTTTGCATAATAATCAAAGCAAACAAAAATATTATTCTTTAGGCATATACCAAATGATGAGAAACAGTCTTCTCTATTCCCAAGTTAGGAGAAAAATACTCACCTTTTTGCAGGTGTAAACCAACACTGCCAATTTTAAATGAAGCTCATTTGAAGCCTGGGTTATATATAAAACATTAGTATAATAGAGCAATTAACAGTATTCCCAGGGTAGATGAATGAATTGCTGGTGCAAGGCTATGTAAATACTATCCTTAAGTACTGAGTAATATGATACATATCACATAAACATATATCTATACGAGTATACAGATGAGTGAAAACATATACATACATATAAACACAAGTTGTATAGGCCAGTTGGCAGAGTGCTGCTAATTTCATATGGTGATACATGGACAAGTGGAAAAACAAACATCTGTTATAGTTTATTTCTTCTTGTAAGTGATTAAAGTAGCTCATCTTTTAAAAGTGAGTTCATACTTTGGTCTTATATGTTTGGCCCAATTTAAGCTTTTTTTTCCTCCCTTAATCATTTGAGGAAATGGTAAATGCCAATGGATACAGTGGGATATGGTTTATGAGGTGATGGTCATGTTTATGGGGAGAGTAGAAAACACATCATCAGAAGATGTGCAAACAAGACAACAGATTTAAACTCCCAACTGCTTTGGGATTTTGCTTCTGTTTACAGAAGAATCTGCAAGTGGACAAAATATCTGTAGTTTCTCTAATATAAAATCTCAAGAGAATCTTCTGTTTAATAGCCTCTTCCAGAGTTCTCGCCTGGAGAACTCCATGGACAGAGGAGCCTGGTGGGCTACAGTCCACAGGGTTGCACAGAGTTGGACACAACTGAAGTGGCTTAGCACACACACACAGTAGATGAATAAGAACCAGAATCTCTACTTGCTACAGTGGACTCTGAATATAATGGGCAATGACAGAGGTGAGGGAGGGGAATTAGAAGTCTAACCAAGTTATTGGTGGTAAAACTAGAGCTGTAAAGCAGCTCTCTCCAAATAAAGAGAAAAAATATTCTAAACATCAGTAAAGACAATTAAAAGATCCTTCCCTATGGAGATGATTGGTAGAGAGAAAAGAAGTAATAATAATATTAGAAGTGAGTTCACTAATGCTACAAAGATGCCTTATGAATGCATGTCACCCAGGAAAGATCAGCCAGAGCAAAAACAACCAACTGTATGGTGATGAGTTGGGAATTAAGAGCCATTACAACGGACACATTACAACCAGGACTTGGAAGCAGCCTAGATGTCCATCGGCAGATGAATGGATAAGAAAGCTGTGGTACATATACACAATGGAATATTATTAAAAAATGCATTTGAATCAGTTCTAATGAGGTGGATGAAACTGGAGCCTATTATACAGAGTGAAGTAAGTCAGAAAGAAAAACACCAATACAGTATATTAATGCATATATATAGAATTTAGAAGGATGGTAATGATGACCCTATATGCAAGACAGCAAAAGAGACACAGATGTAAAGAACAGACTTTTGGACTCTGTGGGAGAAGGCAAGGTTGGGATGATTTGAGAGAATAGCATTGAAACATGTATATTACCATATGTGAAATAGACCCTCAGTCCAGGTTCGATGCATGAGTCAGGGTGCTCAGGGCTGGTGCACTGGGATGACCCTGAGGGAGGGGATGGGGAGGGAGGCGGGAGGGGGGTTCAGGATGGGGAACACATGTACACCCGTGGCTGATTCCTGTCAATGCACCCCAAAAAGCACCACAATTTTGTAAAGTAATTAGCCTCCAATTAAAATAAATTAATTTTTTCAAAAAACAAAAAAAAATTGAATTTATTTTTATATTCTTTTTATATATCTGTATGAATCAGACAAAGAACAAAAATTATCTGTAACCCAAAAGAACTAGTCTTTACCTATTCTATTTACAAAATGTTTGTATTTTTTCTTGTTTATCTTTTTTTTTTTTTTGACATGGAGATTCTGTTTCCTTTTCTCAGCAGATTTGCTGGTCACTGTTGCCAGCAAAGTTGTGCCTATTCCAAGTCCTCTAGAAAAGGAGACATTTTTGTTGGACATATGTCCTAAGCTGCTCTGGGGCAGCATGGGGAAAATTGTTTACTGTTAGTAAAATGAAACTGAACTAAATCCCTGTTTCTGTGGCAAAGGGAAGAGAGATCAGAACTCTAATGAAAAGAGTCAAAGAAAGGCACTGTGTTTAAGAGGGGACTCAGACTTGGCTCTCAAGAGGACTAAGGAGAAAGCTGTCAATGAACAAGAGCCTACTTTGGTTACCATCTGTTACTGGTTATTACCCTTCTCTCAGCTTGACATGTTTTTCTTTTCCTGTCTGTGCCAACAGAGAGATTCTGTTGTTTGACTTATCTACTACGCTCTCTTTCATAAAGTATTATCACCTGATTTTCCTTAGGGAATTGCTCTCCTCACTCTTAGCTTATGTGGACTAGATGGCTCTGAAAGTGAAAGTGTTAAAGTGTTAGTCACTCAGTCATGTCCAACTCCTTGTGACCCCTTGAAATGTAGCCCCTGCCAGGCTCCTCTGTCCACAGAATTCTCCAGGCAAGAATGCCGGAGTAAATAGCCACTCCCTTCTGCAAGGAATCTTCCCCACCCAGGGATCGAACCCAGGTCTCCCACATTGCAGGCAGATTGTTTACCATCTGCGTCACCAGGGAAGCCCCAGATGGGACTGGACTCACAGGCATTCCAGGGGTCAAACACATGACCTATGTTTGGTCCACTGCAGTCATAGGGATTAGTTTAGGAATGGGTTAACCAGCCAAAAACATGCAACCTGGTTGTAAGACTCTTCCTGGAACCAGTGGGAAAGATCTCTTTCTTTCTGCTGAGGTCCTTAAGCTGATAACATTTAGGTCCAGAGTTTTATAAACTCTATGGGGAGAGGATCCTTCAGAACAAAACCTATGAAGAGGAATCAGAAGTAAGATATAATATATGTAAGAAAAAGAAATTCCTGGTGATACTGAGAATCTTAATCTAGCTATTCTGGAAATCAACCTTGGATATTTCAGTAGTGTGAGCTCTTGATCCCTCTGTTTTGTTTAAGATAGACTAACTTGTATCTCTGTTACCTGCAACCCAGTAAGTATGCTAATGAACTATAGAACTGATAAAATTAATATAAGATTAAAATTACAGAAATGTATCCCTGGATACGCAAAAACCAAACCTAAACAAAACTATCAAAGGCATTAGAAGGTAACCTAAAGCAAGGAGATTCAGGAGGGAAATCAACCTTTGGAGAGGGCAAGGTATATGGCAATTTCTTAATTTTACATCTTTTGGTGTGAGAGTTTCTATTCTATCCTATGCCATAGAGGGTAGCTAAATCACTGATAAAAGTCAGTAATCTTTCTGGTTTCAGGCAATCACAACTGTTAGAAAATAAGTGAAAATTTCCAAAAAAGGTCAAGTCACAGATAGGAGCCCTGAAATCTGAGTGTAAACTACACCAAAACTCCTGGCTGACTCCAGACTTCAAGAAGCCCAAGGCAAGAATCAGAGCACTGAACCGAGATTTGATCTGTCATTCAAAGGAGAGTTTGCGATTTTTTCCAACCAAATTAACTGAAGGAAAGTTATGACCAACCTAGATAACACATTAAAAAGCAGAGATATTACTTTGCCAACAAAGGTCTGTCTGGTCAAGGCTATAATTTTTCCAGTGGTCATGTATGGATGTAAGAGTTGGACTGTGAAGAAAGCTGAGCGTTGAAAAATTGATGCTTTTGAACTGTGGTGTTGGAGAAGACTCTTGAGAGTCCCTTGGACTGCAAGGAGATTCAACCAGTCCATCCTAAAGGAAATCAGTCCTGGGTGTTCATTGGAAGGACTGATGCTGAAACTGAAACTCCAATACTTTGACCACCTCATGTGAAGAGTTGACTCATTGGAGAAGACCCTGATGTTGGGAATGATTGGGGGCAGGAGGAGAAGGGGATGACAAAGGATAAGATGGCATCACTGACTCAATGGACATGAGTTTGAGTAAACTCCAGGGGTTGGTGATGGACAGGGAGGCCTGGCATGCCACAGCTCATGGGGTCACAAAGAGTCGGACACAACTGAGCAACTGAACGGAACTGAAATTAACTGATGGCTAAAAGAATAACAAAATTCAGCACTCTTCAGGGGAATATAATAGAACACATAATTTTTACAACATATATTCATAATGTCTAGGAGACAACACACAAGTTGACCTTCACTGGAAATGAATGCTGGTACAAGATTTTTGAATTTACAAAGACTTTAAAGCATCTATTTTAACTATGCTTGTGATGCAAAGAAAAATATGCTCAAGATTAACAGAAAAACTAACAGAGAAATCTAAATGGTAGAAAAGGACCTCCCCAGAATTATTATGAGGGAGAATGTAGAATTCCATTACATAGATAAATGGTGAGTAAATTGAGTGTAAAAATCAGTATCTCTTATATAGATTGGGAAATGTTTCTTCTTGTTCAGTTTATTTCAGTGACTATTTTAAACTTGATATATTCTTCATTTAAAACAGAGAGTCTGGCAGTCATTGAATATTTTGGTCTGTAAATGCACTTCTAACTTCTCTATTACCTAAGATAAATTTACAAAAAATAAAAGAGTAACATTAACTTGTCAGAATTGTCATCTTAGTTTTTGTCATTCTGATATTTTAAGTTAATTTAAACCCATTTTTGGCTCATAGTAGAAGAGAGATAAGTAGTTATCTTAAAGTAACATTAGAGGAACTAATTTTAAAATGTCTCAAAATATGAAATGATATAAGTGATAATGAAATTTCTCTCTCATGAAATCACTTTTGCAACATTACAGAACAAGTGAATTTTAACAGTTCCATGGGAAAGGCAAGGCATCATGGTTACAAAACACATAGACATTAGACTCAAACAGATAAATATTTACATCCCAGATGTATTAATTATTAACTAGGTATAGTGAATTAGGGCTTCCCTGGTGGCTCAGAGGTTAAAGTGTCTGCCTGCAACGCGGGAGACCTGGGTTCGATCCCTCGGTCGGGAAGATCCCCTGGAGAAGGAAATGGCAACCCACTCCAGTGTTCTTGCCTGGAAAATTCCATGGAGAGAGGAGCCTGGTGGGCTACAGTCCACGGGGTCGCAAAGAGTCAGACATTACTGAGCGACTTCAGTTTCAGTTTCAAGTATAGTGAATTAGGTGTATTTTTTAGCTTTTTTGAACTTCAGGTAGCTTATTCTCAAAATTAAAATTCTGACAATTATCCTAGCAAGTTTCTTTTTTCCTCTTTTAATGTTCATTATTTCCTCAGGGTACTTACTGCTACATTAACTGATACAGAGGCTGTATATATTATCATCTGTCATGACACAGTATGCACAGTTGTCTGGGAATACCTTATTGGCCAGTGATTAAAAAATTATATTATTAAACAAAAATAAACAAATGGGACCTAATTAAGCTTAAAAACTTTTGCACAGCAAATAAAACCATAAATGGGATGAAAATACCATCCTCAGAATGGGGAAAAAAAATTCTGCAAAGAAAGCAACTGGCAAGGGATTAATCTCCAAAACACATAAACAGCTCAATAACAAAAACACAAACAACCCAATCAAAAATTGGGCAGAAGACCTAAATAGACATTTTTCCAAAGAAGACATAGAGATGGCCAAGAGGCACATGTGAAGATACTCAACATCACTAATCATCAGAGAAGGGCAAAATGATAATAAGGTATCACCTCATACCCATCAGAATGGCCATTATTTAAAAATCTACAAACAGTAAATGCTGGAGAAGGTGTGACATAAAGGAAACCCTCTTGTACTGTTGGTGGGAATGTAAATTGATACAGTCACTATGGAGGACAGTTTGGAGGTTCCTTAAGAAACTAAAAATAGAGCTGCCACATGACCCAACAATCTCACACCTGGGCATATATCCAGAGAAAAACCATAATTCAAAAAGACACATGCACCCCGAAGTTTATTGCAGCAGTATTTACAATAGGCAAGACATGGGAACAACCTAAACATTCACTGACAAATGGATAAAGAAGACATGGTACACACACACACACACGCACGCACGCACACATGTTATTCAGCCATAAAAAGGAATGAAACTGGGTCATTTGTAGAGATGTGTATGGACTCAGTCTGTCATACAGAATGAAATAAGTCAGAAAGAGGAAAAAAATATATATATTAACACATATATGTGGAATCTAGAAAAATGGTACAGATGAGGCAGACATAGAGAGCAGACATGTGGATACGGTGGGGGGGGGGGTGGGATGAATTGGGAGATTGGGGCTGAAAAGTATATATTACCATGTGTAAAACAGATAGCTAGTGGGAACCTTCTATCTAGCACAGGGAGCTCAGCTCAGGGCTCTGGGGTAACCTAGATGGTTGGGGAGGGGGTTTATATATTATTCTTTTAAAAACAGGTCAATTTGAAAATAAAGTAAGGCAAATATATTTTCTTTATTGTACTATACATAGCAAGCCACTTCTCTGTGAAGAGAAATATACTATATTGGTGTACTGGTAAGAAATATTGACAATAGTGAGTCTGGTTTTTACACAGGGATTTTCACATGTATACATGTTTTGTTTTGGGTTTCATAATTTTTTAAAGGACATAGCTCAGTTTGTAGTTCCTCATAAGATTAACCAGACTCACATTTCCTTTTGTCTTTGAATATCTGCCTTTTTAATAGTCTGAAAAATAAGAACAAGTTATAAATAAAACTAGTTCCCTTTTCTACAACATGGTCTTGGCTAATTCCCCAGGGATTCCTCTGATGTGCCACTTTGGAATGATTTACACTATTCTTCTCCCCCTCTTTGCCAAAAACTTCAATATGTTGCTACTCCTCCATCTGGTATGGAAAGTAGAGAGCAGTTCTGTTCAAGAACATTTATGAGAGGAAAAGCCAAAATATTCGTCACTCCTCCACACTCAAATTTTTTTTTTAAAGAAAGAATTATCATCTAATGAAAAAAATACAAGCTGTTTGAGATTTTCAAAATTCTAGCCATAGTGTTGAAATGACATCCCTTCAATTATGTATGAATCATCATTTTTGTAGAGCGGGAAAGTAGACGCACAAAAGAGTAGAGCGCTTTCTCTGTGAAATGATCTAATAGCTCAGTAATTCGCACAGCCTGTCAGTTCCTGCATAAGAACTTCTCAGTAAAACACAATGGGTCATTTATCTCTGCCTTCAGATTGTGTGATTATCAATAGGCCCCTTGAGGTCTTCTGAGGTAGACCTTTGCAAATTGGAAACACAGGTGGCAATGAAATTATCTTAATCATTAGAAGGGAAGCGGAGATTGAAAACTGACCCTCAGGAATGACTATTTCAATAGATCCCTTGACTCTATAAATCTATGCACATAGGTTGGCTGAATTCTAGACAGAGAGGCAGTAAACTGTTATTTCATCATGACATTACTTACAAGGTGCAAAAAAGTAAGCAGCAGCATTTTGTAGAATATTTTTGTGTCCATAGGACACCATACCTATTTGGAACAAAATCAAATAATTGAAAATATTTGAATCATACACAGATACACGTGTGTATGCACACAGATACAATATTAACAATAGATATATGTATCACCCCAGCATAACATGACTGGATTGTATGTTATCATTTTTATGAACTTCAATTACTCAGGTGTATTTTCTGCCTAATAACAGAGCCCAAATTATTAAAATAGAAAAAAGGGAATTATTTCACAAAATGAAACCAAAACTATAAGCATAAGTATAATGATATAATAAGTATAGTCATAATTATAAAAGGATAATTACAAAAGTATAAATGTATATACAATTATATTATATTGCAAAAGTATAATACTACATAATTATAATGAAATTAGAATGAATAGTTTTACTTTCCTGATTATGAAAGTGATTTATGCTTATTACCAAAACATTCCAACAGTACAGAATCTTATAAAATACAAGATGAAAATCCCCCATAATCTTCCTTGCCTAAAGTAAATCACTGGTAATAATGTGATTCATATCTTTCCTGACTTTTTTATTATCACACCAATATGCATATTATTATCTGAAAACTAAGTAAGATGATGCTATAAATAATGGCTCCCAGTATCTTTTTAAAAAATGAAGACTAAACATAACATACATGCAAACATGTACACACAAAAAGCATTTTTTAAAAAATTTAGAAGATGTGTATGCTTTCTTCATAAGTTACATGGATATTTTGTTAATTTTTTGACAAGTTATATTTGGTTCCATTTTCTGGCTGGTAAACAAACCATCTAATTATTATCAATACAATTTACATCATGAGTATTTTTATTTTAAGAATTACTCTGTATATAAAGGAAAGCCTAGTTGAAAGTTTTATATTGTCAACCCTTATAAAAGATGTTGCATGACTTCAGAAATCTACAAAACAGACTACTCTATGTCTTCCTAGCCACCATGCATTGATCTTTTTAAATTTTTGCCAATAATGTCAAAGAATGTTCAAATTATCACACAATTGTGCTTATTTCACATGCTAGCAAGGTAATGCACAAAATCCTTCAAGCTAGGCTTCAACAATATGTGATCCAAGAAATTCCAGATGTACAAGCTGGATTTAGAAAAGGCAGAGGAACCAAAGATCAAATTGCCAACATCCACTGAATCACAGAGAAAGCAAGGTAATTACAGAAAAACATCTACTGCTTCATTGATTACACTAAAGCCTTTGACAGTGTAGAACACAACAAACTGTGGAAAATTTTTTAAAGAGAAGGGAATATCAGACCACCTTAACCATTTCCTAAGAACCTGCATGCAGGTCAAGAAGCAACAGTTAGAAATGGACATGGAACAAAGGACTGGTTCCAAAGTGGGAAAAGAGTACGTCAAGGCTGTATATTGTTGCCCTGCTTATTTAACTTACATGGAGAGTACATCATGAGAAATGCTGAGCTGAACGAAACACAGATGGAATCAAGATTGCCAGAAGAAATATCAATAACCTCAGATGTGCAGATGACACCATCCTAATGGCAAGAAGAGGGACTAAAGAGCCTCTTGATGAAGGTGAAAGAGGAGAGTGAACAAGCTGGCTTAAAACTCAACATTCAAAAAACTAAGATCGTGGCATCAGGTCCCAACACTTCATGGTGAATAGATGGGGAAACAATGGAAAGAGTGGCAGACTTTATTTTCTTGGGCTCAGAAATCAGTGTAGTCTGTGACTGCAGCCATGAAATTAGAAGACACTTGCTCCTTGGAAGAAAAACTATGGCCAACCTAAACAGCATATTAAAGAGCAGAGACATTACTTTGCTGACAGAGGCCCATATAGTCAAAGTGATGGTTTTTCCAGTAGTCACGTATGGATGTGAGAGTTGGACCATAAAGATGGCTGACCACCAAAGAATTGATGGTTTTGAACTGTGATCCTGGAGAAGACTGTGGAGAGTCTCTTGGACTGCAAGGAGATCAAACTAATCAATCCTAAAGGAAATAAATCCTGAACATTCATTGGAAGGACTAATGCTGAAGCTCTAAAACTTTAGCCACCTGATGCGAAGAACCAATTCACTGGAAAAGATGCTGATGCTGGGAAAGATTGAAGACAGGAGGATGAGGGAGCACAGAGGTGAGATGGTTCGATGGCATCATCAATTCAAGGGACATGAGTTTGAGCAAACTCCAAGAGATAGTGAAAGACAGGGAAGCTTGGTGTGCTTCAGTCCATGGGGTCCCAAAGAGTCAGAAAAGACCGAGGGACTGAACAACAACGAAGTAATAGGTGATAAAAATCTCAAATGTATCTTTTATTTATATTCCTTACATTACTACGGAAACTGCGAGCTTTCTATGTGCTTACTTAATATTATTTCTTCTATGAATTGTTTATTTGCATCTTTTTCCTATATGCATTTTCTGTAACAATGAAACCCTGCCTACCTGATTTTCTGCATAAAATGTGATCTGATATATGCAACACTGATGGTCATTTTCCTCTGTAAGTAGATGATAAAAAAATTCATATCAGTTAGTTCAGTAAATATTTATAAACAAAAAATTATTGGACACTAATCTTTCCGTAGAAAAATAATATGTGCTGAATAAGTTAAGTGTTGGTTGCTCAGTTGTGTCCAACTCCTTGTGACCCAATGGACTGAGGCCCACCAGGTCCCTCTGTCCATGGGATTCTCCAAGTAACCAGAGTGGGTTACCATTCCCTCCCGCAGGGGATCTTTCCAACCCAGGGACAGAACCCAGGTCTCCTACATTGTAGGAAGATTCTTTACCATCTGAGCCACCTTAGGTGCTGAATACGTGAATATAAATGACTCTAAACCAGAATCAGGCAAGTCTCTCTTGAAAAAAAGTGATTTCTCACATCACTTGAATAAAATTAACTATTTAATCCCCTTGAGTTGTTTAACAGAACCTGAAGAAAAGCACAATATTTAATTTT
Source organism: Muntiacus reevesi (assembly GCF_963930625.1). Lineage (NCBI taxonomy): Eukaryota > Metazoa > Chordata > Mammalia > Artiodactyla > Cervidae > Muntiacus > Muntiacus reevesi. The sequence goes on along the minus strand of NC_089261.1, from coordinate 51,046,399 downwards.
GGTCTTTTATGGATGTTGCATAGAGACTGTTTGCAAATCTCAGACACCACTGCTGTCTTCATGGAAGCATATTGCCTTTAATGAAGTCCTATAACCCATAGAAGTAGACCTGATTCCATATCCTTGCCGGTCTCACTTATTGTCGGACAAAGCCTGGAGGAAGGGTGGTTTCTGTGTGAACTTGGTGGTGGATTCCAACCATGATAGCTGGAGTTCTTCATCAGTTATGCTTCCCACAGCAGGAGTTCTGAGGCACATAACTTCAGGGCTGCAGGAGGATATCACTCAACTTTTGTTGATTGTATGCTGAAAAGGTGTGAAGGTCAGCAAATTCAAAACAAAGTGGCTAAAGTCAAAGTACCTCTGGGGGTTGGAATCATAGTAGAATCCAATGACAAGAAAGAAAAAACACAGGAACTCTGAGATTGAACAAGTGATTGTGTATATGAGACAGTTGGTAGTAGTCTTTCTTTTCCTGGAGATAAGACTGCTAGAGATGTTTATGATGGTTCAATTCAAGCTCATATGGGTGGACTTTATAGGAAAATAGTTTAATACACAGAAATTGGTGAGTGCCACTGTTTGGTAGCCTTTTATGTATTCGCTCTAAATGCAGTCTAAGTCTAGCTAACTGAGTGAGGAATAATTCTCTTCTAAACATTCCCTTCTCTTGCCTTCCATTGAAAATAAGTGTTCTTTTCATTCTTTTAGGTGTGGTTTTGGAACCAACAGAAGAAATGGAAATAAGTTAAAAATGGGAACAAAAAGCCCTATCAGTTCCGGGGTATATGTGGAACTACCTGTTCCTGGTTGCAGTAGTAGATGGATCCATAATCAAATTGTGAAGAGTTCTTCATAGTTACAAAAAGTAGAATGATGGATACTTTTTATTCTGAACATGCTTTCCAAGCACTCTTTCCCCATTGAGTTGAAGTCACTGGCACAACATGAACACCAAGACCCTGTGTTATGTTCTTAGGTTTAATTGTTAAAAAAAAAAGAAAAACAAAACACGGAACCATCTGTACTCTGCCATTTTACATTATGTTAATTCAGGATGATAGCTTCTTTGTGAAATAATTTTTTTTTTGCATACTGTGCCCCATGATGATTACTGTAGACATGATTTCACAAGAGGTGGTCCACAGTCATTTAACACCTTCTATCACATTGGGGTCTCTGGATAAGGACTCATTAATTAGGTTTACAGGAGACAAATGTTTCTGTAATGATGGCAAGGAGCCAGGGCTTGTTCAGAGAAGTTGCTAGAACCCAATCCATCTTCAGAGAATGACTAAGATCAATTCAAGAAGGGAAAACACTGAAATGGAAGAATGTTATTTTACATAATCATTAAAAAGGAGATGGTTTACTTATTCAGATGAAATCCTGAAGAGTTACTAAGCAATGATTTTGGAATACTTCCAATTCTAGGCTGACAAAGCTTCCTGGAGAGTTCAGTAAATGTTTTGAGAGATTCTATATTAGGGTCACTTCATTGTATTTCAGGCTCTAACTAACATCAATAAAGATAGTCATAAGATACACTAGAACTGGCATTCATTTGGAGAAAATTAGAGGGTCTTTCATGTTTAGGAAATGAAATTCTTTGAACAAGAAATCTTTTCCCTCATAAGTTTCTCTTTACTAGGCCTTTTATATATCTCAAGTAGTATGACCTTTTTTTTTGAAACTGTCAATGTCTGTGATGTTTTGAATCAATTTTTGTTTGAAGATCAGAACAACAAAGTTTAGTTAATGATGATTTATTTTCTATGAAGTTTTTTTTAAAGATACAACTCCAAAATAAGGCTTTTCCATGAAGTACAGTAACTTGTATGATACTTGGTGATGGGCATTAAAAACAGTCAAAAGTAGCTGATTATTACTCAACTATAAAAATGAAAAATTAATGCCATTTGCAGTGACATGGATGAACCTACAGATAGTCACACTGAGTGAAGTAAGTCAAAAGATAAAGACAAATATCATCTGATATTGTTTATATGTGCAATCTAAAAAAAAATCGGTACGTAGGACTTTATTTACAAAATAGTCATATATGTAGAAATCAAACTTATGGTTATCAAGGAAGAAAAGGGGAGGGATAAATTGGGAGACTGAAATTGATACATACACACTACTATATAGAAAATAGATAACTAATTAGAACCTACTGTATAGCACAGGGAACTCTACTCAATACTTAATGACAAATATGACATGTATATAACTGATTCAATTTAATGTATAGCAGAAACTAACACAGCATTATAAAATCAACTATACTCTGATTTTTAAAAGTGGCTGACTGTCAACAAAAAATGAAATTTGGGATATTTTTTGTAGCATGTAAATAAACACATGCTGAGTCCCACACGATACTGAAACAAGGTTTAGAAAATCAAGTCAGTTAAAGACTTCAGCTACTGGGGATATTATACAATTATAAAACCTAGTAGTGCCACAGCAGAACATGAACAGAGACAATTCACAGAATGGGGAGAAAAAACTGCCTTGATTTTTGAGGAAAATATTCTTACTCTCTACCTTCGATCTGAGATGTAAACTAACATGTTGATGTTTAAGTTACTACAATCAGACATTTATTCTTAAATTTAATAAATGAATCAAACACTATGAACAAGTCTATGCTTGGAAAAATGCCTAATAGTGAGACTCAGTTGTGTATTCTGCCACTTTAAATGTTGATTACACAGAACGTGAAATAGCAATGTGTGTTATTCTCAAGGGATGTGTACTATTGTCAACCTCTTTGTTTCATCTTCACTGTGTCTTGTTTAGCAACCAGAATAAAAAACTGTATAAAGAATTACCAGTTGCTTGCCAAACCCCATGTCTTCCCCAGGTATTTGAAAATAAAACTACCCCAAATTTTATGGCTTGCAGGTTTCAGCACATAACAGTTTTGAACTATATTTTTACCAGTGGAGAAGTGATAACAAAAAAGCCACGATGTTTAAAATTTCTCTTTTGCTCTCCTTTTCAAAGTGTAACTCTTTGAAAAGGATATCATATTTGTTTTCATCATCTCTTTACTCTTTCCTTTTGAAGGAGAGTTTCAATTTTTATGTTTTCAATGTTATGCTTAATACTCTATGTCATTACGTCATTTTAAAAAATTCCTACCAGAAGAGCTACCCTGAATTTAATTGCCTTTGGCTAGTAAAACACATTTAGTAATCAAAGTAAGCTAAGAGATGTTCTTCAGATATCTTTTGTTATAGAACCTAGGAAAGTAGTAATACCTGCTATAGATTATGAAGAACTCTGGGGATAAATAGTATTAATAAGAAGAAATTCAGAAGGTAAATAAGAATTGGATTACAGCATACAAAGACATAATAGTTCTTTTATACTTTGTTATATATTAATTTATTTAACAAGTATTTGGTAAACTCATACTAGGTTTGAGGTGGAGAAGGAAATGGAAACCCACTCCAGTATTCTTGCCTGGAGAATCCCAGGGATGGAGGAGCCTGGTGGGCTGCCATCTATGGGGTCGCACAGAGTCAGACACAGCTGAAGCGACTTAGCAGCAGCAGCAGGTTTGAAGAACTGTGTAGGAATATGTGTTCTCTGGCATTTAAACTAAGAGAAGAAGAGTATCTCTTGATTGTTAATAGTATAGATGAATGACTGATACAATTAACATGTAGCAAATCACAAGGCTTTCCCTTTTGTTGATTGTAGCATTAAGATAAATTCTTTATATAGATGCTTTAGAAATTGGATTGTTAGTCAAATATTAATCATCGCTTGACACATTAACATTTAAGAATAACATTTGCCATTCATTATTTTCCTAAGCTCACTTTCAATTTTATGTGTCAAAATGAAGGTTAGCATATTGGCAATTTTATAATGTTTTTTAAAAATAGAGATATGATCTTCTAATGAATTTTCCATGAAATTTTTACGAGTTATTCTGCTTGAATCTGTTTTGTCTTATATTATTAAAAAAAGTTAACCTCCAAAACACATAAACAGGGGTTAATTTTCAAAATATATAAAACTGCTCATACAGCCGTTCAACACCAAGAAAACAGAACTCAATCAAAAAACAGGTAGAAGAACTAAATAGATGTCTCCAAAGGAGACATACAGATGGTCAAGAGGCACATGAAAAAATACTCAACGTTGTTAATTATCAGTGAAATGCAAATCAAAACAATAGTAAGGTATCATCTCACACCACTCAGAATGGCCATCATCAAAATTCTATAAATAATAAATGCTGGAGAGAATGTGGAGGAATGTAAATTGGTAAGAGTCACTATGGAAAACAGTATGGAGGTTCCTTAGAAAACTGAAAATAGAGCTACCACATGATCAAGCAATCCCACTCCGGGGCATATACTCAGAAAAATGTATAATTCAAAATAATACATGCACACACACACAAACCACACATGCAGTGGGAATATTGCTAAGCCATAAAAACAAATGAAATAATGCCACTTGCAGCTATGGATGAATTTAGAGATTATCATAGCAAGTTAAAAATACAAGTCAGACAAAGATAAATATCATATAATAATGCTCATATGTGGAATTTTAAGAAATGATACAAATGAATTTATTTACATGATAGAAATAGACTCACAGAATTAGAAAACAAATTTATGGTTACCAAGGTTTGGAGGAGGGATAAATTAGAAGTTTGGGACTAATGTATACACATGCATGCTTGGTCATGTCTGACTCTTTGCGACCCAAGGACTGCAGCCTGCCAGGCTCCTCTGTGCATGGGGATTATCCAGGCGAGAATACTGAAGTGGGTGGCCATGCTCTAATCCAGGGGAATCTTTCCAACACAGGGATTGAACCCAGGTCTCCCGCATTGCAGACAGATTCTTCACCATCTGAGCCACCAGAAAAACCCACACAGTACATACTTAAAGTGGATAACTAACAAGGACCTATGGAACTCAACATTCTGTAACAACCCAAGTGAGAAAAGACTTTGATAAAGAACAGATACATATATATATGCACAAAGGAATCACTTGGCCGTACATGTGAAGCTAACACAATATTGTCAATCAACTATAACCCAGTATAAAATAACCTTTTTCTAAAAACCTTCTTTGACCTAAAAAAAAAAAAAAATTTTTATATGAGAATAAGCCTAGAATAATACATTTAAAAAAGAATGGCATGGCTTCCATTTGGGTTGAATAAGCATTTATGTGGACAGGATATAAATGTGCCATTTAGCTTTGTTTCATAGCAGATGAACCAATTGCTAGAATTATGTGCATTTTCAAACCTACTAATCTCTAACCAGAATACAATCTTCCATGATCACTATTTAAAATTTAAATGTGGGCAATTTTCATCATTACTTTTACCCAATGTGGTTATCTCTTACATAATGGAAAGAATTATTTTATTACAATAGAAATCCCATTACTCTATTTCTACTCCATTTAACTTCACTCCTTGCACTGCTAAGTTCACACCATTTTTTTATGTTGTTGTTGCTTAAATAGAATCAAGGTAAAGGCTACTTTTAAAGTAAATTAACTGAATGGTTTATTGCTATTGCTCTTGATGTTACCTCAGATTGCTTTTTTTTTTTACTTCTATCTCATATTAATTTCTTTAGGTCATTTTCTTTTCTATGTCACTCTGGAATGTGGACTTGGAGTTACTGATACTCAAATTCTCCTTTGCAGAATTCTTACATGTTCTCCACCAGCATACATCCAACTGCCTTCCAGGACCTCTACTGAGATACTGCACACATTTTCACTTTCCACAAGCCCAAAACTAAAGCCATTACCTTTGCCCAAATGTCAAAGGCCTATCTCTTCTAGTACTTCCTACAAAACAGTAGCCCAACCACAATCTCTCAACACAAAGCCAAACTATTGGAAATCACTTGTCTTAATAAGTTTCAGTTTATAAGCTAGTTGACATAGTTAATAAATTCATTGTACTTGATAGGTTAATTTAATACAATTTGTTTATCACTCTTATCAGTAAAAAACAGATATTCCTCCCTGTTGGTAGCTTTTCTGCAATACTGAGGCAGAAATGCAGATTCCTTATATGTTTTGTCTCTAACTTCTGGCTCCAAAGGTCACTCTTGAGTGTCATCTCCATACATGAAGTCAATAAGGAAAAAAAAAAAGCATAGAGATTTATTCCTCAGTGGTTTTTATAGCCCAAATATAGAAGTTTACTGCCATAACTTTATTAACTAGACTTCTGTGCAAGACAATACTTAATTGTATGGCAGTTGCAAAATTTAGGCATCTGTGTGTCCAGAAGGAAAATAAAATGGGTCTTGGTAATTGCATAGAAGCATCTACTCCATCATCAAATAGTTTCCTCCAAAATCTCCCCAGCTAATTTTCAATATCTTTATCAGTGTTTAGGTGCCTTGTTTAGCCACTCTTTCAGTCTGTCTCTCTCTCTCCCCCATCTCTAAACAATTAAAATGGACTTTTAATTGACCTATAAAATAGGATGTTAATAGTGTCAGAACTTCAAGTTTATTTTAAGAAATAAAGATGATCCATGTAACAATCCTTGCATATAATAGTGTTTAATAGATAAGATAGCTATTCATCATTATCAGATTCTGTATCATTTGGTTCCCATGTAGATGAAGAGATGCTTAAAGACATTTTGCATGTTTCATCAATTTTGTATCCACCTATCTGTTTTACAAAATATAAAGATTCTTTTGACAGTGAACACAACAAAATGACACTAAGATAGGTCACAGGGTGAACTGTTTGTTACACATCGCCAAACACTGGAAGGCTGCCAAATAGGGCCAAAAAGCCACTTGCACCTGAGAACTGAGTAACGGCAATTTGGAGCTATAGAGGGAAGCGTACATATACAAAGGGGACTTCTGGTTACCACAGGGGATAGCGAGGTGGAAGTGAGAGATGAACTAGGAGTCTGCAATTAACACATACATATCACAATATATAAAGTAGGTAAACAACAAGGACCTACTCTATAGCACACAGAATTATACTCAGCATCTTATAATAACTGATAATGGAAAAGAATCTGAAAAAAATGTATATAAACCAAATATATATATAAACTGAATATAAACTGAATGACTTGGCTTTACACTTAAAACTAACACAACATTGTAAACGAACTAGAATTCAATAAAAAAATTAGTGACTTCATCATATTAAAAAAAAGAAGGATGGGTTAGCTAGGTTTCCAGGGCTCCCTATAAAACTGAATAATTTTACAGACTCTGGGGAATACGACATGAGCTCACACTCATTCTCTCTTTCTGTCTCTCGTTTTCTGGCACCTATTCTTAGCAATTAGGGCAAGTGCATAGTAACCCCAGTATGAGAGGCTAAGGGAACATGGACTTAAGCAGCTCTTCAAGAAGAACAATTGACTGACTCCTAGTTATGGCTTCAAAACTGGGTCAGGAGGGAAAAAGAACTGTAGTTAAATACACTCTAGAGTCCTTGGTTTAAAAGAAAAAAAAAAAAACTTTATCATGTAAATAGAATGAAATTAATGTCCTGGGAAAATATCCAATATTATTTCTCATATCTTATATTTAGTATTAATGTTTGGCTAAACTGACACCAGTAATGAATTTGAACTTATTGCAATGCTTTTTATTATAGATCTATTAGAAGATAGTGGTATACAGCCTCAATATGTTGAGTTTTCAGTAACCTTTGAAAACTCCATACGTTTTTTTTTAAAATAATGAATTTTCACTTCTGACCATAAGTCAACTCATGTTTTTTATGCCATTTTAAACTATGGCATAGTTTAGACTCTCACCTCCATAATCTGACAGAGAAACTATGTGCCCAGCTATCTTTCATATCCACTGCACTGATTTCATGTTTAGCCAATCAAAAAAATTTTATACTAAGTCTCAGTTTAAAACACACACTAGTTTAGTAATCATTAGCAAATGAAAACATAATCACTGGCCTCAATATCTTTGAAAGATAATAGACATTCAAGAGCAAAACAAAGCTATTTTATTGTGTATCATGCTCCCTTGTTTTGACTGTCTTTCATTCTTAATCATTTGGGATGTCTTACACAATTCCATGTGCTACAGAGAGCTGGCATGGTGGTCTCTTTGGAATCAATATGCATTTCTACAGAAGAGAAACTATTTTGATCTCTCCTAATGCCAGACACCTGTTTCAATTATCTGCTTTGCTTCATAAAATCCAGTCACTTTCAGGATTATTATACACTTATACTGGGAACACTTCTGGCAAAAGACACTTTCATTTGAAGCTCTTGCTTCTGGATTCACCTTTGTACCATTCACTCTCCCATTGCAGACAACTCTTTCCCCTCAGTTTTTGTCCAGTTTTCTCCTAATTTTCACTACTGAGTTACATACCTATAAAAAATATTTTGAGATGTCATTGGTTGGCATACGATACATTGTCTGTTCTGGTAATGGCGAGATTAAGCTCAAAATACCTTGGTTTAGAGAATGCCCAAGTAAACTGTATACTACTCAGCTGTTTACAGGCGCTATGGCAGCCAAGATCACATTAATGGTACCTGTACAAATATGGCGCTTTGATATGACTTTCTTATAAATACATCAATTCACTTATCTTTTACCTACCTTGTGAGCTATGTAGCTCAGTATAACTTTCCTCATTTCACAGACCAATAATTGAGGCTGAGAGAGATTAAAGGAGCTGCCGAAAGGTCATTGCTTTTTCCAGTACACATGGAAAAAATCCATGCTAACACAAATCATGTCTAAATCTTCAATAACTTAAGAAATTGAGAATAATCCAAATAATTTTTATAAGCATGATATGTTATAGTAAACATCAGAATAGTCAAAATGGAATATTCATCAGTCAGTTGCTCAGTCATGTCTGACTCTACAACCCTATGCTGCAGCATGCCAGGCTTCCCTGTCCATCACTAACTCCCAGAGCTGGATCAAACACATGTCCATCAAGATGGTGATGCCATCCAACCATCTCATCCTCTGTCATCCCCTTCTCCTCCTACCTTCAATCTTCCCAGCATCAGGGTTTTTTCCACTGAGTCAGTTCTTTGCATCAGGTGACCAAAGTATTGGCGTTTCAGCTTCAGTATCAGTTCTTCCAATGAATATTCAGGATTGATTTCCTTTAGGATTGACTGGTTTGATCTCCTAGCAGTCCAAGGGACTCTCAAGAGTTTTCTCCAACACCACAGTTCATAATTCAAATTAATTCTTAATATTCCTTTGTCAAAAATTGCATTGAAATTCTATTTTTAAGATATTTACCATGTGTTTTTTATTCATAGTAAATAAATTTAGGTGCTTTGATTTAGAGTCAATAAATTATAAAGTATAATTCTACAAGTGTTGAATTTGTAGAGTTTCTAATCCCATAAATGCTAATCTTGGGTACTTATTTGAAATTGAAAAGAGCACACAGTTTTATAAGGAAATGAGAACATGGTACTATTTATTGTAAATCACATTATCTGTCAGTGAATGTATCAGGTTGGTGCAAAAGTAATTGCAGTTTTGCATTGTTGAAATTTGCTGTGTGATACTGGAATAGATTCTTAAATAAATGTGGTTATGTTACACACCACGTTAATGCACATTTCTTGAATTATGCTTTTTTGTTAATGACATTACTTGCTCTGTATTTTAGTTTAGACTATGAAAATGATGCTAGACAAAAAGCAAATTCAAGTGATTTTTTTTTTTTATTTGAGTTCAAAATGGGTCGTAAAACAGCAGAGACAACTCATAACAATGATGACCCATCTGGTCCAAGAACTGTTAATGAACATACAGCACAATGGTGGTTCAAGAAATTTTGCAAAAGAGATGAGAATCTTGAAGATGAGGAACAGAGTGGCCAGACACTGGAAACTGACAATGACCAATTGAGAAGATCTCGAAGTTGATCTTCTTACATTATATAAAAACTTCCCAAAGAGCTCAACATTGACCATTTGAAAAGATGAAAAAGCTCAGTTAAGTATATGCCTCATGAACTGACCAAAAATTTAAAAAAAAATCATTTTGAAGTTTTGTCTTCTCTTATTCTACGCAACAATGAACCATTTCTCCATCCGATTCTGACTTGTGACAGAAAATGGATTTTATATGAAAACCAGCAATGATCAGCTCAGTGACTGGACCAAACAGCAGCTCCAAAGCACTTCCCAAAGTCAAACATGCACCAAAAAAAAAAGGTCATGGTCACTGTTTGGTGGTCTGCTGCCCATCTGATCCACTACAGCTTTCTGAATCCCAGTGAAACCAGTACCTCCAAGAGGTATGCTCAGCAAATCAATGAAAACTGGCACCAAAAACTGCCACACTTGCAACTGACATTGGTCAACAGAATGGGCTCAATTCTTCCCTGTGACAACACCCAACCACACATCACACAATCAACACTTTTAAAGTTGAATGAATTGGACTACCAAGTTTTGCCTCATCTGCCATATTCACCTTATCTCTCACCAACTGACTACCACTTCTTCAAGCATCTCAACAACTTCTTGCAGGGAAAGCACTTAACACACCAGCAGGAGGAAGAAAATGTTTTCTTATATGCAGAGTACATCATACAAAATGCTGGGCTGAATGAAGCATCTGGAATCAAGATTGCCTGAAGAAATATCAATAGTCTCAGATATGCAGATGACACCATCCCAGTGGCAGAAAGCAGGGAGGAATGAAAGAACCTCATGATGAATGTGAAAGAGGAGAGTGAACAAGCTGGCTTAAAACGCAACATTCAAAAAACTAAGATCATGACATCTGGACTTCAAACTTACCCAGCATCAGGGTGTTTTCCAGTGAGTCAGTTCTTCGCTTCAGGTGACCAAGGTATTGGCGCGTCAGCTTCAGTCCTTCCAAGGAATATTCAGAACTGATTTCCTTTAGGATAGACTGGTTTGATCTCCTTGCAGTCCAAGGGACTCTCAAGAGTCTTCTTTAACACCACAGTTCAAAAGCATCAGTTCTTCGGTACTCAGCTTTCTTTATAGTCCAACTCTCACATCCATACATGACTACTGGAAAAACCATAGCTTTGACCAGATGGACCTTGGCAAGCAAAGTAATGTCTCTGCTTTGTAATGTTTCATCTGGGTTTGTCATAACTTTTCTTCCAGGGAGCAAACATTTTTAAATTTCGTGACTGTAGTCACCATCTGCAATGTCTTTGAAGCCCAAGAAAATGAAGTCTGTCACTGTTTCCATTGTTTCCCCAACTATTTGCCATGAAGTGATGGGACTGGATGCCATGATCTTAGTTTTTTGAATGCTGAGTTTTAAGACAGCTTTTTCACTCTCCTCTTTCACCTTCATCAAGAGGCTCTTCAGTTCCTCTTTGTTTTCTGCCATAAGGGTGGTGTCATCTGCATATCTGAGGTTATTGATATTTCTCCTGGCAATCTTGATTCAAGCCTGTGCTTCAGCCAGTCTGGCATTTCTCATGATGTTCTCTGCATATAAGTTAAATAAACAGGGTGACAAAATACAGTATTGACATACTCCTCTCCCGATTTGGAACCAGTCTGTTGCTCCATGTCCAGTTTGAGCTGTTGATTCTTGACCTGCATACAGACTTTTAAGGAGGCAGGTAAGGTAGTTTGGTATTCCCATCTCTTTAAGAATTTTCCACAGTTTGTTGTGATCCACATAGTCAAAGGCTTTGGCATAGTCAATAAAGCAGAAATAGATGTTTGTCTGGAGCTCTCTTGCTTTTTCTATTTGATCTCTGGTTCCTCTACCTTTTCTTTTTTTTTTTTTTTTTTTTTTAAATATTATTTTATTAGTTGGAGGCCAATCACTTTACAACATTTCAGTGGGTTTTGTCATACATTGACATGAATCAGCCATATAGTTACACGTATTTCCCATCCCGATCCCCCCTCCCACCTCCCTCCCCACCCGACTCCTCAGGGTCCTCCCAGTGCACCAGGCCCGAGCACCTGACTCATGTATCCCACCTGGGCTGGTGGTCCGTTTCACCATAGATAGTATACATGCTGTTCTTTCAAAACATCCCACCCTCACGTTCTCCCCCAGAGTTCAAAAGTCTGTTCTGTACTTCTGTGTCTCTTTTTCTGTTTTGCATATAGGGTTATCGCCACCATCTATCTAAATTCCGTATATATGTGTTAGTATACTGTAATGTTCTTTATCTTTCTGGCTTACTTCACTCTGTATAATGGGCTCCAGTTTCATCCATCTCATTAGAACTGATTCAAATGAATTCTTTTTAACGGCTGAGTAATATTCCATGGTGTATATGTACCACAGCTTCCTTATCCATTCATCTGTTGATGGGCATCTGGGTTGCTTCCATGTCCTGGCTATTATAAACAGTGCTGCGATGAACACTGGGGTGCACGTGTCTCTTTCGGATCTGGATTCCTCAGTGTGTATGCCTAGAAGTGGTATTGCTGGGTCATATGGCAGTTCTATTTCCAGTTTTTTAAGAAATCTCCACACTGTTTTCCATAGTGGCTGTACTAGTTTGCATTCCCACCAACAGTGTAAGAGGGTTCCCTTTTCTCCACACCCTCTCCAGCATTTATTGCTTGTAGACTTTTGGATAGCAGCCATCCTGACTGGCGTGTAATGGTACCTCATTGTGGTTTTGATTTGCATTTCTCTGATGATGAGTGATGTTGAGCATCTTTTCATGTGTTTGTTAGCCATCTGTATGTCTTCTTTGGAGAAATGTCTGTTTAGTTCTTTGGCCCATTTTTTGATTGGGTCGTTTATTTTTCTGGAATTGAGCTTCAGGAGTTGCTTGTATATTTTTGAGATTAATCCTTTGTCTGTTTCCTCATTTGTTATTATTTTCTCCCAATCAGAGGGCTGTCTTTTCACCTTACTTATAGTTTCCTTTGTTGTGCAAAAGCTTTTAATTTTCATTAGGTCCCATTTGTTTATTTTTGCTTTTATTTCCAATATTCTGGGAGGTGGGTCATAGAAGATCTTGCTGTGATTTATGTCGGAGAGTGTTTTGCCTATGTTCTCCTCTAGGAGTTTTATAGTTTCTGGTCTTACATTTAGATCTTTAATCCATTTTGAGTTTATTTTTGTGTATGGTGTTAGAAAGTGTTCTAGTTTCATTCTTTTACAAGTGGTTGACCAGTTTTCCCAGCACCACTTGTTAAAGAGATTGTCTTTTTTCCATTGTATATCCTTGCCTCCTTTGTCAAAGATGAGGTGTCCATAGGTTCGTGGATTTATCTCTGGGCTTTCTATTCTGTTCCATTGATCTATATTTCTGTGTTTGTGCCAGTACCATACTGTCTTGATGACTGTGGCTTTGTAGTAGAGTCTGAAGTCAGGCAGGTTGATTCCTCCAGTTCCTTTCTTCTTTCTCAAGATTACTTTGGCTATTCGAGGTTTTTTGTATTTCCATACAAATTGTGAAATTATTTGTTCTAGTTCTGTGAAAAATACCAAGACATAAAAGGAATCCAGATAGGAAAAGAAGAAGTGAAACTCTCGCTGTTTGCAGATGACATGATCCTCTACATAGAAAACCCTAAAGACTCTTCCAGAAAATTACTAGAGCTAATCAATGAATATAGTAAAGTTGCAGGATATAAAATTAACACACAGAAATCCCTTGCATTCCTATACACTAACAATGAAAAAACAGAAAGAGAAATTAAGGAAACAATACCATTCACCATTGCAACAAAAAGAATAAAATACTTAGGAGTATATCTACCTAAAGAAACAAAAGACCTATACATAGAAAACTATAAAACACTGATGAAAGAAATCAAAGAGGACACAAACAGATGGAGAAACATACCGTGTTCATGGATTGGAAGAATCAATATTGTCAAAATGGCTATTCTACCCAAAGCAATCTATAGATTCAATCCTCTACCTTTTCTAAATCAGACTTGAACATCTGGAAGTTCATGGTTCATGTACTGTTGAAGCCTTGGAGAATTTTGAGCATTACTTTGCTACTGTTTGAGATGAATGCAATTGTGTGGTAGTTTGAGCATTCTTTGGCATTGCCCTTTTGGGACTGGATTGAAAATTTACCTTTTCCAGTCCTGTGGTCACTGCTGAGTTTTCCAAAATTGCTGGTATATTGAGTGCAGCACTTTCACAGCATCATCTTTTAGGACATGAAATAGCTCAGCTGGATTTCCCTCACCTCCACTATCACATTAGTGATGCTTCCTAAGGTCCACTTGACCTTGCATTCCAGGATGTCTGGCTCTAGGTGAGTGATCACACCATCATGGTTATCTGGGTCATGAAGATCTTTTTTGTATAGATCTGTGTATTCTTGCCACCTCTTCTTAATATCTTCTGCTTATGTTAGAGCCATACCATTTCTGTCCTTTATTGTGCTCATCTTTGCATGAAATGTTCCCTTGGTATCTCTAATTTTCTTGAAGAGATCTCTAGTCTTTCCCATTCTACTGTTTTCTTCTATTTCTTTGCACTGATCCCTGAGGAAGGCTCTCATATCTCTCCTTGCTCTTCTTTGGAACTCTGCATTCAGATGGGTATATTTTTCCCTTTTTCCCCTTTGCCTTTCACTTCTCTTCTTATCTCAGCTATTTGTAAGGCCGCCTCACACACCCATTTTGCATTTCTTTTTTGGGGGGGATGGTCTTGATCACTGCCTCCTGTACAATGTCATGAACCACTGTCCATGGTTCTTCAGGCACTCTATCAGATCTAATCCCTTGAATCTATTTGTCACTTCCACTGTATAATCTAAAGGGATTTGAGTTAGGTCATATCTGAATGGTCTAAAGATTTTCCCCACTTCCCTCATCTTAAGTCTTGATTTTGCAACAAGTAGTTCATGATATGAGCCACAGTCAGCTCCCAGTCTTGTTTTGCTGACTGTGTAGAGCTTCTCTATCTTTGGCTGCAAAGAATATAATCAATGTGATTTCAGTGTTGGCCATCTGGTGATGTCCCTGTAGAGTCTTCTCTTGTGTTGTTGGAAGAGGGTATTTGCTATGACCAGTGTTTTCTCTTGGTAAAACTCTGTTAGCCTTTGCCCTGCTTCATTTTGTACTCCAAGCCCAAACTGGCCTATTACTCCAGGTATCTCTTGACTTTCTACTTTCACATTCCAGTCCCCTCTGATGAAAAAAGACATCTTTTATTTTTGATGTTAGTTTATATAAGGTCTTATAAATCAATCACAGATAACTAACCAAACATGGACCACATGGACCACAGCCTTGTCTAGCTCGTTGAAACTATGAGTCATGCCCTGTAAGGCCACCCAAGATGGATGGCTCATAGTGGAGAGTTCTGATAAAACATGGTCTACTGAAGAAAGGAATGGCAAACCACTGCAGTATTCTTGCCTTGAGAACCCCATGAACAGTATGAAAAGGCAAAAACATAGGACACTGAAAGATGAACTCCCCAGGTTGATAGGTGCCCAAAATGCTACCAGATAAGAGTGGAGAAATAACTCTAGAAATAATGAAGGGATGTAGCCAAAGCAAAAACAGTGCCTAGTTGTGGATGTGACGGGTAATGGAAGTAAAGTCCGAAGCTAAAGAACAGTACTGCATAGGAACCTGGAATGTTAGGTCCATAGATCAAGGTAAATTGGAAGTGGTCAAACAGCAGATGGCAAGACTGGACATTGACATTTTAGGAATCAGTGAACTAAAATGGACTGGAATGGGCAAATTTAATTCAGATGACCATTATATCTACTACTGTGGGCAAGAATCCATTAGGATAAATGTAGTAGCCCTCATAGTCACAAAAGAGTCCAACACGCAGTATTTGGGTGCAATCTCAAAAATGACAGAATGATCTCTGTTCATTTCCAAGACAAACCATTCAGTATCACAAAAATCCAAGTCTACACCCCAACCAGTAATGCTGAAGAAGCTGAAGCTGACAGGCTCTATGATGACCGACAAGACTAGACCCTCAGTGCTCTATTAAGGCACCACTGCAACAAATAAGCGTACAGATGATAATGGATCAGTGTTTGTGTCAGTAACTTCCAAATAAAGTTAACACTTGAGAATTTTATAGTTTTTTTCAAATATTGCCTTCACTATTGACTATCACAGACTATCAAAGTTTCTTGAAAATTTGACTACTTATTATCCTTAAATTTGCTATAATCTTCATGGAATGTTTTATCCACTACATATAAAATATCAGCCCAGAATCATTTTCCTACTCTCTGTCACACCACCTCAGTGTGGAAAAATTCTCATATTTTGAAAAATTTTCTTATCTTATTACATTATTCCAGTCTGTAACATAAGAGAGCAGACAGCTAATATTCCCAAAGGGGGTGGGTCTCCTTTAAGGATGATGTTTTAGCTTGCTTAGGCTGATGTAACAGAGTACCACAACCAAGATGGACTAAGTGACAGAAAATGATTTTCTACAATTTTGGAGACTCAGATCTGAAATCAAGGTGTTAGCAAGGCCTTTTCCTTTGGATTATGGTTGGCCATCTATTTTCTCTCCGTATCCTCATCTAGTCTTGCCTCTGTGCATATCTCTCTCCAATTGTCTTCTTCTTAAAAGGCACCAGTCATATGATTAACAACTCATTCTAATGACTTTATTTTAACTTAATACCACTTTAAAGGCCCTATATCCAATATCATTACATTTTGTGGCTCCAGCACCTAGGACTTCCACCTTGGATTTTGAAGAAATACAATTCAGCCCATCAATGAAGCCAATATCCAGCAATCAAAGCATACAGCACGGATTCAGCCAAATAACTTCAAGACCTTGTTTCTTGTCTTCCCAAATCTAAGAAACTCATTCATTCTTTGGCATTTCATTTGGAAACCTTAACAATCATCATGACTGGAATTCTGTGAATTATAGTTATTGTAGCATGTATCGATTGTGTATCTGTAGAATTCTACAGTGGGTTTTTATCTATTTTGCATTATTCACATACAAGCCAGTAGGGTTCTCAAGTACTTAGACAAATAAGCCTTGAATATTTAGAAAACACTGTGTATCTCAAAATCTAAGTGTTTTTCTATCCTTTCCCTTGGAAAGCTGTTACCTTCTAATCCTGATCCTGAGCAGAATAAAAATAATAAATAGATATTAAACTTCCTGACCACTAAAAAGTGTGTGTGTGTGTATGCACTTTTTGACTACAATTTTCCTTGTATAAAAAATTCAGCTAGTCTGCCTTCCACTCTGATTGCTCTCATCCCAGTGACAGAGACAGGATTCTTAACCACTTCCTTCAAAAGAGTAACAATTTTCTGCCTGACTATATTTAGAAGATGAAAATTTTCTAAGAGGCCTCTAATCTTAAGGCAGTTCAGGAAGTACTCTTCTTGCTTAACTATTTTCCTATTCTATACTCCATCTTAATTTGTTTATTGAGAGCTGCACACTTTCTTCACACTAAACAACCATTCACATGTATAATATTTCATCACATGAATTTAAGAATGGAAAGATTTATGACTTCTTAGTCATTGAAATAAGTGAGAAATTCCTTTGATCTTTTAGTTCCTCAGTTCAACTGTTGAAGTAATTATTTCAAGTTCTTTTCTTTATATTCTAAACCAAAAATAAATATTCCTAACAGTGAACAAAAATGTTCAAACTCTTGAACCATTTCTTTTCTTAACAAAAACATGGTTACACAAAAAGGAGGACAATAATTTTTCAAGCATATAAAGAGTGACATTTGTATGTTTGCTGTTTGGTTTGTGTTTTATTACCATATTATTTTTAGATTAGTAAACTGAAACAGATATAAATGTATCAGACATACACCAGATCGAGACTCAAATTATTTTCTGGAAAATTTCCCAACATATACAAAATTAGTAGGAGTTAAATTCAATTTACTACTTCCCCAAAGCACCTCTAGTACCTAGTGAATATCCACTATGATAATTTTAAATTATCACCTTCTACTTTTACCAGACAAATTGGTTATCCTCAAAAGCCTTCTGAAGTGTGAAGTGCCCTCAGAGTTCACCTTATTTCTCCTGCATTCACGCTTCTGCAGCACAGCTCCAAGACTTACCAGAAAACCTCCTAAGGAATCCCTATAGATTATCTTTTATAGTATTTATCACTTGACATTTTCATACTCCCTAGAGTATCACTCAGTACTGGAAGGGTTCTTGACTGTCTTGGGTTTCCATAACAGTTTCTCTCATTTCTATAACTATTATGACAAAGTTAATACTAGAAGTTACAAATTTTTCATCAGCTCCTCCAATTAGATGCTCTTAGCTTATGTGATATTGACTTTAAACTTTTCCTGTGATAGGTTTACTGTAACAGATTTTCAGATGCACAAGTCCTGTCTATCAGAAACACAGAGAGTCAGATATGACTTAGTGACTGAACAGCAATAAAGAAATGGAAACTTGAGAAGCCAGGAAAGATCCCAGCAAGCTGTCTGTGTAAGGTGCAACACTACACGGTTATCTTGGAGCAGCAAAATCAAGGCAATGGCATTTGGAGAGTGATTTAAACTTGACAAGCTTTGTCTCATCATTATTTCCTCTTTCAGTTAAAGTGAATGCATCTTAGATCACTTAAATGACCTATTTAGGGCCCTATAGGTGGTAGGGAAGCACTGGGATTTGAGGCTCTGTCTTCTACTTTTAACAGAAGAAAACAGAAGAAAACTGTGGGAGAGGCAGAAGTATGGTGAATGGTGTTGACTTATCTACTTTGTTGTCTTGTATTCTGTCTTAAAAAACATTATTACACTAACAATAATAAGACTACCATGTTTACTTTAAGATATGACTTCTTAATCTCTCTCTTATGATGAAACCAAACCCATGATATAAGAACAAACCTAGGCCAAGTTTTCACAAATAGTGACTTTCTGTCCGAGATTGAAAGACAATATTCCAAGGATAGTATTATATTACCATCAAGGCTCAGTGCACTGTTCAACTTTGAGTTCACTGTCAGATGAAACTGGTAGAGTGTCAAAACCCATCAAAAACCTAACACAACAATTTCTCCCTGGGGAAACATACTGTAACTATTACAAGACACTTTTAAGGTTTATTGATTTGGAGATAAGCAGCACAGTTACATCGGAGAGATGACAGAGATGAAGTGCATTTCTCAGCATAATAAACATGCTTCCAAGTCAGGGATCACATAAATATAAAAACAGATCACCATTTAATTGTCATTTGTTCGGCTGTATTTGCACCAGATTATAAATATCCAAAAGACCTGATACAAGTATCAGGTATGAAAAGCAGCCATATAGGGTCTTCGAAAACCATTTGAGTTTTGTGAATGATAAAACTTTGTCATCATTAAACAAGATTTATAACTCCCATAATATCTTTAAAAAGATTTTTTAACCCAGTATATTAATAACCACCACATTAGAGGCATTTCTACTCAATTCAAAAAGAAAGAGATAATGATCTAAAAAGCATGGTTTATGTATGGTGATATAAAACAGAAAAAAGTTAAATGATTAAGAAGTGTTTTTATTTACAGAAGGACAGGATTCAGAATAATATTTAAATAATAAATTATTATATTTGTAAAGAAAGTTTAGTCCAATAGGTCAATATAAGAAAAATTCTTGACAAGGAAATTAATAATTGCTATATCCCACAAAGATTAGTTAGAAATAAATAATTGGAAACTCATTCATAATAGCATATATAGTCACAATGTAACTACAATAAACACTGTAGTACTGTCATATATGAAGAAAGCAATAAAACCATCTAATATCAAGTATATAAAAAGACGGAAATGCGAGGTTTAGCATGTTATAGAACAAAAAGCTTGAACATTTTCAAATTGTTGAACAATTTCAACATTTCAATTGTATTAAAAAGTAATGCAATTCCAACTCAAATTATAATTTTTAACTTTTATTTTAGAAATTTGAAAATCTTTTCTTAAATTCCATTTTAAAATTTCAAAATGACGAAACTAAAATGAATGAGCCATAATTCCATAATAAACTGTAAAGATATAAAAGAAGAAATTAATTTATGTTTTGGGAACTAATAGTATTAACATATAGCATTAGGAAGCGACAGAGTTAATTGGGAAATTGACAGCTATTTAATAAATGTTGTTGGCATACTTTGTTAGCTATTTTTAAAAAGTCACTGATGTATGTGTAAAGAAGTGCACTACACACAAATATGTAGATTTCTATATATTTATATGAAATAACTTAAAAGAATATAAAATTAGAAAATATAATTAACTCTAGTCACAAAAATAAAATACTTAAGAATAAAACTTAAAAAAAGTATGCAAGCTTAACTGTATAAAGACAATAATACTTTACCTAAAGTCTCTAAAAGATTTAAGGGATGAAGAGACAGACCAAAATACTGGATAAAAAG
Source organism: Muntiacus reevesi (assembly GCF_963930625.1). Lineage (NCBI taxonomy): Eukaryota > Metazoa > Chordata > Mammalia > Artiodactyla > Cervidae > Muntiacus > Muntiacus reevesi. Next base: position 51,026,026 of record NC_089261.1, on the reverse strand, counting down.
ACTAAAAATTCTAAAGACACCAATGCACCCAAATAAAGTCACATTTTAGTGTGCTTCTGAACAATACAACAAACATTTGTATGAAGATAATTATATTTGAAAGATAAAGTAAAGATGAATATTTTAGTTTTTCAAAAGGTTAACAGCAAAGAAGCATCTTTTTCAAAGATTAAAGATTACTGTGAAATAATACCAAAAAAATAATCTATCTGGAAAGGTTCTCATTTAGATTCAAGGCGGAAATCAAAAGCTTATAGTCAAGAAATAGCTAAAATAATTCAGCACCACAAAACCAGCTTCACAATAAATGCTAAAGGAATTCCTATAGGTGGGAAACACAAGAAAGAAGAACAATTAGGTAGGGAAGAAAAGACACATACAGAAACAAACCCAAAGCAATTAATAAAATGTCAACAGGAATATACATGCTAAAGAACACCATGTAAATGGAATAAATGTTCCAATCAGAAATAAACTGAATGAATGGATATAAAAACAAGATCTGTATATGTGCTGTCCACAACAGACCCACTTCAGACCTAAGGACACAGACAGACTGAAAGTGAGGGCATGGAAAAACATATTCCATGCAAATGGAAATCAAGAGAAAGGTGGAGTAGCAATACTCATATTAGACAAAATAGACTTTAAAATAAAGACTGTTACAAGTATAGGGAAGCACACTACCTAATGATCAAGGGATCAACCCAAGAAGAAGATATAACAACTGTAAATATATTTGAACCCAAAATTGGAACACTTCAATCCATAACGCAAATGCGAACATCCATAAAAGCAGAAATCAACAGTAACTCAATAATAGTGGGGAACATTAGCACCTCACTTACACCAATAGACAGATCATCCAGACAGAAAATCAATAAAGACAAGACTTATCTGATACATTGGATTAGATAGACTTAATTGATATTTACAGGACATTTCATCTGAAAGCAGCAGAAAACACTTTCTCAGGTGCACACATAACATTCTCCACCATGATAGATCACATCTTTGGTCACAAATCAAGCCACAGTAAATTTAAGAAAGCTGAAATCATAACAAGCATCTTTTCTGACAATAATCCTATGAAATCTGAAACCAATTACAGGGAAAACACTGTAACAAAAAATGTGGAGGCTAAACAGTATGTCACTAAGTAATCAATGAGTCACTGAAAGAAAATCAAAAGAGGAAATTAATAAATACCTAGAGAAAAATAACAATGAAAACATGATAAACCAAACCTATGGAACACAGCAAAAGCAGTGCCAAGAGGGAAGCATATAACAATACAACATTAGCTCAAGAAACAAGAAAAATTTCAAATGACCTAACCTTACACTTGTAAGGTTAGGAGATACCCCTTGTCCAAGGGAAGGAGCAGCAGCTGCTGAATCAGTCCTATTGAGGTAGATGAGTCTAGAGGCTATTATACAGAGTGAAGTATGTCAGAAAAAGAAAAACAAATATTTACTACTAACACAAATATATGGAATCTAGAAAGATGGTACTGATGAACCTATTTGCAGAGCAGCAATGGAGACACAGGCATTGGGAATAGACATGGAAATGGCTGGGGAGGGTAGGAAGGAGAGGGTGGGAGGTACGGAGAGAGTAACAAGGAAACATACGTTACCATATATTAAATAGATAGCCAACGGGAATTTTCTGCATGACTCAGGGAACTCAAACTGAGGTTTCATAACAACCTAGAGGGGCAGGATGTGGAGGGAGGTGGAAGGGATGTTCAAGTGGGAGGGCACATGGGTAAACCTATGACTTATTCATGCTAATGTTTGGTAGAAACTGACACAATACCATAAAGCAATTAGCCTTCAATTAAAAGAAAATAATGTTTTTTATAAAAAATAAATTTTTTAAAAGTCCACAAACAATAAATGCTGGAAAGGGTGTGGAGAAAAGAGAAGCCTCCTACACTATTGGTGGGAAAGTAAATTGGTATTTCACAATGGAGAACATTAAGGACCTTCCTTCAAAAAACTAAAAATAGAAATATCATATGATCCAGCAATCCCACTCCTAGGAATATATCTGTAGAAAACTATAATTCAAAAAGATGTTCATTGCAGCATTGTTTACAATAGTCAAGACATGTAAGCAACCTAAATGTTCATTGACAGATGAACAGGTAAAGAAGATGTGGTATACATATACAATGGAATATTACTCATTCATAAAAAGGGATGATATACCACCATATGCAATATATGGACAGACATAGAGACTCTCATAGTGAAGTAAATCAGAAAGACAAAATTAAATATCATATGGTATCATTCATATGTGGAATCTAATTTTAAAAGATGATACAAGTGAACTTATTTACAAAACAGAAACAGACTGACAGATTTCTAAAACAAACTTATTTTTGCCAAAGGAGAAACATGGAGAGAGGAATAAATTAGAAGCTTAGAATTAACATACATACACTACTATATATAACATAGATAATAAAAAAAAAAGACCTACTATATAGCACAGGGAACTTCATTCAATATTCTGTAATAATTTATATGGGAAAAGAATCTGAAAAATAATTAATATATGTATATGTATAACTGAATCACTATGTTGTACACCTAAAATAAACACAACATTGTAAATAAAATTATCTTAAAAAAGAAAAAAGTTACCCATTTCCTCAACTGAGAATTCATAGAGCCTTTAATCATTTACCATTAACCACTTCTAAGAATTTGTTCAAAATATGCCTTTAAAAAATTCCAGATTTATTTTCAAGCTTATATATTTGTCATTTTATCAATACATTTATTTAGAATTTTTAATTATAATTAAGAACAAAAATTCATATCATTTGATAGGCACATATCTTGATGAATTATCCCACAATGTGCATAACTGTGACCCCAATACCCAGATCAAGATACAGAGTATTGTCAACACTGCTCTTTCTGCCTTTGTAACAACCTCCTTCAAGGACAACCACTGCTCTAACTGTAAAGGACATACTGGCTCTGCTTGTTTTATGCGCTGTGCTTAGTCACTCCGTCATGCCCAACTCCTCGCAACCCCATGGACTGTAGCCCAGCAGGCTCCTCTGTCCATGGAGATTCTCCAGATAAGAATACCGAAGTGGTTTGCCATGCCCTCCTCCAGGGGATCTTCCCAACCCAGGGATCGAACCCAAGCCTCCCACACTGCAGGTAGATTCTTTACTGTCTGAGCCACTAGGGAAGCCCAAGAATACTGAAGTGGGTAGCCTATCCCTTCTCCAGGGGAACTTCCCAACCCAGGTATTGAACCAGGGTCTCTTACATTGCAGGGGATTTTTTACCAGCTGAGCTACCTATGCTTTCTATTAATTAAATCATTAATATAAGTCATTCCTTTGTATCTACTCTCATTCAACATTGTGTTTGAGAGATATATCTGCATCATTGGCACTTTCTAAAGCTGATTGAACTTGTATTCAAAATATATTAGAAGCTTAAGGGTCAGGATCCAGACTTTTACTTGGATAAAACACCCAGGGTATACCAAACCATAGCAGACAATTGATAAAACCTCAAGTAAACATTATGGCTCCTTGTTTCTCAAAACAATAATGCCTCACAAAGATTTTTCACCTTCCAACATCCCCACACTATCCTATCATTCTTTGTGGTTCTCTTCTGTAAACTACCATTGCAATCTTCCCCAAATCTCCTACTCCCTTAGATTGGGACTGGCATATACACAGTACTATGTATGAGAACAGATAAATAATGAGAACCTACTGTTTAGCACAGGGAGCTTTACTCAGTGCTCTGTGGTGACCTCAATGAGAAGGAAATCCAAAAACGAGGGAATATATACATATGTACAGCTGACTCACTTTGCTGTCCAGCAGAAACTATTACAACATAATAAAGCAACTCAACTCCAATAAAAGTTACTAAAATATCTCCTACTCCTTTGCTAGTATTTTTACTTAAATGATGCATATTTAAACATAGGGTTATAAAAGAAAAATAGAAAATACTCAAAGCTACCCATTAATTACAATCTAGCATGTAATAACTGGTATCATGCTTTAATTGAATTATATGTTAATTTTAATGTGGTTACAGATTTTTTTTTACAATTCAACTGGATTACTCTCAGATATCACTGATTCACCTTTTGTGTCATCTGTTTCCTATTACTGGATCAAATATGAAATCATGTTCTTTGTTATTCATACCATTCATAATTTTTAATGAAAGTTTTAACTGGTTGATTAAAAGACATAGGGAAAACTTTTTTTTTTTTTTTTTTAAGTCTATTCCTTATAGATGATTCTACTTTCCTTTGTAGGACCACTTTAAAAAGTTTCTTCCAATTTTGGATTATAGGCTTGAGATATTTCTCAACCTGTTTATCTTTTGCTTCTTAAAAAACTTTTAAAAAGTTCTTACTGAACTTCAGAAAAAAATTTAGGAAGAGTCAATGATAGGGAAAAAACAAAACCCACAGCAAACAGACTGCTTTTTAAGGAAAGATAAAACCATGCGGCCGAGTGATACTTTTTTTTCCCCAAAGAAAAGAGAAATCTTTGAAGTAAATGGAAGATATTTTAGTTTACTGTGAACATAACAAATATACTACCTATAAGTCTGTTACAGCACAGATGAAAAAGTTAGTTCAAAGTGACAGGAAGAAAAAGCACTATTAAGTTTTCATAACTCTGCTACCAAACTAACATTACAAACACCTGGCAAACTTGCATATTTTAAGAAAGGTAGAGAGAATTTCTAAAAACGAAACAAAAATTTCTGATTGCATGCAGGTGTAACAGCCATATTCTGAAAAAAATATGCCATTTTTAATGTGCACAAAGTTCTGAGAAATTAGGTTGTCATTACTTAAATCATTTGGAATATTCTAGAAGCTGAAAACTTAGGTCAGGTAGTTGAAGAAAAAAATATTCCTTCTTATTGATTCTTTTTTGTGATGCTGGAGAAGACTCTTGAGAGAACTTTGGACTGCAAGAAGATCAAACCAGTCAATCCTAAAGGAAATCAACCCTGAATGCTCATTGGAAGGACTGATGCTGAAGCTGAAGTTCCAACACCTTGGTCACCTGATGTGAAGGCCGACTCACTGGATAACAAGAAAGACTGAGGGCAAGAGGAGAAGAGAGCAGCAGAGGATGAGATGGTTGGATGGCATCACCGACTTGATGGACGTGAGTTTGAGTAAACTCAGGGAGAGTGTGAAGGACAGAGAAGCCTGGCATGCTGCAGTCCAAGGGTTCGCAATGAGCCAGACACAATGTAGTGACTAAACAACAAACAACAAGTGATTCTTTTAGCTCTACCTTGAAAATTATATAAAATTTGAATTTAGGATTAAATCACAATGTAGACAAAGGTTTTCTTCTTGTTTATGAAAATTCTTGTCAAGGAAACATTTTATGTTGAGGAAATGTATATATGCATGCTATCTATCTATATTAAACCATATTGAAAACATACAAATGGTAACGTTTATTTTATTAACAAGGAAAAATTGTTTTTTTCCCTCATACCAAGGTTTTTCTAAATCATTAAGCACATTGGCATTAGTTACCTTCTGAGACTTTTCCATGTCAATGGAGCATTTCCACATTTATATCAGGCTTGAAATTCAAGATAATTATTTCTCATTTCTAATGTATTTATGCTTTTTATCTTTACAGGGGCAACTGTTCCTTGAGATAGCTTTGAAATGCACATAGATTTGAACTTCAAGTAGCTAGAGTTCCTCCTAACAACTTATTTTCTCCTCAAATCAATATTTCAAAAACAAGGAGAACTTCTCTTTAAATATTGACTGCTTGTTTGAATGTCAAATACAGTGAACTTTCTGTCAAGACCTTTCCAGTCAGATGTCTGCAAAAATTTACTCTGGTTTCAAATTATTTAAGTATCTTATTCCACTTCTTATATCTACCACCTTTGCATTTTGAAAACAGAGGATATTTTAAAACTCAGAGGAAACAACTGAAAAATATCACTAAGTAGTTTAAAAAACTTAAAGCGTCAAATGAGGTGTGGATATAATTATCTTGTTTTCAAATTTTTCTCTATGGAGATTATTTTTAAGGTGGAATCATCATCCTAGATTAATATATTTAGTGATGTAAATCAATTGTACCAAAAAAAATCAAAGGTGGCTGTGTTAGGTAGCCTACTCTTGGCAACTCTGACTCTCATTCTCAAAAAAGAAAACTACAAAGGATGTTCTCATGTAACACTGAAATAAGATTCTGTAAAGATGCTCAACTTACTCATTACTGGAGAAATGCAAATCAAAACCACAATGAGGTATCATCTCATACCAGTCAGAATGGCTGCCATCAAAAAGCCTACAAAGAATAAGTGCTGGAGATAGTGTGGAAAAAAGGGAACCTTCTTACACTGTTGGTGGGAATGCAAACAGATACATCCACTACGGAGAACAGTGTGAAGATTCCTTAAAAAATAGCCATAGAATAGACAAATAGAATAGCCAATATGACCCAGCAACCCCACTGGCATACACATCATGTAAAGCAGATCTGAAAGAGACACGTGTACCCCAATGTTCATTGCAGCACTGTTTACAATAGCCAGGACATGGAAGCAACCTAGATGCCCATCAGCAGATGAATGGATAAGCTGTGGTACATATACACCATGGAATATTACTCAGCTATAAAAAGGAGCACATTTGAGTCAGTTCTAATGAGGCAGATGAAACTGAAGCCTTATACAGACTGAAGAAGGCAGAAAGAGAAACACCAATACTGTATATTAATGCATATATATGGAATTTAGAAAGATGACTGTGATGATCTTATATGCAAGGCAGCAAAAGAGACACAGATGCAAAGAACAGACTTTTGGACTTTGTGGGAGAAGGCGAGAGTGGGATGATTTAAGAGAATAGCACTGAAACATATATATTACCTTCTGTAAAATAGATGCCCAGTGCAACTTCAATGCATGAAGTAGGGCACTTAGAATCAGTGCTCTGGGACAACCCAGAGGGAAACGGTGGGGAGGTAGGTAAGAGGGGGTTTCAGGATGGGGGGACACATGTGCACCTGTGGCTGGTTCATGTTGATGTATGGTAGAAACCATCACAATATTGTAAAGTAATTATCCTTCAATTAAAATTAATAAACATAAAAAAAAAAAAAAAAAAAATTAATAAACATAAAAAGATTCTGCATCTTTGTATAATGATGAAGTGAAACTTTTGCCTACATGTATCTGTTTTATCATAAGGATTAAAAAAAAAATCCCTGATTATAAATTTGAACCTGCAGCTTAAACCTAGTGTTCTGGCTCAACCGATTTCACAATTGGGTGGGTGGGGTGAGGTGTGTGTGTGTGTGTGTTATGGATTACAATACAATTTCACATATTATTCAGTTCAGTCACTCAGTCGTGTCTGATGCTTTGTGAATCCATGGACTACAGCATGCCAGGCCTCCCTGTCCATCATCAACTCCCGGAATTTACTCAAGGTCATGTACATCAAGTCAGTGATGCCATCCAACCATCTCATCTTCTGTTGTCCCCTTCTCCTGCCTTCAATCTTTCCCAGAATCAGGGTTGTTTCAAATCAGTCAGTTCTTCCCATTAGGTGGCCAAGATATTGGAGTTTCAGTTTCAGCATCACCTTACAATCAATATTCAGGACTGATTTCCTTTAGGATGGACTGGTTGGATCTCCTTGCAGTCCAAGGGACTCTCAAGAGTCTTCTCCAACATCACAGTTCAAAAGCATCAATTCTTCGGTGCTCAGCTTTTTTTATAGTCCAACTCTCACATCCATACATGACTACTAGAAAAGCGATAGCTTTGACAAGACAGACCTTTGTTGGCAAAGTAATGTCTGCTTTTTAATATGCTGCCTAGGTTGGTCATAACTTTCCTTCCAAAGGGCAAGCAACTTTTAATTTCATGACTGCAGTCACCATCTGCAGTGATTTTGGAGCCCCCAAAAATTAAGTCTGTCACTATTTCCACTGTTTCCCCACCTATTTGCAATGAAGGGATGGGACCCATGATCTTAGTTTTCAGAATGTTGAACTTTAAGCCGACTTTTTCACTCTCCTCTTTTACTTTCAAGAGGCTATTTAGTTCTTCTTCACTTTCTGCCATAGGGTGGTGTCATCTGCATATCTGAGGTTATTGATATTTCTCCCAGCAATCTTGATCCCAGCTTGAGCTTTATCTAGCTTAGTGTTTCTCATGATGTACTCTGCATATAAGTTAAACAAGCAGGGTGACAATATACAGCCTTGAAGTACTCCTTTCCCTATTTGGAACCAGTCTGTTGTTCCATGTATTATTGGATTAGCCTAATTCAGAAAAAGGATTATCTTTCTTAAACTGACAAATACATTGCTGAATACACCTAATATATATTAACAGAAGTCTAGACACCAACAGGAATATCCAGTCTTACAAAATAATCATCCTATTTTCACTACTTTTATTTTTTCTTTCCAAGTTTAAGTGTTAGGAATGTTCCAACTGGAAAACTTTGTAAATTTTTCTAAATTATTGACATGTAATGTCTCAGGATTTACAAATTTTAATTTGGCATACAAAGTATCTAATAACAGTTAGATTAACATCCGAGCATCATCAGTTCAGTTCAGTCGCTCAGTCATGTCTGACTCTTTAGGACCCCATGAACGGCAGCACGCCAGGCCTCCCTGTCCATCACCAACTCCCAGAGTTTACCCCAACTCAGGTCCATTGAGTCGGTGATTCCATCCAACCATCTCATCCTCTGTCGCTCCCTTCTCCTCCTGCCCTCAATCTTTCCCAGCATCAGGGTCTTTTCCAATGAGTCAGCTCTTCGCATCAGGTGGCCAAAGTATTGGAATTTCAGCTTCACCATCAGTCCTTCCAATGAACACCCAGGAATGATCTCCTTTAGGATGGACTGGTTGGATATCCTTCCAATCCAAGGGGCTCTCAAGAGTCTTCTCCAACACCACAGTTCAAAAGCATCAATTCTTCGGCTCTAAGCTTTCTTTATAGTCCAATTCTCACATCCATACATGAATAATGGAAAAACCATAGCCTTGATTAGACGGACCTTTGTTGGCAAAGTAATGTCTCTGCTTTTTAATAAGCTGTCTAGGTCGGTCATAACTTTCCTCCAAGAAGTAAACATCTTTTAATTTCATGACTGCAATCACCATCTGCAGTGATTTTGGAGCCCCCAAAATAAGGCCAGCCACTGTTTCCACCGTTTCCCCATCTATTTGCCATGAAGTGATGGGACCGGGTGCCATGATCTTAGTTTTCTGAATGCTGAGCTTTCAGCCAAACTTTTCACTCTCCTCTTTCACTTTCATCAAGAGGCTCTTTAGTTCTTCTTGACTTTCTGCCATAAAGGTGGTGTCATCTGCATATCTGAGGTTATTGATATTTCATACCTACACATAAATTTTTTAAAAAACTCAATTAAAAAATATCATTTTAAAATAGCTTCCTGTGACTGTTTTTCATTGTTTTTAAAACTGTCTCAAAGGATTTGGGGGACACTTTTTACAGAAATTTATGATTCTGAAAGAAGGGTGTTAAATATTTTGTATTTCCATAAATACAAATGCAGTCCAATGTAACAATATTTTGTTACATTGTTGTTCAAACGCTCAGACGTGTCCAACTCTTTGTGACTCCATGGACTGCAGCATGCCAGGCTTCTCTGTCCTTCCCTGTTACCAGAGTTTGCTCAAACTCATGTCCTTTGAGTTGGTGATACCATCCAACCATCTCATCCTCTGCCATCCCCTTCTTCTCCTGCCTTTTGGTATACTACAGATATTTAGTTAGCACTTGTGCAAATGAACAACAGCCCCCAAATTGTTTTACATATACTAGATTCCAGCACTAGAACTAAGAAATATCTACATCCCCTTAAGAAGAGCTCATGTTAACACAGATCTGAACACAGTCATTCTAGGAATAACCACCAACACTTAAAAGTAAACCTATTTTATTAAAAGAATTCAATGTACACTGCCTCACCACTGATAGGTTGCTTTTCCCAAGATTTACAATGCTGGGAAGATAACTAAGAACAGAGTTATTATTATGCCTATTAATTTAAAGATTTAAAACTCAGATTTGCAAGAGGTACTATCCTGTATTTGCTGAGTGCATGTGAACAAAAGGTAGCTAAAAAGTCTACTGGGAGATATGACAGCAATGAGTACTTCCTGAACAAAAGTTTGATAAACTAAAGCATTCTTACATGTTTTGGGTACTCTAATAATATTATATGCAATGCCCTAGAGCCACATCTGCATGATAAATTACCTTAAGTAAATAGATTTGTTCTAGACCAGTGGGGATTTTGTGAAATAGTTCTAACAGTTAAGTTGTTAGAAAAAGTTCAAATCACCATTATGTTAGTGTAATCTGAATACACCCGTTGGTGAGTCAGTGTTCTATATTTACAAATATAAAACGTGAAAGGCATTTTTTAAAGTTCCAAAATGGTCTATGCCAAAGTCACAACCATTTCAAGCACCTGAATTGAGACCTAGGGATGTTGACAAGGGCCCCACTTTGTTGTTGACCCCCAAATTCCACGTGGTGGCTCTTCTGCTAGAGATTGTTGGGGGGAAAAAAAACAACTGTTTAACATTTTTTTTGCCTTTTACTGTTTTTTACTTGGTGTTCTGCCCTTGTCTTCCACATACACATCATTTGGCAAATGCCTGGAAGGATAACCACATGCAGTATGTTAACTCACTTCTCTTTGATTTCCTTTCCTCGGGGATCCCGTCCCTCATCCCTCCCTTCTTGAACACCTTGGTTGTTTTTCAATACCCCCACCCTTTAAAAAAAAAAAATCTATCTTTCATAGTTATTCTCAGTAGGGGGTTTAGTTTGATACAAGTTATTCTAAATAGACTAAAGCAGTCAACTGGAACTAAAAGTTTTAAAAAGGTTAACTGTATAGATTTTGTAAATCAGGGCAGGGCAGTTAAAAATGGGTTTCTTGGTGAGATGCTAATTGTTCAGAGCCAACAGCAAAGTAAGGACAGTGACTTGGATTACTTGGATTAAATTGGATTACTTGGATAAAATTCTTTAATTTTATCACTTACTAAAATGTTCCTGCAATATCAATCTAAGCTCATAATACTACAGATTTTTTAAGAGAAGGCCCTAATACTTGAGGGAAAATAATCTACTCTTTACCCCCCAAATTTGTAATGTTCTGCTTGGTTGTATGAATTTTGCTCTCTAGAGAGTATGATCCTTCAAAGTTCCAGGACACTTTCATATAGTCACTTCCTTCCTATAAGGTGAAACCCTTATAAAGGGGCGTACTCATGCCAATATTCTGGGACTTTGGATATAATTTCATTACTATCAATTTTATAAAAATCTCTATTTTTCCTTTTATTAGGTGGGTGCAAAGGTAATTACAGTTTTAGACTCTGAATTTTAAATCACTATAAATTGACTCAAACACATCTTTATTAATCAAAACAGGAACCACTACAGTCAACAAAATTTTGCCAACAAGAAATAAGTTTATTCTTGTAACACACAAATCCATGCTATAGATTCAATGAACTCTTGGAAAATATTTTATGCTTCTTGCTGGTTGTGGAGGCATTTTTCCTGCAAAAAGCTCTTGAGATGCTCGAAGAAGTGGTAGTCAGTTGGCAAGAGGTCAGGTTGATATGGTGGAAGAGGCAAAACTTCATAGACCAGTCCATTCAACTTTTGAAGCGTTGGCTGGGCGATGTGCGGTCAGGCATTGTTGTGGAGAAGTGGCCCATCCTGTTGACCAGTGCCAACTGCAGGTGCTGCTGTTTCTTCATGCATCTCACAGATGTGCTGAGCATACTTCTCAGATGTAATGGTTTCACTAGGATTCAGAAAACTAGTGGATCAGACCAGCAGCAGACCATCAAACAGTGACCATGAACCTTTTTTGGGTGCAAGTTTGGCTTTGGGCAGTGCTTTGGAGCTTCTAATCAGGCCAACCACTGAGCGGGTCATTACTGGCTGTCCTATAGGCTGCACTTTTCATTGCATGTCACAATCTGATTCAGAAATGGGTCGTTGCTGTTATACTAGAATAAGAGAAGACAACACTTCAAAATGACGATTTTTTTGACTTGCAGTCACCTCATGAAGCTTATTGAGCTTTTTCACCTTTCCAATTTGCTTCAAATGCCAAACAACGACAGAATGGTTGATGCTGAGTTCTTGGGCAATTTCATGTATAGTTTTAAGAGGATCAGCTTCAATTATCCTCTCAGTTGGTCACTGTCAACTTCCAATGGCCAGCCACTGAGCTTCTCATCTTCAAGGCTCTTGTCCACTTGGTAAAACTTCTTGAACCACCACTGCACTGTATGTTCATTAACAGTTCTTGGGACAAATGTATTACTGATGTTGAGAGTTGTCTCTGCTGATTTATGACTGATTTTGAACTTGAATAAAAAACGTCCAAATTTGATTTTTGTCTAACATCATTTGCATAGGCCAAAATACATATGAAATAAATAGCAAGTAATAAATCATTAACAAAAAACACAAAGCAAGACACACACATTAAAATGATGCATAACATAGCCACATTTATTTAAGAATGTATTCTAATATTAAATGGCAAAGTTCAACAGTTATATATGCACCAACCTAATAATACCACATTTTTATATTGATAGATACACTATACCAATTCTTTGGTGAAGTCTCTCATTTTAAGAATGTTTCTGTGGGAGGAACATGGAATATATTTTGCAAGTTTACTTCATAAGTCAGATTTCTGAAAAAACATTGAAATAAGAGGGATTAATAAATATTATAATCTATAAAGGCAATTTTAATTCATATACATTAATGTGTAAATATATGCCATATGTAATATAAAAAATACAAACTAGATAGTCATGTCATGACTTTCCCTTGTGACTCAGACAGTGAAGAATCTGTCTGCAATGTAGGAGACTGGTGTTTGATCCCTGGGTTGTGAAGATCCCCTGGAGAAGGAAATGGCAAACCACTCCAGTATTCTTGCCTGGAGAATTCCATGGACAGAGGAGCCTAGTGGGCTCCAGGGGATCGTAGAGTGACTAATACTTTCACTTTCAGATATGTCATATGTAACTATATCATGTACATAAATATAATATAAAAACATTACAGTGAATACATAGCAAACCAGGAACTCTATCCATATTATATACTCACTCCTAAAGGATTATTTTGTAGCTTTTTCAGAAATCTATTAGAATTGTATGCCACAGAAGCCACATGAGCCCATGAATGCACTGAAGAGTGAACCCAATCTTAAGCACTGTTTTCCAGATGTATGTATATAATGCTACCACGTTATAATGAGATTATGTCCACAGTGCTAAGTATTTGTAATTTTTTAATATATAAAAATGTTTATGAGGTGGATAAACCTAGAACGTATTATACAGAGTGAAGTAAAGTCAGAAAGAGAATATGCATATTCCAATGCATATATACAGAATCGAGAAAAATGGTATTGAAGAATTTACTTATAGGGCAGCAATGGAGAAACAGACATAGAGAAAAGATTTATGGACATGGGGAGAGGTGAGGAGAGGGTGAGATGTATGGAAAGAGTAACATGGAAACTTACATCACCATGCGTAAAATAGATAGCTAACTGGAATTTGTTGTATGGCTCAGGAAACTCAAACAGGGGACCTGTATCAACCTAGAGGGGTGGGATGGGGAGGGTAATAGGAGGGAGGTTCAAAAGGAAGGGGATATATGTATCCCCTGATTCATGTTGATTCAGGCTGATTCATGCTGAGGTCTGACAGAAAACAACAAAATTCTGTAAAGCAATTATCCTTTGATTAAAAAATAAATTTAAAAAATGTTTAAAGTTTGGGACTTGAAAATGCTTTTCATGATTTATTAAAATTATATTCAAGAAATACTTATGGATATCATATGTTTAAACAGGGTTTTAGATATATAATATGATTACTTAGCTAAATTAAAGTCCTTTATCTGCTGCTCAGACCTGGTTGGCAAGCTAGATGAAAGTTAAGGCCTCACAAAAGAGACAATAGCATTTATAGGCTGTACCCATTTTCATATACCAGGTATATTCATCATTCAAATTAAAAATTTAGTGTCTGTCATAAAACAGGGAAAAAAGAAAAATTATTTATTAAAAATAACATAATTATTTCAAACTATAAAAATACTGGAGCGTTGGGTAGAGACTTTAAAAAATATGATTAAAAAGCTCATAAAGGATGAAAAAAGGGAATGTCACTAGTGTGCTCCCTGAAAATAACCAAAGTGAGTCAAAGCAAAAAAAGTAATAAATATGATTAAGAGTTCTCTGTAACATACAACAGAAAAGAAGTATAATAAACTGGAAGATAATTCTGAAGAAACTCCAAAGTGAAGGATCATGAAAAAAAAAAAAAAAAAGGATGAAAAGTACAGGAAAGTACATTAAAGATACATGACTTTAGTAGAAAGTGAAAAGGCCTGTTGTAACTGGCTACCTGAATGGCTCAGACAGTAAAGAATCTGGCTGCAATGTAGGAGACCAGGGTTCGATCTCTGGGTCGGAAAGATCCCCTGTAGAAGAAAATGGCTCTCCACTCCAGTATCCTTGCCTGGAGAATTCCATGAACAGAGGAGTCTGGCGGGCTACAGTCCACGGGTGTCACAGAGAGTCAGACACAACTGAACGACTAACATTTTCACTTTCAGGAAAAAAAGCAGTGGGAAAAGGTGATATTTAAAGAGAGAATGTTTGAGATTTACCTTCATCTAAGCACAGCACTGTGAAACTATTGAAACCTAAAACAAAAAGACAAACTTATTAGCAGAAAGACATGTTATCTTCCAAGGGCAACAGGAGAACTGATGGCTAATTTCTTAAAGATATAAGTAAGGACTTCCAAACCAAAGAAAAAGAAATGTAAGAAGGCAAGATGGTTGTCTAAGGAGGCTTTACAAATGGCTAAGAAAGGAAGAGAAGGCAAAGGCAAAGGAGAAAGGGAAAGATAGACCCAGTTAACTGCAGAGTTCCACAGAATATCAAGGAGAGTTAAGAAAGCCTTCTGAAGAAGGCAAAGAAATTGAGGGAAAACAATACAATGGGAAAAACTAGAGATCTCTTCAAGAAAATTAGAGATATCAAGGGAACACTTTATGCAAAAATGGGCACAATAAAGAACAGAAATTATATGGACCTAACAGAAGCAAATGGCACCCCACTCCAGTACTCTTGCCTGGGAAATTCCATGGACGGAGGAGCCTGGTAGGCTGCAGTCCATGGGGTCGCTAAGAGTCAGGCATGACTGAGCGACTTCACTTTCACTTTTCACTTTCATGCATTGGAGAAGGAAATGACAACCCACTCCAGTGTTCTTGCCTGGAGAATCCCAGGGATGGGGGAGCCTGGTGGGCTGCCATCTACTGGGTCGCACAGAGTCAGACACGACTGAAGCGACTTAGCAGCAACAGAAGCAATAGAGATGAAGAAGTGGCAAGAATACACAGAAGAACTACACAAGACCTTAATGACCCAGATAACCGTGATGGTGTGGTCACTCACACAGAGTCAGACATCCTGGAGTGTGAAGTCAAGTGGGCTTTAGGAAGAATTACTTTGAACAAAGCTAGTGGAGGCGATGGAACTTCAGCTGAGCTATTTCAAATCCCAGACGATGTTGCTGTTAAAGTGCTGCACTCAATATGTCAGCACATTTGGAAAACCCATAGTGGCCACGGGACTGAAAAAGGTCAGTTTTCATTCTAATCCCAAAGAAAGGCAATGGCAAAGAATGTTCAAACTATCATACAACTGCACTCACATTACATGCCAGCAAGGTAATGCTCAAAATCCATCAAGCTAGGCTTAAATAACACACCAATGAAGAACTCCCAGATGTACAAGCTAGATTTAGAAAAGGCAAAGAGGAGCCCGAGATCAAATTGCCAACGTGCGTTGGAATTTCAGAAAGCAAGGGGATTCCATAAAGCAAGGGAAATAAAGAAAAACATCTACTTCTGCTTCATTCACTATGCTAAAGCCTTTGACTGTGTGGATCACAACAAACTGTGGAAAATTCTTAAAGAGGTGGGAATACCAGACCACCTTACCTGCCTCCTGAGAATCATGTATGCAAGTCAAGAAGCAACAGTTCGAACTAGACATGGAACAATGGACTGTTTCAAAATTGGAAAAGGAGTATGTCAAGGCTGTATATTGTCACCCTTCTTATTTAACTTCTATGCAGAGTACATCATCCAAAATGACAGGCTGGATGAATCACAAGCTGGAATCAAGACTGCAGGAGAAATATCTACAAACTCAGATATTTGGAAGATACCACCTTAAAGGCAGAAAGCAAAGAGGAACTAAAGAGCCTCCCGATAAGGGTAAAAGAAGAGAAGGAAAAAGGTGGCTTAAAAATCAGCATTCAAAAATGAAGATCATGGCATCCAGTCACATCACTTCATGGCAAACAGATGGGAAACAATGGAAACAGTGGCAGATTTTATTTTCTTGGGTTTCAAAATCACTGGGGATGGTGACTGCAGCCACAAAATTAAAAGATGCTTGCTCCTTGGAAGAAAAGCTATGACAAACCTAAACAGCATATTAAAAAGCAGAGGCATCACTTTGCTGACAAAGGTTCATATAGTCAAAGCTATGGTTTTTCTGGTAGACATGTATAGATGTGAGAGTTGGGACATAAGAAGGCTAAGCATTGTAGGAATACTGTAGAACTGATGCTTTTAAATTGTGGTCCTAAAGAGAACTCTTGAGAGTCGCTTGGACAGCAAGGAGATCAAGCCAGTCAATCTGGAGGAAATTAACCCTCAATATTCATTGGAAGGACTGCTTCTGAAGCTCCAATACTTTGATAACCTGACGCCAAGAGTCAACTCATTGGAAAAGGTGCTGATGCTGGGAAAGATTGAGAGCAGGAGAAGGGGGTGGCAGAGGATGACATGGTTGGATGGCATCACTGGCTCAATAGACATGATTTAAAGCAAACACAGTGAGATAGTGAAGGACAGGTGAGCCTGGCATGCAGCAGTCCATGGGGTCGCAAAGAGAGTGGGATACGACTGAGTGACTGAACAATAACAGACATTTGTAAATGATGAAAAAGAGCATGAAACGAGGTAGGAAACAAATGGAGTTGTAATAACCTTGCATTACCCAAAATATAGTAAAAATATAACTAAAGGTTGTCTACTGTAAGTTTATAATACCATAAACATCAACTCAGGCTAAAATTATAAGAACTTTTGAAAATAATACAAAAAGAATTATAACTAGTAAACTAATAAAGGGGTAGAAAACAAAAATAAGAAATGATAACACAAAAGAAGTTAAGAAAGAAGAGAAAATAACTAATTGAAGATGGAAACTGTAGATCACAGATTTAAACCTAACTATAGCTCAGATGGTAAAGAATCTGCCTGCAATGCAGGAGACCCAGGTTCAATCCCTGGGTCAGGAAGATCCCCTAGAGAAGGAAATGGCAACCCACTCCACTATTCTTGCCTGGAGAATACCATGGACAGAGGGGCCTCATGGGCTCCATTCCAAGGGGTTGCAAAAACTGACAGACATATTTATTATGTTAATGTAACTGTGCCAAATGCTGCAAATAGAAGACACAAGACTGGATCAAGAAAAAACACTAACATCCAAAAAGAAATCCAACTACAGGAGGCATAAGAATGTAGAATGTGAAAGTAAAATACAATAATAGTTTTATCATACAAAGACTAACCACAAGAATGAGAGTATAATCGTACACGTAAAGTAGGTTTTAAGCCAAAAAAAATACCAATAGAGGAAACAGTTATACTGGAAGAAAAGCTATGACAAACCTAGACAGCATATTAAAAAGCAGAACGTTACTTTGCCAACAAAGGTCCGCATAGTCAAAGCTAAGGTTTATCCAGTAGTCATATATATATGTGAGTTGGACAATAAAGAAGATTGAGCACCAAAGAACTGATATTTTTGAACCGTGGTGTTGGAAAAACCTCTTGAGAGTCCCTTGGACAACAAGGAGATCAAACCAGTCCATCCTAAGGGAAATCCTGAATATTCACTGGAAGGACTGATGCTGAAGCTGAAGCTTCAGTACTTTGGCCATCTGATGCAAAGAGCTGACTCACTAGAAAAGACCCTGATGCTGGGAAAGATTGAGGGCAGAAGAAGGGGACAACAAGGACAAGATGATTGGATGGCATCACCGACTCAAGGGACATGAGTTTGAGCAAGTTCCAGGAAATGATTAAGAATAGGGAAAACTGGCATGCTGCAGTCCATGGGGTCACAAAGAGTCGAACACGATTAAGCGACTGAACTACAATAAAGACCAAAAAATACCAATAGAGAAAACAGTGACACTTTATAAAATCAAAACCAGCATAAATTATCCACCTTGACAGTTTCTTAGTGACTTGATACCTTTAAAATAAAAAAAAATTTTGAATGAAATTAGCAATGTGCTATTAGCTTTCAACAAAAAGTATGATAATAATGCAACTTTTAAAATAAATATTTAAAGATATACATTTGTTCAGGAAAGTGCAAAAGAAATATTCTGTTTGACTATATTATAAATGAAGAAAACATTTTCTATCTATTGACAATTAGGGACCATCTGTATATAGTTCATTAATTTCACAAAATTGATAAAGGCACAGTATGTTAGATGTGGGTGAGAAAAGACTTCAGGGGAGGACATGATTCATTATTTCAATCTATTCTGTATCATTACAATTAAATTTCTTGTCATTCTTTACCTCTCCGCTTACCTTCTGTTCTTGCTGTACATGCCTCACAAAAGCTTACACTAAAGATTCTTCTAAACATTCACTTTCCTATGGCAACATGCAGGTTCCTGAATTGCTGGCAAAAAGCTGTTAACAGTGCAGTCTGTGACTCTGAATTCATGATATTTACATTTAACTGAATCCTCAAGGCTGCCAGCAGATTATTTTTCAGTCTCTCTCATTTGCCACAGCTTATTTAAAATAGTCATCACTCTGCCATTGTTACTTTTAGAAGTTGCCTCTCAAATCACAAAGGATATTTAATCCAGAGATCTTCACTAATTTTCTGCCATCCAGCTTGCACATGGAAGCATGTCTCCTCTATCTTTCAGGTAGAATCAAAGAAGCATTTCTCTAGCCGCAGGTTAATCCCTGTAATGATACTCCAGATCTCATTAAACTTATCCTTCTTGATGACTTCACTATCTTTTATCTCATCTGACAATGTTAGTAGACCTCTTCTTTTGTTGGTTTCATTTTTTCAGCATTGAAATAACTTCAAAGATTTCCAGTCATTAAGAAAAAAGAAAAACTGAAAATCAACCTCCCTAAACTCCCATCTCCTTCCTTTATTGTCAGATTTATTTATTGAGCTGTACCTATGTTCTTTATTCATTTCTTCACTGCCCATTCATTCTGCAATGCACTGAAAAATGGCCTTTTCCTCATTGATATTTTAAACCTCTCTCTGGCTGATTCACATCAATGTATAACAAAACCCACTGAAAAATAAAAAAATTAAAAAAATTAAAAAAATAAAAACAAAAAAAAAATAAAAAAAATAAAAATAAAAAGCAAAAAATAAATAAATAAATAAATAAATAAATAAACCTCTCTCAACAGACCATCTTCATCTACAGTATTTGTGTCTATGCTTGTGTGTACATATATAATTATCTTATTTGGTACCTCACAAGCATGTTATATTATTACGTACATGTGTGCTAAATGACTTCAGTCGTGTCTAACTCTTCATGACCTTACAGACTATAGCCCCCCAGGCCCTTCTGTCCATGGGATTGTCCAGGAAAAAATACTGAAGTGGGTCGCCATGCTCTCCTACAAGGGATCTTCCCAACCCAGGAACTGAACCTGCATCTCTTGTGTCTCCTGAGTATCTTACTGTATCTCTTACATCTCCTGAATTAGCAGGCAGGTTCTTTACCATTAGTGCCACCTGAGAAGCACATTACTGATCACTTCCTCTTTGGAAAAGCTCTTTCCTTCCCTTAATTTCAATAACCATGTTCTAGAAGTCTACCTTCCTCCCTGGTTCCTTCATCCTTGTCTTTTTACAAGTTTTTCCTTTTATATCTAACCCTTTTCTAATTATTAAATATTTCATGCCTATAGGAAACTAAAAAAATTAAAGCCCATGTATTTACCATCAAGCTTTGTCAACCCTTAACATTTTGGTTTTTTTTTTTTTTGTAAAAAAGTAAAGAACTAAAACAATACATTAACGGTTGAACTGTCTTATATAGCCCACTTTGATCCCATTTGTTTAAATTTCCTGTCTGTTCTTCAAAGTGCTATCTGTTCAATGTCAGTGTTTTATTTTTGAATTTTATCATGTTTCAATTTCCATGTATGCCTGAAAACAATCTGAGAGGATACAGTGGTATACATATGACCAACAGATAAACTTCATGCTGTGTTCAGAACTTCTGTATACATATTATACTCTGCTTGATATACCAATTTCTAAAAGGATTATATTAAGATCTCCCAAGTATTATGGGTTTATAAATACCTCCTTATATTTTTTCAATTTTATTTTATATAATGACTAGCTGTTTTAGCAGTTATAAGTTTTCTATCCAATATCTGAAATCCTTAAAATAAATGATAAAATCATTAATGATTCATGTCTAAGTTTTCTCTTTCTAGTTTCATATCATGTCTCTCTCAACTGATAATGTATACACTCACCATATATAACTAAAGCCAGTGTCTCAAACTGAAGTATTTTCTTACTTTTGAAAATGGTTTCCTTTTTTGTGCAGATTTCAACACTCCCTTACATATGTTATCTGGTTAATATTTAAGCATTTTTTCTATCTCAACTAAGAGATCCATTCTTCCGTCTCAAAATTCCACCGGAGTGGATGTACTGTGGCGTCACTGGGAACTGCCTGTACTTAGAATAAAAGATCAGTTAGAACTATTTCTCTTGAAGGTCCCTCTCTCTTTTACCCTTTATATTGCTACACTTAGCACTTTGCCATATAAAAGGAGCCTCATAAATGGAAAGTGGAGAGACGAACTGACAAAGGCCTGTCTCTATCTGTAAGAGAGGGTGTAGCCTAGTACTGTGTGTGTTTTTGTAACTGTATGTATGTATACTGGTGGCAAAGAATATACATTTGGAGTGTAAATTTGTTCACAGTTCTTCATGATTCCAAACCAAATTATGAATGTTAAGAAGTTGCTCCTTTAAAATTTTTACTAACATCATGATGGTTAGAATCCTACCTGAATTTAGAATCAAAAGGTTTTGATTGATTGTATAGAAAAATCATTTTGAAATAATGTCCTAATTATGAATGTAAATGTGATATGCTAAAATACAATCTATCTATAGATAAGGTTCAAGTTGACATTTTACTCATTTCCATAAACCCAGATCAACTTACACACTTAAGTCTAGTTTCTTCTGAGCAATCAAGTAGATATGGTCCCTCCTTCTTTTGTATTTCTCTTGGTTCTCTTCTCCAAGACTCCTGTTTTTCATGCATGTAACCATCATATTGGGCTTCCCTGAAGGCTCAGATGGTGAGGAATCTGCCTGCAATGCAGGAGACCCGGGTTTGATCCCTGGGTCAGGAATATTTCATGAAGAAGGGAATGGCTACCCACTCCAGTATTCTCGCCTGGAGAATCCCATGGACAGAGGAACCTAGAAGGCTATAATCCATAGCGTCACAAAGAGTTAGACACGACTGAGCGACCAACACTACTACTAACCATCATATTTAGCTACTTGATTATTCATTCCTAGGGCATTAGATCCTAAAGCAGCAACATCTGTGGTTTATTTATTTTTTTCATTCCCTACACTAGCTAGCACATGGCTTGCACATTATAGATGCACTATTATGAAATTAAACTTGGATTTTTGGTTTGATAGTATACTAGAGAGCAACAAAAGTACTAATTTCAACTAAAAAAAATTTAGTAGAAATGTATGGACTCCCCACTTGCTTGTTTTGTCCTTTACACTGAATAAAGTTGAATGCAAATAATTATGATCATACAAAAAACATGAATATATTATTAAAAACAAACCAATTCAGACTATGGTGGTATAAACTTTAAACTTTCAAATTAAAATAACCCCAAAAACCACTAGTAAGCAACATTGTTTTATGGCAAATGGCATTCATTGCCTTGTATAAAATATCATAAACTCATATTTATATGAACTGTGCTATGGTCACTGTGGTACCTATAATTTCAAATCTGTAATACATATTTAATAGTTCAACATTTATCCTGCTCTGAGATAGGGTTTTGCACATAAAAGCTATCTATTTTTTGTTTCATTTTTAAAAAGTAACACAAACTACAAAATATGTTCTCTATAGATGGGGATAAATTTTCCTCATGTATCTTTTGGCTGTGTGTTTTATAGTGATTATGGGCAGAATCCTCATGAGTTGTCCAGATGTATTCTGAGATTCTGGTTTACTTCCCTTTTCTCTATTGACTTGCTATATAGCTTCAAGAAGTGCCTTAGCTCCTCTTAGAAAATATAGTCATTGCAAAATAGAGATTACATCAGCTTTTCTTAAATAACAAAAGACTATACTTGAGCTTTCTCTTAAAATAGAGAATTAGAAAACTAAGAATCCAAACCTAGATTCAGACACAATTATTTGATAGCAAAGTAAATTTAAGGAAAAGTATTTATTATTTATCATTTCTCCACTTATCTCCCACCCCCAGTATCTCTCTCATTTCATACTATTCTCAGATGATACTTCATTCTCAGCTAAGTTAAACCTGATTGGTTGATAATTATTTAAAACATTACCACTGACAGGAAAAATTTTATTTCCATAAGGATCAAAAGTTTTAAATTAAGGAAATGGATATCTTATCTCTTTTTGCTAAAGAAGAACAGTTAGATCTAAGAGCAAATATTTACATGTAGAAGCCTATAAACTAAGTGCTTTTGAAGTTCAACATTTGTTTAGGAATTACTATGGGTAAGGCAGGGTTCTAGACTTAGCAAAAAATAAGAGCAAGCAAAGAAGACTAGGCTTTGTCCTCATACAGTTTATAATCTTGGAGAAGAGCAGGGGAAACATTAATCAAATAATCTAAATTAATCAAATGATCACCAATACCCACACTTATATATGTATATATCTACAAATTGCCCTAAGTGCTGTGATGACCAATGGAAGGTGGTGTAAGACTGTGTAAGCAGGAGATCGAGCCTGTTCTGGTGGGACAGGAGGGTATCTCTAAGAGGGTCACCAGAAGTTGCAGACCTCGGTGCTCACCAACACTAAACAATAAAGCTCGTCTTATCCATATGGCATAACTAAAAGTAAAATAAGCTTACCTGAAAAACAAACTTGTTCAAACAGAGAAGAGAAATAGTAATCAAAAGTTTACTAAAATGAGAGCAACATGGAGAACACTGTTTTCTCAAAATGCTTTGAGATGTGATTAATAATGTGGTATTATTCCATATGAAAACCCTTATATGTGCAATATAAATGAACCTATAGATGATACATAAACAGAATTGCGAACAGAGAGAACAGACTGGTGGTTGCCAAGGGGGAGGGGAATGGAAGAGGGATGATTAGGAGTTTGGAATGAGCAGACGCAAACTGGGGTGTACAAGATAGATATACAACAAGGCCTTGCTGCATAGCACAGGGAACTATATTCAATATCCTGTAGCAAACCGTAATGGACAAGACTGTGAAAAAGCGGGTGCATATATGCATATATGTCACTTTGTGTACAGCAGTAATTAACACAATATTGCAATTCAACTATATTAAATTAAACTATAATCAATTAAAACATGGTATTATTATAATACACCACAAAACACACTGACTTCAAAATCCTGAGTGTTGAGTTATGGGCCAGATTTTTTATTATTATTTTATTTTTCTTCTTGTTTAAATACATTAAGCTTTGATTAGTCCAGTTGATTCTCAGTCCAACCTGCTAGGACAAATCCTCAGAAAAAGATGATCCAGGGGACCTGGGATCTTGACAGACAATATTGAGAAACACTAGAAAAGCCACTGTTATTGGCCAAAGGATGGTGCTAAAAGATTTTCAGTACTGTGTAAAATGCAAGAGTAAGGTCTAGTCTGGTATTGCCTAAACTGTCATCATAACCAATTTTACAACACAGAATACATTTGGAAAATCATGTTGATTTTATACTCAACTCTTTAATCATCTTGTTTGGAGATTCACAATAAACAAATACTCAGTTGTTGATGTGACATCTGAGTATACCAAAATCCTTGGGAATTTATGCAGTGAAGAAACCTCCTTAATTTTCTTTAAGCTGTTTGCAAAGCTAAATTGATTTAGCTTTGTTCCTTAATAAATATGTATATACAGTAGAATTATATTTGCTGTAACATTATTTTGATCTGTTGACCTAGCCCAAGTCACATCAACTGACAGATGAAAATTACTTGATCCTTGGAAGTTAAGTAACTTCCAATGTTATATACACTTGGTGAAACAGTGAGGATGAGAAATGTGTCTTTACTCCCTTACTCTCATTCTGCCTCTTGTAACATTTTAACACATACTAATAATACAGTTTGTCTTAATACATTTAGATACTGATTTTACCATGATATTCAGCTATATCTGAAGAACTAAAGCTTATATCAAACAATCATAATATATATCAATAAAATAGTTACTATTATTTTATACTAATAAAATTTTATACATATTCATGAACTGATCATTTGGATGTCTAATACCTCATTTCATCTATTACGGAAAATGAGGGACTGAAATTGATAAACTTTTTCTCATGAAGGCTATATAACAAGTTATGCAATGCTATTAATCGACTTTCCTCAGATTCCTTTCACTGTGGTCTTCTGAAGGTTTTAGGAACTTATGCTGCAGTATAATTGGTTCCCAAAATAGTCATAAATGTGGGCACTATAGAGAAACAACCAGTTAAACTCATATACATTTACTTTCATGCAGCCATTTGATGTCAATAGAAGGAGCACATACAGAATTTCTTCTCAGTGGCCATTTCTTAGTGCCTTAATTGGACAGAAATATTAAAGGAATGAAAGTATAGAAACTAAAAAATGCTATGAACTCGAATGTTCTACCAACTAACTTTTCAAAGTAATATTGTATCTAATTAACATGGGATCCCATAAAAACATAATGAAATTAATTGAAATAATTGCATACTATATCACCATAAAAAGAGCTTCGATGCATTTTCACAGAACAGCTTAGTGTTAGTAGCTCAGTCGTGTCCAACTCTTTATGACCCCGCGGACTGTAGCCCACCAGGCTCCTTTGTCCGTGGAATTCTCCAGGCAAGAATACTGGAGTGGGTGGCCATTTCCTTCTTCGGGGTAATTTCTCGACCACAGGGATTGAACCCAGGTTTCCTGCATTGCAGGCAGATTCTTTACCACCTGAGCCACCAGGGAAGCCCCAATAAATTATTTCTGGTGTAGGGGGAAATTTCGCTGTTCTATGAGAAAATGCATCATATAATACATCATATGTATTATCTTATAGAACAGCGTAACTTCCCCCTACAACAGAAAGAACTTATTGGGCAGATGGAGAAAATTGCAACTACTCTTCTACTAATAATTTTCAGCAAAACAAAGCAAAATAAACACACACACACACACACACAGAGAGAAAGGCCTGCCTAGAGGCAGCAGTAAAATTAATTGGAGTCTGAATAAGGGTGTAGCCTATATTGCTCATTTTCTACTGTATTAGTGTTCCTTTGAATTATCCTTTATATCACTATTCTCCTAATGCTGGTAACATCGCCACCATCCAGTACTCAAATGACCACTTAATGGTCTCTGATACTAAATTTAGTTAATTTGCATGGTTAGTTTGCATGGATGACTGCTGAAAACCAGGTTTACTTTTGAATTATATTAATTTACAATATATCCTATCTTCATTAAGAATGCTTTGGCCCTTTCAATCACATTTTCTCTCCCCTTCATCTGCATTCTACATTAGTTTTACTCTTTCATCATATTTTCCTCTATAATAAAATTACTACTGACTCCTAGTCACTTATCTCATCAAGCTCAAATTCTGATTTGAACTGATTTGATTTGAAAATCAAAGTTTGATTTTCAAGGCTCTCCATGTACATCTATGGGTTATCATTATGTACCTAGCTTTGCTCTCTGACAGATCCATCCACTTCCATTGACCAAGTGGCTCATTTCACATGCTCAGAATCTGTACTTATTTCCCATTGTCCTCCATGTTTTGTGAATGCTATGCACTCATGCTATGCTATGGATGTTCATTCATTAAGTGGAAAAGTTTCTTCCCCTTTCCCCTATCTAAATTTTACTCCCTTCCAAAATCTGTCCCACTGAAATTACTTCGCATCATTCTGACACTTATTTACCATTTTACCATCCTTAACATTTTGGAGCAATTTTGGCTCTTCAACATGAATCATTTCTTAAGAATATGCCATGAACTTTGCTAATTATTGCATGTGTATTGTTTTTTCTTCTTCAAGCCAATTTGCATACTTTTTCAGTTTATATCAATGTCTTACACTCCTTTATCTTTTAACACACTTCCTTACATCTAGCATAATGATGAGAAAACGGTGTGTGCTCAAAATCCTTGTTGATTGATTGATTGAAATAATTGCATACCATCAGGTTGTTTTTGTCATTAGGTGACAAAATCAAGTTTTAGAGATTCACTTAAATGCCTGTCTATCAACCTGCCAAGAACTGATGCAATTGGAAGCCATCATCATCCTGAGAGTCAGACAAATCATTAACTTGAAAGGGACTGCCACGTATTAAAAATTCTCTTTATGGGTTTTGATGAATTGCATTGTTTGACTCATTCTTCTGTATTAAACTATAAATATGATGCATCTAGAAATAATATTACCTTTTCAGTGTATTAAAAAATGGCACTCCTTTTCCTAGAATTGTCATCTTAGTTTACTGTTAAAAAGTTTAAAAAAGAAAATCACATGACTTTAGCCCAAGATATTTTCTACATAATGCAGAAGTAGAATGATTTTTAAGAGAAACTAAAAAATAGTAAACTTACTGAGACAATGTTATTTCTTGTTAAAATAAACATCTACATAAATTAGCTTAAATTGACTAATAGCGGTAAATATTTTCTAATACATTTATTTATTTAGCATATTACTAGTATAGTACTTATCTAATTCCATGCATTTATTTCTTTAGATATGTGATCTTAAAAATATATACATAATACACAGTAGAGTGAACTATGAGTTTCATCACAAAACCTGATCATATATTTTTAAAATAGATAGTAACATAGCTTTCAGACTATGTGGGTAAAATAAAGCTAAATTTAAGTTTTTTGACTGAAGTATAGCTGATTTACAAAACTGTGTTAATGTCTGCTGTAAAGTGAGTAAATCTAAATTTTTATTATGAAATTTTATTTCATAAATATTTTTGTATTTTTAATACATAGTATAAAGAAGAACATAGCATATGAAAAATGCAGCATATGAAAAATGGAGCATAATGAAGATTTACTTTTCTTCTGATTTTGAATTTTTTTGGTAGTTGGTATTTTTAATTCTCAAAGATTTGCCTTCTCACTGATTTAACCTCTATTGATCCTTTTAATTCCCAGCTGTTTTATTTCTGCTTTGGGAAAAGTTTTCAGGTCTTTTGCCCTTTATCTTTCCACAGATATTTCTTTTCTCTGTAAAGGCAAAGGTAGCAGATTTCCCATAGTTTTCAGACTATTTATTTTCTTTCCACACTTTGTATTTTCTCAATCACCGATTTCTCCTTCCAACCCATCAACACACTCCATAGTTGATCTGCATCTGCCTCAATAGACCCCAGAAAATTATGTTCACACACACACATACACACACACACACACGCAAACTCTCCAGGACTAAGAGACACTTTTCTTGTTTAACAGCAGTATTTAATTTTTAGTGGTATCTTTTACTTTTTCAAGTTAGGGCTGCACTTAATTCAACTTTTTTTAATAAATAAGAGGAGAAAGGAAATTCTATCTCCATAGTTGGTACTTTTTTCAGATTGTATCCTTTGGGGGACCCACAGAAGTAGAAGGTGTTGAAGGAAATATTAGAATTTGGGTTCAAACTTTCGTACTGGCAAATTGTCACACTCTTGACAGGCAAGCAGTTGGCTTTTCAAGTAGGCTTATGTTCTGTTTTTTTGTTGATTTAGAAGAGCCAGAGCCCTGATCTGTTCAGTGTTTGTTTTAAAAACTGAAGTTTCAATAAAACGGGCCATTTGGGCTGATTGGAATGTGTGTGGATGGTAGGTGGTATATAGTCAAGTGCATATTTTTATAACAGCAAGTTTAACTGGGACTCATGTGCAAAGTGGTGCCAAGTTGCGAGGATCTCCAGCTTTCTGTTGAAGAATGTTGAATAATTCCTGCTGTCTTAAAGTTAGTACTTCCTCTTCAAGTGATATGGGTCAGCCCTGACCGGTGCTATTTTTTGCTTGCTCTTTGGTGGTCATCCAAGAATATAAAAGGAGAACATCTGGATTTCTGTCAGTTCCAGCCATGCTGAAAAGCTCTCTATAGGGTGTGTTTGTTTTTACAGATTCATACACATTCTCCAAATGTGATTTTCCAAGGCAGCCACATTTCAAAACTGTGAACTTTATCTCATTAAGTGCTAAAACTAAACAAAATATCTTTTAAGCTCTCATACGAAGTTCTAGTTCTGAGGCAAGTCACTTTTTAAATCACATGTTTCATGCTTGATGTAACTCTAATTCCCCTTCTTCCTGGAAACCATGACTTGACTTGGAGAAGCACTAAAAATGTTCACTGTTTAATGATAATTAACAACTCTTAGTTGGGTTATTTTTGCAGTCTTTGGAAAAGAAAAATCTTTTTTAAACATGAATGTAATAGCTCTTTGAAGCAGTTGACATCTCTGAAGTATAATAAGGTAGTAGTTTTATTCACAGGAGGGGTTGAAAATAGGGAAAATATAATCTTCTCCTAATTGTTTATTCATTCAATCTCAAATCCAAACAGGTAAAAAAAAAATTCATTGGGAAAAAAACTGTAAGTCTCAAATCCCTGTCTGATTTTACAAAAGTTTTATCTTTAAAGAACAACCATATAAGAGGAGTGAGTTTGTCACCAACATGACTACTACTTCTCCAAAAACTGAACAAAATGACATTAATACTGATACTGAAGTTATTTCCGACAGGCATCTTTGGCTCCATGTTGACTAGGTCAGTGTGACATAGAAGAAACCAAATTTAAATGTTTTAGAGCATATTTACAAATCCTTGAAACTGTATTTCCAGCTTAAGTTTAACGTTTTAATGTGAATTTAGCTCCATTTTAGGTTTTCAATTTAGAATCTCTAGGAAGGGCTACATTTTAAATTTCTCCATGTACTCAGTCCCAGTACTAAATTCATTATTAGCTATGAAATATAAGAATGTTCTTATATATCTGGACAATCTTTTCCATAACTTTAAAATTTTTGCAACCTGATATGATCACTATCATTTAAACATTATCTGACATCATTTCTTGTCCATATCTCCTAAAAACAAACTTCAATGTAAAATTTTATTATTTTTGATTTCTTTCCATTCAAAGTGCTCTACAATCATTTTATGAAGTTTTTTTTTTTTTAAGAAGTAGATATAAAGGTGTTTCTAAGAGGAGGAAAATATTCCAATGATATTGTAACTGGAATTATGAGGTTCTAACTATCAACACTTCAGTTGCTCCATGCCAACCACATATGCTAACAGTGGTCCATTTGAATCCTGTGTAACACTTTGGCCTGTTTGATCCACAATTTGTAGCCAAACATATGGCGAGAGGCTTTGGAGAAGAGTCTTCAGGCTGGCTGACTGCTGTTGATGTCTCTGGGATCACATGCCCCATTTAAGTCTCTGCAGTTCCAAATTGGAGCCTGAACCCTGTCTGCCTGCGCTGAAATGTGAGAAGGTCCAGATTTTTTACAGCCTCCAAGCCTCCCAGACAACTATAATTATCAGCACTCTGAAGAGCTAGGAATATAAGCCAAATGCAAACAAATTAGGGAAGGAGAGCAGAAGAGCTACAGCTGTTGGGTCAAGCTGGGTGCAAAATAGTTCAGTATTTTCAGAAATCGGAGAAGAATGTCACCACAGTGAACTTTCTGTGATAAAATGGGCTTGTTCTTTAGCACTTCTCTTTCTAGCACTGGAGGAGAAATCAGCCTAAGAGAACAGCTTTTAAATAAATAAGTACGGATGTGGTGAAGATATGTGTGCAAAACTGTAAAATTTTTGAAGGGGCAAACATTATGTGATAATTTGGAGACTGTGCATTTTCTTGGGGAGATAGGCATCACTGATAATTATAACAAATTATCTTAAAGTTTAAATTCTGGGGCTAGATTTAGAAAGCCTCTTCACTGAGAATTTAGAAAGAATTGGAAATTCTACCAAAACTAGAAAGCCTACTTGACTTTTTCTTTCAATTATAGTATTTTATTGCATCTTTTCTGAATGCATATTTTCTGATTTAATGTTTAATTTTCTTGTAAATCTATCCTAGCTAGTCTTCCCCTTTTCTTGAAACACTGCTAACATAAATGCCATGCAAATGCAGGGTTTCAGTTAAACTTCTGTTTTCATATTGCACACCCTTGATTCTCTGGGTTGGAGGCATATTTCATCCTATGATGCCTTTGATAGTTTCATTTCTGTAGTTCTGGTACTTGCTGAAGTCCTGGGGAGCCAGTAAGGCAATGAATGAAGCAGAGGGGAAGACCTCAGGGGAGTGGAGAGGTTAAGGTAAACTGGACAGTGTTCCCATTCTAAAGGAAGCTTCCACGTCACAGCTCCAGCTGAGTTTTTTGTGGTTAGGTGAGAATGAAGACCCAAGATCTCACAAATCTGGTTTATTATGAATATATTGTATGATTTTTAGATGTTGACAAATTATTGTTTTCTATTTTAAAGAAGATCGATTTCTTAAATGTGTTGCCAATGTTGATACTGGGACAGATTGAGGGCAGGAGGAGAAGGGGGCGACAGAGAATAAGATGGTTGGAATGGCATTACCAATGCAACGGACATGAGTTTGAGCAAATTCCAGGAGGTAGTGAAGGACAGGGAAATCTGGTGTGCTGCAATCCATGGGGTCTCAAAGAGTTGGACACAACTTAGCGACTGAACAATAACAATACAATTCCATGAACAGACCTTTCTGAAGGCGTTTAGCCTAATTGCTGTCAATTTATAAACTTTACTCTAAGACAAGCAATATTTACCAAAATTTATTATGAAGTATTTAGAACTTTGGGTTTGTCCTAAGGAAACCAGCATTGTTTTTCTCCCAGGACCTCAGCTTCTCTTCCTACTTTTCCAGAAAGGAAATCCCTCCTTCATGCACTCCCTCCTTTTGAGATTCAATGAGTAGCCCAATTCCATCAACTGTACCTTCTAAATATCTCTTAAACCTCTACTCTGTAGTAAATGTCCAATTTCCACTACCACTATTTTCCACTTAACTGCCATCATCCCTTAATTGGAATCTTACCTATTGATCTTTTTCTAAAAATACCTTACCCCTTCCTCTGCTTCCTGTCTTAGAGTTTAGTATTGTTTTCTCAGCACCCGCTCCTCCAGACTTATCATTATTAACCGTTTATTCCTTATTATTGTTTTCATAGCAACAGGTCAAAATATCATCTACCAACTCAGTACAAGAAAGCCATAGTAGCCCGTTTCCCAGGTTCTCAACTTGAGCCCCACTATGGTGAAGAACTCAACTTCAACTATTCTTAGAGCTCTTTTGTCCCAAGGTTACTTCCACATTTCTGAAGGACTCTAATATAGTACCAGAGTGTGGGGAGGCCCCTCGGTCACCCACCATTTCAGTTTACTGCTGAAATATAGTTTTTGATGCCCATATGGTCCTTGGGTGTGGCTCCTCTGCTGCTTCTATCTAAGCTTGGGACAGGAGTCTCACAGAGAGGGTAGGATCCTCAGTGGGATTCTCAGAATTGCTCCACTTTCCTACACCAGTGTCTCCCAACTCTTTTCTCCTTAGTAATTGCCTCTGTATAGCTATACTGTCCATCTCTTTATACTCTGTTATGATCATTTAAGAGGCCACAAAATATTACATTATGCAAGATTTTTTTCACCATTCAAGAACCCATTTTTGCTCTCTTAGACCTACTAGGAAGCCATCCTTCAAGGAGTTCTGCTATGACCTTGAGTTACTGATAGAAAAGAGGGCCCTGAATGCTAAGGTTCTAGAACAAGATGTATTTTTTCCAGCCTTCCCCCAGCCAGGGGATCTCTTTCTTATGTGACATTAGCATTTTCTTGCACCTTCAAAGCATTTCTCTTATTCCTTCAAATCATCTTGTTTTTTGACAATGTCCTTTGAAAAAACATTAAGATGAGACACTAAACTATTCATACAAACACTCTGCTTACCCTTTTTTTAAAGAAAGAAAAGAACAAATGGTCACATTCTCCTAGTGGGTAACAAAATATATTTGCTTTTCTTACTCTTGGAGGGTTAAAAGGACGAGCCAGGTAAATCTATTCAATAAAACTGTTTAAAAGTTGTACATGTAGGGAATTTTGTCACATTGTCATCCATCTCTTTCTACTAGACTATATAAGCTTCAGTAAGGGAGAAATTATTTTCTCATCTCTGTCATTTTAAAGCTCTATAAAAATCCTGTCACATACATCATACATGCATGATGTTCTTAAATAAATGACCTAGGCTAAGGGTCAGTGTGTTAGTCTACTAAAAACCACAAATAGGGTGTCTTACACAACAGAAACCTATCTTTTTACAGCTCTGGAGATTTCTGATTTCTGATGAGGCCTCTCTCTTTAGATCATATGTGGCTACTTTCTTGCTATGTCCTCAAAATGGGCTCTCCTCTGTGCAACATGCAGAGGAGAGCTCTTCCTCTTATAAAAACAACAGTCATATCAGATCACAGCCCCATCCTTAGAAACTCATTTACTTTGATTACCTCCTTAAAAGCCTTATCTTCAAACAGAGCCACATTGAAGGCCAAGGCTTCAATATACAAATTTTGAGTGGACACAATTAATGGAGCCATCAAGGAGTTTTGGTAAAAGTAGCAGCAGTTCTTTTGGTAAAAGGACAAGATATGAAAAATTTTAGGCCCTCAGACCATCCAGTCTCTATTTCTGAACTCTGCCCTTGCAGCATGAGTGAGTGAGGCTGTGTCCAATGAAACTTTATTTACACAGTGAGGTAGTGAATGAACTGGATTTTGCCCACAGGTTGTAGTTTGCTGACAGCTAATACAGACCTGCAAATGTTACAACTTTCTTACCTATTCACACAACTCTCCATGTCTAGAAGCATATCACAAAATTTCTGCTTGCAACCATTTAATGACTTCTGTTTGTCTCTGGAATATAACATAAACTTCTAGGCATAAGAAGACTATTTTGTTTCAACCAAACCACTAGGCTTGCAGGATCTTGGTTCCCTGACCAAGGGTGGAACTCATGCTCCCTGCAGTGAACATGCTGAGTGCTAACCACTGGACCACCAGGAATTCTCATAAGGAGGCTTTTTCTACTGAGTTGATAGCATGTCAGCAAACTTCTTTTCTACCCTGTACAGTGAATAATGTTCACTTCTCCAAACAAAACCAAGCACATCTGCAGTTGGTGTTTTTGCCTAGGGTATTTCTTTCCTATCTGGAGGTTCATCCTCTTTGTAGATGCCCCACCCCATTCACCTGGAGTAGCACCCAGGCTATGTCAACTTCACAGTAGCCCAAACTCCAGTCAAAGTTATTCATTTCTTTTTCTTCTGAACAACACAAATATTTATCATTATACCATTAGGTAAGTACTAAGTCAACTTCCCCAACACTGAGTGTATCTTGTATGCATTTCTATAACCCAGCTAATACTTAGC
Organism: Muntiacus reevesi; assembly: GCF_963930625.1. Classification (NCBI taxonomy): domain Eukaryota; kingdom Metazoa; phylum Chordata; class Mammalia; order Artiodactyla; family Cervidae; genus Muntiacus; species Muntiacus reevesi. Next base: position 50,991,980 of record NC_089261.1, on the reverse strand, counting down.
AATTTAAAAACATCATGGGAACTCTGTAAAAATATTGTGGGAACTTTCTAAAAGTTCCCCCCATCCCCCTGAGTAGCATCCTGTGTTCTAGATCAATAGTTCTTAACCAGAGGTGATTTTGAGCCTACAGGAAATCTGACAATATCTGGAGAAATTATTAGTCATCATAACTTGGGGGAGGAAGGGTGTGCTGCTCCTGGAATCAAGTGAGCTGATGCTATAGATGCTGGCACACATGTTCAATGCACTGGACAGCCCCCATGATAAAGAATTATCCATTCCAAAATGTTAGTAGTACTGAGGTTGAGAAACTGATCTAGGTCAGTCAAGGATATTCCTTTCCTTTATATTTGCTTTTCCTACAACTACTGTTTTAGGAGATTCCCCATTCTACTCAAAGGGATTCATATGGCTTTGTACTGCTTAACTTTATCCATTTGTTTTCATAGTAACAAGTTTTGAAGGTAGACTATATTAAAGAAGTAAGAGTAGCTAGGTCCATCTGGGGTCTATTTTCATTTAAGTACATGAAATATTTGTAGGAAAACATAGGAATGTTTGATAAGAAGCCAAGTTCAGAATATGTCTCATTGGTAAATTCAAGTGACAAGTGGTAAATTCATCCAAATTTCTATCAGCATGCTAGGGCAGAGCTAGGCTTGCCTCTGGGGAGCCTGGAAGTTTCAGAATGAAAACAGTGATTTAGAGTTATTTCAGGATGAATCACCTGTTAATACCTCCCCTCTGTGTTTTATTTAGAGTGTCAGAATAGTAAGGAGAAATGAAGAACTTATTTGTAGAACCCAGAAAGTAAATGTTCTGAATAAAATAATATAAAATCAATGCAAAAACCCCTAAAATATGAATAAACTTATAAATTCTTGAAATAAAGGAATGAAGAGAGAGAGAGGAAAGAAGGAAAAAGTAAAGACATAACCGGTAAATTAGGACAGAAAGCATGAAGTTTGAGTCAGGTGCAGGCAAGTTTATATTTAGTCACTAAATGTAATCAGTGGTATGACCTTGGACAAGTTTCTTATTTTCTCCTTTTTCCTTAGCTCAAAAATGGAGACAGTACTGTTATGGAAATTAGATGAAAATATATACAGAAAACATCCATCACCGTATCTGGTACATAGAGAGTGCTAAATATATGTGTAAAAAATAATGTTTGACAATCTGTAGACCATAACTTCCTGGAAGTAATAGAATGTTCCAAGATAAAGTATTTTAGGGCCAGGCAGGCCAGAGATATGATTTCCATGAATATATTTGTATGGGTAGCAGTAAAGTTAATAAAAATCTCTGTTCCCTCCTCTCACCAAAGTCAGTCAAGAATTTTAAATGAAGCCCCAGTTCAATTTCCTCCACTGCCAGTTCTGCCTTTAGAGTCAAATATACTACAGATAGATGCTTTCACTCTCTGTTACCACACTAGTCCAAACCACCATCACCTACCACTGAAGTGACACAGACTTCTGCAAGAGGTTTTGGATGATCTAGATGTTTCCCCCTTTTCTCTCTTCCAACTCAAAGAAAATCCATTTTTAAAGGTGTCAATCTGTTACCCTTTGTAACAGGGTAAGATCACTCCTTTTGCACCTCACATAAAATCCAGACTTCTTACCATGGCTCCCAAGATCTTGCGTGATCCCAATCCTGTCTATCCAACTGTCCTCTCTTTATCCATCTCTGTCTCGCTCCCTGCTCCAGTCACAGAAGCTTCTAGGCTCAGAAGTCTAGAAGTGCACCACACTTCTTTCCTCAGGGGCTTTGTAAACATCCCTCCTCTGCTCTTCACAACACTGACTTCTGATCCTTCAGGACTCAACTGAGAGTCACTTCACTGCAGAAGAGTTTCCTTCCTTCTCTTTTAAAGTAGGTCCTATATTGTTAATCTCAAAACCTACAATCCCCTTTATTCCTTTTTTTCGTTTATCACAAATTTCGTTTATATACATGCTAAATTTGTTTCCCTGCATACATTTTGTTTCCTGACTCGGCCATAAACTCTAGAAACAGAGAGCACATGTATGTATAGTTTACAACTACCTACCTAGAATAGACAATATTTACCATGCTGGGTCAAAAACCAAATATTCAGTAAATACTTGAATGTATGAATGAATGAATGAATGATGAACTTATTCATTATTCAATAATCAGCTTAGTGACTGATTTCTTTAAGAATTTACTAAACTTTCCTTTTACTTGTGGAATATGGAGAAAGAGTACAATAAAAGTTTTACAATGTCTTCAGTTTCAAATGTTGATTTAAACATTTTTTAATAAAAATGCATACATAGTAGCATAAAAGGATGACTCATGATATTTCATTTCATGAGACCTTTTGTTCTTTACAGATAAGAACCTGTTTTGTATTCAAGAGGTACAAAATAAATTCTGGTTGAGTTACAACTTGTCACAAAGAAAATACTCTAGAAATACAAGATGGTTTTTGTTTTCTTCTTATTTTCTCTTTTTTGGTTGAAGAATATTTGTATACAGTACTATATTACTTAGGTAAGATAGTGTTTAAATTTTTTAAGAACTGAAATATGAATTCTGTTGGAGTAACATATTTTAATATCAAAATAATTCTAAAAATTCTAACTTCACTTCATATAGCTAAAGCACTTTTGTCACTGTTGTCACATTAAGTCAAACCCTTTTGGTATAAGTTTCACTATATAATAATAAATGAATTTCTTACATAAAAAATGAATTTTTGAAAAGTTAAAAATAAACAAAAACTTGTTCAAAATCACACAGTTATTAAGAAATAGGGCCAGGAGTAAAACTCTAATAAGACTTTAAAATCCATGTTTATTCTTCTGTATGACAGCTGTCTTTTCTATAAATGCACACCTTTCCTTGTAAATCCACATCATCTATTTATCACTAAAGGGAATTTTACCATGGTTTGAAATTAATAATTTGCTTTTTCTATGCTCTGTCACATTTCCTCAAAGCCATCTGAACATCAAGACAGATTTTCTATGGGGCTATCAGTTGGGTAATAGTCATCGCATACACATTTTTGGAAAAAAGTACTATGGCCTTTCAGCTATTCTAGGTAATATAGAAAACAGGAAAGAAATCTGAGACAAAAGTGCTGCATTTTATGAACATAAGTTGCATAAATTTTGATTCTCCAAGTGTTTGTTGTTTCATGCTCTATGCAAATTACTGAAGGAAGTGTCGTGGCCCATCCAAGGGAATACAAAGTATGCCGGAGTGCTTACAATTGAACAAGGGAAACAAATTACAAATACATAGCATTTCCAAATAAAAGCACATGTCTATATATGAATATTTGGGGGGGGGGAGGAAATCCCTGCAAACTAGTAAGAATAGAATATTGCTCTGGAAATTCAGGAGAGGGAGAAATCAATACAGACTGTCATAGGTGATTTGGAATTTGAGTTCAACTCTAAAGCACATGCAAAAAATGTCAAGACAGACAAAAGAATGAGTCAGCAGTCTATGCTGGGGTACCACATGAGTATCTCTTGTAAGGAACTCTGGAGAATTTAGAGTCTCATAAGTATGATATAGTAATAGCCAAATCATTACAGAGCACTATAACATATACCAATAAATCACATGGGGGCTTCAGTACAAGTGGTAAAACTATATGCCTTAAGAATTAGGCAGTAATATTAACTGTTGTGCTGTTGATATATTTTCAAAGTATACATATTCCTGGGCAATGATGAACTTCCTGAGGTCACTTTTCAGTCCAGGGAGTCAAAAAACTAAGATCAACTACAAAAGGAGTCATAAATGTCCAGAAGACAAACATACACTAGTTTCCTACTTATAAATGTACCTCCCTGAAGTCCATGATCCCAGTGTGTTTGTGGGTCTGTACCTTGCTGAACATACAGTGGGCAAACCATGCAGACTGGTTGCTAGGAGAAAAATGTCCACTTTGAAAACAATGAAAAATTTCATAAAGCCAATGAAAATGTTTGAGATTTGTTCAGATCATACACAGATTTTCAGTACACATATGGAAACATATGTAAAATTCTATGTTTCAGAGTAGGAACACACAAATTCATTTTTACACAAAGAATGGGATCTCCACAGATTTGAATGTAACATTTGTAATTTCATAAGTACTCAAGAGGTTTATATTTTATAATACAGCCTCTCCCTTCTCCAGTCAATCTTCCCAACCCAGGGATCAAACCTGGGTCTCCCGCATTGCAGGCAGATTCTTTATCGTCTGAGCCACAGGGGAAGCCCATCAATATTTACCCACCTCCCATATGAAGTTATTATATATAAGAAATGAAATAATACATATAACCTATTTAGAAAGAATAAAAAGAATTTGAAAAGCACAAGCAGGGAACCTAACCTACCATCCTGTATCTATATAAGAATCAGTTATTCATTAAATACCTTTGGGAGCAAGAGAAAACATAAGAATGCATTTCTCATTAATGTTCAGAGACTCATCTATACATTGACCAAAAAATAACTTTTTAATCTGATTATTCCTATTTTGTAATAGGGTTAAATTGTATCCTGGTGGCTTTCAGAAGGTACTGTTCAACCTCAATTATCCAACAATAAGAAAAATAATAGTGTGTGTGTGAGTGTGTATGTGAGAGTGTATATATACATATGCATGTGTGTAAATTGATTTTATCCTATGAAATCTGACTTATATGTAAAGCACCTGGAATGTTTTAAGGTTGTTATTTTCTAGGCTCTAACTGTGTCTTTATAACTATTAATTCAATTTATACAACCAGGCATGATATTGCTTCTATTCTCATCTTACATACGGCATTTTGCATATGGCATAGCTGAGGCACCGCAAGGTTAACTAACACATATAAGGTGGCAGAAGTAACAAGACACAAAGTCAAACCCAGGTTTCTGGCTCCAGTGTCCATTCTCTTAATCACCACTAAGTTCTCTGATCGAGGGCTTTACTCTGAAAAGTGATATGATGAATTCCATTCCATTTTCTTCTTCTGTTACAGATTAAATTTAGGACCAAATGCTACTCTAAGAAACTGTTTGAATCTCAAAGTCATTGGCTAGTTTTCAGAGTTCATTTTCAGGGTTTGGTGGATGATAAGTTTCTTTATAATGAGATCTTTAAAAAAGATCTTTTCATTTTACTTAGGTGATAGCTACAGGGAAATATTATGACCCTGTCCCCAAGACTGATCTTTCTATTTAGCTTCATAAATTGTTTGGTGTCAGCAGGACATAAATACAATCCGTATGTAGGTTCTGTGGAAGCCAATATCTTGAATAAATTTCCAACAGCCTTTTAGCAAATAATGGACTACACGATTGACTTTTCTTTCCAATTAGTAGACAAGCACTGAAGGCAACGTCATTTACCAAACTCAGAGGTAAATAACCTCAGTCTTTCCATGCCACGTGAGAACTACAGTAAGAAATCTCAGTCCTCAGGAGATCCTCAAGCATTACGTAATTGTAAAGTGTAATAAAAAGCCAACAACAAGTCTCCAGTTTCCACGGATGTTCTGTGCTAAGCAGTGGCTCTTCTAAATGGTCACCATGCTCCTCAAGCCATCTGTAACCTCACCTCAGCAGGACACACCTCCTACTTCTCAGATAAGATAAGACACTAAGGGTGACCTCCTTCCATTTCTTGCCTCTCTCAACTTCTTTGCATACTAGGAACTTAGCACCTTCTCTGCTCATCAGGTGGTGGTGCTAGTGGTTAAAGAACCCTCCTGCCAATGCAGGAGACATAAGAGACACAGGTTCCATCCTGGGTTGGGAAAATCCTCTAAAAGAAAGCATGGTAACCCACTCCCATATTCTTGCCTGGAGAACCCCAGTTCTGGACAGAGAAGCCTGGTGGGCTGCAAGTCTATAGGGTTGCAACGACTCAGACACGACTGAAGTGACTTAGCATACACACACTGCTTATCAGTTTTACCTGTGGCTAGACCTCCCCCATTCACGAAAGACTCTGTTCCTTTCTTTTCTCTTATTCCTTGCCCATCAAATTTCCCTCTATTTTGTCTTCACTTTCCTTTTCACTGATTCTTTTCCATTAGCACAGAAATATATTTATTTTACCTCAAAAAACAAAAAACAAGCACCTCACTTGATACTGTAGGATCCTCTGTCTCTCTCTGCTTTCTTTCCATCTATGCTTTTGGGAAGTGTGTCAACATTCTCTATTCTGGTTTCCTCTCTTTCCATTGCATTTTGATTCCTCTGCAGTATGGATTTTCTCCTATATTCTTCAAAGAAATGGCTCAGCATTCAGAGCTGCTTCAGTTTCAAAGATTTTTACATGTAAGCATTCCACTTTTTGAATTCCTTCTTTATTTCATACACAAAATTTTATACTCTAAACACCCCCTGTTTTATTATTCCACTTCTTCTATCCCATCACAGCTCTCCTGGACTAAAATAATCAGTTTCATGTAGTGAAATAGTGACTTTCAAAAGTCAAGTCCATCTGGAACCATGTACTGTGACTTTATTTGGAAACAGAGTATGCAGATGCAATTATTCACAGCAAGGCTCTCAGGATGAAATTATCCTGGATTTAAGGTGGCCTTTAAATTCAATGACTAAAATGGACAAAGTCTTAGAAAAGTATAACTTTCCAAAACTGAACCAGGAAGAAATAGAAGATCTTAACAGACCCATCACAAGCAAGGAAATCAAAACTATAATCAGAAATCTTCCAGTAAACAAAAGCCCAGAACGAAATAGCTTCACAGCTGAATTCTACCAAAAATTTAGAGAAGAGCTAACACCTATCTTACTCAAACTCTTCAAGAAAATTGCAGATGAAGATAAACTTCCAAACTCATTCTGTGAGGCCACCATCACCCTAATTCCAAAACCAGACAAAGATGCCACAAAAAAGAAAACTACAGGCCAATATCACTGATGAACATAGACGCAAAAATCCTTAACAAAATTCCAGCAAACAGAATCCAACAACATATTAAAAAAAGCATACATCATGACCAAGTGGGCTTTATCCCAAGAATGCGAGGATTCTTTAATATCCGCAAATCAATCAACGTAATACACCACATTAACAAATTGAAAGATAAAAACCATATGATTATCTCAGTAGATGCAGAAAAAGCCTTTGACAAAATTCAACATCCATTTATGATTAAAACTCTCCAGAAAGCAGGAATAGAAGGAACATACCTCAACATAATAAAAGCTATATATGACAAACCCACAGCAAGCATCACCCTCAATGGTGAAAAATTGAAAGCATTTCCCCTGAAATCAGGAACAAGACAAGGATGCCCACTCTCACCACTAGTATTCAACATAGTTTTGGAAGTTTTGGCCACAGCAATCAGAGCAGAAAAAGAAGTAAAAGGAATCCAGATAGGAAAAGAAGAAGTGAAACTCTCGCTGTTTGCAGATGACATGATCCTCTACATAGAAAACCATAAAGACTCTCCCAGAAAATTACTAGAGCTAATCAATGAATATAGTAAAGTTGCAGGATATAAAATTAACACACAGAAATCCCTTGCATTCCTATACACTAACAATGAGAAAACAGAAAGAGAAATTAAGGAAACAATACCATTCACCATTGCAACAAAAAGAATAAAATACTTAGGAGCATATCTACCTAAAGAAACAAAAGACCTATACATAGACAACTATAAAACACTGATGAAAGAAATCAAAGAGGACACAAACAGATGGAGAAACATACTGTGTTCATGGATTGGAAGAATCAATATTGTCAAAATGGCTATTCTACCCAAAGCAATCTATAGATTCAATACAATCCCTATCAAGCTACCAACGGTAATTTTCACAGAACTAGAACAAATAATTTCACAATTTGTATGGAAATACAAAAAACCTCAAATAGCCAAAGTATCTTGAGAAAGAAGAATGGAACTGGAGGAATCAACCTGCCTGATTTCAGATTATACTACAAAGCCACAGTCATCAAGACAGTATGGTACTGGCAAAAAGACAGAAATATAGATCAATGGAATAGAATAGAAAGCCCAGAGATAAATCCACGAACCTATGGACACCTTATCTTCGACAGAGGAGGCAAGGATATACAAAGGAAAAAAGACAATCTCTTTAACAAGTGGTGCTGGGAAAACTAGTCAACCACTTGTAAAAGAATGAAACTAGAACACTTTCTAACATCATACACAAAAATAAATTCAAAATGGATTAAAGATCTAAATGTAAGACCAGAAACTATAAGACTCCTAGAGGAGAACATAGGCAAAACACTCTCCGACATGAATCACAGCAGGATCCTCTATGATCCACCTCCCAGAATATTGGAAATAAAAGCAAAAATAAACAAATGGGACCTAATGAAACTTAAAAGCTTTTGCACAACAAAGGAAACTCTAAGCAAGGTGAAAAGACAGCCCTCAGATTGGGAGAAAATAATAGCAAATGAAGCAACAGACAAAGGATTAATCTCAAAAATATACAAGCAACACCTGCAGCTCAATTCCAGAAAAATAAATGACCCAATCAAAAAATGGACCAAAGAACTAAATAGACATTTCTCCAAAGAAGACATACAGATGGCTAACAAACACATGAAAAGATGCTCAATATCACTCATTATCAGAGAAATGCAAATCAAAACCACAATGAGGTACCATTACATGCCCGTCAGGATGGCTGCTATCCAAAAGTCTACAAGCAATAAATGCTGGAGAGGGTGTGGAGAAAAGGGAACCCTCTTACACTGTTGGTGGGAATGCAAACTAGTACAGCCGCTATGGAGAACAGTGTGGAGATTTTTAAAAAAACTGGAAATAGAACTGCCATATGACCCAGCAATCCCACTCCTGGGCATACACACTGAGGAAACCGGATCTGAAAGAGATACATGCACCCCAATATTCATCACAGCACTGTTTATAGTAGCCAGGACATGGAAGCAACCTAGATGTCCATCAGCAAACAAATGGATAAGGAAGCTGTGGTACATATACACCATGGATTATTACTCAGCCATTAAAAAGAATACATTTGAATCGGTTCTAATGAGATGGATGAAACTGGAGCCCATTATACAGAGTGAAGTAAGCCAGAAAGATAAAGAACATTACAGCATACTAACACATATATATGGAATTTAGAAAGATGGTAATGATAACCTATATGCAAAACAGAAAAAGAGACACAGATGTACAGAACAGACTTTTGGACTCTGTGGGAGAAGACAAGGGTGGGATGTTTCAAGAGAACAGCATCAAAACATGTATATTATCTAGGGTGAAACAGATAACCAGCCCAGGTTGGATGCATGAGACAAGTGCTCCGGCCTGGTGCACTGGGAAGACCCAGAGTGATCGGGTAGAGAGGGAGGTGGGAGGGGGGGATCAGGATGGGAAATACATGTAACTCCATGGCTGATTCATGTCAATGTATGACAACAACTACTACAATATTGTAAAGTAATTAGCCTCCAACTGATAAATATAAATGAAAAAAAAATTCAATGATTAGTATTCTTACAGTAAGAGAAGAGAACACAAATACTCACAGAGAAGAAGGTCATATGAAGACAGAGGCAGAGTGATGCTATGTGAGACAAGGAAATGCCTGGGGATAACAGAAGCTAGGAGGAGGCAAAGAGAATTTTTCCTTGGAACCTTCAGAGGTAGCATGGTTCTACTGACAACTTGATTTCAGAATTCTAGCCTGGGAATGGAAGAGAAGAAATTTCTCTTCTTTTAAGCCACTCAGTTTGCCACACTTTCTTACAACAGCCCTAAGAAACTAATAAATTTCCTAAGTGACATCCAAGACTTCTAATTCCATGCTTCTTTATGGAATATTTTGATAAAAACTATAGAACTCCCAGAAAAGACGCACAAGTGTACAACTCCAAATTTCACATACAATTTCATAAGTTTTCAGAACTTCAAAGGTCTACCTATGGATCTCTTCTTATTCTTGCAGCCAATTAAGACCTCTTTGCCTACATATAGTATCTAGAGTCAACTTACTACAATTCTGATTATGCCATCCTCTAATTTAAAAGCAGTAATATCTTTCCTGAACTACAAGGCTCCATACAGTATAACTTTGCTCTTACATACTACATCTCCATGGTAAAATATCCTCTTTTTTCACCCCTCCAAATAAATACCTATTTCAGAGGATATATGGCTCTGTGCCCTTGCCCTTGCTGTGTGTGCTGCCTCAAACTCCCTTCCTTCTACCAGCGCCCAGGCTTCTAATGAATTCCTAGTCATTTTGACATTTTATATAACTTATCTCATCTGTGAATCAAATGGTCTCACTGCCAAGTACTGATTTTACAAAGTAATTAAAGTCTTGGACAGTGACATGTTTATGAAATACAAGATGCTTTACTTTGAGTGTAAGAAATTTTGAATTATATTGTAATATTTTTCTTAACTTTCTATGTATAAATAGAAATTTATAGATAAATGTTTATACACAGATATAAATGTTTTACAATTCTTTAAACAAAAGAATAATTATATTAATATAAAAATTAACAGTTTTGAAATGTAACCTGGTTCACTGAAAGATGAACTCCAAAGGTTGGTAGGTGCCCAATATGCTACTGGAGATCAGTGGAGAAATAACTCCTGAAAGAATGAAGAGATGGAGCCAAAGTAAAAACAACACCCAGTTGTGGATGTGACTGGTGATGGAAGTAAAGTCCAGTGCTATAAAGAGCAATACTGCATAGGAACCTGGAATGTGAGGTTCATGAATCAAGTCAAACTGGAGGTGGTCAACCAGGAGATGGCAAGATGAACGTCAAAATTTTAGGAATCAGTGAACTAAAATGGACTGGAATGGGTGAATTTAACTCAGATGACCATTAAACCTGCTACTGTGGGCAAGAATCCCTTCAAAGAAATGGAGTAGCCATCATAGTCAACAAAAGAGTCTGAAATACAGTATTTGGAGGCAATCTCAAAAATGACACAATGATCTCTGTTCATTTCCAAGGCAAACCATTCAATATCATAATAATCCAAGTCTATGCCCTGACCAGTAATGCTGAAGAAGCTGAAGTTGAATGGTTCTGTGAAGACTTACAAGGTCTTCTAGAACCAACACCCAAAAAACATGTCCTTTTCATTATAGGGGACTGGAATGCAAAAGTAGGGAGTCAAGAAATACCTGGAGTCATAGGCAAGTTTGGCCTTGGAGTAAAGAATGAAGCAGGGCAAAGGATAAAAGAGTTTTGCCAAGAGAATGCACTGGTCATAGCAAACACACTCTTCCAACAACACAAGAAGAGACTCTACATGTGGACATCACCAGATGGTCAATACCAAAATCAGATTGATTACATTCTTTGCAGCCAAAGATGGAGAATTTCCATACAGTCAGCATAAACAAGACAGGGAGCTGACTGTGGCACAGACCATGGACACGTTATTGCCAAATTCAGACTTAAATTGAAGAAAGTAGGGAAAACCACTAGACCATTCAAGTATGACCTATATCAAATCCTTTATGAATATACAGTGCAAGTGACAAATAGATTTGATAGAGTGCCTGTAGAACTATGGACGGAGGGTTTTGACTTTGTTCAGAAGGCAGGGATCAATACCATCCCCAAGGAAAAGAAATGCAAAAAAGGCAAAATGGTTGTCTGAGGAGGACTTACAAATAGCTCTGAATAGAAGAGAAACTAAAGACAAAGGAGAAAAGGAAAGATATATGCATTTAAATGCAGAGTTCCAAAGAATAGCAAGGAGAGATAAGAAAGCCTTCCTCAGGGATCAATGCAAAGAAGTAGAGCAAAACAATAGAATGGGAAAGTCTAGAGATCTCCTCAAGAAAATTACAGATACCAAGGGAACAGTTCATGCAAAGATGGGCTCAATAAAGGACAGAAATGGTATGGACCTAATAGAAGCAGAAGATATTAAAAGAGGTGGCAAGAATACACAGAAGAACTATACAAAAAAAGATCACATCCCAGATAATCACGATGGTATGATCACTCACCTAGAGCCAGACATCCTGGAAAGCAAAGTCAAGTGGGCCTTATGAAGCACCACTACAAAGTTTGTGGAGGTTATGGATTTTCACTTGAGCTATTTCAAATCCTAAAAGATGATGCTGTGAAAGTGCTGCACTCAATATGCCAGCAAATTTGGAAACCTCAGCAGTGGCCACAGGGCTGGAAAAGGTCAATTTTCATTGCAATCCCAAAGAAAGGCAATCCCAAAGAATGCTTAAACTACTGCACAGTGCACTCATTTCTCATGTTAGCAAAGTAATGCTCAAAATTCTCCAAGCCAGGCTTCAACAGTATGTGAACGATGAATTTCCAGATGTTCAAGCTGGATTTAGGAAAGACAGAGGAACCAGAGATCAAATTGTCAACATCCACTGGATCATCCAAAACGCAAGAGAGTTCTAGAAAAACATCTTCTTCTGCTTTATTGACTATGCCAAAGTCTTTGACTGTGTGGATCACAATAAACTGTGGGAAAGTCTGAAAGAGATGGGGAATACCAGCCCACCTGACCTGCCTCTTGAGAAATCTGGATGCAGGTCAAGAATCAGCACTTAGAACTGGACATGGAAAAACAGATTGGTTACAAATAGGGAAAGGAGTACTACAAGACCGTATATTGTTACCCTGCTTATTTAACTTATAATCAGAGTACATCATGAGAAATGCTGGGCTGAATGAAGCACAAGCTGGAATCAAGATTGCTGGGAGAAATATCAGTAACCTCAGTCATGCAGATTACACCACCCTTATGGTAGAAAGCAAATAAGAACTAAAGAGCCCCTTGGTGAAAGTGAAAGAGGAGAGTGAAAAAGTTGGCTTAAAGCTCAACATTGAGAAAACTTCGATCATGGCATCCCCTCCCATCACTTCATGGCAAATAGATAGGGAAACAGTGGAAACAGTGACAGACTTTATTTTTTGGGCTCCTAAATCTTTGCAGATGGTGACTGCAGTCACGAAATTAAAAGGTGCTTGCTCCTTGGAAGAAAAGTTATGACCAACTTAGAGAGTATATTAAAAACCAGAGACATTACTTAGTCAACAAAGGTTCATCTGGTCAAGGCTATGATTTTTCCAATAGTCATGTATGGATGTGAGAGTTGGACTATAAAGAAAGCTGAGTACCAAAGAATTGATGCTTTTGAACTGTGGTGTTGGAGAAGACTCTTGAGAGTCCCCTGGTCTGCAAGGAGATCCAACCAGTCATCCTAAAGGAAATCACTCCTGAATATTCACTGGAAGGACTGGTGCTGAAACTGAAACTCCAATACTGTGGCCATGTGATGTGAAGAACTGACTTATGTGAAAAGACCCTGATGCTGGGAAAGATTGAAGGTGAGAGGAGAAATGGACGACAGAGGATGAAATGATTGGATGGCATTACTGATTCAAAGGGCATGAGTTTGAGTAACCTCCGTGAGTGGTGATGGACAGGAAGGCCTCGTGTGCTGCAGTCCATGGGGTAACAAAATCGGACACGACTGAGCAACTGAACTTAACTGAACTGAAGTGTTCAGGAAAAAAAAAATGACCATTTAAAAATTTAAATCCATAGTACCTACTACTTTTAAATGTGTGGATTCCCTCGTGGTCAGATGGTAAAGAAACTGCCTGCTATGCAGGAGACCCGGGTTCAATCCCTGGGTTTGGAAGATTTAAGAAGCTGGACTTTATTGATTGCATGTTCAAGGTCTAGTAGAACATGGCTCTTTTTCACTTTACTTCCTGCAAAATGGCTGGTGAATACAGAGACTTGATCCCTGTGTCATGATTATACATGTTGTTTGGCAAGATCTATAAAAAGCATATACTATCTGGTTGTCTCTCTCTTTTCAGACATAGTATTCAGACAAGAATGAGTGAATGAACAATAACAATTGATAGTAATACCTATTAATTAACTGGATATTGCAAAATGGTGGTATTTTAATTCTATAACTTTGTTTTTTATGACTGGGGTTATTATAGAGATGTAACCTCAAATCAATTATCTGGTGATCCAGTGGCAAAGTTCATATGGAAAAAAGCAAAAGCAAATATCTTACTCTTTTATAAATCAGTTCCTATCATACTCTAAATGTGATAAGACCCTGGCAGTGGTAGCCCTGGTGATTACTCATTGGCATGAGCCCTTCTGGAGGCCATCATTTCCCCCCACTCCAAAACCTAGCCCACCTAACTGTAGGGTCCAATGCTGAGATTCATCATGCCAAAGAGCCAACGGGATGGGAACGTAGCCCCACACATCAGTAGACAGTCCATTTAGAGTGTTCAAGAGCACAGTGCTGCACAACACAGGGACAAGACATACCTCCATCCACCAGTGGGTAGGAACCAGGCTTTCCCACCAGGAAACTTGCATAAACCTCTTAGATTTGCCTCATCCAGACAGCAGAAGCAAGAAGATCTACAAACCTGCTATTTGTGGAATGGAAACTGCAATCACAGAAACTTAGACAAAACGAGACAGCAGAGGAATATGTCCCAGATGAAGGAACAAGATAAAATCCCAGAAAAGTAACTAAATAAAGCACAGATAGGCAATCTGCTGGAAAAATAATTTGTGGTAATGTTAGTAAAGATGATCCAAGACCTTGCAAAAAGAATGGAGGCACATACTGAGTACATACAAGAAATGCTTACCAAAGACCTAGAATAACAAAAGAATAGAGATGAACAGTATAGCAACTAAAATGAAAAATACACTAGAGGAATCCATAGCACAGTAATTGAGGCAGAAGAATGAGTAAATGACCCAGAAGACAGAATGGTGGAAATCACTGTCTCAGAACAGAATAAAGTTGGGGGGGGCGGGGGGGAATGAAAGAAATGAAGAAAGCCTAAGATACCTCTGTGAAAACATTAAATGTACTAATATTGACATTATAGGAGTCCCAGAAGGAAAAAAAAAAGAGAGAAGTGACCTGAGAAAATATTTGAGACATAAGAGATGAAAATTAACCTAACATGAGAAAGGAAACAGTCACCCAAGTAAAGGAAGCACAGACAATCATAGCCAGGATAAACCCAAGGTAGAACATGCCAAGGCATATAGTTATCAAATTGGAAAAATTATGAAGAAAAAATTTTAAAAACAAAGAGGGAAAAGCATAAAATAACAGACAAAGGAGTTCCCATAAGGTTATCAGCTGATTTCTCAGCAGAAACTCTGCAAGTCTAAAGGGAGCAACATGATACATTTAAAATGATGAAAGGGAAGAATCTACAATCAAGAACATACTACCCAGAAAGGCTCTCATTCAGATTCTACAAAGAAATTTAAAGCTTTATAGACAAACAAAAGCTAATAGACCTAAGCACCACCAGAACAGCTTTGCAACAAATGCTAAAGGAACATATCTAAGCAGAAAAGAAAAGGTCACTGCTGAAAAAAGAAAATTACAAAGGAAAGCTCACTGGTAAAGGCAAACATAAAGTAAAGGCACATGTATGCTCAGTTGCTCAGTCATGTTTGACTATTTGTGGCTCCATGGGCTGTAGCCTGCCAGGCTTCTCTGTCCATGGAATTTTCCATGCAAGAATACCTTAGCAGGTTGTCATTTTCTACTCCAGGGGATCTTCTGGACCCAGGGATTGAACCCATGCCTCCTGCATCTCCCAAATTTGCAGGCAGATTCTCTACTACTAACCCAAAGTAGAATATCACAAATATGATACAAAACCCAGCAATTGTGAGAAGAGGAACACACAAATGCAGGATATTGAAAATGCATTTGATGTTTAAAAAAAAACAGCAACTTAAAACAATCTTGTTTGTATATAGACAGCTACATTGTCTTCCTGTTAACTGCAAACAGATAATCTACAATGGATACACAATACAAAAAGAAAAAGGAACCCAAACACAACACTAAAATTAGTCATAATTAGTCATCAAATCACAAGAGAAGAGAACAAAAGACGAAATCAATAAACTTTCCTTTTTTCCACAGGGACTTCCCTAGAGGTCCAGTGGTTAAGAATCAACCTGCCAATGCAGGGTACACAGGTTCAATCCCTGGTCCAGGAAGATCTGACATGCTGTGGAGCAACTAAGCATGTGCACCACAACTACTGAGTCCATGAGCCTAACTACTGAGCCCATGAGCCACAATTACTGAAGCCTGGTTTATTCCAGGATGTGTGTGTTGCATTACTGAGCCTGCATGCTGCAACTGTACTGAAGGCCGTATGCCTAGAGCCCTGCTCTGCAATGAAAGAAGCCACTGCAAAAAGAAATCTGTGCACCATGGAAGAGCAGCCCCAAGTTACCACAACTAGAGAAAGCCCACAGAGCAATGAAGACCAAAAATTTAATAAATAAAAATTTAAAATACACTTACATAAAAAAGAAAAAAACACTAGAACACTTACAAAAACAAATTCGAAACAAGTAACAAAATAGGAAAAGAAACACACATATCAAAAATTATTCTAAGTGTAAATGGATTAAATACTCCAACCAAAAGACAGATAAGCTGAATGGATACAAAAACAAGACCCAAATATATGCTGTCTACAAGAAACCAACTTCAGACATAGGAACAAATACAGGCTGAAAGTGCTGCTGCTGCTGCTGCTAAGTCTCTTCAGTCGTGTCTGATTCTGTGCGACCCCACAGATGGCAGCCCACCAGGCTCCCCTGTCCCTGGAATTCTCCAGGCAAGAACACTGGAGTGGGTTGCCATTTCCTTCTCTGATGTAGGAAAGTGAAAAGTGAAAGTCAAGTTGCTCAGTCGTTTCTGACTCTTATCGACTGCATGCACCACAGCCTACCAGGCTCCTTCATCCATGGGATTTTCCAGGCAAGAGTACTGGAGTGGGTTGCCATTGCCTTTTCCAGACTGAAAGTGAGGGAAGGAGAAAGTTCGTCAATGCAAATGGAAATCAAAAGAAAATTGGAAGAGCAGTAATCATATCAGATCAAATAGACTTTAAAACCATGAAATTAAAGACGCTTGCTCCTTGGAAGAAAAACTATAACCAAACTAGACAGCATATTAAAAACCAGAGAAACTACCTTGCCAACAAAGGTCTGTCTAGTCAAAGCTATGGTTTTTCCAGTAGTCATGTATGGATGTGAGAGTTGGACTATAAAGAAAGCTAACCACTGAAGAACTGATGCTTTTGAACTGTGGTGTTGGAGAAGACTCCTGAGGGTCCCTTGGACTGCAAGGAGATCATACCAGTCAATCCTAAAGGAAATCAGTCCTGAATATTCATTGAAAGGGCTGATGCTAGAGCTAAAATTCCCATACTTCGGCCACCTGATGTGAAGAACTGACTCACTGGAAAAGACCCTGATGCTGGGAAAGATTGAGGCAGGAGGAGAAGGGGACGACAGAGAATGAGATGGTTGGATGACATCACTGACTCGATGGGCATGAGTTTGAGCAAGCTTCAGGAGTTGATGATGGACAGGAAGCCTGGCATGCTGCAGCCCCTGGGACCACAAAGAGCCAGACACAACTGACCGACTGAACTGAACTGATAAGACACAAACATGGACACTACATCATGATCAAGGGATCAATCCAGTAAGAAGATATAATAGTATAAGTATATATGCACTCAACATAGGAGCATCCTAATATATAATAGCAAATACTAAGCCATAAAAGGAGATATCCACAGTAAGAGAGTAAGAATGGGGGACTTTAACAACTCACTTTCATCAATGGGCAGATCATCCAGAAGATCAATAAGGAAACACAGGCTTTAAATGACACATTAGACCAGATATATTTAATTGATATTTACAGAGCCTTCCATCCAAAAGCAGCAGAAGGCACTTTCTTCTCAAGTGCACATGTAACATTCTCCAGGATTGAGCACAGACTGGACCACAAAGGGAGCCTTGGTAAATTTAATAAGATTGAAATGTTATCAAGCATCTTTTCCAACCATAACACTAGGAGATTAGCAATGAACAAGAAAAAAATACTGTAAAAAAACACAAACACATGCAGGCTAAAGAATATGTTACTAAACAACCAATGGATCACTGAAGAAACAAGGAGGAAATTAAAAAATACCTGCAGACGATTGGAGACAAAGGGAAATGCTCCAAAACCTATGCAATATGGAAAAAGCAGTTTCCAGAGGGAAGTTCATAGCATTACAGTCTTAACTCAGGAAACAAGTAAAAAATAAACAAACAAACCATACAACTAAAGCACCTAGATAAAGAAGAACAAACATAACCCAAAGTTAGTAGAAGGAATCATAAAAATTAGAGCAGAAATAAATGAAATTTAAATGAAGAAGACAACAGAAAAGATCAACAAAACTAAAAGCTGGTTGTTTGAGAAGATAAACAAAATTGATAAACCTTTAGCCAGACTTATCAAGAAAAAAAAGGGAGGGGACTCAAACCAATAAAATTACAAAGGAAAAAGAAGTTACATTCTTTGTACATGTGAAGAGAAATACAAAGGATCATGAGATTACTACAAGCAACTACACAACAATAAAATGGACAATCTGGGAGAAATGGACAAATTCTTAGAAAGGTACAATCTCCCAAGACTAAACCATGAAGCAAAAGAAAATATGAACAGACCAATCACAAGAACTAAAATTGAAACTGTGGTTAAAACATGGCCAACAAACATAAGTCCAGGATAGCAGGCAAATTCTATCATTTAAACATGAATGATACCTATCTTTCTGAAACTATTCCAAAAAATAGTAGACGAAGGAATACTCTCAAACTCATTCTATGAGGTGACTAATACCCTGAAAGTCAGACAAAGATACCACAAAAAAAGAAAATTTCAGGCCAGTATCACTGATGAACACAGACACAAAAATTCTCAACAAATACTAGCTATTGGAATCCAACAACAGGTTAAAAGGATCATACACCCCAGAAACTCTAAAACTCCTAGAGGAGAACAGAGGCAAAACAGTCTCCGACATAAATCGCAGCAAGATCCTCTATGATCCACCTCCCAGAATATTGGAAATAAAAGCAAAAATAAACAAATGGGACCTAAATAAACTTAAAAGCTTTTGCACAACAAAGGAAACTCTAAGCAAGGTGAAAAGACAGCCCTCAGATTGGGAGAAAATAATAGCAAATGAAGCAACAGACAAAGGATTAATCTCAAAAATATACAAGCAACACCTGCAGCTCAATATTAGAAAAATAAATGACCCAATCAAAAAATGGGCCAAAGAACTAAACAGACGTTTCTCCAAAAATGACATACAGATGGCTGACAAACACATGAAAAGATGCTCAACATCACTCATTATCAGAGAAATGCAAATCAAAACCACAATGAGGTACCATTACATGCCAGTCAGGATGGCTGCTATCCAAAAGTCTACAAGCAATAAATGCTGGAGAGGGTGTGGAGAAAAGGGGACTCTCTTACACTGTTGATGGGAATGCAAACTAGTACAGCCACTATGGAGAAGAGTGTGGAGATTCCTTAAAAAACTGGAAATAGAACTGCCATATGATCCAGCAATCCCACTTCTGGGGATACACGCCGAGGAAACCGGATCTTAAAGAGACACATGCACCCCAATGTTCATCGTAGCACTGTTTATAGTAGCCAGGATATGGAAGCAACCTAGATGCCCAGCAGCAGACGAATGGATAAGAAAGCTGTGGTACATATACACCATGGAATATTACTCGGCCATTAAAAAGAATACATTTGAATCAGTTCTAATGAGATGGATGAAAGTGGAGCCCATTGTACAGAGTGAAGTAAGCCAGAAAGATAAACACCAATACAGTATACTAACGCATATATATGGAATTTTAAAAGATGGTAACGATAATCCTATATGCAAAACAGAAAAAGAGACACAGATGTATAGAACAGACTTTCAGACTCTGTGGGAGAAGGCGAGGGTGGGATGTTCTGAGAGAATAACATTGAAACTAGTATACTATCAAGGGTGAAACAGATCACCAGCCCAGGTTGGATGCATGAGACAAGTGCTCAAGGCTGGTGCACTGGGAAGACCCAGACGGATGAGATGGGGAAGGAGGCGGGAGGGGGGATCGGGATGAGGACACATGTAAATCCATGGCTGAATCATGTCAATGTATGGCAAAAACCACTACAATACTGTAAAGTATTTAGCCTCCAACTAATAAAAATAAACGAAAAAAAAAAAAAAAAAAAGGATCATACACCACGATCAAGTGGGATTTATCCCAGAGGTCCAAGGATTTTTCAATATCTACAAATCAATTGGTGTGATATAATACACTAACAAATTGAAGACTAAAAGTCATATGATCTTTTCCATAGACCCAGAAAAGGTTTTTGACAAAATTCAACAACGATTTATAAGAACTTTCCAGAAAGTGGGCATAGAGGAAACATGTCTCAACAAAACAAAGGCCATATATGACAAACCTACAGCTAACATCATAATAAACAATAAAAAGCTGAAAGCATTTCCTCTAATATCATGAACAAGACAAAGATGTCCACTGTTATCACTTTTATTCAACATAGTTTTGGAAGTCCTAGCAATGGCAATTAGAAAAGAAACAAAAGGAATTCACATTGGAAAAAAAGAAATTAAATGGTCACTGTTTGCAAATGACATGACACTATCTATAGAAAATCCTAAAGATACTATCAGAAAACTACTAGAGTTCATCAATGAATTTGATAAAGTTCAGGATACAAAATTAATGCACAGAAATATGGGGGACATCTATACACTAACAATGAAATATCAGAAAGAGAAATTAATGAAACAGTCTCATTTACCATCATATCAAAAAGAACACAACACCTAGGAATAAACCTACCTAAGGAGACAAAAAAACTGTTCTCTGAAACTGTAAGAAAACAATGAAATAAGTCAAAGATGACACTAACAGATGTAAAAATATATCATGTCCCTGGACTGGAAGAATCAATATTACCAAAATAATTATTCTACCCAAGGCAATCTACAGATTCAATGCAATCTCTGTCAAATTACAATTGGATACTTGCAGGGGAGAACAAGATGGTAGAGGAGTAAGGGGATGTGGAGAACATTACTCTCCATGGTTACATCAGGATTACACCTTCAGACACAGAGTTACATGCAGAACACCAGCTGAGAGCAGACAGGAGGACCTGACCAGAGGAAAAGAATATAAAGACCCACACAAAAACCGATAGGACAAAGGAACTAGGGAGAAAAACAGGAGTGTTAGGACTAGACCTGCTCTCGGCAGGTGAGGGAACTGAAGCAGGGGTCCAAGCCCCACATGAGACTAATTGTCTGAGTCACAGGAGAAACACTTAAGGCTGAGAGTGAAATAGCTGATCTGTGGCAGCCTAAATGCAATGAGAATCAGGCAGTCCTTGCCACAGCCATACAAACCCCAGATAGGGACGTTGATCCCCTGGAAGGTGCAGAAGCTGGGAGCTGGAGTGTAGGGATTATGGAGCAGTCCCCAGGCAAGAGCTGCTGTTGACTGTGGAGAGACAGACTGAGGGGGTATGAGGGAGGTGACTGTGGTGGGAAATGCTTGTAGAGGAAAGCCAGGCAACCATGGAAGCAAGGTGATATGCTCATTCACACATAGAGGGTGGAGCCATCACCATAGACTCTTTCCCCCACACGCCAGCACTGCCAGCTGAACAATGGAGAAGCTGGCCCATCAAACCCCTGATGCTCTTGAACTACAGAGTAGGACTCCACCCAGGGTGGCCCTTTGAGTGCCCGACGTGCCCAACAACAGAGAAGGACCACAGGCAAGGAAGCCCTCTAAGTGCCTGAAAAGGTGGAGCTATGGAGAAAGACTGGCCAGAGGCCTATGCACACAGGATCACTTCCATCATGTCTGACTCTTTGTGGCCCTGCGCACTGTGGCCTTCCAGGCTTCTCTGTCAGGGAGAACGCTTCTCAAGGCAAGAATACTGAAGTGTATTGGCTAATACACATTGCCATGCCCTTCTAGAGCACTATATTTCCTGCTGCCCCTAGCCACCAACCCCCCTGAGTACCTAGTGCTGCCAGGACCCCTGCAACCCAAGTAGCTGCACCACCTCCATACCTGGACCTCACAGGGGTAAACCAAGTCCTCCAGGGCAGCCTCAAGAGCAAACCCCCGTGTATGATCCACATGCAGAGGTGGAAATAAAACCACCATTGAAACCCAGAGGCAGTGTGGCTAAGAGAGAAGACCCAAAACCCTCCGATCAGCTGTACAAGCTGCAGATTAAATCCGCATGATCAACTAGGCAGACTCTGTGTCTATGGAATATAGAAAAGGTCATTGAGAGCGCCCACAAAAGAAAACGCACTAGCTCTGACAGCTGTGGACAGTGGATGCAAGAACACAGAGGACTAGGACCAGGTTAGAATCTAGCTGCCCCCACAGCAGGTACAGAGATCAGCACAGTGCTGGAGGGCATCCTAGGGAGGGGAGGGGGACTGTGACTCCCAGCGAGGGAAAGGACTCTGACAGCAGTGACTCAAGGAAAACATTTATTATTCTTATATCTGACCTGTTCTGTAGATTCTTTTGGATTTTTTTTCTTTTTATTTTCCTTCCTCGCCCACTCCCCCCATTACAGTTGTCGATTTTATTGGCACTATGAAATCTAATTAAGCTTTTGATTTTTCTTTCCTCAGACATATTTTTTATTGTTGTTATAAACCTCTGCCTTTATGTTGGACTTATGCAGTTCTGTGGAGGTTGCCTTTTTTTATCTTTTCTCTTTTTTTAATTTTAATTTTTTAAACCTATTATTTTTTCTACATTTATTCCTTTGTTTGCTTTTCCTACTGTTCTTTTCCCCTTGCAGTTAATCTTTAATATATATAAATCTTCTTTATCTACCTCTATTTAACTTTGCAAATCTATTCTTTCTTTCCTTCAACACTTTTGTTAGTTTTATTTTCATTGCTTTATTCCCCAATTGGCATCTTGCTTTAGTTTTGTTTTCCAGATTGTGCTTTAGTTAGTTTAGTTATGGTAGACATAATTTTTGGCTTCCTTTGTTCACCAGTTCAATCTATTGTACTTTTTGTTGGACTCTTTTGATTTTGCTTACAGGTATATATGTGTATATTCAGTCACATTTTTTATTGTTGTTATGAACTTCTGCCTCTACATTGGGTTTTTGCAGTTCTGTGGAGTTTTTTCTTTTTTCTTCCATTTTTTTTTCTTTTCTCTTTTATATTATTTTAATTTTTAATTTTTTAAATCCATATTTTCCCTACATTTATTCCTTTGTTTGCTTTTCCTACTGTACTTTTCCTCTTGCAGTTAATCTTTAATATATATAAATCTTCTTCATCTACCTCTATTTAACTTTGCAAATCTATTCTTTTTTTCCTGCCTTCCTTTCTTTTCAACATGTTTGTTAGTTTTATTTTCATTGCTTTATTCCCCAGTTGGCACCTTACTTTAGTTTTCTTTTCCAGTTTGTATTTTAGTTAGTTTTGTTCTTAACTGGTAAATATAATTTTTTATTTCCTTTGTTCACCAGGCCAATTTATTGTACTTTATTTTTGTTGGACTGTTTTGACTTTGCTCTTGGGGGTTTATGTATATGGGTATAGTACATTATTTTAATTATTATTTGCTTGAATTTGTAACTGCCATTTGTCTGGAGTTCATCCTTGGTTTCTTAATCTTGGATTTTTGTTTTAATCTCACTTAATATCATACATAACAAACCACTGGTGGAATCTTCGTTCCTGACCAGAGATCACGCCCTGGGCCTTTGGTGTGGGAGCACTGACTCCAAGACCCTAGTCAACTAGAAAACTAACCCTTGGGGGTATCAAATAGTGAGAAATCACACAAAGAAAACCACTGGAATACAAGACCCAGCATCACCCAACCACCAGTAGTACCCTGTGCAGGATACCTTATCTAAACAACACATTTTAAAAAAAAAAAGCAAATTCAATCATCAGCAGACAGGTGTAAGACCTTACTCAGCCTTGCCCATCAGAGGAAAAGCAAACAAACAAAAATTCAGTACAAATCTCACCCTAGAGAAGCCTACATAAATCACTGGACCAAACTTAGGAGGGCAGAAACCAAAAGGAAGAAAGAATTCAACATTGAAGCCTGGGAAAAGAAGATCTCAACACAATAAGTTAAATAAAATAAAAATAATAAAAAGGCAGACAAATACTACACAAATGAAGGAACAAGCTAGAAATGCAGAAGTCCAAATAAATGAAGAGGAAATAGGAAAACTACCTGAAAAAGAATTCAGGATAATGATAGTAAAGATGATCAAAAACCTTGAAAACAAAATGGAGAAAATGCAAAAATCAATTAACAAAGACTTAGAAGAATTAAAGAATAAACATGCAGAGACAAACAACACAATTACTGAAATTAAAAATACTCTAGAAGGAATCAATAGCAGAATATCTGAGGCAGGACAAATCAATGAGCTGGAAGATAAAATGGTGGGAATAACTTCTGAAGAGCAGAATAAAGGAAAAAGAATGAAAAGAACTCAGGATAGACTCAGAGACCTCTGGGACAATATCAAATGCACCAACATTCAAATTATAGGGGTCCTTGAAGAAGAGAAAAAGAAAGGGGATGAGAAAATTTTTGAAGAGATTATAGATGAAAATTTCCCCAACCTAGAAAAGGAAATAGTCAATCAAGTCCAAGAGGCACATGCAGGATAAACCTAAGGAGAAACATGCCAAGACACACACTAATCAAAATAAGGAAGACTAAACACAAAGAAAGAATACTAAAAGAAGGGAGAAGCAACAAGTAACATACAAGGGAAACCCCATGTGCTTAACAGCTGATCTTTTAGCAGAGACTCTGCAGGCCAGAGGGAATGGCAGGTTATATTTAAAGTACTGAAAGGGAAAAACCTACAACCAAGATTACTGTACCCAGCAACGATCTCATTCAAAATTGATGGAGAAATAAAAAACTTTTCAGACAAGCAAAAGTTAAGAGAATTCAGTACGAGCAAATAAGCTTTACAACAAATGTTAAAGAGACTTATATAGTTAAGAAATACAAGAGAAGAAAAAAGATCTACAGTATCAACCCCAATCAATTAAGAAAATGGCAACAGGAACATATATATCAATAATTACTTTAAATGTAAATGGATTAAATGCTCCAACCAAAAGACACAGACTGGCTGAATGGATACAAAAACAAAATCCATATATATGATGTCTACAAGAAACCCACTTCAGATCTCAAGCTACATATAGACTGAAAGTGAGAGGATGGAAAAATATATTCCATGCAATGGGAAGCAAAAGAAAGCTAGAGTAGCAACCCTCATATCAGACAAAATAGACTTTAAAATAAAGAAGATTACAAGAGATAAGGAAGGACACTACATAACGATCAAGGGATCAACCCAAGAGGAAGACATAACAATTATAAATATTTATGGACCCAACATAGGAGCACCTCAATACATAAGAAAAACACTAACAGACATAAAAGGAGAAATCGACAGTAACACAATAATAGTAGGAGACTTTAAACCCCATTCACACCAATGAACAGATCATCAAAACAGAAAAACAATAAGGAAACAGTAGTCTTAAATCATACATTAGATGAGATGGATCTCATTGATATCTTCAGGACATTCCATCCAAAGGCAGAAGAATGCACCTTCTTCTTCAGTGCACATGGAACATCCTTCAGGATTGACCACATCTTGGGTCACAAATCAAACCTCAGTAAATTTAAGAAAATTGAAATCATATCAAGCATCTTTGACCACAATGCTATGAGACTAGATACCATTTACAAAAAAAGAACTGTAAAAAAACTCAAACACATGGAGATTAAATAACACATTTCTAAATAACTAACAGATTACTGAAGAAATCAAAAGGCAAAATAAAAAAACTTCTAGAAACAAATGACAATAAAAATACAACTCAAAACCTATGGGATGCAGCAAGAGCAGTCCCAAGAGGGAAGTTTATAGCAATACAACCCTACCTCAAGAAACAAGAGAAACACCAAATAGACAACCTAACTTTATACCTAAAACAACTGAAGAAAGAAGAACAAAAATCCCCCAAAATTAGTAGAAAGAAAGAAATCAAAAAGATCCAAACAGAAATAAATGAAAAATAAATGAAAGAAAAAAAAAAAGTAAAGATTAATAAAACTAAAAGCTGGTTCTTTGAGAATATAAACAAAATTGACAAACCTTTATCCAGACTCATCAAGAAAAAAAGAGAGAAGAATCAAATCAACAAAATTAGAAATGAAAAAGGAGAGATTATGACAATGCAAAAATACAAAGGATTATAAGAGACTATTATGAACAACGACATATCAATAAAATGGATAACTTGGAAGAAATGGACAGATTCTTAGAAAAGTTCGATCTTCCAAGACTGAACCAGAAAGAAATAGAAATTATGAATAACATAACTGCTGCTGCTGCTAAATCTCTTCAGTCATTTCCGACTCTGTACGACCCCACAGACGGCAGCCTACCAGGCTCCTCCCTTCCTGGGATTCTCCAGGCAAGAACACTGGAGTGGGCTGCCATTTCCTTCTCCAATGCATGAGAGTGAAAAGTTTAAATGAAGTTGCTCAGTCATGTCCGACTCTTTGCGACCCCATGGACTGCAGCCTACCAGGCTCCTCTGTCCATGGGAGTTTCCAGGCAAGAGTACTGGAGTGAGTTGCCATTGCCTTCTCCAATAACGCAATTAGAAGCGCTGAAATCGAAGCTGTGAGCAAAAATCTCCCAAAAAACAAAAGGCCAGAAACAGATGGCTTCACAGGAGCATTCTATCAAACATTTAGAGAAGTGCTAATGCCTATACTTCTAAAACTGTTTCAAAACTTTGCAGAGGAAGGTATACTTCCAAACTCATTCTATGAGGCCACCATCACCCTGATACCAAAATCAAAGACAAAACAAGAAAAGAAAGCTGCAGGCCAATATCAATGAGGAACATAGATGCAAAAGTACTCAATAAAGTTTTAGCAAAGAGAATTCAGCAACACATCAAAACCTCATACACCATAAAAAAGTTGGGTTTATTTCAGAAATGAAATGATTCTTTCATATACCAAATCAGCCAATGTGATACACCACATAAACAAATTGAAAAATAAAAAACATATGATAATCTCAGTATATGCAGAAAAAGTCTTTGACAAAATTCATTTCCCATTTATAATTAAAACTCTTCAAATAATGGGCATAGAATGAGCCTACCTCAAAATAGTATAGCCATATATGATAAGCCTACAGCAAACATTCTCAATGGTGAAATTCCCCCTATGATCAGGAAAAAGACAAGGGTGCCCACTTTCCCCAAATTATTCAATATAGTTCTGGAAGTCTTAGCTACAGAAATCAGAGAATCAGTTCACTTCAGTCACTCAGTTGTGTCTGACTCTTTGCAACACCATGGACTGCAGCAGGCCAGGCCTCCCCATCCATCACTAACTCCTGGAGTTGACTCAAACTCATGCCCATTGAGTCACTGATGCCATCCAACAATCTCATCCTCTGTTGTCCCCATCTCCTCCAGCCTTCAAACTTTCCCACCATCAGGGTCCTTTCAAATGAGTCAGCTCTTCGCATCAGGTGGCCAAAGTTTTGGAGTTTCAACTTCAACATCGGGTCTTCCAATGAATATTCCAGACTGGTTTCCTTTAGAATGGACTGGGTGGATCTCCTTGCAGTCCAAAGGACTCTCAAGAGTCTTCTCCAACACCACAGTTCAAAAGCAACAATTCTTCAGCGTTCAGCTTTCTTTACAGTACAACTATCACATCTGTACATAATTACTGGAAAAGCCATAGCCTTGGC
The DNA here is from genome assembly GCF_963930625.1 of Muntiacus reevesi. Classification (NCBI taxonomy): domain Eukaryota; kingdom Metazoa; phylum Chordata; class Mammalia; order Artiodactyla; family Cervidae; genus Muntiacus; species Muntiacus reevesi. The sequence goes on along the minus strand of NC_089261.1, from coordinate 50,964,185 downwards.
TAGACAGATCTATGTTACAAAGCAATGCATCTGCTTTTTACTATGCCCTCTAGGTTGGTCATAACTTTTCTTCAAAGGAGTACGCATCTTTTAATTTCACAGCTGCAGTCACCACCTGCAGTGATTTTGGAGTCCCCACCCCAGCAAAAAAGTTTACCACTGTTTCCACTGTTTCCCCATTTGCAGTGAAGTGATGGGACTGAATGCCATGATCTTAGTTTTCTGAATGTTGAGCTTTAAGCCAACTTTTTCACTCTCCTCTTTCACCTTCATCAAGAGGCTCTTTTGTTATTCTTCATTTTCTGCCATAAGGGTGGTATCATCTATATATCTGAGGTTATTGATATGTCTCCCAGCAATCTTGATTCCAGCTTGTGCTTCATCCAGCCCAGCGTTTCTCATGATGCATTCTGCATATAAGTTAAATAAGCAGGGTGACAATATACAGCCTTGACATACTCCTTTTCCTATTTGGAACCAGTCTGTTGTTCCATGTCCAGTTCTAACTGTTGCTTCCTGACCTGCATATAAGTTTTTCAAGTGGTGGGTCAGGTGGCCTGGTATGCCCATCTCTTTCAGGATTTTCCACAGTTTATTGTGATCCACACAGTCAAAGGCTTTGGCATAGTCAATAAAGCAGAAATAGATGTTTTTCTGGATCTCTCTTGCTTTTTTGACGATCCAGCAAATGTTGGCAATTTGATCTCTGGTTCCTCTGCCTTTTCCAAAACCAGCTTGAACATCTGGAAGTTCATGGTTCACACATTGTTGAAGCCTGACTTAGAGAATTTTGAGCATTACTTACTAGCGTATGAGATGAGTGCAATTGTGTGGTAGTTTGAGCATTCTTTGGCATTGCCTTTCTTAGAGATTGGAATGAAAACTGACCTTTTCCAGATCTGTGGCCAATGCTGAGTTTTTCAGATTTGCTGGAATATTGAGTGCAGCACTTTCACAGCATCATCTTTTAGGATTTGAAATAGCTCTACCTGAATTCTGTTACCTCCACTAGCTTTGTTTGTAGTGAAGCTTTAAGGCCCACTTGACTTTGATTTTTAGCATGTCTGGCTCTAGGTAAGTGATCACACCATCATGATTATCTGGGTCATGAAGATCTTTTTTGTATAGTTCTTCTGTGTATTCCTGCCATCTCTTTTAATATCTTCTGCTTCTGTTAGGTCCATACCTTTTCTGTCCTTTATCAAACCCATCTTTGCATGAAATGTTCCCTTGGTATCTCTAATTTTCTTGAAGAGATCTCTAGTCTTTCCTATTCTACTGTTTTCTCCTATTTCTTTGCACTGATTACTGAGGAAGGCTTTCTTATCTCTTCTTGCTATTCTTTGGAACTCTGCATTCAAATGAGTATATCTTTCCTTTTTCCTTTGCTTTTCACAACTCTTCTACTCAGAGCTATTTGTAAGGCTATTTGTAAGACAGCCATTTTGCTTTTTTAAATTTCTTTTCCTTGATGATGGTCTTCATCCCTGTCCCCCTTACAACGTTATGAACCTCCATCCATAGTTCACTTCCATTGTATAATCATAAGGAATTTGATTTAGGTCATACCTGAATGGTCTAGTGGTTTTCCCTACTTTCTTCAATTTAAGTCTGAATCTGGCAATATGGAGTTCCTAATCTGAGCCACATTCTGCTTCCGATCTTGTTTTTGCTGACTCTATATAGCTTTTCCACCTTTGGCTGCAAAGAATACAGTCAATCTAATTTCGGTGTTGATCATCTGGTGATGTCTGCATGTAGAGTCTTCTCTTGTGTTGTTGCAAGAAGGTGTTTGCTATGACCAGTGGGTTCTCTTGGCAAAACTTTGCCCTGCTTCATTCTGTACTCCAAGGCCAAATTGCCTATCACTCCAGGTGTTTCTTGAGTTCCTTCTTTTGCATTCCAGTCCCATATAATGAAAAGGATATCATTTTGGGGTGTTAGTTCTTGAAGGTCTTGTAGGTCTTCATAGAACCATTCAACTTCAGCTTCTTCAGCATTACTGGTCAGGGCATAGACTTGGATTACCATGATATTGAATGGTTTGCCTTCGAAATGAACAGAGATCATTCTGTCATTCTTGAGATTGTATCCAAGTACTGCATTTCAGACTCTTGTTTAGTATTAATGGCTACTCCATTTCCTCTAAGGGATTCTTGCCCACAGTTGTAGATATAATGGTCATCTGAGTTAAATTCACCCATTTCAGTCCATTTTAAAAGAAACAAATGGAATCCAGATAGTAAAAAATGAACTAAAGATTTCACTCTTTGCAGATGACATGATACTGTACATAGAAACCCTAAAGATAGTATCAGAAAATTACTAAAGCTAATCAGTGAATTTAGAAAAGTTGCAGGACACAAAATCAATACAGAAAAATCACGTACATTTCTATATACTAACAGTGAACATCAGAAAGAGAAATTAAGGAATCAATCCCATTCACCATTGCAACAAAAGGAATTAAATATCTAGAAATAAACTCACCTAAGGAGACAAAAGAACTGTACACAGAAAATTATAAGACACTGATGAAAGAAATCAAAGACAACATAAACAGATGAAGAAATATTCCATGTTCCTGGGTAGGAAGAGTCAATATTTGAAAGTGACTATACTACCAAATGTAATGTAGAGATTAAATGTAATCCCTATCAAATTACTAATGGCATTTTTCACAGAACTAGAACAAAAAATTTCACAATTCATATGGAAACTTAAAAGACCCTAAGTAGTCAAAGCAGTCTTGAGAAAGAAGAATGGAGCTGGAGTAATCAACCTTCCTGACTTCAGGTTATACTACAAAGCTACAGTCAGGAAGACAGTATGGTACTGGCACAAAAACAGAAATATAGATAATGGAACAAGATTGAAAGCCCAGAAATAAACCCATGCACATATGGGTACTTTATTTTTCACACAAGAGGCAAGAATGTACAATGGGGCAAACAGCCTCTTCAATAAATGGTGCTGGGAAAACTGGACAGTTACATGTAAAAGAATGAAATTAGAACACTTCCTAACACCATACACAACGATAAACTCAACATGGATTAAAGACCTAAATGTAAGACCAGAAACTGTAAAATTCTTTGAGGAAAAGATAAGCACAACACTCGATGACATAAATCAAAGCAAGATCCTCTATTACCCACCACCTAGAATAATGGAAATAAAAACAAAAGTTAATAAGTGGGAGCTAGTTAAAAGCTTTTGCATAGTGAAGAAAACTGTAAGCAAGGTGAAAAGACAACCCTCAGAATGGAAGGAAATAGTAGCAAATGAAACAGCTGACAAAGGATTAATTTCCAAAATACACAAGCAGCTCATACAACTCAATGCCAGAAGAACAACCCAATCAAAAAGTGGGAAAAAGACCTAAACAGACATTTCTCCAAAGAAGACATACAGATGGCTAACAAACACATGAAAAGATGTTCAACATCGTTCATTGTTAGAGAAATGCATATCAAAACCATAATAAGATATCATCTCAAACTGGTCAGAATGGACATCATCAAAAAGTCTACAAACAATAAATGCTGGAGAGGGTATGGAGAAAAGGGAAGGCTCTTGCATTGTTGGTGGGAATGTAAACTGATACAACCACTACAGAAGATGGTATGGAGATTTATTAAAAACTAGGAATAAAAGCACCGTATGAGCCAGCAATCCCACTCTTAGGCATATAGCCTGAGGAAATGAAAATTGAAAAAGACACATGTATCCCACTGTTCATTGCAGCACTTTTTACAATAGCTAGAACATGGACATAACATAGATGTCCATTGACAGATAAATGGATTAAGAAATAGTGGTACATACACACAATGGAATATTACTCAGCCATAAAAAGGAACGCATTTGAGTCAGTTCTGATGAGGTAGATGAACCTAGAACCTATTATACAGAGTAAAGTGAGTCAGAAAGAGAAAGATAAATATTGTATTCTAATGCACATACATGGAATCTAGAAAAATGGTTTTGAAGAATTTATTTACAGCACTGCAGTGGAGAAACAATCATAGAGACTAGACTTATGGACATGGGGAAAGGGGAGGAGACGGTGAGATGTATGGAAAGAAATAACATGGAAGCTTACTTTACCGTATATAAAATATATAGCCAACGGGAGTTTTCTGAATGGCTCAGGAAACTCAAACAGGGGCTCTGAATCAACCTAGTGGGGTGGGCTGGGGAGGGAGATGGGATGGGGGTTCAAAATGGAGTGGATATATATATACCTATGACTGATTCATGTTGAGGTTTGACAGAAAACAGAAAAATTCTGTAAAGCAATTATCCTTTAATTAAAAAAAATAAAACAAAAAATATTTGCACCCCTATGTTCATAGCAGCACTGTTCACAATAACCAGGACATGAAAACAACCTAAATGTCCATCAACGGATGAACAGATAAGGAAGATGTGGTACCTATACACAAGGGGGTACTACTGAGGTATGAAAAGGATGAAATGTTGCCATTTGCAGCAAAATGATTAGACCTAGAGACTATCACATTAAGTGAAGTAAGACAAATATGCTATCACTTACATGGAATCTAAAATATGACACAAATGAACTTATCTAAAAAATGAAAACAGACTCAGAAAGAGAGAACATATTTGTTGCCAAGGCAGAAGGGTTTAGGGGAGGATAGAATTGTGAGTTTGGAGTTAGCAGATGTAAGTAATAATATATGGAATGGATAAACAACAAGGTCCTACTACTATATAGCACAGAGAACTATGTTCAGTATCCTGTTAAAAAACATAATGGAAAAGAACATTAAAAAATACATAACTGAGTCAGTTTGCTGTATAGCAGAAATTAATACATAGTAAATCAACTACATTTCAATAAAAGTAAATTTAAAAGAAAAAAAATACAAATGGCATTTTTCACACAACTCAAACAAAAAAATCTTAAAATTTGTATTGAGACACAAAGGATTCCAGATACCCAAAGCAGTCATGAGAGAAAAACAGAGCTGTAGGAATCAGGCTACTGGACTTCAGACTACACCGCAAAGCTAGAGTCATCAGACCAGTGTTGTACTGGCACAAAACTAGAAATAAAGATCAATGGATCAGGATAGAAAGCATAGAAAGATATCCACACACCTATGGTCAATTAATCTATGAAAAAGGAGGCAAGATTATACAATAGAGGAAAGAGAATCTCTTCAATAAATGGTGCTGGGAAAATTGGACAACTTCATATATTAATTTAAAAATGAAGTTAGAATATTAACACCATGCAGAAAATAAACTCAAGATGGATTAAAGACTTAAGTGAAATATCAGCTACTTTAAAACTCTTACAAGAAAACTTAGGTAGAATACTCTTTGATATAAATTGCTGAGCACTCTGACATAAATTACAGCAATATCTAATTTGAGTCATCTCCTAGAATAATGGAAATAAAAACAAAAGTAAGCAAATGGGATCTAATTAAACTCAAAAGCTTTTGCAGAGCAAAGGAAACCATAAACAAAACGAAAATACAATCCATAGAATATTTCCAAATGATGCAACCAATATATATATATATATAACTCAATCAAAAAAGTGGGTAGAAAATCTAAACAGACATTTCTCCAAAGAAGACATACAAATAGCCAAAAAGCACATGAAAACATTTTTTTTGCTGAACATCTAAGTACTATTGGAGAAATGCAAATCAAATCTACAACCTCAGATACAACTTCAGAAGTCAGAATGGCCAAAATCAAAATATCTAGAAGTAACAAATACTGGAGAGGGTGTGAAGATAAAGGAACCCTTCTATGCTGTTGGTGGAAATGTGAACAGTATGGAGGTTTCTTTAAAAACTAAAAACAGAGTTACCACAAGATCTAGCAATCTCACTCCTGGGCATATATTCGGAGAAAAGCATGGTCTGAAATAATACATAAACCCCAATGTTCACTGCAGTGCTGTTTACAATAGCGAATGCTTGGAAGCAACCTAAATGTCCAACAGTGGATGAATAGATAAAAAATATGTGGTACATATATACAATGGAATTATTACTCAGTCATTAAAGAGAATAATGCCATTTGTATCAACATCTATGGACCTAGAGATTATCATACTAAGTACATCAGTTCAGTTCAGTTGTTCAGTCATGTCTGACTCCTTGCGACTCTATGGACTGTAGCAAGACAGGCCTCCATGTCCATCACCAACTCCCGGAGTTTAGTCAAACTCATGTCCATTGAGTCAGTGATGCCATCCAACCACCTCATCCTCTGATATTCCCTTCTCCTCCTGCCTTCAATCTTTCCCAGCATCAGGGTCTTTTCAAATGAGTCAGTTCTTCGCATCAGGTGGCCAAAGTATTGGAGTTTCAGCTTCAACATCAGTCCTTCCAATGAACATTCAGGACTGATTTCCTTTAGGATAAACTGCTTGGATCTCCTTTCTGTCCAAGGGATTCTCAAGAGTCTTTTCCAAAACCACAGTTCAAAAGCATCAATTCTTCAATGCTCAGCTTTCTTTATAGTCCAACTCTCACATCCATACATGGCTACTGGAAAAACCATAACCTTGACCAGACGGACCTTTATTGGTAAAGTAATGTCTCTGCTTTTTAATATGCTGTCTAGGTTGGTCATAACTTTTCTTCCAAGGAGCAAGCATCTTTTTATTTCATGGCTGCAGTCACCACCTGCAGTGATTTTGGAGCCCCCCAAAATAAAGTCTGACACTGTTTCCTCTGTTTCGCCATCTTTTGCCAGGAAGTGATAGGACTGGATGCCATGATCTAAGTTTTCTCAATGTTGAGCTTTAAGCCAACTTTTTCACTCTCCTCTTTCACTTTCATTAAGAGACGTTTTTTCCTTCTTAACTTTCTGCCTTAAGGGTGGTGTCATCTGCATATCTGAAGTTATTGACATTTCTCCCAACAATCTTGATTCCAGCTTGTGCTTCTTCCAGCCCAGCGTCTCTCATGATGTACTCTGCATGTAAGTTAAACAAGCAGGGTGACAATATACAGCCTTGACATACTCCTTTTGCTATTTGGAACCAGTCTGTTGTTCCATGTCCAGTTCTAACTGTTGCTTCCTGACCTGCATCTAGATTTCTCAACAGGCAGGTTAGGTGGCCTGGTATGCCCATCTGTTCAAGAATTTTCCACAGCTTATTGTGATCCACACAGTCAAAGGCTTTGGCGTAGTCAATAAAGCAGAAGTAGATGTTTTTCTGGAACTCTCTTGCTTTTTCGATGATCCAGTGGATATTGGCAATTTGATCTCTGGTCCCGCTGCCTTTACTAAAACCAGCTTGAACATCTGGAAGTTCAGGTTCACATATTGCTGATGCCTGGCTTGGAGAATTTTGAGCATTACTTTACTAGCATGTGAGATGAGTGCAATTGTGCAGTAGTTTGAGCATTCTTTGGCATTGCCTTTCTTAGGGATTGGAATGAAAACTGACCTTTTCCAGATCTGTGGCCACTGCTGAGTTTTCAAAATTTTCTGGCATATTGAGTGCATACTAAATACATCAGAGAAAGACAAATACCATATGGTATTACTTATAGGCAGAATCTTAAAAAAAATGGTACAGATAATCTTATCTACAAAACAGAAACAGACTCACAGACGAACGGAATGAACTTATTATGGTTACTGGGGGAAGGATCAGGAGAGGGATAGATTGACTAGATAGAGATTGACATGTACACACTAACATATTTAAAATAGATAATCAAAAATAACCTACTGCATCACACAGGGAAATCTGTTCAAATCAGATGTGTTCAAAATATCTGTTGTAACCTAAATGGGAAAAAATCTGAAAAAGAATTTATATATGTATATCTGCATCACTGTACATCTGAAATTATCACAACATTGTTAACTAACTATGCTCCAACATAAAATAAGCATTTAAAACAATCAAAACTAGGAAACTTTATTTCCCTTTCTAATGCCATTATGTCTTTCCTTCCATAGCACCAATACCAGTTCTCAAGGTCACTTAGGGCTTCCCTGGTGACTCAGCTGGTAAAGAATCTGCCTGAAATGTGGGAGACCTGGGTTCGATATCTGGGTTGGGAAGATCCCCTGGAGAAGGGAAAGGCTACTCACTTCAGTATTCTGGCTTGAAGAATTCCATGAACCCTATAGTCCATGGGGTCACAAAGAGTTGGACATGACTGAGCAACTTTCAAGGACACACAAATGCTTCTTTAATTCTCATATTACACAAAGCAGCAGCAGAATAACACTAATACAACCAACAAATATGGTTGTGAAAACATCAAATTCTTTGTGTGTATAATCTCCCCATTCTTCCCTATATTTTAATAGTTGTATCATCACTATTATCAGAGCATATAACCAACCACATACTATACTCACTATAGAGCTCAGCACCAATTCCTGTGTTGATGCATCTCCTGTCATTCTGGCTATCAGACCAGGCATCTGTGGTTATCTAAGTGCATTTTCTAGCCAACCCTGAGGAAATATTCAGGAACAAAACTCCCATTCCCATTCTTCATGTTAACAACTCTTCTGTGTCCTTTATACTTGAAAGCCAGTTTTGCTAGATATAAAACCCTTGGTTCACACTTTGTCTTTGGTTTTCTTTAATATGTTTCTCATTTCCCTCTGGCATAAAGCACTGCTGTCAAAAAGTCTGATGAAAAACTGCATAAACTGTCTGATGTCTGATGTCTTTTTCTGCAAGACCAATAATTAGAATATCTTAATGCTGTCACACAGTGTGTTCCATCAACATGTAAATTAAAATATTCTATTTCAGGGAGTTTTTATTTCTGGAAAGTTTACTGAATTATGGTTTTAGTAACTGGCTTGTTGTGTTTTTCTTTTCTACTCAGGGGTCCTATTGTCCCTGAGTAGAGTATTGGTGAGCTTTTACTATCATTTTCTTAGTATCTTTTGATCTGCTTTTCGAGGTCATCTATAATGTATGCTTTCCTTGTCTTCAGAGAATTTATTACAGTTGACCCTTGAAAAACTCAGGGGTTAATCCACTTACAAAGTTGGTCCCATAGTATCTGCAGTTTCTCCACATCTGCAGATTCAATCAACCACAGATCAAGCCATTCTGCAGTATTTATTACTGAAAAATATTCATGTATAACTGGACCCAGGTAGTTCATACCCACATTGTTCAAGAGCAACTGTACCATCTTTTATCTTATTGTCATTTTGTATGAGATTTAACCCACTGTTTTCCTATTTCCCATTTTTATTGAAAAGTTGTTTTCCTAGACTTTTGAAATGAGAAAGCATTCTAACCTCACAGAACTTCTTTTTTGTTTTTCCTTTCTCTCTCCCACCTTTTTACTGGGTATGATATAAAAACATATAAAAGCCTGTTTTCTATACCTGCATTGCTCTACTCCCTTCCAAATCTTTGGTAAAACCTCTGTTTTACTCCATTTCTGATATTCCGTCTTGTTAAATTTTCATTTCATCTACAGCATTCTTCCATTCTTGGAAAAGTATCCTGATAAATACATTTTTGAGGTTCATAGGAACCCAACTGTTCCAGGCTCTGTGTTCCTTCTTACAATCAGTCCTTTGCAGTCACCTGCTATTAGATGCCCCCTGACCCTCACCTCATGCTAGTTTCAATCCTGTGTATTTTCCACAAAGTTGATGTTCTATTTTCAGATGCATCTAATGCTCCAGCATTGATTCCTTCTTTTTCCTTTCACAGAGATGTTGATACAATATAGGCATTGTTTCAATCCACCTAAGATTTTGTGCTCATAAGAATACCATGCCACTCAATTTTTTGGGTAAATGCTGTCCATGTTATTTTTACTAAGCTATTTAATTGTTTTTGTCCCATTTATACTAGTATTAATATATTACTTCCCTATTGTTGCAATAACAAATAACAACAAGTTCAATGGCTGCAAACAATACAAATATACTGTGTTTGAGTTCTGAGAAATCAGAAGTCAAAAATCAATCCCATTGTGTTAAAACAAAGGTGTCAGCAGGGCTGTGTTCCTTGTTCCGATCAAGCTCTGTGGAAGAATCCACTTCCTTGCTTTTTCCAGCTGTCAGAGACTGTCTGCATTCCTTGGTACAGCATCACCATATGTATCTTCAAAGTCATCTGTGTACCACGTTCATATCTTATTATGGCTCTGACACTCCTGTTTCTCTCCTGCCTTTGTGATTACATTACACCCCTGGATAAACCAGCATAGTCTTCAATCTCAACATCCTTAATCATATCCACAAAATCTCTTCTGCCTTATAAAGCAAGGCAGAACATAGGTATCTTTAGAACATAGGTATCTTTGAGGAAGCCATTATTATTTTACCTATTCAGAATAATAGTGAGATTTTTTAAAAATGCTGACACTGTCTTCCCAGAATCCTCTCCTGAACTATCATATATTTCTCACCATAACTATTGCTGTTAGCCTGAAAAATCAAAAGAATATAACTTAAAATATTACAACTCTATCACGCCTCCCACAAACAAAAATCTCTGTCTGACTATGTGCTACTTTATATGTTACACCAGAAAACATTTTAAACAAATAAGAGATACTAGATATCCTTGACATGTGCGTGTGTGTGTGTGTGTGTGTGTGTGTGTGTGTGTGTGTGTTTATAAATCTTCCACTATAACCTAGTAAGGTGCCTTACAATAAATAGATACGTTTAAATGAAGAAAGGTTAAAGCTTGCAAATCATTAAATCATGACAATAAAAAATCATTATTTCATCTGCATGTGGGTTATAAACAAGTAGTAACAGAAAAGTCATGCCTCTTGCATCTGGTCTGAATTAAAGCTCTTCTGAAGAAGGATGTGGAAGTCATTCAGGCTTGCACATTCTTTAATTTCTTTTATTAAGGCCTGCACAAAGTCAGTGTAGCTAGAAGGCAATACACAGGCTTCCAGAAACTACAAAGTGTAACAGCTGGTTCCAATTACCCTCACTACAGTGTGACCATATGCACAAATGTTCAGCTTTCTGTTTAAGTTCATGAATTAAAAAAAAAAAAAAAAAAAAGAATGTCTTTAAAAATTTGAGAAATGCTGTAGTCTATGCATACATTTGTTTCTGCTAAGTTTTAACCTGTTAGTTATGGTCAAATGTATGGCTAAAACCTTTCAAGTAAGACAAAGGGCCTCAGCTGGCAGAACAGAACTCTTTAACTTTGTTAAAACAATGCAATTGTTTTTTAAAAGTTCATTTCCTAGAGCAAACATGTTTCAAGAAACATGCCCTCTTAAAATAATCATTTAACAACTAAATCAAGCAACACTACATTATACATATAGGCAGTATGTAAATCAACTATACTTGAATAAAATTTTTAATTAAAGTAAAAAGATTAAAAAATAGAGTTTAAAATGAAACATTAAAAAAAAAAAAGCAGATAGGCAGTAGGTAACTTTTATGTCAGCCAAGTAAGACTAATGTGATTTGGCATTTCTGACTCCAGTGACCTTTATGAAATCATAGGTTTTCTCTTAAATACATCATATTGAACTAGAGATAACAAAGACAGATGCTGAATTGACCTTTCTAATAGCAATTTCAGGTTGAAAATCACACCTTTTCATATTCTTTACTTGACATTCCAATCAGGTTTTTAATACTACAGCTGTCTCAGTTAATTTAAATTCTTAACTCTTTACTTGAATCAATATGCTTAAGTTCCACTTACATTACCTGCAGGAATGAGTAAAATGTAGCTAACTCCGTTAAAAAGCCCTTCACTAGCACTGAAACTTATTATCTAATAGGTATTTTAATAAAATATGCCTTATTTTTCTTACGTGGGAAAATAGCAACTGGTTCAGTTGCAGAATATGCAGCAATTCTTTACATTAGTGACAAAATGATAACAAAATGCATTTTCTGATTAACTGGCATTATAGACTAGTAAAGGAGAAATATGTGCTACATTGGAAAAAGAACATCTCCCAAATTTAAAAAACAAAGCAATGAGAGTAAAAACAGAGTATATTTATATTGGTTAGCAATCCTACAATCCCCCTGTTTTATAAGTATTTACCATTTAAACAAATGTGTTTTTCTAAAACAAGTATGTAGGTAGGTATCTGAGGGCATAAGTTTGTAGCTGCAGTTATATTTTATAGTAATAGATGGATACTGGTTAAAGTGTCCCCAATGTTAATTATGATTTATTAGTTTGCACAGTCTGAAAAGGGAGAAATGTTAATAACCAGGCCTTCTTTCCAGACATATTTTAGTTACTATTAATTTGGAGGCCAAGAAGTGAAAACAAATTACTGGAAGGCAAATGGATTCCCATATGTATGGTTTGAGCTTTTTCCATTTACACAGCTTCAATCAGCAAACAGAGCATATTAACATGCTTAATTTGTATGAAACTTTGTTAAACTGGATAAAGTCTATTTATCAAAGTCCTACTATCTATGTTTTCTTAGAACATTTCACTGATCTTTCACTGTTGAGAGAAAATAAAATTAGTTGTTCAAATGGCACTAACTTATTCTAGGAATTCTAAAGGATTTCAACCATTTAGTTGCAATATGTTGTAGAATTCTGATGGAACATACTTCTCCAACTTATTTAATATTTAGAGTACTAACTCATTTTGAAGTATTAGACACAATGCTATCCACAAGGCTGGAATGTTTTCTACATATTTCTATGATATATTTAATTTTTGTTTAATTTTCACAACTAAAGGGCAATCTTACTTAAAACAAACTTCACATTGGAGGTTATTAACTGTCACTTAATCTCTTTGAACTTTAAGCTGTTCTAAGTCTAAACAGTAACTACAATTCCTCCAACTATGTGATTCTATGATCTGTAAAACTCAACGTAACTCTGAAAACTGAAAAGGCTCTTCAATCATCAACTGAATCTTTCATCATGTAATAGAAGTATGAACACTAATGATCTATTTAAAATTCTCTGTCAGAAATATTTCAGGCTGACAGAAAAACACCTAATATTTCATTTTGGTATATTTCAGTAATAGATGATGACTAAACTTCAACTCATGTGTCAACCACAATATTTAATATTCTTCTGGGAAGATTATTTCAAATTATAAATCAAGAACCAAACAAACAACAGTGCTTCACTTGAAAATCATAAATAATTGCCAAATACCAATGAATGGCTTATTATACAGATGTCAAATATTGAAAGATGGAGAGACCTGCACATTTGTTATTGCTGTTTTCAAATCTGTTCATGCTTAGAAGTCTCTCAGTGTGATCAATAAGCATCTTAATAGGGTAGCCAAGATCTTCAGGAAAGATACTATTTTTCTTTTTTCATCGTCACTACTTTCTTCTACATTCCTTGGGATAAAGTTTTCTATTTCTCATTTGTGGTATATTTCAAGTAGAGAGTTAAGCTACTTATATCCTAAAAAGAGAAAAGAAAAACTGGCTGGAATAGCTGTTTTAAGTTTGGGGTGCACGGGAGAATGACATTGCCTGCATGCTGTCCACTCCCCTGATCATTAAGGCAAGTCCCCATTCAAATTGACTACAGCATTTTCAGTCGCTCCACAACTCTGTACTATCACTGCATTTAACTGCAAGCAAAAGGCATTTATGTTTATATTCTGAAAAAACAAACTACCTTTGGTAAGAGAATATCTACAGATCAGAATTATTCAATTGTCTAGTGTGTGTAGTATCAATCTTCATCACTTTGTTCTAATTGACTTTCATCATCTTGGGACTGAACACATCAAAGAAATATTTATCTGAGGTAAACTATCAATAGCAGTATAGGAAAAGTAGTGTCATTATAAAATACTTTAATATATCATTAAAATCTCATGGAGGAACCCTTTCTATAACTCTCTAAAAATATTTTAGAAATGAATCAAAAAGAGCAGTATGAAGGAGAAACTTAAGAAGCAGAGAAAACACTCCACATTATTTTTATATTAGAGATGCATATTTATACCTATCTACTTTTGTTAAAACTTAAATTTACCCAAATCACCATACTGAATGCAGAGTTCCAAAGAATAGCAAGAAGAGATAAGAAAGCCTTTTTTAAAGTAAACAATGCAAAGAAATAGAGGAAAACAATAGAATGGGAAATACTAGAGATCTCTTCAAGAAAATTGGAGATAGGTGGGAACAATTCATGGAAAGATGGGCACAGTAAGGGACAGAAACAGTAAGGACCTAACAGAAGCAGAAGATATTAAGAAGAGGTGGCAAGAATAAGCAGAAGAACTGTACAAAAAAGGTCTTAATGACTTGGATAACAATGATGGTGTGGTCACTCACATAGAACCAGACATCCTGGGGTGTGAAGTCAAGCAGGCCTTAGGAAGCATTACTACGAACAAAGCTAGGAAATCCAGGTGAGCTATCATAAATCCCAGAAGATGATGCTGTTAAAGTGCTGCACTCAATATGTCAGCAAATTTGGAAAACTCAGCAGTGGCCACAGGGCTAGAAAATGTCATTTTTCATTCCAACCCCAAAGAAAGGGAATGCCAAAGAATATTCAACTTAAGAATTGCACTCATTTCACATGCTAGCAAGATTATGCTCAAAATCTTTCAAGCTGGGCTGTAGCAGCACATGAACTGAGAACTTTCACACGTATAAGCTGGATTTAGAAAAGGCAAAGAAAACAGAGGTTAAATTGCCAACATCCACTAGATCACAGAAAAATCAAAGGAATTCCACAAAAATACAGTTCTGCTTCACTGACTACGCTAAAGCCTTTGACTGTGTGGATCACAGTAAATTGTGGGAAACCCTCGGTGAAAGGGTTAGTTGTTCAGTCATGTCTGACTCTTTGCAAACCCATGGACCTGCGCGGTTCCTCTGTCTATGGAATTCTCCACGGAAGAATACTGGAATGGGTCACCATTTCCTTCTCCAGGGGATCTTCCCAACCCAGGGACCAAACCCAGGTCTCCTACACTGCAGGCAGATTCTTTACTGTCTGAGCCACCAGATGACAGCTTACAGTGAAAGGTGTCAGATGTGTGATCTCTGAAGAGGAAGAATTAGCTTCCGGACCAGGGAACAGGCTTGATTGCTCAAGAGTTTTTGTGTAGCCAAGTTTTATTAAAGTACGAAAAGAGACAGAGAAATCTTCTGACTTAGACTTCAGAAGGGGGATGAAGAGTGCCCCGTCACTAGTCTTCAGAAGGGGGATGAAGAGTGCCCCGTCACTAGTCTTAGCAAGGAAGCTATATACTTTTTCAGTTGGTTATTATAGTAAATCAAAAGAATGTCTCAAGTTGTAAAGGTCTTACCAGGTCTTACCACTCCCACAACTTGCCTTTTAAGATAATGGGATTAGAACTAACAATAGAAAGATCTTACCTGACCCACTCCCCAGGATTAGTCAGAAGGTTCTCAAGGAGAAATATCTCCTCAGGCAGGAAACATTGATGTAATATAATCAAGCCAAGGGTTTAAGGGAAAACATATCCTTTTCTTTTTTTTTTTTATTTTTTATTTTTTTAATATTATTTTATTAGTTGGAGGCCAATCACTTTACAACATTTCAGTGGGTTTTGTCATACATTGACATGAATCAGCCATATAGTTACACGTATTCCCCATCCCGATCCCCCCTCCCACCTCCCTCCCCACCCGACTCCTCAGGGTCCTCCCAGTGCACCAGGCAGGAGCACCTGACTCATGCATCCCACCTGGGCTGGTGGTCCGTTTCACCATAGATAGTATACATGCTGTTCTTTCAAAACATCCCAGCAAGATGAGTTGTTTTGTTGTGCAATTAGCAGCTCTGGGCTTAAAGAAAAAAACACTTGTCCTTTTCTCCTCCTTGAGAACCCCAGACCACTAGGAAAATCTGCCTAAGAATTGACTATCTCACAGGGAAGCCTGGAAAATTATTAAAGTGATTGGAATACCAGACCACCTTACCTGTCTCCTGAGAAACCTGTATGCAGGACAAGAAGCAATCATTAGCACCGGACATGGAACAATAGACTGGTTCAAAATTGGGAAAGGAGTGCTACAAGGCTGTATATTTTCATCCTTCTTATTTAACTTATATATAGAGTATATCACATGAAATGCTGGGCTGGATGAATCACAGGCTGAAATCAAGATGGCCAGGAGAAATATCAACAACCTCAGATAGTGCAGACAACATCACCCTTATGGCAGAAAGCGAAAAGGAACTAAAGAGCCACCTAATGAAGCTGATTTGGAAAATTTGGAAAACTCAGCAGTGGCTACAGGACTGGAAAAGGTCAGTTTTCATTCCAATTCCAAAGAAAGGCAATCCCAAAGAATGCTCAAACTACCTCACAATTGCACTCATCTCACACGCTAGTAAAGTAATGTTCAAAATTCTCCAAGCCAGGCTTCAGCAATACGTCAACCGTGAACTTCCAGATGTTCAAGCTGGTTTTAGAAAAGGCAGCGGAACCAGAGATCAAATTGCCAACATCCGCTGGATCATCGAAAAAGCAAGAGAGTTCCAGAAAAACATCTATTTCTGCTTTATTGAGTATGCCAAACCCTTTGACTGTGTGGATCACAATAAACTGTGGAAAATTCTGAAAGAGATGGGCATACCAGGCCACTTGACCCACCGCTTGAAAAACCTATATGCAGATCAGGAAGCAACAGTTAGAACTGGACATGGAACAACAGACTGGTTCCAAATAGGAAAATGAGTATGTCAAGGCTGTATATTGTCACCCTGCTTATTTAACTTATATGCAGAGTACATCATGAGAAACACTGGGTTGGAAGAAGCACAAGCTGGCATCAAGACTGCTGGGAGAAATATCAATAACCTCAGATATGCAGATGACACCACCCTTATGGCAGAGAGTGAAGAGGAACTAAAAAGCCTCTTGATGAAAGTGAAAGAGGAGAGTGAAAAAGTTGGCTTAAAGCTTAACGTTCAGAAAACTAAGATCATGGCATCTGGTCCCATCACTTCATGGGAAATAGATGGGGAGACAGTGGAAACAGTGTCAGACTTTATTTTTTTGCGACCCAAAATCACTGCAGATGGTGATTGCAGCCATGAAATTAAAAGACGCTTACTCCTTGGAAGGAAACTATGACCAACCTAGATAGCATATTAAATAGCAGAGACATTACTTTACTAACAAAGGTCTGTCTAGTCAAGGCTATGGTTTTTCCAGTAGCCATGTATGGATGTGACAGTTGGACTGTGAAGAAAGCTGAGTGCTGAAAAATTGATGCTTTGAACGGTGGTGTTGGAGAAGACTCTTGAGAGTCCCTTGGACTGCAAGACCCAAGGAGATCCAACCAGTTCATCCTAAAGGAGATCAGTCCTGGGTATTCATTGGAAGGACTGATGCTGAAGCTGAAACTCCAATACTTTGGCCACCTCATGCTAAGAGTTGACTCATTGGAAAAGACCCTGATGCTGGGAGGGATTGGGGGCAGGATGAGAGGGGACAACAGAGGATGAGATGGTTGGATGACATCACTGACTCGATGGACATGAGTTTGAGTAAGCTCTGGGAGTTGGTGATGGACAGGGAGGCCTGGCGTGCTGTGATTCATGGGGTTGCAAAGAGTCGGACACGACTGAGCGACTGAACTGGACTGAACTGAATGAAGGTGAAAGAGCAGAGAGAAAAAGCTGGCTTAAAACTCAGCATTCACAAAACTAAGATCATGGCATCCAGTCCCATCACTTCATGGCAAATAGATGTAGAGAAGTGAAAATAGAGAAAGATTTTATTTTCTTAGGCTCCAAAATCACTGTGGATAGTGACTGCAGCCATGAAAATAAAAGACACTTGCTCCTTGGAAGGGAAGCTATGACAAACCTAGCAGCATATTATAAAGCAGAGACATCACTTTGCTGACAAAGGTTCATGTAGTCAAAGCAAGGGTTTTTCCATTAGTCGTGTACAAATTTGTGAGTTGGACCATAACGAAGGCTGAAGGCCAAAGAATTGATGCTTTTGAACTGCGATGCTGGAGTAGATTCTTGAGAGCCCCTTGGACAGCAAGGAGATCAAACCAATTGATCCTAAAGGAAATCAACTCTGAGTATTCACTGGAAGGACTGATGCCAAAGCTGAAGCTCCAATACTTTGACCACCTAATGAAAACAACCAACTCATTGGAAAATATCCTGATGCTGGGAAAGACTGAAGGCAAATCGAGAAGGGGGTGGCAGACAATGAGATGGTTGGATGGCTTCACCAACTCAATGGACATGAGTTTGAGCAAACTCTGGGAGATAGTGAAGTACGGGGAAGCCTGGTGAGCTGCCATCCGTGGGGTCACAGTCAGATACAACTTAGCTACTGAATAACAACAATGTCAACATAGTATCTGGGTGCACACTAATGAAATGGGCCAGAATTTAGGTCAATAAATTATCTATTCAAGACTAGATGATTTGGAATGGTGGAAGAAACATAGCTAGTCAGGTTTCACAGTGAGATTCTCAGAGTTAATACTGGCAGTCTGTGAGCCTTCTTAGAAAGCAAGAAGGACAACTTGGTGCCTGCATGAACTTCCACAGGGAATTTTTCCCCAGTCTACCTCCAAAAGTATGTATCTGAGTCTATTTTGTGCTGTATTCACAGCCCTGTTTTCCTTTTCATATTGGGAAATACACATTCTCTGTAGACTACTTATTGGAGGAAAGAGGCCTTTGGGGTACACCTAAAATGATTATGTATATAGAGAGGAAATATGGAGGTTTGAAAGTACGGAGGAAGAAATTAGAATAGATTCTCATACTAACATTTAGTATTAACAATCCCCTGAACACAAAAATTGACTATGACATTATTAAGCTTCTACAACAGTTGGTTTTCTGCAACTCTGAGCTCTATTAAGTATTTGGGAGCAGAATCAATAACTATATTTAAAATTTTCCCTACTGCAAAAACAAAAGAAGAAAAACACCTTCTCATTCTAGGAAATTTCTTTCCTCAGGCCAATTCTCTGCAAAAAAAAAAAAAAAAAAAAAAAAAAAAAAATCCACAGCAGCATAACTTTCAAAGGGATTTTTCCCCAGAAGAAAAAAATCATTAATAGGAATTAATTTGCCGTGAGTCAATCCCAGGATAAACTGTTATTTTTCAGTATATAAAAATGTGCTTTAACTCAACCTAGGAATTTGGGTTGGCAGGATCTCTTCTTAACCAGGGCCCTACAGGCCTGGGGTTATCTCAGTAATTAAGATACTTCTGAGGAAAAAAGAAGAGAAGTGATAATTAAGTTTCTATTGAGAGTAAGAGCAGAATTAAAAGCACTTTAGCTGACGTAAGCCACAGCAAACTTGATACAAGAGTTTTCCTCCAAAGACAAATCTGCAGCCTAGTCTCTTAAAAGGAGTAAGACAGGTAAATTACAGATACAGATCCACACCTGTTCATTTGAAGAGAGCGTTCTTTTCTGTTCATTCCAGTGAAACAGTATTGAGATGGCAAAGTGCAAATGCAATCTGTTCAACATCTGTGTTTAAGAACTGTTAATTTTATAAACAGAGATGATTCCTTTCACCTGGACTCAGTAGCCAAAGTCAAAAAGCTTGATCCAGTAATTAAGCAATGGCTTAAAATAAATATCTGTGATCTTTGCTTTCTCCTTTTAAAATATATATCCCTTTGTTTTCCTTCTTCTTCCTCCTCTTAGTCCTCCTTCCTCTTCCTGCACTGCTGTGGTTACCCCTTGCCCCTCCCTTCCCTTCTCCCTCCAAGGATGTCAAAGGAGAAACAGATATGAGGAAAATTACATAGACTATAGCATCATTTCCAGTAGTCATGTATGGAAGTGAGAGTTGGACGAGAAAGAAGGTCAAAGAATTGATGCTTTTGAACTGTAGTGTTACAGAAGACCCGTGAGAATCCCTTGGACTGCAAGGAGATCCAACCAGTCCATTCTAAAGGAAATCAACTCTGAATATTCATTGGAAGGACTGATGCTGAAGCTGAAACTCCAATACTTTGGCCACCTGATACAAAGAGCTGACTCATTAGAAAAGACCCTGATGTGGGAAAGATTGAAGGCAGGAGAAGACAGTGACAGAGGACGAGATGGTTGGATGACATCTGATTCAATGGACATGGGTTTGAGCAAGCTCTGGGAGATGGACAGAGCAAGGTCTGGGAGAAGGACAGAGAAAGTTGGCATGCTGCAGTCCATGGGGTCGCAGAGTCAGGCATGACAGCGTGACTGAACAACAATCATCATCTTCTGTTTCTGTGGTCCCAAGCGTTCCTTGGCTAATGGCAACGTAACTCTAATTTTTAACATCATGTTCATATGCCCACTGTGTGTGCTATTCTGCTATTTTTCTTACAAGGGTAACAATAAGTACCCATCCTAAATCCAGGATGATGTCATCTTGAAATCCTTAACTTAAATAGGATCTGCAAAGATCCTATTTCCAAATAAGGTCACGTTCACAGATACTGGGGTGTTAGGACTTAGACATATTTTCTTTCCCATGTCAGTGGGGAGACACACAATTCACACAAAACAGAGCAATAACAAAATATGAAAAGATAAAGCTTTTCTAAATGCTATATGCTATATTACTAGTTATGTTTTTATTTCTCCCTCATATCTCAAAGATCAGTAGCTACATTAAACAGAACCGCTTGAGAGAAGCACTTTGTATACACTTCACTGGCAGGTTCGAGGAGGAAAAAATATGGATAGAGCAGGGAAACAAAATCCCTAAGCTTAGATGTTCTTATCATCGATTGATACAGAAAGTATACACTGAAACATTCTTAGCAATCTCAGAAATCAAATATACATGGGTACATTTTCGGAAATAAACACTGATTGATTGATATTTGTACTTTATATATTCCCACATTAATCCGCAAAGAATTTCAAAGATCTTACAAAAATAAATTCACACAATAAGGTCAGGGGGAGAAAATTAAAACAAAAATCAGAACATGGGATGTTTGAATATAATTAGAAAGTCAATAAAGGGGAAAACTAGTGTGCTGATGGCACATGTGTTTGGTCTTATTTATGACCATAATTACCATATGCTTATATTTGAATAGTGAATTAGCACTCAGATTTCTAGCAGTGAAAAGAGAGAAGCAGCATAACTGGTTATCAAACTTCTAAATATAGAGAAGGAAACACTAGTTTCTCCTATCATATAGTTATATGTGATTAGAACAATATAGAGAGGCACAGAATAAATTTTTCAGACTTTTTTCCCATAGAAAAAGAAAAATAATTTATTCCAAAAGATGGAAGAAATAAGAAATTCATCCTGGAAATGCACTTTGGTAAAATCTTTTGGGATGGATCTTCCCTATGATCTTGCCCTCATATTGACTGCCCCACCCAGAGTCTTATCATCTTGTAACAGTTCTCAAACACTTCTCTGATTCCCAAGTTGTAAGCAGACAGGAGCCATCTTCACATCCACAGGTTCCAGGAAGAAAGTGATGTATTTCTCAGAACAGCACATTTTTTTTTTTTTTTTTAATCTCAGAGGAGTACATAAACATTTCAAGGAGTCAGCACAGTTTAGGCTGAATAGGCACATAACTCAAAAGTATAAAAAAAGTGACAGGAAAAAAATATCACATTGCAGAATAATATTCAAAGGTGATGTAATCATTTAAGGCAGCTGGTAGTCAAAAAGGTGAGTCAAAGAAGGTGGTCTGCGTATGGAGACAGTTTTGCACCTAGAGGAATTTTCTTTATCACCTCAATCACTGGGCACTGGAGAGAAAATCTTGTTCCCGAAAGCCAATGATGCTTGTGGTACCAGATAGTTTCATTTTTCAACTGTGGTCCAAAGAGAGGCTTGAGATGGGCAAGAACTGAAGTCAGTCAAAAGAGATAACAGCAAACAGGTCACCAATATGGTAAAACTAATGACCTGATGGGGACCTTTAGGAATGAACAAGGAAGCCTTTGAGGCTTCAGAATATACTGCTCTCAGTGAGGATACCATGAGGCCCTGATTAACCAGGCTGCCACAGGAGAGGCCAGCCTCTGTCCCACTGCCTTACTTTGGTGAATTTTTCAAAAATCTAAAAGTGAAAACGGTTATATAACATGTCAGGCTTTTCCAACCTAAGTTTATAAAGGCAAAGGGGCAGTGTTAAAATCCAATTAAGAGAAAGAAGGTGAATCTAAACAGAACTAAGGTAATTTTGTAGGCTTAATACAATTTGATTGAATCATCTAGAGGAGAATGTGACTTTGTATCTTTCCAACTCCTTCATAAACAGGTTTTTTATCTTTTTGGCCTTTGGACGGTATTGTCTTGAGACACTAGTACTCTCCAATGAAGGCAGTAAGGTCTACTAGTGTATTAGCTTCTTTCTGCTGCTGTAACAAAATACCACAAATTCAGATTTATTATTTAACAATTTTTTTGGGTGGTAGGTTGCAGTGGGTATGGGTATCTCATGGCTTCAGAAGTCAAGTGGGCTAGGCTAAGGCCTCTGCTTCGTCTCACAAGGTAGAGGTCTAGGGGTCAGCAGGGCGACGGCCCCTCCTGGGGGCTCTGGGTGAGAATCCATTCCCTGGTTTCTGCAGGGAAGCAGCACAATGCAGTTTCATGCAGCTGTAGGTTTATCTGTCACTGTGTTTGTTCTCTACTTCTGGAAGCCACTTCCTTGACTCAAGGCCACCTTCGTCTTTATGAACAGTCCTTCTCTGCCTCTATCTCCACCTTGTCTGCTTATAAAGGCACATGTGACTATATTGGCCACAACTGACAGCCCAGGACACTCTTCTTAAAATCAGCTGTTAGCAACTTTAATTCCACATGCGAAGCCCCCTTGATCACATAAGGAAACATTCACAGGGGATGAAGACCGCAGGGGCCAAAATTCTGCATATCACACTAATCTCATATATTTGGCTTAATGATAGAGCTTATGCTCTAGGAATCAGGTGAGTAGATGAGCTTGTAAACTTTCATGGAAAACTGAAACATTTAATCTGGTCTGCTTCAAAAGTCTGTGATAAACAGAATAGCAAAAACCAAAGCCAAAATTTCTCTTTTAAGACTTTTTTTTTTTCTTTCTTCCTCTTTTTTTCTTTCTTTCTTCCCTCTTATTTTATTTTTGGTTCAAAGCAACATGTGACTAATCACTTGAGTTCCTCAAATTTTACTCAGTGGTACATGACTAATACGAGTTTAGCTCGGAAATTTTTTAACGTCATGTTACTAGTCAACCATAACAACCCTAGGAAAGCATTAAAAATAGTCAATTTGCTTTTAAATAGTCAATTGCTTTTAAAAATAGTCAATTTTAGCAACATGGCTTTCCACACTCCCATCAAACTGAATTAGCTACAATATGACTAATAATATGCCTTATATAAGTTTGAAATCAATTGAACTTCGGTAAATAGTTGTTAAAAGTTGATATGTAAACTTCAGAATAATCAACATCTAATCAGTATTAAGCTAGTGTTTTTGAGAGCATCCACTATTTCATACTGGCTCTTTACTAAGGCATTAAATTGTTCGACATTCTTTACAAATATTTTCATGACCACATAAATCCCTCCAATGGTATTATATTACTTTCTTATCCAGTCCTTTATTTGTGTCCATTTTAAATTGTTTCTTTTTTTATTTCCAAGTGGAGGTTATATTAAATTTCATTATTCTAGAATTGAGTTTTTTCCCCTTCTTAGTATTTTGTATTCTTTGTCAATGCTACGTTTGAAGATATGAGATTACTAATTCCAAGTGGAATTCAAGAGACTTTCTAGTTGTTTCTCAAAAATAGATCAATCAATATTATCACCAGTGATGTAGGAGAATCATCAATTTCACTCTATTGTACCAATATAACATTTTTGTGAAGTTGCCAATCTTGAAAAAAAAAAAAAAAGCATCTTCATTTAAATATGTGAAACCTCATATAAGTTTCCACTCTTTAAACTTGCTTTCATGTATCTCTCTCTCTCTCGAAATCAGTATTCTGAGAATAGAGCTAAGAATAAATAGTTTCCTTGGGGAATTATATATAAATAACTGCCCTAAGTTAAAAATAGTTACACAACCCAAAGGAAGTTGGTCAATTCAGCCTCTTAGAAATGACTAAATTAAACAATGTTTGTCACAGCCTGAATTTTTAAGTTATTCTTTATATATAAAGAGACATTTTTTCTATCCAAACCATAATCTACACAATGATTTTGGGAGGAATGAGATAATGTCTCTAAAAAGCCTTTGATTTATATGATGGAAATAATTACATAAAAGGATGCTATTATTTTGTTTTAAATTTAGCTAACATAAAATTACCTAAGGATTTCTTTTTCATCTGCTTGATTTATGCCTAATAAAACTAACTTCTTTTCCACTTGCTTTATTCCTGTCAAAAATCATAAAATATCTAAAGAATAACTTTTGTAATAACATAGGCAAAAATAAAAATATTTCCTTTTCATTAATTCATTCATGCATATATTCATGCATATATACATTTATTTAATAAACACAAATAGATTAACGACTATAAAGTATTAAATAAATATTTTTGAATTATATTTAAACTGTCACTATTAGTATACTCATCACTCATTTCTACAGAGTCAATCATGGGCCATTTTGACTGAGCAATCCCAGTGACAGAAGAGAAGAAGCAGTATAGGGTTGTCCCATTTCCCCTCTGCCTTCCCTTTTTTGGGTGACTTCCCAGGTTTCCTACACTCCACAGTCCTAGTCCGCCCATATCCCAGAAATAAGAAGAGGAGAATCCCGCAGAGGGGATTGGCCAGGAGAACCAGGACACACAGGACAAAGAAGGTATTCTCCCTGAGAGAGCTGAGGTGGCAAAGTGAAGTGAAGTCACTCTTTGTGACCCCATGGACTGTAAGGCTGCCACACTCTGTCCATGGGATTTTCCAGGCAAGAATACTGGAGTAGGTTGCCATTCCCTCCTCCAGGGGGATCTTCTTGACCCAGGGATCGAACCCAGGTCTCCCACATTGCAGACGGATTCCTTACTGTTTGAGCCACCATAACATTGAATAGGAAAGGTAAAAATAATTAAAATGAAGAGCTAAGAATACTGACTAAATATCTCACTCAGCTATCCCCCAGACACCTCCCTCTGGTGCCAGATACCAGAATAGCCACAATTTCTAGCCCTGGCCAAAACCACTGCAGAATCACTTATGAGGCCACAGTCTACTCCATTAATTTTATTGACTAAAAATTGAGTATTTACCTTGTTCCAAATACTATTCTAAGCACTTTGAATACAGCACGGAACACAACAGAGAAGGTCCCTACACCTGACACCATTCTGATGTTGAAGTTAGGCAAAAACAAGTAAACAAAGAAACAAGGGAATTTCAATGAGTGGGAAATATCATTAAAATAATAGTATATGGGTATATGTACAGGAAAGGAAACATTTCAACTGGGACCTAAGTGATAAGAGGGATTCAGCCAGATAAAAATATTGCAGATGAGAATTCTAGGGAATAAGCAGAGCAAGTACAAGTAAGTAGACCAAGCTTGATGGATTAAATGAACAGATTTAATGCTGGTGGGACCAGACAGATGTAGAAGTGAAAAGTGGCACAATCAGGGGAACTAAATAGGAAGGGGATGATTTTTACCTGTCAAATTTCAGGAAGTTTAGAACCTATTCAACAATAAAAGTGATTGAACCTCAAGGGATGGAATTAAACAAAGGGATGATCCAATTTGATCTGGTGCTGCACAGTGAGGAAATTATAAGAGGAGAATATTGTGGCTATTCCAATTTATCTAGCTCTTATGACATGCCATGTACTATCTTAATGACTTTATATATATATATATATATTTTTTTTTTTTTCAATCAGTACTTGAAATAACACAAGGAGATGGGTATTAGTAATTCCATTTATATTCTAGGAAATTGAGGCTCAAAGACAGTAAAAAAGGAAGCCCACCTAGCTAGTAAGTAGTGAAGCCAACATTTCAATGCTACTTAATTAGCAGCTATTGCATAGATTCAAATTTTAAAACTATGAGATTAAGCAAGTATAGAAGTTATATATGACAGAAATATTAAAGAAAGGATGCATCTAAGGTGTGATTTCAAAAAATATTAAGGGTGACTTTGGCTAGTAGTACCCATAATACTTCAGTTCTGGCCTCAGTCAAAACTATTTCACTCATAATGCCTTTAAGAGGAATATTTGTAGGAGAGAGACAGAATAAGTCGTTGTTCACTAGAGTGTTTTCTGAAATCCTAATTAAAGACTTGAGAAAGCAAGATTGGGCAGTACAAAGTTTGTAACCACGTATCAAAGTTAATCACACTCTTCTGCCTGGAGACAGAGAGTAAGCCAAAGCCATTTCCTGGTTCCAGTCCTTAGAGCTGCCTGTGTTAGGCCTGTTAAAGTAAACACTTTGTAGGAGCCTCTCTGGACTTCACAGGAGGAAAGCGAGACTAGAGATTATGCCCATGTGCACTCTTTCATTTTCTTTGAAAACTGTACTCTTATATAATGTGGTTGAGTCACGTGGCACTTCTTCAGGGTGGAGGCAGTTGTGTATAATGCTGACTCAGCAGTGGAGTTTGGGTGAAATTTGAAATTCCCTTTTATAAAGGACACTTTGTAGGTTGAGTGGAAGTTGTTCAGTCATGTCCAACTCTTTTGCGACCCCATACAGTCCATGGAATTCTCCAGGCCAGAATACTGGAGTGGGTAGCCTTTCCCTTCTCCAGAGGATCTTCCCAACCCAGGGATCAAACCCAGGTCTCCCACATTGCAGGTGGATTCTTTAGCAGCTGAGCGACAAGGGAAGCCCAAGAATACTGGAGTGGGTAGCCTATCCCTTCTCCAGGGGATCTTCTGGATGCAGGAATTTAACTGGGGTCTCTGCATTGCAAACAGATTCTTTACCAACTGAACTATCAGGGAAGTCCTTGTAGATGCTGCACATTAACATTGAATACTCCAAGATCCTTGCATTAAAAACACTTCTTTAACTTTTTAAACCCATCTTTATCATTTCCCACTCCAAGTTATTTTTTTAAATGGGAATTTTTTTTTTCTACATGGCACCTATTAAAATTCTGTAAGGCAGTACCGTGTACCCCCATTGAGAAATCAATGAGGTTGATTTGGATCACTGAGAACAAAACCTACAGTTTTGTTTCTTGAGATTAAAAGTAATTCAAGTTTAATAATGCCTTCTCCTGTTAGTGCCAACTTTGGACAAAAAGATAGATCCCAAGATTTTGCCTTCCCAGAATAAAGATATTTGTTGATGTTGACTGAGAAATTGGATGAACTCTAATTCAATGGCCAGAATTTACTGTCTTGAATAAGTGTTAGGAAGAAACAGAAGGAGTGTGGTCACTGTCACACTTCTGTCATAAGAGCCCGAAGTGGTTTTTCCTCTGGGATGTGAAGTAACTTCTCAGAGAACTGGGGAGAAGCAATCAAAAGCCCAGGGAAGATGAAAAGCAGTGAGCTCGCCCCAAACTTAGGATGGAGCAATGGACACCAGTGAAAACAAAATGTGTGACATTCTAACAATATGTAAACATTGAATTACAATAAACTCCTTATACCATATGGATTCCTAACAGGGTTTTACATTACAGCTTTGTAAACAGAAGTGTAATTCTTGAATTTCCCTTGTAGAAGTAGACCACACGGCACCTTCTGATATTTATATCTAGTAACATCCTAACATTGACACAGTACTTTCAGTTTCATGTCCTCTTATGTCACTTAAATATTGATATTCAAAATATACATTTAAAACATCAAATAAAATAGGAAATGTTTTTCTGTCTGAGAATAAATATGAAGAACAAAGAAGAGTTTTAGGAGACTCTGGATTTGCACTAAAAGCTCAAATTTTATTTATTTTCCTTTTGGGGAGTCTTTTTTTTTTTTTCAAAATAAAGATAGTAAGCTTATAAGCATCTTACTAAAGATAAACACAAAAAATAAAATTTCTCTGAAAAACATTTCTCTGTTCATACTCTCACCATCCTCATTTCTCTATCCTTCTCTTTGATAACAAAATATGTCAAGTATACTCCTGTGACACCAAAGTGTAGGTTGAGACCTGCTTTGATTATAATTTGCCAACAGTTTCTGTCAAAGTACAGGGTAAATGGCTTTCAACAAAATAATCTGCAGTATTCCTTGAACTGGAGTTTAATGTTATTTGTTGACCATTTTGCTGTGGCAATTCTTGACTTATGACATGTATTATTCTTGGAATAATATATAAATGTATATAAATGTACTACTCAATGCAGTCCATTTTATTTAGGTCTTCCAGATCCAACATGGCTTTTTTGAAATGAGGGGAATATCTTTATTCTTGAAAGTACCATATTTAAACAAAGCCTGCCACATATATGCCTTCCATAGCATAACTCCTATGGTGATTTTGATATTGATATATTTATTTTCTGTAGCATCCTCTCTATATCTATACATGTATATGCATATATGGCTCAGTTGGTTAAGAATTTGCCTGCAATGCAGGAGACCCAGGTTTGACTCCTGGGTCAGGAAGATGGGGAAGATCCCATGGAGAAGGAAATGGCAACCCTCTCCAGTATTCTTGCCTGGAGAATCCCATGGGCAGAGAAACCCGGCCATGGGGTCACAAGAGTCAGACACGACTTAGTAACCAAACCACCACCACCACAGATCAATAGATATATGCATACTTATATATGTTTATAAATATACATATATTTTCTCAGAAAGTAGCTGAATTTAACTTTTGTGATGATTTTTTTCAAGAGATAGTTACAGTGCAACTATTAAGCAACCACTACATGTAAGTATTGTTTGAGATACTGAATGCTAACAAAAAAGCATGTGGATATGTTAAGTGAATTGATCTTTAATAAAACACTTACAAACCTTAAGTGCTATATGTGAGGGGAAAAAAAAAACTCTAAAATTAAGAATTTTCATTGTAGTTAAATACAAAAAATTAAAACCGATGCCAGAGGAGTAACAGTAGCAATAGATTTATAAAAGAAGACAGGAGTCATTTTTATTTATATTCCTATCTAAATATTTGAGAGCTTTCCACATTAAAATGAGATTTCAGGGTGGGCCAAAACAAAACAAAACAAAAAATAGCCAAACGCTGCAGAACGTGATCAAAATAGCATATCTTTCTATATTAGGAAATGGTCTTGAACATTTGCTTATACTAAGAAGTCGATTATAGTTTGGAGTTTACATTAGTTGTGCAACCAGAAAGTGGTGGAATTTTCAAGCTGCAAAGCTATGAAAAAGCTGAGTGCAATGATGAGCTATAAAGGGCATTGTATGAGAAAAGAAACAGACCCTAAACCCTGGCAGCTTTGCTCCTTTGGGATAAGCCTTGAGCTAACACAATGAAACCATGAGTTTAACGCCTGTGGAGGTCTGTTAATTTTTCTACACTCCATAGACATAAACTGTCTCCCTTTCCTGCAGCCAGTCATTTCATAAACCTCTGCTATTGGTCACAATGGTAACCAGACAAGTAAAATTCTATAAACCTAGAAAAATACTGATAGATCAGTAACAATATTATTTTGCACAAAGGACATAACCATATTATTTTTCTACTATATATTTTCTTCTGTTTACAAAGAATATCAGGATAGAGTCTGGAAAAATACTGCTGATATTTGAAATTCTACATGTACATTTTTTTTACTTTTACAAATATTGTATTTGTTCTCCCATTTTATTTTGCACAAATAGTTTTGGTTTTTGTTGTAGCTTTTCATAGTAAGAATATAAGAAATTTTATAAAGGAATTATTGGTTTAATATTATTCATATATTGAAAGTAAACATGCATGGGGTGTTTCTTCACTGTACTGTATGCTCTAGGATTAAATCAAACAGTACTGTCTTCCTCACACCTTTGAAAACAACACTTAAAAAAGCATTAATTCATTCAGCTGATAGTTATTAATTAGGTCCCTTCAATTTCAGAGATTTAACTGGTTTCTGATTATTTGCAATAAGCCTAGGCAGGCATAGATTTTTGTCTTCAAAGACCTTAGAGGCTAATTGATAAGATATTTAAATAAAATAAAACCTATAAATAGAGTCATAATGTAGAATAGTTAAAAATACAGCAAAGGAAGGACTTGGATGGTATGTGATAAAGACAGAATATTTTGATATGCAGTCTTCCTCTTTACGTAAGTTTCATTAAACCTGGATAAGCACAAACCCAGTTACAGCATAACAGTATTACAAACACTCAGGAAGATGATATATTCCATGTGCCTCTTGATTGTTTCAAATTAAAGCTTTTGAAAAATTAAAGATGATCAAATATTAATATCGTGTTGGCATCTATTCTGAAGTTTCTAAGGGTACAGAACAAAGCACTTGCTTCCTGAGGAATCTAAATTTCGCATTACAGCAAAGAACTGCATGGACTTCCTGTTCGCATTCAAACGGCTAAGGTGTCACTTGGAATCTGTAAAGCTTTATTGTCTGAGCCTTTCTTACCTGAGGGACCACTTATCTGCCTTCCACAAAGCAAACTTTGGAACAGTTCTGCTGACAGTTGCCTGCTGCAGTGTGAGGGGCTGATGAGGCAGCATCACTCCTGGCAAATCGCTTGAACACCAGCGCTCCCGTTATTACTGCCATTATGACCCAACCCATATTCACAAATGTAAGAAGACACAGCTAAACAAAGAAGCCCTTCTTCTGCTGTGTTTTCAACTATTCTACATGATGGCTCTAGAGCCATACACCTGTAAACAAAGAAAGAAATTTTCATTCAGTTTTATCTTTAATAGATGTCATTTCTCTTGTCTCTGGGCACTGATATATAGTAAGTATATGCAATATTATTTATTAGAATATATTACTTAAATAATTTGAGAAGCTTTAAATTAAATAGTTATCCCCCCCCCAAAAAATAACCCTCAAAACAAAGTACTACAGAAATACGCCAAGGATCAATTCATACCAGTCCTAGAAGATAAATGTGTAATGCTGTCACCTCAGAAATCATTATAACAAGACACTTTGAGTAACATCTAAAAAAAACTAATTTAAGTAGTGTAAGTAACTCTAATGAGGAGATAACTCTACATTTTTAAATACCTAAAAATACTGACCCTAACCAAATGCTGTTCTAATGAATCTGAAAAACTGAACAGAGAATTCTCAAGTTACAATTTAAAAATTATATTATTTGATGAAGCTGCCTTAAGTATTTCATGTCAGTTTCACAAACATGAAGGAAATCAACACTTTTTAGAAAAGTAATAGAGAAATTGACATGTGTGCTTAGTCGCTCAGTCGTGTACAATTCTTTGCGATCCCATGAACTATAGCCCGCCAGGCTCCTCTGTCCATTGGGATTCTCAGGCAAGAATACTGGAGTGGGTTGCCATCCCTCCTCCAGGGAATCTTTTCAGTCCAGGGATCAAACCCAGGTCTGCTGCATTGCAAATGGATTCTTGACTGTCTGAGTCACTAGGGAAGCCCAGAAATTGGCAAAAATGTGTTTTTTCTTCCAATTTTGTGATTTCTTTCTATTAAGTCACTGTGTCTTTCTGTGTTTGCTATCACAAATAAAACTATGGGTATATATACAACACTTCCAAAATCTAATCAAGTTACTTTAATTAAAAAAAAAAAAAATATATATATATATATATATATATATATGTCCATAACAAACAGCAAAAAATATCATTTCTATGCCCTTTCAGATACTGAGAAACTGGATATTATAGTACATATGTATATTGCAATGTTCCAATCAACTCTTTAATTATTTTTCTCTCTACCATTTCAGTGTTTCTCAGGATGCTAGCTCATGACTATCCTCATCGTCCACTTTCTAGACCTCACATTAGTGCTGTGCATACAGGGCTATTCTTTTCTTTCACTTAAGTAAATACTAGTTTCAATGTGGAGTAGCTAAAGTTTCAGGACTACAAAAAAAAAAAAATGTCAGGTTTGGTTTTATAGGAAGATTTACCTCTCTACTTAATTACTTCTACCATCTACGCTATCTCTCTTGAACACAATCAATTTATTTCATGTCCATGGTTATTGCTTTCAGTACAGTGAAGCATGACTGTAGAATGCAATGCTAGGAACAAAATGTAAAGGAGGCCAGACAACTAAAGAATATAAATGACAGGTGGGCATGCTTAGAAGCTGTGCAATGATATTTGTATTTGAGTACTGCTGGTTCAATACATGACTTGGCTGTGCCCATAAAAATTATTAACTCTCATTTTCAATTTGTCTATCTGTTTAGAATTCTGTTTAAGAAACAAATAGAAATTTTTGCCAAAGGGAAAATAATTCTATTACTGAGAGGCTGCATATATGGCATCATAATTGCTGCTTCAAAGTTGGAGGGGAGATCTGGTATTCTTTGTTCTGCTCTGCAATAACAGGTTGGTTAGGTTCAAAAGATTGGCAGGAGTGCTCGCTTCGGCAGCACATATACTAAAATTGGAACGATACAGAGAAGATTAGCATGGCCCCTGCGCAAGGATGACACGCAAATTCGTGAAGCGTTCCATATTTTTAGATGGACGAAACTGGAGCCCATTATACAGAGTGAAGTAAGCCAGAAAGATAAAGAACATTACAGTATACTAACACATATATACGGAATTTAGAAAGATGGTAATGATAACCCTATATGCAAAACAGAAAAAGAGACGCAGAAGTACAGAACAGACTTTTGAACTCTGTGGGAGAAGGTGAGGGTGGGATGTTTCAAAAGAACAGCATGTATATTATCTATGGTGAAACAGATCACTAGCCCAGGTGGGATGCATGAGACAAGTGCTCGGGCCTGGTGCACTGGGAGGACCCAGAGGAGTCGGGTGGAGAGAGAGGTGGGAGGGGGGATCGGGATGGGGAATACGTGTAACTCTATGGCTGATTCGTGTCAATGTATGACAAAACCCACTGAAACGTTGTGAAGTAATTGGCCTCCAACTAATAAAATAAAATTAAAAAAAAAAGATTGGCAGGAATCACCACATAAAATGTGGCTCATCACAATCAGATTATAAAAATGAAGGGGCACCATCCCAGGACTAAATGAATTGAAAAGATATTCTAACACTTTAGGAAGATAGAGCTGTTGCCAACATATCACTTTTTTTTTTTTTCTTAACACTCACAACATTTCATATTGGGGTATAGCTGATTAACAATGTTTCGGTAGTTTCAGGTGAAGAGAGCCAAAAATGGGGGAATTCTGTTCCGTGGTCATTACACTATTGAGATTCTTAAAAATGATTAATTAAAATAATGATAATAATAACACTGACATGCACTGTGAATGTTGCTCTTTCCATCTTCATTTTACTGATGTGGAAGCTGAGGTACAGTGGAGTTAAGTTACTTACCCAGACATACAAAGCTAACAGGAGACAAACCAAGATTTACACACAGGTAGTCCTGAGTCTGGGTCCTTTTATATTATACTATTTTGAAGACTGGAAAATCCCATGGAGAGAGAAGCCTGAAGGGCTACAGTCCATGGGGTCACAAAGAGTTGAACACGATTGAGCACAGAACACAATCAAGATTGGAGAGAGTGATAAATGCTAGATTCAAGAGAGATTTGTAAACAAGACTGAGCGAAACTGGTCACTAAAAGGATGCATTAAGTGAAGGAAAACCAGAAGCTAGATATATATATCTACACTACATTTAAAAATGGTACCCTAGGAAGCCCCTATGTGGGAAGAAAAGGAGCCTATAATTGCGATTAATGAAGAAATTAGTACTGTCACAGATACAAAAGTGGGAACAGATTTTAAGTAGGGTGCTATCAAGAGAACCAAATTCTAGAGAAAGTAATAAATACACAGCAAAAGCTGCCCATTGATTTTTTATTTAATAATAGGAGGTCATTGGTGACTAGGGAAAGATTGATTTCTAGGTGGCAGAGACATAATTTAATTAAGTCTTAATTTGATCTAGCATAGAAATGCTGAGCTGAATGAAGCACACGCTGGTACTCTCAAGAGCCTTCTCCAACATTACAGTTCAAAAGATTCTTGAGAGTACTCTGGACAGCTAGGAGACCAAACCAGTCAATCCTAAAAGAAGTCAACCATGAATATTCATTGCAAGGACTGAAGCTGAAGCTCCAACATTTTGACCACCTGATGCAAAGAGCCAACTCACTGGAAAAGACCCTGATGCTAGGAAAGATCGAGGGCAGGAGGACAAGGGGAAAAAAGAGGGTCCGATTTTTGGATGGCATCATTGATTCAATGGACATGAGTTTGAGCAAACTTCAGGAGATGGTGAAGGACAGGGAAGTCTGGAGCGCTGTAGCCCATGGGGTCACAAAGAGTTGGATGCAACTGAGCAACTAAACAACAAGCATAGACTGGACCCTGGACCTTATGATGTATATATCTTGGAGAGCAGTGGGCTAGGAACATACACATGTACTCACATTTATGCTAAAAACAGACATCACCTAAAAAAGAAAACTAAGAGATTTATTGGGAGAAAGAGAGAAGGAAGAACCAAGAGAAAGAAGGAAAGGGTATAGTAAATGATGTTTTGAAAAAGAAGGCAGAAATAGATCCAAAAAGTAGAAAATAACCGGTAAAGGATGATACACTGAAGGAGCTGAAGGAACCATGACACCAGAATTATCTGAGAGACTTGTATTGCTCGAATTTAACCGTATGGGATTGGTCACACTGTGTCTCTTCTCGTGGAGATTCATTACTTTTGAAAAGTAACTTCCTTTCCTTTTCAGTCTTCGTACTCTGTCACTTTGATGTCTCCACACAAGGTCTGTACTGACAGATATTTTTGTGTAGAAAACAGCGCTAATTTTCCTTTCTATATATAAGTGTGTGAATGTATATGATGATAAGAAAAAGATTTGAATCAAGAAAGTGAGGGTTAGGCGCTACTTTTTTTTTCTTTAATACGTCCTTTAAAAACAATAATGACTTGAAGTCTGTTTCCATAGTTTATAATGGCTTGAGCGATGCTGTTTTCTAAATGCTCAAATTTGGTATGCAGCTTTACTACAGGAAGTTGGCCTCCAGAGCAAGAATGTATGTAAACAAAGAAATGGGGCTCACAGGAAGGTTTAGTTAAATCAAACCCCGGAGGCTGCTCCCACTCTGAGCTTCTTTCTGCATCTTGATTACTTGCAGATGCTTCACATGAAGCTAGAGATGAAACCCAATAGTTAACCTCCCTAAAACTCCCAAAAGCTGTTCACAGTAAGCTCAGAGTGTCAACCAGCTAAACCAAACAATGGGAAGGAAGGAAGAAACTTAATGCCATCCTGCTTCAAGATGCAGGAAGTACTTTTTTCTCCCTCCGGAATCAAGCTTCAATGTTGAACTTTGGAAAGCGAGAAGCAAAAAGTCAAATAATACAACTGCCTGCAATTATCACCCCAAATATGAAGGGTTAAAAGTTATAGTTGTTTGGTCCTTTGACATGATTATAAAATCACATGCCTGCTGAGCTTCAAATGCTATTGTCTTGCCAGAAGTGCATAGCTCTTCCTTTCTTGGCTGTAAAAATGCTAAGATGCCAAGGGCTACAAATTGTCTTATATAAAGCCACGGAAACTATATAGAATAAAATAGATGGAGAAGGGAAAAAGAAAAAAAGGAGGCATTACTGTCTTAGAAAGTCTGTCTGCATGAGTAAAAGATTTCCTGATTCCTGCCATGCTATCTAATCCAAAGATATAACCCAATTCTTCTGAAAACTAGGGGCTGCTTTTTTTTTTCCTGAGCAATTAGAGAAAGTGGCAAGAAGGCAAATTGGGTATGACGTTCTTGGAAATCTGCTGGCTGTAATGCTTACTGCTAGTGGAACAGTAGAGAAATGAACTGAGAAAGGCCTTGCAGAGGGACTCATTGTCAAGGACCACCACATTCCTCCCCCAGCCGTTCCCATTTCCCAAAGAATATGGGGGATGGAGCCTGCAGGTGCCCACAGGCCCAAACAGATTCAGCTGGGCTCAGAGGTTTTGCTGAGATTTCACAGCTGGAAACCACTTACCTCCTGGGGTTCTACTGGAGAGCGTAGATTCTCAGGGAATTACGAGTGCCTCAGGGTACCGCTCTTAAGTGAGTTACCATCCATCCACATTGACGCTGTGGATAAAGTGCTGGAACAGTGGGCATGCGCAGTGCCTTGGGAGGCACTGTCACGTGAGTACGGATCTGTGTCTGCATTCTCCTCTTCCACGCACCAGTACCTGAAAAGCCAACATCATGAAAAGTGAGTAAGAAGTACAAGAGCCACATGAAACCCCCTTGTGTGGTAGCCATTAGAACTTCAGCTTATACTCACCTGGGGGTAAGGAAAGAATTTTTTTAGAAAATGAAATAGAGTTTTAAATAAGGATGAGTCATATAGACCAAGAGGAGACTAAATAAGTGAAAGCAGCTGAAAAACAATGAAATTGGGCCAAAGAATTGTAACAAATGTGACTTTTAGCCAGCAAGAATATGAGCCTCAATTTTTCAAAGATGTGGGCAGACACTGAACAAAATAAACTGGTTTCATGTTTACGACTTGGTCATTTAAGATTGCTCAACAAACTCATTATATATGATAGTTCAGTTTTGGAGTGAATATATTTGATTTAAATGATTATGGAATCTCATTTTCACATTTCCTACTTATTGACACTGAAAATAGTGAGCTCTTTATTCACAGATAGGTAGTCCATTTCTATGTCTTGATATTTCCTGAACCTTTTGAGGAAAAAAGATGGATATTATTTTTTAAAGAAAACCTGTTGCCTTTCTTACTGTTAAAATGTTCAAAACCTCCCAAGTCTTTGGGTTTATTGACAGCTATGACCTCTAACTCTACCACATGAAAATTTACTTCAGTTTCCATGAACAGTTAGTTGCCTGGTACATGCACACACAAACACACACTCTCATCTCACAGATGTACACAGGTTTAATTCTAGCTCTATTTCATACTGTTATGGCCTTTATGTTGCAATGAGGGGAAGACACACTTGGCATCATGTCACTTGACTATAGTAAGAAGTGGTCTGACCTGGCTTCAGGTGCCTTTTCTCAGTGAAGAAAAAACTTATCACAAAAAGCTTGGCAGTTACTACTTCCTCAATGAGAAATATGAAAAATGGTGAATTATTATATTCATATGAAAAAGAGCTAATGAGACTGAACAGAACTACTGAGTTAAAGTTTTAACCCCAAAACACACCATGTTGAAACTGAGACATAGGGAGAAATTACTTTGCTGGGTCATCCAGTTAACTACAAATTACATTCTCCTATTTTTTCACCTTCTTCCATCTTTTAGCCACCAAATCATCCCTTTTAGGGCTTTATACTGGTTTTGGATATTTAAGAAGTGTAGGAGGCACTCTGAGAAAAGAATAGTATGATGTTAAATATATAGAAATTGAGAAGGTGGAATTATAATTTATAGTGACTTCAGTGGGAGAGGGTTCACCCTGGGGTACCCTGGGAAAAGCACCTGGAGAAATAGAATTTAAACCTAAGGATCACTCCCTATATATAATTTAGGAAAGAAGCTAGAGTCACTGTGAATTCTTAAAAAACGTTTTTCCCTGGAATCAGTAATGTGGCATTCTAAGTCTGGAGGCTGGAGCTTCATTGAACAGTGAAGACTGGAAATGCTATTTGGGTCATCAGCAGAGAGGAAATATTTAGAGCTATGAAAATTTATGAACTCTCCAAGGGCGTGAACTTAAAAGGTCACTGGTAAATACAGAGTCTTGGAGAAATTTAGACATATGGGCCAGTAAGAGGAAGAGAAGAAATCAAAAGAGATAGCTTAGGAAAAAAATGTTGGAAAGGGATTCAGTTTCACAGAGTATCAGAGTAACACATAAAGAAGCAACTTCAGGGAGGAAGTCATCTATTAAGTAGAAAATAAGAAGAACTAAAATAGATATTTGAATATTGTAAAAAGGAAAGTCTGAGTTTCCAGACTCTATTTTCAGTAAACAGTTTTCCAATCACTTTAAAGACTTCAATAAGGATAATAAATTAATTTAACAGTTATGGAGCAACTACTATGTGCTAGGCATATTTCATTGATGCTTTTCATATTATTTATGATCAACACCTTGGAACACTCATTCAGCCTTAACTTTTAATGGCATGTTTATCTCTAGTAAGTGTAAACACTCCTATTCAAGTTATTCAGTAATACTGTGATCTCTTTGGATTATTTGGTGTAGCAAACCCTTAAACAAAATTATAAGATTTTTATCTTTAGGACTATATTTTGGCTCCAGTTGGAAAAACATACTTAAAGCTCTTTATGAAACTCCTGTTAATTACTTGGAAGGACAATCATTGTGGCTTTAAATGAGAAAGTTTTTCATTTTATATTTTATTTCATTTTATATTTATAGTAAGAATTTCAGAATAAGAACCTTTTCTGTCTGTCTCCTGTAATTTCATATTTGGTTTGGTAAGATATGACAGGCTAGTAGGATAAGTACCAAGAATATCCCTTTAACCCCTGGAGCAAATACCTCTATGTAATGGATGCTTCTTAATCTCTAGGTCAGTGTTCTCAAGAGACACTAAAATTATTTCAGAAAGGAAAGGATAAGAACAAGGTTTGAGATCACACAGAAAGGAGAATTTTAATATAACTAAAATTATTTTACTAAAACTGTCTTCCAATCCAGACATTATGAGACTTAGGCCAGGTTCCCATGCTTAGGGATGTTCATTTCATTTATTTATTCCACAAATAGTTATTAAGCAACTACTCTAATGACAGAAAGTGAAGAGGAACTAAAGAGACTCTTGATGAGGGTGAAACAGGAGAGTGAAAAAGCTGGCTTAAAACTCAACATTCAAATAACTAAAATCATGGTATCCAGTCCCATCAATTCATTGCAAATAGAAGCAGAAAAAGTGGAAGCAGGGACAGACTTTATTTTCCTAGGCTCCAAAATCACTGCAGACAATGACTGCAGCCATGAAATTAAAAGATGCTTGCTCCTTGGAAGCAAACCCAGACTGCATACTAGAAAGCAGATTTATCACTTTGCTGACAAAGGTCCATTTAGTCAAAGCTATGATTTTTCCAGTAGTCATGTAAGGATATGAGAGTTGGACCCTAAAGAAAGCTGGGTGCTGAATTAATGCTTTTGAATTCTGGTGCTAGAGAAGACTCTTGACAGTCACTTGGACTGAAAGGAGATCAAACTGGTCAGTCCTAAGGGAAATCAACCCTGAATATTCATTGGCAGGACTGATGCTAAAGCTGAAGCTTCAATATTTTGGCCACCTGATGAAAGAGCCGACTCTTTGGAAAAGACCCTGATGCTGGGAAAGATTGAAGGCAAAAGGAGAAGGGGGTGTCAGAGGATGAGATTGTTGGACAGCATCACCTACTCAATGAACATGAATCTGAGCAAACTCCAGCAGATAGTGAAGGACAGGGGAGCCTGGCATTCTGCAATCCATGGAGTCACAAGAGTTTGACAGGATTTAGCCACTGAACAGTAACCACAAAAAAAAAAAAAAAAAAGAAAAAAAAAATCTAGGTGGTAGGTGATGGAGCTAAAGCAAAAAACAAGAAAGATGAGGTTAGTGTGGGTTTGTCTTATTTTCTAATATATAGAGTTATATAAGGGCTTCCCTGGTAGCTCACTGGTACAGAATCCACCTGCATTGTAGGAGATGCAAAAACATGAGTTTGATCCCTGGGTCAGTAAGATACCCTGGAGGAAATGTCAACCCACTCAAGTAATCTTGCCTGGAAAATCCCATGGACAGAGGAGCCTGGTGGGTTACAGTCCATAGGGTCACAAAAGAGTCAGACATGACTAAGAGACTAAACAACAACAAGTGTTACATAATAAATGAGTAATTAGTGTTGGGTATTCTGACATATTGTAAAGAAAAATAAAGATAAGGAGGAAAAAAGTGAAGAAGTATGCATATGAGGGATGGAGCTAGGTGATGACTTATTATATACATGGAAACAGATATCGGAGCTGGACCTCACGTAAGAAAGTGAGTAATGTAGCTGCCTATAGGAAAGACGTTCCATAGGGAAGAAATACAAAAGCACTGCCCAGCAAGAGGATAAATTAGGGGCATGTCTGAGAAACAAGAGATAGGGATAAATACAGCTAGAGAGGTATCATTTTTTAATTATCAGATCATTAGGGATTGGTCATTAATTGGGTTTTTATTCTAAGGGAGATGGAAAAGCACCCTAGGGTTTTAGACAAGGAAGTGATACTATCTGATTTTATCTCTTAAAAGTCAGATAGCTACCTTGTGTAACATGAAGTGAAATGGGACAGGAGGGAAAGGAGAGGAATCCATTAAAGAGGCTGCTACAGATGTACAGAAGAGAGTAAAGTGGATCAAGATGGTAGTTTATAAAGGACGTAAGTGGTCCAAGTAAACCTGCACAATATAATCAGTAGTAAGTTGAAAGTGCAAGCCTTTTTTTCTCTTTTTTGAGCAGATTTTATTACAAATAAGAGAACAGTTCTTACTTAAGTGTGGTGGTGATTGAAACAAAGCAAAAAAAATGGCTATAATAAAAAAAAATAAAAAAGAGCCATAATCATGTGAGTATCAGTCAACAGAAAGAAAATCAGTTATTAAAAAAGGTAAAACAGTTTTCTTACTTTGATTCTAATCAGATAAAAATCACAGGGATTCAGATGATGAAAAAAACAAAAGTAGTACCAGAACTTCTGGATTTTACAAACCTTAAATAAAGGACTAATATTGTCATTTCCTCTTTTATTCATCAACTAAACATATTTTAAAAACAATAGCAGAGTAAACAAAACAAAAATACAACCCACAGAATGGGAGAAAATATTTGCAAATGAAATGACTGATAAGGGATTAATCTCTAAAATATACAAACAGCTCATGCAACTCAATATCAAAAAAACCAAAAACCAAATCAAAAAATGAGCAGAAGATCTAAATAGACGTTTTTCCAAAGAAGAAATACAGAGGCACATGAAAACATGCTTAATATTGCTAATTATCAGAGAAATGCAAATCAAAACTACAATGATGGATCACTTCACACTGGTCAGAATGACTATCATCAAAAAAGCTACAAACAATAAATGTTGGAGAGGGTGTGGAGAAAAGGGAAGCCTCTTACACTGTTGGTGGGAATGTAAATTGATACAGCCACTATGGAGAACAGTATGGAGGTTTCTTAAAAAAACATAAATAGAGCTACCATATGATCTAGCAGTCCTGCTTCTGGGCATATATCAAAAGAACACCATAATTCAAAAATATACATGCATCTCTATGTCTACTGCAGCATTATTTACAATAGCCAGGACATGGAAACAACCGAAATGTCCACTGATGGAGGAATGGATAAAGGAGTGGTACTTATACACAGTGGAATATTATTCAATCATAAAAAGAATGGAATAATGCCATTTGAAGTGACATGGATGGACCTAGAATGAAGTAAGTCAGAGAAAGACAAATATATGATATTGCTTATATGTGGAATCTTAAAAAATGGTACAAATGAACCTATCTACAAAACAAAGACAGAGTCACAGATGTAGAAAACAGACTTATGGCTATCAAGGGAGAGAGGAATAAACTGGGAGATTGAAACTGACATAAACAGACATCCTAAGGGAGATCAGGTCAGTCCTGGGTGTTCATTGGAAGGACTGATGCTGAAGCTGAAACTGCAATACTTTGACCACCTCATGCAAAGAGTTGACTCATTTGGAAAAGACCCTGATGCTGGGAGGGATTGGGGGCAGGAGGAGAAGGGGACGACAGAGGATGAGATGGCTGGATGGCATCACCGACTTGATGGACATGAGTTTGAGTGAACTCTGGGAGTTGGTGATGAACAGGGAGGCCTGGCGTGCTACAGTTCATGGCGTCGCAAAGTCTCGGACATGACTGAGTGACTGAACTGAACTGATAGATAAAATAAATAAAAAGGACTTATACAGCACAGGGAACTCCACTCAGTACTCTTTAATGACCTATATGGGAACAGAATCTAAAAAGGGGGGGATATATGTATATGTATAACTGATTCACTTTGCTATATAGCAGAAACACAATGTTATAAATCAACTATACTCCAATAAAAATTAATTAAAAAATAACAAAAAAATAGCAAAAATATCATCTCTTCTAATGTTCATTTAATCACATTTTACCTTTATTACAAACTTGATTAACTATTTCTTGCTATTCATTGGCATTCAATGACAAAATTTCATTGAAAAATAAAAGCTTCATGATTAGGCTGCCAAGACTATCATATCTTCTAAAGACTGACAACAGATTTCAAGATTACATAGTATAATATTAATTTTGAAGTCACTTTAGTACTTGCATTGTAACTCAGTTTGTTTTTATACCATTTTATACCAATATTAGGGTTGCCAGATAAAATACATCTATTAAATTTCAATTTCCGACAAATAATTTTTTAGTATAATGTGTTTCTAACATTTCATAGGATATACTTATAGTAAAAAAAATTTGTAATTAACTTGAAATTGAAATTTAAGTAAATGTTCATGACTTCCCTGGTGGCTCAGACGGTAAAGTGTCTGCTTACAATGTGGGAGACCTAGGTTTGATCCCTGGGTCGGGAAGATCCTCTGGAGAAAGAAATGGCAAACCACTCCAGTGCTCTTGCCTGGAAAATCCCGTGGATGGAGGGGTCTGGTGGGCTACAGTCCATGGGGTCACAAACAGTTGGACACAACTGAGCGACTAAACTTTCTACATTTTCATTTGCCAAATCTTTCAACCCTGATCC
Organism: Muntiacus reevesi; assembly: GCF_963930625.1. Taxonomy (NCBI): domain Eukaryota; kingdom Metazoa; phylum Chordata; class Mammalia; order Artiodactyla; family Cervidae; genus Muntiacus; species Muntiacus reevesi. The sequence goes on along the minus strand of NC_089261.1, from coordinate 50,921,425 downwards.
AAATTCCTTCCAGAAGTTTCTGCGTACATTTTCCTTTGTATTTTACACTGAAGTACCTACTATTAAAATGTGTGTATATTATCACCAAGAATATCATTGGTACATAGTAATTTTCAGACTTCTAAACAAGCATTTTTTAGTTCCTATACCAATCTGTTTCCTTATAAGCATTTTTAGTTATTAAAAATGCAGCTTATGTGCTAAAATAGAAACAGCATAACTTCTAATAACTGTCTAAAAACTGTCAGTGAAAGGTGCAATGCTTATGATATTGATATGTAAATATATGTATTGACTTGTTTGAGGTAAAGTGCTTAAAGGAAAAGTATCCTTAATTCTTTTTTTTTTTAAAGGGAATTTATTACCTTCAATAGTTTGATCAAACTTGTAAATGCAATAATACATTCTCTTCTTGGATTCTATGTACATATCATATACCTCTTGCAAGGCATGAAGTGACTAGACGAATGTAAGTAATTGCGATGAAGTGAGTTTTCCTCACTTGTGTACACATGATTGTCCTGCTACTGCCCTTGGTATTGCTTTGACTATTTTGCTTCCTTCCATTATATGCTAATACAATGTATCTTTTGGTGGTATTTCTAGCTAATGGATAGCAAGAGACTTATGATCCTTAAAAAGAAATGTTTCCAATCCAAACCTACATCTGCTTTTTTTATGTCTCAATCTGTTTGCTATTTTTTAATAGCATCTTGGATGAACTTTATATAGAGGCAATCTATACTTCCACTGAAGCTTTTTAAAGGGATTTTTTTTTTTTTTGTAGGAAAGAAGAAAGACCATTCTTTAAATTATACTTTTCATCAATCCGAAATAGGCAGTGAGTCTGGACGTCTTTGAAAAGAGAGATACACAGAGTAAGGAAATGAGAGAGAGACCTTGTTTCCTTGTAATTTGCAAATGTAATTATCCTGAACATGGAGGAGGAAGCTGAAGCAGCTGGCATGGATTTTGACAACCACATTTAAATTGTTTATAAGAAACCCTCTCCAGTAAGCATGGGTGTTCCAGATGCAAGGAGAGACTGTGGTGTTTGAAATCTCAGAGAGAAAAACAAAAACCAAAAATCTGGGTATGCTTGGGGAGTGTGTGGTAGGATACAAAGCCATTTATAAACAGAATGACCATCAGACAAGTCAAGGCGGGGCCTCTTGACTGAGCACTGAGTCTCTGTACCACTTTCAAGATGTGGAACTCCCATTTCAAACTAATTAGAAGGAACTCTATAGAGAAAAAGCCCAAATAGAGCAACTCAAAAAGAAAACAGTAGGGACTTACCTGGCAGTCCAATAGCTAAGACATTGCACTCCCAATGCAGGGTGCCCGGATTCCTGGTCACCAAACTAGATCCCATGTGTCTAAACTAATGAGCCTCCATGCCCCCAAGTAACCTGACCTCATGATGCAAGGGAAATCCGGCACAGCCCAAAACACAAAAAAGCAGTAATATACACATTTCCAATATTCTTATTCAGGATTGCAGTAAGACAGTAAAGTTTTATGCAAGTAATGCTCTCTAGAATTTCAACACCAACATGAAAAATTCATGCTTCTAATCCTCCAGAATAAATAGCTTTTGATTTGAAAGGTAAAGACTATAATTTATGGCTTTGTAGTACAAACAGATTTAGTATGTTTCTATACCACCTTTGCCATTTGAGGAACTTCTGATTTCCCAGTTCAGATTCTCCTGAAGAAATAGAAGACTATGAAGAAGAAAATATATTATGAGGCAAGGTTGTGCAGTAGAGTGGGCCACACTGGGGCTTCCAGGCACTCATTCATGTATGCACTGCATATATATGTTGAGTGTCTACTCCAGACAAGACCCATTGACAGAAGTTGGTGATGTCACACCTGCCTCCATGGAGTTCTTCATCTTAAGGCTGAACAGGAGTGGGTCCAGTTCACAGACTGTGTGACCTTGTGCAATTTCAATTTACTCAACTTCAGCCTGTTTCTCCCACTAAAAATAACACCACCCAAACAGATATACAACCTTTACCTCAGGTAATGTTTATCTTTTTTCAGTTTTCAAATATCAACTCTATTAGGATGTACTTTTCACCCAATAAAATTCAGGGCTTTTTTGTGAGGACCTTTGACAAACGGATACAGTACCATAACCACCAGCATCAGTGTGATTTAGAACATTTGCATAGTGGTAAAGAATCCACTTGCCAATGCAGGAGACCCAGGTTCGATCCCTGGTTTGGGAGGATCCCCTGGAAAAGGAAATGGCAACCCACTCCAGTATTCTTGCCTGAAAAGTTCCATGGACAGAGGAGCCTGGTGGGCTACAGTCCATGGGGTCACAAAGAGTTGGACGTGACTAACCACACACACACACAAAGTTCCGCTGGGTCACTCTGCAGCCTCCCCTCTCGGAAGCCCAGCTCCTGACAAACTCAGATCTTCCTCTTGTTTCCGATCACTACAGCTTTGTCTTTTAAGATTTCATGAATAAAAGCAACCATACATCACGTTCTCTTTAGTGTCTGGCTTCTTTTACTTAGTAAAACTTTTAGAATTACTGTTGTTTGGGTTATCAGTATTATTTCATCATATGGACCCTATGTGTTGTTTAGATAATTAAGAGTTTATAGTAGAGGCTGGTGAGAAGCTCCTGATTTATAGAAGTCATTGCATGTGTGGCAACTATTAAATTATTAAATAATTCTGACTCAGACTTTATTTTTTGTTGAGACATAAGGAATAATATCACATTCAAGAAATAATCATTTTGGCTAATGCCCAGAGGCTCCAGTTATAAATATAAGAAGAAACTGGAAAATTTAGATATCATCTGGAAAAATTGAAGCTTCCTTTGGTTCAATTAGTGAACATGCTCTTTAGACTGATTCATCAAGTTACATTGTCTCAATTCTATTTTCACCCTGTATGTGTAGATAAGGTCACACTTAAAAATATATAATCTCCAAGGGTCAGTCTTTATTGTCGCAGACATGACAATTTATGTTGTTGCAACTCTAGCAATCAGAGTCTCTTAATGGCATCATAAAACTTGACACACCATTTTTTTTCCCTACAGGGGAGAAAATTAGGAGGTTCAATTTCAATATAGAAATGGCACTCAGAAAAGTGATCACAGATAAATCTCAAAACTATTTTCAGAAAGAGGTTTCATTTTCTATGTCTTGTACACTAAAAGTATGTCTCTGAAATTAACTCATTTTTTATATGTGATCACAATCCAAACCACGTTACAAAGTCTATAAATCCCCTACAAGACTTCTAATGGCTGGAATTAGAAAGCTACATTTGGGGGGTAGCTTGACCTATAATATTTTACTAATTTAAAAGAGAATGTATGCTAAGAACTTGAAATTTGAATTTAACTTCTGCTTCTGAGAACTGGTGATCAGGATTTGCAGTTTGCAACTTCAGCGCTTAAATGAATCCAGGATTTATTATTGAGATCAGTAGACTGCCTATAAATGCAACCCTAGGCTGCTTGCTACTTACACTTAAATATGACTTAGCTGAAAACAGCTTAATCAGAACTTGTGGAAATGCCATCACTCTCCATACATAAAAGATATACTCCATCATATAGTCTATTTATGCCTGAAACTTTATTCTGCAGGTTACTTTTACTATGACTATGTTATTGATTATCAGAAGTTTTAAACCGAATTTTGATTTTAACACTTTGTATGCTATTGCTTGGCTGAAGACAGTCAATCATTAGCGTGTACCAGCCACAGCATTCCTGGGGGGGCTGCCTTAATGCACCCAAGTCCTCTTTAAATCACATACTCCTCAGTGTAACAAAGGAAGAGGGGGTTATCAGCAGGCTAAGGGCTGACATTTGTACCAAGGAAGAAAGAACCAGTGTTCAACTGTATTCCAGTATAGATCCATATCACCTATTTGAAAAGTGACTGTTAATGAGTTTGTAATTCAGTGCTTGGAACTGTGGTGATGGTGGATTAGTCATCAAGTTGTCTCCGACTCTTGCTACCCCATGGACTGTAGCCCGCCAGGCTCCTCTGTCCATGGAGTGTGTTGCCATTTCCTTATCCAGGGGATCTTCCCCACCAGGGATCGAACTTGGGTCTTCTGCATTGCAGACAGATTCTTTACTGACTGAGCCACAAGGGAAGCTCAGTTGGTTCATATGAAATAAAATCTTCCTCACTCTTCAACACTACAGTGAGGAAATGCCAGAAAAATTTCATTGTTGACTCTGTCTTTAAGAACCAACAAGAACTTCATAGTGGTGGTGGGTTTTGTTTGTCATATACTTTATTTTTAATATAAACTTCTTTTTGGCTTGGTTTGTGGATGATGGAGGTGAGCTGTGAACTCCAGAAAGGCAAAGACAGAGACAGAGACAAAATAGTGGAGAGTCATAGATCTTGTGTCTATAACGCAAATTATCTCCATAAAGTAAAGCTCTTTGAGATGGCTCGCTGGGATGCATTTAATTAACAAAATAGTCTGCCTGTTTCCAAAGAAATTTTTATAATAAAAGCATATTGCATTTTGGCATCACCATATTTCCTGCAGTAAGACTTCACATCTCATTTCCTTGTCTTCTTTGTGTCTCACATAGGATATATTTCTCATAGAATTTCTATAACCAGTGGTCTGAAAAAAATTTTTTCCCTGTGACTAATAAGAAAAAATATATTTTATTGCAACCACATGTATACATTGAGACTTAAATATATAAAGTTATAAATATATCATTATACATATAACTTAAAAGGTAAAAACTTTTACAAAACTTTATTTACCCTTACCATGAGTAGTGCATCTTGCTATTTTTTTAGTCTGTTCTATTTAATTTTATTTTTACAAATGTCTTCATGATCTACCATGTTGATCTCACTACCAGTAATGGTTTGCCAACCACATATTGGAAAACTCTGATATGTTTGTTTACCCTGAAATGGCTTGGTAGGTTGTATGTATGCCTGCAAAAAGTTGAATTTCGATTTTTGAACACAGCCTCTGCATAGTATAAAACTCTGCTTGTAAGCAGAAATAAATTCTTAATTTTATTTTTTGTCATAATGAACACATGTTTCATCCTGTTCTTAAATGTAGTATCATGAATGTAGGAATTAGGAGGCCTGGTTTCTACTTTTTACCCTTCTGAAAATGACCAATAAGTCCTTAGCACTTATTTCACCTGAAGGAATCTAAAGAATTAGGCTTTTAGACCTAAAAGATCCTCTCTCTCTGTATGTATATAAATATCATATATGTATATATATGTGTGTGTGTATCTGTTTTGATCTTTTTACCATGTGTTTATGTTCTTTTAATAATAATATACAGAAAAATAAATAAACTTAACTGGATTACTTTTAAATTTCTATAGTGCCACCTGGGAAGGCCAAAGAAAAATGGATGAACTTAACTGGATTACGTTTAAATTTCTGTTTAGGTTTAACAATAAGCATCAGTTATAACTGTGTAATTTCTCAACTTCATGACCTTTTTCTTGGCAGGTTCTCCTGGTAAACCTGTATCTCATATTTTAAAGATAACCAATTAGAACTACTTTGTGGAACAGGTGATGATGATAAAAAAAAAAATATATATATATATATATATACATACATACATACACTGTATTCCAGTATAGATCCATATCACCTACGTGTGTGTGTGTGTGTATATGAAAGACTTGTAAGAATCCAACACACAATCTCTGCTTAATGTCTAGTCAATGGCTCCTAAATCTAACTTTTTAAACTCCTTTTTCCCCCCAAAAGAAATCCATGTTTGTTTCTTATATAAGGTCTAAGATCTGTCTGTATGAGACAGTGAAACACAAACTATTCACTTCAATGCTTTCCTCTGCTGCATTAAATTTTTCAAGAACGAGTATTAGCTAAGAGATACTAAAATATGGTGCACCCTTAATAATAATTTAAGCATGCTGGTAAAAGTTGATTGTGTGTTCTTTTCTATCCTTGTCAACAAGGGTGATATTTAGTTAAATGTAATGTAAAGCCACATAAACATAAAACTTTTCTTATTACAAACTCTTCATTTAAGAGTTTTTCTCCTAGAAGTTTTAATATAAAACTTTCAGATTTTCTTATGAATTATACTCCAGATGTGTTAAATAAGATGTCTCTATTAAAATTTTTGATCCCTATTCAAGACATGAATTCATTGACTACTGCAGCATACACATAGAATGATACAAATTTCATGTTCTGTGATGTACTTAAACCAGCTTTAGACATCAAAGATTTGCATTCTTCTGATGTGAACTGAACTACAGGCCCAAAGAATAGGTCTTTGTAGGGGGATATGGAGCTTGAAAGAAATAGCTAAGCAGTTATGCTTCACCCTGTCAAACAACAGATTTCATATTCACTACCACAGGATGGTTTTTCTCTGAATAGCCTCCATTTCATGTGTTTGTTGGGGTGAGATAGCTTGTCTCAGTGCAGGCTAGTTAAATTCTTGAGAATTGCAACATTTTTAGTATACATACTTATACTTCTCAGTCTGCAAGGGTAGATATATTAAAGTCTAATTGGAGATGTATGCTTAAATGTTGTCTTTATAGAATTAGTTACACAAAAGCTATGTGACAAACACGGGAGTCCTAAAGAGTAGGGGAAAATTTAGAAATCTGCATGTGTATCTGAGGGGTCTCAGAAGAGATAAGGGTCTCCCTCTCTCTATCACACTATATAAAGTACTTCTGGTGATAAAAAGGTAAAAACTTCCTCTTATAAAATAAGTCCTGAGGACATAATGAAATGACATGGTGAATATAGTTAGTAATACTGTATTTCATATTTGGAAGTTGTTAGAATAAATCTTAAAAATTCTCATCACAAGAAATAATGTGAAGTGATGGATGCTGACTAGACTTACTGTGATGATAATTTTTCAATACACACATATCTAGTCATTATGTTGTACACTTAAAACTAATACAATATTATATATCAAGTATATCTCAATATAAAAAAATTAATATATTTACTTCTCAATGTTCTATATGCCACATTTACCTATACATTTTTACTTGTAAAACTATAAAATCCATTAATAAAAAAAATAACTAAAAATATATAATATGTACTGATCATTAAATTAACCATCTGGCTAAGAAGATATTAAAGAGTTCATTTTAATTATGAATCATCACTCCAAGGTGATTCTATCAGAAGTGAAGGACAATGTAGGAAGTAAGATGTGAGGAGAATTCTAGATTGAGCTACTCTAACTGTATGTAAACACATCCCATAATCTGTGAAGCTGCCTTATTTCTGCCAAAGATTTCTTGCAGATGAGAAACGTATAAACAACATGTAATAACATTTGAGACTCCATGAGTCTAATGTGAAACCAGGGAAAGTATCAACACATTAAAATCTTCAAAAATAAAAAATCTTAATAGTTTATATTTTCTTTTATGATTATAATAAAATAACAGCAATTAGCTATCTAACTGATTAGTGCTAATTAGATCTTATTTTTCTGTATCAGTATGTATGTATTGGGGCATCCTAGATGGCTCAGTGGGTAAAGGGTCTCCCTGCAATGCAGGAGACTCAGGAGAAGTGGGTTCGATCCCTGGGTCGGGAAGATTCCCCTAGAGAAGGAAATGGCAACCCACTCCCTGGGTTGTGAAGATTACCCTGGAGAAGGAAATGGCAGCCCACTCCAGTATTCTTGCCTGAAAAATCCCATGGATAGAGGGGCCTGGTGGGCTACAGTCCATGGGATCACAAAGAGTCAACACAACGGAGTGACTAAGTACACACAAGTATATACTGTTATATATAAGGATCATTAAGAAAAATAGAAACCACACTAAGTAATTCAAACAGAAAGATATTTAAAACAAGATTTTAAGAAAAAAGCAATAAAGATCAATGAAATCAGTAAACCTCTAGCCAGGCTCATCTAGAAGGAAAGAGAAAAGACCTAACTAAACAACATGAGAGAGGAGAAATAACCACTGACGTCACCCAGATACAAAAGGTCATGAGAACACTACAAACAGTTATATGCCATCATATTGGATGATCTAAGAGAAATGGAAAAAATTTCTAGAAATTATACAGCATGGCAAGACTGAGTCAAGACAAAATAGGCAATTTGAACAGATAGATCACTAGAATTTGTCATTAAAACAGAAAACCTCCCAGCAAACAAGGCTTCTGACCACAGGACTTCACAGGAGAATTCTATAAAACATATGAAGAACTTATACCTTTCCTTCTCAAACTATTCCAGAAATTTGAAGAGGAGGGAACAATCCCAAAGTCATTCCACAAGGCCACCGTTATTATCCTGATACCAAAACCAAAGACACCACAGTAAAAGACAATTACAAGTTGCTATCTTTCATGAATATAGATGCAAAAACTCTCAACAAAATATTAGCAAACTAAATCCAAAAATACATGAGAAGGATAATATAACATGATCATGTTGCATTTATTCCCAGGTCAAAAGCATGGTTCAATATTTGCAAATCAATGTGATATAGTACATTAACAAAAAGAAGAAAAAAGGAAGGAGAAAAATTACATGATCATCTCAATAGACAGGAAAAGCATTTAACAAAATTCATCGTCTATTCATGACTAAAAAATCTCAAAAATGAATATGGAGGGAACATATCTCAACATAGTAAAGACCATTTATGACAAACCCAAGTAAACACAATACTCAACACTAAAGTTGAAAGCCTTCCTGCTACACTCAGTTACAAAACAAGGATGCCTATTTTTCAAAATTTCTATTAACAGAGCTCTATAAATATAGGGAATAAATATAAGAAATCCAAATTTGGAAGTGAAGAGGTAATATTGGCACTATTTTCAGGTGACAAGATAGTCTATATACAGAGAGAATTCTGAAGTCTCCATCTAATAGCCATAAGAAATAAATGAATTCAGCAAGATTCCAGGATATAAGATTAATATACAGAAATCTATTTTGTTTCTATACACTAATAATGAAATTTCAGAAAGAAAATTTTAAGAACTCCCATTTAAAAATCACATAAAATTACTTAGGAAAAAAATTAAGAAGATAAAAGACCTATACTCTAAAATCTACAGAACATAATGTGATCCTTCAAAAGCACATGGCGTTTTTCACAGAACTAGAACAAACATAAAATTTATAAGGAACCACAAAAGACGTTGAATTGCCACAGCAACCCTGAGAAAAAAGAACAAAGCTGGAGGCATAACCCTCCGAGATATCAAACTATCTTACAAAGGTACAGTCAAACTATCTTACAAAGCTATAGCAACCAAAACAGCAGTGTGATTTTGGCAGAGAAACAGACACACAGACCAATGGAATGGAATGGAGAACCCAGAAATAAGCCCATGCACCTATAGTTACTTAATCTATGACAAATGAAGCAAGAATATACAATGAGGAAAAGATTATCTCTTCAGGTAGTGCTAGGAAAACTGGATGGCTACAGGTAAAATAATGAGATAAGAACATTCCCTCATACCATATATAAAAACAAACTCAAAATGGCTTAAAGACAAATTTAACACTTGAAACTATAAAACTCCTAGAAAAGTACATTCGCAGAACACTCAATATAAATCTCAGAAATATTTTCTTATATCAGCCTCTTAAGGCAAAATAAATAAAACCAAAAGCTTTTAAACTTGAAAGCTTTTGCAAAACAAATAGAAACATCAACAAGAAGACAACCTATATAATGGTAAAAGTATTTGCAAATGATGCAACTGGTAAGTACAGCTCATATAAATAAACAACCCAATCAAAAAATGTGAATACGTTGAATAAGTATTTCTCCAAGAAGACATACAGATAGCAAACTGGCACACAAAAAGCTCCTCAACATCACTAACTAAAAGAAATGCAGGTCAAAAACACAATAAAATATCACCTCATATCTGTGAGAAAGGCTATCACCAAAAAGTCTACAAATAACTAATTTTGAAGAGGATGTAGAGAAAAGGGAACCCTCATACACTTGGTTGAAATGTAAATTGGTATAGCTATTATGGAAAACAGCATGGAACTTCCTCAAAAATTAAAATAGAACTACCATATGATCCAGCAATTCCACTTCTGGGTAAATATCCAGAAAAAATGAAAACAATAATTTGGAAAGATACATGCATTTCAATGTTCACTGAAACATTATTTACACTAGTATACTGTCACCCTGCTTATTTAACTTATATGCAGAGTACATCATGAGAAACACTGAGCTGGAGGAAGCACAAGCTAGAATCAAGATTGCCGGGAGAAATATCAATAACCTCAGATATGCAGATGACACCACGCTTATGACAGAAAGTGAAGAAGAACTAAAGAGCCTCTTGATGAAAGTGAAAGAGGAGAGTGAAAAAGTTGGCTTAAAGCTCAACATTCAGAAAACTAAGATCATGGCATCCAGTCCCATCACTTCATGGCAAATAGATGGGGAAAGAGTGTCAGACTTTATTCTTTGGGGCTCCAAAATCACTGCAGATGGTAATTGCAACCATGAAATTAAAAGACACTTATTCCTTGGAAGGAAAGTTATGACCAACCTAGACAGTATATTAAAAAGCAGAGACATTACTTTGCCAACAAAGGTGTGTCTAGTCAAGGCTATGGTTTTTCCAGTGCTCATGTATGGATGTGAGAGTTGGACTATAAAGAAAGCTGAGCACCAAAGAATTGATGCTTTTGAACTGTGGTGTTGGAGAAGACTCTTGAGAGTCTCTTGGACTGCAAGGAGATCCAACCAGTCCATCCTAAAGGAGATCAGTCCTGAGTGTTCATTGGAAGGACTGATGTTGAAGCTGAAACTTCAATACTTTGGCCACCTGATGCGAAGAACTGACTCATTTGAAAAGTCCCTGATGCTGGGAAAGATTGAGAGGAGGAGGAGAAGGGGACGACAGAGGATGAGATGGTTAGACGGCATCACCAACTCGATGGACACATGTTTGGGTGGACTCCGGGAGTTGGTGATGGACAGGGAGGCCTGGCGTGCTGTGGTTCATGGGGTCGCAAAGAGTCAGACACAACTGAGCGACTGAACTGAACTAAAGCCATGGAAGCAACCCATTTGCCCATCAACAGAAAACTGGATTAAGAAGATTTGGTATGTGTACATACATATTGTGTATGCACACACATGCAAATGTGAGTATGTATATATATTTATGCACTTACACACAATGGAATATTATTCATATAAAATAATGAAATATTGCCATTTTCAGCAATATGGATGGACCTAGAGAATATTATGCTTAATGAGATAAGTCAGAGAAAGATAAACACTGTGTGATATCACATGTGGAATAAAAAAAAATAATAATAATAATACAGATGAATGCCTATGCAAAACAGAAACAGACTCACAGATATAGAAAACAAACCTGTGTTACCAAAGGGGAGAGATAAGTGGGACTAGGGGGACAAATTGGGAATATGGGATTAACAAATCCAGCTACCGTATCTAGATTAGATAAGCAACAAATATACTGTATGGCATGGGGAATTACACCATTATCTTAGAAAACTCTATAATGGAGTACAGTCTGCAAAAACACTGAATCACAATGCTTTACACATGAAACTGACACAATATTGTATATAAACTATACTTCAATTAAAAATAAAGTAGTAAAGCAAAATAATTAATACAAGGGTTTGAGAGTTGCAACAAATCACTGAAAGGCTTAAGAGAGTTACAACTGAGACATAGGTGGGATGTCATTAAGTTTTAGTTTGGTGCCTCAGTTTTGGTCCTAAGAGTTAAAAAATTGTTGTTTTCCACTTTGAGTTCTAGAACTGTAGGAAACAGGTATCAATGACAAAACTGACCAGTGGCCTTGAAGCTGCATATCGACAGGGAAGTTTAGTCTAGCTGACCACAGTAAAACTTTCCATCTGTTAAAGTCTATGGGCCCACAGTCCTCTGCAGGTAGAATAAATGCCACAGGTGACACATTGGTTGGTATTTTATGCTTTGTATGGGGAAAATAAAAATCTATGTCTAGAAATTCATTAAAGGAAATTTCACTGAAATTACCTGTATTATGATAGTAAATGAGATTTTGGTCTTCAGTGTATGTTGAGTTTTTTTAGTTAGATGGGATTATTGTAGCAATTCCATTTCTACTGATACATTGGTGTAGGTGATTGTAAGTTAATTTAGAATTCTGCCTACTATAACTGTTAAAAGAGAGACATATTGGCAAGCCCCTAGTAACAACCCAATCAAAAAGTGGGCAAAAGACCTAAACAAACCTTTCTCCAAAGAAAACATACAGATAGCTAAGAAACACATGAAAAGAATCTCAACATCACTCATTATTAGAGAAATGCAAGTCAAAACTAAAATAAGATATCACCTCACACCAGTCAGAATGATCATCATCAAAAAATCTACAAACAATAAATGCTGGAGAGGGTGTGGAGAAAAGGGAACCCTCTTACACTGTTGGTGGGAATGAAAATTGATACGGCCACTATAGAAGACAGTATGGAGATTCCTTAAAAAAAAAAACAAGGAATAAAACCACCATCTGACCAAGCAAGCCCACTACGGGACATATACCCTGAGGAAACCAAAATTGAAAAAGACACATGTACCCCAGTGTTCACTGCATCATGATTTACAATAGCTAGGACATGGAAGCAACCTAGATATACATTGACAGATGAATGGATAAAAAATCTGTGGTACAATGGAGTATTACTCAGCCATAAAAAGGAACACATTTGAGTCAGCTCTAATGAGATGGATGAACCTGGAGCCTAGATACAGAGAGAAATAAATAAGAGAAAAACAAATATTGTATATTAATGCATACATATGGAATTTAGAAAGATGGTACCAATGAGCCTATATGCAGGGCAGCAATGGAGACACAGACATAGAGAACAAACTCATGGACACGAGGAGGAGAGGAGGAAGTAGAGGGTGTGTGGAGAGAGTAACATGGAAACATACACATTACTATACGTAAAATAGAGAGCCAATGGGAATCTGCTGTATGCCTCAGGGAACTCAAACCAGGGCTCTGTAACACCCTAGAGAGGTGGGATGCGGAGGGAGGAGGAAGGAAGGTCCAAGAGGGAAGGGACATGGGTATTCCTACAGCTGATTCATGTTGACTGGTAGAAACCAACAGAATATTGTAAAGCAATTATCCTTCAATTAAAAATAAATTTAATTACAAAAGAGAAAGACATATTGGGAATTTTCTGCTTCACACTACATGGCACACCGCTTCTCTAGGGTGTTCTTTAACTGTTCCATGGGCTTCCCTGATGGCTCAGTGGGTAAAGAATCTACCTGCAATGCAGGAGACTCAAGTTCAATCCCTGGGTTGGGAGGATTCCCTGGAGAAGAAAACAGCAACCACACCAGTATTCCTGACTGGAAAATTCCATGGACAGGGGAGCCTGAAACACTACAGTCCAAAGGATGGCAAAGAGTCAGACACGACTGAATGATTAAGCATCAAAGTATTAGAACAGTACATTTATGAGGTGGAAAGGGAGTGGTCATGAGACACATTATCATTCTCTATAGTGGAGTAATATTTTGAATTGGTCTAATTCCAGAATCTTAATTATTCCAGAACTAGAATTTTCAGTATGATACACCTTGATATTCCTTAACATGTAAAAAAACAAACAGAACCAGAATATCGGAATATCAGAATATGGGTTGTACAACTGTCATATCTATTAGAAGTGTAGCCAGAATCAGAACCCTGGTTTCCCGACTCTCTAATCCAGTATTATTTTTCATAAAACCACCCTATTGAGGCCAAAAAATTATAACAGGAAAATTGTTACTAGAACTGTTTTCCAATTTTGATACAGGGAAGATGTAAGACTCCAATCTTGAGCCTAGTTTATTGTTTTGCCTATAAAATAAATTTTACTGACACCTTGAGACTGTTCCATTTGTGCTATATCCAAGCAATGGGTAATAGAGAATAGTGGGACAAAGAAAAACAGTATCAAAAAAGAGATGCACTAGGTCCCATATCTTCCCCTTATATCTCCATGGCCTGCTCTCTTCTCTCCGTTAGGCCCTTTTCCAACAGGACTTTCTTTGAAAGGAGAACACTCTCTTCCCTGGATCTCCCTTGCTACAAAGTATTGATCACCACCTTATTGTCAGCTCATTGTCTATATTAACCCAGTAGACTTTAGGCTGCATGATGACAGGGATGTCAGTCTGTTGTATCCCATTACGTCTTTGGTACCTAAAACAGTAGTTGGCACAGAAAAGTGCTCAGCAAACGTGTGGAATGAAAAAGAAAAAGACTGGATCAATTTTTAGTTGGAAGAGATCAGGCTCATCTTGAGAATCAAAAAGGCCAAGAAAATGATGGAAAATATGGATAGCCACCTGAGTAAGTTTGTGTGTGTTCACTTGCTCAATCATGTCCAACTCTTTGCAACCCCATGGAATGTAGCCTTCCAGGTTCTTCTGTCCATGGGATTCTATAGGCAAGAATACTGGAGTGGGTTTCCATGCCTTTCTCCAGGGGATCTTTCCAACCCAGGTACCAAATCCAGGTCTCCAACATTGCAGGCAGATTCTTCATAATTTGAGCTAATTGGGAAGCCCCCCAAAAATGAGAAGAATTTTATTATAAATATCAGTTCAGTCACTCAGTCGTGTCCAACTTTTGCAACCCCATGAATCGCAGCACGCCAGGCCTCCCTGTCCATCACCAAATCCCAGAGTTTACTCAAACTCATGTCCATTGAGTTGGTGATGCCATCCACCCATCTCATCCTCTGTCGTCCCCTTCTCATCCTGCCCTCAATCCCCCCCAGCATCGTCTTTTCCAAAGAGTCAACTCTTTGCATGAGGTGGACAAAGTATTGGAGTTTCAGCTTCAGCATCAGTCCTTCCAATAAACACCCAGGACTGATTTCCTTTAGGATGGACTGGTTGGATCTCCTTGCAGTCCAAGGGACTCTCAAGAGTCTTCTCCAACACCACAGGTCAAAAGCATCAATTCTTCGGCACTCAGCTTTCTTCACAGTCCAACTCTCACATCCATACCTGACCACTGGAAAAACCATAGCCTTGACTAGATGGACCTTTGTTGGCAAAGTAATGTCTCTGCTTTTTAATATGCTATCTAGGTTGGTCATACTTTCCTTCCAAGGAGTAAGTGTCTTTTAATTTCATGGCTGCATTCACCATCTGCAGTGATTTTGGAGCCCAAAAAAATAAAGTCTGTCACTGTTTCCACTGTTTTCCCATCTATTTGCCATGAAGTGATGGGACCAGATGCCATGATCTTAGTTTTATGAATGTTGAACTTTAAGCCAACTTTTCACTCTCCTCTTTCATTTTCATCAAGAGGCTTTTTAGTTTCTCTTCACTCTCTGCCATAAGGGTGGTGTCATTTGAATATCTGAGGTTATTGATGTATATCCCACCAATCTTTATTCCAGCTTGTGCTTCTTCCAGCCCAATATTTCTCATGATGTACTCTGCATATAAGTTAAATAAGCAGGGTGACAATATATATCCTTGACGAACTCCTTTTCCTATTTGGAACCAGTCTGTTGGTTCATGTCCAGTTCTAACTGTTGCTTCCTGACCTACATACAGGTTTCTCAAGAGGCAGGTCAGGTGTTCTGGTATTCCCATCTCTTTCAGAATTTTCCACAGTTTATTGTGATCCACACAGTTGAAGGCTTTGGCATAGTCAATAAAGCAGAAATAGATGTTTTTCTGGAACTCTCTTGCTTTTTTGATGATCCAGCAGATGTTGGCAATTTGATCTCTGGTTCCTCTGTCTTTTCTAGAACCAGCTTGAACACCTGGAAGTTCATGGTTCACATATTGGTGAAGTCTGGCTTGTAGAATTTTGAGCATTACTTTACTAGTGTGTGAGATGAGAACAATTGTGCGATAGTTCGAGCATTCTTTGGGATTGCCTTTCTTTGGGATTGGAATGAAAACTGACCTTCTCCAGTCCTTGTGGCCGATGCTGAGTTTTCCAAATTTGCTTACATATTGAGTGCAGCACTTTCACAGCATCATCTTTCAGAATTTGAAATAGCTCAATTGGAATTCCATCACCTCCACTAACTTTGTTTGTAGTGATGCTTTCTGAGGCCCACCTGACTTCACATTTCAGGATGTCTGGCTCTAGGTGAGTGCTCACACCATCGTGATTATCTGGGTCATGAAGATCTTTTTTGAACACTTCTGTCTATTCTTGCCACCTCTTGTTAATATCTTATGCTTCTGTTAGGTCTATACCATTTCTGTCCTTTATTGAACCCATCTTTGCATGAAATGTTCCTTTGGTATCTAATTTTCTTGAAGGGATCTTTAGTCTTTCCCATTCTGTTGTTTTCCTCTTTCTTTGCATTGATTGCTGAGGAAGGCTTTCTTATCTCTCCTGGCTATTCTTTAGAACTCTGCATTCAAATGGGAATAGCTTTCCTTTTCTCCTTTGCTTTTTGCTTCTCTTCTTTTCACAGCTATTTACGGCCTCCTCAGACAACCATTTTGCCTTTTTGCATTTCTTTTCATGGGGATGGGCTTGATCCCTGTCTCCTGTACAGTGTCATGAACCTCCATCCATAGTTCATCAGGCACTCTATCAGATCTAGTCCCTTCAATCTATTTCTCACTTCCACTGTATAGTCATAAGGGATTTACTGGAATTCAATTTAAGTGGTAATAACATTTAGGTGGCCTAGGACTTTGGACTCACTACTTCAGATAACATTAAGCTATCACACTAGTTGATCTGTCATGAGCAGTTAAAAATACCAAACTATAATTTCTAACTCTGCTACTTAGGTCCTGCAAAATATCTATCAGAGATAAATCACTGCTATAGAATAGTATGGGCTTTCCCGGTGGCTCAGAAGGTAAAGAATCCACCTGCAATGTAGCAGACCTGGGTTCCATCCCTGGGTTGGGAAGATCCCCGAGAAGAGGGAACGCCTACCCACTCCAGTGTTCTGGCCTGAGGACTGCAAAGAGTTGGACAAGACAGAGTGACTTTCAACACACACAGGATAGTATCTTAAGGAGACAAACTAGCTACTTACTGCTTTAGTATTTTATATATGTAACTTACCAGAAAGTGGCATTAGTTGTTTAGATACCCACAGAATTACTTTTATTTAGTGGGATCCAGGCTTGGATCTTTCCTTTTCCAAAAATCAACCTAAGAACTACCCTTATAGATTTCATATTTGTTTTAGGATTTAGGAGGATTTTGTCATTGTTTTTATTGTTTTTGAGAAACTGACAGTGCTGAATGTTCTTCAGTACCTCCTTAGTAATGCTTAACAAAACTTTTATTCAAAATTAGTAATTTAGCAATAAAACAAGTAAACACATGCACGCGTGCACACACACACACACACACACACACACACACACACAAGGTTACACAAAAGAACTGATAGGTTTTATTCCTCCTAATAATGAGTTCCATAATAAATAGCAGCCTTTCATCTTTGCCTTGGCTGCCAGGATGTTTAGAACTATTGTTGTCTTCTTTGGATGACCACCTACCTTCCCATGTGTACCTGGGATTCCTGGGTGTCTCAGGACACAAGGCTTTCAGTACCCAAACTGGACAGTTTCAGGCTAACCAGGAAGGCTTTGATTATAAAATACATGCTTGTCTTTGAAACTTTAAAAATTATAAATTTATAAAAACTGCATTTATTTATAAATATAATTTACTTACATATTTATAAATCTCTAAAGTTTATAAAAAAGTAAACTAAGTTGCAGGCACTCAGTCTGAAAGGGTAATTCTGTTTGACTAGTTGGATTAAGGAACCAGAACTAAGGATGAGAGAGTCCTCAAGGAAAGGATTTGAAAGTCACTGATGTGGAGAAACAGCTAAAGAACAGATGGTCCCTTTATGTACCCTGCTGAGAGAAGCAAGAGACATATACTAAATGGTAGAGGGGGAAAAAAAAAAGACAAAACAGGAAGAGAAGCTTCTATTTTTATTATTGTCTACAGCTCTTATGTTTTGTTTAAAAGTTCTCATCAAGATCCTACATTCTTTAATAATTTCTTTATTGATTTTCACATGTTTAAACCAAGACATACTGTCTTTAAATAGTGTTAAAAATTAATGGATTTGGTAGGTGCTAAGCAGGGAGAAAGTCTAAAGCTATTAATTGAAGAAGGTTTGGCCTAAATAACACTGTCACTGTAAAGTGACAAAGCTCTGAGATGTTTGGGTTGGAAATGATGCAGAAAGAATTCCAGCCACCACCACACACTGCAAAGCACTCCCTGGTGCCCCTGCATCATCACTTTCTCAGCCTGTCCTGAGCCAACATATTGTTTTTCTGTCCAAGTAATTTTCACTAACACCCACAGAATCCCCAGCAGTGACTGCACTGAACATAACACCTGGCAAAAATTCAACTTAATGTGAGCAAAACGGCATCACCGCATTTAAGCTCCTGTATAAAAATCTCCCTCCATACTCTGAAAGACAAGAAAGGAAATGAACAAGCTCATGGTTATGAAATTAAGCAGTCTTCAGCCACTAATTCCAAGACAAAATAAATAAATAAAACATGCATATTTTATAACCTGGTTCCAGCACCACTAAGGAAAGCAAAATTATACAATTCTACCCAGAGAGCATCTGTGTGATAGAAGCAGCTTAATAATTAAAACCAAGTCCTTTTCCGAGAAGTTTTTTCCATTAGATTCAAGACACATGCAAGGGGTCTTTCCTGGTTCCAGGGACTGCGCTGGTTCAATTCACTTTATTATTTCACTTTATTATTTATTATTTGGAGAAATTTCACCAAATATAGACAACATGCAATTTTTTAAATTTACTTTGTATCACACCATCATTTTAGACTAAGTTTACCACTAAGCTTATTTACTAGTCAATGAATGTATCATTTTTGACAAAGCAAGAGATATAAGAGAAAGAAAATTGTGAAAGTTGCCAGAACATTTGCACCCTTTTGCTCAGGTTTTTCAGTTTAATAAACTGCTGTCACATGGAAAACTGGTCACCTAGATTTTTCATGCGTGAGACTTGATACCCAGAAATGCCCTTACTAAATAATGGGATCCATGAGGCCTCATTTAAAAGTGTAGCCCCATTTGGTTTGAGCTGAATTTTGTCCTGTGTGCTGCTGAATAAAGAGCCCCACTGTTGGCTCCATCTCCACAAGCTGACAGCCCAGCCTTGGCTCTGGTATAATGGATTTTGTTTTGTTTTGAGGTAGACTCCTTAATCACATTAGAAGCTATTATAATCCCCTGACCAAAGAGACAGCTTGCTCTTGGTGGGGCCATACATGCGGGCCCCACTGCTTTGAGTCACGGATTTCCACTTCACGGATGAGACGACATCATCCTCTTGACATAGTTCCTTTCTGTCCAACAGTTGGTGCTATCTTTCTGCCACACAGAAGCCTAGAACACACTGGAGAGTGTGCAAATAGTTGGAGAAAAGAAAACCTTTTCTCCATACATTTTTACTTAAGGTATTATTTTATTTATTTCAAACTCTGTGAAAGGAACTGTCTCCAGTATCAACTGGCTTTTCTATTTTTTATGCAAGGATAGAAAAAAAAAATGTACAAGCTGCACTATTATTGCTTAAAGTTTTATGTCCAGTTCTGGGTATTAATTAAGCATAGTGGTTAAAAAAGTGACCTATGTCATTTAGCTGACCCTGGTTTTGAAACCTGGATTTTTCTCACATTACCATGTGACTTTTTGGAAAGTGACTCAGACTCTGTATAGGAGTTTGGTGTGTGTTAGTCACTCAGTCGTGTCTGACTCTTTGCGACCCCATGGACTGCAGCCCACCAGGTTCCATGGGGAGCTGTCCATGGAGTTCTCCAGGCAAGAATTCTGGAGTGGGCTTGCCATTCCCTTCACCAGGGGATCTTTCCAACCCAGGGATCAAACCCAGGTCTCCTGCATTGGAGGCAGATTCTTCACTGTCTAAGCCACCAGGGAAGCCTCCATATAGAAGTTTACCCATCTGTAAAGCATACACAAAAATAAATATCTACCTCTTAACATGTTTGGGGAAGTTAAGGAAATAATGCCATGTATTAGTAGTATATTGTCACATAACTGCTGCTTATCATTATTATCATTATAAGGTATTTTAAAAGTAGCTAAATAGATTTTTATATATCTAGAAAATTAAGATAATCCACACCTTTAATAAATATAATACATATGTTCTATGGTAAAACTGTACATTTTCAAAAAATTAAATATCAGAAAAACACACATGCCAAAAAATGTAGAGTTTCACATTAATAAAAATATTTTAATTCTAGCAAATCTATTCTTAAAGTATCTGCTGATACCACAGTCCATAAGCTGGAGTCAGATGTTGAGTGTATTGTATAGAGTGGGCTGTTTCCTGATTCAAGAATGTTCAGGATTAAGAGACAAAATTGTGCTAAAAAAACAATCTGCTGACATTATTTCCAGAAATTCTCTCAAAGTCCCATAATAACCAGTACTTTAAAAAAATGGTTGTTCATGAAGCAAATTATTTAGTGACATTGTTCAGAGAGACCTATTTCAGCATTTACCCAGGCACACATGGATATATGTTATACTTAAGGGCTCTTATCATACGACTAACAAATTCAAACAATAAGAAAGCAATTCCTCCCTGTAGCTCCCCAACAGAGCTCAAATTGTACCCATTAAGAATGAAACAGAACCCTTAGAAACACAGGAATACACCTGCAAAGATAATGATTCTCTTTGTTCTCTGATAATGTAAAAAAAAGAAATCACACCTTTTTCAAGGAAGTCTGACACCACATAATAAAGTCATTGCTACTGCCCACCAATTCTGGCCGGCTAGACCTTGGAGATCTTTGACAGAGTGATAGCATAGTTTCTAAGATACTTCCAGCAACTACAGCAGCGTTTGCAAAGAGCTTACATCCATAGTCGCTATACAAAATAAGCCACTGTTTTTTTTTAAAGGTGATATGAATATTCCCTGCTAAAGAAAGATCCAGTCAGCCTCTTTCCCGCACATTTTGAGGGGTAAGTACTGTCTAGGACCAGAGTGTAAAAATACTTATGTACCATATAAGATGTTATTTAAAAAATGCAAAAACACTCACCTTCATTCTATATTTTTACTATTTGAAAAAATAGCCAGCACTCCACTTCCAACACACACACCCCACCAGTAATTTTTTTTTTTTTTTTTTCCTTTTTCCCTTCTGATTCCAGAAAGGATTCTGAGCCAACTAATTTTTGCAAATGGGCCCTGGGCAAATCCACTTGGAAGCCCAAAGCCCTGGGCAGAGCAAAGCACAGCTGCTTACACTTGTATCCTCGCTTCTGCTCTAACACTTGTTTGCTCTTCCCCCACCAAATAGAAACACATGCAAGAGGGAAGAGGGTCCTGGGCAAGGACATTTGGAAGTTGAAAACCAATTAGGTAGGGTAGTTGTTAGGAGCAGTGGTGGAGGGGTAGGAAGGCTTCAGAGGAGAGGGAAATGAGAAGTAAAGGGGAGCTAGAGACCTTCAGGGTGTGAACAATTCTGGAACCAGCAAAGTGCCCACAATTAGGTGGGTGGGCTCATGTGTGATTCCGCGTGATTAATCTCAGCCTTTTTCATGTAATGGGGTTATTTGGAATCCATTGAGATAATAGATGTGAAATAATTTCATAAAAATTCAAGCACAATATGAATGTGAGGTTTTAGTCATAAGTGATTACAGCTATTTTACCAAAGGAAAGGCCTGAGGGCATGGGAGAGGTTTGAATTAATACGATATTAATTATTCTGTAGTTCAGTAATTTCTGTAGTTCAGAAAATTCTTTTCTCATTAAAAAAAAAGAGAGAGAGAGTAGTGTAGATGCTAAAATACCCATTTGCCCAAGATATTACACACCTCTTAATCTTTTAATTAACACAGCATCTGTGTGAAGGACTCTTTAAGTCTTACAAACCACATTACCACACTTGCCTGAATATTCCTCAAGCCACTGGGAACTGAATTTTTGCCATGGGGGTTATAAGACCCAACAGACTTACCTGGTTCATAAATCCTTCAGCTTCCTGGTTTGGAGTCAAACAATTCTTCAGTCCTCTCTCCTCACTCATAGACTACTCCGTGACGCTGCAACAACTCGCATCCGGGCCCACCGTGATTCACCTTGCCTTCTATAGGTGCCTTTTGCCACGTGACTTTGCAGCTCCTCCTTTATTAAAAGGATACAGTATGTCCTCTTTCCTCTGACTTTGGGCTTGGCCGTGAGGTGGCAACACACCCCAGTATTCTTGCCCGGAGAATCCCACGGACAGAGGAGCCTGGCAGTCATGGGGTCACAGGAGTTGGACATGACTGAGTGACTAAACCACCACCACCACCATTATGAGACTTGTTTTGGCAAACAGAATATGGCAGAAATGGTAGTGTACCCGCTCTGGGTCTATGGCTCCGCAAGACGCCTTGCAACTTTCCAGTCTCTTGCTTAATCCTCTGCTGCTACCAGGAGGAAGACTCGCCTTCAGTATTCAGTGCATCAGAGGGAGATGACGGACGTGTGGGGAAGAGCTGCCCCAGCTGAGCCCAATTTAGCAGCCCTTCTAGGCCCCGCAGGTGCATGAAATAAACCATTGCTTCTTTTGAGGGCTGCTGAGACCTTTGATTATGCATTACCCAGGTTTATTGAAGCAACTGTTAATCCAGACGCTGACCTTCCAAAGTTAATCATTTCTTCTGGCACCATGAGAGTGAGGTCAGCCCCAAACCCTTCAGGCCCTTTCCGCTTGGACTCTTTTTCATTTGTCTATTATCTCCGCATGGTAACAACATGGTCACTCCCCTAACCAAACTGCATTCCTGTTTTTAAGCCACAGTTAAAAGAAATTTCTTTTGAAATAATAGTGGAGGAAATGCAAGGTCCTTTTTAAGAAAAAGAATGGAGAATCCATGCATGGGAATATGCATCTCTTCTTGAACCTTCCTCTACAGCCAAAGATTTAAATCCAGCACTTAAGATTATCCAAATGCATAGCCACTAAAACAAAACAGAACAGAAATTTAAAATCTGCCGTTGTGTTAGCATTCACATCTCTTGGGATGATATGAAATAGGGGGGGTTAAGAGTCACTCAGTTGTGCTCTTGGATGATCACAGAGCTATCTTTAGAACCAGGCAGAACCAGGTTACTGAAGCACAAATAACGGTGTACGCCTGGGAAGCAAAAGTAAATTTTCCAAGCATCTCCGTCTTCCTTTGGCAAAATACGGATACTTTGACAGTTTTCTATTAAACTAGTTTCTCAGTTTATTAAAAGGGACAAATGAGAAAGACATACTGGAGGCATTTACTGGAGCTACAGGCAGCCTCCATTCTCTTTTCTGGCCAGACTAAGATGTATATCCCATAGTATCCTTACCATACTCTCTCCAGTTTTGTTTAAACAAGTGACACCGCATGTCATCGTCATCGCTACTGCTACACAGTAAGACATATCTTCTTATGTCAAATGAACTGTGTGAAGCTCAGCCGAATAGGCCCAGGGCACATACGGTTTTGTTTTGTTGTTTTTGCCCTCATTCTACAAGTCCATGCTCAAAGAATAAAACCTTGTACTCTTACTTTAATTTGGGGTTCAAACAACACTCAGAGAACTCAATCAAGTTGTTTTTATGTTTTGTTCTAGTTGTGACTTTATCTCCTGTATTCCTTCCTTAAGTTCATAGGGACTGGCTGGGAAGTTGATACTGTTTTTCTTAACTGGCTGAGAAGTTGATCATCATGAAAATTTCATGATCTGGAATTAACCTTTGAATCCAAAGACAGACTTTATTCCCACAAAATCAAAATTGGTAACACTTTCTTGGATACCCACTGTACAAAAAAAAAATTATGTTAACTTGACTGTACAAACATTGATAAATATGAGCATACTTTTAAAAAACATAATGCTGCTTGTTCTCACAATTTAAAAGTATAGCTGAAGAAATGGATTACTTTTTCCTTTAGAGCCTTTCCTAATAAGCTAACAAACATGAATAACTGTATTTCAGGATTTTCTCTGCTCCATAATCCTCCCTCAGAAGTTTTCAGACACTGAAGAAATTTTCAAATATTAACCTTTGGAAAAAGTTGTCTTTTTAGAAAAGACAAAAGGAAAAAGAAAATCTATGTGAAATTTCCCAGAGACTATCCTTCTAATTTACACTAATGGATATGCAGGTCATACGGAAAATTAAACACCAAAATCTGAATTTTCAGGGCAAGAGAATTTATGCACACAAATCCTATTACCAGCTAATGGGATTTGTGGGGATCCCCAGTGACCTATTTAGAAAATGTACCCCCTGCGGTTCAAGATGAATATATCACGTGAGCTAAACCAGAATACTCAGTCCTGCAGTTGGCTTTATCCCCAGTCTGTCAGAGTGATCCCTCCATGATTTCTAAAAGATGCTGGCAACCATAGCGGTTTGCATATCTGACTGACAGTGCAAAATGACATCTATATTTTCTCTTTTAAGTTCTCCAAAATTTGTTTCAAATATTTTTTAAAGTCCTCTTCCTTCCTTTCCCCGTTCCTCTCTACCCTTCCCTCCTCCTCCTTTTTTCCTCCTTGTCTTCCTGTTCTCTTCTCCTTTTTCTCCTCACTTCCTTCTCCTTATTCTTAAGTGTAGAAAAGAAGTGAAGCAAGCGTTAGTGCATTAATATTCCCCCTCTGTCTGTACTTGGTTGAAGAGAGTGAGGCTCCTGTCACAGTTAAAGTGCCTGTCACTGCAGTGGTTTCAGAACTCTCTCGTGATATAAACATACACACGTTGCTGGAGGACTATTTCTAAGGCAGGACCGTCAGGCGCTGAGAAAACCAAATCGCCATGAGTGTGGAAGTGTCTGGTTGTATTGACACTGCCCTCCTGTCTGGACAGCACTCCCTTGGCAAAACACCAGTTTTCTCTGGGACTTGGTCTCTCACTAACTTCCTGCAGTCCTCTGACTGGATTCAAAACCACCCTCCAGAGCATTGCCCCTTCCTTCAAAAGGGTGTGTTTCTATTTACCAGCCAGTGAAGCATCTATGTCCTCAAAGCAAACATCTCAAATCTTTTCTTGGAACGTGCCATCTGAAAGCAAACATACAAAACTAACACAAGTAATGCAAAATTGAATCATTCCTCTTTAAACATATGAATTTTGAGAATGTTTTTATATTAATAACTAAAGAACTAAACTGTTTGATAAGGAAGAAATACCAGACAACCTTCTAAGAACTATCAGATGAGAAAAGAGTTTGAACATGAAATTCTTGGCATTACTCGGATCACCATACATAATCTCATAGAGGGTTACTCTTATAATTAAAGGTGGGTAAAGTAATTCAAAATCAGATTTATGTGAAGCCAGAATAATGATATATAGTAAGATTCTTTACATAAGCTTTTCCTTAACACCAAAGGGTTAGATTTCTTATTTTTCAGCACCTAGACCTTTTAAAATGTATAGAAATCACAATATGCTTGGATATATACAGCTTATTATCACATTATTAGTTCCCCTATTTCATGTAGAACTTGACTTCTCCTCCAAAATTTCATAACATCCTAGCAGATGTGTTCTGTACACAATCAGTGATTGTGATTGTATTTCACTGTCTACTGATTTGTGTATGTCCCTGACCTCTTGGCGTCATTCCGTTAAGTCTCAGCAACACTCAAGAATTATCAGACTTGAAGGTCATTAGACTCAAAACTAGTTTTTGAGTTTCTTTTTTGAGCATTTGGTAAGGATTGATATTTCATGAGTCTTATTTTTTCTTAAAAATCTCTAAAGTTCAAACAGAAAATTGTTAACTGATTCTACTTTGTAATTACCACATGGGTTCATTAAACACTTTTATTTTTGTAAAAGATACATTGAGTATCAATTTTTGCATCATCTGTTGTGCATCAATTTATCTCAACTATCCAAAAAATCATAAAATAATAAGAATATAGAAAAAGGATGAAACATTTAGAAGAATAATACAAAAGTGAAATAAATTGTTATTCTTTAGCTTTCTTACTGTGTTGTACAAAGTAACGCATCATCTTTCAAGAAGGCATAAAGGAAATCTGCCTGTCATTATTTTTTATAATCTGCTTTTAGCTTTCATTGAAAACAGTAAAATCAGTTGTTTTTTTTTCCTGCCTATCTGAGCAAAGAGGAGAAAACTGTCAGTGAAAGACATTTCAAAACCATTAGACAAATCAGAAGGTGAATGCAAAGGCAAAGAAAACTGCACTTTACTCTTTGATGGTAAAACTGATCATATAAGCAAAATCTCAGACTATCAGTGTTTAGATTGATGAAAACTTACAAGAATTTTTCAAACTCAAATTTGATAAGGAAGCAACATAATTCTAAAGACAAAAGGTAATATGATTTTCTCACCTAATTAGTCAATCAATACGAAGAGGGACTTCATAACAAAATTTTTGACAAAAACTTAACCATCACATTTTGCTAGAAGGATATATATATCTGTATTGTATTATATATGTATTTGATGAAGCATCTTGTCAAACTTGATAAAAATAGTAAATGTCTTGATACTACTGTTAATATTTGATAGTTTACTATAACAAAATTATTAAAATTTTAATAAAAATTAAGTTTTAAAAATTAAGTAAACTTTTAAAATTCTACAGATTACTTGTAAAATGATTTATGATATTTTGAAAATTAAATTTAAAGTGTTCATTAAGCCCAGAGTAAATAAGTTATGACTTTTTCCCCTGGCAAATTGAGGGTTAAGCTACATATATTCTAAATGAGAAGCCTGTACATTCTAAATTAAAACATTTCAGCAAATCTAATAGAAGTGTACTTCCTCATCTTGACTTCTAAAGTTGACTAAAGGGCTCACAGACTGACTGCTATATTTGGACCTAGAGCATATGAGAAACAGTAGAGCAAGGAGCCAAATGAGAAGATAAAGATCCTGCAATGACCAAAATTTTCTCTGAATGTATTTGTGTTTGCACACTATTGTCCTTATTTATTTCATGTGGAACATACTACTGTTGAGTTTGGCATTTGAAAGATCGCTGATCAAATTACCAACTAGGTAATTTGATTTAAGAGTGTTTGGTTGGTTTGAGAATGTTTCATCAAAACTTTTGGCTACTCCTCAGTTCATCCCAGGGCAGCACCATCAACCTTTGTGGCAGTAAGAGAGTAACATAAAAAGATTCTTTGTTGTTTTATGAACACGTGCCAAGCCAAAATTCCCCTCGTGCACCTACGGAACCAATTATCAAGATCACCATGTCAATTCAACTAGAATGCACATATATTTTTTCTTATTTACAGACCTGTAATTACTTGCATTTAATTCATACTACTTATCTTAAAAAACAGCCATAATAATTTATATTTGTTGTATACATATGGGTAAACGGACTCATTTAGGATGCTGAATAAAATTTATCAATCCAATTACAGTAACCTGAAAGCTATGCTGAGTGGCAGAGATCTAAATATACTGGTTCTTGTGATTATGTGTTAGCAAAACACATCCATTAGGTCCCAGGTCCCACTCAAGTGTGTCAAGGACATTCAGTCACATAGATAGTTCAGTCAAATCTCATCTACTTGGACTCTATTCATTAAATTCTCCCAGCTGTGACCCACTAGCAGCAAGAATCAATCCCAAGTTTTTGGGAAGCACTGCCTCCAGCCTGGTCCAGTCTTAGTTCCTATTATAAAATTCTAGTCTTATCCTTCATGTAGCCCAGAACATAAGCTTCTTAATATTCACAGCTCTAGTACTCTATTGCTCCATCATAAGAGAGGCAAACCATGAGTCTAGCCTTAAATTCATATTCTTTATATCTCTCCATTTCTCTCAACTATTTGTATAAATCATAATAGTATTTAAAAATTTTTTAATTACGATTACTTTTCAAGCAATTTTATATTCACAGAAAAATTGAGGAGAAGATATACAGATTTCCCATATAGTCCCTTACCCCACACATGGACAGATTCTCTATTATCAATATGCCCCTCTAGAGAGGTACCTTTCTACAACTGATGAGCCTACACTGACACATCATAATCAACCAAAGTCATTAGCTTACATTAACGGTTCACTCTTGCCATTGTATATTCTATGGTTTTGGACACATATATAATGATTTATATCCATCATTATGGTATCATACAGAGTATTTTTCACTGCCTTTAAAATCCTTTATGCTCCAGGTACTCATCCCTCCCCCTACTTATCCCTCACAAACATTGATTTCCTTTTTTTTTTTTTTACTGTCTTCATAGATTTGCCTTTTCCAGAATGTCATATAATTAAAGCATACTGGACATAACCTTTTCATATTGGTTTCTTTCACTCATTAGTAATACACATGTTTCCTTTATAACTTTTTATGACTTCATGGTACATTTGTTTAAACAGTAAATAATATTCCATTTTCAGTACATACCACAGTTTATTTTTCCGTTGATCTCCTGAAAGACATCATGGTTGCTTCCAAGTTTTGAGAATTATGAACACAGCCACTATGAACATCATGTACAGGTTTGTGTGGTTATAAGTTGTGATGCTGAAGCTGAAATTCCAATACTTTGGCCACCTCATGCAAAGAGTTGACTCATTGGAAAAGACCCTGATGCTGGGAGGGATTGGGGGCAGGAGGAGAAGGGGATGACAGAGGATGAGATGGCTGGATGGCATCACCGACTCGATGGACATGAGTTTGAGTAAACTCCGGGAGTTGGTGATGGACAGGGAGGCCTGGCGTGCTGCGATTCATGGGGTCGCAAAGAGTCGGACACGACTGAGCAACTGAACTGAACTGAACTGAAGTTGTGAACTCCTTTGGATAAATACCAAGGAGTGCAACTGCTGGACTGTAGGATAAGAATCTGCCTGGTTTTCTAAGAAATCATCAAAACGTCTTCCAGAGTTCGTAACATTTTTGATTCCCACTAGAAATGAACGCGAGTCCCTGTTGCTCCACATCTTCACTAGCGTTTGGTGTTGCCAGCGTCCCAGGTTTTGGTCATTCTAACAGGTGTGTAGTGGTATCTCAGTGTTGTCTTAATTTGCATTTCCCTGATGACATACGATAAAGAGCATCTTTTCATATGCTGATTTGCCATCTGTCTATCTCCTTTGATGAGATGTCTGTTAAGGTCTCTGGCCCACTTTTTAATTAGGTTGTTTTTTTTTTTATTCTTGAGTTATGAGAGTTCTTTGTATATTTTAGATAACAATCCCTGATTAGATGTGTCTTTTGCAAATATTTTCTCCCAGTTTGTAGTTTGTTTTCTAATTCCTCTGATCATAATTGGATTAAAATTTTTATTCTCCAATGGACCTTCTATAAGAGAAAGAATTCATGGCATAAAATTCATAAACAGGTAGATGTACTATAGCAAACAAGACAGAAGAACTTGATTCTCTAGTTTAAGAAACATTTTAGAAGATCTACTATTGCATCAGGTTCTATGCTAATTTTGGGAAGAAATGAAAAAAAAAGTAAATAAAACCAAAAATCAAGACAATACGTTGTGTCACTACAGAAGTTTATATCAGACTTAGCATTCTATGGAATTAGGAAGGAGGAAGCAGTAAGCTTCCATGGGAGTACAATGAATACAGGGAGGGTGATGATTATTAAGAATAGTCTTCTGACTATGTGTCTATCAAATCGATCAATTTATTTCTCCAAGTGACAGTGGACATTCTCTCTTGTTGGGCTCTTGTATTTCCCTTTGTTTTTGGAATAGAAATGTCATCTGTGAAATCATTCTAATAATTCTCTTGTCCCTTGGAACAAAACCCTTATCTCTTCGCATGTCTCCCTCACCTAGTCCCTCACATCTTTCCTAGAAAAAAAACAAAACCTATAATTTTGGGACCTTTCCTGACTAAATTGCTCTTATTTAGTTAATTAAATATAATTGTCAGTCCACTCCAACTCTCTGCCCCTTGAATAAATCCACATTCCACCTCATTCCCACTGCCTTGCAATAGCCTCTTTTCACCTATGGCTCCTTCCCTTTCAGCAGCTTCTGCTGATTTATCATTCTAAATACATTTTTAATTTTCTAACTTTTATAACACAAAGGTATGAACCTCAGTAAACTTGGGTAGGAGACATTACTGTTTGTAAATGCTTTAGGGTTCATCGAAATAGCTCCATTATTTTTTAATTTCCATACTGTCTATTGGCAAGTTGAATGCATGTTGAATTCACAACCATTTGTATGTGTGTGCAGTTCAGTTTTCAAAGATCTGTGAGTGCCATATGCAGAGAAAAAAAATCACACAAAAGCAAGCTAATTAGTAAAAAAACAGCCTAGAGGAAACAAACCTGGAATTAATGGTGACTGCCAACCTAAAAAGCAAATGTCATTCTACCGTAAAATCCCAGAACATTCCTTTCTTTTTCCTGAGGATCTCCGGATCACAGGAACAAACACTGCTAAGGTAAATAAAAACCCATATAGCCACAGCAAATGTTGTTTATGTAGACCAGACCCAAGTAACCACACTGGTTCAGAGTTGAGTTTTTTAATCGGAAACCTTTTGTGCCCAACCAAAGATGTCTTAATGAGACAGAACCACAAAAAGGGAAGCTATATTAACACAAAGCTTGTTTATAAGTCAGCTGGAAATCATTATTGTCTTAGGAAGTGTTCCAAATTTTGTTATTTTCTACTAGTACTAAGTAACTACTGAATATTTTACAAATAGAAAATAATAACAATGAATTGGCAATAACACAGAGTTAGTTTTTGGAAAATTTACCAAAAAAAAAAAAAACCCTCAAAATTACTCACACATGTGAATATGCAAAAATCTATTCTTTTTTTTTCTGACATATGCTTTTTTCTTATTGAGTTATAAGATGAGCAGCTTCCTTTCACTAGTGGAAGTCCAAAGTTCTTGTCAGTGTTCTTTGGGTAGATTTTGGTCTTTCTTCTCTAATACAGAGAAAGATTCAGCATCAATTTCATGAGACAAATTAACTACATAGCTTTAACCCAGTTACCATTCAAGAAAGCTTGCTCTAGTGTGACTTCATTTGAATAAACAGTCTATTCAATGAATTTGACCTTATTTACTGAGTCTTAGGAAAACAGAGAAAGAATCTGGGATTAATGGGAGCCACTGTAAAGATTTTCATCTTTCCCACTCTTTTCGTCATTATCTTGAAGTATATTTCATTAAAGTTTTTTAGTACCTTTTCTGAAGTTTTCTATAATGGTAAAATCATTTTACTAATGTAGAAGTTTTATTTTTTACCTCAAAGTCCAACTGAAATGAGTTTAAAACTAGAATATCTTTGAGAGAGGCAGGTTTGGAAAACTCTTAAATTGTTCATTGTGTTAACCCAAGGGTATATGATGGTAAAAAGGATATTTTAGAGTGCATAATTCCTAATAATTAAGGTTGGGAAGTAGAAGGGTGAAGTATAGGGTCTTCTTTGACTGTATAAACAGGGTCAATGTATTTAAATTAAAACAGACATTGGCTGGTAGTTTCTGGGCCAACATATATTTTTTTAACAAATACAAATTTTACTTAATATTATATATATACATACTATATATGTAATATATTCAGTGGTAATAAAGAGCAAAATGTCATATTACTCTGGGAAAATCTGCTTTTGAATGAACCAAAACAACTCTTCCTATCTGTTTTTTAAATATATTAATAGTTTAGTCTTTTGGAGTTATGTATTGAGATAGCATAGTTAATGATTTCCTCTTGTATTCTGTATATGATTCTATTATTTAGAATTAAACATGATCTTTTAAGAATTGTTCATGTATATTTTATATAAACGAACCACTGTGTAGTAGGATATAATGCCATATATATTTTGCATATTCAGTGTAGCATAATGCCCTCTGATGTCAACATATTTAAGAACTGAGATAAGTTGGCTCTAGAAAATCTTGTCAAGGTTGGGTATAGACCTTCTAATAAAGAGAAAACTACTCTCCCTAAAAACTACCACTTCCCTTGATAAACTTTGAAGTCTTACTTTTCTTAGTTGTTTTTGAATGTGTCATAGAACAAATACTGTCTTAATTATATGATACCATAACTTCTGAGAAATAATTTTTATTTATTAGAATTGCAATGTGATAAATTGATATTCAAGAAATAGCACATTCTAGTTCATGAAAAAGTAAAACTGAAAATGGATAAAACTTCTTAGCAACAATGAAATACAGTAAAGGAGATTTGCAATTTTTTCTAACACATACCATTTGGGATGTATTTGAGACAATATATTTTTAAATGCTTTACTTTTCCCCTACTTAATATACACCCCCCCCACCCCAACAAAGAATCCAATTATTTACTATGCTAAAAGGTGAAAACCAAAGGATAAAACCAAAGTCAGCTCAGCTAACTCGGTTTAATTAGTTATTTCTCTTGTTCCCATAAATGAAGATGCCTACAGAAATAGTAACATTTTCATAAGAAACAAGAGACCCCAAAATGAAACCATATGTCCTGTTGAGACTAGTCCTTGAGCTCAGGAAATACCAATTATCTTCATTGTTGTTTTATTCTTTAACTCTTAAAAATGTAGGCATGGTTTTGAATTCCAGTTTGGCAACTATATGCAATTCCCCATCAATGTCACTCACTTTTGTGCCTTTTATCTTTGTTTTTAAAGCTATGTTTGATGTTTCCTCAAATAATTTTTTCCTGAATAGAAGGGAAAAAATGTGATTTTAGTTCACAGTTTAAGTTTTGAATCTTTTTTCACATACTTAAGTCAAGTCAGAGCAGGACTGGAAATATCTTCTATCCTCTGCTAAAACTGAGTTTTATGGCTGCTGAAGACTGATCAAATTTTTAATTTTACAAGTATTTTGTGGACTAGAATATGCTACTGCTTGAATATCAATTTACCATAAGTTATTTACATGGAAGTTCTAATAAATAATAAAAATAATTAGAATTAAAGAAATGTCATTTTGCTACCTCTCATTGGGAGATATCTTTAAAATTCTCTTTTCAGGTAAAATTTCCTGACTAATATTTTTTAATTTATCCAGGAATGACCTTTCTCTACCTTTTTTTAATTTTCTGGGCCATAACTATTAATACATCCGGTAAATAGTTGTTGCCTAACTACGGGATGAGAAATACAGTTGTAGAGCATTTCTATGAAGATTTTCTGTCTTGTGCACTAGTGTTGTGATAGTGAAGGGCTTCTTCTGTCTTTTTTCTCCTACTCATTCACTCTCTTTCACATAAAGCAACATGTGCTGAGTGGCATTTATTAGAATTTCTTCGGCCAGCTACTCTTCTGTTACTATTAGTGTTTTTCACTATTTAGCTTTCAAACATTTCAAAGTTTTGTTTGTATGTTTGAAATCAATTGTTCAACAAATCAGAAACAACTGAAGTTAACAGCAGTCCCTAATGTTGGTAATTTTGTCTGTTTTGCTTTGTGTAGATAAAGGTCAAGTAAAAGAATTGAGATCTTTAATTTCTAGTCAAGTGTGCCGCCTTCCAGAACATGGACTTACTTTTTGTCTAGGAACTACAATTCGAGAAGTGGTGCATCTTTAGTAGCTCAGTCATATCTGGCTTTGTGACCCCATGGATTGTAGCCCTCCAGGCTCCTCTGTTCATGGAATTCTCCAGGCAAGAATACTGTGGTGGGTTGCCATTCCCTTCTCCAGGGGATCTTCCCCACCCAGATCTTCCCACATCTCCTGTGACTCCTGCATTGAGGCAGATTCTTTACCCACTGAGTCAGTGGGGAAGTCCTCGAGAAGTGGTAGATGTGCGTGAAAATGGCCAAATATTACTGTGTCCTGAGAACCTAACCCGGTAACTGGCAGGTTGTTGCCATTGTTGCTTAGTCTCACAGCCGTGTCTGACTCTTTTATGACACCCATGGACTGTAGCCCGCCAGGCTTCTCTGTCTATGGGATCTTCCAGGCAAGATTACTGCAGTGGGTTGCCATTTCCTCCTCCAGGGCATCTTCCCGGCCCAGGGATGGAACCTGTGCCTCCATCTCCAGGTCTCCTACATTGCAGGTGGATTCTTTACGACTGAGCCCCCTGGTAAGCCCAACTGCCAGGTTGGGCCTCAAAATATGGCCAAGCAGAAATGTGGGTTGAACTCCATTTACAGCTGGGTCTTCCCAAACTGCTGCCAGCTATCAGGGAAATTACAATGGCCATTAGAAGGAACACTCGAATAAGATAAGTTTATTGAAAAAGAGCTCGGTCCTCTGGGATGACTTGGAGGAGTAGGATGCGTTAATGGGGCGGGAGGGAGGACAAAGATGGAAAGGATATATATATATATATATATATACCTATGCTGATCCACTTTGTTGTACAACAAACTAACACAATACTGCAAAGAAATTATACGTAAAATTCTTTACAACACTGCAAGTAATTTAATTTTTTGATAAAAGATTTAAAAAACGTTTTTAAAAGTGCACTTAAAAACAATGGCTTCCAAATCAAGCAAACAGAATGGGATACCTATTGTAATTGGTGTGCAGAAACCTCCAAAAGAATCTCAAAATAGCTTCATTGAGAGATTTGCTGTAGAACGCTAATGCAAAAATTAAATATACAAGACATCTAAAACAAAAGACTTATGGCTGATTATGTTGATGTATGGGAGAAAGCAATACAAAATTGAAAAGTAATTATCCTTCAATTAAAAAGAAAAAAATGTAAAAAGGAAAACAAATTAAACAAAAGACTATAAGACAAACAATCCTATTGTTCCCCCACTTCCTTTACTTTAGCATTCATTCTAATAATCCTCTGTCTGAATTGTTTGTCTCACTCTAAAGAAGACCACACGATCATAAGCAAAAGTTGCCAATTAATGGCCTTACAGACACTTCCATATCTCTCTTCACAGGAGGATACCCATATGGCCCTCTCCCAAAGTTGATGAGACTCTGAGGGTTTTTTCCTCTGGTAAATTGATATGTTATTCCATTTAATAG
This sequence comes from Muntiacus reevesi, assembly GCF_963930625.1. Lineage (NCBI taxonomy): Eukaryota > Metazoa > Chordata > Mammalia > Artiodactyla > Cervidae > Muntiacus > Muntiacus reevesi. The sequence goes on along the minus strand of NC_089261.1, from coordinate 50,886,384 downwards.
CCAAGTGAAGTCACTGAGTCCTGTCTGACTCTTTGCGAACCCGTGGACTGTGTAGCCTACCAGACTCCTCCAGTCCATGGGATTCTCCAGGCAAGAATACTAGAGTGGGTTGCCATTTCCTTCTCCAGGGGATCTTCCCAACCCAGGGATCGAACCCAGGTCTCCCTCATTGCAGGCAGATGCTTTAACCTCTGAGCCACCAGGGAAGCCCATTAATAGCAAGGGAAAACAAAAATTAAAATTCCTACCAGAGTCAGCTCTCCCAGATCTCTGTCACTAGTACCCAGTTCAGTTCAGTTCAGTAGCTCAGTCGTGTCCCACTCTTTGCGACCCCATGAATCGCAGCATGCCAGGCCTCCCTGTCCATCACAAATTCCCGGAGTTTACTCAAACTCATGTCCATCGAGTCGGTGATGCCATCCAGCCATCTCATCCTCTGTCGTCCCCTTCTCCTCCTGCCCCCAATCCCTCCCAGCATCAGGGTCTTTTCCAATGAGTCAACTCTTTGCATGAGGTGGCCAAAGTATTGGAGTTTCAGCATCAGTCCTTCCAATGAACACCCAGGACTGATCTCCTTCAGGATGGACTGGTTGGATCTCCTTGTAGTCCAAGGGACTCTCTAGAGTCTTCTCCAACACCACAGTTCAAAAGCATCAATTCTTCGGCACTCAGCTTTCTTCACAGTCCAACTCTCACATCCATACATGACCACTGGAAAAACCATAACCTTGACTAGATGGACCTTTGTTGGCAAAGTAATGTCTCTGCTTTTTAATATGCTGTCTAGGTTGGTCATAACTTTCCTTCCAAGGAGTAAGCGTCTTTTAATTTCATGGCTGCAATCACCATCTGCAATGATTTTGGAGCCCAGAAAAATAAAGTCTGACACTGTTTCCACTGCTACCTCATGTCCGAGGTCAGGGGTGGTGGCCGAGAGAGGAGCAACCCCACCTCCAAGGAGCAGCGGCTGCATGGTTGCAGGAGGGCTGAGAGGAGCTACTCCATCTTCAAGGTCAGGAGGGTCAGCCGTGAGGAGATACCCTTGTCCAAGGTAAGGAGCAGTGGCTGTGCTTTGCTGGCGTAGCCATAAAGAGATAACCCCGCTCAAGGTAAGAGAAACCCAAGTACCCAGAAGAGATAGGAAAATAAAATAGCACTTGCACCCTCTTTGAGGGCATCTCTTGAGTCCAAGAAATCAATCAACGTTGCCAGAAATATAACAAACTAGACAGCATATTAAAAAGCAGAGACACCACTTTGATGACAAAGTTGCATAGTCAAAGCTATGATTTTTCCAGTAGTCTTGTATGGATGTGAGAACTGCACAGTAAAAAAAGGCTAAGTGCTAAAGAATTGATGCCTTCAAACTGTGGTGCTGGAGAAGACTCTTGTTAATCTCTTGGACTCCAAGGAGATCAAACCAGTCAATCCTAAAGGAAATCAACCCTGAATATTCATTGGAAGGGCTGATGCTGAAGCTGACGTTCCAATACTTTGGGCTTCCTGATGGGAAGACCCAACTCATTGGAAAAGACCCTGATGCTGGGAAAGATTGAGGGCAGAAGGAAAAGGGGGCGACAGAGGATGAGATGGTTGGATAGCATCACCGACTCAATGGACATGAGTCTGAGCAAACTCTGGGAGATAGTGAAGGACAGGGAAGCCTGGCGTGCTGCAGTCCTTGGGGCTACAAAGAGTCAGATATGACCATGACTGAACAACAACAGCTAAAAAACTGGTAAGATATTTCAAGGGATTTTTTTTTTTTAATTAGGTAGCTCTATAGTCGGAGTTGGTAAGAGATCAAAAGCTGATATTTAGAGCCTGATAGAAATATTTTTCAAGCCATTGCTCCAAAGTAAATTGAAGATAATGTAGTTGGATGGTACATCAACCTATGATTTTCTTTGACTTAGTTGATTTTAATTGGTTTGGGTGTTGGGGACCATGGCTCTGAAGTGCCCTCCAAACACTGGGAATTAATTTGCTCATTATAATTATAATAATCTCCCTGGTGCATTGTATTATCTCAAAAGCTTTAAATGTGTGTTTGTAGCTGCTAAGCATTAAGCAAATGATCTCCCTAAGACTGGAACATCAGAAAAGGAATGAAGAGAATCTGTCACTATCATAGGAATTAAGCAAAAACAGCGTGACTTGTGGATACCACACAAAGGATCAACAAAGCTTTGAAAATCAGAGAGATAGGTAAGAGTGACACTAATGCCTAAATTTTGATCACATCTTTCAATTAACCTGAGAGTTTGATCAAAAGTGGCGAGAAAAAGAAAAAGAAACACTGATCCCGAAGTGAAGTCACTTGTGCTAAACTCCATGTCAGTAAACCAAGACTTAATACTTAACTTGCTGGCAGTTCAACTTCCCACAGGAATGTGGTCTTAATTGGTTGGTCTGGAATTTTCTGGTCAGCACCAATGACATAATGTGACATAAAGCTCCCTTCCATCCCTCACGGGTAATTTACCTATGCCTGAAAACAATCCACTCTTTCCCCCTTTCCGCTTATCTAAGCCTTTCATTTTGTACAGCTCTTCAAAGGTCCTCTCTTTCCTGCTAGGTGGGATGCCACCCAATTCATGAATTGTTCAATAAAGCCAATTAGATCTTTAAAATTTACTTGATTGAGCTTTTGTGAGCTTCAGTTTTTCTTTTGTAATACAGTGATAATGATATCTGTTCTACCTTCCTCAGGGATTTTTTGAGAATCTGATAAACTAATGTGGATAGAGCCACTTTGTAACATATAAGGTGTCATAAAAATATAATCTGTTATTATAAAGTATTCATAGAGAATTCTGTAATATTTGATTTCCAGATAGTGTGTTCATTTATTACAGTTTCACTTGGTAAGAGTCTATTTTCTAAAAATACAATTGCTGTGTCAAACAGATGAAAGCAAACTGACATGAAGTAATGAGCAGAACTGGGAAAATAATATAGTCTCCTAGCCTCCTAAAGAAACTTATCTTGTGTGTTAAATTTACTTTAAAAATTAATGAGAGAGTTGGAGTTTACAGTTATCCTTCACTAGAACTCCAACTGGATAGACTAGAAAAAGGACCAACTGCTATCTGTAAGCCTGTTTTTCAGATTTTTGTTTCACAAAACAGATCTGAATCCTTAGGTCTTAAAGGGGAAAAAAAAGAATCTCTCCCAACCACCAGCCCCAGAGAGCTGAGTAAAATGAAATGGAGGTGGGAGGACAAAACCTCTCAGGATCGAGCAGAGGCCACGTCAACAGATGTGGCCGCAGTGAATAGAAAGGGTTGAATGGTTGCTTTGTTGCTTCCTTTCTGTTTGCATCACAGAGGGTCCTCTCTATACAAATCTTTCTGGCAGATGATGTACCACATAACTCTTACTGCCTGTAGAAACATACAGAACCTGATCTTTGCTAAACACAGGCACCCTCAGCTCTTGGCTCTGTTGATTTTAATGAATGTTTATTTTAACGAATGCTTTGCATAAGACCAAACATTTATGGCAATTATGAAAGAGAATGTATGAAGAACATAACTGAAAAGCCCATATAATTTTGCTTTTGAATTACTGACAGAAAGCCATCAGTATCAGACTACACTGAACAAAGAAAAACAATACATGCGAGTTTTTCAAAGTCGCACTTATAATTGGCAGGTATGAAATGACTTCATAGCTAAAGAGAAAAGGAAGATGTGTTCAAATTAAAAGTATTTCTTAAAAGAAACCCAGTTGTGAGAGTGTGTTATGAACAATGTGTTGAAATGAGCCACACAACCTTCACTCTATTATTAAAGATTTTGGTGGAAAAGTACACGGCATTGTTGAAGTACTCTACACATGTCCATTGATTTATTTCATGAGGAACTGTTATTGTTGCCTACTTGTAAAAGGTCAGACACCAGAATTTGGAGGCCTGCCCAGACTCCTTTAAATAACCCCAGGGACCTGGCATTCTGTGATCCAGGATGCCTTGGTGGGTGGGTGGATGGACAGTGGTTGAGAGGTGTTCTTCCATTTATTAAACTCTTATTTTTGTCAAATAAAATCAACACCAGCCTCGAAGGCCAGCAGTAGCCAACAGCAATAAAGAATAAAATGTTCCTTCATAAAGGTATATGGTCATATTCAACTCTTCCCCTGTAGTAGATTTTTATTTCACATGGAACAGAATAAATGAGTCTTCTGAAAGCTGGTGGATTTACAGCTTGAATTTACTATTCTTCTAGCATGGCGTTAACGTCACTAATATAAATGTTGTGTCTGCTTTGCAGAAATTCTCCACTGAAGCAAATGATGCATATCTAGGCATAGGAGAAGGATGTGAGTTCAGGAAGAACAAGAAAGAGGGAAGAAGGGAAATATGGAGAATGTGCCCTTTTTCTCGAACAACATACTAAACAGCAATATACGATAAAAGGCATAATGTTAGAAATTGCAGTTCTTATAATCAGAATTCCTTCCTTCATGCCTGTATTCCTGTGTATTAACCAGATATTGTTTTTCATGAGCTGCCTAATTTGTGTAAGTGTGTGGAATGATTCTTTAGGGGAAAGGAAAAAAGGGTATGGTCTTCTTGAAATGTATCTGATTCCCTTTCCATGTGTAGACAGCTGTATGTTTCTTCATCCTCTTTAGAGATATTTCAAAGCAGGTAAATAAGATGACTTGCTTTAATTCCTTAATTTCCTATTCTGACTTTGTCATTAGTAAACAAACATGATTTGGGCACAGAATTAAAAAAACAAACAACAACAACAAAAAAAATGCAGGGAAGAAGAGGGGAAAAGGACACACAGAGAGAAAGAATTTAAATCTGAGGCCTAGGGAGCTCCCTCCTTCATCCACACAGTCAGCAACGTCAGCAAGCCTTTGGTCCTCACGACAGGGCGGAGGCCCTGCGACCCCGGACTGTGGCCCATGCATTCATGGGCCGCTCTGACGCCGCAGCCCCTTTTGTTCGGAGCCAGATCATTGCTCTCCCTGCTCTCAGCTGCCATATGGTGCAGGGGAGCCCCAAGTACAAAGACAGACAGGGAGAGCGCAAGGCTGAAAGAGCAAGGGGAGAAAGAACATCAAGAGCTGCAGATGAAGCTAATTTCCGCCCAGTGTTGAAGGGGCGAGAAGGCAAGGTGGGGCTGAGAACGCGAGGAGAGGGGGAGCACGTGGAGGGAGCCTGCGGAGCGGATGTTCCTGGATATGAAACTGCTCACAGATAAGCAACAGAGCTGTTTCCTGTGAGATGCGGGCTCTGCTTATTCTCCAAATATGGTGTTAAAAACAGAAAATGACCACTATGATTGTTTATCTTTTGTTATCGGTCTTAAAATCACTTCTATTATCCCTCAAGGTCAGGAGTTACATCATTTTTTTATCATAATGACATAGTTAACAAGACAAATATGCTGTTTTTATGCATATTCCCACAGTCTTGCTCTGTGATAATTTTCAATATTGTGTAAAGCCTCTTTCTTCATACGAAAATTACAATGTACATGTATTTTTCCCCCCCTTGGTCAGTAAATGTCCTCCCAGTGAGGACATATAGGGAGCCTACCTTTTCAGGAGTCTATGGCCAACCTGTTGGGACACAATTAATACTTTATTAAATCACATGAATGTTCCCAATGTATAGGTTTTTGTATCAAGATTGTTAGATTTTTAAAGTCAAAGTGATCAGAATACAAAACACTAAGGTATTCTGGCACTTTAAAAAAAAAGTTCATGCTAATTAGGGTGTAACATTTGATTTTCCCACCATTTATTTTCTGTATAATACAATGTACAGCCATATTTATCATGTTTCATAATGGAAAGAGGCAGAAATATAGCTCTCTGCCATAAGAAGACCCTGATAATTTTGATCATTCCTTCAGTGAGTAAGTAGTACAACAAATAGTACAGCTGCCCAATATTTCATATTTAATTCTGATCTCATAATGTTTGATAAGATAATCTTTATGAGAATATAATTATTTTACATGTCAAGGTGTATTGAAGAATCCACAAATTTCATGGTTATACAAGTTATCAAGTTCTTATCTCAGATATAATTATGCCACCTTTTATAAAGAATAAAGGCTCCTTGAAACTGTCTATAGCTTGAAGTTCAATACACTAGATTCTGCTAGTTTTACTCCTGCACTTTGACAATTACCTCTCAGTATACATGACTGATGGTTCCAAGTCTATCTATTAAAGTTGGAGTTAACCAGCTGCTCAGATTTTGGATTTGCTTTCATCTCTGTCTACATTTACTCACTTGGAGATCTTATCTAATCTCATGCTTTTAGACACCATCCATATGATGACAGCAGCCATATTCACATCTCCTAAACTCTATACGCATAATTCAAGCTGCCATCTCAGCATATTCCCGTGTGTGTGTGATAGACATCTTAAACTTGATGTGTCCAAATCTAAATTCCTGATCTGCACCCACTAAACCTGCTTCTCCCATGGGTCTCCCAATCTCAATTATTAATAACTACCACTCTTTCCTGCTAGCCCTTCAGGCCAAAATGCTTGAAGTCATCATCGATTCTTCTCTTTCTTCAAACCACACATTCAGTACAGCAGTAATCCTTGTTGGTTTTTACCTTCAAAATATATCCAGAATCCAACCACTTCTCACCAGTTCTATAGCTACCATTTCGGTCCAGGCTACCAGGGTTTCTCTACTGCATTTCTGCAATAATCTTATTTGTCTTTCTGGATTCATTCTTGTCCTTATACTATATTCTCAATAGAGCAGCCAGGATAAAGCTTATACTACTTTTTATGTTATATATTTTCCTTTTATGTACAGAAACCTGTGAATAATCTGCCTATGCATTACCTCTTTAACCTTGCCTCAATCACACTGGCTACCTTCCTTTTTGCAAATGCACTAATCACACTCTTGTTTTTGTCTAGCTTCTCTGTCTAGAACACTTTTTCCTCAGATTTCCCCACTTCATTCAAGTTTTTCTTACATGTCATCTTTCCAGGGAAACCTTGCCTAACACTCCTTTTAACACTGTAACCCTCCTCCAAACACACATCATCCCAGTTCTTGTTATGTTTTTCCCATAGAATGTTTTACTTTCTAACTTCCAAAATAAAATTTCTTCCTATGAGAATAGCAGCACGAGACACTGAAATCATTGAAAATATATGAGGTATATCTTCTTGTGAAGTATAAATTATAGTTACGATGTCTAGTTACTGTTCTGCCCGTAGTCCGAGTCCCCGGTCAGGAAAGAAGACTCCTCAAAACAATGCAACTCGCAATAGGGGAATTTATTACTGACTCGAGCCAGGGCCTCCCGCCCTCACCAGGTGTGTGAGGACAAAAGGCCCCGAGCCCCAGTTCTCTCCAGTATTTATTAGGTCAAAATAAGCAGCAGGTAGTTGGCGCAATCGAATTGGTTACACAGTGGGTAGTTGGCATAAGCGGATTGGTTACATAGTTGCAAGGTAATTTTTGTTGGCCCTACGTGGGGCTTTCAGCTTTCCCCTGATAGGTTCCCTTTCTTCTGGCTAGGCATATGTTGATTGGCTGGCTCCAGGAGGCCTGATAATTATGTTACCCCGGGAAACCAGGCCTACTCCTACTCTAGGCTGCCTGCCATGGAGTTAACCGTGACAGCCTCACAGTTACTATCAGAAATAGAAATAATGGTTTTTTTTTTTTTTTTTGCCTAGAAGTGTATGATTCACCAAAATATATTTTACAATTGCTTATCTGTTTTCTTAGCCTTTTCCTAAAAAGGAAGAACTGATATATGTTAGATGTCAGAATCTGCTCTTCAGTTCCCCAAACTGAACTGATTTTAAGATAAAAGGGAAACCACCAGTAAAAGAGAAATTAAAATTAATATTCTATAAAGAGAAAAGTAACTGATAGAAAAATGAAAGTAGCATCCTAAATTAGCCTAAATATTATCCCTCAAAACATGTAAATTAAATGAGAAACTTAGGGGAAAATATATGCATTGCTGTTATAACCAAAACGCTTGGTATATTCTGTACATTTGGTAAATGGTGAAGAGAAAATATTCTGTTTATAAGTAAAGGTTCTAACTAGACTGTTAACTTGTGCTCACTTTTCTTCTACCACTGCTACTGTGTATTGTTAAGGACTTGCTGAGGCTAGGTTCTCCAGTGAAAAAGTACTCAAAACATGGAAGGAAGGTCATTTAAATTTATATAACCAAAGACATCAGAAGTTACATTTTCACATGGAAAAGCCTGGGACTTGGAGTTGGCAGCATTGGTTAATACCCCAGGTCAAATGTTTAGCTGCCTCAGTAGCTTCATCAAGATAATTATTCTGAGTCTATTACCTCATCTGTTATGGATAGAGCCTACCTTAATCCACTGTGGTGATGATGATAATAAATGCCTCTAAGACACATTCTGGTACATACAAAGTACTGACAAAAAGTGCACAAAAAATCAGTGCTAATCTAATATAGAATGACATATGAAAGTCAGAGGTATGGACATCACTTTCAATCATGTTCCTCCTTTTAAAATTTAGAAGTTCATGATTTCAATTAATTTTATGTAACCTTCTTTATGGTTTTAACTAGAGCAAAGAAAAGAAAGAAACCTTGATTAGTTAATAATGGGGATCCATGGCACTTGGGTCATCACTATCTGTTTCTTCTCAAATGAATCTCAAAATATACAGAATTCCTACTTGTTAGCATATAAAGAGCATTTCTTGAATAAGTGAATGAATCACTGAATGAATGAATCAATGAACCTCAAAAGATCAGTTTTCATCCCAAATCCTAAGATGGGCAGTGCTAAACAATGTTCAAACTACCAGATAGTTGTGCTCACTTTCCAAGTTAGTAAACTTGTGCTCAAAATTCTTCAAGCTAGGCTTTAGTAGTACTTGAATTGAGAACTTCCAGAGTTACAAGTTGGGTTTAGAAAGGCAGAGGAGCCAGAGATCAAATTGCCAACATTCACTGGGTCATACTGAAAGCAAGAGAATTCCAGGGAAATATCTACTTCTGTTTCATTGACTATGCTAAAGCCTTTGATAGTTCAACAGTTCAACAAACTGTGGAAAAGTCTTAAAGAGATAGAAATACTAGGCCACCATACCTGTCTCCTGAGAAACCTGTATGCTGATCAGGAAGCAACAATTAGAAATTTACATGGAACAATGGACTGGTTCAAATGGAAAAGGAGTATGACAAGGCTGTATATTGTCACCCTGTTTATTTAACTTATATGGAAGGTACATCATCTGAAATGCCAGGCTGGATGAATCAAAAGCTGGAATCAAGATTGCTGGGAGAAATACTACCAATCTTAGATATGCAGACAATAGTACTCTAATGGCAGAAAAGCAAAGAGGAACTAAAGAGCCTCTTGATGAAGGTGAAAGAGAAGAGTGAAAAAACTGGCTTAAAACTGAACATTCAAAAAACTAATATTATGGCATTCAGTCCTATCACTTTATGGCAAATAGAAAGGGAAAAAGTAGAAGCGGTGACAGATTTTCTCTTCTTGGGCTCAAAAATCACTACAAATGGTGACTGCAGTCATGAAATTAAAAGACATTTGCTCCTTGGAAGGAAGAATATGACAAACTTAAACAGTGTATTAAAAAGCAGAGACACTCACTTTTCTGACAAAGGTCTGTGTACTCAAAGATATGGTCTTTCCAATAGTCATGTATGGATGTGAGAGTTGGACCGTAAAGAAGGCTGAGTGCCAAAGAATTGATGCTTTCAATCTGTGGTGCTGGAGAAGACTCTTGAGAGTCCCTTGGACAGCAAGGAGATCAAACCAATCAATCCTAAAGGAATATTCTGCGGAAGGACTGCTGCTGAAGCTGAAGCTCCAATAATTTGGCCACCTGATGTGAAGAGCTGACTCATTGGAAAAGACTCTGATGCTGGGAAAGATTGAAGGCAAAAGGAGAAGGGGGCGGCAGAGAAGGAGATGGTTGGATAACATCACCGACTCAGTGATCATGAACCTGGGCAACTCCAGGAGATAGTAAGGGACAGCAAGGCCTGGTGTGCTGCAGTCCATGGCGTTACAAAGAGTGGGACATGACTTAACAACTGAACAACAGCAACACCTGGCACCCTGATCATCATTTCTGGTTCTTCTCAAATGAATCTCACAGAATCCCTGCTACTGCTGCTTCTAAGTCACTTCAGTCGTGCCTGACTCTGTGCGACCCCATAGACAGCAGCCCAGCAGGCTCCTCTGTCCCTGGGATTCTCCAGGCAAGAATACTGGAGTGGGTTGCCATTTCCTTCTCCAATGCATGAAAAGGAAAAGTGAAAGTGAAGTCGCTCAGTCGTGTCCGACTCTTAGCGACCCCATGGACTGCAGCCTACCAGGCTCTTCCGTCCATGGGATTTTCCAGGCAAGAGTACTGGAGTGTGGTGCCATTGCCTTCTCTGCACAGAATCCCTACCTGGAAGCAAATAAAGAGTATTTCCTGAGTTCAACCTAAGGTATGTGCATTATCCTTAACTTGATTTAATTTTTCAAAAAATGAGGATAACTTATTTCAAGGGAATCAATAGGAACTTATTGAACTCACGAGCTTCAGTGCCTGAGATGTTGAAGAAGGGTGTGGTTGTAAATGAGTGCTTATGTTGTACCTTCGTCAGCTCAGGCTGCCTTAACAAAATACCACAGACTGAATGGCTTAAGTAACAGACACCTATTTCTCATAATTCTGCAGGCTAGGAAGACCAAGATTGAGGTGCCTGCATATTCAGTTCTTTGTGAAGGCCCTTTTCCTGACTTGCAGGCAGTAGTAGTCTTTTCCCTGTGTCCTCACATGGCAGAAAGGGAGAAAGTGTGAGGACTCTGGTGTTTTCCCTTTTCTTACAAGGGCACTAACCTCAGCTTGAGAACCGTACCGTCATGACCTCATTCTAATCTGAATATTCTCAAAGCCCCACCCTCAAATACAATCACACTGTGGGTGAAAGCTTCAACATATCAATTTGGGGGACACATACATTAAGTGCACAGCAAATTGCCAAGCAACAGAAAATGTGCAATGAAATTTTGAACTGAAAGTATTAAAAGCAGAAAGTATTACTTAAAAAAATAGTGATGCTGATTTCAGATTGCAGACTCCATTCTTAGTTCCTTATTTTACCTTTCTGTTCTTTATGCTTTTATTTATTTTTTTTTAACTTATTTTTTTTATTAGTTGGAGGCCAATCACTTCACAACATTTCAGTGGGTTTTGTCATACATTGACATGAATCACCCATAGAGTTACACGTATTCCCCATCCCGATCCCCCCTCCCACCTCCCTCTCCACCCGACTCCTCTGGGTGCTCTTAATTATCATCTAGACTTTTCTTAATACATCTACTTTTTTTTTATCTGCTGTGGAAGTATTCTGAGCTCTGCTTCTGTTTTTTGGCACTGTAAAACTTGACTACATTATTTGAAGCAGTACAGTGGTATATTGTACACTGTCCTCCCCTCTTTCTTCTTGAGATACTTTCTGTTTAGTTCACTGTACATAAACTGTCTAAGCATCCAAGATCTAACCTGGGCAAATGCTCAGTAATATACATCAAAATGTCAGATGCACTAAGTCCCAAGGTCTTCTGATTGAACAAATTATTCCCAGTGTCACTTGATATCTACTAAGCTCCCTGTACCAGATATTAAACCAGGCATTTTTATTGACCTTCCCTCATTTAATATTTGTATTACCTTGTATGAAATACACTGCCTATTGCTGTTTTTCAGCCACTGAAATTGAGATGAACAGTGATTAAAATGCCTTGTTTCAAGAGATTGGTTCAAGATGGTGGAATCGAAAGACATGCACTCATCTCCTCCTACAAGAGCACCAAAATTGCAACTAGCTATTGAACAACCATAAACTGAAAAACACTGGAACCCACCAAAAAAAGATACCCCACATCCAAAGACAAAGGAGAAGCCACAATAAAACAGCAAGAGGGGCACAATCACAATACAATGAAATCCCATACCCTCCAGGTAGGAGACACACAAACTGGAGAACAGAAGTACCAAAGAAGTTCTCCCACTGTTATGAAGGTTCTGAACCCCACATCAGGCTTCCCAACCTAAGGATCCAACAAAGGGACTAGGAATCCCCAGAGAGTCTGACTTTGAAAGCCATCAATATTTGATTACAGGATTTCCACAGGACCAGGGGAAGCAGAGACTCTACTCTTGGAGGGCATAAAGATCCTGTATGCACCAGGACCCAGGGTAAAGGAGCAGTGACCGCACAGAAGACTGAACCAGATCCACCTGCTAGTGATGAGGTTCTCCTTTGGAGAAATGGGTCAGCAGTGGCTTCTCACAGGGCAAGGGCACCAGCTGCAGCAGTCCTGGGAGGTGCCCTTTGGCATAAGCCCTCTTGGGGGTTGCCATTAACCCTACCATAGAGCCTGTAGATTTCAGGGCTGGATCACCTCAGGCCAAACAACTAAAATACTTTGGTTCAAATTACACACTTTATATAAAAACAAATCCAGAATTGAGCATATATTTTGTGACTTCAAGTCTAGGTAATACCATTTCAATAAGCTTAATATCAAACAGGACCAATAAGTGATACAAATCCAATTTAATACTGACAGAATCAGATCTCTCTGTCCTTTGGGGAGTTTGATGGTATCAGTACATTACAGAATTCAAATTTGAAATTCTTGTTTTTTTTCTGTGAATTGTCCTCACACAGTGCATTCTGGACTTCTTGGCATAACTAACTACTCATTTCAATCAGTATATCCTCATGTAATATACTGTCTAAAAACAATGCCACAATAAACTGATATATCAGTATAACATTAAGAGTTTGAACATTGACCATATTTAATTTCACCTATCACTGATGGTAATCCAAAGCAAGGCCCACTTGAGTTAAGTCTTAAGAGATAAGAAAGGCTTCTCTAAAAGCCTTTTTCTAGGATGTGATGTTAGGATACAATCTATTTGAAGGAAACGCCCATCAACTTCATCTTGATTCACAAGAACTCTATCTGTTTTGTGTTTGTATAAAATATCTGCCTCCCTTACTTCTCAGCTGTTACTGGGGTCATCACCAAGAGCCCTTCTGCTAATCTTGAGTACATCCTTCATTAAGGAATGATCGAATAGAAAGTGAGAAATGTAGCAAAGAAGTTATATGGAGAAAAACATCCCAGAGGAGAGGGACTAGGTACATAACAGAGACCCATGGCTTGCAGATAGAATCTTCTCTGGCTCAAATCCTAGGTCTGGCATTCATTAGCAGTAGGACTTTGGGCCTCTTTGAAATTAACTGCCCTTATGTTCAACATTTGCAACTTAATAGCATCCACCTCAAAGAACTTTTACAAAGCACAAGTTATATAGTTTGTGTGAATATGTGATTAAAATATAACATGTGCTCAATAATTTTTAATTTCTTTTCTTCATGTGTATTTCTCTTCCCATTTAGGTTATAAATTCTATTAGATCAAGGTCTTCATTTTAGTTCTTTTTCAAACAAGGCTTAGCATGGTTTTTGTCATATAATAGTCACTCAGCAAGTGAAACTATAGAAAGAAAAGGACAGTTCAGTTCAGTTCAGTTGCTCAGTCTTGTCTGGCTCTTTGTGACCCCATGGACTGCAGCATGCCAGGCTTCCCTGTATATCACCAACTCTCAGAGCTTGCTCAAACTCATATCCATGGAGTCAGTTATGTCATCCAACCATCTCATCCTCTGTTGTTCCCTTCTCCTGCCTTCAATCTTTCCCAGTATCAGGGTATTTTCAAATGAGTCAGTTATATGCATCAGGTAGCCAAAGCATTGGAACTTCAGCTTCAGCATCAGTCTTTCCAATGAATATTGAGAACTGATTTCCTTTAGGATTGATTAACTTGATCTCCTTGCAGTTCAAGGGACTCTTGAGAGTCCTCTCCAACACCACAGTTCAAAAGCATTAATTCTTCAGTACTCAGCTTTCTTTATGGTTCAACTCTCACATCCATACATGACTGCTGGGAAAACCATAGCTTTGACTAGATTGACTTTTGCTGGCAAAGTAATGTCTCTGCTTTTTAATATGTTGTCTAGGTTGGTCATAGCTTCTCTTTCAAGGAGCAAGTGTCTTTTAATTTCATGGCTGCAGTCACCATCTGCAGTGATTTTGGAGCCCAAGAAAATAAAGTCTGTCATTCTTTCCATTGTTTCCCCATTTATTTACCTTGAAGTGAGAGGATCAGATGTCATGATTTTAGTTTTTTGAATGTTGAGTTTTAAGCTAGCTTTTTCACTCTCCTCTTTTACTTTCATCAAGAGGCTCGTCAGTTCCTCTTTGCTTTCTGCCATAAGGGTGTTGTCATCTGAATATCTGAGGTTATTGATAGTTCTCCTGGCAATCTTGACTCCATCTTGTGCTTCACCCAGCCTGGCATTTAGCATTATGTACTCTATGTAAGTTAAACAAGCAGGGTGATAGTATACAGCCTTGATATACTCCTTTCCCTATTTGGAAACAGTCTGTTGTTCCATGTCTGGTTCTACTGTTGCTTTTTGACCTGCATACAGATTTCTCAAGAGGCAGATAAATTGGTCTGGTTTGGCCATCTTGTGAAGAATTTTCCACAGTTTATTGTGATCACAGAAAAAGATGGTTAGAAGGAACAAAAATCAGTGTACTGGTGTTTCTTCAGTAGATAGTTCTGCGACTTCTCACATTCTGAGTAGTATTTTGCTTAGCTGAGGTACAAGATATTTTAAGTATAAACTTTTCAATCAGTATTTTTTTTTCACAATTTGCCCAATAGGACCACTGGGTCCAGTACCAAAGAGCAGCCTTTTTTCCCCAAACCATATATTTTTAAATTTAGCTAAAGTCAAAAATGAGCCCATCTGTACTATTCAGTGAGAGATAAGGATTCCCATACTACATCATAAATCATTTTCTCTCTCTGTTTTTCTCTCTGTCTCTGTCTCTTTCTCTTTCTCCCTCTCTCTCTCTCACACGCATGTGGCTCAAACTTCCAAAGTGCTGAAAAATTCATTCTTCACAAAAATATAATTTGAAACTGAAGTCTTATTGGGGAAAGTCAGAAATTAACTGAGGTGAAATAATTGCATTCATTTTCTTCTGTTTTTCTAAGAGGAGTGACCCAAGCTGTGATGAGGAAATATGACCTCCTACACATGTTTTCCATGAGGAATATGCTTGTTGTACAGCCACTGAGTTAAAAGCAAGCTTCACTCCCTGGTGCCCAAAAGTATTTTGGAAAATGAGCCAGAGGAGTCAGGACTGCTATTTCTCAGTCTGCTTTAACCATTGACAGACTATTTTTATACCAACTCTGGAGATATTCAGGTGAGACAGACACCCAAGAGAATATTGGGGAAACACTTACTTTCACATGGGTATTACGTTGTGCTCACTAATATATTCTAATAACATAATTCCTGTTTCAAATGTAAACAACTTGTACACTACCTAGTATACTGAGTTTAATACTTCTTTAACTCTACAGATTTCTCATTTAAGGACACCCACTGAAAGTTGTCCTTCACTGTTACTTGAATCCAATTAAGGTAACACTATGTCTGTCTTGCATTCTGATGAAAGCACGGAAATATTACATCCTCTGATAAATACTCAGATATCTTAATGAGGTCAATGTCACTACTTGTCTAATTAACTTTTATTTTCTGTAATTCACACTCTGGATGTCTCTGCTGTGATATTGATGAGATTCAGGTCACAATACCCCCAAATCTGGCACTTTGGCATGTTGACTCTTTTATTTTATTTTTTTATGTTGACCCTTTTAAGCTGAAGGAAACCGAGAAATGAAGAGTGACAGAAAGACTCTCTGAGCTTCTCTAATGAAGCTGGTCATTAGAGCCTTATGTGAGAAGTGCCCTCCCTATACCCAGAGAAAAGAAGCATCCTTAACTTTGAAGACAGAGGGGTGCTGAAAGGAATCTAAACCAACAGACCTTCTAAGTTTCCCCTAGTTTAAGACAAAGTTCATACCCTCTATCCTACCACATTCTCCCACAACTTTTTACTCTTCACTGAACCTAGCATTAAAATGTTTAGGTTTAACCATTTCTGCAGATCCGCATTTCCTCATGAGGGCCCCTGTGTTAGGTAAAATTTAGATTAAATTAAATTTAGATGCTTTTTGTTGTTAATTTGTGTTTTGGTACAGAGAACTAGCTAAGAATCTAGAAAACTGGAAGGAAAAATAGTTTTCCTCCCAAACAATGTCTTATTGAAAGAAAGTACTGTTATTAAATAGAGTACAGTAAATATTATTTCTGTATAACTTCATAGTTGAGGAAATTGGAGATAATATAGTTATTTTAATATATATTGAAATGATAAATTAATGTTCAATAATTCTAAGAATATGAATAAAGTTACGTTTTGGTTAAAAAAAATTTACTGTATCTTACCTTTACTTTCTCTGTATACTGTCATTTCTAGAAGCTCTCTGAGTATTCTGACTCAAAGCCCAGGTGGGATGCAGTTTATTAACCATAATAGCTCTTTGAGCATTGGATTACTAAAAATTGTTCCTGAAATTCTTGAGCAATTTAGTGCTTGGAAAAGAGACCTTCAGCTTTAAAGATACTACCACTGAATATGAAAATCTAGACTCTGTTGCTAACCATGCAAAGAGGAAAATGTCCTCTGGGTATTTGAATAATTTTATTTATCTAGCATTTGTTCCCTCTGATTATGTATTTTTAGAGCAGACTTTAAAAAAAGCTTAAATTTAAAGAAAGGAACAAACATTTTCTTTTAAAAAGATGTTAATAATCCCTTGAGCAGGTACTTTTCTTCTTGAAAGCACAGATAGGCATTTCTACAATATACATTTGACATAGTGGTATGTCAAATGCCTGAAATTTAAACTTATTTTATCTAAAGGGTAAAATCAGTCACACTAAGGGAATTTAAAAGTGAAGGTACTTTTGCCTGATAAAAGTCACATCAAGTTTGTGCAATTTTTGCAAGCGTACATTTTCATGCTTAACTAAGGTTCCTATAATGAGACTTAAAATGAAATTAATATAAAAGGAGCATTTCTCATTCTCCCTCTCCTTTTTTTCTAGAAGACTCTACAGTTTAAACATTTCTAACATCATTCTACTCAAGCTGTTCCTTAATGGTGACTCTGCTTTGGTTTACATGATAATGATTGATTGGTTTATGGCAAATGTAAAAATACTGTTAGAAATCAAACACCTATTTCATCAGTTGATTCTTAGCACTAAGGCAATCACAGCTATATGTCTGACACATGATTTTCATCATTGAAATTGATATATATGTTTGCGTTTACATACTATGGCAAGAAGACGTACTTTTGTATTTCATCTCTAAAGCACTGAAGTCAATAACCTGAACTCTGGATTAGCCTGTTTGAGGTTTTAATAATTGAGATACTTTTTTATGTCTACAGGCCAAAAATTATTTTTATACCAAACACTTGGATAAGAAACAGACCAACTTCTTTAGATAACTGCGATTATTAAGTCACTTGGATTCCTCCTGGTCCAACTGCAGCAGCAACCATTCCTGAGTAACAACTTCCTCTCTGCCCTTGAGCCCCCTCCCAACTCCTCCCAGCGGCTCTAAACTAAAGACAGATTTTTAAAAACATAAACCAATGCTGTAGGATAAAATTTGTTTCTCATATAATATAAATCTCCCAGAAATGTTGGAAATGGTGGTTCATGAGAAGACAAACTGTTTTTCATTGGCCTATAGCTTTTAATGTTAAAATTGAAGCAGAGCAATTATATTCTTCATAAAACTACAATTTTGTGACTTCTGACCTCTTTCCCATCCGGTCCCCAAGTAGTCCTCATTCCAATAGTAATAGCGTAGGGAAATAAAAAAAGACCCACATTTACAAGAATTTAGCTTCTGGCAAGCATCATTTTAAAGAATTCACTTCCTGGCTCATGGTTTACATGACCTGTCTTCTCTTGCTTTTTTCTTTCCCTCCACCCTTCCCCCTCTCCTCCTTAGGGCAAGCTGAGTTTTAACTATTGCATTCACTGCTGCTTCCTGTCTCTTCTGCTTTCTATTTTCACAACCATGGGAATGGAATCTGCTCAGAACTATCAGACCAATATCCCCACACACCACTACTTTCATGCTACACCACTGCCTAAAAAGCATCAGCATAATTAATTCAAAAATATCTCATAAACTACTAGCTGAGTTAACATCTATAATGTCTTCAGTTATTTCTTATTTTTTTGTTTTTCTAAGTTGTTGTTTTAAAGAAACACTTGATTTATGTTAGGATCTAATTTTCCTTGGGGGCACAAAATATATAATCCTACTCTTAATTAAGGAGTGATTTTATCTTATTATTTTCAATGCCAGTTTGTGTTTCTTGTATTTCACCATTTTTATATACCACTCCCTCCAAATTCTCACTCGGAAGTCAGATGTATGAAGAACCAAGTTTCCATTATTTATTCTATCAGGAAATGGGAGAACCAACTCTGAGGCAAAAATTAAGGGAAAAAATTAAGCTATCACAGTTAAACCTCAGTTTATAAAGTCAGTGTATCCCTGAAACATAAAACACATTAGAGAAAAACACATAAGAGCATTATACTCGTAAATGTGGAAAAGGTTTTTATTTGCCTTATTTTTAGGTAAATAGGATTGTTAAGTAATTTCTCTAGCTTGTGAAAGCTTACAATTAAAAATAAAATTACACACTTTCTTAAAAAATAGTTCAAAATGCAAACAGCAACAATTTAGCCTTACAATTATATTAATTATATTTTTATGTTATCTACACTTTTTTTAGAGTTCAAAAACATCTGTTTCCAATAGGGTGGGAGAGAGTTTTTTTTTTTTTTTTTTCCAAGTGAAAGGAAGTTAACTCTTTCCTGATTCTTTTCATAGGATTCTCTTCTTTTGATCTCTTTCTTATTACCTACATTATTTTGTTTCTAGGTCTGCTACTGTGGAGTTATCTTAAAACTTTTCTGCTCAAATTCTGCAGAAAGAATATATGACTAACTCAGAAAATTGAATTTCCCTGGTGACTCAGACTGTAATGTGGGAGACCTGGGTTTGATCCCTGGGTCGGGAAGATCCCCTGGAAAAGGGAAAGGTTGCCCACTCCAATATTCTTGCCTGGAAAACTCCATGTACAGAGAACATATGACTGTAATATAGTATATAATATAGATGACTGTAATAGAGTATGTAATATAGTATGACTGTAATTTAGTATGTAAGAGAGTATGAAATATAGATGACTGGCTTCCCTAGTGGCTCAGACGGTAAAGCATCTGTCTGCAATGCAGGAGACACGGGTTCAATCCCTGGCTTGGGAAGATCCCCTGGAGAAGGAAATGGCAGCCCCCTCCAGTATTTTTGCCTGGAAAATCCCATGGACCACGGACCCTGGTAGGCTACCATCCACGGGGTCACAGAGTCGGACACGACTGAGCGACTTCACTTTCACTTTCATAATATAGTATGTAATATAGTATACTCCTGGCTGACTGCAGTCCTTGGGGTCTCAAAGAGTTGGACACAACTAAGTACTAACAGTTTCACTTTCACTTTAGCAAACTGACATTTTACCTATTAGGCACAGTGTTTTGTATCAGACGGGATTAGCTTTGCTGATCTGTGTATCTCTTTCGGGTAAAAGTCAGTGGTCACTTCTTCAAGGGATGCCCTATGCTTTCCTTCTTCCATGACTGTTTCCAGCATTGTAGTTCCTTTGAAGAGTCAGGTAGGTAGACAAAGTACTAAAATTCACGCCTTGAACAATGGAGAGGCGGTGGAAGTAAATATAT
This sequence comes from Muntiacus reevesi, assembly GCF_963930625.1. Taxonomy (NCBI): domain Eukaryota; kingdom Metazoa; phylum Chordata; class Mammalia; order Artiodactyla; family Cervidae; genus Muntiacus; species Muntiacus reevesi. The sequence goes on along the minus strand of NC_089261.1, from coordinate 50,866,568 downwards.
AGTAATTCATTTATAATATGGCATCACTTATTTATCCTAAGCTGTAACGACTGCCAAAAGTATGGTAATTGAATTAGGATTCTTAGATCATAAGGTTAGTTTTAGTTTCTATAGATATTACATACTTCCTTTCAAAAGTAGTTTTAAAAATATAACATGAGATATTTTCCAAATGCTTGCTATCTTTTAAAAGTTGTTTCATATAATGATTAACCATTCATATTCTAGTCTTCTGTGAATTACCTGATCATAGTCTTTAAAACATTTTCTGTTGATTGTTGGCTCTTTTGTGCTGAATTATATATTCTTTAAGATATTTGAGTTATAATACATTTTCTCAATATATGGTCTTACCCTATTTATACTGTCACTTGTCATAGTAAATTTTTAATACTATTAATAACAGTCAAAGCCTCCTTTGTGGACACCTTATCTTTGACAAAGGAGGCAAGGATATACAATGGAAAAAAGACAACCTCTTTAACAAGTGGTGCTGGGAAAACTGGTCAACCACTTGTGAAAGAATGAAACTAGAACACTTTCTAACACCATACACAAAAATAAACTTAAAATGGATTAAAGATCTAAATGTAAGACCAGAAACTATAAAACTCCTAGAGGAGAACATAGGCAAAACATTCTCCGACATAAATCACAGCAGGATCCTCTATGACCCACCTCCCAGAATATTGGAAATAAAAGCAAAAATAAACAAATGGGATCTAATGAAAATTAAAAGCTTTTGCACAACAAAGGAAACTATAAGCAAGGTTAAAAGACAGCCCTCAGATTGGGAGAAAATAATAGCAAATGAGGAAACAGACAAAGGATTAATCTCAAAAATATACAAGCAACTCCTGAAGCTCAATTCCAGAAAAATAAATGGCCCAATCAAAAAATGGGCCAAAGAACTAAACAGACATTTCTCCAAAGAAGACATACAGATGGCTAACAAACACATGAAAAGATGCTCAACATCACTCATTATCAGAGAAATGCAAATCAAAACCACAATGAGGTACCATTACACGCCAGTCAGGATGGCTGCTATCCAAAAGTCTACAAGCAATAAATGCTGGAGAGGGTGTGGAGAAAAGGGAACCCTCTTACACTGTTGGTGGGAATGCAAACTAGTACAGCCACTATGGAGAAGAGTGTGGAGATTTTTTTAAAAACTGGAAAGAGAACTGCCATATGACCCAGCAATACCACTTCTGGGAAATACACACTGAGGAATCCAGATCTGAAAGAGACACGTGCACCCCAATGTTCATCACAGCACTGTTTATAATAGCCAGGACATGGAAGCAACCTAGATGCCCATCAGCAGATGAATGGATAAGGAAGCTGTGGTACATATACACCATGGAATATTACTCAGTCATTAAAAAGAATTCATTTGAATCAGTTCTAATGAGATGGATGAAACTGGAGCCCATTATACAGAGTGAAGTAAGCCAGAAAGATAAAGAACATTACAGCATACTAACACATATATATGGAATTTAGAAAGATGGTAATGATAACCCTATATGCAAAACAGAAAAAGAGACACAGAAGTACAGAACAGACTTTTGAACTCTGTGGAGAAGGTGAGGGTGGGATGTTTTGAAAGAACAGCATGTATATTATCTATGGTGAAACAGATCACCAGCCCAGGTGGGATGCATGAGACAAGTGCTCGGGCCTGGTGCACTAGGAGGACACAGAGGAATCGGGTGGAGAGGGAGGTGGGAGGGGGGATCAGGATGGGGAATACATGTAACTCTATGGCTGATTCATATCAATGTATGACAAAACCCACTGAAAAATTAAAAAAAAATAATAATAAAAAAAATAAAAAAGAAAAAAAAATAATAACAGTCATACTATATCACAGTCATATGTTCATAATAAAATGAGTCTTTGTGGTTTTGTTGTTGTTGTCACATGTTAACATTGTTGTTCTTTATCTTGATAGCATAACAATATTTATATCTTTTTAAGAAAGATTTATTTTTAATTCATGAATTTACATTTTAAAAACAGATTTTGTTACTCTTCTTGAATATACAGTAATTTTGTGCCTTCACTATTTTGTTTTTTACTGTTTCTGGAAATTTTTCAACTATTACGTCTCCAAGTGTTGCTTTGTCTTTATTTTCTATTCTCCATCCTCAATCTCCCATTAAAAATAACCTCTCATTCTACTCTCTAGATCTATTTTGTGTCATGTTTCTTATCACTTTACCTCTTTTTTCAGCTTCTCTATGGTTTCCTCAGACCTATATTCAGGTTCATCAACATTTATTCCTGTATTTCTAATCAGCTGTTTGGCCTGTCTCAAGAGTGTGTACTTTATATTCATACATTTTCATTTCTAAACTGTTTGGTCCTTGTTTCTCTTGCTAATCTGCCTCGTTTTCAATCAAAGCATTTTGCATTACTGTTTAACTTCCTTCTTGTAGCACCTTAGCAATTAAAAATTACAAAGTATCAGTTACATTGTTCTATTAGCTCTAATTCTTGGAGAATTCATCCTGTTACTGTGTCTGCTGAATCTATTTCATGGTATTTCTGTGGTTCAAAATCTTTTGCAGAGATACCACCTCAAAGGATTTCCCCTTTGCTCCTGGATATCATTGTTGCTCTGGATCATGGAAATGTTCTTTTAGAGCCACTATGAATGTTTTTTTCCCTACTAAGTAGAAATGTCCTCTCTTTGATAATTTGGGGGGGGGGGGTATTTTTGAGTTTTGATATCATGCAGTACTGAGAAATTATTTTACTGACAAAGGTCCATAGAGTCAAAGCTATGGTTTTTCCCATAGTCATGTATGGATGTGAGAGTTGGACCATAAAGAAGGCTGAGCGCCAAAGAATCGAGGCTTTTGAACTGTGGTGCTGGACTGCAAAGAGATGATACCAGTCAGTCCTAAAGGAAATCAACCCTGAATATTCATCAGAAGGACTGCTGCTGAAATTGAAGCTGAAGCCCCAATACTCTGGCCACCTGATGGAAAGAGCCGACTCATTGGAAAAGACCCTGGTGCTGGGAAAGAGTGAATACAAAAGGAGAAGGAGGTGGCAGAGGATGAGATGGTTAGATAGCATCACCAACTCAATGGACATAAATATGAGCAACCTCTGGGAGAAAGCGAAAGACGTGGAAGCCTAGAATACTGCAGTCGATAGGATTGCAAAGAATCAGACACGACTTAGAGACTGAACAACACAATACTGAGACAAGAGCAAAGGAGGCAGAGCACAACCTTTAATTTAAAAAAAAAAACAAAAACAAAAACGGCAAAGCCATTGAGGATACAACAAAAACTGGTTAGAACCTAATAGGCCCAAAATGGTGGAAGATTCCACTTCCCCTAGACCTTGAGCCTCATTATGTGCTTATTTTAGTATATTTGCATATGCTAAGTGGCACATCCACAGGCACCATGACAGTACCCATAAAAGTCCAAAATGTGGGCAGTGGCCCAATTCCTGGAAACGCTCACTCTTTATTCAAGATAGTTAGAATGTTCCTCCCACTTGTTAGCTTATGAAATCACCAAAGACATAAAAACTAACCATCCGCAAAAGCCAGGGCCACTGTTACCTTGTGAGATGGTCCACATTCTGTCTATGAAATGTATATTTCTAAATAAACCTGCTTTCACTTTTCTATGACTGCTCCTGACTTCTTTCCTGAGTGAAGCCAGGGACCCTCATTTGGTGGGCATCCCTGAAACTCGCCCAAGACCTGAGACATGACCATTCTTGTGCACCCCACTTTACAACAGTGCTGTCATTTTTAGACCTATATCCATACAAAGCTTTGGTTTTCATTTTAACAGGAGAATTTTTTTCTAAATGAAGCCATGAGTAGAAACAATCTGCTGTTTGGGGGTCAGTGGGTATTTTTTTTTTTCTTGTCCTTTGTTCAAGGAGATTACATTCATTCCAGAGTACTGGCTTTGTGTGGGTCTCATTTCCAGGTCCATGCCTCCTCTACCGCTTTGGACCTAAAAGCTGTAGCCCTTGTGATTGGAGTCCTTATCAGATCAGATAATCCTTGGCTTATTGTAGACTTTTATCACTTGTTTAGTAGTTCCTTCCTTCTTGTTTAGTAGTAGTTCCTTCTTTGTCACCTCTGTTAATTTTTCCTTTCATTAGATTTTACCTCTTTCCACTTCTCTTCTCTATCTTCTTTTCTCTTTCTCCACTGACACCTATCCATCCCCTCACTTTGTTCAAATTTTCTCTTACTGAAGGAAGGTTTCAGGACACAGAACAACAAGTTACCAGGCATCTCCTGACTCATTTTGATTAGACCATCTCAATACAATCCCAGTACTTATTCTTGTCTCTAGTCTGCCTTCTCCAACCCATAACAAACTGATTCAAGTTTTCTCTTCCTGGACAATCCTCTTCCCAGGCAAACACCCTAAACTTATATTTGTTATTTTCTCTGATCTAATTCGTGAGAGCAAGACTACTATGGGAAGCTACATACAAAATGTGTTTTTAAATACAGAGAAGGCTGCATTTCTTAACTATGAAAATAATTACTAATGGGGCAATGCACTAAATAAACATAAGAAGAAGAAAAATTCTTTATAACCATAGTTGAGATTCTACATCAAAGTAATGATTAGCAATTACTGCCTCTTTGAAGACTGCACTTAAATTTTATTGCCTCTCAGGCAACTATTTGGAAATATCTGATTGATGATATGATAGGTCTTGTTTTTAAATCTTTAGAAAGTGATAGGCTTAATTTTTTGTTACCTGTTCTAAAAAGAAAGCAATGATGGTCTACCTTATCTAAAATACTTTGTTATGTAGGACGTTGGTTGATCTTTTGTTAACGTACAACTCATGTTTTCTGATGTGTTTTCCTTTCATTCAAGTTTAACTTAAGTTGCATTTTCTGAAAGTACATATAGCCCAGTTACAAGAAACAAAGCCTGCTGTACTCTCAACTGAGACAATCAGCCATATGTGGGAAAATGCTCACCAATAATGTAGTCAATAAGACACTTACATTCATTACAAAGAAAATGAGCTTGATTCTCCTTCTTGACATAGGCTGTTTCTCTTAGATTATGCTTCTCCAGAGCTGTAGATCTCTTTCAAGGATATTTTATCATTCTACACAGTAGCTTATATTCTTAGGATTCATTCATGATTCATCTGAAGGGTTGTACAGTTTTATTCAAGAAATTTTTAAACAGTGGGGTGGTACATGTATGGAAGTAAAGTCTTTCTGATTTGTGAATTTAATATCTAACATTTAAAGCATTTTTAAGAGTCTGGTATAGGTTTTATAGCTATACAGATAAGAAACTTGCCCAAAATCACACAATTGTTAAGTGATACAGTCAGGATTTGACCCAGACACTCGCCTACTTATACCTCACATTTAACAACTGTGTTATACTGTTTACTGGTCTCAGCTAGTCATTCCACCATGAGAGCAAATTGCAACTGTTCTATTAATCTGAATAATTTTGTTTCCAATTTGGAAATGGTCTAGTCTTTTTGAAATATTTCTAATGAGCAACTTATTGGTATGACTAATTGTATCTTTATTTTGCTATTATTTATTACTTCTAGAAGCACTGAAGAAAATCTACTACCTAAATGATCTCTTTATTCACAAAAATAAGTTTGGCATTGGCCTTAACTTCTGACACTGAAGAAAATCTGATTAGAATACTTAGAAATGAATCCACGAACACAATTAAAAGAAAAAAGAGATGATTAATTGTGCTAATGTACATTCCTCTTTATAAGCTGAAGATAGTCACAAGTAATTGAGGAAATAAATTCTATCTCCCCAACAAATGAAATGTCTCACCACTATATTTTTGTTCCTCTTGCTGCAACTCTTAAGGGCTTTTTATTTATCTGACTATAGATGTTGGGAACTGATCAACCAGTATGAGAAACACCTCCAGCTAAATGGAAGGAAACACGTTTTCATAAACTCCAAATCCTAATAATGAGTTTCATCACATACTCTATGATGAAAAACAAATAATAGTCACTATGCCAAATATATGTATTCAAAATGACCACCTCTAAGGTTTGAAGGAAAAAAACAGAGATGATTCTGTCATTTTGAGATTGCATCCAAGTACTGCATTTCAGACTTTTTTGCTGACCATGATGGCTACTCCATTTCTTCTCTGTTCGTTTCCAAGGCAAAGCATTCAATACCACGGTAATCCAAGCCTATGCCCCAACCAGTAACACTGAAGAAGTTGAACAGCTCTATGAAGACCTACAAGACCTTTTAGAACTAACACCCAAAACAGCTATCCTTTTCATTATAGGGGACTGGAATGCAAAAGCAGGAAGTCAAGAAATACCTGGAGTAACAGGCCAATTTGGCCTTGGAGTACAGAATGAAGCATGGCAAAGGTTAATAGAGTTTTGCCAAGGGAACGCACTGGTCATAGCAAACACCCTCTTCCAACAACAGAAGAGAAAACTACACATGGACATCACCAAATGGTCAACACCGAAATCAGACTGATTATATTCTTTGCAGCCAAAGATGGAGAAGCTCTATATAGTCAGCAAAAACAAGACCGGGAGCTCAGATCATGAATTCCTTATTGCCAAATTCAGACTTAAATTGAAGAAAGTAGGGAAAAACTACTAGACCATTCAGGTATGACATAAATCAAATCCCTTATGACTATACAGTGGAAGTGAGAAATAGATTTAAGGGGCTAGATCTGACAGACAGAGATCCTGATGAACTATGGATGGAGGTTCGTGACATTGTACAGGAGACAGGGATCAAGACCATCCCCATGAAAAGAAATGCAAAAAGGCAAAATGGTTGTCTGAGGAGGCCGTACAAATAGCTGTGAAAAGAAGAGAAGCAAAAAGCAAAAGAGAAAAGGAAAGATATTCCCATCTGAATGCAGAGTTCTAAAGAATAGCCAGGAGAGATAAGAAAGCCTTCCTCAGCAATCAATGCAAAGAAAGAGAGGAAAACAACAGAATGGGAAACACTAGAGATCTCTTCAAGAAAATTAGATATACCAAGGGAACATTTCATGCAAAGATGGGTTCAATAAAGGAGAGAAATTGTATGGACCTAACAGAAGCAGAAGATATTAACAAGAGGTGGCAAGAATACACAGAAGAACTGTACAAAAAAGATCTTCATGACCCAGATAATCACGATGGTGTGAGCACTCACCTAGAGCCAGACATCCTGGAATGTGAAGTCAGGTGGGCCTCAGGAAGCATCACTACAAACAAAGCTAGTGGGGGTGATGGAATTCCAGTTGAGCTATTTCAAATCCTGAAAGATGATGCTGTGAAAGTGCTGCATTCAATATGTAAGCAAATTTGGAAAACTCAGCAGTGGCCACAGGAATGGAAAAGGTCAGTTTTCATTCCAATCCCTAAGAAAGGCAATACCAAAGAATGTTCAAGCTATCGCACAATTGCTCTCATCTCACACGCTAGTGAAGTAATGCTCAAAATTCTACAAGCCAGGCTTCAGCAATACATGAACCATGAATTTCCAGATGTTCAAGCTGGTTTTAGAAAAGGCAGAGGAACCAGAGATAAAATTGCCAACATCCGCAGGATCATAGAAAAAGCAAGAGTTCCAGAAAAACATGTATTTCTTCTTTATTGGCTATGCCAAAGTCTTTGACTGTGTGGATCACAATAAACTGTAGAAAATTCTTAAAGAGATGGGAATACCAGACCATCTAATCTGCCTCTTGAGAAACCTGTATGCAGGTCAGGAAGCAACAGTTAGAACTGGACATGGAACAACAGACTGGTTCCAAATAGGAAAAGGCATATGTCAAGGATGTATATTGTCATCCTGTTTATTTAACTTATATGCAGAGTACATCATGAGAGATGATGGGCTGGAAGAAGCACAAGCTGGAATCAAGATTGCCAGGTGAAATATCAATAACCTCAGATATGCAGACGACACCACCCTTATGGCAGAAAGTGAGGAGGAACTATAAAGTCTCTTGATGAAAGTAAAAGAGGAGAGTGAAAAAGTTGACTTAAAGCTCAACATTCAGAAAACTAAGATCATAGCATTTGGTCCCATCACTTCCTGGGAAATAAATGGGGAAACATGGAAACAGTGTCAGACTTTATTTTGGGGGGCTCCAAAATCACTGCAGATGGTAATTGCAGGCATGAAATTAGACGTTTACTCATTGGAAGGAAATTTATGACCAACGTATATAGCATATTAAAAGCAGAGACATTACTTGCAAACAAAGGTCTGTCTAGTCAAGGTTATGGTTTTTCCAGTAGTCATGTATGGTTGTGAGAGTTGAACAGTGAAGAAAGCTGAGTGCCAACGAATTGATGCTTTTGAACTGTGGTGTTGGAGAAGATTCTTGAGAGTCCCTTGTACTGCAAGAAGATCCAACCAGTCCATTCTAAAGGAGATCAGTCCTGGGTGTTCATTGGAAGGACTGATGTTGAAGCTGAAACTCCAATACTTTGGTCACCTCAGGCGAAGATTGACTCATTGGAAAAGGCCCTAATGCTGGGAAGGATTGGGGGCAGGAGGAGAAGGGGAAGACAGAGGATGAGATGGCTGGTTGGCATCACTGACTCAATGGACATGGTTTTGGGTAGACTCCGGGAGTTGGTGATGGACAGGGAGGCCTGGCGTGCCGCAATTTATGGGGTCACAAAGAGTCAGATACAACTGAGTGACTGAACTAAACTGAATGTTTGAAGACAGGTTTGTCATTATCATATAACTCAAGTTACATGAAATGTGATTTAAATCCCCTAAGGAAACATCTCAAAATGTTGTGTGCATTAGGTTCTTTCATTTCCCAAAAGGTGATTCATAGAACGAGGGCTAGAAAAATTGTGTTCTTGGCAATTCTTTAAGTTTCACACCCCTATCACCCATTTTTGCATGTAAACTGATCATTTACTGGCAGCAGATGGGTAATAGGATAAAACTTTTCAATATGGTGTGGTGAGCATATATATTTCCAGACACAACATTAGAGAATACAAAGCAGTGTTCTTTAAAATGATTAACAAAGAGCCATGGAATCTGCTATCAATCTTCCTTGTTACTGTCAGAATCCTTCCCAGGGCTGTTAGAGAAACTTTACAATAGCTGAATACATGTTACACATACTGATGGGGAAGTGCCTCGGGCAGTTTGGCAAATTTTACTATGAGTCAATTTTTGAATTTCTGCTTTCTGAGTCACCATTTCATCTGAGTCTGACTTTTTCATTTTAAAAATTCTCTTTCCTTAATGTTGACATGTCTGTATCATTTCATAATATTTGTTGCATTTGAAAATACTATCAACAAATACGTTCACTGAGATTAACATTAAATGACAAGATACAAGTTTAATCTATCTGGGGGCACATTCTCCTCCCTGCCCCCCCGCCCACTGCGGTGTAAGGAAATCCCTTTCTCAATTTCAATTTTTCTAACTGTACGGGGAAAATTATGGATATTTCTAGCATGACAGTTTTTTGTAAATAATGTTCTAATTAATGTATTTATGTAAAATGGCATAATATTTCATATGAGCCACTAGTTTCAGACTCTTGTTAATTATAAAAGACAAAAGATAAAGGAACACAGCTCAAAATAGTGCTAATGAGAAGTTTGTTTGCTTATTTATTTTAACTCAACCTTTACTAAAAAACGTGCTTGCTTTTAGATAACTATTAATCTGTTTCTAATCAGAACCATGGTATTAACAGGACTCCTTTAAATGGCTGTTGTTTCCCAAAGAAAGTCTTAGAATGATGTTGAATGTATTATCTACACACATCAACTACAGAGGATTTTCCTTAGGCTTGCATTACTGCTAGATTAGGGTCCTATTTAACCCATCATGATTCCTAGTTGTAATTTAGAATACAAATAAGATGCAGTTAAGAGCCTGAGTGGAGGGTGTGCTGTTCATTCACAGAGATGGAAAATGAAAAAAGAAAGTGAGTGACAACCAAGGTACATTTTTAGGTAAAACAGGAAGCTGAAGGACCATTTAACATAATCATAAATACAGAATGGGCTTCCCAGCTGGCTCAGTGGTAAAGAATCCCCTGCCAGTGCAGGAGAACAAGTTTAATCCTTGGGTTGGAAAGATTCTCTAGAGAAGGCATTGTCAACCCACTCCAGTATTCTTGCCTGGGAAATCCCATGAACAGAGAAGCCTGGCAAGCTATAGTCCATGGGTCGCAAAAGAGTCAGACACTACTGAGCAACTAAACAACAACAACATAAATACAGAGGAGGAGAACAAAATAATTTCAGAACATGTATAAAGGATAGAAACAGTATGGACCTAACAGAAGCAGAAGATATTAAGAAGAGGCAGTAAGAATACACAGAAGAACTATACAAAAAAGATCTTAATGACTCAGATAACCACAATGGTGTGATCACTCACCTAGAGACAGACATCCTGCAATGAGAAGTCAAGTGGGCCTTAGAAACCATCATTATGAACAAAGCTAGTGGAGATGATGGAATTCCAGTTGAGTTAATTCACATCCTGAAAGATGATGCTGTTAAAGTCCTGAAGTCAACATGCCAGCGAGTTTGGAAAACTCAGCAGCGGCCACAGAACTGGAAAAGGTCAGTTTTCATTCCAATCAAAAGAAAGGTAGTGCCAAAGAATGTTCAAACTACCACACAATTGTACTCATTTCACATACTAGAAAAGTAATGCTCAAAATTCTCCAAGCCAGGTTTCAATAGTACGTGAACCGAGAAATTCCAGATCAACAAGCTGGATTTAGAAAAAGCAGAGGAGCCAAAGATCAAATTGACAACATCCATTGAATCATAGAAAAAAGCAAGGGAAATCCAGGAAAGCAGCTACTTCTGCTTCATTGACTACATTAAAGCCTTTGACAGTGTAGATCACAAAAAAACTGTGTAACATTCTTAAAGAGATAGTAATACTAGGTCACCTTACCTGTCTCCTGCAAAACCTGTATGCAGATCAAGAAGCAACAGTTAGAACCAGACATGGAACAACGACAACAGACTGGTTGCAAATTGGGAAAGGAATACAACAAGGCTGTATATTGTCACCCTGCTTATTCAACTTATATGCAGAGTACATCATGTGAAATGCTGGGCTGGATCAATCGCAAAATGGAATCAATATGGTCAGGAGAAATATCAATAATTTCAGATAGGCAGATGACATCACCCTTATGAAAAGGAACTAAAGAGCCTCTTGATGAAGGTGAAAGAGGAGTGTGAAAAAGTTGGCTTAAAACTCAACATTCAAAAAATGAAGATCATGGCATCCAGTTTCATCACTTCATGGCAAATAGATGGGGAAACGATGGAAACAGTGCCTTTATTTTGGGGGGCTCAAAATCACTGCAGATGGTGACTATGGAAATTAAAAAAGAAATTAAAAAACACTTGCTTCTTGGAAGAGAAGCTATGACCAACCTAGAGAGCATACTAAAAAGCAGAGACATTACCTTGCTGACAAAGGTCCATCTGGGCCAAGCTATGGTTTTTGGTAGTCATGTATGGATGTGAGATTTGGACCATAAAGAAGGCTAAGTGCCAGAGAATAGATGCTTTTGAACTGTAATGTTGCAGAAGACTCTTGAGAGTCTTTTGGACTCCAAGGAGATCAAACCATTCAATCCTAAAGGAAATCAGTCCTGAATAGTCATTGGAAAGTCTAATGCTGAAACTGAAGTTTCAATACTTCGGCAACCTGATGCAAATAGCTGACTCATTCAAAAAGATCCTGATGTTGGGAAAGACTGAAGGCAAAAGAAGAAGGTGGCAGAGGATGAGATGGTTAGATAGCATCACAAAATCAATGGACATAAATTTGCACAAACTCTGGGAGATAGTTAAAGACATGGAAGCCTGGCATGCTGCAGTCCATGGGTTCACAAAGAATCAGATAAGACTGAGAGACTGAACAATAACAATCGGACTTTACACTAAAGTTAAGGAGACTTGAAGATATTTGCAAAAGAAAATAGTGAAATTGGGAAATTTTCATTTTCTCAGAAGTGATACAGACCTACATGATCTTCAGCAGCTTAGGTTGTAGTGTAACCAATCAACCATTTTTTTTTTTTAGCTTTCTCCAACAATGCTCAAAGATCAGGGAGAAGGTTGGGGAAAGAAATGGCAGTTATGACAAAAAGTCAAGACCATGGAAACTCTGGAGGCAAGTAGAAGTATGTATCGAAGGACGTCAAGTCTCTGGGATGTTGACTGAGGAGAAAATTCAGCTTATGAAAAAATGACAGTCCTGAGAATAATATGTGGAGATTAAGGAAGTAAATTCTAGAAATCTTGATCTTGAAAGAGGGAGATTTGGGAAAATGATGACAACAAAATATGTGGCATGTATACCATAAATTTTGTATTATCAAAATTTATCAGTTCAGTTCAGTTCAGTAGCTCAGTCATGTCCCACTCTTTGCAACCCCATGGACTGCAGCACTCCAGGCTTCCCTGTATAACACCAACTCCTGGAGCTTGCTCAAACTCATGTCCATCGAGTTGGTGATGCCATCCAACCATCTCATACTCTGATGTCCCCTTCTTCTCCTGCTTTCAATCTTTCCCAGCATCCAATGACAGTTTTTCGCATCAGGTGGCCAAAGCATTGGCACTTCAGCTTGAGCATTAGTCCTTGCAATGAATATTCAGGACTGATTTCCTTTAGAATTGACTGGTTTGAACTCCTTGCAGTCCAAGGGACTCTCAAGAGTCTTCTCCAACACCACAGTTCAAAAGCATTAGTTCTTTGGCACTCAGCTTTCTTTATAGTCCAACTCTCCCATCCACACATGACTACTAGAAAAACCATAGCTTGGACTAGACAGACATTTGTCAGTAAAGTAATGTCTCTGCTTTTAAATATGCTGTCTAACCACTTTAACAAGTATTGCTGGAAAAACTGGTCAACCACTTGTAAAAGAACGAAACTAGAATACTTACTAACACCATACACAAAAATAAACTCCAAGTGGATTAAAGATCTAAATGTAAGACTAGAAACTATAAAACTCCTAGAGGAGAACACAGGCAAAACACTCTCCGACATAAATCACAGCAGATCCTCTATGACCCACTTCCCAGAATATTGGCAATAAAAGCAGACATAAACAAATGGGACATGATTAAACTTAAAAGCTTTTGCACAACAAAGGAAACTATAAGCAAGGTGAAAAGACAGACTTCAGAATGGGAGAAAATAATAGCAAACAAAACAACAGACAAAGGATTAATCTCAAAAATATACAAGCAACTCCTGAAGCTCAATTCCAGAAAAATAAATGGCCCAATCAAAAAATGGGCCAAAGAACTAAACAGACATTTCTCCAAAGAGGACATACAGATGGCTAACAAACACATGAAAAGATGCTCAACATCACTCATTATCAGAGAAATGCAAATCAAAACCACAATGAGGTACCATTACACGCCAGTCAGGGTGGCTGCTATCCAAAAGTCTACAAGCAATAAATGCTGGAGAGGGTGTGGAGAAAAGGGAACCCTCTTACACTGTTGGTGGGAATGCAAACTAGTACAGCCACTATGGAGAAGAGTGTGGAGATTCCTTAAAAAACTGGAAATAGAACTGCCATATGACCCAGCAATCCCACTGCTGGGCATACACACTGAGGAATCCAGATCTGAAAGAGACACGTGCACCCCAATGTTCATCGCAGCACTGTTTATAATAGCCAGGACATGGAAGCAACCTAGATGCCCATCAGCAGATGAATGGATAAGGAAGCTGTGGTACATATACACCATGGAATATTACTCAGCCATTAAAAAGAATGTATTTGAATCAGTTCTAATGAGATGGATGATACTGGAGCCCATTATACAGAGTGAAGTAAGCCAGAAAAATAAACACCAGTACAGTATACTAATGCATATGTATGAAATTTAGAAAGATGGTAATGATAACCCTATATGCAAAACAGAAAAAGAGATACAGATGTACAGAACAGAATTTTAGACTCTGTGGGAGAAGGTGAGGGTGGGATGTTCTGAGAGAATAGCATTGAAACATGTATATCATCAAATGTGAAACAGAGCGCCAGCCCAGGTTGGATGCATGAAACAAGTGCTCAGGGCTGGTGCACTGGGAAGACCCAGAGGGATGGGATGGGGAGGGAGGCGGGAGGGGGGATCGGGATGGGGAACACATGTAAATCCATGGCTGCATCATGTCAATGTATGGCAAAAACCACTACAATATTGTAAAGTAAATATCCTCCAACTAATAAAAATAAATGAAAAAAATTAAAAATTAAAAAAAAATATGCTGTCTAGGTTTGTCATAGTTTATCTTCAAAGTAGCAAGAATCTTATAATTTCACAGCTGCAGTCACCATCTGCAGTGATTTTGAAGCCCCAATATATAACGTCTCTCACTGTCTCCATTGTTTCCCCATCTATTTACCATGAAGTGATGGAACCAGATGCCATGATCTTAGTTTTCTGAATGTTGAGATCAAGGAATTATAAGGACAGGTTCTGAAGCCACAGTATTTAAATAAGGTTGGATCTTTAATTTTAAATATTATACATATTTACAAAGTTCCAGATCCAATTATCAAGTACATGGTTCAATATTCATTTTACTCAAAGATACTTTAAGTGCACAAAATTATGCTCAGATTTTTTTTTTTTTTTAACCAAAGCAGAAATCAGTCTGATCCATTTTCTTATAGAGAAGAGAATCTTCTCAAATTAGAAGACATTAGGTGTATGGAGATTCCTTTTTTCTTTACAAAGAAAGTGGAAAGTTAAGACACTGTGCATGCTTTTTGAAAATAACGAGGCCACCCTTACCTTTAGTACATCTTTTTCATATCTTGTTGCCTTCCAAAAAATGCTGGCTGTTATGTTTGCTTTTTATATTCATTAATAACCATTTTCAAAGTAACTCACTTTCTCTTCATCTGTTTTTTTTTCCTTCTTTTCTTTTTGCTCTGACACTTTAATGCTTCTGACCTCTTTCAACACGTAATGAAAACCAGCTCTGCCTTTTCCTGGTTTCCCCATTTCTGAGTACTATGGCAACGGATGCTAGTTGACTTAGTAAAACTTGAAAATGTCACATTGCTCTTCATTCTTTGATGAATGCACATTCATGAATACAGCTCAATGCAAAAGCAATTACAGGCAGTCTTAAAAAGGACCATAACCAAAGTCACTCTTAAAAGATTTTCTCCAGGTGTTGTATTCAGAGTAAAACATGGTAAGCCAATCCTGGCATTTAAATCGACAAGCTTTTTTGTCTCTGAGAATAATTAGCAATCACTTTAAAATATTTTTATGAAAAAACTATGATTTCTGTAAATAAATCTTAATTCTAAATCACTGAATTCACTTAGCATACTATCTCCTCCAAAATGAATGAAATCCATTAAAAACATATAATGAGGAAGAAACATAGACAAATTATTTAACAGACACATAAATTGCAACTTAAATCTAATTTCAGTGACACATATAAAACACACACACTTTTACTGACAATTTTAACAAGAACCTACAAAACAAAAACATATTTAAGAATGGTTTGCTCTATGGTGGCAAACGTTTGCTCATCAGAGACTGACTCTATGTTAATTTAATAACCTACATCAAAATGGCTATGTCGAATTATAACAATAAGTATAATAACAAGAGTAATATTGCTGTTTATTTGTTAAATCATGTCTGACTCTTTATGACCACATGGATTATAGCCCACTGGGCTCCTCTCTCCTCTTTCCCAGTCAGGAATACTGGAGTGGGTTACCATTTCCTTCTCCAAGGGATCTTCCCAACCCAGGGATAGAACCTTAGTTTCCTGCACTGCAGGAGAAATCTTTTCCACTGAGTCACCAGGGAAGCCTCAAAAGTAATATTGGATGGCTGTTATTTTACAATTTAAATAAAAAATAATGTATTACATTTATGAGTATATGTTTTTCCATTGCCCATGTACATTGTCTGATATTGCTAGATTTCATTGATGATTCTATATTAAATTACAAGTATGAATCTCATATTTTTATAGGGAACTATTAACAAATTATATCCACGTACCATATTACTACATTTCTTCATTTCCATCCCAATTATCTCAATATCTGTGCCATGTTTAAATGGCATATCTTATTATTTACATTTTACAGTTGAGGAAACTAAGATCTGAAAGCTTGACATTTGAAATCCCAAAGTTATAAAGTGAGAAAACTAAAATGTTACCTCAGTCTCTGACTTCATATTTAGGGTTCTTTTCTTGTCATCTTCTATCTTTTATGTATTACCTTAATTAAAGACATCTTCCAAATAGTCTATATTCCTTAGGAATATTGAAGTGGTTAAAAAAGAATTTTCTAAAGCAGCCAGCAATGAAGACAATCAGTGAATCCCAGCCGTGATGTTTTGTGACGTGTTTCTGTGTTATCAACACAGAGACGTCTTTGAAGTCTAAAACTGCCATATCTGAAAGTAGCAGAAACAAAGTAGTGATAAATATACACAAGGTTTGTTCACAATTATAATTAATTAGTCCTATCTCACTGAAAGGTACAATACAATGTACAATAAAGTTAAAGCTTGGGGGAAAAGCAGCAATTCCAT
Source organism: Muntiacus reevesi (assembly GCF_963930625.1). Taxonomy (NCBI): domain Eukaryota; kingdom Metazoa; phylum Chordata; class Mammalia; order Artiodactyla; family Cervidae; genus Muntiacus; species Muntiacus reevesi. Next base: position 50,849,945 of record NC_089261.1, on the reverse strand, counting down.
ATAAGCAATTTGAATGTATCAAAAAACACTGTTCTATTTAAAGCCCACATTTAGAGTAACTACTCTAGGGAGCTCCAAGAAAATTTCCTTCTGGCAATTCCGAGTGGTCCAGGAATAGACAAAAAGCTTAAAGAGAGTCCATCACAGAAGCTAGAAACATAGAAATTAGGGCAGCTTTAAAATGCGATTATTCTCTGCAGGAGAAGGTCATAAATGAGGTCCATGTAAAGGAAGTTTAAAATAAACAGTTTCAGCTTCCAGAAAGGATGCATCTTGGCCACTCAGTCACACTGGGGACCTACCAAGAAGCTCATTAAAAAGTGTGCCAACACTTCAAGAGTGTTTCATTCAAGAAGCAGTACTGGTGAAGGGGTTAAGTGTGTGAACTCTGAAATAAGACAGATTGGGTTCTAAGCACAGCTCTACCAATTTCTACCATGCAAATTGAGTAAAATGTCTTCAACTCTCAAGTCCTAGTTCTTCCATTTGTAAGACTGGAATGATAATGCTAACCAATATTGGGGGTGTTGTGAGAAATGCATATGTTTAAATAGTTGGGTCCCCTCAATAAAAATATTTTCAGGCTGTGTAACACTCTGGGGTTAGTCAAATTATTGGAGCAGCTGTCAACAGTTGATATTCCTAAGGTTTCCTTAGTAAATCTCCACCAACCAGCAAAATAGCAGAGAAAAAACCATCTATTAAATTGCACTGAATGATTTCAAAAGGTTTACCAATATTAGAAAACATAAAGATAAAAAGGGGTTTGAGCATACAGAACTAAATACGAATGGCTAAAACATCGTAGTCAAGATTGATAAATAATATTGAAAAAGAGAATTTGAGAAAAATGAGACTTTTAGGTTTGAACATCCATTGTATATAAAATACATGTTAAGTCAGTTAAATAAAAATATGTTCAATATATGCACAAATGATTCATAAAATCTGAAATACAAATAAGCAAAAAGAAAAAATTTTGAACCTAATTATGAACCAAAGATAAATATTAAAATCACTGTGAGAAAGCATCATTTATCATTATAAATGGCAGAAGTTTAAGCTAAAAACAGGTTAAAAGGGGATTATAAGGTGCTCTCCTAGCTTGTTGATAGGAGTATAAAACTGACGTAAACATTGTAAATGTCAATATGATAAAATAGATCAAAACCCCAAAAACATACATATCATTTTACAAAGTATTCTGCTATTAAAATTTATGCTTAGAAAATTACCAGCTTTACAATGTTCTTTATTTTGTTTATAGTTTGAACAAAAATAGAGACAAAGGAAGCATCCTTCAAGATGGTGCTGAGTAATTAAATACACTGAAAAAATAAGTAATCATGCAATGAAATATGTGACTTTTAAAATAATGATGCATACCTGTTTTTATTGGTATAAAATGCACAATTCAGCATTAACTATACAAAGAATGTTACAAAACTGTGTAATATCTCCTTTTTCTTTAAAACACACAGAAAGAGAAATGAGAGAGATTTAGGGAGGAAAGACAGAGGGAAACAGAGCAAGAAAAAGGAAAATAGACAAAGCAGGTAAACAGATATCAATAGTAAAATGATTAGACACACATCATTTATGTTTTCTTCACTACACTCTTCTTTGTTTTCAACACTTAACAGGAACACATTCCTGGTTGAGAATAAAAACATTTCCATTAAATAAGGATAAAAAGTATTTTGGCAATAGCCTTTCTGGATAAAATAATCTAGGCTGGAACACAGCATCTCTGCTCAAAACCAAGGAATCTCATTCAATATGATAGCTTAAAGGTAACAAAATAGTTTATCTGTCTTCCAGCTACGAGGCAGTGATCCTTTAAACCACAATATAAAATGGCTCATTTTCTGGGAATGTCACTTAGCTCAAGGATTTTTAAGGAAAAATGAACTTTTGTGCTGTTAAAACACTTTTGTAATACAGAAACATCTTGTGTCAAAAAATATGCATGCTTTTGGATTTTCCAATGTGTTCATTAGCATGACTTCAAAAAACAATCAATGGATGGGTATCCTTTTTTTTGAAAAATTTATATTTTTAGACATACTAATCATGATATTGAAATTAATTTTAAATGTCCACTTTTTCACACACATGCAGGCTTGCACAGGTAAACATATTGGTTAGTGGTAGTTTAGTCGCTAAGTCATGTCCCACTCTTGCGACCCCATGGACTATAGACTGTCACTTCTCAGTCTATGGGATTCTCCAAACAAGGATATTGGAGTGGGTTGCTATTTCCTTCTTCAGGGGTTCTTTCCCACCCAGGAATCGAACCCCAGTCTTCTGCATCACAGGCAGATTCTTTACTGATTGAGCTACAAGGAAATCCATATTGGTAGGCCAAATTTTTAAACAGATTTAAAGGATCGATTTTTCTGATTAGAAACAAAACCACAAATATGCTTTTTTAAACACTGATTTAGCATAAATGAAATCATTTTAATGGAAGAAAGGCTCAAAAAATTATTGCATTTAGTGGATTTTATTTTCAGAACTAAACTACTCTTGCAAGTAGCAACTAACAGCAGAAAATTCAGTTAGAAAGACATAAAGAAAATTGATTCTAGGCAGAAGAATTATTTGAGAGGCCTGGTTCATTTACATATTTAGAAAATATACAAATATTAGTCATCTTTATTCACAGAAAAAGTGTTTTGACAAGTATTTCCCTGAAATAAAATAGACGGAGTGACTAGTGAATCGGAAAGTTATTTCCTTGTGCTATGTAACCAATCAATTTCAGCGTACTAGCTTCTCTGAATAACTCTTCCACTTCAAAACCAGTTTCGTTAGTTTTTAGCCACTTTAAAAGCTATGCTATAAATATATTAATATACAAATGATATACTCATGTTGACATTGGGATCTAATTTGGTTGGGGGGGGCATGTTGTGCCACTTGTACAATTTTAGTTTCTTGACCAGAGATTGAATCCAGGCCCTTGGCGTTGAGAGTTGGGAGTGTTAACCACTGGACCACCAGTGAAGTCGGGATCTAGCATATCAAGATCCTGCCAGGATCATATTTTTGTCATTAAAATAGGCTGGGTATATCCTCTATGACTCACAAATTCTCTCACCAAGGCGACACTCGTGAAGTACTTGGATGATTTAGTAAGTACAGATTAAATAAACTATTCTCACTATGCCCTACCTACTGCAAACTCATCCTGCTCATCAACCAGGCTCCCCCTCAACTTCAGCTTTGAGTAGAAGTTAGAAGACCTGATTTGCCCAGATTTCTTATTGCCCAAATACAGAATTTGAATAAACCAGCCTCTTTTACTTTGCAAAATGTCACATAATTAACTTATAATCAAGAATAATATTAGGGACTTCCCTGGAGGTCCACACTTTGCCTTCCAAAGCAGGGGTGTGAATTCAATCCCAGGTTGAGGAGTTAAGATCTCACATGCCTCTTGGTTAAAAAGTCAGAAACATAAAACAGAAGCAATACTGTAATAAATTCAATAAAGACTTTAAAAATGGTCCACATCAAAAAAATCTTTTTAAGAAAATAATAATATTAAACTGTTTTTGTCAACCTGAGCATTAGTATGAAGTTCTTTCAATAAAGTATCTCTTTTTTTGTTCTCTGACACCTCATTTCTTTTCATCTCACAGTAAATAGAGCAAGTGAAGTAACTTAATAAGTGTAAACTCTAAATATCAGATACTACCCCCTCCAAACACTTTTTTTTGCCTTTTCTTAGATTTACTGTTTCTCTAACATTTGACATTAAAAAAAAAAGATCTATTAATAAAAATATATAATATTTTAGGGATGTCATTTAATGATGTTAGGTATCTATACCAGTAAAAAGATGAACTATCACCAGATTAGAGAGTCCTTAGGAGAATTAAATTGAATAACATACCTGAAAATATCTCCTAAATTGTAGAGTTTCCTACAGTTTCCTACACAAGTTTCCTACATTTTCACTTTCTTTTCATTCCATAATACAACCATTATTTCTTTAGAGTTTTATGCTGTTGTTGTGTAACACCTGTATATTAAAAACTATTCAGCATTTCACTCATGTATGAGACTGCAGACAGGATATGACATTTCATTCAGAAGAACTGAATGAAACAATACCATCATGTCCACTTCTGACTTCTCACATTAGCAAGCTGCTTACTGAGAATAATGATTTCACATGAAAGATGGCTGGACTTTTATGACTTATGCTTCTACAAAGAATATTTAAAAAGCAGTCCTTTAAAAAGTTATGTGAGTTATTTATAACTTCCTGTATTCCTTTTGTCTTAATGGCAACACGCTGTATGATATTTTATAACCCCTGTAATTTCCATTATCAGTCTGCAAGTCTACATTTCTTTGTTGACTCATATATTTGCAAATTATTTATTCATCCCAAGATATATCTATGTAGCTGAAAGAAAAGAATAATGTCAAGGCTAAGCATGGGCAAAAATGACTCAGTAAAAGGTACATAAATCTCTCCTTTTTCTCTATATGTCTCAAATTAGACTAATACCAAAGTTTTAGAAAAAAATTTAAGAATACTGAAAGGTGATACCTGTGAATAAAGTTTCCACTTTCTTTGTAACCTTGCTAATGTGAATTTCACTTCATCCTTTACCCTAGGGAATGTTTTGTTGTTCAGTCGTTAAGTCGTGTCTGATTCTTTGTGACCCCATGAACTGCAGCACACCAGGATTACCTGTCCTTCACCATTTCCCAGAGTTTGCTCAAACTCATGTCCATTGAGTAGATGATGCCATCCAACCATCTCATCCTCTGTTGCTCCTTCTCCTCCTGCCCTCATCTTTCCCAGGATCAGGGTCTTTCCCAATGTGCCCGCTCTTCACATCAGGTGGCCAAAGCATTGGAGCTTCAGCATCAGTCCTTTCAATGAATATTCAGGCTTGCTTTCCTTTAGGATTGACTGGTTTGATCTCCTTGCTGTTCAAGGGACTCTCAAGAGTCTTCTCTAGCACCACAATTCGAAAGCATCAATTCTTCAGCATTCAGCCTTCTTTTTGGTCCAACTCTTACATCTGTACATGACTACAGGAAAAACCATAGCTTTGACTAGACAAACCTTTGTAGGCAAAGTGATGTCTCAGATTTTTAATACATGGTCTAGGTTTGTCATAGCTTTTCTTTCAAGGAGCAAGCATCTTTTAATTTCATAGCTACAGTCACTATCCAAGTGATTTTGGAGCCATGAAAATAAAATCTATCACTGTTTCCATTTTTTCCCCATCTATTTGCCATGAATTGAGGCCACCTTATGCCAAGGCCTTGGTTTTTTGAATGTTGAATTTTAAGCCAGCCTTTCAATCTCCTCTTTCAACTTCATCAAGAGTCTCTTTAGTCTCCCTTTGATCTCTGCCATTAGAGTAGTATCATCTGCATATCTGAGGTTGTTGCTATTTCTTCCAACAATCTTTATTCCTGTTGTGATTCATCCAGCCCAGCATTTCTCATGATGTACTCTGCATCTAAGTTAAAAAAGCAGGGTGACGATATATAGCCTTGATGTACTCCTTTCCCAATTTGAACCAGTCTGTTGTTCCATGTCCAGTTCTAACTGTTACCTCTTAATCTTCATACAGATTTCTCAGGAGACAGGTAAGGTGGTCTGGTATTTCCATCTCTTTAAGAATTTTCCACAGTTTGTTGTAATCCACATAACCAAAGGCTTTAGGGTAGTCAATGAAGCAGATCCTTATTCTTGAATTCCCTTGCTTTTTCTGTGCTGTAACAGATGTTGGCAATTTGATCTCTGGTTCCTTTGCTTTTTCTAAATCCACTTTGTACATCTGGAATTTCAGTTCATGTACTGATGAAACCTAGGTTGAAGGATTTTGAGTATTACATTGCTAACATGTGAAATGAGTGCAATTGTATGGTAGTTTGAACATTTTTTGCATATTTTTGACACTGCCTTTCTTTGGAATTGGAATGAAAGTTGACCAAAGTTTTGTGGCCACTGCTGAGTTTTCCAAATTTGCTGACATAGTGAGTTCAGCCCTTTAACAGCATTATCTTTTAGGATCTGAAATAGCTCAGCTAGAATCCTATCACCTCTACTAGCTTTGTTGTAGCAATGCTTTCTAAGGCCCAGGTGACTTCACACTGCAGGATGTCTGGCTCTGGGTGAGGGATCACACCATTGTGGTTACCTGGGTCATTAATATCTTTTCTGTAGAGTGTATTCTTGCTACCTCTTGTTAATCTCTTCTGCTTCTGTTAGGTCCTTGCCATTTCTGTCCTTTATGGTACTCATCTTTGAATCAAATGTTCCCTTGGTATGTTTAATTTTCTTGAAGAGATCTCTAGTCTTTCCCATTCTATAGTTTTGCTATTTCTTTGCATTATTCTCTTTAAAAGCCCTTCTTATCTCCTTGCTTTTTCTAGAACTCTGCATTCATTGTGTATATCTTTCCTTTTCTCCCTTGCTTTTCATGTCTCTTCTCTTCTCAGCTATGTGTAAAGCCTCCTCAGACAACCACTTTGCCTTCTCGCATTTCTTTTTCTTGGGGATGATTTTGGTCAATGTCTCCTGTACAATATTATGAACCTCAGTCCATAGTTCTTCAGGCACTCTGTCTACCAGATCTAGCCCCTTGAATCTATTTGTCACTTCTATCTACTTTATAATCATAAGGAATTTGATTTAGGTAATACTTGGGCGGGGTGATTAGTTGTGTTGTAAATAAATGTATTTTAACATTTTTTGAGATTTCCCATGGAAGATGGGATTTTTCTCATTTGGTTTTTCGTTTGTTTTTATAAATTTAGTATTTCACATGGATCTCTTTATTTTCAAGAATTTTTCTTCTATAAACTTCCCTAGCTTTTATCTTGTTTGTTTCTTCATAGACTGACTGGTTCTGTTTGATTACTTTAACTTACTATCTATGCTATTGAAGGTCACCATCCTCAGATTCACTTCCTTGAGAATGTTCCAGCTCCACATTCTGTGTTTATAAAGCTATAACTGACTTTCTAAAATTATCTAATATTACTACTAAAGCAGTCAGTTACAGAATGTTCCAATAATTCCAGGTCCAAGAATTGTTTCTGGGTATCGGGTATTCTTTGGCAGTAAGAATCTGTCAGCACACTGACATTGAACTGACTCTGAAACACAAATGAATTAGTCTAACTCGCTATTCATTGTCTTCATAAAAAAGAGCTATATATTTCCTATCAAATATGCTAACCTTCATTTGACTCTTCTTAGCAGTGAGACGACCTCCCTGCAAGAAGCTAACATAATTTTCCTGTCACACATGCAGTCTGTTAATATACTCATTCCAAGATCAAGTTCATTTTCTAATTTATAACAAACTGCAAAAATATAGGTGAACAGAGCAAAATAAAAACACACGATTTTAGTACACTAGCTAACTTAAAGATTAAAGGTCACAGGGTACACCATAAGCTTTCTTTGTGGGAATCAAAAAAATAAAGGCCTGAATGATGGTCTATTTCACGTAGATTCAAAAAGTAGTCAAGTTTGTAGGACAGCACATAGAAGAAGGAGCTCATCAGATTCAGTTTAACAGTTAGGAAGCAATAAGACATTGAACAAGAGAATAAAATTTAAATTAAGATAAAGAAGATACTACCCTTGGTCCTAAGAAAATTATGGGGAGATGCACTGGTGCATCAGTATGTCCGACTGAATGTGGTATCATAAAGAAATCTGGTGTAGAGAAACAAAACAAGAGCAATGAAATCAGGGAAAGAGAAAAAATTAACTGTGACCTAAAGAATCAGGAAAGACTGGAGATGTGTGCTCAGATAGACATAGTCTTTTCAGAGATGATGGTGTGAACACAGGAACAAAACTGACAATGTGCAGTGTACATTAAAGAATGAGAAATCATGAGTGCCTTAGAAAATAGTATCCGAATGACAGAAGTTCACATCAGATTACAAGGAAAAATTTAAATAAATAATATTTAATAATAAATGAATTTCTATACAAAAAATGGATGCAAAAGTTTTGGAACAGAAAAATTAATATTAGAATTATACTTCAAAAATGCCATTCTGGGGTCTTATGGGTGAGCTGAGTGAAATACCATGGGAAAAAAAAAAAACTTACTTAAGGGACAAGCATCACTATGAACAAAGTTAGTGGAGGTGATGGAACTCCAGTTGAGCTATTTCAAATCCTAAAAGATGATGTTGTGAAAGTGCTGCACTCAATATGCCAGCAAATTTGCAAAATTCAGGAGTGGCCATGGGACTGGAAAAGGTCAGTTTTCATTCCAGTCCCAAAGAAAGGCCATACCAAAGAATGCTCAAACTACCGCACAATTGCACTCATCTCACACGCTAGTAAAGTAAGGCTCAAAATTCTCCAAGCCAGGCTTCAATAATACATGAACTGTGAACTTCCAGATGTTCAAGCTGATTTTAGAAAAGGCAGAGGAACCAGAGATCAATTCGTCTACATCCACTGGATCATCGAAAAAGCAAGAGAGTTCCAGAAAAACATCTATTTCTGCTTTATTGACTATGCCAAAGCCTTTGACTGTGTGGATTACAATATACTGTGGAAAATTCTGAGGGAGATGGGAATACCAGACCACCTGACCTGCCTCTTGAGAAATCTGTATGCAGGTCAGGAAGAAACAGTTAGAACTGGACATGGAACAACAGACTGGTTCAAATAGGGAAAGGAGTATGTCAAGGCTGTATATTGTCACCCTGTTTATTTAACTTCTATGCAGAGTACATCTTGAGAAACACTGGGCTGGATGAAGCACAAGCTAGAATCAATATTGCCAGGAGGAATATCAATAACCTCAGATTTGCAGACGACACCACCCTTATGGCAGGAAGTGAAGAAGAATGAAAGAGTCTCTTGATGAATGTAAAAGAGAAGAGTGAAAAAGTTGCCTTAAAGCTCAACATTCAGAAAACTAAGATCATGGCATCTGGCCCTATTACTTCATGGCAAAAAGATGGGGAAACAGTGGAAACAGTGGCTGACTTTGTTTTTTGGGGCTCCAAAATCACTGCACATGGTGAAGGCAGCCATGAAATTAAAAGATAGTTACTCCTTGGGAGAAAAGTTATGACCAACCTAGACAGTATATTAAAAAACAGAGACATTACTTTGCCAACAAAGGTCTGTCTAGTCGAGGCTATGGTTTTTCCAGTGGTCATGTATGGATGTGAGAGTTGGACTATAAAGAAAGCTGAGCACGGAAGAATTTATTCTGTTGAACTGTGGTGTTGGAGAAGACTCTTGAGAGTCCCTTGGACTGCAAGGAGATCCAACCAGTCCATCCTAAAAGAAATCAGTCCTGAATGTTCATTAGAAGGACTGATGCTAAAGCAGAAACTCCAATACTTTGGCCACCTGATGCAAAGAACTGACTCATTGGAAAAGACCCTGATGCTGGGAAAGATTGCAGGAGGGAGGAGAAGGGGATGACAGAGGATGAGATGGTTGGATGGCACCACCGACTCAATGGACATGAGTTTGACTAAACCCCGGGAGTTGGTGATGGACAGGGAGGCCTGGCATGCTGCAATCCATGTTGTCACAAAGAACTGGACACGACTGAGTAACTGAACTGAACTGAAGGGACAACTGGAATAATCTATCTGAAAAGAATGACAGCTTAAAATTTTTTAAAAAGCGAGGTATATTGTAGTCAAAGAACTGATTTATCACTTGATCTTAAGTTGAGAAAGAATAGGAGGCGATGTTTAAATGGGACTAGAATTTCAAGGTAAGGACATTTTTGGCAACTAAGAATGCATGGAACACAGCAAGAAAAAACAGCTTTAGTTGCTATTTTTAGTTACCACCTTCTTTTTTCTCCAAAGGCTGAAACTATTAATGCCCTTCACTCTCAATATGGTCATACTGCACTATTCCTGGATCAGTCCTTATTGTAATGTATTTGCAAATAGCCAGGGCTTCCCATGTGGTACTAGTGATAAAGAACCTGCCTGCCAATGCAGGAGACACAAGAGATGTGAGTTTGATCCCTGGGTCGGGAAGATCCTCTGGAGGAGGAGATGGCAACCCATTCCAGTATTCTTGCCTGGAGAATCCCATGGACAGAGGAGCCTGGCGGGGAACGTCCATGGGGTTGCAGAGAGTCGGACAGGACTGAAGTGACATAGCACACACAGGCACACAGTGTCTCTTGTTCACCAATCTCTTGAATCATAGCTTTATGTCACCCTCAAAGAATCAGGAAATACAGTCTCTGGAATAAGTGGTACACTCCCTTTGTGCTCCTTGAGTTTCAACTTGATGCCATTTACTCCAAGTACAATGTTCTGCTAGAAAATCACACCCAATTGCCCATTTTAAAAATCGTCAGTCATCACTACACTTGTCTAGGCTTCTATCTTTTTCCTGTTATCCTATTCCATCTAGAATTTGTATTTATTATGAGAGTGCCTAGTCTTGAACTCAAATTCAGCACCCCAGTACCAATAATATTGTCTTATTCTTACCTCTTACTCTTCTAAAAAGTGACTTTTTATCCTATGTTGAATACTTTTGACTTTTTCTCATTGCAGTTTGAGTTTTGCTTACTTTTTTCTAAGTACTATTTCTGACCTCTTTTATTATAGATATCTTTAACAACTGAAGGAAATAAAGAGAAATAAATTACAAATTTTGAATGAGTATGGCTGGTTTACTTTTCTGGAGTTAGTCTAAGTATCTGTATCTCTCCAGGTCTCTCTGTGTGGCTACTGTCCCAGGTGCTATGTAGAATCTTTTTCCTCCCTGATACCAGAATATGTCTTGAGATTTTACAGATATTATAGGAAGGGTGCTGACTTAATTAAGGAGTATACTGGTCCCAAGTAGAGATAGAACATTCATTTGTCATTGCCCAGGAGGAAGCTGGATTGATGGCAAGAGAGCAATAATATGAGCACCATAAGCAAGTCCAATGTTAACAGGCTTATTTCAGAATGTTAAACTTGCTCTATTCATTTAACCCATTAGACACCACTGAAATGACTGTACAGTAATTTTTTAAAAGTCTTAAAATATTGTGAGAGAAGACAATAGAACACAGGATATTTTGAAAGATAAACAGCAGGGGATAAAAGACTGTTTTATGGCCAAAAGTGTAAATGAGGATATGATGGCAAAATATTGAAAGTTTGTATAAGGAAGAGAAGATTTCTCTCCTGAACAGCACACAGAATTCACATCACAAAATTTCTAGTGTAATACCAGAAGATTGAAGTTTAATTTTCGACAACACAAAATAGAAAGACATAGAATTTAGGCTTGTGAGGGAGCAATGCTGAGGAGCAGATCTATATAAAAGGGATTATGAAGGTCCATCTACGTAATCTAAGTTAATGGGAATTGCTCGAGAGATTACATAATTCAGGAAGTCTAACATCCAACTAATTGAAATTTCTAGAAAGAGAGAGCAAAGTAAGTAGAGGAAGGGAAATTATTAAAGACACAATAAACAAAATCTTCCCAGAATTAAAGAACATGAGTCTCCATTATAAAAGAGTCCATAGGTGCTCAGACAAACATGAAACTATCAATGTTAGGGCACAGCATTCAAATTTCTTTAGGTAAAAGAGGAAGGGGATAAGCAATAAATAACTAGTCTAAAATCTTTCAAAGAATATTAAAATAGGGTAAAAATTTTAAAAAAATAAGAAAAAACAACATTGAGCTTCTCAATAACAATCTTGGACTCCAATTTTGTTGGACAACAAAATTATAATGAAATGACAATTTACATTAATGACTAAAATACAATACCTAGAATTCTATAAGATAGTGAAATTTTTTAACGAGGTAAGGATAGAATAGATTTTTCATATACATGATCACAAAGAAAGGGTAATATCTTAGATTAGGGATATGGTTGAGATACGCTTCTCATATTCTAAAAGAGGAAGCCAGCTTCATTTCAAAAAGGTCCATCTGTGGACCTTTTTAATGGCTTCCCTGCATTTATTTATTTTTGTAATATCCTCTCAATAAAACTTTGCACTTTGTCATGTGATTTGCTTTAAGAGTGTGATAACAGGAAATCTGATGCAAGCAGGGATTTGAAAGAAAGCTTGAACTTCTCTTTTCCTTTTTGGTCTATAAATTACCATGAGACCATGTCAAGAGAACAGGGCTGGTCTGCTTGAGAACTATGAGAGACCTGTGGATAGGATAAACCTGTGAAGGGTAACCGAGTAACCATACTAGCTGAGCCTCTACTAGACCAGCACGCCCTAAGCTGACTGAGACAACTAAACATAAAGACACGAGTAAGCTCAGCCCAGGCCCACCCAGTCAGCAGATCTCACCCCCCTCCTCCTCGCTTTAAGAAACATTTCAGTAACTGTCTTTTGGCTTTCTATTTTAAACCACTAAATCACCACTAAATATGCATAACAAAGATATGGCCAATTAACATAAATAAAATCTAAAATGGGTTAATCTGGGCAGAGTAGGATGAGAGATACAGTTTATATGCTTTCTTTCATTATAGCCTTTTTAGTAGTAGATAGGTTTGATAAAATCATGAGCATAGTTTAAATCTTTTAAATGATGACTGATAGGGCTCCTTGAAAGAAAAGCTATGACCAACCTAGACAGCATATTAAAAAGCAGAGACATTACTTTGCCAGCAAAGGTCCATCTAGTCAAAGCTATGGCTTTTCCAGTGGTCATGTATGGATGTGAGAGTTGGACTATAAAGAAAGCTGAGCGCTGAAGAATTGATGCTTTTGAACTGTGGTGTTGGAGAAGTCTCTTGAGAGTCCTTTGGACTGAAAGGAGATCCAACCAGTCCATCCTATTGGAAATCAGTCCTGAATATTCACTGGAAGGACTGATGCTGAAACTGAAACTCCAATACTTTGGCCACATGATGTGAAGAGCTGACTCACTGGAAAAGACCCTGGTGCAGGGAAAGATTGAGGGCAGGAGCAGAAGGGGATGGCAGAGGATGAGATGATTGGATGGCAACACCGACTCTATGGACATGAGTTTGAGTAAACTCCAGGAGTTGATGATGAACAGGGAAGCCTGGCGTGCTGCAGTCCATAGGGTCGCAAGGAGTCAGACATGACTGAACAACTGAACTAAACTGAGGGCTCTACAAAAATAGTTCTTTGCCAGAGGAGTTTTATTGTTTATACTGCTGCTGTTATGTTTGATTTGAATGAGAGAGAAAAAGTAAAAATCTAGGAATACACTTGAATCAGGGCAGGTGAATATGAATGCTGTCTTCTGGCTTGAAAGCATGAAGGTCTAGCATAATAAGTAGCTGACAAGAACCTAGAATCCTTAGGAATAGAGTTTGCTATTGTAATAAGACTGAAATCGTTTTAGTTTGTTTTCTAAGGAACAGAGTTTCCTGGGAAACAGACCATTGTGTGTAGAGGAGTTTTAGAGGTAGAAGTTGAGAGTAAGTAACTATATTTTTGCCTTTGACTGCTAATCTAGGTATGAAAGACAAGGATCAACATAACTTTGAATACTTTGGCAACCTGATATGAAGAGCCAACTCATTGGAAAAGACTTTGATGCTGGGAAAGATTGAGGGCAGAAGGAGAATGGGATGACTGAGGATGAGATGGCTGGATGGCATCACTGACTCAATAGACATGAGTTTGAGCAAACTGTGGGAGATAGTGAAGAACAGGGAAGCCTGGAGTGCTACAGTTCATGGGGTCACGGAGTCGGACATGACTTAGTGACTGAACAACAACAATTTTTAATATATCTCCATTTAGAATATTGTTTGATGTGAGAATTGCTTGAAAAATCCCAGATTTTTCTGGTCTGGACTTCTGAGGAAATTTTATAACAGAAGAGTTCACTATGTGAATGTAAAATTTAGCTCAGAATCTAATTCCAGGATCACATATACTGAAACTCCTGATTCAAAATTAATGAGCTGGTGTTTGTACAAGAATGCATGGATTACAGCTGTTATCCGAGGAAAATACTTCTTTTAAGATGGCAAAAATAGGAGCTTTTCCTTTATCTGAGGAGTATATGGGATGAAAATACATGATTGGTAGTTAAAACGTACCATTTAAAAAGACATTTCGGTTTCAAAGTCTCATTAACTAGAGGATAAAACTTTTAGGTACAGTGTGATATAAATGTGCCCAAGCAATCACTGTGCTTTGATGGAGCAAAGATTATCATTCAGAGTAAACCCACTTCTCCTTCTGTGTGGAACAGCACAGTCATTAAGGAAAAAATGCTCAGTGATTTTGTATTTAACAAGAACATATTAATAATAGCTTCAACTGTGTCAGCCCCACCCCCATAATCTCCTTCAGTCCCCTGAAGCACATAAAGGCAACTTTGGTCTCAGTAAGCACAGAAATATACAAATTCAAGACAAATCAACTGATCTCTGTTGCCCACAACCCTACCCTCAGTACTCACATAGACAATGCTGTGATTTCTCTGCCAGCCCTCACCTGCTGCTACTCACACTGGGAGCCCCAGACCCTGTCTGCATTCATGCATCTACGTATTAAAACCCACTACTAATCTCTTTCATCTTTAATTTACCCACATCACGCAAATAACTCAAATCGATCTTACATTCTTCAAAAAATAACACTCTGACAACATGATATCATCTAGATAAACGAAGAGAAATTTAAACCAACGTGAGTGGTTGCACTTCTTTGTAACATATATCTGCTAACCTGTGATATCCTCTGAGAAAAATGTAAAGAACCATGAATATTTTTTAGTAAGATGTTTAATGAGATCCTTCTTCTTGCAAGTTATAGTGGATGCTACAGACTGAATTCAACTAACACGTGTATTATTTAGTATTGAAAGAAAGTAAAACATGATCCCCAGTGCTACATACAGTAAAGCTGGAATTGAAAACATTTTTTTATTCTAAGAATGTTGAAAATGGTGTTCATAAGAACTCAGGCTGAAAGTCACCAAAGAGCAGGTCCAAGTAAATGAAAATGCAGAAGAAAAAATTTATGTTAATGAGATTGAAAGAACTAAAAAGAGCAGGACTCATTTAGGTTGGCAATTATTCATGGATGTAGAATATATACAGAGAGAAGTTAGCTCATTATCTAATTACATGACCTGAGTAAAGAAGTAACAGATGAACTGGGGACACTTCTCAAGCCAGCAAAACTCAAGTAAGAAATATATAAATTTTAACATAAAATATACAACGGGGGAAAATTGTGATGCCTTATTTTTGCTTCTGAGATTAGAATAATAAATAAATCTCAATTTTGCTTAACATATATTTAAACTTAACATGAATGAGAAGTTTCAATAATGACTATGCTGGGGATTTTTGTTTTTGTCTAATTACATGCATGGTCATAAAGAGTAAATAAATCATTATCACACCATCATGCAAAGAACCTCCTTAAGATCCTTATTTTCTTATGTAGTTATTTTCCTGGATATAATCACAGATGTTGGATATTTCAAGTTCTGGATTCCAGCACTTTAAAATGCTCAAGAACTGCTGTTATACTGTTTATGAAATTCACTCAGTCATGTCTGGCTCTTTGCAACCCCATGGACTATAGCCTGTCAGGCTCCTCTGTCCATGGAAGAATACTGGAGTGAGTTGCCATTTCCTTCTCCAGGGGATCTTCCCAACCCCGGGATAGAACCCAGGTCTCTCACATTGCAGCCGGATTCTTTACCATCTGAGCCACCAGGGAAGCCCATACTCTTGTTTAATCACATCCTATTTCTAAATGATCTCATAAAAGAGTTGACCAAAGGGAACCCTATTAAGACATGACTTAATAATTTCAGGTAAAACTTGGACTTGGTTGTCCTTCTTAAACATAATGGCAAAATGTTCAGATTTTCTTTTCAAGGAATAATTAAATTATTTCTTAAATTGGCAAGGATGGATGAAGAACTGCAGATGTGCCTGGCTTTGTGTGTGCATGTGTATGTGTGGGGAGAACAGAAGAAGCTCTTGTCTTATCATATACTCTTACTCTAAAAGAGGAGCATTTTTGCAATAAAAGTACACACACATACACACACACATATGTTATCATATATATATACTGCATAATATATGAGAATATATATTTATACACATACATATACTATATATGGGGTTCCCTGGTGGCTCAAACAGTAAAGAACTTGCCTGCAATGCAGGAGACCTGGGTTCAATCCCTGGGTGGGGAAGATCCCCTGGAGAAGGGAATGGCAACCCACTCCAGCATTACTGCTTGGAGGATTCCATGGACAGCAGAGACGAGCAGGCTAGAATCCGCAGGGTCACAAGAGTCAGACACGAATGAGCGACACATATACTATATATATTAGTTTCAATGAATATGTGTTGTGTGTGTGTTAGTTGCTCAGTTGTGCCTGACTCTTTGCGACCCCACGGACTGCAGCCCACCAGGGCCTCTTTGCGTGAGATTTTCCAGGCAAGAATACTGGAGTGGGTTGCCATTTCCTTCTCCAAGGGATCTTCCCAACCCAGGAATCGAACCCGGGTCTCCTGCACTGCAGGCAGATCCTTTACTGACTGAGCTACAAGGGAAACCCATGAATGCATGTAACTTAATTTAAATTTTCCACGTTGTTCTTATTTTTCTAACTTTCCCACAGACCAGTGAAGACTTGGTCTGCACAGTGATGAAGAGGCAAGTGCAAGTAAGATCATGTTTGCAATAGTCTTATCACCACTGACACAGAGCAATAACCCAATGGTAAACGACGACAACTCGAGTAGCTATTACAATTCCCTCAGAGTGATGTCACGCTACATAGGTAGAACTTGTCACTAATCAGTCTGATACATGGATATATTACATACACAATCATACTTTAAAAAGCATGAAAAACCTTGTACAGTCTGATGTGAAAATGAGAGTGAATTAGTGAAGCTGATTCTTATGGGGGAAGCGGCAGAAATATCACACAAGGAATACTGAAAAGCAGTGGTTTATATATCTAAAGCACTAGTTTTTATCAGACTATTTAAAAATATATCCAAAGAGGCCTTTATCTCTGAGAATGCTATCCTAATTTCTGTTAGAAATTCTTGACTTTCTATCCTCTGTTTTTCATATATTCAGATCAAAAGCCTGTGAACTGTGTGAACTACCAAACATCTATGTTCACATAGAGTTCAATGACAGAAGAGGAATTCTGCCAATTCCTTTTATGCTTGAACAACTTAAGGTCAAAGGGAAAAGCTAAAGAACTAATTTATGTGAGGTTATTTTATTAAAAAGAAAACAAACTAATGCAAACTATCACTGTTTATTTTTTCAGTTTTAATGACACCCACCTTCCTTCATTTCCTGATAATAGTTTCTGGCTTTCTTTGGTTTTTATCTGCTCTAACTTTTCCAAAGTCAGACACTTACAATTTTTAAAATGATTAAATCCTGATTAAAATGTGGGGGTTTTCACATGTGCATGAATATATCCCTCTCCTTCCTGATCTAGATTTATTTGATATTTTGAATCATAGGCTACAGATAGAGAGATTTTAAAATATTGTATCATTTGTTTCTTTTTATCAAAAGGGATTATTCACTAAGACATTTCTCTAAAGGGAAAAAAAATAAAACAAGTCCATATGAGAGAGGAAAGAGCCTACTGCTAACTCAGACCATAAAAGTACATTTTAGTCATTCATCAGAAATCAGAAACTGTTTTTTTCTCTTTTAGTCTTAGGATGTTCATTCTCCAGGTTTAACTAATTCAGTTTTCTATATATATAAAGATAAAATGGATAACACGAGAATCTGTAGAAAACTAGTTAAATTTTTTCTTTAAATTGCTTTCTTTCTATCTTGCTCTCAAAATATATTTCTCCTGCCTTAGTTGACTCAAGTTTAGCAAATGAAAACTAAATGGAGACCATGGAGCACAATATGTCTTCACAATAGCAGTGCTTACAGAGTAAATCGCTCCATTTCTGCAGCTGGGGAAAAAGAGTTCAGATGAGTCTAAATATCAGGAAACTTATAAAGTGAAGGCACTTTTTAAAATTCAGAGTATTTTCTTCTATGTATTCAGTAACATGTTCTTTTCTCATTTTCCCTACTAATCCCTTTCAATTCTACATATTTATAGATACTCCAATAGACCAACTAAAAATATATCGAGACAGGTACAGGTATGTACAGTTAGACAAAATACCTGACAATGTGTCCCATATTTAAATTATGAGATAGCTTTTTGTATTCTTTAAATTGCCTTCATAATCAGGATAATACCCAAACAACCTCAAAAGTAGTTTCAACAGTACAAGTATTTTATAACACCTCTTAGAAACCAGAAGCCAGCACAGTCAAAATGATTAGTAGTTACTACAAAATTGTCAATGTAAGCTATTTACCATATATCAAGCACAGTAAATACATATAAGGTAATGAAATAACTAATGTGGTTGCCTAGAGTGCTGGGTTAAAATGGAATGTGAAGCTTTTTTTTTAACAAATGAGCAATAAGATTGATAAGGAATACTTGCTATGGGAAAGAAGTAATAGCACTTCTGCATCAGATTTGTCATTCCTAATATGAAGTTCAGTTTAGAATGATTTATTTTATAGAACATAAGCTACCTATGATCAGTTTCTATTAAAAAGATTTCTATATTTGCCACAGTATTTATTTTCAATGCCTTCCTTTCACTGGTGCCTTTCTCTGTACCTTCAAATATTTGTTGATTCAACTCATGGGAAAACTTCATTCAACTATATCTATAGCCCCATCCTTGAACATTTTATCATCAGAAACTCCTCTGCCTTCAGAAAAATGTAACGTATTTGTATTAACTATTTTCTTCAGTTCTCAATCAGGTATATGTAATATAATTTTTCTTAGACTTCATGAAGACTCTCCATCTTCATTGCCTTGTTTTATCACATTCTGAACCCTATATGAAATTCATGTTTTTTCCTACCTAGCATGGATGCTATGATCTCTCATTTGGAACATAATTATGCCACAAGAACAGAGATTATCAGGAAAGTCAATCACCTTCCCCATAATTCTGTCCCTTCCCCCAATTTCTATATATTTTTTTTTCCTTTATATACATCCCTGCTTACATCTTGCTCTTCTGATCCAGAAAAGAACACATCTGTCGTTCTTTACAGCCTGTTTCCTGACTATGTTTCAGGTGCCATCTCCTCCTGCTTCTCCATGACCATGTCCTATAAATTTCCCCACTCTTATCTCCGTTTCTACCGATATATTGCCCTCAACAAATAAACACTCTTAAACAGACTGCCTCTTAAAAAATCTCAGCAACAACCACAGAAGCAGCTTCCTAGACCATAAATTTCACTCTAGTTATGGGCCTTTCTCCCTCCTTTTTCAGGCAAACATTTCCAAAGTTAAGTTCATGTTCTCTGATTCACAAAAGAGGCAGTGCATCACAGGGCTTGACAATAACGAGCCTTGAAGTTGGTGTAGGCTGCAGTTCCATGCAACCTATTCCTTGCCATGTAACTCTGGGCAAGTTATTTAAACTGTTATTGAAATTTTCTGTATCTGTAAAATATGCTCTCTATGGGTAAGTGAGGACCAAATTATTTAAATTATGTAAGGAATGTCATATACCAGAGTGATGGCTCTCGTATTGTCCATTTGATTCTTCTGTATCTTTTCCCATACCTTTTGTCCACTCCCAGCAGTACCTTAAGTCAGACCTTCATCATTTTTCACCAAGATTATTCAACAACTTCTCAATTTTTATGACTCTCTACTATCAACCTGTTCTAACCCAGTTTTGTCACCCAACTACAAGAGTGCTAACTATTTTCATAAGAAATCTTCCCTTGTTACTGCCTGATCAACACTTTTAAAGGATTCTCATTACCAAGCAGTATTCCAAAAAGTTTTATCTAACTATTTTCATTAGAATCACCTGGGATGCTGGCTAAAAATGAGTATGTCAAAGTGTTACCAAGTGAATCAGAATCTTTAGACAATTATATAACACTGCATTGCAGGCAGTGCATCCCCATGTATTTTGCATTAAATATAAGGCCTATTATAATTGCATGTGATATTACATCCTACTTGATTTTATTGAATTTTCCCAAAACATGAAACATTTTCTCATATCATATTGTCTTTGTATATGACTCTCCAGCAACCTGGAATATTTCCATATTAATTAATCTTTCAAAACTCCCCTGCTTCAAGAAGGTTCCATTGACTATCAGTTTCCATCAGAAGTTGGTGTTAATGCCCTTAGTGCCACTTATGTTTATGCTAGCTATCACTATAAATACATCACTTTAATATCTTTCACATCAAATTGTAATTTTCTTTAAGAAACAAGAGTCTTCTATCTTTGAATTCTCAGCACTTAGCACATTTTATTGTTCATAATAAGGACTGTACAATGTTTTTTTTTTTTTCTCTCTCATTAACCTGGTTATCTATCCTTCCACTTATTTAATTATCTATGTTTTTAAATTTTTGGATGCTAAGTCATGTCCGATTCTTTTATGATCCCATGGACTGTAGCCCACCAGGCTCCTCTGTCCATGGGATTTTCCAGGAAAGAATACTGGATTTGTGTTGCCATTTTCTTCTCCAAGGGATCTTCCTGATCCAGGGATTGAACCCGCATCTCCTGCATTGCAAGCAGATTCTTTACCACTGAACCACCAGGGAAGCTTTATCTATGCATTTATTTTAAAATACATTTATTCATTTTTAAATTTATATGATCATGGATTTATTACAGTAAGCATCAATTATTTCATACAATTACATAAAATACACAATGAATTTATCAGCTATATAAAGGGAATAAACAAACAAAGTGAGACAACAGAGGAAAACGTACATCCACACCCACTGTAAAGACTCACATACCTACTTACATTATGACAAATGAGATTTGTCTTTTACACAATAGTTATTGGCCATAAAAAGAAGTCAACAACATCAAACTGCTCAGTGAGAATTCTGCGGCTCAGAGGTACCATCTTCAACAATACTGTTGCTAAGCTCATGATGTAACAGAACCCCAGGTATTCCACATTGCACAGCAGTTAGATAGAGGCATCTTACTGAGTCCTGTTCAAACTAATATGGAAAATATTAAGGTTTATCTAATCTAGGTATAGTCTCTAACATACTTTTCATGACAGCTCCCATGCTCTCTCTCCATCTTCTTTAGCACAGATGGGGAACAACAGTGGGGGAGCCTGAGGC
Source organism: Muntiacus reevesi (assembly GCF_963930625.1). Taxonomy (NCBI): domain Eukaryota; kingdom Metazoa; phylum Chordata; class Mammalia; order Artiodactyla; family Cervidae; genus Muntiacus; species Muntiacus reevesi. The sequence continues at coordinate 50,828,743 of NC_089261.1, read as the reverse complement.
TCTCACAGTGAGAAAGCCATGGACAGAATGACCTTAAATCTCTCAGTTATCAAACAGAAGGCTGCCCGACTAGATTGAGATGGAAGACATAGCTTCTATTGCATTCAGCAACCAAAACTTGCTTATGTTTAACAATTAGACAATTTTTTCTCAAAAAAATTGTCATGGTCAATCTCTCAATGGGTTAGTTCCTTAGGATTTCTGTTTTCATAATCACTTTTGCCATAAGGTTCCCCTAAATGCATTTTTTTCTGAAGTACAAATAAAATTACTAGGTACCTAGACTTCTGGTGGCCTGGTGTAATCTAAGAATATACTTTAAATGTATGGATGATTTCATGGACTGACTATGTATTTTTAAAGTAATCTTCAATATATTATGTTACTTATCCTGGCCTCAGATAAATAGTCCAGGATTGTGAAGTAGTGGGTGTTCCTTAAGTTTAAATAAAAGAGTGAATTAATTTAATGCATCTCAATTTTCCCCCCATGGCTCTAGTTAAGAGAATAAAGAAAAAATTATGAAGAATAGAATAAAGGTGAAACTTTCATATATGAAGACAAAGCACCTGTTTTAAACAGATTTAAGAACAGAATTTCAGGAATAGTTTTTCTATACCTTAAAGTTCTAGCATTACTCTTTCTGTTAATTCTGATTTCAATTGTATCCATGGTGTAATATCTGAAAAGTCCTGAGGATACAGAGTAACATTAAATAAAAATCTAGCTGATGATTGGTGAAAATCAGGTTTCTCTTACAGTAGTAATCCTAACGGTATTATATAAATTTAAATAATCCTTAAAAATGATAGAAATAATAATATCTTTACGTTACTTCTGTCTAAGATAGTTTTACAAGATGACTTGTGTGTTTTAGAGGATACTGATAACTTACATACAGGGCCACACTTCTCAAATATTTGGTGTAAATGGATACGAATCAAGAATTTAATCACTGATAGGTAATTTTTTCAAGGGTCAGTGATTGAGTTCAATATGGATGGGTACAGGGTAAATATCTTCTTAATTGAAACATTTTTACCACAACCACGACCTCTTTACCAAGGTAATGCCATAATTCTCTCACAATGCTGATTTACTCAGGATATTTTCAGTACTTCCTGCTTACAGTTAATAATCTGGAGTATGGGATAAGAAATTCTTCCCAATGTTTTCCCCCCATTTTCCTTCTCCTATAAAAGCTAAGGAAGGGTGGAGGCATGTGAAAATACAAAAGTAATGGGAAAATGAATGCTAATAAATATTTTCTATGTTTTGAGTACAGTCCATCCTATGTGAATCTCTCCTTATACTTAAAAAATTCAACTGCAAGAAAGGGTGCTGCTAAGCTGCTGCTAAGTTGCTTCAGTCGTGTCCGACTCTGTGCAACCCCACAGATGGCAGCCCACCAGGCTCCTCCGTCCATGGGATTTTCCAGGCAAGAGTACTGGAGTGGGTTGCCATTGCCTTCTCCAGCAAGAAAGGGTATAGAATTACAATACAGAATGCAAGTTTACATGATGGGGCCTGCAATTCTATCATCTTCATTTATCAAAGTGAAAAAAATAGCTTTTTTCTTTAAAAAAAAAGTTACAGTTTCAATTACTTAACTAGGTCATATTTAAGTCATGTATATAAAGCTGTAAAATAGTTTCCATAAACTATCCATAGAAAGCAGTCTTTTTACCTCAGTCTCACTGCCCTTGCCTAAGGAAATAAAACATAGCTACAAGTCACCCTACCTCTTGTCCATTTTAAGCACCATGTATGGTCATTACCTTACCAGTCTTTCTCTCATTTGCATGCATCTCAGCCTCCATTTCATTAAGCTGTCAGCATCAGGCTGAAAGGAACTTTTCCTTATCTGAGCTGATAGATAGCAGTGAAGCTTGTTCCCTTGTGTCTGCATCTTTCAGTGAAAAAGCAAGATTGGGAAACAGATTTATAACAATACATGGATGCATTGAATTAGAAAAGACAGTTTCAGAGCAATGACATGCTTTTCTTCTCCTCTGGTGCACATTTCACTGAGATATGTCAAATACGCTGTATTAAAGCTTTACAAGTTTTGAAAGATTTCCCAACCTCTTTCTTTTGTTGTTTTTTTTATTGTTGTTGTTGTTGCTGTTGTTCTTTTTACTTTCTCTGTGTTGTTTTTTGTTTGTATTTTCTCGAAATTATGAAAATGTTATCTAGAATTCCTATATCGGGAAGAGGGTTATAAATGACAGTTTCCCCTCTTACATTCTGTGCCTAATTGTTAAAAGAGGATCAGCAACTATATTGCTTAAAGAAGAACCTTAAAAATAAGTAAAGCTGTCACATCAGCAGAGCAGCCCACATCTATCAACAAAAGTTGCAACTCTCTCCGTTTATCATAAAGAGTCACTGATGGAATAAAGATGCTTTGAAAGTCATTTCAAAAGTAAATATATTCCCTTAAAGGATATGAATGTAAATTCAGTAGCTTTAAGCTTTTAATCTTTATAGCCAGCTTAATGAAATAATGTGACTTGTGACAAAATTGTATGTAATGTTACATGAGTCCACAAGTTCTGTCTACATATCACAGTTATTCAATCCTTATAATTAGTGAGACAGTAAGTGCTATGTTTTCAGAGTTTATTTACAGGTGCTATATTTCCCTAAGCAAGCTCAAACTGGGTATTAACTTTCTATGTGCTGTCTGGGAATATTCTTGAGTCCGACATTCCCTCTAATACATAGACCTTTTCTGTAATATCCCAGAAACAGTGCATGAAGCCTGTTTTTGCACTCCTGTTACGGAGCCCAATTAAACTGAACGGCAGCACATTACAGTCTTTAGATAATGGCTTTTCTGTGATATTCGTTGCAGAGCCAGTGCATGTTTAAATACTGAAACAACTGTCATGAAATTCACCACTCCTCTCTGTTAGTCCCCTGAAGTCAAGCACACTCTTTCTGAAACACTTATTAGAAATCCTTTGTGCTCTAGGATTGTGGTAGGTGCTAGGAATACATTGGTGAACAGCACAGAGCCTACCCTACCCTGAGAAACCTTCTAGGAGTCTAATTTGGGATGGAAAGTATATGGAGATTATTACAAAATAATTTGATTTTTAATACAATAGTGATACACATAAGTAGATATGAGAATATATGTGAAAATGCCTTTTGTACTGGAATTTCTGAAAAATTTGCCTAGAGAAAACAATGTATAATCAAATTGCCAAGCTATGAGTAAAATTTAGGAAAGAGAAGAGATGACATAAGAAAGAATCCATAACATGACTGCAACTCAGATCTAAATTAACTGTTGTATAACTGTTAAATCAACATTTATTCTTCACAACAGTCTCACACAGTAAGAACTCTTAAATCCTGTATACCGGTGAGAAAACTAAGGCTCAGAGATATAAGCAGATCATTACAGTCACCCAGCTAATAAGTAGAATATCTATTTGATAAAAAAACATTTCTCCTCCTTTGGATTATAATTGCCAGGAATGACAGAACCACCATATACAGTGTGTACTTAATTTTTGATTGTTAAATTAATGAATGTATGAATTATTCCAATGTTATCCACTTATTTTTATAGTCTATTTTTATTTTACTAGACAGAGAAAAATGTTTGTATAAATGCCTGGAGGGCAGGTAATGTGTGATTGATGCTTTTAGAGATCTGAAAGTGCATTAGCTTAACCAAAACTTTTATTTCTTATTTAAAAATTCCCAAATGTAATAGAACTTATTTTTTCTCAAAATTTTATCTACATTGCATGGTAAGACATCAGCCTGTTACATTGTATTAGGTATCTCCCTGTAAATGTGATTTTAAAAGTAAAAAGTTAGATTTGAGTTTCAGGCGAGACATTAACTAGATCTGTGATCAGAGAAATAAAAATATGAAACTTTTCCCACATGTAAAAATGCCATAAAATTGATACCCTTCCATGAGCTTATTGTAAGGTTTAAATTGAACTGCCTATATATGGCATCTATCACAGTACCTGTGACACTGAGTATTCAATAAATGTTAGTATCCTTCCCCTTGCCGGATTTTTTAATTGAATGTATTACTTTTCATGAGTTGCTACTTTTTTGTTATGTTAATCTGAAAATCAGGGTTTTCTCACCTATACTACCATTAATATAAAGCCCATATTTTGGGTGGCAGAAAATACATTAAAAAGAATCATTTATTATAGTATGTAAAATTTAACATTAACATCATTGATACCATGTTATTTATTCATGTGCAATTTATTTGAAGGGAAGCTCCAAATTTTAGTTTATGTTGTTTTGGAAGACAAAGGTCACAAATGACAAACTACCCAGCCTTTGTATGCCATCTACTCAACAACTATATGTCATACCTAATTGGTGTGGGGTGCTGTAACTGTCCCAAGGCATAAAACTATGAGGGAACCTACAGTCTAGCAGGGGATGATGATAATAAAGTAGCATATGAAAAAATGATAAGGGAATGAAGAGGAATTCGGAATGCATGATAACATTATTTAAAAACTGACTCAATTGTGGTTGATTTGAGAGAGGGCTTCCCTGTTAGCTCAGTTGCTAAAGAACTGGCCTGCAAGGCAGGAGACCCTGGCTTGATTCCTGGGTCAGGAAGATCCACTGGAGAAGGGATAAGTTACCCACTCCAGTATTCTTGGGCTTCTCTGATGGGTCAGTTGATTAAAAAAAAATCTGCCTGCAATGCAGGAGACCTGGGTTTGATCCCTGGGTTGGGAAGATCCCCTGGAGAAGGGAAAGGCTACCTACTCCAGTATTCAGGCCTAGAGAATTCCATGGACAGAGGAGCCTGGAAGGCCACAGTCCATGGGGTCGCTAAGAACCAGATACAACCGAGAGAATTTCACTCTCACTTTGAGAGAGTAAGAAACTAAATATGACTGAAATTGTATACTTGAGACCATGAAGAATGGTGAGATCATTAGGAAAGAGGGAACTGAGAAGATGAAGGAATTTAGGGAGGATGTTGAGCTTGGCTCTGTTCACCCTGGACTATCCGCATAGGATAAGAGATATAAACTATACCAAAAACCCATGTGGAGTTTGATCTAGAAATGAGGGAGAAAATAGATAATTGATTAATAGCTAGCTACCTAGATGATAGGTAGGTAAATATATTTTTTAAATCCAAAGGTAAATCTAAACTGGAGGGATATTTGGACTTTGAAGGAAGAAGCTTAAAGAGAAGCCTAAAGGAAAAAGGGAACAGTTAATGAAGAAACCAAAATACAGAAAGAAAGAGAGACATGGGAGGGAGATAGGGAGGGAGAGAAGAATGAAGGAAGAGGAAAGAAGGGTCAAGGAGAAAGGATCACTGAAGCCCAGATTAAATTTAAGACAGTAGAAAATTCTAAGTTAAAAACTAAAAAGGGACCATTGAATTTGGCAAATATATTTTTGTTTCCTATATGCATGCTCAGTCATTCAGTTGTGTTCATTATATTGTATTTAATTTTTCCTGTTTACTTAGAACTTGGTAGTATGAACTCATTGACATTTTAATATTAATTTATTATGGATTGATCTTATTCTAATTACAATATTTTTCAATTCCATATTTTAAGATACAACAGAAAGAGTAGCAAAATAACACAAAATTGGGAGAAACTATGTTAGTCATTGTTAAAACAATATCCACTTGAATTTTTAATACATCTCATAATTAAACCTGCTGCTGCTGCTGCTGCTAAGTCGCTTCAGTCGTGTCCATCTCTGTGCGACCCCATAGACGGCAGCCCACCAGGCTCCACTGTCCCTGGGATTCTCCAGGCACGAACACTGGAGTGGGTTGCCATTTCTTACTCCAATGCATGAAAGTGAAAAGTGAAAGTGAAGTCGCTCAGTCGTGTCTGTCTCTGTGCGACCCCATAGACGGCAGCCCACCAGGCTCCTCTGTCCATGGGATTTTCCAGCAAGAGTACTGGAGTGGGTTGCCATTGCCTTCTCTGATAATTAAACCTAGTTGCCAGCAAAGCTTTTTTCCTGTTGTTGTTGTAAAGAATCAAGCTTTATGTAAACTTGAACAATGATCATAAATTATCTCATTCTATTCTATTGCTTTGGTAGCAAGATTTCTCTTCTCATGAAACTGTAAAGCTTTTCAAACTTTCCAAAAGTCTCTCAAACATTCTTTCAGGAAACTATTGTTTTTATTTTTTTTTTTTAATTTTATTTTATTAGTTGGAGGCCAATTGAAACTATTGTTTTTAATTTGTTGCTCCTGTATTATTAATGCTTGAGGAATAATTTAGGCAGGTAGTTTAGAAGGATAGATTTTTCAGCTAAGTATTTTTTAAAATAATCCCTTGGATTACATGGAAATTTCCATTGTTAGGCATTAAGATAATTCAGCTGTTCTCACTGCTAAATTATCAAAATTCTTTAAAAACTGTTTCAGCTAACACTGGCACATTGGGAATTGATGTCTCATATAATCCAGGATACATACATAAGTGATTGATATACTACAAAAATGTTGTTGTAATGAAGAAATATTTCTTTACTACTACAACTATTTGTTTACACTATGCAAACATCAGAGAAAATATGCAAGTATTCATATTTACATAGAAAACCAGTCTACATAAGTTAAAAATAACAATAGCTACAATGGTTTAATGAAGAACTAAATACATTGCTTTTCCAACCTTCATTTAGTATCATTGAGCAAACAGTGGAACATAACTAGTTGCTATACTGTCTTGTCTCATGACTAAGTCCAACCCAGAGTTAGACAGTTTTCCTAGAAGCTGAACCAGTTACGTCATCATCCAGGTCCAAAATGAAGGCCCGTAGACCTGGATCTCTCTTCTCAGGATTGGTGTAAACCCAAATCTGGTTATTCTAAAAGTCTTAGAATGGCTGGAATGTTTCCCACAGTAAGTCGCTGAAAAGAAACTATATGTCATATCACGGCCATTAAGTGCTCTTTCTTCTTTTCAGAGCTTCAGTTGTGGGGAGTGGCTTTATGTGGCTCCCACTTTATGTGGCTCTTCTAGGATTAGAACACAAGGATATATCTAATTCCTCCACTATTGAGGTGGGTTTATATCCTAGGGTCAGGCAAAAAAATAATTTGAGAAGACTTATATGTACTCTGTGAGAGAGAAAATGAACTCCTTTACCTTGAGATCAGTAAGTATAAGCTTGGATTGGCTAGTGAGCATATTGATACCAATTACAGAGATACTGTTTGATGATGAAGCCAACAGAGAATATAAACCAGAAATCGAGAGAGAGAGAGAAGGAACCCACAGTGTTTTCACATCATCTGTTGTTTTTTTCAGACACAAGAACTAAACAAATTACATTTTAGTCTGAAGTAGTAGGAATTGAATATATGCCACTTGCAGTTAAAAAACTCCTGCCTTATTTCAAGCATATTAGATGTAGTTTGAATTTTTCTTAGAAACGTTGTTTAAAAAGAAAAGGGAATATGATACTGAGCCATTATCTGAAAATCTTCTGAAAGTCCAGAATGAGTATCATTTGATATGTATTCATTTATTCATTAATTTTTTTAATTGAGTGTCTACTTTGTGCCAGGCATTGTTCTAGAAAATACAAGTACAGTTATGCCCTAGAAAGGTTCTTAAACCTGCAGTGTGGGATGGTACACATTAAACACATGGATGATTTCAAGTAGTAATAAAGGCTACAAAAGAAAAAAAAACAGCCCCAACAGTTAATGGGCTATTAAGGGAAGGAAAGTTATGGAAAGCTTCCTAAAACATAATTTTGAATGATGAGGCAGCTTAACACACAATGATCACGGATAACACAAAAACGAAATGAGTTTGTCTTGCTCAAAACACTTAAAGAAGGGCAGTACATAGAGAAGTAGTGAATGAGGAAGAGAGTAGTAGGCAATGATTTTAAGAGCTAGAGTCTTGGCTAACATAACAAGTTTGTAAATCTTTTTTTTTTTTTTTTAGTATTTTTAAAGTACTTATTGAATTTGTTACAATATTGCTTGTTGTTTAAATTCTGTTTTTTTGGTCACAAGATACATGGGATCTTAGCTTCCCAACCAGGGATTGAACCCACACTCCCTGCATTGGAAGGCAAAGTCTTAACCACTGGCCCACCAGGGAAGTCCCTGTTCTCATTTTAAAGGAAACTAGTTGGAATAGTTTAAATAACACAGTTACTATATATATATATATATTTAATTCCTACTAACTGCTCTAAGGAGATTATATCGAGAGAGAGGAGTGAAGCAAGAAGACGATTGAGAAAACTGTTGCAGCATGGGGATGAAAAGCAGTACATGGACTAAGGAAGCAATAAATATAATAGTAAGCGATTGACCCAGTTATGGAAAGTTATTGAAAAGTGAAACTGACCAATGGTTTGGGGTGCTAAGAAGGGATGGTTCATATCAAGAGAAAGATCAGGGATGAAACATACATGCTGGGAGGGAGGAAAAGCTTGTGTCCCTTGACTGCCTTTATATTCTCAGGATTAGAGATTCTTCTGGATTACAAAAAGAAATAGCCATAGTGGTTTAAGCTTTGCTTTGAATTCAGAAACACCCAACTTTGAACTCCTAACTCTACCATTTCTTAGACTTGCGACTCTTCATTCGTTCAATACTCACTAGGCATAAATTTGTTTCCGTTGGCATGCTAAGTGTTGGAGAGGCAAAAAAGACAGCTCTGCTTTTAAATCCCAGCGGAGAGACAAATAAGTAAATAAACAAATATAGAGATAAAATAATTAGAAATCATACGTAATTGTTATACAGGAAATAAAGAGGGAATAGAGAAAACAGATTTTAGATAAATGGTAACCACAAAAGTCCTCTCAGATGAGGTAGTAATATCTATGATGAGATCCCACAGTTGGAAGGAAACAAATCAAGTAGAGATTGAGGGAAGGATGGCCAAGGAGTAGGATACTCTGCAAAAAAGCCTTGTGGCTCAAGCTTCTTCATCTGTTACAGGAGGAGGATGATAATCTTTGCACACATTTTTGAAAATTAAATAATTGAAAGCACAGGCAGAACGAAGCACCATTTTAGAGGTGTAGTAAAGATTAAATAAAGGTTATAAAAACTCTCCTAATTCTCAGAATTGTTAAAATAGGAAGTTAGTATTGCATTAGTGTTCTGAGCACTGGTTTGATTTTATGTGAACGGATTTTACAAAATTCACTGGTCTAAAATACATATACAAGCTTTATTATCTCAGACAAACTGTTTATTAAGCTCACAGAGTATCAGAATGGGATGGTCCTGGGAGACAAGCCTCCCGCAAGGCAGGTAAGACAAGGACAGAGACAATCTGGGAAGACCAAAAGAAAGCAATCAGCACAAGGGCATTAGGTCATCTCTACAAAGTGACTGTGGTAAGGGAGTCTATATAACTACTAAGTACTAGAGGCAGAGCCTGAATCTATAGACCATGATGGATGATGTACCTCTCATTGTCTGTGTATCTTAACATGTTAAATTCTCCTTGCAGTAAAATTGAAAGCTGACAATTACATAGACCATGTACCCATTTAGGAGATTTAGGAAGTTTTTCCATGCTTTAAGACAGAAGCTCACAACCTGGATAGGGGCCCTGAGGGATTTCCTGGAGGCCATTTGGCAACGTGTAAAGACATATTTAGGCTTCTCTTATAGCTCAGTCGGTAAATCATCTGCCTGCAATGCCAGAGACTTGGGTTCGATTCCTGGGTCAGGAAGATTCCCTGAGAAGGAAATGGCAACCCACTCCAGTATTCTTTCCTGGAGAATCCCATGGACAGAGGATCCTGGCAGGCTACAGTCCATGGATCGCAAGACTCGGACACAACTTAGTGACTAAACCACCACCACCAGACATATTTAGTTGTTACAATGAAGGTGAGAGGGGAAGATTTGCCATTCACATCTAGTGAGTGGAGGCCAAGTGTACTGCTAAACATCCTACAATATTCAGGACAGCCCCCTGCAACAAAAGAATTATCATGCTCAATATGTCGTAGTGCTGAGCTTCTGACCTCCAGGGTTTTATTAATTACAGAGAAGGTGGTATACAGAATAACAACAACAAAAGTATAAGCATATTTAAAGGAGTGAGATAAAAAGATTTAGGAAGGATCTACTGTACAGCATAGGGAGCTGCATTCAATATCTTGTAAGAATCTATAATGGAAAACAGTCTGAAAAAGAATATATATATATAAATACGTATAACTGAATCACTTCACTGTACACTTGAAATTAACACAACTCTGTAAATTAACTGTGCTTCAATTGAAAAAAAATTCAGAAATATACAGAAAGTAGTTTCCTAAACCACAACAGATTAAGTTTTTACTTTCTCTGAAAACTGTAATCTATAAGAATGACATGAGGGAAGACCTCTGTAAATAACTGCCTTTTGATACAACTCACACTTGGAAATATGATATTGCCTTTTAGAAATTGCAACATAGAAGAAGGGAATACATTTTAAAACCTAGATATTTTGCAAACTCACAGTTCTTATGTATAATATTTGAAGTATAGGATGACAAGCAAGTGAAAGATCAACGAGTTGTCTGTTAGGAATGAGGGATAAAGATTCAGAAGGCCTCTATTAAATCTTATTGATAAACATGCTTCTGATGAAGAATTTGAAAATTTTAGTAACTCAAAATCTTATTTCTATCCTACAACAGCTCTTTGCCAGTTATTTTGCCATCCAGTAATTAAAAATTCTCTACATTTACATTTTGGCAGGACATCTTTTGGTGTGTTCCATCTATTTCAAACATCATGGGCCCGTAAGAGGACCAGAGATGGGATAGTGAGAGATGATTAACTCCACTAAATCTGTGAGTCATAACAATCTACTCAGGTGTCTGACAGAAAGTAGGAAGAGCCTTGCTTAAAACGGACCTCTCCTAAAATTGAATTGAAGGCACAGTTAAGACCATAAGCTCAGGAGCCAGAATTTCCAGATGCAAATCCAAGCACAGCCTTTTACTATCTGCTTGTCGTTGAGCAAGTTATTTAATAAGAATTCTACCACATTCTCTTGAACATTAAAATAGGCATTAATAATAGTACTTGCTTCATAAATTTTTGGAAAGGAACAAATTATATAATATGTGTAAAGAAACTAGCAGAAGGTCTAATACATTGCTGTAAGTGTTATCTTTATGTGGAAGCAGGTGACCAGCCAATGAAAAGCTAGAATATTTCAATTTATTCCACTGTAAGACTACACACCCAACATAACTTCTCATATGGATTGATCCAAATTATAGCTACTGAGTATATTATTTTAAGAGTAGCTAAACAGAATCTGTTGAGATTTAACAACATATTTGCCAGCAATGTAAACAAATGTTTACTAACACATGAAACAAAAAAAGAATACCATTAAATGATATTTGTTATAGGGTTTATGCAAAATTTACCTCTAGGACCTATGATAATATGGTCTCAACTAATTCAAAGTACAGGGCCCTTAAAAAGAATGACACAACAGGTTAAAAAAAAAAAAGGCAAATTCTAACACAGGCTCCTCCTTTGGGGGCTTAACTTATAAGGGGTTCTTCTTCCTTTGAATAGATGACATAAATTTGCTAAGTAACAACAGTGTTCCAAGAGATGATTTTTGGAAAAGGATAGGACCCTTTTCAATTACAGATGGGATGAGTTATGCTTTGCACTGGGGATAAAAAATAAAAAGCTGTGGGGTCAGGAGGGAATTAAGTCCTGGGACTAAAGTCAAGAATCATCTAGGATGAAGAGGGTCAGTCTCTCTTGTCTGTTCTGAGTTGGGGAGCAATCTCATGCTATTCCTAGATGAGTTGGTGGAACTGAATACTGGTGTTTCAAATGCTAGTAATTAGCTCTCTCTTACTCTCTCTGCCTTTGGAGAGAAAAATACAGTCTGTGAACATCTCACACCAGATCAGGCACCTCCTATTTATGACAGTTGGAAAATGGGAGAGAGCTCATTAACTTCCTTTTGAAAGGAGTAAAACTCTTTGGTCCCATTATAAAGCATTAGCCCTTTGGTCTTAATTTTACCATAATGGGAGAATAAAGTCTTGTCTAAAACTTAAAGACAAGAAAAGAGAGTAGAGAAAAAGGCAGAGAATTGAATGCTGAGAGGAAAGACAGGGCCAGCAAGCACAACGATTACAAGGAGCTGGTTTCTAAGAGCGAGCATAGAATCATGCCATCAGACTATAGGAGACAGTGCGATATGGCTGTGTTTTATTTTAGTGGCTGCCCGGTGCTCAGACTCACATCTAGAATTAGTGTAAAGGATTATGACAACAGCACAGTTATGAAACAAGTGCCAATATAATGAAAGTTATTTCTCTTTTGGTTTTCTCTGAAATAGAAGGAAAATAGGAATGAGCAGTGACTCTGTGATGAATACAGAGCATCACAAAATCACTTCCCATCTGCTAGCTAAATAGACAACCATAAATCTCTTAAATGATAAAAACAAGAAAACATGGTATATATACATCACGAAAAATCTTTGACATCTCCTACCAGAAACATAAGAAGAGGTCTTTGTTTAATTTTTAATGTGGTGGGGTTTTTTTGATAGTGAAATTAATGCTAAGTTAACATTTAAAAAAGATGTTATTGATCAATGGAGAATTTCAAGTTTTATTTTAATTATGTAGGAAATATGCTTTTTGATTGACAAAAGTGACTTTAGTTCATGGTTATATGGACAATGGTAAATAATATTACTATTTTTTAAACCGAAATACATTAAAAATTTTACATTGTCTCTTATGCATTGTATTTTTAAGTCGGATTTATTAAGGTTTACTTTACATAACTTTCACACTTTCAAGTATGTAGTTTCATTAGTTTTAACAAACATACAGTTGTGTTTCATTAACATGTTGATACTGATTTCTAGAGTCTTTGGTGAGACAATTGTCAATAAAAGACAAGATCCTAAATTCCCAACTTTTCAAACTGACTTGAACTTTTGAAAGACTATATACATATACAGCTCTCTTACAGAACTGAGGTGAATAAAAATACACGTGTACAAACTAACACTAAAAAATGTGTCAGTGGCACCACAAGCATAATGCTTAGGAAGTGATCACTAATTATTATATTTCATTTTAAGGCTACACAGACTTTAACTTTTGCTACCATGGTGTATGGTCGTCCCTGGTAGCTTGCTGCCGCTGCTAAGTCACTTCAGTCGTGTCCGACTCTGTGTGACCCCGTGGACGGCAGCCCACCAGGCTCCTCCATCCCTGGGGTTCTCCAGGCAAGAACACTGGAGTGGGTTGCCATTTCCTCTCCAATGCATGCAAGTGAAAAGTGAAAGTGAAGTCGCTCAGTCGTGTCCGACCCTTTGCGACCCCATGGACTGCAGCCTACCAGGCTCCTCCATCCATGGGATTTTCCAGGCAAGAGCACTGGAGTGGGGTGCCACTTCCTTCCCCTGGTAGCTTAGCTGGTAACGAATTCGCCTGCAGTGAGGGAGACCTGGGTTCTATCCCTGGGTTGAGAAGATCCCCGGAGGAGGACATGGCAACCCTCTTCAGTATTCTTGTCTGGAGAGTCACCATGGACAGAGAAGCCTGGAGGGCTACGGTCCACAGGGTCACAAAGAGCTGGACTCGACTGAGCGATTTAGCACAGCACCACAGTGTATATTATTAAATACTTTTATAATGTCAAGAAGTCAGTGTCTTCATTGAATATGCATTCCCTAAGAAAACTGTATCTTGTTTTAGCTAAATACTGGTTATTTTTCCAAAATACTGTACGTCAACATGTTAAATATTCAGTGCATGTATGTATAACTTAAAAATGTCTTTCATAGCTTAATAGTTTTAAGAAAAGGACACATATTCTTTATGAAGATCCATAAATGATAAAATTGATAAATTTTTCAAATGTTTTAGGTTGGTTGCACAAGAAAATAATAATAATGACATGATGTCAGAATAATGTTATATATTATGGCAAACTCAAACTAATAACCTCCAGGGTGTTCAACTTCCATGAAATCCATTTCATATCTCATCTATTATGGAGGATCTGTGAAAAATAGTTTACTATTCCCTTTCTGAGATATTTGGCAATGCAGGGCTAGCTCATGAAAGCAAAGAGATTAGATACTGTCATTTTCAAAGGGTGAAATCTGTGAAAGCTGTTTTCTAATTCAAGAAATGTCTGCGTGATAAAAATCCCTCCATGCAAATAACATGGGAGGAACAAAACCCAGTCATTTTTCTCAGTTTTCAAAATACTTTCTTATCATTTAAAGAAGTACACTTCTCAGAGGGCTATATCTACATACATAAGACCAGGTATATATGCTTACACAAGTGAAGTTTACTTCTTGAAAGCATTTACCCTTGGAGTTGTGTAACTCTCAGAGAAAGGTTTTGATCCTTCCACATTTAGGAAGTATCATCAGAATTTTAAGACTACGTTGTATCCAAAGTTCTAGTTGGGTAATGATGAAACCCACATTGAACAAAGAAATTGTTTAAACTTGGTCATCTTGGGCTTCCCAGGTGGTTCTAGTAGTAAAGAACCCACTTGTCAATGCAGGAGACATAAGAGACACAGGTTTGATTCCGTGGTTGGGAAGATTCCCCTGGTGGAGGAAATGGCAACCCACACTAGTACTCTTGCCTGGAGAATCCCAGGGTCAGAGGAGCCTGGCGGATTATGGTCAATATGGTCACAAAGAGTTGGACATGACAAGACTTAAGCGACTTACCATGCAGAACACACGAAGCCCTCTGTGAAACCCTGAGTCAATGTGTTAAATATTACCTGAAGGGCACATGTGCATGAGAAGCAAAAGTTTTCATTGGATCAGCAATGGAAAGGACACGGTAACCAATATAATGCAAATGCCTTTTCCTAGGGCCTTTCAGTTCAGTTCAGTTCAGTCGCTCAGTCGTGTCCGACTCTTTGCAACCCCATGAATCGCTGCACGCCAGGCCTCCCTGTCCATCACCAACTCCCGGAGTTTACTCAAACTCATGCCCATCGAGTCGGTGATGCCATCCAGCCATCTCATCCTCTGTCGTCCCCTTCTCCTCCTGCCCCCAATCCCTCCCAGCATCAGGGTCTTTTCCAATGAGTCAGCTCTTCACATGAGGTGCCTAGGGCCTTTAGAAGTATTTAAAACCTTCCATATTGTCTTTTTGGCTTGTATTGCCAGTTTCAAGCCCCACAAAGGGACCTCACCTGGAACATGCCCTCTATTTTAATATTCTTGGGTTCCTGCTGATTTTCTTTTGCACCACTTCCATTTCACACAATGCTTGGGCTCTGCTTATATATGTCTCAACTATTAGTTTGTGACTTTCCTAAGAATTAAGCCTCTATGCCCTTACAGCTGCATTTCCAGCAATGGCCTGAGTCAACACTGTTTGTATTACTCTTATGTACATCTCACCTCTCTTGCTACAGTGCATATCTATAAAGCCTTGTTTATTTTCTGTCTCCAAAAATCTAGTCCAAGTCTTGCAGAGTGAGCAGAAATCAAACTGAATTCCTAGTTTATTTTAAACCATCCACTATCCAGACATTCCATGAAAAAATAAGCAGAGGAAAAGGACCATCTAATCTGAATAATCCTTCTTTATGAAGCTTTCTAATTTTTTTCCTGTCTTCATTCAGAAATTTCTTTTTACTTTTTTCCTTCTGTCACTTTCTCCTCTAGGCAACAGTACAGGAAAGTTTATTTTGTTGAATTCCATTATTTTTTCCTATCTTCTAGTATCATTTATGGAACAACACAATCACAATTCATGGAAATGTAACATTTGGCAACATTTTTTTCACTCCCTGAATTCAAACTGTAACTACAAGATTGAACACGCCACAAATTGGTTTTGAAGATTTTCTTTCAGAATCTCAGCAGATGTGAAAATGCAAAGAAAACAGTTCAGAAGTTCTCACCCATTTATTACTTTCCTGTCATTTTCATAGCCATAGTGACACAAAAGGTCTTTCCAACTATGTATTTCTTCACGTGTTATCTCTGTATTTCTGGACTTTTCTCTCTCTCCATATTTGAAGACTACCTGCCAAAGCTGCATAATCCTATAAAGTCAAGAATTCTCTTCTTTTCCCCACAGTGATCTCCCAGACTAGTTCTTTCCCCATCGCATGAATTTATGCTGTGGACATCCTCCTCCTCCACATGCTCTTCTACTTCTTGGGTCCTTTCCAACCACTGGAAGTTTTTTTTTTCTCCACTCTCTTCATTGTACTCCCCTCCCATCTCCCAGGGAAATTAGGAATGGTCTCTGAATTTGCTTGGCATAATTATCACTGGCGTCTCCCTTGACAATGTTGACTCTTTTACAGATTCCTGGAGTTTAGAACCCTAGTTTTCCTGTGACTCATGAACATCTGATTAGGAGATAATCTTGATATTCTCTTTGAATCACTAAATACCTTCTTTGAGGCTTAATTCATTTGATTATATTGTAAATTGTCATATTATGATCTCTTTTTATTGTTTCTATCTACAAATACTCTAATCCCTCCCTATCATTCACTGAAACCTTTGGTACATTGTATTTTTGATTCTTTTCTAACCAAACTCCTTTCATTGCCATACACAATTTTTTATGTCTATGCAGGTACTCTCAATACTAAATTCAAAGTGCCCTGACTGTCATTTATATCTACTCTAATAACTTGTCCCTTCTAACTTAAAGACAATAAGATTCTTAGAACCAGAAACAGACCATAAAATATCAATAAGATTTTGATCATTTCACTGCCCCTTCACATTTATTAAATGAGATATAGATACTTCTTCTGCCCAACTCCTCATACTTATGAAAGAATCAAAATATTTTACATATGTGAAAATGCCATGAACACCATAAAAACTTCACAAATATGACAAAATATGACCTTGAAAACCATCCTTCAGTCAGGTATTCATGATTATGGAAGTGCATGATATAACTTTAGATGGTCCATGGAGGAACTTTCATTTTTATTTCAGTGATTATGTGAATTATTTGCTCAATTTACAACCTAACACATACATTTAAGCCAAAATAGAGATCTAATCTGAAAACAGTGGTGCACCAGTATTGTAATGGCACTGTCTGGAAGTACTTGGCAGACTCAAGAATTCTGAAAATCAAAAATTTGAACAACAAAATCACCTTGACAATCCTTCTCTTATCAGAGAAAGCAAACACAATCTTTCTATGGAAAAATACAGCAATATCTCAAAACCCATATTTAACTGTCATTTGGGTAGTTATCAAACCCAAATCAACATAGTGAGGAGTGAAAAAAAAACGCAGAATAAAGGGTGTAAAAGGTAGTTATTCTAAAAGATACATAAACATTTGCATTTAAAGAAGAATAGATACTGAATCACTTTGCTATACACCTGAAAATATCACAACATTGTTAATCAACTATACTCCAATAGAAAATAAAAAGTTTTTTAAAAAGAAATTTGCTTTAGTGTTCAAAAATATGATGAAAATGTGTTTATTCTTTCATTCATTTACTTGAAATATTTTCAGCACTTATCATGAGCTGGGCATGAAGCTAGTTGCTGGAGACAAAACGATATGCACTAACCACTGCCCTCCTAACCACTGCCCTCTTGAAAGTCAGACACTAATGGAAGAGAAATTAGTTACATAGTCTCAAAAATGAATGAAAATCACTAATTTGACAAGAGCTAACTAGGAAGGCCTATAATAAGGCAATTTGATCAGAGAGATCAGAAAAAACTTCTTTGAAAAAGTAATGCTCCAACTAAAGTGTAAAGAATAATCATTAACTAGACAGAGAGAGGAGGAAAGAATGTCCATGTAGGAATCATGATAAATGCAAAGGCCCTATGATGAGAAATCATGAAAAGTACATAGAATTGAAGGATGTTTTCCTTCAAGAGAGTGAGGGGCAGCATGATGAGGGAACAAGCTAGAACTAAGGACTATGTAAGGTCTTGTAAAAGCTCGTGATAGAAAGTGTGAAAAGGGAAAGTGTTAGGCTCTCAGTCGTGTCCGGCTCTTTGTGACCCTATGAGTCCATAGCCCGCCAGGCTCCTCTGTCCACAGGATTCCCCAGGCAAGAATACTAGAGGGGGTTGCCATTCCCTTCTCCAGGGGATTTTTCTGACCCAGGGATGGAACCTGGATGTCTTGCACTGTAGGCAGACTCTTTTACCATACGAGGTGCAATTGATAAAATCAGCATCTTAATTTTTCAATTTTAAAATAATGTGTTGTTTTCATTAGGGAGACATATTTTTAATACATGGTTAAGTAATTTTGTTTTCCATTCAGTTTCTTCTACCACTGGTTGTAGTAATAATATACATTTTCCTTTTTAAGGTTTTTAAATGAAAATATTGAGTTGACTTGAAGAAAACATAATTTTATAAATAATAACATAAGTGGTGTGAAGATATGTTAAAAACCATATAAGTGTTACATGAATGACTAAAAGTTTTGTGAAACACTCAGTCAGTCAGTTCAGTCAGTTCAGTCGCTCAGTCTGTCCGACTCAACACTACTTTAATCTAAATATGAATTTCTTAAGGAAATTTTTTAAGGAAAGAATTGAGCTTTACAGAGATTGCTTAAAATGGGTTTTGGAATTTTTATTATAATCAATCAAATTTTTCATGGGAAAATGAAACAAATAATAACAGTAATGTGAAAGAAAGTGAAAGTGAATGTCACTCAGTCGTGTCCGACTCTGCGACTCCATGGAATTCTCCAGGCCAGAATACTGGAGTGGGTAGCCTTTCCCTTCTCCAGGGGATCTTCCCAACCCAGGGATTGAACCCAGGTCTCCCACATTGCAGGCGGATTCTTTACCAGCTGAGCCACAAGGGAAGCCAATAATAGAAATACTGACACCATTTTAAAATATTTTAAAATCATTTATAAATAGAACTTTCATCCTTCTAGATACTTCATTTATCTTGTGACATATGAGTATGGAACCAATACTTCATTTATCTTGTGACATATGAGTATGGGACCAGATATTGATCCCTTTGTGTTCTTAGAGACACTTTGTTGCATAAACAAGTACTTTCTTATGAAGATATTTGAATGAGTTCTAATCCGAGGGTCCTGACTTATGAAAAACCTAAAGAGCGAGTTTGATCTTTAGGCATGCTACTTCTAGTTAGGGTCGGGCAGAGCGCTCACAGATTTACAGACCTTCTTTACAGGATTAGCGGTTTGGGGTAGAATTTTCCAGGCTCATTAAGGATAATCCAAGTAAAGGAAGGAACAGTATTAAGAAGAGTCTCCTCAAAATTAAACCCTTTCCACTCTTGGAAGCTTGTACTTCTAATCTAAATAAGTCATCCATCCTTGCTATGTCATTTCAGAATTAGAAATACTTCTAACCCAACCTATTGGGCCTTGCTCACTGCCTTCTGCTAACATGGTGGCCCAGCTTGGAGTCCAAGTGTGTTAAATCTGAGAAGTTGGAACATCTCTAAGAATATGTGGTGTAAATGTTTAAAGTACCTTCTAAGACATATTTTATTTAAATTAAAACTTATTTTTGAATAGCTATTAGAACATGAGGTACAAAATTCAAAAAGCACACATAAAAGTTCACACCAGTAAGACTCTAAGTCTCTTTTGCATCTTTGTCTACCAATAGGTTTCCCTCTGAAAGACGCAACCTGTTTACCAGTTAGTTATTGATATTAACAGAGATATTAAATATATACATTTATGTATTGAATTGGGGCTTCCCTCATAGCTCAGTTGGTAAACAATCTGCCTGCAACGCAGGAGACCAGGATTTGATTCCTGGGTCGGGAAGATCCTCTAGAGTAGGAATTGGCAACCCACTCCAGTCTCCTCGCCTGGAGAATCCCATGGACAGAGGAGCCTGGCAGGCTACAGTCATGGGATCAGAAGAGTCAGACATGACTTAGCAACTAAAACACCACATATGTAGTAAAGAATAGTGAGGCAAATGACAGCACACCAGAAAAAAAAACTAAACCATCTCTTCCACTGCATTCTGGGTCTCCTTCTTTAGTGTGCACTAATAATTTATTTCAAAAATTTCAACATAAATAATTCTTCCTGTTTTGCCTGTGGTATCAGTTACTAAGTGCTTACTGCTGCTGCTGCTAAGTCGCTTCAGTCGTGTCTGACTCTGTGCGACCCCATAGACGGCAGCCCACCAGGCTCCCCCGTCCCTGGGATTCTCCAGGCAAGAACACTGGACTGGGTTGCCATTTCCTTCTCCAATGCAGGAAAGTGAAACTGAAGTCGCTCAGTCGTGTCCGACTCTCAGCGACCCCACGGACTGCAGCCCACCAGCCTCCTCCATCCGTGGGATTTTCCAGACGAGAGTTCTGGAGTGGGGTGCCATTGCCTTCTCCGAAGTGCTGCCTAGGTGCCAACAACTGTGTTAATGTCTACAAATTCTTTATCTCACTTAATACTCAGAGCAAGACTGTCAGGTTGGGATTTTCTTATCCCTATTTTAAGATGAGGAAATTGAGAATCAGGGAGTATCAGTATTTTGGCCAAATCTGCAAGACTGGTAAGTGCCAGAACCAGAATTGGGATGAAACTCAGGAAAATCTTATCCCTTAGTGTGTGAGATGCCAGTCACACACACACACACATTTCCACAACCACATGTACACACACACACATGCATATATATATACAAATGTTTAAATATATTCATTCAGGCATTTATAAAAATGCAAATGTTTGGAAATAAAATAAACTCATGACCTTGGTGATTAAATGAAAAGCATAAAGAAGGAGTTTAATTGATAATAAATATGCTTCAGGTCTCACTTGCCATTTCAATCTTTTGTATTCCAGCTACTCGGCGACTTACTTCCCACATACTAATTACACAATATTAAATGTTTGTATTTCTACTAACTGAAACACAAATATGGGTGCCAACAACCTGCAGATTACTTGTTGGTATATAAATCAATAAGAGATTATAAATTCCTAGTACTTTTAGATTGCATGTCAGATTCAGGAAGGACAGTTGCCAGAAAGTCACATTGCTTGGAACTATTTCTGAATTACTGGCACTGGATATTGCCATATCGATTTATTGACTAAAACAACAACAATGATCTACAGGCTTAAGTGGCACCTGAAATAAGTCAGTGATTTTTGGTGATATGCATTGTACAAGTAGATTGTTTCATATAAAGTTATTACCATGCATCCATTTAATTATTTTTGTAGAAATTCTCTTTGGGGGAACTTCTTGGAAAAACTCTAAGGGTTGAAGTGAAACTTTTTACCTTATTTTCTTGTCATGAGGATCTTTAATCAAACACAGCCGAAACATCATTATCACTGCTAAAAAATAATTCTTTAAGATTATAAAAGTTTCCCAGTTGTTTTATATATTTTTTAAGTTACTTGGTCCTTGAAATGTAAATAAAATAAGTGCCATGTTTCAGGATTAATTAAAATGTCTTTCAGTGTAGAGTTTACCACTTCATCTCTAATTTATCTGAAATTTTTGTTGGAAGTCCTAGGTTATTTTTTCTGTAGAGCTGGGGTTTGATGATTGCATTCCAGTAGCATCTTTAGCATGATTTTCTTTCTCTGTATCTCCTGTAATTTGTTACTCTAGAGAACTGATCGGATTTGTAAAGTGTTTTTGATGGTTTTCCTAAGTGGTGGTGTGTATTTCCATCAGAAGGCACACGAAGTCACCAGTTGTCCTTCTGTGATATCATCAGTCACTGACAATCATTGCCTATGCCCTTTATTGCATCACAGACTGAAAAATAATGAGATTCTAATTTTAACATTCCTTTTATTTTATCTGATAGAATTGTTCCTAAAAGGAGGAACATTCCCATATCAACTCTGCTATAAGGATAGGTCATTTAGAAAAGACAGAATAAACCCCACCCCACCCCACTCTATTTACAAGATATTTGGTTCTTTAGCATCTTTAAAAAGCAAGCAAATTTTTTTTATTATCACTGCTGAATTCATGGATTTAAACATTTTTAAATGTATTTTAATACATTGCCGCTATTATTCTTAATGATACTAAAATGATTCCATATTTAGCTAGGCAGAGTCTATTCAGGTTTCCTCCTGAGTCTTAAAGACGTTATCCTTCTTGGTTTTGCCAACATTTTTCTGTTATGACAAGATGATCCAGGCTCATATTACACATTTCCTGTCTCAGACTGAGAAGCAACCATTTCTCCAAAGAACCCTAGATCCTTTCAGTGAAAAATGGTATTGAAAGATCTCAGGGCACTAAAGGAACTTGTTCTTACTGGTCATTGATTTTATGTCTTTTCATTTGCAAGATATCAGGAACATACATATGAATGAGTGTGTATTTTTTTAAAAATATACATATGTATGTGTCTTTCATGTTATTTTTTTATTTTTAAAATTTGCTCCTATTTTATATTATAGAGCATATTACATTATTCCAAAGTTCAATATATATGTAGGAACTATACAAAGAAATTCAGCTTCTCAGCTGTAACCTATTCTCTCCCTCCTCCACTGATAAGCTTTTTAAAATTTTGTGGATAACACCTCTGATGTTTCACAAAGTACACTCACACACATTTGGCTATCCAAACTTTCTTAGATAACCTACAAATAGTCAACATAATTTTCTCCATATCCTGATAATCACTCCATAGGATGGCTATTCATTCCAGTCGAACAGTCTTACACAATAGGGTGGTTTTTTTTTTTTTTTTTTTTTGGTAGCTTACTCAAGCAGTACACTATTGATAGGTACTTGAGTTATTTCCAGTTTATTTTTTAAAATTTTTTTATGATTATAAACAGTGCTGCAGTGAAGAGCTTTGTCCAAATAATTTATTTTATAGTATTGCCATGCAATGACTTGATTTTATAATAATCATTTCAAGGTAGGTAATTACTCTATTTAATAAATAAAGATAACTATTAATCAGAAAATGAAGTGTGAAGAAAAGAAGTTTAATCAATTGACCAATTGATTGATCTAGTCAAATAATTGTAATCCATACTGGTGAACAAATCTAGGACAGAGAGAAGGTAATGTCTCTTCATATTTAATTTGCCTGAAGGTCAAATCTCAAATCAGTTGCAAAGCCTATGATAAATCAGACCACCCTGGGCATGGTGTCCTCCAGAAATCTGCCCAGCCAGACTCTGACCTCTAATTCTCTGATATTAGGCCTCTGCTCTTAATGTGTTCACCTGTTTTGTTTGTTTGTTTGTTTGTTTTTTAAATTCTTGCCCCCTTACCCTTTTCAGTCAATTGTCCCTCACAATAAACCATTTAAGAGAAAAATTAATGTTTAATAGTTGCAGTACTTAAGCTATGGAGCGAGGTATCAATTTCACATTACTCAAGTAACTTGGCACATATTTAAGGTATTAAATAGTTTTCCCAGGCATTCCCCCGTAGAGATGGAAAAAAAGAAATCTCTTAACTCTTTAAAACTCTGCCTTCTAGATCCCTGTTCTCCTGGCCTGGCCTGGCTATCCCATCTCCCTCAGGACTTCCCTGGTGGACCAGTGGCTAAGATTTCTCACTCCCAGGGCAAAGAACCGAGTTTGATCCCTTGTCAGGGAACTGGATCCCACATACCACACTAAATAAGAAGAAGAAGAAAAAAAAGACATCCCACCTCTCTTATAAGGATGGCCTGATTCAGTTTCTCAGAAGATTAATAAAGTAAGTGAAGTCGCTCAGTCGTGTCCGACTCTTTGCAACCCCATGGACTGTAGCCTACCACGCTCCTCTGTCCATGGGATTTTCCAGGCTACTACACTTAAATTCATGTTTGATAGAATCACCTGGTTTACCCATTTGCTTCAGAGCATTCCTACTGGTTCCCTGCACAACATTTTAAATTATTTAAAGTGTAACATTTGTGTTGTAACACATCTATCACCATTTCTCTTCTGGATTGCCTCTGAATTGACAGTTCATTTTTCAGGGAGAGTGAAGGTGACCTTTAAGCCAGAATCTAGGATCTGATTTTCATACTGTTAGAATGGCTGCCTGGAGGTATGCGACATCATATATGAATGTCTGCATCCTGGCTTCTCTTTGGTCAAGAAGCAACTCCTTATTTCTAGAGAATCACCAAATGCAGGATTTGTTTCCAATTTAATGTCTTTCTCTAAAATGGAGCAGTTAAATCCTATTGTTTAGTGGTGGTGCTTTGCTCCTTTAAAGATTCAATCATTTATACCTAATTTGTACCCTTATGTGAGTCATTAGATGATAAAGGGTTGTAAGATAGAAAAAGTTTGACACAAGAGCTTCTACTTTTATTGCTTGACCATGACCAGTATCCTTCCACTGCTATACTCAAATCTGAAAAGATATAAACCACGTCAATTTTTCTATCAAATCAGAAGTCAGTTTGTTTCAATAGTTCATGCATAATCTGGACAAAATCTTCATAGCCAAATTGTTCATTTTTAGAAAGTGTTGACAGAAATGAGGGCTTCCCTGTTAACTCAGATGGCAAAGAGTCTGCAGGGAAACTCCCCTGCAAAAGGGAATGGAAGGCACTCCAGTATTCTTGCCTGGAAAATTCCATGGACAGAGGAGACTGCTGGGTTACAGTCCAGGGGGTTGCAAAGAGTCAGACACAACTGAGAGAATAACACACTGACTGAAATTATTCTAACCTTGACTGTAGAGTGTAATCACTTGGGGAATTTTTCAAACTCCCCAAGAAGCAAGACAGATCAATTTAGTCATAATCTCTAGGAGTGAGATCCAGCCAACTGTAGTTTGTAAAGCTCTTCAGGTGATGCCAAGGTTCAACCAATGGGAAACAATTGAAAAAATGCTTTTCTCTAAGGCTCATATATTTGCAATTGAGAATCACTGCTTGGTAAGCAAGCCATGGCTAATAAGGAAGTTCGTTACCACACAGAGCAGAAAAGATTTTGTGAATCAATGTTATCAGTCTGTAAAACAGTCATTCATCATAAACCTCATTAACTAATCCACTGTTTACAATTTAGAAATAACTACACTAAAATAATATTTTGAAGAATAAAATATAACCTGTCTCTACATTGTGACATTTTGGAAAAAGAATTAAGTACTAATATTTAAATCACTTATTCAAGATCAAATAAAACCCTAGGAATAATATTCAGTTTGCCCAAGGAATTTGATTAGTGTAGCATTCATAATAGTTACCCTCCAAATCTATTTGGACTCTGATATTCCACTTTATAGAGTTTTACTTTTATCTACATACAAACTTCTTTAATGGAAATTGCCCATATGCCATACAATTCATGGTTGACTTATTTTACATTTGCTTAACAGCCTTATTCCATGATTTAAGGGGACATTTGTAAGGGCAAAACAGTCAAAAATATCTTAATAACACGATGGTTTTCAAAGGGCACTCAAAGGCAAAATGTGAATATGACATTTCAACATTGATTAGTAACATGAGTATAATGCAGATACTACATCTAAGACTAAATTCAGCACATCAGTTTTGTTTATGACATACACAGATTATTCCTAAGTGAATGGTTAGATTTTATTTTTTATAAGGAAAGTGATTTTTTTTGACATATGAAGAAAAAGGTAACATTTGTTTATATTTGTGTGTTAAGAGTTTGAAAATTCAGGTTGTTTTCAATTCCCATCATGAAAATATTAAAATTAGTATATTTTTAATTTGTAAGAGGTAATAACAGCTGCTTCATTATGCAGCATTGTATTTGCCTGGGGATTTAACTCATATGCCTGGGAGCATATGCTTTTTAGAAAATATTTTTAGTAAACATGTGGATGTTGTCAGACATAACACTGGAGAGAATGTGCACCCTATTATTTTAATTCTATTTTAACATGTGGCTGTATGTCATTATATTTCCTTTAAGGGTTATATTGATATATGACTACTATATATAAGTAAATATTGAAAGTATATATGTGTGTATATATATATATATATCTACATGTATACATATCATATATATATATGCATATCAGAATCCCTAGAGGAAATATGGCAAATCACTAATGTGATTCACAAAGATAAGACACCATTTGTTACATATGAAGATCTAATTGTGTTAATAACATATATGCTGGTGTTGTTTTTAGCAATATTCCATACTATAGACTTGGACAATACTTGAAATAGAATTTAAGTACTAGTTGGTATGTGTTCAGTTTCTATGAAGTTCACATTTTCTGCAATACATTAACAAGCAGAAATATTGCTAAAATTTCTTTTATCAGGGACACAGGCAAGCGTGACAAGTGAGGCTGAGTTAAATATATGACAGCACAAGGTTGTAAACAAAACCTCTCACTGGAGCTGAGCAAACGCCGGGAGTCTCATCCAGAGCACTGAATGAAGACTCAGTGTAGTGGGCAGAACGTAGAGTGTCTGGCAGCAAACTACAAACTGTCTCTCCCTGAGCACTTGGCAGCAGGCATGAGATCACTGGTCCTCTCACAGGTGGGTGCTGCAAACAATGAGGAGTCCAGGTGAGATTCCCAAGGGAATAGCAGCATCACAAAATTTCACCAGCTGATAAAAAGCAACGGCCAGAAATGTTTGCAGCAGGGTTAAGTAATGTGGATTTGGAATGCCAGGAGAATAAAACTAACCAAACCAAAAAAGATCTGAAGGTTAACTATTTTAACTGGAACAGTAGGTGAGAATGACACGTCAGGTATAAGGAAGAAGTTTAATTAGAGCCAGGGACCAGGCTTGGGGGCAGACTCAATGAAGCATCAATTACTGGTTAGCGCCAATGTTCATACATCCTTCCTGACTCAAGACAAGATTGGTTCCTGATACTCTGGGATAGAACTCTGCAGGGTACAAAGGGTGGGATTCAAGTGGTCTGGGATGAAAAAGACTAGAGATACAAAAGTTGTGAACCAGATAGTATTTCATGTGGGTAGCAGAATTCAGGACACAAATGTGATTCCCATGGGATGCAACTTTTAAAACAATCGGCAAGCATGCTTCTGTGAAGTAAACAGCCGTCAGGATTTGGGTCTACAGCCTTTCTGAGAGAGCCTACTATATGATCCAGAGATGTTTATATCAGACCCCTGCCTACAGAAATAACTTCAAGTGTTTTACTCTAAGCTGTCAAGAAATTCTAGATGCACCAAGCTTCTTAATGGTGTGTTATCACTTAACATCTAGATAAGATATAAGGAACTCAAATACTTTGATTTTGTGTAAACAGTCTGGGGATGATGCATTTTCTGCAACTCTACTACACATTACCTGTTTTCCAAACATGAATTATCACAAATAATAAGCATTAGAATACACAAAGTTTTTTTTCTTCCATTCACATGATGGTGACTTTGAGTTATATCACATCCCAAAAATTCATTTTATTTTCTCCTGTTTTTTACTTCTGAAAATGTGCATTTTGAAGGACAGTATAGAATGGTATAAACAACTAGGTAACTTATATTTATAACAATAAATTTATACTTTTAAAAAGGATCTTTATTGTTAATACCAAATTTTAAATATATATGTTAAAGGTGTATGTCTTACCTTCTAGAATTCAAAGAAAAAGCAGTATAATTATGATCAATAAGATTGTTTCCCACATCTAAAGAAACATAAAGCTCAATCATCACAAAATTTTTCAATAGTGATATCGCAAATATTATTTTTTTCCCTCAACTGTAGTCGTTGGAGTAAAGTTTTATTTATTGCAGAAAAATAGTTTTGCAAACTTTCTCTTTCACAATGTAATTTTTAAATAAAAATACAAATAAGATTTCATAGCTTTCACCACATACCACAGTTTTCCCAGATTTTAACATCCTAATCATTTTGTTGTTGTTTCACACAAGGAAGCTTTATTCCATTTGAGCTAGAATGTTTTAAATGCTTGTTTTTCAAAATTAAGTTTTATCTTTAAGAAAAGGTGTGTGATTTTTATATCATTTAATAACAAGAAAGGAGGTTTTCTTTTAACCTCGTTGTAGTCTACAATGTCAATAAATGACAGACTTCTGCTATTTAAACTAGAAAAAGGCCATACATTATCACCTCAATCTGGCCCAAGATAAACTTGTTAATAACTGGGGTTTATGAATATTTATCATGTGACAAGTGGTTAAAGAGACGGTACAGCTTTAATTTTCAGGTAGCATTACTGACAGCCATACAACTTAGCACTGATTAATCAGACTGACTGAGGTTTTAGAAACACAGGCTTGTCTGAATTTGTCATACATCTTCCGTGAATCTTTTCTTCCTTGCATTTGAAAATACTCTGATCTCCACTGAAAGTTACTCAAAACCCTTTTTGGAGACAGAGATCCAGTCTTGACCAAAGCTTCTGCAGAATGCAAAATTGGAGCCGGAATCAATGAGAACATTTGAAATAACAACTAATTCATCATAGTTCTTTAACGGAAAACACTAGGAGACCCAGAACAGAGACCTTTGAAACACGATACTGTCTTGAAAGATGTGGCATGCTATTACAAAGCAAAATAAAATTCCACATTCCAAAACCTCAAGTTCCTTCCAGGTTTTGATTTGAGTTAGTCATTTTTCTGCTCCTTCTTTCTCATTCCTAGTGCTTTCCAGTGTGTGATCTATTGATATATTCCTGAGAAAACTTTCCACTGAGTTGAAAGCCTGAGAACTTTAGTTTGGATGAATGATAATGAGCACTGTCAAAGAGGCAGTAAAATTGAGTCCTTGGTCCTGGCTGCTGAGCTGAGAGCTGCAGGAGTTAATTGTGTGAATGGTAATGAGACCAGGGAGGCAGCAGATGCTCGCGTGCCTTTACAATCCAAATCCCACCAACAAATTCCTCCCACAGAAACTTTGAGGGACATCTTGGCACCCTGGAGATGGAGCTAGACCCAGCCACTGCCACATGCCACCTGCTAAAACTATTGTTTAAAAAAAAAAAAAGGCGCATTAAAATAACAAAGTTGTTTGACTTCTTTTGCAATGACTTTATGACATCAGTTTTACCATAGTAGAGGAATGGAAGGGAAAGGAACATCTGATTCTTTAGAGAGAAACATTTGCACCCCAAACAGTTGACTTACATGGAAAGACTGATGTTCTGTGTATGATGCATACTCCTCTGATAAACCATGCCTGCCTTCTCGTCTTGTAACTCCCCACAGGCTGTTTATAGAAGATTTACAAGGCCATGTGGTTTTTAATGACATGAAGAGAAAGGGCCATGTCTGTAGCAACAGAAAAATAAAAAAAGAGAAAGGTTAGGATGTAGACTTCTTACCAAAAATATTCATTTCTGAATTTAAAAAACAAAACAAAACTCTAAATGAAAATAAAAATTCTTGACCTTTTAAACCATTTTAGCCAAAATGTTCTGTGAATGATCTATCTTCAACAAATTAGAATTTTACTGAGGATTCAGTAGTTGTATCTTTTTTTAAATATCTGAGATTAGGAAGTCCAGAATGTCCTATCTTAGAAAAATGAATGGTCAGAGTGGAAGCAAGCAAAATTAGAAGAAACCCTCAGATATTGGGTGTTTAGGCTTGTGGGACAATGTTTTCCACATGGTAGTTTAGGGCTCTCTATGAGAACAGTAAAATGGTATGATGCTGTGGGAAATTCTATTATATATTACTTTTACTTTTGAGGATGTATACACCTGCTTTTCAGAAATGTTGGTGCTATATTCCTTGTATGAAAAAAAAAGTGGCCTATTTCTAGCATTGGAGAAATAGGGTTAGTTTCAATGGCGACTGCAGACATGGTAGATTAGTTACGTTAATCCTGCCTTAGAAGAGAGGCTCAGTGTCTCTGTCCAGGTTAAATAAAAGCTGCCTCATGTCTCACTTTTTGTTCAGATGGTTGACCCTCATTATTATAAAAGCAATTAGTGAGGCTGGAATTTCTGAATTCATTGGACAAACCTTTGATGATAATGCATTAGCAATACAAGTTTGAATTAGAAATATTTGCATGCTTTCTAAATTGCTATCACTATCATCACTGCAGGTTTGGGATTGTATAAACTCTATGGTGCTAGATTATTCTGTCTGTAAAGACCCAAGGTTCTATAGTAAACAAAGAAAAACTGTGTTCTTTTCATAATAATAAAATATGTGCTTCTGACTTACTGAGAAGTCAGATATGGAAGCATGTGGGAGCAATATGTAAATGCCAAGCAAGCTGTTTATACTGGGATCTGCTCCTGCATAATAATCATAATCCAATGCCAGAAGAAACCTTTTGAATTTAAAACACTGTAGAGTTACAGCAAAACAGAAAGAACCACAGCAAATGTTGTAGTTGCTGATTATTTCTGAAAAATCTCAAATGTTTACTTTTTTCTTTTTTTGCATGTCAGGGATTTCTATAACCTTAATACTATTCAGCAAAATCATTTTAAAACAGCTTGATCCCACTTTGGTGAACTGCTCTGCATAAAAATGGGGGGAGGGTGTTGAGATTTGCTTTGCTTTCTGTATTTCTAGTACTAGAATAACACATTAAAACAGAAATGCATAGCCATTTTGTTTAAGAAAAGTTGTATTGGCAACTGTGGAGACAGTGAATTTTATTTTATTATTTCATTAAATTAATGTTAGAAATTCAGACCTCTGTGAGACTTAATGTGCAGGCTTTATATGCTTCTTAAAATTTAAAGAAATTGTTTTTATTTACTTAGATGGTTAAATTCCATACTTTTGGCTGAGAAAGATGAAGCACATTTGCTTGCCTTAAATGATGTTACTTTCTTTGCCAGGAATGTTAGTTTCTTTCATCTAGCCTTGCAACAAAAGGCAGAGTTTCTAGAAAAGTTTGTCAGAATAAATAATATACTCTTGAGTACTCAATGTAAGCAGGATATCCAGGTGCACTTTTATGTCTTCCTTCTGAATTTAGGATTCTATCCTTTGCCCAAGAAAATCCTTATGGAGAGTGACTTATCACTGGGAAGACTGGTGATGGTATGAACAATGATGCCACATCAAAGAGTCCTTGAGTGGGAAGTAGGTTCCTTTGATCTCAGGTCAGTTTCTCTTGTACCACATTACGCTACTCCCTTGTGTCAGTCCCCTGGTTGGCTTTTGCTCAAACACTGGAATCTTTCTGATTATAACATAAATAGAAATATGAATGGCTACTCTCCTTTTCTCAGTTTCCCAGGCTTTTTAGCTGCATCTTTTAAGCCACAAATGATTGATTTGTGTTTTCTTCTAGATGAACTGGTCTCAGAGAAACTAGGATACCTGGGAGACTGGGAGATTTAGAATCAGAAGAATATTACCTCTGTCTTTCTTTACCTCTTCTATTTTTCCCATCTCTGCCTAAGAATCACTTCAATTACTCTTGTAGCATTGATAATTTTTAAGAATATCATCCAATGCACAAAACAGCGATAATTTTTTGTTGTTACAAGGCCTGTAATATTTTTGCATGAGATAATGCACCTCAGTGGGTACTGATATCTTTCCCTAAAGTTTCATTGTTTAGAATTCAAAACTGGACAGCCTTTTTCATTTAATAACTAAGAAACAAGTAAATATTACTATATCAGAAGTAGATTTTGGATGCCAATACAAATACACAAATCCAATATCAACTATATAATAGCTGTGTAAAAAATTACTTAAACTTTGTGAATCTTAGTTTCTTTATAAGAAAATGATTCTAGGATTTATGTGGCAGACAACAGTTGTTCTCCACTCAACAACCACTTTCCTCTGCTCTGTTAATTGAATCCCAATATTTTAGCATTTTATATGAACTGAAAGAGCTCTTCCTTGACCCCAGGGCTAAAACGCATTCAGTTCAGTTCAGTTCAGCTCAGTCGCTCAGTCGTGTCCGACTCTTTGCAACCCCATGAATCACAGCACGCCAGGCCTCCCTGTTCATCACCAACTCCCAGAGATTACTCAAACTCATGTCCATCGAGTCGGTGATGCCATCCAGTCATCTTATCCTCTGTCGTCCCCTTCTCCTCCTGCCCCCAATCCCTCCCAGCATCAGGGTCTTTTCCAATGAGTCAACTCTTTGTATGAGGTGGCCAAAGTATTGGAGTTTCAGCTTCAGCCTCAGTCCTTCCATTAGTTTAGGCCAATTATGACAATCCCCCTCTTCTTGCAAGAGGTTGAAGGATCATCACAAGACATAAATCTGAAAAGAGGTTTCAGAGGATATCAGTGGAAGGCTCCTAGAAGGAAAAACTCTGTAAGGGAAATACGACCTTCTTGAACTCTATATTCAGCTGAGTGGGAAGACATTTCCTAGAATTATAATAGCCATCTCGGGAAGGAGAAAGAACCCATGTTAACAAGGATACGGCAGCACATTCAAGATGAACAAATAGAAGGATGGAGGAAATGTGGTTCATGATGGCATTACTAAGCCACTTAATTACTGAATGTTAGAAGCATCCTATCTCTGTGTATCTTGTGTTTTGACATAATAAACTCCTTTTTGCTAACACTTTGGCTGGGTTTTATACTTTTATCTCACATATTTCTAGCAATTATGAACATCTCATTATTAAGATTATAGTAACAATTAAATGAGGAAATATACACAAAAGCCACTTGGTACATAACAGTAATTAATAAATATTACTTTTATTTTCATTGTGTTTTAAAACCTTGACATTAAACTGCTATGTGAGGTTTGACTATTTTAGATAGTACTTTCTATGAGTTGCTGCTGCTGCTAAGTCACTTCAGTCGTGTCCGACTCTGTGCGACCCCATAGACGGCAGCCCACCAGGCTACCCTGTCCCTGGGATTCTCCAGGCAAGAACACTGGAGTGGGTTGCCATTTCCTTCTCCAGCGCATGAAAGTGAAAAGTGAAAGT
Organism: Muntiacus reevesi; assembly: GCF_963930625.1. Taxonomy (NCBI): domain Eukaryota; kingdom Metazoa; phylum Chordata; class Mammalia; order Artiodactyla; family Cervidae; genus Muntiacus; species Muntiacus reevesi. The sequence goes on along the minus strand of NC_089261.1, from coordinate 50,795,929 downwards.
GAAGTCGCTCAGTTGTGTCCAACTCTTAGCGATCCCGTGGTCTGCAGCCATCCACGGGATTTTCCAGGCAAGAGTACTGGAGTGGGGTGCCATTGCCTTCTCCACTTTCTATGAGTAAGTCATTCTAAATGTAAACTCTTAAATTTGTCCTCTTAATTATTAATACATTTTGGAGTAGATATTTTCTAAAATGGTTTACTGCTTTTAGGCAGATTTTTTTTTTAATGCTTTACTAGTTAAATGAGAATCTTCTTTGGAAATTAAATTCCTGAAGATAAATAATATTGAGTACAATTGGCTAATTTATTATAATTAACCTATCCAAATTCAAAATAAATACTAATGATAATCAAAAGGCACCATGTTGCCACAGATAATAGCCTGCTATGTGCCTTATAGGAAATAGGCATTATTTTCAATGAAGGCCTATCAAATTTCCTCAGTTTTGTTCCAACTGAAACATTTTCTGTATAACTAACATACATTCATACTTAAGTAAAAAGTATGTACAAAGTGTTCATTTTTTTAAGAGGTTGAAAAAGGAACAGAACTCACACTTCCAGCGAGCAGCTATATAGCCAAGTATTTGCTGCATGTTCTAAATATATTAATCATTGATTTTCTTTATTATATGAAATTTTAATTATTCTTGACAAAGTTGCTATTTGACAATACCTTGAACTTTTTTCTTTTCCTTGTGAAATTCAACATCCCTTAATTTGATAAAAAAGATCTTACTGCACTACAAATCCTACATTGCTCCTCTTAAAAATGGTTCAACTGGTGGATGGTAACTGTGAAATAAATAATTTCCCACAAATTCTAAGTAAATAAGCAATTGGATACTGAAGTTGCAACTAAGTTAGCCATATTTACTAATAGTGGGTTTTCTGTATAATTTTGATGGTAATAGACATTATTTAAGCTTAACATACTATATTTAAAAATGGGCTTCTCTGATAGCTCAGTGGTAAAGAATCCGCCTGCCAATGCAGCAGACACAGGTTCGATCCCTGGGTCAGAAAGATCCCCTGGAGAAGGAAATGCAACCCACTTTAGTGTTCTTGTCTGGGAAATCCCTTGGACAGAGCCTAGCGGGCTATAGTCCATGAGGTCACAAAGAGTCAGACACGACTTAGCAACTAAACAACAACCACAATATATTAAAGCCTTTCAAAACGCCTTAACCCAATCTAATATATCCTAAAATATCACTAATTTGATTTTTACTATTTAAGTGAATGCCAGTACTTATAACTGATATTAGTTTTCCTTTATACTTTTAGAAATGTTTTCTTAAGAGTAGACACTAATCTATGTATAGTAGGATGCTCTTAGTTGGAAAAAAAATGGTTAGATGAATTAGATATTTATTGGGAACACTCAGAGGTACTACATGTGAAAAGGATTTTAATATGAACACAAAAGATTCAAGCATTGGCAATAAATTTTTGTCACACTTCAATTTCTATTTCTTTTTAATCTTGAGCTAGAAATAGTTAAGGATAAATAGTGTACTCAAGATCTGCTTTCCCACACCACTGAGTAAAAAGGACTATTTGCATGAAGAAAACAGAATGCAAATGTGCCATTTACATATACCTGACAAATACAAAACACTCAGGAATTCCTAAGCATACACATATGTACAAATAAACATATATGTAATGACACTGGAAATATTTTTGCCTTCAGAAATAGCTCCTCAAAAAGAATTAGATTTCTCTTTTTGAAAAGGATTCCCCTCCCAAATGAAAAGTGTACTTTCTAAATAGATGAGGACAGGGAGAAAACCGGTATAAAACACTGAATCCAGAGGGAAGCTCAATTCCCTTTTCTTTCTATGAATTTAACTAAATAGAGAAGTTTTCTAATATTACTTCTACTTACATTCAGGAATTAATGGAATCTAAACCTCGGCCCTTCTGTGGTAATCTTCACCATATGCCAATTGTCCCAATTGTCTAAACTCCCTGGAGGAGCAAAATCTCACAGCACATAGGATGTGAGCACCATTATGTTAGGGTTGCAACCACTCCAGACAATAGATTACTCTTTGTACCATTGTGTCTCAATCTTTAATGTGCATAGGAATCAGCCTAGGATCTTATTAAAATGCAGAATCTGTTTGAGTAGGTCTGGGGTACTGTCTGAAATTCTGCATTTCTAACAAGCTTCCAGATAATGCCCAGGCTGCTGCTCTCTGGACCATACACTGTATAGCGATGCTGTAAACTGAGAACTCAGACTCAACTCACTGAAGGACTTGAGGTCCCCCAGATTTCCTCGAATCTTCTCAGCAGTAACTTTTGGAACGCAGTGTGTAGGACTAGTTTCTGCCTCAGGATATCATCTTGATGAGAAAGAAATTTAAGAGCCTCTATGATAGTCCCGATGATTAATACTAAAACCAACCCTGCTGCCATATAGTTTAAGTTTGTGATCTTTCTCAAATTTTGACTAGGCTCCTGGTAAATGACCACTTCCAGAATACTGGATCTTAGGTCCCCGTACCCGTCTTGTTCTCTCCATGTTAAAAACTAATTTCATAACCTGTCTGGCTCAGAAGGCCTGAAATCCTAAAATGAAAAGCTTACCTGTGTGCCTGGTATTCTGGACTCAGTTGATTGCCTGCTGCCAGCCCTTAAGTCATCTGCTGGAGCTTGGCACTCTACCATTGGCAGGACATCCCAAATACTGATTGCCCACTCAGATAAAACTGGCCTAGCACCTGTCACTGCATCTCAGGGACTCCATGTCTTCCAGGCCTTCCACTTATGCTGCCTCGTGGCACCTGCACAGCCCTGCCTGCAGGTGTGTGGTCCTCAATTGGGCCTTTATCTCATTGTTTTGATCAGAATTCTCATAAAATCTATTTCTATACTGCAAGTCTCAGGATAATTTAGGATCCATTTTCATGTCTCAGTCCTAGATCTTATGCTAATAATTATGTTCCAATAAAGAGTTCACACTCTTCAGTGATTTTATATTGTTATCTTCTTGCATAGGTTAGAAAATGGAATACAGGGAGAACAACATGAACTTCTTTTACCTGTATTGTGGTATTAAATACATTTCTATGTTTTAGGATCCATGAAGATCTTGAAAACTTGGTGGTTCACTGAAGAAAATTCCACAAAATCCATAAACATATTTAAGTTTTAGGGTCTAGGTATACTTAAATATGTTTATGGATTTTGTGGAATTTTCTTCAGTGAACCATCAAGTTTTCAAGATCTTCATGGATCACTACTATTAGCTTTGTCAATTATGGCTCACAAGTGACCTTCATAAATCAAAAATGGGGAGAGATTCATCTTTCCAGCATAAAATTAAATAAGTATATAAACCAAAAGCTTGAAAAGCAAGCAGGACTGTGGTTATAATTCATATTCCTTCCTCCACCCCTCCAATGGAATTAGGAAGAAAACAGACACACAGAGGCTAAGAAAAGGAAACCAACATTTGTCTACCCTGTTCACTCTCTCTGCTGTATGTTTCTTCTACACAATTTTTTAAATTCTTATAAGAATTCTTTATAGCACACAATGCTTAGTCCCACAGGATTAGCCAGATTGGGAGAAGATAATAAACTGTTCAAGATTATACAACTACCACCTGGGGGTACCTGCATTGGTACATGAGTTGACCTCATATAAAAAGTCAAGCTTTTTATTTTAAATAGTTCCAGAGTATTGAGATTACTTAACTTTAACAACTTCTAGCTGGTAAAGCTTTTGCTCTTACCTCATTTCCCAAGATATACAGTAGAGTAACTATTAGGTTTGTTACAAGCAAGAATATAAGTTCCTCCTACAAGGCATTTCACAACAAATGGTATGAGAAAGGTTATCATAGTATGCCAATTTGCAAAAAGATTGTGAAATCCTAGAGAAAGACAAATTAATAACTAAAAAATTTAAACAAAATTGACATCTGTTTGTAAGAAATTTTAGTGACTATAATTTTGTATTCTGGGACCAAAAAGTCAATATCGTTGATATAATGGAGAAGTATATGAGCTTTACAACTGAGTCTTACCCTTCCTCTCTTCTTCAGTAGGAAAAAAGAAAAGTGAAAGTGTTAGTCACTCAGTCATGTCTGACTCTTTGTGACCCCATGGACTGTAGCCCATCAGACTCCTTTGTCCATGGAATTCTCCAGGCAGGAATACTAGAGTGGTCTGCCATTTCCTTCCCTTGGGGTCTTCCCAAGCCAGGGGTCAAACACAGCTCTCCCGCACTGCAGGCAGACTCTATCCATTGAGCCACCAGGGAAGCACCTTCAGTAGGAAAGAAACCATTAAAGATTTAGAATTATAAAGCTTTGTTTTCGCTGGGCTTCCCTGCTGGCTCAGACAGTAAAGAATCTCCCTGCAATGCAGGAGACCCTGGTTTGATCCCTGGGTCAGGAAGATCTAGAGGAGGAAATGACTACCCACTCCAGTGTTCTTGCCTGGAGAATCCCACGAACAGAAGAGCCAAAAATTATCACAAGAAATGACATGGTAAAAGTGACTGGATATATAGCCTATGCCAGCTGGTATCTTTTCTCTAGGTTTAGCAATTTTCAGCCAACTTAGGCTGATGAGGTAAAAGGAGATTTGTGAATAAAATATGCACAACAGGATGGAAGTAGCTGAGATTCTCCTCCAGGAGCTGGAGTGGCTATCATCACTCAGAATGCCACAGTCCTCAAGAGAAGAAGCCCTCTTCTTTCTTGTCAACGAAGGCCTCCATGTTAAACGAGTTTGGACACTAAGGAACATTCTATCACTACTTCATCACTAGGATATCTAAAAAGTTGTTTCAGGGTCTATCACTTTTTCATGACTTTGTAAAATTCAAGAAGAAGAAAGTTAAATCCAATCATCATTAGACAACAACTAACAGAAGTTTATCAGTTTTCTTCCCCAACACAAATCCTTTTATAAACAGCAAGGGATATGAGGGACAGATATTTTTTTAGGATTTTCTATTCAGGGCTACCAAATAAGGACATTTTGAATTGCTGGAACTAACCGAAAGTTCGAAGGAAAGATTTAGTTTCTATTTTGTACTTTTTGAAAACAAGTTTGAAAAAGCAGAGTAATATACACTAAGGAGAAATCAAAAGCAAAATACTATCATGTAGGTATATATAATTCCTCAGGGAGAGACTGACCAGCTGAAAATGAAGCAGTATTTGGTAAGGATGATACAACAAGAGAAAAAAGCCCTCCTGCATGAAAGGATTCAACGTTCTTTAACAATTTACTCATGGAAATACACTTCTTATGAGTTTATACTAATTTATAACTGATTTCAAATATTTCAGTAAGTTACCTCTGAAGCTCTTTTTCACAACAGTTAATTCTGTTCAAGCTCACTGTCAGAAATAAGTGAAAGATTTTAAAGATATTTTTACTTTTTAAGCATAGGAAAAATGTCTTTTACATTAAGATAATCAAAACCATTGCTCTTGGGGTATTGGGAGGTAGACTTACCAAATCCAAAAAGAAAATTCTCCTAGAACTAATAGAATTAGATTACCTTTGAATTTTCACCCCAACTTTGAATAGTCACTAATTCCTTTCTTTGCTCTTTTGGTGTCTGCAAAGGGGTTCACTAAAGCCTGAATTGATATAATTATTGACTGAGATTGTTAGAGATCTAGGACAGATGGCTATGGGTTTCTAAAGTCCCAGTTGCTTGTGGTAGTTTTCCTAGTTTTGCTATAGGGTTTGAGGATCAGCAATTTGAAAGGGCTACAAACTTGTAAAACAGTATTATTCATGGGGGCAGAATGTTCATCAGCGTGACCCAGTACTAAATACATTCATTATAGGCATTTCTATTCTGCACAATTTACCACACAGCACTGGTTTCTCAAGGGGGGAGAAAAAGACAATGGCTTATAAAATGCTTTTGAATGCCTAAAAAGAAGGAGAATTCACGCTGAGACTCCTCTGCTTTCTCTTTTGGAAAGAATCTTCTTAGTTACTTTAGCTGAGCTCTGCTGAGAGTAAGCAAAGTGGAAAAATCAGAAAATTACTTTTTTTATATGTTTCTGGGGGGCAAAATAGAGAGTGGGAGAAAATAAATGGGAAAAAGTGACAGTGAGATTATGTGAAACAGCATATATGCAAGTGGATGAAGACAGCTGAGGAATTATGCAAGAGGTATGGGGGAAAAAAAAGCATTAAGAATAGAGCCATGATGATAAACTTAAAAGGAATTGCAGAGCAGAAAGAACATCATAAATAATCATATTTTCAAATAAGAATACCATATCAGTTTCTGTGACCTGGATAGAGCACAAACCTCCCATGATATTTCCTTAGCATTTTGATGCACACAAAATACAATTTTCAGCTCAGGCATTTTATTTTTCAATGTAAACAAGCTTTGGGTTTTTAAAATACAAATCCTAAAAGTGTTTTCATAAATAATACATATATTATAAAAATTTGACTTGTAAATTTCTAAGTCCATGTCCCCCCAGTATTCATTGTGAAGCTTCACCATGTATAGATAGTCTAGTACCTTTTCGGTAGAAATTGACATGCTAAAGCATGAAATGTCTTTTACCAAAGGTAAATAGGATTTTTTGAAGTACAGGGCAAAGAAATATCATAGCCAATTTTGGCCAAACTCCAGGCAAGAAATGTTATAAGGTAGAACTATATTGTTCTATTTGCAGCTATATTAGTTTCAAATCTTAAGGTGTTCCTTTAAATCTTGCTAATTAAGAGAAATCAAGAGTGGAAAACAGCCCTTTTCTTATCTTCAAAGAATAAAGATGAAAGAAAAACAGAAAATGAAACCTCTTTACTAGTTCTATTCTTTAAAACAGAGCACAAGAAAATCTGCCTGTGCTCACAGAAGGAGAAAGACCCAAGTATTTACAGAGGGGGAGGGGAAGGAGGCGGGCAAACAAGCATAATTAGAAGGAAGTTTTCAAATTTTATTAAATTCCTCCACCAACAAAATGCACTTAGAGGTATTTTAAGTTAAACCAGTACTTAAGGACTATGAAAAGCAAGATGATTACATGTTTGCGGAAGAAGAAAGGGCAATTAAGAAAACCAGGCCAATTTAAAACACCAAATAAATAAAGGCGACCAGAAGTTGATTTAAAGTTTTTCTTCTGTAATTTGTCTCTCCTTTGTCGTGGCACGCTCAGAGAAAGTGAATGCAGTAGATGCAGAGGAGGAAGGGAGGGGGTGGGGGAAGGCGGGCGCCGCCACGGAGCCCCTCGCATCCCGCGCCCCAGCCCTCCGGCCCCGCTCTCCCCGGCTCGCTCTCTCCCGCGCCCCCAGCGCCCGCCCCGGCCCTCCGCGTCTCCCTCCTCCTCCTCCTCCTCCCACCCTCCGCTCCAGTCTGCCCAGCCCTCGCTTTGGGGACTCCATCAGCGTTTGATTTGGAAGGACGCTGATTGGCTGGAAGCGATTCAACACACGCCGGGCCAGAGAGCTTTGTCTGAGTTGAAGTGAAGTTGTACAGATTTTAGACTGGAGTCAGCAATCACGGGCGTTTAGTCTGCAGCCGAGCAGAGAAAGAAAGAGAGAATCGCTCGGGAAAGATCCATTGCGGGCTCCGCCGGCACGCTGCAATAGATGGATTCCGACTACACAAGGGGGAAAACGCGGAGGTGACACTCTCTCTGCCTGCCGAGAGGACGAACGGCCAAACAAATGCAAGGACTGGACTCCATGCCGGTAATATCTGGAAGGCGTGACACGGTGTGTATAAAGCAAAAGTTTGCGAGCTGTTAATTGCTGTGCTGTGTTATTAAGAGACGCTTTCAAGTTTCCGGTACCAAATGTAGCTTAGCTTTAAGTTGCCAAAGGAAGTTGAGGGAATTGGTTTGCTGTTTTAACTTGCTCTGTGAGCGGAATCTCATAAACTGACCGGTGTACCAAATGAATGCTAAAATGCACTTTACGTTTGTTTTTGCACTCCTGGTGGTGTCTTTCAACTCGCATGTGCTGGGCAAGAATTTGAAATACAGGATTTATGAGGAGCAGAGGGTTGGATCGGTAATTGCAAGACTATCAGAGGATGTGGCTGATGTGTTAGTTAAGCTGCCTAATCCTTCTACCGTTCGCTTCCGAGCCATGCAACGGGGAAATTCTCCTCTGCTCGTGGTCAACGAGGATAACGGGGAAATCAGCATAGGAGCAAAAATTGACCGCGAACAACTATGCCAGAAAAACTTGAACTGTTCCATAGAGTTTGATGTGATCACTCTGCCCACTGAGCATCTGCAGCTCTTCCATATTGAAGTTGAAGTGCTGGATATTAATGACAATTCGCCTCAGTTTTCAAGAGCTCTCATACCTATTGAGATTTCAGAAAGCGCGGCAGTGGGGACCCGTATCCCTCTGGACAGTGCATTTGATCCAGATGTTGGGGAAAATTCCCTGCACACGTACTCTCTCTCTGCCAATGATTTTTTTAATATCGAGGTTCGAACCAGGACTGATGGAGCAAAGTATGCAGAACTCATAGTGGTCAGAGAGCTGGATCGGGAGCTGAAGTCAAGCTATGAGCTTCAGCTCACTGCCTCAGACATGGGGGTGCCTCAGAGGTCTGGCTCATCCATACTAAAAATCAGCATTTCAGACTCTAATGACAACAGCCCTGCTTTTGAGCAGCAGTCTTACATAATACAACTCTTAGAAAACTCCCCCGTTGGCACTTTGCTCCTCGATCTGAATGCCACTGATCCAGATGAGGGCGCTAATGGGAAAATTGTCTATTCCTTCAGCAGTCATGTGTCTCCCAAAATTATAGAGACTTTTAAGATTGATTCAGAAAGAGGACATTTGACTCTCTTCAAGCAGGTGGATTATGAAATCACCAAATCCTATGAGATTGATGTTCAGGCTCAAGATTTGGGTCCAAATTCAATCCCAGCTCATTGCAAAATTATAATTAAGGTTGTGGATGTTAATGACAATAAACCTGAAATTAGCATAAACCTCATGTCCCCTGGAAAAGAAGAAATTTCTTATATTTTTGAAGGTGACCCTATTGACACATTTGTTGCCTTGGTCAGGGTTCAGGACAAGGATTCTGGGCTGAATGGAGAAATAGTTTGTAAGCTTCATGGACATGGTCACTTTAAACTTCAGAAGACTTATGAAAACAATTATTTAATCTTGACAAATGCCACGCTGGATAGAGAAAAGAGATCTGAATACAGTTTGACTGTAATTGCTGAGGACAAGGGGACACCCAGTCTCTCTACAGTAAAACATTTTACTGTTCAAATCAATGATATAAATGACAATCCACCCCACTTCCAGAGAAGTCGATATGAATTTGCAATCTCAGAGAATAACTCACCCGGGGCATATATCACCACCGTTACAGCCACAGATCCTGATCTTGGAGAAAATGGGCAAGTGACATATACCATTTTGGAGAGTTTTATCCTGGGAAGTTCCATAACTACATATGTAACCATTGACCCATCTAATGGAGCCATCTACGCCCTCAGAATCTTTGACCATGAGGAGGTGAGTCAGATCACTTTTGTGGTCGAAGCAAGAGATGGTGGAAGTCCAAAGCAACTTGTAAGCAATACCACAGTTGTGCTTACCATCATTGATGAAAATGACAACGTCCCTGTGGTTATAGGGCCTGCACTGCGCAATAACACCGCAGAAATCTCCATCCCCAAAGGGGCTGAAAGCGGCTTTCATGTCACAAGAATTAGGGCAATTGACAGAGACTCTGGTGTGAATGCAGAACTCAGCTGCTCCATAGTAGCAGGTAATGAGGAGAATATCTTTGTAATTGATCCACGATCATGTGACATCCATATCAACGTAAGCATGGACTCTGTTCCCTACACAGAATGGGAGCTCTCAGTTGTCATCCAGGACAAAGGCAATCCTCAGCTGCATACCAAAGTCCTTTTGAAGTGTGTGATCTTTGAATATGCAGAGTCGGTGACGAGTACAGCAATGACCTCAGTAAGCCAGGCACCCTTGGATGTCTCCATGATTATAATCATTTCCTTAGGAGCAATTTGTGCAGTGTTGTTGGTTATTATGGTGCTGTTTGCAACTAGGTGTAACCGAGAAAAAAAAGACACTAGATCCTACAACTGCAGGGTAGCAGAATCGACATACCAGCATCACCCCAAGAGACCCTCCAGGCAGATCCACAAAGGGGACATCACATTGGTGCCTACTGTTAATGGCACCCTGCCCATCAGATCTCATCACAGGTCATCTCCGTCTTCATCTCCAACCTTAGAAAGAGGGCAAATGGGCAGCCGGCAGAGTCACAACAGTCACCAGTCCCTCAACAGTTTGGTGACCATCTCATCAAACCACGTGCCAGAGAATTTCTCATTAGAACTCACCCATGCCACCCCTGCTGTTGAGGTAAGATCACACCGTGCACCTATTCACTGACACACTCAGTTGTTAGTAGTCAGAAGTTGTCTATGCCTTAGTTCTTAAATGTCTCCATTACTAAGTAACAGTACTAACAAAATGGAAATTAAATAGGATGCATGTTACATTATGTAGATAAAGCAAATATACACACCTCAGCATGCTGGAATTAAGTTGTTCATAAAGAATCTGCTTGCAAGTACTATGTGTAATGTTGAAAAGTAAATGTGAAGCTAGCAAAGGACTATCTAATTAGAGTCCCCTTATCCTCAGATTATGATACTTCAAGCCAGAAACAAAGGGGCTTGCTCTAATTCTCATAGTTATGGTCTCTAAGAAAAATTTTAAAATGGAGGCATCCAGAATCCCATACATGCATGTGTATTTGTTCAACTTTTGAAATTTTTCTGACATTATTTTGACTACATGTGTTTTACAGCATTTTACAGCATTTTCCATGTATTTTTACAGCATTTTCCATGTATTTTTACAGCATTTTCCATGTATTTTTATAACTGATCACTTTAACCTGAACAATAAAATAGAGGTAATCAGTCATTTTTAAATAAAGGAATCCTCTTTCAAAAAGAAAACGTCAGCTGTATGATAACATCTAAATCTCTCTGGGACTTATTTCAGTTCTGTTAGGTGGCTTGGCTGCATGGTCTATCAGAGCCTAGCATGTGTAGGTCTTTAAAATGAAGATAACATGTTCAATTAATTAGGATGAAATAATGAGTAGTAACTGTAGTTGCTTGCTTAAAGCTTTTGAGTATTGGGGGATTTGTTTCCAGGAATCAATACAGTCTGTTTGGTTTCCAGCAGGTCTCCCAGCTTCTTTCAATGCTTCACCAGGGACAATATCAGCCAAGGCCAAGTTTTAGAGGAAACAAATATTCCAGGAGCTATAGGTATGAATGACCCTCCTGTTACCTATTATATCTGCAATAACCTAATGCTGAAGAGTAAAATCTATACTTTCCCTGACTTCTCTTTCTAGATATGCCCTTCAGGACATGGACAAATTTAGCTTGAAAGACAGTGGCCGTGGTGACAGTGAAGCAGGAGACAGTGATTATGATCTGGGGCGAGATTCTCCAATAGACAGGCTGCTGGGTGAAGGATTCAGTGATCTGTTTCTTACAGATGGAAGAATTCCAGCAGGTAAGAGTGTGGTGACAGATAAATCCTTATTTTCAGGTCTACTGCACCAGTGGAGTGAGTGGTTTCTCCCATGCTTTTATTTTTTCTTTGTACTAAAGTAGCTATATGCACACTATCAGCAATGAACATAAATTGAAACAATTTTATGTTGTTTAATTAAAATTCATAGTAATCAGTTGGTAGAGAAAGGGAATAAACAGGAAAGCTTAAGGGGACAAGAAGGAAGGAGTGGGGAGAGGAGGATAGAAAACCACACCACTTCCCTCCTCTTTCTCCCCCATCCACTACAGCCATAGGGCACTCTTGAGCAATTCTGTCAAATTACTGGGTGGTTGTTTTTTATTCAGACAGCCTGTTTTGGTGCCTAGTGGTAAGCAGGCCTATAATTTGGAGGACACATTTCCTGTGATGGGAACCAACTCACATAATCAGAGATGAAAATACACTAGGGAATGGTACACTTCAATCACTAAAAATAGGCAAAAGAATGCATCTTTGTAGGTGGCAAGCATGGAATATTTCTTGCCACCTTTCATTTTATGTCTCCACTGCAATGAAGGAGGGACAGGAGTCCAGGAGGGGAATTTATAAGTACACAGCTAGATGGAGGAGACCCTATTAAGTTGTGAGCCACGTTTTCCTTCGAGTCCCTCCTCTCTAATCCTGCAGTAGAAACTCTCAGATCCAGCTGAGTAAATACTGACTGCCTCACTGTAGCAACCCTGTTACTAAAGACTATAATATTAAATCAACCCTTCAGAACCTATTCCTTTGGCTACTTATATTTCTAAATTCCACTGAATGTTGATCAAATATCTGCCACTTGATAAATGAATAAACGAAGTGATAAATGAAAGAAAAGGAGAACAAAATGGTATTACCTATGTGAGTCCATGAACAACTGTTTCCTAAATACAGATAAATAAGACAGTTTAGGAAACAGACCTGAGGGAGCTTCAGAGAGCCACAGAAACTCCGTGGAAATCAGTGACCAGAAACGCTAGCTCTCGTAAACTGTAGTCGTAATGGTGGCAGTAAGCTGCAGCAGTATTAATATTAATCCAGGCAGTCACAGGCACAGTTGCCCAGTGCCTCCTCTGGGCTCATGAGTTCTGTGCCTGCACTGCCTCTCCCAACACTCTGGCATAGCAATTAGGGGTGGTGGTAATAACAGTAGTGTTCTTTTTTTTTTTTTTTTAAGATTTGAAAACAGAAACTTATAAAGGTTAAAAAAAAAAAGGTATACAAAATCAAGCAATTTGTATATTTTAGAGGTGAGATTTGAACCCATGCCTCTACTCACAAACACAGATCTATCAAGAATAATATAAAGTAACAGGTTTGTTTGTTTTTTTTTTAGTACTTTGAGTGACATATTTGTTTTGCCTTTCTGAAGTCTTACTACCTGTCTGAGAACCAATGAAATGCTGCCTATTTAATTATGCTATTACTGCATTTCTGACAGGATGATGCATGGGAAGGACTTCTAGTGGCACTAAGGGCTACAATCAATGTACATTGAGCTGATACACAGTCACTCATGGTGGGGTTTTTTGTTTGCTTTTGTTAAATTCATAAATTCTCTAGACCAATTTAAAGAGAAATTCTTGAAAAATCTAGTGGAATATATATGGCCTCAGACAATTTGCTCATAGACAAACAGTTCTGTTATTCTTACCCATGAAATGAAAAAGTTGGCTGAATTTCTATGATTCTATAATCCTGGTGGAACTCAAATTTTGAATATTGATCCCTAATTTTCAATAATATAATTTCCTGACTTAAATTATTTCATCAAATGGAAACATATCATGGGTATAATACCAATATTTCCTAAGTTATTTTTTCAGTTGTAGAAAGTTGACTCATTGACACAATTTTCATTTATCACTATAGTTAACAGAATAACTGCCACTGCTTAAATAACTTTGCCAGGCCCAAGTGATGCCTAAAGTCCTTTTTAAACTCTGAAATTCTCTAATTCAATAGCTAATCATGGTCTAATTTTTTTTTAAAAAAGGTCACAACTCCTCTTTCATTCTAGCCTGTATTTTCAAAGTTACCACCGCCAGGTATGTTCATGGCAGGAGAGTTGTCTACTGCTTGAATTAAAGTAATTAAAATAGGTGTTAAAGAATAAAGAATAATTGGGGAAATAGTAGGTGGATATTGATAAACTCTAGATACTAGAGTCTTATTTAGTGAGCAACTTTAGACTCCTCCTAAGTCACATTTCTTCTGAAAGTTAGAGGCTCATTTTTATATTACCATTAATAACACCAGTTAATATGTAGACAACTCTTTAAAAAGCAATTCCAGAAAATTATACTTAATCCAGGTGTGTGGTGGGAGAGCCCTTTTGCTAGGGCATGTAACTATTATAATAGATTGTATTACAATACATACACTTCTGCCTTATTAACTTCTTGTCTCTATGTGGGGTATTGAAGAAACTATTCTAGAGGCACAGAGAATCAGGAAGTTACTAATGATCCATAAAATATCTTAAGCTTCTTGTATGCTTGGCTAGTGTAGAAATGTGCATAATCAAATATCTATACTTAATTATCACCATCATTCTGATGATACATTACCCATATTCTGGGTTATCTTTCACAATGGTAGTTTCTTTCAACACATTAGTGTGTAAAAGTTTTGCTTTGTAAACTGTATATTCCCAGGAAATATTCCAAGTAGAAAAAAATGTTAAGTCCACATCTGAATGCCATTAACAGAAATCAGCGCAGTTATTTTAAAGCATGGATATTTTTAGGATTTCGGTGTCTTAGTCCAACTGTTTTTTCTGCATTAGACTGTGATCAAATATAGATTATGTTATGTTGCTTTGCCTGCCAACAGGGTCATTTCTGGTCATTCATTCTATTAATTCCCACAGGAGGACCCCGCATTCTGAACAGTAAAGTCAGCACACATTTTTGTCTGTTGGCTCATGTTTGTCAACGTACTTTCTTCCTTACTCATTCAGCTTTGAATTACAACTCTACACAAACACTTGCAAAATCTCCCTCTTCCCAAAGTGTTAGCTACACTAGGATGTCCCTGCGATACTCCTTGACTGAGCTCATTTCATTGTTTTTTATCACTGTAACATCTGTGATTACTAAATTCAAACATTCCTCTAATTCCACGTCCTCTCCATTCTCATGGCTGGTATCCTACTTCTGGTTGCTTCTCTGTATCAGCACATGAAGTGATATTCACTTTTCAATAGCTTCTTCCTTTGTCAACCCTTTCTTCCATACAGCTTGAATACCTTTTTCAGAACATTTTATATTTTTTTAGTTCAAAAACAGTAATTGACTTTCTTTGCCCGGAAACACCTAATTTAGCTGTTTGTCTTGACATTTCAAGGCCAGTGAAATCCAGTCCTAGCTTATTAAATTTATTATTTTTTTTATCTTTTGCAATAGGCAGGGTCATTTCTACATAACACAGCAATCCTTCACTCATGTTCACCTTTCTACCTGAAAAACTAGCTTCTCTTTACTTTGTCTATCTAAATCCTATTCATCTCTCAAAGTTTGTTTCAAGTTGCTCTTTAACTGCTTCAGCATCCACCTATACTCTATTTTTTAATTTTATTTTTATTGAAGTATAGCTGCTCTACAATATTATATATTATAGGTATATAATACAGTGATTCACAATTTCTAAAGGTTATACTTCACTTATAGTTATTATAGAATATTGGCTATGTTCCCTGTGCTGTATATATCCTTGTAGGTTATTTATTTTATACCTAATAGTTTGTACCTCTTAATCCCTTATCCCTATCTTGCCACTCTCCTCTTCCCTCTCTCCACTGGTAACCATTAGTTCATTCTCTCTATCTGTGAGCCTGTTTCTTTTTTGTTATATTCACCACTTATAGCTTTTAGATTCCACATGTAAGTGACATCCTACATTTTGTTTTTTTACATGTTGTCTCAGCATCATATAGTTTGACGCTTTAGACATCTATGACCTCATTTGTCACACTTGATAATTATTCTAGTACTGGAAACCATTTGAGGGCCGGGAGCTATGACACCATTTTACATATGGCAGGCTCTTAATAGATTGATCACTCAATGACTAATGGTTTGATAGGAGTTAGGCATATATTTATCTTCTTATACTCAATGCCTGCTTCCCGTCCTGCCTATAAGGTCTAGTACAGAGACAAAACTCACCATCATACTGTGGGAAAACAGAGTTTTCTGTTTGCCCATGACTTTCTCTCCTCAGAGAAAGTTTAATCACCTGACAAGAGCTTTCAAGGAACAAAGTGAGATTAGCCACTTGCACCACTAGCCAACAAGTCCTGATTCATTGGATATGGTGGTGTAGAACATCTGTGACATGAAACTGTATGTACACTGAGAATGATTTCGCACAGTTGAGTCTTGGGGTAAAGGTTGAAATATCAGTGGAAAAAGAAATGCTCTCTTCTGTGCCACTGTTCCTCCGTCTCCATTATTTTAGCCCTCATCTCCATTAATCTTTATTCATTAATTTTCATATTTTTGAGTTTTAAAAGTTTATGTTAATTTATTAGTTTATAACTAAAGCCCAATTTATTTATTGTGAAGTATAAAATAGCATTTCCTG
The DNA here is from genome assembly GCF_963930625.1 of Muntiacus reevesi. Classification (NCBI taxonomy): domain Eukaryota; kingdom Metazoa; phylum Chordata; class Mammalia; order Artiodactyla; family Cervidae; genus Muntiacus; species Muntiacus reevesi. Next base: position 50,779,761 of record NC_089261.1, on the reverse strand, counting down.
ACTAAAAATTCCTATGACCAAATTTATTTTTCATATGAACTGTTGTTTTAATTACTCAGATGCTATTGATTGTGATTTTCATTACATTCAGTTCTCTAGAAAGCTGATTATGCTCAGGATTCTTAGAAGCTTGTGTAATTTTTCCTCTTCTCCCCCATCATTAAACATTAAAACAAAACAAATTCAATCAAACAATTAAGACCTTCCCACAGAATTAAAGGCCAGAAAACAACTGAAGAGATGTCATTAGGTCTGTTACTCTTCCTCCTAAAAGGATGTAAGACAATACAGACAGATCTCCTTTCCACTTTCAGAGACTCAGGGAATTAAGGAAAAAATTAATTACCATTTGATAGTTATTTCAATGCTTAGAAAACCTCATTGCTATGGAGGTATTCCAGTTACTTTCAACACCTTTTGATTTTGTGCATGTATGATAAACAACAATAGTTGATAAATATCCCCAAATAGTAATAATGCTTGAAGTCAGCACATCTAAATATTTTTTATTCTTGCTGATTTAAATGTCACTTTTCTTCATAGCAAAATGACACAAGGATTCTCACTATTGCTCTCACCCCATTGTGATTCCCATGGGATTGGCATTCACACTATCCATCATTTTCTGTACTTTGAATTTCTAGCCTTCCTAACAATCAGACACTTTTTCTCACAGTTCTTGCTCTCATTTTTGTTCTTCAGCTCACTCCTTCTCTATTATTAAGAACTGAGGCCCAGAATGGATGAGGTATAAGAACAGAATTATCTTCGAGATGCCCATGATGAAGAGCAGTGACTTACACACCTTTGAACAGAGTACTTTACATCTCCTTTTCTGAAAGGCGACATTTACTCTTCACTTTCTTGTGCATAAATCTTTTCCAAAATTTTATTTTATTGTATAAGAACACTTAATATGGGATCTACTCTTAACAAAATTTTAGCCGTGTGAGCTTGTTTACAGTAGGTACACTGTTGTACAGGGGATCTCTTGAATTTAATCTTGCTTAACTGAAAATTTATGTCTGTTAATTAGCAATTTCCCTGTCTGCCTAATGCTTGTTAACCACCATTTCATTCCTGGATTCTCTGAATTGGACCATTTTAGATGCCTCAAATACAGGGAATCATGCAGTATGTGTTTTCCTGTGACTAGCTTATTTCACAAAGCTTAATGTCCTCAAGGTTCATCCACATCATCACATTTTAGAGAGTTTCCTTCATGTTTAAGGCTGAATAATATCCCATTGTATGCATATACTACATTTTCTTTATCCATTCAACAGCTGATAGACATTTAGGTTGTTTTCACATCTTGGTTATTGTGAGTGGTGCTTTCATAGACAGGGGGAGTGCTATATCTCTTTGAGATCTTGATTTCAATTCTTATGGGTAAATCCAAAAGATGGGATTGCTGGATCATATGGTGGTTCTTTCTTAATTTTTTGAGTAACCTCCATATTATTTTCCATAGTACCTGCAACCACTTTACATTCCCAACACCAGTGTACAAAGGTTCCAATTCTCCACACTCCCCTCACATGTTATCCTTTGGGTTTTCATGTTCATGTTTTATTACAGTCATTCTGATAGGTTGGAGGTGATTTCTCATCGTGTGTTCTGATTTGCATTTCCTTGATGATTAGAAAATAGCGAATGCCTAGTTTATGCAGACACTTCAGACACTTTACCTAGTGCTGGGGATACAGCAAAAAGCACACTTGACAACTTGCTTCCCTTTACAAGGGATTTGGCATTGTTCAAGAGTCATCCTTTTTAGCAATAATTTGGAAGAGAAATCATTCTGAAGCAGCCAAATCTACAGAATTACCTCTGAATGTATAAGTATGGCTGATATCAATCCAGTTTTAATTCAAATCTAAGATAATTAGCTTGCATTTTCTGCATTCTGTCATTTGAGCTAAAATGAAATCATGATATTGAAAGGACCTAACGATCACTGAAAGAGATGGATGGTTTGTGGAGTGTTTTTTACATCTTCACATTTCTTGGTGGTTATGTAGTTAACATACTTGCCAAATTTAGAGATTTTTTTCCCCTCTTCATTTTTCTGGTTTTCTCATATCACTGATTATTTTCTGAGTGTAGCCACTCACATTCCAATGGGGCATCATAACATCTGGAAGAACTAACCAGTGTTTGTTTGTTTGTTTTTCATATTCTTCATCTTTTGATAACTTTTCCAACTGTTTGAATTTCAAACCTCTAAAAGATTTCTTCTTAACAGAGTAACTGCAGGTGACTGATAGTTGAGGATAATTTGCACTACTGTTTTAAGTAACAAGTCAATAAATAATCCAGTATATTTTTATGAGAGATTGATAAGTATAATTACTTACTAGTTTATTATATTCTCAGTGCCTCCACTAAAGTAGGTCAGATAGATTACATTATAGAAGGTACTCAAAGGTGTTACTCAAGGCTTATCTGGTAGTATTCTAAGGTTATGGATTTCACCGTACACCTCTGGGTTTTCATAGAGTTTATGTTCAGCAAACATTTCATCACTCACACCTTAGCTCTCTTCCAGACATTTTCATTCGTAAGTTATCCATCCATTTTCTTTCTGCTTGAGGAGCAGATGATATTCCTGAGAAGTACATGAGTCATAATCCTCCTTTCTTATTTGATGGACAAGAAAAAGTATATATAACCAGGTCCAGGAGACCTGGGTTTGATCCTGGGTTGGGCAGATCCCCTGGAGAAAGGAAAGGCTACCCACTCCAGTATTCTGGCGTGGAGAATTCCATGGACTATAGTCCATGGGGTCACAAAGGGTCGGACACGAGTGAGACTTTCACACACACACACCAGGTGCATAAAATCAATAGTCAAATTAAAGTCGTCATTATAGTCCATCTAATGTGTAAAGTAATAGGTTAGTATCATGATGATGGTTTAGAATCGTGTATTTGAAAAAATAAAATGACGATTTTTCCTGTTTCGTGTGAGTCACCCGGCACGTAGCCCTGAACCCCTGTTGCTCTTGTTGCCCTCCTTGAGTGCAGCTATGAGGCTGTGCACGGAGGAGTGCAGGGTCCTGGGCCACTCCGACCAGTGCTGGATGCCGCCGCTGCCCTCGCCCTCCTCGGATTATAGAAGCAACATGTTCATCCCCGGGGAGGAATTCCCAGCACAGCCGCAGCAGCAGCATCCGCATCAGAGTCTTGAGGATGACGTGCAGCCTGTAGACGCTGGGGAGAAGAAGAAGAGCTTTTCCACCTTTGGGAAGGACTCCCCGAGTGAGGAGGACGCGGGGGACACCAGCACGTCCTCCTTGCTCTCGGAGATGAGCAGCGTGTTCCAGCGCCTCTTGCCCCCTTCTCTGGACACCTATTCTGAGTGCAGTGAGATGGAGCGGTCCAACTCGCTGGAACGCCGGAAGGGGCCTTTGCCAGCCAAGACTGTGGGTTACCCACAGGGGGTGGCGGCCTGGGCAGCCAGTACGCATTTTCAAAACCCGACCAGCAACTCTGGGCCGCCCCTTGGAACTCACTCCAGCGTGCAGCCTTCTTCAAAATGGCTGCCGGCCATGGAGGAGATCCCTGAGAACTATGAAGAGGATGATTTTGACAATGTGCTTAACCACCTCAGTGACGGCAAACATGAACTCATGGATGCCAGTGAGCTAGTGGCTGAGATTAACAAACTGCTTCAGGATGTCCGCCAGAGCTAGGAGATGTTGGCAGAGCATTTTTGTTTCCATGTAGATGGAAATAGGAGACAGCAAAAAACCCTGAAGGAACTGGCATTGCCAAATAGTTGCATTTATCATAAATGTGTCTGTGTATATTGAATATTAAATACTGTATTTTCGTATGTACACAATGCAAGTGTGATTATTTTAATCTGTATTTTAAAAATACATTTGTACCTTATATTTATGTGTAATTTAACAGACAAATTTTATTTTTTTACTCCCATGACAAACATGTCTTTCCTAATCATGTAGAAACTAGCCACTGTTCAAATCTGATATAATATTCAACCACAAAGAATAAACGCACTGCTTAGATTAGTTATGTTGGGGAAGAAATTGTTATCCTGTAGGAATAACCCCACTAAAGCATTATTCAATTCTTAGTTTCATTAAGTGATCCAGCTTTTTTCATTACCTTTTTTTTTGAAAAAGTAAACATCAGTAAACTGTTTATTTTATTATTGTTGTTATTGTTTTTACTGCTCTCTGCTAGTTCTAATAGTTCAGTTCTTACAGTAAAATTGAAACATGAAGTGAAATTTTATTTCAGGACTGGGAAGTATCTGTCACAGAAGATGATTTAAAGAAATAGGAGTAGAATCAGTTTTTAATTCCCAGGCTCCTACTATTGCAGGGCATCACACCGGCCTGTTCTTGAGAATACTTCTAAATTATTATCTACTTATAATCAAGGTAAACAATGAATTTTATTCCATCCTTGTAATATGAGAGGTGTCCCAAGGAAATAGAATCTTGTTCTTTAAATGGATAACAGTGTATTTTAACAGCATAAAGTATTAATGGACAAAGACAATTATGTCGGTGTCCTTCCTAGGGTAGTAAATATAATTGATTTATCCTGAAACTCTTCCATTCAAATCTTCCCCTCTCCTCTCACAATACTTGAACATTTTTATTTTTTGCAATTTTTTTTGCTATAACTCTTCACTCTTAGCTTTTGTCTCTAGAGCATGATCCCATATTTTTGCTTTTATTTTTAGTATAGGAACATTTATAAAATTACAGTTTTTTACTGCAACTCTGTTTTAGTTGTTATGTGACAAACGGCAAATTCTTTATTTATTGTGCTGTTATGTCTCTGTGTGGAATGCCTTGGTAAGGGACATTGGTGTTATGACTGTTCTCGTTTATGACCAAGCTTCTATTAATGTTATTTCTATGAATACACTATCTTGATTGTAGTATCCAGAAAATTTTACTGTCAATGAAAATAAAAAGAAAATTAAAGTAAAGTTAAAGAACCGTCCATAAATCAGAGTCCTGTTCCTACATATACATTCAAAAGCTATTCAAGAAGCATACCCTTCATAAGAGGGTATTTCAGTGTTGGGTTTTGAATAGTAGAGTGGGAGCATTCAATTGGCTTGGCAAACAAGAAAAACCACAATGGAAAAGGAATGAATTTGAGATCTGTAATGGGAATGAAAGTAGTCTACCATATTTCCAGTCAATTAAAGAATTTAAATGCATTTGAAGTATAAAGAAAAAAGCAATAATCAATAGTAACTGCTTGAACATTTTTCAAATTATTTCTCAAAGCATACTGTGTTACACTGTGTCAGGGAAAAGGTCTATACCTTACAGTGTTTCCAAGAGGTGAAAATTTTATCTCCCTTGGTTTACTAGTAGGGAAATGAAAGACTGGAAAAGTTAACCTTAAAATGGCTGAAACTCAGGTATTTAAATTCTCAAATGAGTACTACATCAAATAGATATGTTGCATCTTTCAAAAGGCACATCTTCCTTTGTAGAAAGAATTGCAATTACAAGTGAAATTTCAGTTTATATTTCAGCAGGTTATACATATAAATGCTAACCACACTGAAATACATTTTGCTTTTCAACTTCACTTCCTTTCAGTACATATTATCATTAAGAAAAAGACTTTTATAACTTCACTGTTCTTAATTTAAATCATCAACAGTAATTTAAGAAGCAAAGCTGGAAATCAATGTTTGGATGATGTAAAATAAATAAAATGCACTATTGTATTAAATAGAAGACTTCTGTCTATTGTCTATACAGTGAGCATTTCATCTCAAATTCCTTGCTTCTCCAGCCTCCCACACTTCTTATTACTTCCCATGCCACAGGTTAAGGATATTAGTGCAAAATTTTCACTTTTCACAGATAATTTCTCAGTGAAGGCTGGAGTGTCTGTTCCATCACAGCAACTTAACTCATCAAATTTATATTTCCTCTCTTTTGATATCATGCCCTTCCTTTATTTGAAACAACTAAAAAGCACTCAAGGAGATTCCTTTTTCCATTCCTTACTGGATTTCACCTTACTTGATTCCTTTAAATGTTGACTTTACTTGATTCCTCTCAATGTTCTTCAGTCATAATCATCCATCAAGGGAATTTTCTTCCAAAAGTGTAATTTGACAATCTGTTCCTTTTTAAATGCTTATTTATAGGGTGATCAGACAAATCTTCCTTTTAGAAGCTTGTTTATAGGGTGATTAACAAATCTTTCTTTTAATAAAATGCCTATTTATAGGGTGGATTAGTATTGACTTTCATCAAATTCCTACAAGTTATTAAAACGGTTATTCATTTATCATTTTCTTTCTTTCTTGGTACTTAGCAGACGGGGCTTATAACTTTGTTAATCATTTAAATTCTTGTTCATTCCATCACATATCAAATTTACCACTTACCAGTAGATAACATTTAAGGTAAAAGATGAGTAAGTTAAAAGATGGTAATCTTTGGAGTCACCAAAGAAGTGTTATTTATGAAAATCAGCTTAGCTTCTTTGTTTCCTCCATTTGATACCAGCTAACATCAGAAAATGTTCAAAACTGAGTTTGAATTACTGACACATTAAAATTCAGGGAAAAGTGGATCTATGTGAAATTTAGTTCTGTGGGTGAAAAATGGATTGCCTGACATAGCAACTTGCAATCCTGCAGGAGCTCACAGAACTGATCCAAAACAATTCAGTCAATTTGCCAAATTACTGAAAAGTTTTGATGTTTCTGTTCCAATTCAATATATCTTGATAACATATCATCACAGTATTGAAGATTAAGGATACACTGAATAGGCAATAAATATCACTATGTAAAATTAAAGCCAAACCATGCAAAAATCTTAAAGATTTGTGTTGAATTTTTAAAGGGAAAAAACAGTGCAAGAACTTTTCTTTTAAAAATGCCTGTATATTGACTTCCTTTATTGCAAGTTAAATTGATTAAAAAAAAAAGCTATCTTATATTTCTAAGCTGTCTTATATATTATGAAAGTGTAAGGTGCCAAACTGACTGTGATCATTTTTAATATAGTAAGTGAAGTGTTTGTAGCTCAGCCATGTCTCTTTAATATTCCATGTACTGTAGCCTACCAGGCTCCTTTGCCCATGGGATTCTCCAGGCAAGAATGGTGGAGTTGGGTGCCATTTCCTTCTCCAGGGTATCTTCCCAACCCAGGGATCAAACCTGGGTCTTCTGCATAGGCAGGAAGATGCCTTACCATTGAGCTACCAGGGAAGCCGTTTTACTATTTTAGGATGTCTCTAACATGTGAATGTTGGAAATAATCCTATGTGGCTACATAATATTTTAGTAAATTAGGACCACTGAAGAGTCACCTTACTCTGTTTAGTTTTTAGAACAAGCAGTAACGTTTTGGAAATAACTGAATGATACCTAAAGTATTACATTGCAATTGAAAAAAAAAAAAAGCCCAAATTGTGGTTTCATTCTTCATCTGTGTAACTGTAGTCATGCAGTCAAGTAGATATATTTGTGTACCAGAAATAATAAGATCTTTAATATAATGTAAACCAAAAAAATAATTAACAGGTAGGCACCATGCAATAGATCTGAAAGTGATAGTCTATACTTCTCATTAACTTGTATTTTTATTATAAGATAGCTTATACAACTTGTGGAGCTGTTAAAATAATTTTATGGGGCGCTGACATTGCAAAAAATGCCACCAAAATTTACATACTTCCTGACTTCTAAGACCACAAAACACATTCTACCCTGGCACTTTAAAATAATAGTTTTCTATTTCCTTTTATGACTTCTGCAAGTTGCTCTTTATTCTTGTTTGCTTTTTCAGATTTTATCTCTTCAATTTATTTATTTTATGCTTCTCCTCCTTGATAATTTATCCTACTGTCCACATTTTATAGCAATCTTCTCCAATTTTTGCATGTATATAGTTCTTTATATAACCACCCAGATTTTATCAATTTTTTATGTCTTTTCTTTGTTATTGATATAATAGGGATCATATTTTTGAGGTATGAAGCTAATACCTTTTCATTCTCAATAAACCTTGCTCCTCTGATTCACTAGTTTAATAGAAGGGTAAGTTCATATGATTAAGCACAAAGGTGTCACTTTATTTGCTCTATGTTTTAAATTAAAAGTTTTTGAGTGCTTACAGACATACTAGTGTAGAAAACTTTACTTTTATTGAGGGAGGAAATATTTTTTTCCTAAACATGAAACGCTTCTCTTTATGTACTGAGGGTTAGTCTGGGAAAGGTAAGCTTGGAGTTTTACTAAGTTACGTGCAAGAAAATGAATATTAAGTAAGAAAGGTCCATAACCATCGAAAAGAAAGATAAGTTAAGCAATTGTTGAGAGCATAAAGCCCTAGAGGTGAATAAACTGAGAAGGGTAAAATATCAGATTATTGCGTCTTCATTCCCACCTGCAGTGATCTTTAGAAAAAACTGTACAACAAAGCAGGACCTTTGGGTCCTGTTTGGGGAAGGGATTTTCCCTTTCCCTGACCCACCCTGTGCAGGAGAGCAGACTTGGAAGGAAGAGGTGTAGGTGTGCCTCTGGGCATCGTTTCTCCCCCTTACTGCCTCTGGATGAACTATAGGAGATTCAGACTTTTATTCTTATCCAAAATGGGGAAGAAGCTGATGTTATAAACTCTATCTACCTCTCAAAGTACTTTTATCTAAATGAAGGAAACTATTCTAAAATCCTCAGGTGCATTCTTGTTTTATTAAATGGTACATTCTGCAGTTTAAAATAGCTAACCACAAAATATTCTAGGCAGAAAAAGCACAGATTTTCTCTTTGGAAGAAGAACTTTGTGTTAGGTTCCAAATCATCTATATAACTTGCAGTAAATCTTATTCAGTCCAAAAGTGGCATTAAGAATGTTTCAAAAATTCTCACCAGAAAAATATTTTCTAGTTTCTGCCTTGAGATCTATATCTCTTCTGCAAACCCATGCCTGGTGGCTGTCAGTGGGGATTTTGTAAACTTCTGCTAGAGATTTTAGTAACTGCCAAAAATGTAGAGTGCCAAATATATGACAAGGCTACATGGCAATGAGCAAAGTACCAAAAATCTACAAAGTCCCAACAACAACAACTGACTCATTCCCTCATTGCTTTTCTTCTCTTCCCTTTCTCCTTACTTTCTCCTTGGGTGGCATCTGACTATACAGGCAGTATGTAAACCATTCTTTAATTCAACAAATGTTTATTGCACACTTCACATCAGATACCGATCCAGGTGTCTGTTGAACAAAACAGACAACAAAGACATGAAAATCACTACACACCTATTAGAGTGGCCCAAATCTGGAACACTGACAATACCAAATGTTGACACAGAGGAGGAGCTACAGAAATTCTCGTGCATTGCTGATAAGAATGCAAAGTGGCACTTTGCAAGAGAATATAGAGTTTCTCACAAAACTAAACATACTCTTACTGCAGTGTGTTAGTCACTCAGCTGTGCCCAACTCTTATGCGACCCCGTAGACTGTAGCCCACCAGGCTCCTGTGTCCATGGAATTCTCCAGGAAATACTGGAGTGGATAGCTATTCCCTTCTCCAGATACCTTCCCAACCTAGGGACCAAACCCAGGTCTCTGAACTGCAGGCAGATTCTTAGTGCCTGAGCCTCCAGGGAAGCCCAGCTACCACGGACGCCCACGATCCAGCAGTTGTGCTCCTTGGTATTTACTCAAAGAAGCTGAAAAGCTTACATCCACACAAAAGCCTACACCCAGATGTTTATGGATGTGTTTTAAAATTGCCAAAACTTAGAAGCAACCAAAATGCCCCTCAGTATGTGAACAGAAAAATAAACTATGGTGCATCCAGGAAACGGAATATTATTCAGTGCTAGAAAGAAATGAGCTACCAAGTCGTGAAAAGACACGGAGGATCCTTAAATATGTATTGTTAAGTGAAAGAAGACAATCTGAAAGGGTCACATATTGCATGACTCCTAACTATATGACATTCTGAAAAAGACAAATCTATGAAGACAGTGAAAAGTCAGTGGTTGCCAGAGGTCTAGTAGCAGAAATGAATAAGTAGAACACAGAGAATTTTTAGGCAGTGAAAACAGTCTGTATAATACCATAAAGATGGATCTATGTCATTATACATTTTCCCAAACCCACAGAATGTACAATACCAAGAGTGATGCGTAATGTAAACCTTGGACTTTGGGTGCTTATAGTATGTTCATCAATTGTTACAGATGCACCATCTGAGGGATGGTGTTAATGGGGAGTTTCTGCATGCGTGGGTTCACAGGGTGTACAGAAAGTCTCTGTACCTTTCTCTAAGTTGTGCTGTTGACCTGAAACTGGTCTAAACTAACAAAGTCTATGGGGGTGGGGGCGGGAAGCCAGCAGAGAGAAAGCCCCAGACTGTAACTGTCATGACAAACAGACCATGCACAACACCGGAGCAGACAGACGCTTCACATCAGGTGTAATTTTCAACAGGACAGAGAACTGACTAGAGGCCTTGCTTTGTTTTGTGTGTGTGTGTGTGTGTGTGTGTGTGTGTGTAATAAAGTTTTATTAAAGTATAAAGGAGATAGAGAAAGCTTCTTACATAGGCATCAGAAGGGGGTGGAAAGAGTACCCCTTTGCTAGTGTTAGCAATGGAGTTATATACTCTCCAGTGAATCCAAAGAATGTCTGGAGGTTGTGAAGACCTCACCAGACCTACTCCCATAATTTACATTTTAAGATAACAGAGTTGGCCAGAAGGTTTAATCCAAAGATTGTCCTCAGGCAGGACACATCCTTGTAAAGACCAGACCTACTCCCATAATTTATGTTTTAGGATGACAGGATTAGCCAGAGAGTTCAATCCAAAGACTGTCCTCAGGCAGGACACATTATTATATAGTCACTCACAATCTGAGTAAGTAGGTTGGGCCATTTGGCGGAACCAACTTGAAGATAGAGTCCGGGGTACGTTAACATAGCTTAAGACAACATTTGCATAAGAAAAAGAAATGTATTGGTTAACTCAGGGTTTGAGAGTAGTTAGCTTCAGGTGAAACCAGGTGTCATGGCAACAGAGCATTTTAAGAGAAACCTCCTTTTAAATTTGTATAGAGAAGAAAAAATATTGCTGGTTTGTTTCCTCCTGCCGCTTAAGAGAGATAAAAATGTCAGGCACTTGCAGCCTATTTCCTCCATTTGGAGACCTCTGGCCTTCCTGCCTGTTACCCTCTCATTCCCCCCTTTTCTTTCAGGAGAATTATGCTGCCTAGGGAAAAGGGGCATCATTCTCATTCCATAACTGCTTCCAAGCTGACAAGGGGCGTTGTCCCTAAATTGGTGAGGCAACATATTCTCCTAATCCTCATAGTGAGGATGTCTGATCCAGGGGCCCCAAATAGTAGTCGGAAGAAGCTACAGTGATAGCAGGAGTTTGAGCAACCATTTGTAACTTAAAAGCTTTCATGAGGCCTTGCTTTGTTAACCAACACACCTCCAGCCCCCAAACAGCAACTGGCCTCTGATATAGTTCTCAACAAATATTTAGGGAATGCAAGGATGACTGTATGCTTCTCTTTGAACCTGAATGCTACTCAGAGAGAAGGACTGAAGAAATATTATTACCATTAAATATTCAGTTATGACCCAAGCATGCTTAAGTTTTAAGCCTCAAGAAACTAAGATAGCTGTAATAAAATAAAATTCAATGTTTTCTCCTAACAGCATGAATTGGAAATCAAGAAAAACTGAGACCACATATAATTGCTTAGGTCTCTGTTTCACTTTTGTAAAGGAACATTTAGGTATTTTGGAATATTTTGTCCTTATATCTGGGCATTTGTGTCTGGATTGGGCGTTACAGTCTATACCTCAAAGCTGATGCTCCAAAGCCACTCCTATCTGGCAATATGCTTTCAATAAGTCACATGATCAGTGAAAAATCTGATCCCCACACTTATACTACAATGTTAATAAATACAACAGTAATAGCACAATTGCCTCAAGTGAAGAAAATAATAAAACCATTAAATTAGAAGAGGAAGACACAGGGAATTTATAATAGGAACCATCTGTTTTCTTGTATCAGTTTTCTATAGAAGAGCTCATCAGTTTTGGTGCAGAGAGGGAGGATTAAATAATATTTCTTTGCCATCTGAGATTTCACTAGGTGGCTTGAAAGAAAAAAATTAATAATTTTATATAAAGAAAAGAAACTATGGTTCATAACACTATCAGTAGGGAGGGCTAACAGTTGCAAAATACAAACTCAAAATGAGTAAGTTCTCAAACATAGTAGGTTTCTTCTCAATACAGTCTAAAGTGAAGGTCATTTGGAGACCAGCATCATGAAGACTCTACTATCATTAACCCATCATTTCCAAGTTTACCTTGAGAGGGAGCTCCTTTCCAGACAGACGGGGGAAATGGTCATGGAGTAGTACAACTAGGAGATCACCAGAAGCCAAGCCTGAAATTGTCCTAATTGTGCAGTGGTAGCATGCTAGCTAGGAACAGTCACATGACCACATAGGGAGGCTATGAAATGCTGCCTGTTATATTCTGTTAGCAGCACAGTCTCTACCACGCAATCTTCAGGAGTGCCTGCACTCTCAGAATGTCACAAGTCATCCACATAATTTCTACAGTCACTTTTAGTTCACTATTGTAATTCTCACGTTAGAATCTCAGTCACTTGACAAAGAAAGTGTGTATTTTTGTTTTCAATCCTTTTTTTTGCGTTTCCAGAGACTGGTATAGTCCTTGACCTGTCAAAGGTACTCAATCTGTGAATAATTAAAATTAAGAAAAAAAAATTTTTAATGTTAAAAAAACATTTAAATTCTTCACAGTAATCTTTTGTGGCTGGTAAGGTTGGCGGAGGACACAGTGGTGATGGGAAGACTGGTAGATACTGTTATCAGAATCAGTCCATTTTGTAAACTAAATATGACTATTTTTCCCAAATCCTGATAGATATCAAGAAAGTGCTTTCTAGGGAAGAGAGAAGTGAGGGTGGAGACTGCCTGCAAAGCAGAGAGAGAGAATCCTTTATGGTAAAGAAATGTTCTTTATCTGGATTGGGGGTGGTCCATTACAATTGTCAAAATTCACCAAACTTACACTTAACATCACCAAACTACACTTAACATTTGTGCATTTTAATATTTATAAATTATATCTCAAAAAAATGAGAAAAATCGCAATTTAGTGATGCTGAAAAGCAAAAATGGAGAAGAATATGAAGACTTCTTACTGAATCAAATCAAATCTTTCTAATTCAACAGGAAGTTAGTTCAGAGAAAATCCTCAGCAGGATATTCTAGACCATATAGCATTAGGAGTGACTCAGTTCTATGACCTAGTTACTTGTCTTTCTGTTACAACTTTAGGGTTCTTAGAGAAGATAACAGCTAATGATATCTAATCATTTTCATTTTACACCATCTTGTGTGACAAGAGAAGAAGTGATAAAACTACCATAAACCCTGAAGACCAAATTTCAGTTAATGAGCTTTTCATACATAGGGAAAAAAACTTATGATTTTATTTAGTTTTAACAGAAACACAAACTGTGACATAGGAGAACAATCTGTGTGCATTATCAAGATAGCAACATTATGTGAGAGTAAATATACACCCTCTCGCCTTGCAAATATATTGTGATTGTACTTGTATTCCTCTCCTCAATGGCCAAAGTAGATGTACAAGGCATGTTTGATAGAACACATAACAGGCCACTCTGCTTAGTAAAGTTTAAGTTAAACCATATATAAACCAGAGTGACTTCCCCATACCTCCATATGTGAAGATTTTTCCATCATTTCCCCTTTTGATTGCAAATCTTTCAAAACACCAAAGTATACCTCCCTTGAAACCAGGGTGAATGTTGCCTGCCCTGTGTCGAGTCATGTCCCTTGATTCTATGCCTCCTTTGTATTAATATTTGGCTAGTTACCCACACTGGGGGAAAACTGATCAGATACTGTGAGGAAGCTCAGAGGGATGTTAATCAGAAAAAAATTACAGGCTATACATTTTATCACTTATAATGATATAAGTTATCACATTTTTCACATAAAATTATTACATAAACATTGTACATGTCCTTTCAGTGGCAGAGTTAAAGCAAGCAGTGATATATCATGAGTAATTATACTCTGTGACAACCTCACTAGATAATTTTCTTTCCACCCTGAACATCGGCGAAAAAGTACGGCTAACACAAAAACATTCATAAATACAATTAGCAGAACAAATTCTGCTAATTCTCAATTAGCAGAACTAGAATTTAATATCCACTGAATCAAACTATTTTTCTCTTTAAAATTACCCTCATGTTCCCCAAAAAAGCCAAATCAAAACAATTTGAAAAATAAGTTATTTATGTTTGTAAAATAATCTGGTTAATTAACCACACAGTATCCTCCAAACTGGCTGTGGTGCAACCTCAGACTAAATTCCTCTTAAGGATAGGAACGCCATGCCAAAGGCCTGCCATCAGGCTTCACCTCAGTGGATTTCTCTCTTCTAGAGATCCCCAAAACATTGAAGCTCCTGTACTTGCCAGGAGACACCCTTTGCCATTCACCTCATAAGACTGCTCAGAACTCATAGTCTCCAATTCTGGAAGGATAGGGCAAGAGAAAAGAAAAATGTTTCAATTCTACCCACAGGTGTAGAATTGTCAAATTGCTGTATATCATAACTAACTAGAGGGGAAGAGCTTCCCTACATCTTGAAAACACAGATCAAAATTGGTAATAATCTAGACAAAACCATAAAAATTATACCATATTCACCAGTTCACTCAATAACCAATCCTTTGTTAACTTATTGCACACCCATCAGGTTTCCCTTATGTGTCTTTAGTTTCTTATCCAGCTCAAAAGTAGGATATGAAATTCATCAGGAACCTGTACTTATCAAAAATCCTTCCTATGGCTATTCTTAAAGATGAAGGACTTTTGCAAAAGCATTAGAGTACAACAATAACTGGCTATAAATAACAAATGACTTTAAAAGCCACAGTTAAACACCCGGTTACAAGGTAATCAATAAAGAAATGATGACAGTAACTAGAATTATGGCCAGTTTTAATCATTAAAAACCTTAATCTATGGCAAAAACCAAGAAGCAAGTGATTGTGAACTCTTTGTCATATCAGAATTTCCAGTTTGGAAAACTTATGCTTTAGTCTTCCTCTCTTAAAAAGACAAAGTTAGGTAAACTCAGATAGGTAAACTCAGACCCACCCAGCAACTAATGTTCCAATATTTTATCCTACTTGGAATTGTCGGGGAAGTGTTTGATTTCCTTGGTTCTGTCTTGTCACAACAAAAATTTGAAGTGACGGACCAGTGTTACAACCCTTGGACAGACCAGTGTTACGGCTCTCGGATGGATCAGTGTTACAGCTCCATGTTACAGCTCTGTGTTACAGCTCAGTTTTATTCAGGAAATAAAGGAAAATACATCCTTGAGGCGTGAGGGCATGCCAACCCAAAAGATGTGAAGAGAAGAGAGAGAGAGAGAAGAGAGACCCACAGCCCTTTGGCTCCTCTTTTTATTTGTTTTTTCCCCTCCTCCTGGGTCTGCCCTATGTAAATTGGGCTAGCCAGCAGTACTGTTTGTTTTATCTGAGGTCCTCACTCTGGTCCTTAGACTCTCCTTTGTTCTATTTTTGTGGGCTTTTCCCTTTCTTGTCTTTTAGCCACCACCATTCTAGCTCCTTTTTCCTATTTTAACTACCTAACATTCTCCCCACACATTTCTGGTGGTTCCTGAGTGTTATTGGGGACTCCCTTATTGGGAAGAGATATACTCACTAAACTGGGGACCACCCTTGTGATGGGAAGCTTTTCAGCCCCTGGAGCCCTACAGCTTCTGGTTACTACCGAGGAACTCATTACACCCTCTCCAATAGAGAGGGACCAAAAACTATGGGAGGACAAAATTAACCACCATGTGTGGGACCAGGGGACTCTTGGACAAGCCCACCAAGCTGAACCGATCATCATTGTCCTCTGAGATCCCACTCGATTTCCCAACCGGAAACAATATCCTCCCAGAAGAGAGGCTCAGGAGGGACTACAACCTTTAATAAATAAATTCCTTGCTTGTGGGCTATTGGTCTCCACCAGTTTGCCCTGTAACACCCAAATCGTCTCAGTAAAGAAAAAGGACAGAACCTGGCGAATGGCTCAAGATCTCCGGATCATAAATGAAGCTGTAGTCCCCCTCCATCCCACAGTACCCAATCCCTATGTAATCTTGGGAGAAATCCTACCCCATACCAAGTGGTTTACAGTCTTGGATCTCAAAGATGCATTTTTTTTTGCATACCACTGGCTAAAGAACCCCAATATCTTTTTGCCTTTGAGTGGGAGCCCCAGGAGAAAAACACCAACAGATTACTTGGACAGTATTACTTAAGGGGTTCAGAGATAGCCCCCACCTGTTTGAACAGGCCCTTAGCTGGGATCTCCTAGATCTGCACCTGGGACCTAATGGGAAAATATTACAATGTGTAGATGACCTATTAATTTGCTCTCCAGATGAGAAAAATGCCCAACAATATGCAACTCAGGTTCTAAGTTTTTTGGCAGAGAGAGAATATAAAGTCTCCCATTCTAAGGCACAGATGGTCAAGACAAAAGTCACTTACCTGGGAGTTCGAATTACACACGGGTCTAGGAGGCTGTCCTCTGATCAGGTACAAGAAATCCTCCAGTTGCCCTCCCCAACAACTCTAAAACAATTGTGAGATTTCCTGGGGCTAACTGGGTATTGTAGAATCTGGATATCCAACCATGGTCTAATTGCCTAGCTTAAAGGGATGGGATGATTCAATCACACTGATGTGGGGAACTCCTCAAAAGAAGGCAGAGGCTACACTAAAACAAGGCTTAACTCAGGCATCTGCCTTGAGATTGCCAGACCCAGAAAAAGCATTCCAACTTTATTTCCATGAAAGAGAGGGAACAGCCTTGGAAGTGTTAACTCAAAGGTTGGGATCTGAGCCCCAGCCTGTAGCTTAATTATCCAAGAGGCTTGACCCAACCACCTGAGGCTGGCCCCCCTGCCTTTGAAATCTTGCAACTATTGCAATCTGGATAGAAGATGCTTTAAAACTCTCTTTTGGGGGGCAAGCTAACTATTTTTACATGGTCTGTTTGAGACCCGAGAACTATAACACGGTCTGTCCAAGAGCTATGACGCACCAAGGGCTTTAATGTCCTTTGCTTCAAATTTTTGTTGAGATGAGACAGAACTGAGATTACACTCGCCTGACACAACTGAACCTTGATCCCCAATCTGCAAGCTAAATAACACACTCAGGTGGCAGGACAGTTCCAAGGGACTGTCAAAAGACAGGAGTGGGTGGTTCCCCAGTGGTTGGGATGATCCTCCCACTCATTAGCATATGAATTCACCTAGCTGGAATTAAAAAAAAAAACTATCCTGCACCACATTCCATGGCCCAAGCACTTGCCCTCTGCAATGGCCCACACTCTGCACGGTATGCTTCTCTCTATATCAGAACAAATCCACTTCTTACCTATCACTGTATCTCTAACTGAATTTTTGCAATGAAACCTCAGAGCCTGAGCTTCACTAGGTCCTGAAGCCAGGCACCATGGGTTTTGGCCAGGCTCAAGTTCCAGGAGAGAGAGTTGAAAGGCAGGAGGAAAAAGCAGTGAGAAAACATTTCAAGGAATCCCCTTCATAAATTGCCGGAAAATCTGCTAAATACCTGACCTGTGCTAACAGTTTTCATTGCCCTGATCCTTGGCCTGATCCTTTTTCCTATTTTAACTACCTAACAGAGTGACCCAAATAATCAATGAATTCTCTTCATTTAACTTAGTTTAGTTTCAAGCTACCAAAATCTGGAGAGATTATTTTAGATAGACATGTCCCAAATTATTCCTACAGAGTTTTTAATAGTCTTTTCTTTTTTCTCCCTTCACTTTTAGAGACACAAAGGATTAAACTTCCTGAAAGCCCAGGTTGACCATTTACATCTCAAAGGCACAGGAAGAGAAATACCAATTCCTTCCTTAAAGCGGACTTCCTCTAAAGGCATATGCAGAATCCAGTCTTAGATTGTCAAAAGAGGACATCTTCAGGGATTCTTTTTCAGTTTTTTAGTTGCCAGTTCAGCTTAAGCAAATAACAGTAATAGACATTCACTCACATTCAGCTTCTGTGGCCTTTCTTGATATAAAAAGCAAAGGCCAGCTCACAGCTGAGACCACTTCTTTTTTCCCCACGTAATGGCAGCCAATATCTCTGCAAAAGCCTTAGGAATGTCTATGAGTTCTCTGTACTCCTGAAGCCCCCATTTATCAAGACAGGCCCCACAGGGACCCACAGGGTGGACAGGATCCTGGAGCTTCCCCTGCAACTTTTGGACCCCACCTTCATGAATAGCCACCCCAGGATTATCCCCACAACTTTCAGGCCCCACATGCTAGTGGACATCCCCCACAAGCGTCTATTACCAATCCTAATTTTCCGACATCGTGGGTCTTAAAAGAGTTTCCTCCATCCCCTGGCTGCTCTGCCAATTGTTGAGCTGCACTGCAGAGCCCTCCAAGTCCTATATTTCCCCATCCTCAAGACCAGAGAAATAGCCCAGAGCTGGTGACAGAGAGCTTACGTGTTTGAAGCAAGATCCTGGACAGACATCCCAGAGTGTGCTGCAGTCAGCAGGCAGGACACGGTAGCAGTCTTCACTCTGGAAAAGAGGGAGGTTACCAATTATACTGAGAATTGACATCAGGTTGGCTCATCAGTTACCAGGGGAACGAGCAGAGGAGCATGTCCCTCACAGCCTATCTAGTAAGGTATCAGGTTTAGTTCAGTTCAGTTCAGTCGCTCACTCCTGTTCGACCCTTTGCAACTCCATGGATTGCAGCATGCCAGGCTTCCCTGTCCAGCACCAGCTCTAGAGCTTGCTCAAACTCATGTCCATTGAGTCAGTGATGCTATCCAACCATTTCATCCTCTGTTTTCCCCTTCTCCTACTGCCTTCAATATTTTCCAGCATCAGGGTATTTTCCAAGGAGTCAGTTCTTCACATCAGGTGGCCAAAGTATTGGAGTTTCAGCTTCAGCACCAGTTCTTCCTTGAATATTCAGGACTAATTTCTTAGGATGGACTGGTTTCATCTCTTTGCAGTCCAAGGAACTCTCATCAGTCTTCTCCAACACCACAGTTTAAAAGCATCAATTCTTCAGCACTTAGCTTTCTTTATAGTCCAATTCTCACATCCATACATGACTACTGGAAAAAACATAGCTTTGACTAGAGAGACCTTTGTCAGTTTATCATCTAGTAAGCTATCAGGTGGAGATGTTCTAATCTAACAAAACAAACACTGGCTGGGGCCGGAGCATGTATGTAGGAAGGTCAGTCCTGTGATTAGGTTGAAGCAGGCGCTGGTCAAAAGATAGACAGAGAGCAAGAGAACAGCCCTCTCGGGTGGCCTGAACATACAGCCTGTGTGTGTGTGTGTGTGTGTGTGTGTGTGTATGTGTGTGTGTAGTGAAAGTTGCTCAGTCATGTCTGACTCTTTGCGACCTCATGGGCTATACAGTCCCTGGAATTCACTAGGCCAAAATACTGGAGTGGGTAGTCTTTCCCTTCTCCAGGGGATCTTCCCAACACAGGGATTGATCCCAGGCCTCCCTCTTTGTGGGTGGATTCTTTACCAGCTAAGCCACAGGGAAAGTCCTAGAATACTAGAGTGGGTAGCCTATCCCTTCTCCAACAGATCTTCCCAACCCAGGAATCCACCTGGGGCCTCCTGCATTGCAGGCAAATTCCTTACCAACTGAGCTATCAGGGAAGCCTGTGTGTGTAGTATAACATACATAATGTTTGTTAACAGAATTCTCACTAAATTTTCTGAGAGTCCTTTTAGAATATTTCATATCAGCTATAGGAGAAATCTGAGAGTTACCCAAAGCTATCACATGAAGATTCGGAGTAGCAATAAGATTGTTACTCCAAAATTATAAACAAACACCAGAAAAATATGCCAGAATGAAAATATTCATAATCAAAAGCACATACTAATTGTTCTTAGTTTTGATGATGACCTGTCAGTTTAGAACTTACACCAAGCCTTGGGTTTCCAAAGTGCCCAAAGAGTGTTAGGCAGTGCACATGAAATTAACAACATGCTACTCACAACTGGGCTGGAATGTGAAGTCAAGTGGGCCTTAGAAAGCATCACTACGAACAAAGCTAATTGAGGTGAAGGAATTCCAGTTGAGCTATTTCAAATCCTAAAAGATGATGCTATGAAAGTGCTATACTCAATATGCCAGCAAATTTGGAAAACTCAGAAGTGGCCACAGGACTGGAAAAGGTCAGTTTTCATTCCAATCCCAAAGAAAGGCAATGCCAAAGAATGCTCAAACTACTGCACAATTGCACTCATCTCACACGCTAGTAAAGTAATGCTCAAAATTCTCCAAGTCAGGCTTCAGCAATACGTGAACCATGAAATTCCAGATGTTGAAGCTGGTTTTAGAAAAGACAGAGGAACCAGAGATCAAATTGCCAACATCCGATGGATCATCAAAAAAAGCAAGAAATTTCCAGTAAAACATCTATTTCTGCTTTATTGACTATGCCAAAGACTTTGACTCTGTGGATCACAATAAACTGTGGAAAATTCTGAAAGAGATGGGAATACCAGACCACCTGACCTGCCTCTTGAGAAACCTCTATGCAGGTCAGGAAGCAACAGCTAGAACTGGACATGGAATAACAGACTGGTTCCAAATAGGAAAAAGAGTACATCAAGGCTGTATATTGTCACCCTGCCTATTTAACTTATATACAGAATACATCATGAGAAAAGCTGGGCTGGAAGAAGCACAAGCTAGAATCAAGACTGCTGGGAGAAATATCAATAACCTCAGATATGCAGATGACACCACCCTTATGGCAGAAAGTGAAGAGGAACTGAAAGGCCTCTTGATGAGAAGTGAAAGAGGAAAGTGAAAAAGTTGGCTTAGGGCTCAACATTCAGAAAACGAAGATCATGGCATTGGGGGGCTCCAAAATCACTGCAGATGGTGATCACAGCCATGAAATTAAAAGACGCTTACTCCTTTGAAGGAAAGTTATGACCAACCTAGACAGCATATTAAAAAGCAGAGACATTACTTTGCCAACAAAGTTCCATCTCATCAAGGCTATGGTTTTTCCAGTGGTCATGTATGGATGTGAGAGTTGGACTGTGAAGAAAGCTGAGCGCCGAAAAATTGATGCTTTTGAACTGTGGTGTTGGAGAAGACTCTTGAGAGTCCTTTGGACTGCAAGGAGATCCAACCAGTCCATCCTAAAGCAGGTAAGTCCTGGGTGTTCATTGGAAGGACTGATGCTGAAGCTGAACCTCCGATACTTTGACCACCTCATGCGAAGTGTTGACTCATTGGAGAAGACCCTGATGCTGGGAGGGATTGGGGGCAGGAGGAGAAGGGGACGACAGAGGATGAGATGGCTGGATGGCATCACTGACTCGATGGACATGAGTTTGAGTAAACTCCGGGAGTTGGTGATGGACAGGGAGGCCTGGCGTGCTGCGATTCATGGGATCGCAAAGAGTTGGACATGACTGAGTGGCTGAACTGGACTGACTGACTCACAACTGGGAAGAGTTTGCAAAAAGGTTCTCATTGAGTGAGTCACTGTTGAAGGTTTGTGATTCATATCCTTATCTCTTTTATGAGAACTAATCAGAAAATAAATAGCCAAAGAAAAAAGCATAATCCCCTCCTACATATCCCTCTTTTTCATTATAATGTATTTATTTTCTTAAAAGCAAAGACAGGCCAGATATTAATGTCCCAGTAAAGAAACACACAAAGCAAGTGATTTACAGACTATCTGACTTTCCACAGAAAGAATCTCTCAACTCCATAATATCTTTAAATGTGAAGGGATGCTTTCTTCTCATTTGGCATGAAAATTTCCTTTGTATTTAATTTTCAGTTTCAATGAAAATATCCAAATTCAAAAGTACTCAATTACTCATTGTTTTGATGGTGGTTTAGAATGTGACTTGGAATAATCCATTTTACTCCAGGATAGATCAACTCTTCTGAAAGAAATTAGCTTTTATTCTGAGTGTTTTTCAATTTTCCTTTTTCTGCTAACATGCCCTCAAAAAGTTAACAACTCTTCAGGATACTATATCCTGAATATCAACCTCTTCTATGAGAAAATCTGATTTATTCACATCTTTCCTTGACTCTTCACACTTTTCTCATTTTATTTAACTCTGGTGTAGGCATAAAGCTACTGTTGATAAATGTTCTCCTTCAGCATATATAATGTTGTTTCAATAAAATGCATAACTGTGCTTTTTTTTAATCTTTTGACTGAAAACATAAAAATGAATTATATAATGTTGACCAATTGATTAGGTTCAAGTTAAAAAATAAAACTAATAATAATGTAAAAATATCAACCTTGTAATGCTTAAAGCACAACAAATTGCCTTTCTGTTCCATATCATGCTGTTTTAATTATTACAAGTTTAAAATGATAAAGATACAGAATCATAATTCTATCTCCTTTTGTATCTCTATTTTTAGGACATTCTTATTTTATTGTTAGTTTTACACTGGCACCAATTTTTCTAGTTTGCAAATATATACTGTTGGTATTTTTACTAAGATCAAATTTAAATTTACAAGTTAATTTTAGGGAGAACCGACATTCTTATGATGTTGCATTTTCTTTTCCAAGAAATGTCTTTCTTTATGCTAAAATCTTCCTCTGTGTCTCTCAGTGGCATGAACAGTTTTCTACATAAAAAACGTGTACATGTTTCTTGTTTTGATTTTATCTTTCAGTGTCTTATTTTCATAACTTTTTATCACCCATATGAGAAACCCATTTATTCCCTATCAATCGGTTTTGTGCCTAGCCCTGTAACTGCTTTGTTTTATTCTTTATGATAGTCTTCCAATTGATCCTTCTAGATTTTGTAAGGAAAAAATATATATATTATTCTCAAGTAGTAATAATTTAAAATTCTGCATTCCAAATTTTGTTTCTAAATTTATTACCCGATGCATTCCTCAATATCATTGCCTAATGTCTCTGGAGAATTTTATAATCAAAATGTTGATAGCAACTTTTGTTTCATTATTGATTTTAAAGAGAATGTTTCTAATTTTTTCTCAATTTGCATATATAAGCTATTTTTACATAAATATACAGGGTCATATAGAAGCTACCTCTAATATAATTTCTAACATAAAGAATTAGATATTGAATTTAATTAAAATAATATCTTTATAGCTAGATGTATATGTCTCTTTTGACTTGCCAAATATGTTGATTTATATTTATAGCTACACTACTATTTAACTACATTAACATTCCAGGAATAAACTATACTTGCTCTATTATTTACTAAATGACCAGCTGATTTTTGCTAGGTATTTTTTAATGCTTTTATATTAATAAATTTTAAAGTTCTGTGGGTTTTTGTATGTGCATGCCTTCAATGAGATTTTGGTATCAATGTGATATATGATAATTTTAAAAGAGGTAGAAAGTTTTCTTTTTTGTGTGTTTTTTCTATGTCTTGAACAGTTGAAATGTAATTGCAGTTACCCATTTCTTGGAGTTTTTTAAGACTTTCCTAGTGAAACCATCTGGGCAATAGCTATGAGACACTTTGTCTCTTGAATGGTAAATCACGTGTGTGGTTTTCCAGCCCCACTTTGTGGGGTCAGTTTTACTGATTTATATTTTCCAAGGAAAGCATCCACGTTCTCAAACTAAAAGCAAAAATTTGAACTGATTGGTTGTTTAGAATTCTACTAATTTCTACAATGTTTGTCATTATTTCTTTACTGCCATTGATAATAAATAACTTTTCTTTTTATTCATGCTATCAATTTTATTCACTGCAAAAAGGACAATAGGCCTTATTTGTCGGCACCAACATTTTTGCTTTTATCTTTATTACTCACTCTTTTCTTACATTTGTCTCTTTACGGACATTTAAAAATTGAATGCACACTGCTTTTGATATATATTACTTTTCTTCTATTTTCATTGTGTTTTTCATAAATTTAGAAATATACATATTTTAATTGACATAATTTTCTAACTCATTTCCAATTTTAGTTTGATTTACTGGTTTATGTAAAAGACATATAAGAAAAAATTTACATTACCTTGTAGAAAGATCATTCATGCTATTTTTACTTTATTGCTATAAAGCTATATTATTTTAACTCTGGAATTTATTATGCAGTTGTTTAGGGCCCAATATAAGCTCAGTTTGTGAATTTTAGCTTGGAATTTGAAAAGAAAGTGTATTCTCTCATCTTTAACACATGCACATACATATTTACATGTATGTTTATTACAGAATATATTAATATACAATGTTCATATTATTGAGAAGTAAATACAAATTTATACCTACTATGTGTTTCTATTTCTGTTTTTTTCTATAGATTTAGCTCCATGAATGTTAAAATTTTTTGGGGGGGTGCATAATTGCATGGTTTGCCTTTGCCCATTTATTAATTTCTAGTTAATATCTTTGTGCTACGAATGTTTCCTTATTATATCAGCTTGTGCTTTGAGGTCCAACCTGAGAATTTTATTATTTTAACAAATAATAGGTAGGTAGTGCATTTATATTTAGTGGTTTGACATGTTTTTTCCTTGTCTCTTCAAATTCTATGTTTAGGTTAACCTATTTTGTTGGGGGTTTTTTTTGTAATTATGGTATTAATTAGTTTTCTTTTATATTCTTTTTATTTTATATACATTTATGACTATAGCTTTATATAAAAAATTTAATCATTTTTCTTTGACAATGTCTATGAACTTCTTGCTGTGGTCAAGAGTATAATTCAATGTTTTTACTTCCTTTCTCTCCCTTTCATTCTCTCTTTTCCTATCTTGTTTAGCCTTATACATTAAAGTATGTGTAAACTTGTAACTTTGTAACACTTGTAACTTTGTGTAAAACTTGTAACACTTACAGCTTTGTCTATATCATTAAATGGCTCATTCAACTTGTATTCATAAAAGATTAGACAATCATTCCATTTATCACAGTTCCCACTATTTTCCTTCCCGTAAACCATTTCTACACTCTCAGAGCATATAGTATTTTCATTATTAGTCTTATTTTTCACATCTGTTTTTATCCTAGTTGTTCATATAAATTAATGTCCACTGTCAGCTCTTTTGTCATAGTTGCCTTGATACTTAATCGACATAGAATATTTATATTGCCTGTTCCTACTTTGAAAGCTTTATAAAAATGCTTTCCTGTTTCTAGGATTAAACAATGCAACAAGGAATAGGGAAACCAGAGTAATTTTATTCCCTTACAAATGTCTTGACTTACTTTGCTTAGATTCCTAATTGTTTTTTCCTTCTATTTGTTTAAAGTACAGAAAATATACCAGTCTATATTACAATATTCATGTATTGATTTTCTGCGTTAGCTTTTCTTATAATAGGTGCTTTTTCGGTTCCCAAATCTATTGATTCATATCTTTAATTTTTAGAAAGTTTATACTATTTTATTTTGGAAAGTTTTGTTTTATCTCAGGATAATTTTATTGTTTTCTTTTCTAGTAATCATTTTCTTTGGGGCCACTAATTTTGCAAAATAGAATATCATTTGCCTGTTTTTCCTACCATTCATTATTCTTTTTTTCTTTTTTGATGGTTTTGAACATGTGTTGGTCTATGTTTGTCCTTCTCTAGCCTTTCTTCCTGTGCTTTGCCTGTTCATATTTTATTTCCTTCTGAATTCTCACCATAATTGCCTGAGCTTTTTGAACTATACTTTATGTTTGTTTTTATAAAGGTGGTCACTTTGCTAAACTTGAGAATTCTTCCTTGCAATTTTGGCATGTGTGTGTGACTCTCTAAGGCTTGTTTTCTTTGCATCATGAGGCTTTAATCTAAAGCAGTTCCTCTAAAGACTCACTGTTTGACTAGGTTTCTAAACAATTTTTTGACTGATGAACTGTTCACAGAGTGGGCCCTTATTTGGTAAATGTGTCCTGCTTCTTCTTCTGAATTTTAAAAGCAAGGAGATGTGCATTAGTTTCCTAGGGGTGTCAAAACAAATTACTACAAACCGATGGCTTAAAACAATAGAAATAGATTATCTTGTATAATGTAGGCCTGAAGTCTGGAATAAAGATGGCAGCAGGGTGATGCCTCCTCTGAAAGTTCTTGAGAACACTTCCTTGCCTCTCCCAGGTTCCACTGGCCCCTGGCATTCCTTAGCAGAGGGCAGAATAACCTCAGTCTTAGCCTGTATTTTCATGTGGGCCTTCACATGGCCTCCTCCTCTTTATCTTCTCCCCTCCTTTTAAATGGACAACCATCTTTGGGTTTAGAGCCAGCCTTAAACCAGGATCTTGAGATCCTTAATTTAATTGTATCGTTAAAAAACACTTTTTCCAAATAAGGTCACATTCACAGCTTCTGAGGGGTTTCCCTGGTGGCACAGCAGTAAAGAGTCCATTTGCCAATGCAGGAGACAGGGGTTTGATCCCTGGCATGGGAAGATCCCTTGGAGAAGGAAATGGCAACCCACTCCAGCATGTTTGCCTGGGAAATCCCATAGACACACAGCCTGACATGCTACAGTCCATGGGGTTGCAAAGAATCTGACATGACTTAGCATTTCAACAGCAGCAGCAACAACAACAAATTCAATCAATTATGGGATCTTAGCAAATTTCTACTGGCCTTTCAAACTTTGGCAAAAATGGTCACTTCTTCATAATTTATCATCTGAGGCTATAAATATCTCTATGTTTTATCAGAACATGAGTTTTATTTTTGCTTTTTAGTTACCTTTTCCCCAAGTTTTATTGAGACATAATTGACATACAATATTGTTTAAGTTTGAAGTGTATAATGTGTTGCTCTGAATCACTTATATATTGCAAAATGATTACCACCATAGCAGTAACTAGTACCTTCATCACATCATATCATAACCATTTCCTTTTTGTAGTGAGAACATTTAAGATCTATAGCCAGGACGTGGAAGCAACTTAAGTGTCCATCGACAGATGAATGGATAAAGATGTGGTACATACCTACCCTCAAACATTACTCAGCCATAAAAAAGAATGGAGTTGAGTCATTTGTAGAGATGTTAATAGACCTAGAGTCTGTCATACAGAGTGAAGTATGTCAGAAAGAGAAAAACAAATTTTGTCTATTAATCCATATATGTGGAATCTAGAAAAATGGCACGGATGAACCTAGTTGCAGGGCAGGAACGTAGAGATGCAGAGAATGGATGTGTGGACATGGGGGGTGGGGGAAGGAGAGTGTGAGCTGAAGTGGGAGATTAGGTTTGACGTAAATACATGACCATGTATGAAACAGAAAGCTAATGGGAAGTTTGTATTCAGCATAGGGAGCTCAGGCCCCGTGCTCGGTGATGACCTAGAGGGGTGGGGTGGGCAGGAGGTGGGAGGGAGGTCCGAGAGGGAGGGGATATGTGTACACACACAGCTGGGTCATTTCATTGTACAACAGAGCCTGCCTGAACCTTGTAAAGCAATTATACTAAAAAAAAAATTACTCTCTTGACGACATTTGGGTACATACCACAGTATGATTCACTGTGATCAACACTGTGCAGAGCAGATCCTCAGTTCAGTTAATTATTCATAGGTATGGACAAATGGCAACCCACTCCAGTACCCTTGCCTGGAAAATCCCATGGATGGAGGAGCCTGGTAAGTTACAGTCCTTGGGGTCACAAAGAGCCGGACATGACTGAGCGACTTCACTTAAGGATATACAAATGCTATCTTCTTCATTGTTTTCTGGATGTTTAATAGTTTCTCCCTTTCTTCCTCTCTTGCTGCCTTCCTTTGTGATGTGATACTTTTCCATAGTAACATTCTTTGATTTCTCTCTCTTTTGTATGTCTATGTAGACTTTTTCTGTGGTTATCATCAGGTTTACATAAAACATCTAATAGAAATATAGTCTGTGTTAAGCTGATCACTTAATTTTAATTGCATACAAAATTTCTACCCTTTTAATTCCTCTCTCCTGCATTTTATGCTTTTAATATCACAATTTATATACATTTATATTGTGTATTCACTAAAACTTATTGTAGTTATAGTCATTTTTAATACTTTTGCCCTTTAACTTTTATACTAGGGCTAAGTGATTAACTCTACCATATTACAGTACTGGAATTTTCTGCATTTGATCTGTACATAGTTTTACCATACATTTTCATTCTATTGGTTTTCATGTTACCAATCTGCTTCCTTTCATTACAGTTTTAAGAACTCCTTTCAGCATTTCCTGTGAGTCAGGCCTGGTGTGATGAATTATTTTAGCTCTTGTTTCTCTGATAAAGTCTCTCTCTTCATTTCTGAAGGACAACTTTGCCAAGTGAAGTATTCACGTCTGACATTTTTTTTCAGCACTTTGAATATAACATCCCAGTTTTTCCTGATCAGCAAGGTTACTGCTGAGAAATCCATGATGGTCTTATGGGGAATTCCCTTGTAAGTGATTTCTTCTTTTCTCTTGCTGATTCTCCATGTATACCTTTTGACAGTTTTGTTATAACATGTCTTGGGGAGAATCTTTTTCTATTGAATTTGTTTGAGAGGTTTAAGAACTTCATGAACTTGGCTACAAGGGCTGTTGGGGTACTCAGGGGTAACTCAGGTCCAGGGCTATAGGCCAAAGCATTATTGGTATTATTGGCTCGAGCCAATGGCATATGCTTGGCTGTGGGGGCTGGCTGCAGCTGCTTGTCTGGTGGCAGGGCCAGCTGCAGAAAGCAGTGCAGTGGCAAGGGACGGGCCAGCAGAAGTGGTTGGTGCCAACGGGGAGTGCATGAGCAGCTGCAGGCGCTCCAGCCATCAGCATGAACTCGCGTGACTAGAGGAGCTAGTCGCTGGTGCACACGCTGTGGTGGGGGCCGGTGATGGGAGTCGGACCTGCCACATACAACATGTGACTTCAGGAGTTCGCTGCTGGCACGTGCTGTGGTGCAGGCCAATGGCAGAAGTTGGGGTCAGATGCAAGCCCATGCCGCTGTGAGAGCCTAGACCGTTGGCATGGACTTTGACGACTGCAAACGCTAGGCAAGGCACAGGCATGACATGGGGTGAGCTGTTGTCTTGCATGCGTGATCACAAGAACCAGACTCACTGCCGGTGCTGATTTCAGGCTCCAGTGTGGGGGTGGGAGAGGGAACAAGGAAGGTCTCAGGCAGGTAGTATCTGCAAACATGAAAACGTTGGGGACAGAAACCTCAGTGGTGAAACCTCAGAGGCTCTGGGGAGGCTATGGCTTCCTCGGTGGCAAAAGCTGCTGGGGCCCTCTGTGGAGCAGCCTGCTATAGTCCGTGATGAGGTCCTCTGTGATGAGAGCTGGTGGTTTGGGAGGATGGTCTGCAGCATCAGCGAGGGTGATGGAGGTCCTTGGCAGGGAAGGCTGGGAACTGAGTTCACTCAAGCTACATGGTGGCCAAAACTGCTACTCGCTGCCTTTCTTCCTTGCTCCAAGCATCTCTAGACATCACAGCTTTGGCTCTCTCTGGGAGGGGTGAAAGTGAACTGGGTCCAGAAAGGTTAGGACAGCTATTTGCTCACCTGACTCTCCTTTTCCCAAGTCAGAGAGCTCTCCTACTCCAGGAAGTTCCCTCTTGGCTCTGAGCAGTGTCAACCTGGGGAATGGGACCATGCAGGCAAATTAAAACACATCTTCCTACACTTTGGTGCAGTTCTTGGAGTTTTCGCTTCATTGTGTTCTTAACGTTTCTTAAGTGGACTCTTGAGGTCTTGCAGACCTATTTCGTTCATGGATAGCTGTCTAATTATTGTCCTTTGTGAGAGGATGGAAGCCATGATTGCCTACCGTGGTGACACGACTCCTTCTGTTACTATTTTTTTATTGATTTTGGTGTGGTATGCCAAAGAGGGGGAAACTTCCACCTTTATGACATTATTTAAAAGTTCCTAGTTTCCATTTCATTTCACACGTTGTTTAAAGTTAAGTGCTAAGTTTCGGTGTCAAGTTTAAGCTTGCAGAGTTACTATCATCAATCAAATAAGCATACCTTAACTTTTTGCATGTAAATCTATTTCCATCTGCAACCTTAATTTATACTCCTTTATTATTAGAAATGAATAAAATGTGAAGAGATGTGTCACCACCACCTTACTGTAACCTTCTCCTCACGGGGACATTGCCCCACTTCCCCCCTGGTATTTTGATCCTCTATACTTATTCTCTGTACATGTCAAATCCTACACTATTATTATATATAATAATATATTTTGTATATTTAATATGCGTATATCACAAGAGTCTGATTCTGGGAAAGATCGAGGGCAGGAGAAGGGGACAACAGAGGATGAGATGGTTGGATGGCATCACCAACTCAATGGACATGGGTTTGAGTAAACTCTGGGTGTTGGTGATGGACAGGGAGGACTGACATGCTGCAGCTCATGGGGTTGCAAAGAGTTGGAGATGACTGAGCAACTGAACTGAATATATCATCTTCAATATCTATTCATATAAATATATTTCACCTTAAATAACCCTCTCTGGAACACAAGCACTACTCCAGTTAGCACCCTAACTCTCCCCCATACTCTATAACCACATTTCTTAAGTACACTCTTTTCATGCTCACTAGCCACATTTTCTATCTGCCTCTTCATGGCCTCTTACCTTTCTTCCCACTTTTCCATCTAACTGCTCCACCTAAGGCTATGATGAGCCTTCAAGTTGACAAAGTCTGTGGGTGCTTTTCAGTCCTCATTTTACATGACCTTGAACCACAGTTAACATTGTCAACCATACCATCTCTCAAAAACCATGTTATTCTCTTTGTTCTTACATTAATTATTTAGTGTATGCAATAACTTACCCCCAAACTTAGTGACTTCTACCAACATTTATTATCTCTCAGTTTCTATGAGAGATATAACACATGTTCTATTCTATCTATCTATTCTATAGCATCTATTATCTCTCAAATTCTATTTCTCAGAATTTACTATTCTCTCAGTTAGGAATTTGGCAGTGGCACAGATGATGGTACTGGATCAGGATCTGTCCTGGAGTTACAGTCAGGATGTTGACTGGGGATACAATCATCTGAAGGCTTAATTGGATATGGATGATTTGCTTCCACGATGGCTCACTTGCATGGTTATTGGATGGTGGTACTTGCACAGCTGTTCAATGAATTCCTTACTCTGCAGATTTCTCCTCATAACATGGCAGTTGGCAGTCTTCAGAGTGAGTGACTCAAGAAGTCACAGCACCTTTTGTAAGGTGCTATTATTCTATTCTAGTCATTCCTTTCATTAGAAGTGAATCACTTAGTCCAGCCAAACTTAAGCAGAGAGAAATTACATGCTACTTATTGAAGGAAGGAGCTCAAATAATTTGTGGACTTTTTCTTTTTTTCCATTTATTTTTATTAGTTGGAGGCTAATTACTTTACAATATTGTAGTGGTTTTTGCCATACATTGACAGGAATCAGCCATGGATTTATATGTCTTCCCCATCCCGATCCCCCTCCCGCCTCCCTCTCCATCCCGTCCCTCTGGGTCTTCCCAGTGCACCAGCCCTGAGCACTTGTCTCATGCATCCAACCTGGGCTGGTGCTCTGTTTCACCCTTGATAGTATACTTGTTTCAATGGTGATCTCTCAGACCATCCCACCTTTGCCTTCTCCCACAGAGTCTAAAATTCTGTTCTGTACATCTGTGTCTCTTTTTCTGTTTTGCATATAGGGTTATTGTTACCATCTTTCTAAATTCCATATATATGCGTTAGTATACTGTGTTGGTCTTTATCTTTCTGGCCTACATCACTCTGTATAATGGGCTCCAGTTTCATCCATCTCAATGGAACGGATTCAAACGTATTCTTTTTAATGGCTGAGTAATATTCCATGGTGTATATGTACCACAGCTTCCTTATCCATTCGTCTGCTGATGGGCATCTAGGTTGCTTCCATGTCCTGGCTATTATAAACAGTGCTGCGATGAACATTGGGGTGCACGTGTCTCTTTCAGATCTGGTTTCCTCAGTGTGTATGCCCAGCAGTGGGATTGCTGGGTCATATGGTAGTTCTCTTTCCAGTTTTTTAAGGAATCTCCACACTATTCTCCATAGTGGCTGTACTAGTTTGCATTCCCACCAACAGTGTAAGAGTGTTCCCTTTTCTCCACACCCTCTCCAGCATTTATTGCTTGTAGACTTTTGGATAGCAGCCATCCTGACTGGCGTGTAATGGTACCTCATTGAAGTTTTGATTTGCATTTCTCTGATAATGAGTGATGTTGAGGATCTTTTCATGTGTTTGTTAGCCATCTGTATGTCTTCTTTGGAGAAATGTCTGTTTAGATCTTTGGCCCATTTTTTGATTGGGTCATTTATTTTTCTGGAATTGAGCTTCAGGAGTTGCTTGTATATTTTTGAGATTAATCCTTTATCTGTTTCTTTGTTTGCTGTTATTTTCTCCCATTCTGAAGGCTGTCTTTTCCCCTTGCTTATAGTTTCCTTTGTTGTGCAAAAGCTTTTAAGTTTAATTAGGTCCCATTTGTTTCTTTTTGCTTTTATTTGCAATATTTTGGGAGGTGGGTCATAGAGGATCTTGCTGTGATTTATGTCGGAGAGTGTTTTGCCTATATTCTCCTCTAGGAGTTTTATAGTTTCTGGTCTTACATTTAGATCTTTAATCCATTTTGACATTTTAAAACCACCATAGCCCTCTAATCACAACTTCTAAAGGTCTCTTCTCTCTATCTTCTTTTTCTTAAGTATATTGTCTACACTTCTCTGCTCATCAGCAGAGTGTTGATGCACCTCAGAGATTTGCTCCAGTTGCTCTTTGACTATCTGCTCATTCCACACATTCTATCCTCGTGTTACGATATGTAGACATCTAAACTCAGATCATCTTTGTGGCTTAGATTTATGTATTTGTGTATCTAAAATGACAAGCCCAGGCAAATAGTATTCTCACAGTGATTCTCTTCTAGGGGTGCCAGATTGGGACAGAAAGGAAGGGTTGGGGGAATATAACAGATTTCTGATTTAACAGAAGGGTCATTCAGAGTTATACAACATAAATTCCAAATTTATTTACTTTTATTTGTTCATAATCTCAATATTTACATATTAATTAAACATTTCAAAGTATTATAAGAGAGCACTCAATTTTACTTTTTAACTTTTGTTGTCTGTTTTTCAAAATAAGACATGATCTAGAGCAGCTTAGAAAGCACTGACTTAAAGAATATTGCTTGCAAGGCTAATTGCTTTCTGAGAACACTGCAGAGCAGCAATATCTAAGCAGCATATTTTGAAAGAAATAACTAAATATTATTCATATTCCTATTTTTTGCTTAAATAAAATGAGTAGAGCATAAAGAATTCAGCCTTTAGTATGGAACAGGAAATGTCTGAAGAATACAAATTGTTTAACAGCAAAGAAAAGTGTAGTTAGCGATTATTGTTTAAAGCTTTGTCTCTGCTCCAATATTTTAATGCTGAGGCATCTGGAAAATTTAACCTTTTCCCCTTGGGCAATATTTTGTCTTGATATTTTGGATTCCTGAAACTTTGTGAAAAGAGCACTATCCATTTATCTCCTTTCAATGAATTTTCAAAGAACACAAGTTTTAAATTTATACTCCAAACCAGCCCCGGGTCATCAGTTCTCTGTTTTATACTTCTAAACTGATGCGTTCATCACTCAAACCATAAGCTCCATATTACCTATTTGGACATTTCTTTTTATTCCAAGTGGGTTTCTTTTCCTATGACACAAATACCAGGGCAAAAATGTTGACTCTGTGCACTGATGGTTAATTTTAACTTTCTCCAGTTAAAAGAAATAATCAAGATATATGCCAAGTAGCTCTAGCAAAAAAAAAACCAAAGACCTTCCTTTAGCCAGTTTAGCAATATATGTTTAATGTACTTTCTTTCCCCTTGCAAGATCCACCATGGGGATTTTAGTACTTTTCTTTTCTCCAGGTGTAGGATAAAAAAGGCAAGAGGTTATTTCAGGGCAGATTTCTGGAGAATAATTTGAATCAGCATAAAGTTAACATTTCCTAAATGAGTATTTCAGAAACTAGAGCATTAACCTTTAGAAAAGACAAAAAAAAGAAATATATTGGAACTTTGTTCTAGTATTACTGGTTTCCAACAGAACTTGGAATAAGTAGCATATCTCCTGGACCAAGTAAAAACAGCACTATTCATCAGAAATTAATAGAACTTCATAATAAAACACTCCTGCCTATAAGGTAACCCCATTCAGTAAAATGTATTAAAAAGTATTATCCAGAGTTATGAAATAAAATGACATGAAAAATGAAAGATACAAATCTTACTTGACTTACACTGGAGTTACTTTTCAATAAGCCTATTATAAATTGAAAATACTGGAAGTCAAAAATACATTTAATACACCTAACGCACTAAACAACATAGCTTAGCCTAACCTACCTTAAACGTGCTCCTAATTACTTATTTCACCTGGAGGAGGGCATGGCAACCCACTCTAGTATTCTTGCCTGGGGAATGCCATGGACAGAGGAGCCTGGCAGGTTATACAGTCCATGTGGTCACAAAGGGTCGGACGTGACTGAAGCGACTGACATGCAGGCAGAACTTATATCAGCTTGCAGTTAGACAAAATCATCTAACACAGAGACCATTTCACAATAAAGTTTTGAGTAACTCATGTAATATTTTGAATATCATTCTGAAAGTAAAAAAAAGCAGAATGGATGTCTAGGCACAGAATGTTTGTAAACGTCTGGGTCGCATGTGGCTGACTGGGAGCTGTGGCTACCACTGCCCAGCATCACAAGAGGATACTGTATACTGCAAATCACTAGCCAGGGAAAGAACAAAATTCAAAATTTAAATATGGTTCCTATAGAATGCATATCGCTTTGCACCGTCATAAAGTTAACTAATCATAAGTTGAGTCAAGAGCCATCTGTATATATTTTTCAAGTTAAATTAGAACATTTCTTCTAGAAGAAATTGTGGAGTCTAATAAAAGGGGCATAATATAAATGGAAAATAAAATACCTAGGTGATTATAACTTTATAGAGGAATGATAAAAATTTCTAAAAGTAAAATATTCTTCCATAAAAGAATTATATAGAAGAAATGTAAATCATAGGGAGCCTTCAAAACATGAACGGAATAACCTGCTTTTGAGTGGAACTCAGATTCGTGTATATCAGTGAGAACGCTGCCTCACTGCAATGTTAGCAAATAACTCATGTGGGTTGAAACAGCAGGGATTGCTGATGGGGTTGCTGTTTCCTTTGGAATCTGGGGTGTTGACCCAGAGTTAAGGATTAACTTATCCAAGAGGGAATCGGCCTCTTGCAGCAATATTTGGGAACTGAAATCGACTCCATGAAAACCAGCTGTATGCTTCATAGCTGAGACAATCCATTCTAGCAAAGTGCTGAGATGACGGATCGGGTCTGGCAGTCACTCGTGCGGCACATCACACAGCTGCAGGCTCAAGTCTTGAACTTCACTCGGTCAAGCCGGTGGAGGTGACTGTGCTTCTTCTGATGTGAAGCTTATATAAGCTCCCAGCCCAGAACACTGGTCTGTCTTCCAGTCCCACTGTTTCACTACGTGCCGCCTTAGAGCATGACAAGCAAGAGGGAACAACATGGACTGTCGCTCGTGTCTCTTTATGTTCCCCAATAATACATTTCAGGTCTCATGTGCCTGTTTGTTAATCTGCCTTCTTTGCCTAATAGCCATTTTGGATAAGTAAGGTGATGAACGTGTGCAGCTCAGTTCCTCAGAAATTATACCCATTACACACGTGTTACAAATGAAATAAGAATGTGTCAACATGTAAGATTTTACTAGGAGGTTGCAATGGTTACTGCTCACTGTCATATTTTCATTACTAGATTTTAAACTCTTAGAACAAAGAACTGTTTTATACATTGAATGAAATTATTCATTTTTGTCACCATGCTAAGAAGTTGTGGTAGACCGACTCCAAGATGGCCCCTGATTTTCCCTGCTTCCTGTTGCTCATGACTCTGTACAATTCCCTCCCTGTGAGGGTAGGTGGTATCTGTGATTTGTTGCCAATCAACAGAATATGATACAGACCATGGGATATTATTTTCATGATTACACTGCCTAAGATACTATGCTGCATCTTGCTAGAAGACCCTTTCTATCATGAGAAACGCTGGGCTGGAAGAAACACAAGCTGGAATTAAGATCGCTGGGAGAAATACCAATAACCTCAGATATGCAGATGACACCACCCTTATGGTAGAAAGTGAAGAGGAACTAAAAAGCCTCTTGATGAAATTGAAAGAAGAGAGTGAAAAAGTTGGCTTAAAGCTCAACATTCAGAAAACTAAGATCATGGCATCTGGTCCCATCACTTCATGGGAAATAGATGGGGAGACAGTGGAAGCAGTGGCAGACTTTATTTCTGGGAGCTCCAAAATCACTGCAGATGGTGAATGCAGCCATGAAATTAAAAGAAGCTTACTCCTTGGAAGAAAAGTTATGACCAACCTAGATAGCATATTAAAAAGCAGAGACATTAATTTGCCAACAAAGGTCCATCTGGTCAAGGCTATGATTTTTCCAGTGGTCATGTATGGATGTGAGAATTGGACTATAAAGAAAGCCGAGTGCTGAAAAATTGATGCTTTTGAACTATGGTGTTGGAGAAGACTCATGAGAGTCCCTTAGACTGCAAGGAGATCCAACCAGCCCATCCTAAAGGAGATCAGTGCTGGGTGTTCACTGGAAGAACTGATGCTGAAGCTGAAACTCTAATACTTTGGCAACCTGATGTGAAGAGTTGACTCATTGGAGAAGACCCTGATGCTGGGAGGGATTGGGGGCAGGAGGAGAAAGGGACAACAGAGGATGAGATGGCTGGATGGCATCACCGACTTGATGGACATGAGTTTGGGTAAACTCCAGGATTTGGTGATGGACAGGGAGGCCTGGTGTGCTGTGATTCATGGGGTCGCAAAGAGTTGGACACAACTGAGTGACTGAACTGGCTGACTGACTGACTCATTGGCTTTGGCTGGATTCGATGGAATAAGCTGCCAAATAGAGAAGCCAAAGTGGCAGGGAACTAAGGGGAGTTCTAGGTGACAGCAAAGAAAGACTGAGGTCCTAGACTGGACAGAACACAAAGATGGAATCCTGTCAAAGAACACGTGGGCTTAGAAATGAGCTCTTCCTCACCTGAGCTTCAGATAAGACTCCAGCCCAGAACTGATTTGGATTGCAGCTTTGTGAGAAAAACAAAGGACCCAGGCAAGCCATGCCTAGATCACTGACCCACAAAAACTGTGTTAATTTATTATGTAGCAACAGATAACTAATACAATGTTATAAACATTTAGTCATGCTAAGCTCTATCTAGTGTGCTTTGTTTTATGAAATGACAGATTTGTACTAAGACCAACTTTTTAACTTAATGGATACAAATGAATAGTCAAACAAGAACATCTGTTATTCAACAAAGTCAGACATGGAGATTTTTTCATTCATTCAACTGTGAAGAGTAAAGAACATGAGTTCAGCCCTTGTTAGAAAAATCAAATGAATTTTCTAATATTAGTGCCAAGCCTGATTCTTTTTATCATACTACAGGAACAGTTAAACATCAACACACAGAGCTGCATGGCCCTTCTAAATATCCTATGTTCAATCACTACCTCTCAATTTAAATGTTTTTCAATTTGACATTGAAAGATTTTGTCTGATTAAAATAGCTAAATAAATGCATAAAACACACATTCAGAGCTCCCTCTTCTCTATCCAGGGAGGCAAACTCAAAAAAGGGAGTCACTGGGACTTCCATGGCAGTCCAGTGGTTAAAACACCATGCTTCTACTGCAGGGGGCACAAGTTCAATCCCTGATTGGGGAAGTAAGATCCTATAAGCCCCTCTCCCCTCAAAAAGAGAGTCATTGGAGAGATAAATAATTTCCAGTTGGTAGAGAGCAGTCAAAGGGTAGCAGAAGCAAAAGTGACACTAATTATAATCAATAGACTTATCCACACCTAGTCTAAATTGAAAAGGAAACAAATAATATCTGTATAGAGTACACCCCCTGGAGAAGAAAATGGCAATCCACTGCAGTAGTTGTGTCTGGGAGATCCCAAGGACAGAGGAGCCTGGAAGACTACAGTCTATAAGTCATAGAGTCAGAATGACTAAGCACACAAAATACAAAGCATTGAAACAGAATTCAAAAAGTGATTAGAAATTACTTAAATTTTATTTAGCTTGAGAAATAGAGTTTAAGACAGTCTGAGTATTTTCTGCTTATGTATTTTTTTCTAGAGTCAGACATGACTTAGTGACCAAACCCCCACACTGCATATACACATGGATGCCCCCTTTGCCCCATCCCTTCATCTATCTATATTATTCTTGATTATCCCTGAAAGTTATATTACTATAATATCATATTATTAAATAGCTATCATATGACATCACACAACAGCATATTACTAAATAACTTCAAAGAATAAAGGAATAGAACAATCTATGCAATAATAAATACAATTGGGGTGAGAAACCATGATTCTATTTTGGGGTTGCAAAATATTTTACTTTTGGGAAATCTACATCAGTATTTACCTTCTTGGTTCTTAATTTTCATTCTGCACATTTTATGTTTCAGTTACTTTACTTTTGGTTCCTAATTTTCATTCTGCGCATTTTATGTTTCAGTTACCTTATTTTTTTTGTATCCTAAATTATTTATCCTCAATAAGTTAGGAGATAGTATTATTCATGCACATCCCAGATCTCTTTACATCACTTTTATTATTTCTTTGTATCATTCCCCTGTCTTATGATGGTCTCTTCCCAAAACCTCCCTTGCATATCTGGAATTATATTACTCTAAATCAGAAAGAACAGAGTGCCTGGCAATTTCATCCCTTTAAGATGACAAATTGATCAGAGAGTGTAAAGACCCAGCCCTGCCATATCTGATGGAGATAAATTCTTCATGCAATGGACCCACAGAGCTACTCTGCGCAATCAGTCAAGTCAAGTCTGGGACATTGCCTGAAGGTTTAACTTGTACCATTGCTTGACATCTTCTGCCTCTGCTTCTTCCTCTCCTTTTGTGGTTTTTCCTGAGACTCTTTCCTTAATAAATTACTA
This sequence comes from Muntiacus reevesi, assembly GCF_963930625.1. Taxonomy (NCBI): domain Eukaryota; kingdom Metazoa; phylum Chordata; class Mammalia; order Artiodactyla; family Cervidae; genus Muntiacus; species Muntiacus reevesi. The sequence continues at coordinate 50,740,508 of NC_089261.1, read as the reverse complement.
CTTGTAAACAAGTGTACACCTCAGGCTCTGCTCCCAGGGAAGTTGAGCTAGGACACAAAAGGTGACTAGAATTATCTTCTATGTCAGAGACTGTCCCACGCCTCTGGGATTAGATGTGAAGCACTATGGGGTCAATGAAGCAACTGTTTTTCTACCAGGTTAGAACATAAGCTCTATAGCAGCATACTTTGTCTCCTATATCATCATACTCCTAGGGCCTACCACAGGCCTGGTACATAGAAGATACTAAATAGATATTTATTTAACACACTAAAGGCTATACAATGGAAAGCTGACCAGTTAAAAAAATAAACTAGTCAGTTAAATGGCAAACTAATATGTAAGGTAGAGGGTAGGTCATGATGGCATTTCCTCTATATAAAGTACTTAATGCTGGGTAACAAATCACCCTAAAACACAGCAGCAAAAACCAACAATAATATTTTATTATTTCCTATAGTTCTGTGCTAAGCAACTCATAATACAATAGGAATGGCTTGTCTGTCTGCAGCTTTAGTGAGAAACTCAAAGACTTGGGGCTGCTATTATCTAAACTCTTACCCATTCACAGGTCTGACAGCTGATGTGGACTATCAGCTGAGGACCTGTCAGGGGCTGCCAATCTGAGCAATCACACATGGCCTCTATATGTGGCTGGGACTTCCTTAAAGTATGATATCTGCAACCCAAGGGCAAATATCACTAGGGAGAGAGAGAAAAAGATGAGAGGGAGAGAGGGAGAAAGGTTGCTGATGGAATCTATACTCCCAACTCAGCTTCCAGGCACTTCTCTGGTGTTCCAGTGGCTAAGACTCCATGCTCCCAATGGAGGGGGCCAGGGTTAGATCCCCAGTCAGGGAACCAGATCCCACAGGCTGCAACTAAGAGCTTGCATGCCACAACTAAAAATCCCACATGCCTCAATGAAGATCAAAGATCCCATGTGCAGCAACTAAGACTCAATGCACTTGAATAAATGAACAAACAAAAAACATTTAGCTTGCAAATCTCCATAGCATCACTTCTGCCACATTTGTCAAGCAGTTACAAGTTCTACCCAGGTTCTAGTATAATAGACACTACTTCTTAATGAATCATATTAAAGTTTAAGGGTAAGAAATAAGATATATTATTAGTGAAGACATTTTTGGAGCAAAAAGTTCTACCACACTCCCTTTAACTTTATTTTAAATTTGTTTTATTTTATTTTAGCAAGTATAAAGAGAAAATAAAAACAGTCTTGTAAGTCAGACAGGAGACTGACTTCTCTCTCTAGAATTCTTAATTTATTGAGTTAACTTCATTAACTTAGGAGTGCTTTTGAGAAATTTTATTTCTTCATCTGTGATAAAATAACTCTTCCAGTATTTTTCACTATTATTCATAGTTGAAATGTAGTAGTTAATTCTCAAGGTTAAAATTATTGTGGCCCCAAACTTTTTATGGGTTCTGGAAATATGAGCAAGCAATTTTCTCAAAGAGGAATAAGATTTTTTCCTATATAATCTTCAAATTATATTACATGAAAGGCTGCAAAATATAGATGTCAATTTAAGAACAAGGGTTCTGAAATCAGCTCCTTCACCTGTGTAAATCAGATAACCCACTTTACATTTCTGTGTCTTTGTGCACTGATCTGTAAAATTGGCATAATGATATGTCTGCTTTATGGAGTTGCTGTTTATAGAGCAAATAAGTTAAAAAACATTGTCATTCACATAATGAAATTGAATATATATTAACTATCACAGTTATTATTATTTTCATTAAATAGTTTTGTTGAGTGTGTGCCACTGTATTGGAGAAGATAGGCAGGTAGCTGTTACAGAAAAAATGTAATTTAATGACCATTAAATTTATATATAGCACAATACATAAGTAGTGATAATAGTTGCTTGGGTCGCAATGTTCACTGCAGCACTATTTACAGTAGCTAGGATATGGAAGTACCCTAGATGTCCACTGACAGATGAATGGATAAAGAAGTTGTGGTACATATATGCAAGGGGATATTACTCAGCCATAAAAAGGAATGCATTTGAGTCAGTTCTAATGAGGAAGATGAACTTAGAGCCTATTATACAGAGTGAAGTGAGTCAGAAAGATAAAAAGAAATATCGTATATTAACACATATATATGGAATCTAGAAAGATGGTACTGATGAATCTACTTGCGGGGCAGCAATGCAGACACAGAGAATAGACTTGTGGACACAGTGCGGGAGAAGAGGGTGGGACAAGTTGAGACAGTAGCGTTGAAACATATACATTACTATATGTAAAACAGAGAGCCAGTGGAAATTTGCTATATAATGCAAGGAGCTCAAAGCTGGTGCTCTGTGACAACCAGAGAGGGGTGGGACGTGGTTCAAGAGGGAGGGGCATATGTATACTAGTGGCTGACTCTTGTTGATGTATGGCAGAAACCAATACAATATTGTAAAGTAATTATCCTCCAATTAAAAATAAATAAAAACAATAGTTGCTTGGGTTGAATTATGGCCACCTTAAAATATACGGCCTTGTCCTAGACCCTGGAAACTGTGAATGTGAGCTTACTGAAGGGTCTTTGCAGATGTAATTGAGTATTTTGACACAAGGTCATCTGGATTATTTGGGTGGGACTCAAATTGAATGACAAGTGTCATAAGAGACAAAGAGAAAAGATGAAGACCATGTGGAGACAGTGGTGGAGATTGAAGCTCTTCTGCTAGAATAAAAGCCTGGAGTCACCAAAAGCTGGAAGATGCAAGATAAGATTTTTCCCTGAGAGTTTTGGGAAGGGAGCATAGTCCCACCTATACCTTAATCCTGGACTTTCATTTTCCAAAAGTATCAGTGAATAAAGTTTGTGGATGTAAGCCACCAAGTCTGCGGTGATTTGTTACAGCTACCATAGGAAATGCTTATAGTAGTAGACCTGGGGGTTCCTCTGTTTAGTACACAGGGCATGTTCTCTGTTTTCTTGCCCAAGTGAAAACTGAGGCAGGCAACAGCTACATTCAGTTTCACAGAATAGTAGCTGTATCTGCTAGATGTTTCTGATTAAAGTGCCATATGTGGCTATCATTGGACCCAATTCAAAAACTAAAGTTGGACTGTTTGGCCCGTATCACAGCCTCTAAATTGCTCTGGGTTCAGCAGGTCCACAATAAAAGGCCATGAAGCAGGTATATGGCAGTGAGGGATACAGGTTGTTATGAATATGATCTACCTAAGATGTTTTAATACCCCGAGAGAAATTCTGCTTTTATTAAATGAGTTTTATTTTCCCATAAGTAAGCCAAACATTTGTATATATGTTTGTAAACCATTCTTGATAATTTTCTCCTTCCCCAAATAAATGGCTCTGCTAAGAATATATGACTGTTTTACTTTGAAATTAGCTATAAAAGTTGCTAGAAATATTTCAAAAACCCAGTTGAATGAATTAGGTTTTTAAACTCATTGTTGTTCATATTAATATCTAAAGACATGTATATTACTCTCTGGATGTTCAGACTTAGAAGAAAAATCAATGTATGTCTCTTCTACACTTACACAACCTGTAGTTGAATTTACCTAGGTGCATTATTTACAGAGGTTATTTGTAGAGTTAGGAACTCTTGTTTCCCACAGCCTTGATCAATTTGCCTATAAAAATAAAGTTAGGAAGTCACAGTGGGTGAAGAAAGCCTATCTGTAAAAATGAATGCATTACACTTGTTTCTTTATGCCAACTTATATCTTAAAAGTTACTCTCTGGAACAGGCTCTAGAAGAGCAAAATTTTCAAATCTTGTTCGTGATCAACTTTAAATGTGAAAAGTGTCAATATGCAATCCTGTGAAAACATTCTAAGTCAGGTGGCTCAAACAGTAAAGAATCCGCCTGCAATGCAGGAGACCCAGGTTCAAACCCTGGGTTGGGAAGATCCCCTGGAGAAGGGAATGGCTGCCCATTCCACTCTTCTTGCCTGAAGAATCCCATGGGCAGAGGAGCCTGGCAGGCTACAGTCCATGCGGTTGCAGAGTCAGACTTGACTGAGGGAGTAACACTTTCACTTTCAGGCTGCCATAAAGTTCTCAGAATTGCTTTCAATTCATTGTAAGTTGAAAACAAATGCTTGATCTCTTGTCTTTATACCTATATTTCGTGTGTTTACGAGCAATAGTGAATTTTTTTCTTCACTAATTACAATATAAAGGTATGATATGTGCTTAAAGAAATATTTGTTAAATAAATGATAAAAAATAACCCAGATGTCCACAGTACACTTCAAAATAATTTAACATTAAAAAGTTTTCAACATAAATACACAACATGAATTTTAATTTTTCACATAAAACATGAAGTTACCAGAAAAGTTGATACAGTTTTTATACAAACATTTTTTAATTGTTACATCACCTTAAAGCATAATTTGAGATGCTGTGGATAAGCTTATGTTTTTTCCCCTTTCTTTCCACTTTTAGTCATACTTTTACATTTTCTATACTAATTGTTATCAGTGAAAAAAAGAACTTCTTTTATTGTTAAATTAGGATCCAGTCTGTAATTCAATTAGATTGGTTATTAACATAGTACAAAATTTTACAAAAGTAAAGAAACAGGGTAACATGTTTTTCCATAATACAAATTAAAGTTTTATGTTAATCTCTTAGACTTTTAAAATTAACATACTCTCACCTTTGGTTTTTAATTAAAGGATTGATTTCTGTTAAAATCATAGTCACACTGCTGACTTACTAAACATTATTAGAAAAATATCTACTTTTGATTTATATTGTTTTAATCTGAGCTCAAATTAAAAAATTTTAAATGATATATGTTCATGTTGAGGCATCTAATAACAATTTCAGAAGTAATTCAGATAGAGGTATAATATACTTGGAGGGAGAATGGGCACTAAAATCAATTAGGAAATCATAGTCTTAACCAAAATAATAAAATTAATTTCTTCCATACTTAGAATTGGGAATGCTATTGATGTTTTTAAAAAACAACAATCTCTTGGGATATGAAACAGTTTTGAAGATGTATAGTAGTGATGGTTACAAAACAATGTGAATGTACTTAATGTCACTGAACTGTACACTTAACAATGGTTAAAACAGTAAAATGCCACATGTATGTTATCACAGTAAAAAAAAAAACAGCATAACTTTTATTCATCAGTAAGGAAAAAATCAATATTAATAACAACTGCAGTCTCTTCTTAAAGCATCATATTTGTTGGCAACACAGAATGAATAAGAGCAGAATTTTACAAAATCACTGCATTAGGCTTTCTTAGTTTTTTTGGAAACATACATTCTCTGAAAATATAATGCAATTAATAGATCATGTTCTCAGAAAAATGCACAAGTTCATAAGCTCTTAACTTAATATTCAAATTCAATATTTAATTTTAATTAGTATGCAATTTCAACAGAGAGCCTTTAAGATCTAACTTTGAATGTTCATATTAAGAATTCTTTCCAAAGGAGACAAATGTGACCAGGCCAATAAGCTATAATTGCGCTAAGATTGTATATACTGTATTTACAACTCTAAAAATAATATGACAATCAAAGAGAGTTAACCTCAGATTGTAAAGAAAGGTGAATAACCCAGGAAATGCTATCACTAAAATAATCTCTTACTGAAGAATTCTATCTCCCTTTTGTGGTGATGGATGCAGGGGTATTCTTAACCTGGTGTCACAAAGCATTCGTGTTAGGCCACTCCACTCTCATTCTCAGAATCTACAGTCAACAAACAAATCCTGGCTTTGGGCAGATCTCATGCAGATTGTCTGCATGGCGCTAGTGCACTTGCCAGGTGATGTCACCAATTTCACTCCCTTGGAAACTTAGAGTTCTAGAAGTCTGCAAATAAATCTTCTCCTGTTCTTTCTGGAGATAGCAAGAAGATATTTCTTGCTAGTTTCATAACATAGAAATTAAACAAGCTTTATATCAGATTGTAGGCTGAGGTAACATTTTCTCCAAGTCACCTTTCAGCTTCTTTGTCACCAACAGCCGTTTCCTGTTCCTAAATCCTAGGTTCTAAAATACTCAGGAAAATTAAGTAATTATTGTTCTTTCTTCAGAGTTATTAGAAAAGATAGTGTGAACTCTCCAGTAAGATTTTGTTCCATACTATGAACTAAAAGTTCTGTGTAAAATCATGGGGGAAACATAATTTGACTTAAGAAATTCACTGTTTATTTAAACTAAAAATCTGAATTGCAAAAGATCTACATTTGCAGTGTAACAATCCAAAATATTAGTATTGAGAACAAGGAATCTTATGAGTTATTTTCTAGAGGCAGAAGAGTGTTATGAAGAAGCGTCAGGGCTCTGGAGATGGACTATGTTTAAATTCCAGTCTCGAAGCTATAGGACCTAAGACAAAATTACTAATCCTCTCTGTGTTTATGTTTTCTTACAGAGATAATATTATTTTCCACATACACTTATGAGTAATGCACATATAAAGTACTTAGAATAATCCCTAGGACATACATAATAACTACTCAATACTTGCCCATTAGTAAGCTGACATGTAATTTTGAGATTTATCCAAAAGTACATTACTCTATGGGCTTCCCTCATGGCTCAGCTCTTAAGGAATCCGCCTGCAATAAGGGTGACCTGGATTCAATCCCTGGGTTGGGAAGATCCCCTGGAGAAGGGAATAGCTACCCACTCCAGGATTCTGGCCTAGAAAATTCCATAGACTATAAAGTCAGAGTCAGATACAACTGAGAGGCTTTCACTTCACATACAACTCTAGGAAGCTTCCCAGTCCACACATACTACTCTACAGAATAAAAATGATGAAACCTACCAGAGAATTTACAAATGCAATTTTAATTATGTTTTTCAACTTATATTCTACTATATCAATAACTGGTCACTTAAATCTAGCAAAATCCCAAAATGGTAAACCAAAATTGCTTTCCTATAAGATGCCAGACTGACCATAAATGTACTTGAAATTTTCTAAGTTTTAAATTATTTTTCCAAATTTAGCCATAGTTTAAGATACATGATTTCTAATGAGCTCATATATTGAGAGTTGTCTATGTTCCTGGATCTTTTGGTTAATATACTTTTTTTAATCAATGAATTTTGAAGGGGGAGAGCAGATTTGCCTCTCCTCCTCCCCCTCTTCCCCTTCCATCTTGGAACCAGATTACACAGATTGTATATCCTGTCTTGAAATCTTTTAAGAACAAAAATCTTTTGTCAAGTCATGTGCACCCTGATTCTTTAACATTCTAAACCTGCTATGCCTGCTGAAATGGTTTATCATGAAAAGAAGAGAAAGGTTTTTGGCATATGATAATAAAAAAAAAAAAAGAAAGAAAGAAAGAAAAAAGAAGAAAAGACAAGAAAGAGAAGGAAAATCCTGAGCTTACAAATAGGCTCCTGAAGAATTGGAGCTTCAGGAGGCACTGCTATTAGGTGTATTTCATAATATGAAAAGACAGGCTGGTTTGGGCCCCCTCGTCTGGTGGGATCAATCCTGTCACTGCCATTTATTTGCAATCCCCTGTGATTTCTGTATTTCACAACCCTTTTGCATGAAAATGAACCATAAAGGCCATCAAAACACCTGCTTTACTGACAAGACCGATTAATGCTTTGATTTATCCCTCAGTCTGTGAGCCAGTCTGCTGCTACAAGGGCCTTGGGTTGGCATATCATCCATCAGACTTTGAAGGTCTTTTTCTATGTCCCAGAGTTTCAGCTGTGAATGTCTTTTGTATATGCTGGAAAGTTCTGTTAACCCCAGAATACTCAGCACAGGTGGAAGCCAATGTTTTTAACCAATAACAGTTCAGGTATCTTAAGTTATTAATTGACTTTAAATTATTAGACTAATCTGAAAGACCTTCAGGTTACTTAGGAAAGCATGTTAAGCAGCTTATTGTTAAATAAGAAAGAATCCAGAAAAAGAAAACAGCTTTCTGTAGTTTACTTCAAATTCATCCCTTCAGTATTCTTCTAAAGTTGATATTTGTCATTTTTTAAGTTGCATTATTAGCAGGTAGGCCTGAGAGCTATGCTTACATCCTTGAAGCAGGACATGGTACTCTCTCCACTTCCGGACACATAACAATGGCAATCCCCTTCAGCCTATTCATCCTTTCCTAAGGAAAGGGAGCACAGCCATGATGCCATCAAACTGGGGCAGTATACTGATATAATAGGATATAATTGCAAGATTCAGTAAGATAAGCTAATCTTCAAAAAAATCAATAAATGCACCTGAATTCAGAAGACATCATCTGGCAAGATGCCTCTTTCCACTGGTATACTTTAAACAGCAAATTTATTTTGTCTTTCCCAATTGAAGTGCTTATATGCATTTCTTTTCATGAGACTTGGGAAACACATTCCTCACAATGAACTTCAAAATCTTTTACATTTATTTAGGAATTTGGTACTTGAGGCCATATCATTTCAGCTTAAATACATTTGAAAGATTATTTCATGAATGTTCTACAAATCTGAGTGCTTTATTCGCTTTAAAAGATGATCTTGCCATACAAAGTTTTGGCAAAATGATTGTCATTAAAGAAATAGCTATAGAGGAAGACTGTTAACACTGGAAAACAAAGATAACTATAGAAGGAAAAAGATGTTTTAAATTTTATTAAATAAATTAATATCTAAAGGGACACACACTTAAGGGTGCTGGTAATGCAAAGTGGTTAGCTTCAACATAACAGCCACTATAAAACTATTTTTTGATGCTCTCCTCTATTTCAAGAACACTCACAAAAAAATCCATTAAGGTATGATAAAACTTAGAATAAAACATCAGTGATATGCTACAACTAAGTGGCAAACCAAGAGTGTACAGCCAGTCAAGCTCCAAAGTTTTTCCCATCATCCTACCCCGCAGCAATAAATAGTTTAGGCAAAAACGTTGGGAGTTTCCTCATGTGCCTTTGGAGAAGTCAAGTAATTAAAGTTCAGAGATGGTCTGTATTTTTCAGCTTTTAGAAAGTGCTGGTGCTCCTAATTTCAAAGCCTACTGCAGCTGTCCTATTCCTGCAAATGTGTGTTTCTGCTGAGAATTTGGCTCTGCTCCAAGAACAGGCATAGATAAAACCCAAGGTCCGGGTATAGTCTTAGCTTCAAGTCAGTTCAAAGGCCTGAGGGGACATCCAATTTGTGCTGTATTTATGTTTAGTCAAAATGACCTGGTTTAAAGTACCCTGCAGCTTCCTAGCAGGATGTACTTGGTAAGGATTAATAAGTCAAAAAATAAAAACAAGAAAAGCTTTCCTTCTTCTTTGCTTTGTTTCAAATTGAATTATCAGCAAACAAATAACAGAGTTTTGCTACAAAATCATTTTTGAGATTTCTTTGTAGCTAAGTCAAACAGAAATACTTGTAATCAAAAGCGGAAGACTGGCTGAATTCATGAATCTCTATGCATCTGAATGCCTAAAGACATTTTTTGATAGAAAAGAAACTGGAGTTAATAAAAATCTGATGACGTTATTGAAACCAAAGTATTAGGGTTAGCAGATCAGTTGAGATGAAAAATCAAAGCCAGTTTCTCTGAGAAAAGGAGGATGTTATCTGTAGTTGTTAGGCGCTTGAACTCAGAATGAGACTGGGTGTGATTCCCAAGCTATGCTCCTACTAATTATAACACCTTGACCTAGTTATTGAATCACTCTTATCCTCAATGTTCTCACCCATAAACAAGGATTCCACTTCAAACAGATAATTTTAGTAGATATAAGGTGCCTGTCTTATAGGAAACATTCTGCAAAATTTAGCTACTGTTGCTAGAAACACAAATCAATATTTAGCGAGTAACGTAAAAGATTTTAACCACACTTTCAAAGATGAAGAAGCTATGACAATGCTCAGGAATAACGAGAGAGAAATTAAAGAGATCCCATTTACTCTAGACGTTTGTGAGGATGCTCTTTCTATTATCATTTAATATTCCAGTTAAGATACAAGTGAGGGATGACAATGCTTTTGCGTGAGCACATTTTCATGCTTGTTAATGGTTTTCATCACTAATAGGCTGGTGAGCATAAACAAGACTATGCTACACTATTATGGAGAGATAATATCATTGGTTGCTATTGTTACTGTTGTTTAGTCGCTAAGTTGTGTCTGATTTTTTGCAACCCAATGGACCTCAGCCCACCAGGCTCCTCTGTTCATGGTATTTCCCAGGCAAGAATACTGGAATGGGTAGCAATTGCCTTCTCTAGGGGATCTTTCCAAACCAGGGGTCAGACCTACACCTTCTGTATTCCCAGGCAGATTATCACTGAACCACCTGGGAAGCCCCAATATCATTGGATCCATGGGTTAAAGTCAGAAGATTTGGGTTCTGCTAACTTTTTTTTTTTTTTTTTTTTTTGGCCTCTAGCAAAGCCTTTGACAGTGTGGATCACAATAAACTGTGGAAAATTCTGAAAGAGATGGGAATACCAGACCACCTGACCTGCCTCCTGAGAAATCTATATGCAGGTCAGGAAGCAACAGTTAGAACTGGACATGGAACAACAGACTGGTTCCAAATAGGAAAAGGAGTATATTAAGGCTGTATATTGTCACCCTAATTTAACTTATATGCAGAGTACATCAAGAGACACACTGGGCTGGAGGAAGCACAAGCTGGAATCAAGATTGCCAGGAGAAATATCAATAACCTCAGATATGCAGATGACAAGACCCTTATGGCAGAAAGTGAAGAAGAACTAAAAGCCTCTTGATGAAAGTGAAAGAGGAGAGTGAAAAAGTTGGCTAAAAGTTCAACATTCAGAAAACTAAGAGCATGGCATCTGGTCCCATCACTTCATGGCAGATAGATGGGGAAACAGTAGAAACACTGGTTGACTTTATTTCTTTGGGCTCCAAAATCACCACAGATGGTGATTGCAGCCATGAAATTAAAAGACACTTACTCCTTGGAAGGAAAGTTATGACCAACCTAGACAGCATATTAAAAAGCAGAGACATTACTTTGCCAACAAAGGTCTGTCTAGTCAAGGCTATGGTTTTTCCAGTGGTCATGTATGGATGTGAGAATTGGACTATAAAGAAATCTGAGTGCTGAAAAATTGATGCTTTTGAACTATGGTGTTGGAGAAGACTCATGAGAGTCCCTTGGACTGCAAGGAGATCCAATCAGTCCATCCTAAAGGAGATCCGTCCTGGGTGTTCATTGGAAGGACTGATGCTGAAGCTGAAACTCTAATATTTTAGCCACCTCATGCGAAGAGTTGACTCATTGGAAAAGACCCTGATGCTGGGAAGGATTGAGAGCAGGAGGAGCAGGGGACCATAGAGGATGAGATGGTTGGATGGCATCACTGACTAAATGGACATGGGTTTGGGTGGACTCCTGGAGTTGGTGATAGACAGGGAGGCCTGGTGTGCTGCGGTTCATGGGGTCACAATGAGTCGGACATGACTGAGTGACTGAGCTGAACTGAAGTGACTGAACTTGAAAGTACATTTTCTTTATAATTTACAAATTGATCATTTTCTTTTCTAACAATATCATAGATATGCAATGGAGATTAAATTTAATGTGTATGAATCTTGAAAAATATCTAATCATATTTTAAAATCTTTTTTATATAAAGTGCATTTTATTGAAAAGGCAATGCATTTTCACAAATGCACATTTGGAAGACAAGGAAATTAGATAAGAATAAACGATGCACCAAATTAATATTTTGTTGTATTTCCTTCCAGTTTTTTTTAGAGTTTGCGGCTGTTTGTTAATATAACTGTATTCAACTACAAGTTTTGTTTATACAAGAAGATGACCCTGAATATATCCCAAACAATATTATTCACACAGCAGGCTTCCCTGTGTTTGATATATTTTTGCACCCCAGAGAAGCAGTACCGCACTCATTAAGGTTTACTGAAAGGTACTACTACATGAAAGGTAATTTAATTCACCCCTTTGATTATTTAAGAAGCCAGACTGGAAGAGTTGTCATCAATAAAGGACTCAGCTAATTTTTTCTTTCCATAAACATTCAATAACCATACTGTAGAAATGCAATCTTTGCCATGAAAGTGAAAGTGTTAGTCACTTGGTCCTGTCTGACTCTTTGTGAACCCGTGAACCATAGTCTGCCATTTTCCTCCATCCATGGAATTCTCCAGTCAAGGATACTCAAGTAGGTAGCCATTCCTTTCTCCAGGAGATCTTCCTGACCCAGAGATGGAACCCAGGGCTCCTGCATTGTAGGCAAATTCTTTACTATCTGAGCCACCAGGGAAGCCCCAATCTTTGCAATAGAGAATTCACAAACAGTCCTAATGGTTTATTCCTTCAAAAAAATTTTTTGTTTCTAGGAGAAGTGAAACCCAAACAAACTTTTTGGCCAACACAATATGTACTAGATTTTAAAATATTTTCTAATTATAATCCTCATTATTGTTATTTGGACTGAATGAGGCAACAGGGTTACAAGGCTTATACCTGGATAAATCTTTATTTAGAATTTTACTACAGTGGTCTTTTAGTACATGAAATAGATTGAGTTCAAAATAATGGCTTCTTAACACACACTGAGGGTCAGAATCTTGGCTCTGTCAGGCTGTGTGACCGTTGGCCTATTTTTTGCCTCAGTTTATCTTACAAAGTAGAGAAAGACATACTACTGAAACAGAAGACACTGAAGGGGAAAAAATTGTTATGTTTGAGTAATTTCCTAAAGTATTAAAAATTATACAAAAATTGGACTCTTTGTGGGTTTGTTTTGCTTTGGGGGAATATTCTTTGGGCAAAGATGCTCTGTAAAGGAAGCTGCCACATCATGTAATGCCTTCACACTGACTGGATGCGACCGTGAGTTGCCTTAGACTATTAATGGGAGCAGGGTCCCCAATACAACCAGTGTTCCAAGTAGTGGAAATTTAAGAATTAACTTTGACATGAGCAAACAAATTAATTAATGCTGATGATTAGAAGGAGAAATCAACTTTTTGGTCACAAACATTGATAGGATGTATAACAATAAAAATAAAAATATGATAAAACCATTTCCATCTTCTAGAGCAGGATCTGGTAAAATTTTTCTGTAAAGGGCCAGGCAGTAAATATTATATGCATTGTGGGCCATATTACCTCTGTTGCAATTACTCAACTTTAACACTGTGTAAAAACAGCCACAGATGATGCATAAATGAATGGATAGATAATGCTGAGATACAATAAATTGTATTCATGAAAATAGGCAGTGGTCTGGATTTAGTTATAGGTTTCTGACCCTGTTCCTGAGAACAGTTACCTTTGTCTTGATGCTAAACAAACTAAATACACAGACAATTCAATGATGATACTCAATCTTATAAAGCTAGACCTATTCATCTCACTAAATAACAGAGCCTAAAAAACAAGTGCTTAACTTGAGAACCACTGATTTTTTTTTTCTTTTTTATTTTTCAGTGGGTTTTATCATACATTGATATGAATCAGCTGTAGAGTTACACGTATTCCCCATCCCGGTCCCCCATCCCACCTCCCTCTCCACCCGATTCCTCTGGGTCTTCCCAGTGCACCAGGCCCAAGCACTTGACTCATGCATCCCACCTGGGCTAGTGGTCTGTTTCACCACAGATAATATACATGCTGTTCTTTCGAAACATCCCACCCTCACCTTCTCCCACAGAGTTCAAAAGTCTGTTCTGTACTTCTGCGTCTCTTCTTCTGCCCTGCATATAGGGCCATCGTTACCATCTTTCTAAATTCCGTATATATGTGTTAGTATACTGTAATGGAGAATCACTGATATTTACTGAAAGCTTTTCTATCTAATCCATCACCACTCTGTTATATCTCTTAAAGAGCTCTCCATCACCCTGATTGGTTACCATTACATTTCACCTAGATAACACATAAAACTAACATCCAATGGTTTATTCGTACTTAATGTTGTCCACTCTCCACAAGGTAGTCAAAATCCTTTCAAAATGTTATCAGATGCTCAACACAGTTCAAAGCCTTGCAATTACTCTTAGCATAAAAACAATATCCTTAACCTCACCCCCCAAAAATAGTACACTGTCTCTGCTTAATCACTTCTTTAGTTTGGTTTTTGCTCTCTTTTTTTTCCTGCTCCAGTCACAGCAAAATTATTTATGCTTCTTATGTTTATTCCTTTGCAGCATCTGTTCCATCAGATATGCCTTCCTTCTGAGTAGATTCCTTAGTGCAGCTGATCCATATTACCTGACTTCTTTGGTCTTACCAAGTTCCCATATGTATCTTTCCTCTACAACAACTGCAAAACTACAATTTGTAGCTTATTTCAGAGGTGATTTGCTTGGCTCTTTCTTCACAACATGATTCTAAGTACCACAAAGGTACAGGCAATATTTGTTTTTTCCACCGTTGTGTTATTAGAGCCTAGGAGAAGATCTGACAAACAGTACCCTGTATTTGCTGAAAAATAACAGCAAGTGAAACAGGAAACTCCTACTGTTAAACTACATAGATTAAGAAATTCAGAATTAGAATACAATGGAAAAGGAAGGATTAGAAAGACAAAAGTGAAGAAATTTATCCAAAATACCATTTTTAACAACTGACACAGCAGGTATTTCTTTCCTTTGGTTATCTTTTTTTTATCATCTTGAAGTAATATCCTCTTTATACAAATATGAAAAAGTTATAGCTCAAAATTGTGTTATTTATTGAATACTAGATAATTAAGTTGCCATTATGTTAATGTTCCATTTCTAATTATATAGGTTCTACACCTATACTATACGGGCATAAATGTTAGCATATTGGTACTTTCACACGACAGATTTGAATATGCTCTTGCTCTAAGTTTTCAGTACTTAACAAATTAAACTTGGGAAGAGCTTTGCTTGTCCTTCAAAGTCTCATTAAACTAGAAACTAACTAGTAAGAACACGTTAGTTTGAGTTAGTGTCTGTGACATTTAATACACATGACAGCAACTTCTTTGGAACAACAAGAGCAACTGAGCAATCGCACAAGCAGCAGCTTCTGCAAGCCTTGGAAAGCTGATGGGGAGAAACAGCATAAGACCAAAAGAAAGAGCAGCGCTTTTATAAATATCATGCAGTTCATGTAGAATGAGATAGTTTAGTTCCTCAAGGCAGTAAAATGTCTGACTGATTAAATTCATGTTGTCTCTCTTTGTTGTTTTCTTTCTATTTCAGCAGTTTGTTTTTTAACATGTGACATTATATAGATGATACAAGGTCAAACTAGTCTGAAATCAGAAACTTACTATTGTACAATGCTCTTACACCTTTATTTACTCACAAATCCTAATAACTACTACTTGCCCATAGGACCATGATTGGCCACGAGAATATATTCAAAGGTTTGTAAGTACAATTCAGATGTTAAAATGTCTTTGCAAGCAAAATCTGAATTTACTTATGATTTTGGGGTACTTTTCTTTACAGAAGTAAAGTGGGGGAAAAAACTCTGGTTTTGTTAAGCAATTGTTTACAAACAAGGAAAATAAGATTTAAAAGACATAAAAAGTTGCTAACTTGATTATGTATTAGCTCATAGAGTAAAGAAATAAATGATAGCCTCTGTAGATAAGAGGTATGGGATTTCTTTTCAGAAAATAATATTTATTAGAACCAAACAGAATCAAGTGAAAATATTTAAAACCTTGAAAAACTGGAATTCCCAGAAAGCATGGATATCAGTTTGAATTTATCTATTTGGTCATAGGACTGCATTTCATATCGGGAGTTATAAAATAATTCCTGGGAGTTACCTGAGAAAATAAATGAGAACAAATGAACTTTGCTCAATTTACTGTCCTTGGCCTAAAGTTCTAGAGTTAAATCTCAGTCATCTTATTGCATATAATGTAAGTTTTTGAGTCATCTCTCTAAGTAGTGTGACTAAAGAAAAATCCACAACCTAAAAGCTGCAACTTAAGTTTTTTTCAGGTATCTAAGTGAGGACTGTAGCCTGGGAGACAACTCCCAACAGCTCTGAGGTACTGCCCTGCAGAGTAAGGGGGGAGCCAGGATATATAGGAGGTCTTTGTTGGAGTGGTGGTAGGGAGACATGTAGTCGAATATCTCAAGTTAATGACGTAAGACTCTTCTATGTACAAGAGGATGCAAGAGCCTGGGCTCACTGAAATTATTCCTGAGACTTGCATCCTAACTATCCAGGGCCAGTATCCAAAGCACAGAAACTTTCCTGTTTTTCTCCATCCTGAATTCCCCTCAGGTCCCCTTCTGGAGAAGTAGGGGGAGGCTGCAGGGGCTGGTGGCTGGATCTGTGGAAAACTGGAATGACTGGTTCCAGTTCTTCTGGAAAAAATTCTCTGAAGAAAAAAATTCTTCATTTACTGGAATAGCAGGTAACATTCCCTTTCCACAGCAGTAAACAGCTAGTCACCCTTGAAAATAATCACCTGTCTAACTGGCATAACACAGGGAAAATCCAAGCTCTCAAGAGAAACTGATTTGCTTTTGTTGATACCAAATGCCTTTTATTGTCACTCTTTCTTGAAAGGCTTAAAATTTTTTTTTAAAGGAATGCCCTTATAAGTTTCTCCAAAGTTCAATGGTGATAGTCCACTGTTATTGAACAAGGAAAATAGAAGTGTGGAAGAAACACGTTAGATCAGTAGCAGAACTGTTGAGGTAATAAACAAGGAGGCCATTAGACAGAGGTGGCGCTAGTAGTTTGGTACCCTGAGTAAGCAAGTGAAACCTGAACCAGAGTTATTTCCTGTAAAAGCCTTAAGGCTGAGAAGAACAAGCAATCACAAGCAGTCCACTAGGTTTTCCCAAGTCATGCAACCACTTAAGCAATAACCAATCAAATAATTTCCCCTTCGCTTTTGCATATTCTCTAAAACACCTTGCCCCTAACTCCTGTTGGTAGAGAGCTGTGAGCCACTTCCAGTTTGGCCCTGTTTGGTAGAAATCAAAGTTTGCTGAAATAAACACTGAAATTTTTAATATGCATTGATTTATCTTTTAACAGGACCTAAACCTAAATCCCTGGGCATAGTAAAAACAAAGAAATCATCTTCCATTATAGTAAATTCAACATCCCTAAATCCAATGGCACTTTTTATTTCCAATCTCACTTGATATTTAACCTGCCCCTGGCACCATTAACCACTGCTTCCTTGAAACGTAGCTGTTTGCTTCGTACCCTGGCCGGCCTTGAATCTCCTTCACCTCTCAGTCAGCTGCTCCTTGTCAAGGAGCTTGTTTGACTGACTCTCCTTGAGCCAACTTTTAAATATTGGAAATCCTCAGAATTCAGCCATCATCTAAACTACCGGCATCTCCTATTTCAAACTCTGTGTTGGCAATTTTATCATCCTACATCCATGAAATCCAAACCTCTCACAGAGTTTCTCAATTCTTTTTAAAACGCAAATCTGATTAGGTCCTCTACTCAAAATCTTTGAATAGCTCATCACTACTTTTTCTCAAAAGAACATCTTTAAAGGGTCTAAATGGGTCATTATCTAACCCTTGCTCTTCTCTCAAGTACCATTTTATGCAGCTCCTCAGCTTCAGGGGCAAAATGTCACTTATTTGCCTTATCTTGATTCCTCAAACACACTGCTTTCGGCTTCTGGGTCTTAACACATGCTTCCCTCTGTTAGAAAGTCTCCCTCACACTTTCTGTGTATTAATTATCCTCTTGTAATTCAGATATGGATGATGCAATACTTCCTCGGGGAGGACTTCTCTACCCTCTGAACTATTTAAGACCCTGCCCTATTTTATTTTTCTTTCATGGTACTTAAGACTTTTGGTAATAATGATTGATTTACATAAATATTTTAATTAATGTTTTTCTGTCTTCCTATACTGATTTATCTTTGTATCTTTGGGCCCTCCCTGAAGGCTTGGTACAAAATAGCTATATAATGAGTACTGGCTGAATAAATGGACCAAAGGACACGTTTTATATCTTGAAACCTCGTAATAATCCTTTGGAGGAAAAAGAAAGGTAATCCTCTTGTTTTCATTTCACCAAGAAGAATCTGAAACTGGCAGAAGTAAATGGCTGTGCTTATGCTCACAATGAACAATTTGAACCTGACAACAAAACTACACTGTAACTTCTATTGCTTTCCACCTACCAACATATTTAGGATTTCTGTGGAATAAATGTGTAAATGTACAGTAGGGGGATAACAGTCTCTTTAGTTAGACAGATATGGTTTTAAATCTGATTAGGCCATTTATTTGCTCTATCATTTCAGGCAAGTCATTTAATTTCTTTAGGAATTTATCTTCTTATCTATGAAATGGAGTTGACAATATGGCAATCATGTAACATAATTGCAGCAATTAAGTGACATAAGTAATATAGGCAAAATGAAGGGCAATTACAGGCTCAATAATTATATTAATATTATTTATGTGAGAATCTATGGCTCAATTTTTAATAAAATGTTATTGTTTATATATATTTTGGCTCTTTTCCCTCCATGTACCACAGAGACCTCGTTTCCTAGTTGATTGTGCAGTACTTACCTAGAAAAGAGTAAAGTCAAATTTATATCAATCTTATGATTTTAATTAGACATTCACAGGGCATGGACAGTTTTCTGCTGACAGAGCTAGGATTCTGCAGTTTCTGCCTTATTGCAAATCAGATGACTGGACTGACTTTATGCACTATAAAATCATATATATATATGTCTATGTAACAACATTAGTATAGAACATTTTTAAAAGAAAAAAATCTATTTATAATTACAAAAATCCTCTCAAGACTAAGTCCATTTGTTCTTCTACTCAGTTTCACATGCCTACTTATATCTTATATCATTATCATATTATGCCTTTATCAGTTCACATTATTTCATAGGTATCTTCATAATTATCAGTTCAGTTCAGTTCAGTTCAATTGCTCAGTTGTGTCTGACTCTTTGCAACCCCACAAACTGCAGCACACCAGGCCTCCCTGTCCATCACCAGCTCCCGGAGTCCACCCAAACCCATGTCCATTGAGCCGGTGATGCCATCCAACCATCTCATCCTCTGTCGTCCCCTTCTCCTCCTGCCTTCAATCTTTCCCAGCATCAGAGTCTTTTCCAAGGAGTCAGTTCTTTGCATCAGGTGGCCAAAGTGTTGGAGTTTTAGCTTCAGCATCAGCCTTTCCAATGAATATTCAGGACTGACTTCCTTAAGGATTAACTGGTTTGATCTCCTTGCAGTCCAAGGGACTCTCAAGAGTTATGTTCATAATTATCAGTTATGTTCATAAATATAATTTGATGGCTAACAATAATTATCTCAACAGATGCTCAAAAATCTCTAAGTATTACTCTGTTGCTGGACATAGTATATTTACAATGACTTGCAATTATAAATAATATTTAATTATTATAAATAATATATAATTATAATTTTACATTTACTTTTCTTTTGTTGAATTATTTTCTTTAGATTAACTCCCCAGAGTTGGTGATTAGTGGTATTTTTTCCATCATGTGTTTGCTAGACATGAGTAGTCTCTATCTGAAGAGATTAAAGAATAACTTACACAAAATTCTAGTGATCCATTGCATAGATTAGGATTAAAAATTGTAAACTGCACATTCACACAGTGTTTAGAGAATATGGGTTATTAGTAATTGGGCCCTTAGGCTGTATTTATAGTCCAAGAGGGCAAATTTGAATGATCCTCTTGAAATATTGTTATTTACTGAAGAAAGTAAAAGTCATATTATACTTCTCCTAATAGTGCCAAATGTAGTGTCATATTTAGTTGACCAGAATGGCATACAAATAGACCTGACTAGCAAAGGATGCATGAATCACAACTTTGTTATGGCAAAGGTGATGAATAACTCAATGAAGCTATGAGCCATGCTGTGCATGGCCACCCAAGACAGACGGGTCATAGTGAAGTGTTCTGACAAAACATAATCCACTAGAGAAGAAAATGGCAAACCACTCCAGTATTCTTGCCTGGAGAATCCCATAGGCAGTATGAGAAAGACAAAAGGATATGACACCAGAAGATGAGCCCTCCCCTGACCCAGGTCGGAAGGCTGAGCAACATAGAGAAGGTTGAGCACCAAAATGGATGCTTTCCAGTTGTAGTGCTGGAGAAAACTCATGAGAGCCTTGCAAGAAGATCAACCAGTCAATCCTAAAGGAAATCAATCCTAAATATTCATTGGAAGGACTGATGTTAAGGTTCTAATACTTTTGTCTACCTGATGTGAAGAGCCAACTCCTTGGAAAAGACTTGAAATCTTTCCTGATTTGGGGAAAGACTAAAAGCAAAAGAAGAGGGCAGCAGAGGATGAGATGGTTAGATAGCATCACCACCTCAATGCATACATATGAGCAAACTCCAGGAGATAGTGGGGGACAGAGGAGCCTGGTGTGCTGTAGTCTGTGGGGTTGCAAAGAGTCAGACACAACTTAGAGACTGAACAACAACAACAAAGCAAAGGATGATCAATCAATATCATATATAATGTTAAGGTTAAAAGATGCTTTTTTTTTTTCTTTTACTTGATTTTGTTTTCCTAGTATACAAATAAGAAGTTTGAACTCTAATTTTACCATACTTAATTATATTATTTCTTTTCTGAGGTGCCCAGACATAATGTGCAATCAAATTCTCTCCCAGATCTGAAAATTCTAAACTAAATTCTAAGATTGTTTTCAAGTTGCATGTGATAGTTGCCTTCAGAACAGTGCCTAACCATCTTTGAGCTGGTAACATTAGCACTTGCCTGTTTCACTTGGAGACTACTGCAAATGATGTCAAAACCCTCAGTAGAACTTTGCTTCACTTTAACTGAAAATCTTTAAAAAAAAAACAAAACAAAACTGGTATGGCCTAAATTGTTTCAGAACTATCATTAGGTTGTATCAGATAAATGAAAGTACACAGGATAAAGCTCAGGATTTCTGGCCAAAATGTTACATTCTTTATGGCTCTTTGCCAAAGTTTAGTGTGAGATGTAAAATCATTCTCAGTAAAATACATATTTTTCATTTTAAAAATAAGTTTAAAAATGGAATAGAAGATTGTTCTCTGCTGCAAGACAGGATTTAGTTATGAATCTTAAATTACTTTTCCATGCTATATAGTAAAACTGGGAAATGAAATACAACTGGTTTGAATAAGATGTTTGCCTTTTCTCTCATTCTTTAATATACTGTTTAATTTATGGAGGCATTTTCATAAATGCATAAAACATGTACTTCTCAGTACAAAATGATCAGAATGTCTATTTCTCTTCCCATAATTTTGTGATTCACCAACATTAACTTTGTTTAAACACAACAGGTTCTCCCCCAAAATCCCACATGCACCATTGCTAAAAGCAATTCAGTAATTTCATATCATTTGATTTTTTGTGTTTTCATGCAATTTTTGTAAAAATCAACTTGACTAGATCATGATTATTTCAAATTCCAAAAAGCAGTATGTTTACATTTCCTCTTCTTCTTGGTTATAATCATTCCTCACCTTCCCTCTCTAATCCCCATAAGTAGATGAGTAGCCCCTATTTTTATGCTCTCCAGATAGAAAGCAATCACCTGAAATCCTGAGTGTGACAGTTTTTGTGACATCATCTCTTAAATATTTATCATTATACTTACATAATCTACTCTTGGGATTTCACTCAGAGTGACTAAAGATGGAAGATACATAACTATCCATTCAGAGATGAGGTACTGGGGGAAGTTTTGAGAAGATTATGTGCTAAATTTCTCACAAGCTGCAAAGCAGAGAATATTTTGTGTTTCATAATTATTTCCAACTTTGAGAAATGTATTTAACTAGGTTCATTTCCTGGTTCTTAATCTTATAATAGTGCACAACATCTTCACTGCTCATTTTAGAACTGATTTGCTCAATAAAAGAAAGTCCAGAGAACTGAATTTCAGCCACAAATAAATCTTGGTAAGTAGAGGAATGAACTTCAAAACCAATAACCCAATGCTTGATGGTAATATGAAAAACGAAGACATTAAATGTATGCTTTAGATTCAAGGATATACTAAAACAGGTCATTCTAAATTTTGGACTAAATGTATTCAATATGTATTTTTTTGCTACTATTGTCTAAGGAGACTGCTAAAGTAGCAGAATAAGAAGAAGAAAAATAAATGTAACCTTTGTGTTTTAACTATGTGTTTCATTAAATTGTTTTATGTCTAAATATGTTTTATGTTTAACTAAATATGTATTCATGTCATAAATATGTTTTATGTCTAAAATGAAATGAGAAAGAATTTTGAAACTGCTTTGAGATTTTTAGAGGGAAACTAGCAAATACATGATGAGAGAATGACAATGACAATAGTTAGAAACTGGACATTATATAATAAGATATATCTTAAGATAATGCACTTGCTTCTTACTTCAGATGGCAGAAGTAGAATTTATGGAGGGATATGACATGGAGCTGAGTTCTGACTCAGTTTGACTTTTTCATTGATGCATTGGTTATAGGGTGCCTTATTAAATAACAACCTCCCGACCCCAGGTATTTTTGAGCAAGGTCAATGATTGTTAGAAAAAAGGATGCCTTATAGCTGTTGAGTGGAATATTTGACATTCTCAGTTCTTTTCCAAATCTAAGATTGTATTTTTTCTAAATAATTTCTTTTTGAAGGGATGCTTTCTGAAACTGTTGTCTTGGTAAGTTATTTGTTCATTACAGGAAACATATCATAGTTATTATAAGCTAAGGAATGTGTTTTCATATTTATAGTTTTTGTTTGTACTTCAGGCTATATGATATTATATGCAAAATGAATTGAAATGAGAAAAATATCAGATTCATTTATCCACATAGGATTTCATTAGCAGAAATAACAAATTTCAACATTTTCTTCTTCTTCTTCCTAGAAATAATTGTAAATATTTATTCAAGATAAACATTGCATATAGCAGTAATAGGGCCAGAAAACAGTAATGTAAGAAAAATATCTACTCAGTTTTAAAATGAAATTATATTGTAAGATATGGATATAGTCAGTAAAAATTCTTAAAAGTAATTATTCTATCATATCTAAGAGTTGTCTTAGGTAATTTAAGGACAAAGTAGTCCTAAATCCTCTTAATTATAAACAATTTGAGAAAAGCTTTGCTTCAGTTTCAAAGACACAGTTACCCAAGGAAATTTCTGAGTAATTTATATATTTAATATTGGAAAAGATCTTTGATATAAGCTGGCAATTCTTTGTTTAAAAAAAATACACTGCAAAGAACTTAAAATGTTTAAAAATTATGCAGTGAATTAGCAAAAAAAAAAAAAAAAGATTAACATCCAACTGTTTCCTATCAACACTTATCATAATATTAATATTTAACACTTGATACAGTGCTTATTATGTGGCAGGCATTTTCTAAGCACTTCCCATAATTAAGCACATTTATTTCTCCTATTAACCTTAAGAGAAATAATGCACCATTTTACAGGTGTGGAAATTGAAGCATAAAGATGTAAAGTGACTTGATGATAATTATTCAGGTAGGAAGTAGCAGCCTTGAGTGTGAAATCTTGGGCATTCCAATCTTTGATCAGTAGGCATTCTGAACTCCTGAACTATTCTGTCTGTCCAAATTGAGATATTTTGAACGATCCCTTTAAAAATTTCATGCATAAAATGTTCAAGGATGGCGGTAAGTAAATGGGAATTGGCTAAGGAATTTTTTGTATGTAGTTCAAATCTCCGGGATAAAAATTTGAAGGTGTTTCAAGGTCCTTTCTAGGCAGTTACTTTGTGGAAATGTCCCATCCTGGCATCTTAGAGTTTGAAGACAAAGTTGCAGAGAGAGGGGTAGATCTCTGAGGCCTGTGTGAGGAACTACCTTCTAAAATAAAGTTCTTGGAAAGTTATTTCCAACAGAGATAATTGTGTTGGCTGTTCTAGGAAAGCTGAGAGACGCAAGAGGAAGGGCTGAGAGACCCAAGAAAGCAAAAGTAGAATTAGTCAGTGTGTACTAGTCTCACTGTGATGGGCTCAGTCAAGGTTAGTATCAGCAACGACAGAAAACTGTCCTGTCACCTCCCTGAATCTTAGACTTTAGAGGTGTAATGTCTTTAAAGGGAGTCCAGAGGCATAGCACACAACATGGAAAGAGAAATGTCGGGCGAGTTTGTAATTTCCTCGGTTCCGGCTCATCACAACAAAAATTTGAAGCAACAGACCAGTGTGACCGGCCTCGGAAGAACCAGTGTTACAGCTCCGTGTTACAGTTCAGTTTTATTTAGAAAGTAAAGGAAAATGCATCCTGGAGGCGTGTGGGTATGCCGACCCAAAATACCTGAAGAGAAGAGAGGCCTCCAGCCCAGCTTTGGCTCCTCTTTTGATATGTTTTTTCTCCTCCCCCTGGGCCTGACCAGTGTAAATTGGGCTAGCCGGAAGTGCTGTTTATTTCACCTGAGGTCCTCACTCAGGTCCTCAGACCTTCCTTTGTTCTATTTTCTTGGGCTTTTCCCTTCTTTGTCTTTTAGCCACTGCCATTTCGGACTCCTTTTCCTATTCTAACTACCTAACAGGAAGTAAGTTGACAGGCAATATAATGGAAGGCACAGGCAATATAATGGAAGGTCATAGAGAGGGCATGGAGGGCCATGCAAGGTCACCAAGAAAAATAACAGTAGTAGTGGCTGTATCTTTTGGGGAATGGATTGTAATTCCTCATTACAGTAGACAAACAAATAAACACAGAAAGAGATGAGGCTCCATTGGCTAGTATTCCCCATCAACAGGTGATCCAAGAAGATCACATGTGGCTCTGAATAGGAAAAGAGGAACAAAAAAAGTAAGAGAATTATCAGTGTTGTGCATGGACCCAGGAAAATCAGTGCTTAGTGAGGTGAGGTTAGCTAAGTAGTTAATACCTATCTTTTAATTTTTTATTATATTTTGGCAGTTTTTGTTGTTAATGTTTTTAGGTATTTGGGTGTATTTATGTCTACACATCTTTTGAGTTCATTCATAAACTGCTTAACAATGGATATATTCTTAATCACCTCAACTAATTCTTTTGTGACATTTTGAAAGTGTTAGTCACTCAGTCTGTCTTTTTGTGACCCTATGGACTGTAGCCTGCCAGGCTCCTATATCCACGGAATTCTCCAGGTAAGAATACTGGAGTAGGTAGCCATTCCCTTCTCCAGAGGATCTTTCTGCCCCAAGGATCAAACCTGGGTCTCCTGCAAAATGGCAGGCAGATTCTTTGCAGTCTGAGCCACCAGGGAAACCAACTTCAGGTAAAGTGTAGTAATATAAAATCTAGTTTTAATCACATAAATGTCTATTTTATTTATCCCATTCTAAATAACCATCCAAAGAATTTTTTAAAATTCATTTGCAATAACTCTTTTTTTAAAAAAAATTTACCTCATTGAAATAATAGATATTTATTTTCAAGTTTTTTGCTGATATTCTTAATTGCTCTTATTAGCATCTGTAAGGCCCATTGAGAAGGCCTCAATGAAGCTTCCTAAATTGGTTTTTCTCTTTTAAAAAGTTCTTAGGTTAATTTGACTTTTAAAAGAGCACCTAAACATACTGAACCTGAAACAGTCTCCAGGGATGGTAGGCAAGCACTGAGGATTTGCTCTATTAGCATATGAGGGAAAGACTTAACATACAATGAAAAATAGATGCCAGTTTTCAAACTATGCTCCAGTAGAGAATATTTGTGAGCCTGATCTGTTAATACTGTTCGCTAGAATGATTAATTCTCTGAAGACATCAATATTCTAAGTTGTTTTCAATCCATACCATTTCCTTTCCCCTTCTCTATTATATTTTCAGAAACTTGACCTTATGTAGAGATTGTGGGAATTTTTGTTTTGTTTTGTTTGTCTTTGAAGACCTATATTTATAGCATTTGCTCAGAGGGCATTCATTTGAATTATCACTGAAAAGGTTGCCGTCAGAGGGGGGAAACATTTGAGAATGATTCAGTACAACATGCCCTTTTGTCTAACAAGAAGCTGCTTCTCCATCACTCTTAAGTTTGCAGCTTAGAGAGAGCAGCAAGCATGTTCAATTATTCATGTTTTCTAATTAAGCCTTGCTGATTGCACCTAAATGGAAACTTTATTTTGAAGAGATTGTATTCTTAATGTTTTTCACTAGAACAATAATTTGTCTGAGAGTAACCTAAGCTGCTTTAGGATCCTGAGTAACTGGCTAGTGGGGCTTTGTACTAACATACAGATATTACATATAGATACATGTGCCTATCTATAATATCTATATTAACATATAGATATTAGCATCACTGACTCAATGGACATGAATCTAAACAAACTCTGGGAGATGGTGAAGGACAGGGAAGCCTGACATGCTGCAGTCCATGGGGCTGCAGAGTCATGCATGATTTAGTGACTAAATAACAGGAGCGACATAGATATTACTTGTCATGCTGAAGGCTTCCGAATTGTTTACTTCATGTCTTATTCAGAGGTGACAGTGAATATTCTTTCTGCTAATGACCTTTTAGTTACTGTCAGTATTTCAAAATTAAAGAAATGACAGAGCCAGATTCTATTGCTGTGCAGTTATTCAGCAGTCACTGCAAGATATACTAAAATCACATTTCTTTCAACATTGAGCAAAATGATCTAAATTATTATATTTATGTACTTTTTTCTTTTTGTTTCTGTATGGATTAAAAGTGTATCATACATAGACTGGCCAGTCATCATTATTTTGGGCAGTATTCGTCATAAAAAATATTTGTCATAAAAAATATTTGGCTTTAAACATGAATATTTCTTTATTATCATTTTCTATTATAGTCAACTAAGGTAAGTTTTCCAAAGGGTTCACGGATGTATGTTTGCTCAAAATGATGAAATATAAATTATTTTGAGACCAGGTCCTGAAATCAAAATGATTGCATTCATTTCTTACAATTATATTCTTGCCTCTATTTAACTTTTTTGATCTTCTTAATATATTTTCTTTATCATATGTCTTCTATAATTAGTATAACTATAAAGTGAGTATATTAAACTATACCTATTTAAACCTATTTAAAGTACATTCATAAATGTTTGAATATCATCCACTGAAAAGTTTGAAATGAATATATTAGTACTAGTTCATCTGAACAATAAAACATTGACAAATAAAGTTCTGATTCATCCATTTTGGCTAACACAATTAATCAGAATACATAGAAAATGTCCACTCTGTTACTTCACAGAAAATATTCAAGTTTTAGTGTTTCCAGAAAGTAAATTACCTTTGTAGAGTGTGTTTTGCTATTAGAAGTATATTTTTTTCTTATTTTCTTCTGTAAAATTTATGATGATTAAAGATGCATCATAAACATGATAGATTGTTACTAAAGATGAAACTTTGTTATATATTTGATATGCATATATCTGTTATAATTACTACATTTTCTCAGATTCATATTTATATTAATATATAAAATATAGGGCAGGTTTCTCTACTTGTTCAGACGTAAAGAATCCACCTGCCAATGCAAGAGATGCAAGTCCTACACCTGGGCTAGGAAGATCCACTGGAGTAGGAAATGGCAAACCACTTCAGTATCCTTGCCTGGAAAATCCCATAGACAGAGGAGCCTGGCAGACTACAGTCTATAGGTCACAGAGTCAAACATGAGTGAGCACACAAAATACAAAGCATTGAAACAGAATTCAAAAAGTGTTTAGAAATTACTTAAATTTTATTTAGCTTGGGAAACAGAATTTAAAACTGTCTGAATATTTTCTGCATATGTTAATTTTTTCAACACAATTTAACATTTAACTTTCAAGGGAAATATCAATCATTTCACTTTATGATGGAAACACAGTGTGAAGAAACCTTCACTTTTAGACAGATCTTTATACATGACCTTAACCAGATTAATATATGTTTTTAAATGATTGAGTATTATATACCACCTTTTAAGAAAGAAATTCAAATGTTATATACAGTCAAGTAGCACTAAAATAATACTAGAGTAAAATCAATTATGAAAGCATATAGCATTATCATTGGAAATTAAGTAGTTTAAAGAAGACAGGATAGATTTTCTGGGGATATATTTATCTCATCCTCCATATCTCTAATTACTTTTGATTAAGTTCTTCAAATTAGTCCAGGGATAATACATAAGAAGCACCACCTAAGAAAGAACTGATTAGATGCTATTTGAAAAAACATGTCTTTAGAGCAGAACTACTTTTTAAAACATTCTACAAATTATTTATTTATTAAGATAAAATTGTGTAATAGATAACTCTGAAGTAGATGAAACCCTTTATTGCAGAAATGTTATAATGCTGAGTAGAATTATCAGACATTCTTGAGTCTTATTTTCTTACCTATTGCAACGCTATTTACAAATAATATTGACTGATTTAAATGGGGCTAGATGATAACAATCATTCAAACTGTTTTAGGATGTCTACAGTAAGTTAAATATCTAGAATTTAATTTGAATTTGGACTCTGTTTATAATACTGGTTTATACTGCAGATAAAAGAAATTTATCAAATGGCTTTTCTGAATTCTCTTTGACCTTTTCACATAGATTTTTGCAAAGACTATGGGACATTTTCAGAATGTACTCTAATTATACTTTTTGTTATATTATACAGTTTTTAAGATATTACTGTTAGGGAAAACTTAGGCCAGCATTTTTATCTTTCTTAATCTTCAACTTATTAGGATAGATTTAGTGTCCATGCAACTATATAATATAGACCAAACTATGAAATAACACTACAAATTTATATTTTATTTAAACCATACATCTCTGAAAATACATATTATTAACTTCAATATATATGTGTGGAACCCAAAGGAATGTAGTCAGATTCATACAAGTACAATGCAAAAAGCTTGATCTTACTATTTTATAAGTCCATTATATCCTAGCCACCTCCTAAATCTATGACCTCCTATCCTCACACTTGAAACTCAGTGATTAACAAATGACTTGAATTTTTTTCTCTTCTTTAGAGAAAAAATTCTACAATCTTAATTATATCCAAATAGTATATACTACCCCTGCATACCACCTTGTTTATCTCCATCTATATGTCCTTTGAAATATGTATATTACAAGTTAGTTTGGTAACAATTGGAGCATTCTCCTGTCTGTCAGTGAAGTTTCCTCTTTATTTGGAAATCATTCTCCCACTGGTGTCTAAATACTCTTTCCTAGTTTTTCTTCCCACCACTCCATTAGTACAATCAAATCTCTTTCAGAGATTCCTATTACACAGTCTTACCATTACAGTTATTTCTGAAAGCTTCCCATTTTATAGACATACTCTTTTTGGGTTATCTCATTAACTGTAATCAGGGATTCAGATGCTTCCTACTAACTCATACCTTTCCTCCTCCTCTCTAGATTCACATTCTGATTGCTTAGGGATAGCAAAACTATCACATCAAAAGCCAAATACAATCACATCTTCCATCATTTCCTGTGCTTTTTTGTTTCCTACTCAATAAACATAACCATGTACTCATAGCCAAGTCCTACAGCTTAGAGTTATCTTTGACTTCTTCCTTTCCCATTTATTTTATTATATTAAATTAGTATCATAAAGCTGTTTAATGTAACTACAACTCTTTGTATTAAAGGTTCAGTGGTAACACTCCGTCCAGGAGATTTCGCTCTAGGTGATGAGACATATGTTAAACAAATAATTTCACACATACACACAAGAATACCATGAAAATAAGCTATGTTATAAATCTAGACCACTATATTTAAAATAAAATGCCTTCTCATATTAAAAAAAAGAAAGAAACAAAACAACAATTTAGAATGAGAGATACAAAATTGCAGGACAGGGGAGGAGCCAAGATGGCAGAGGAGTAGGATGGAGAAACCACTTTCTCTCCTACAAATTCATCAAAAGAACAACTGAACTGCAGAGCAAACTTCACAAAACAACTTCTGATCGCTAGCTGAGGTCATCAGGCGCCCAGAAAAGCAGCTCATTGTCTTTGAAAGGAGGTAGGACAAAATATAAAAGATAAAAAGTGAGTCAAAAGAGCTAAGGACGGAGATCCATCCTGGGAAGAGTCTTAATAGAGGACATTTCCAGACACCAGGAAACCCTCGCACTGGCGGGCCTGGGGGACGTGTTTGAATCTCAGAGTTTGAATCTGACTGGGAGGGATACAATAAATAAAACCCACAGATTACGAGCCTAAAAGCAACTCCCAGCAGAAAAGTACCCCAGACGCCCGCATCCGCAACCAGCAACTGGGGGCGGAACGGAGAGGAGCGGGCGGCATTGCTTGGAGCAGGGTCCAGGCCTGAGTGCCCTGAGGACAATCGGAGGGAGCTTTTGTGAGCTGCCAACTTGAACTGTAGGACAGCAAAAGAGAGAGAGAGAAAATTAACCGGCCCGAACACACTGCCGGCCGTTCGCAGAACAAAGTGACCGAGAAAGTCCTGAGAAGAGCTCGCAGGCTGCGGACCGGCCCAGCTCCGCCGGAGGCAGGGGTGAGGGGAAGGGGGCAGGCTCGGCCCCAAGGACCGCATCCCCTGCCACACTGCAAACGGGCCTCCGCCTTCTAATCAAAGACCTCCCGAGATTCTGGATGGTCGACATCCGCCGGGAGGGTCGTGGCTAGACACGGTACACACGCCCGGCGGGTGTGGACGGGGATTGGGGCTGGGGACGCGGAGGGCAGAGGGCGCACGCACCCGACTGGCGCGGGAGGAAACTGAGGCTGGGATCGCGCAGGGCAGAAGACGCGCCGCACCCGGGGAGAGAGTGCCCGTCAAGCGCCTGGCTGCCTGAGCCACTCGGGCGGCATAGGGACAAAACGCAGGCGCAGCTTTGTGTTACGCGCTTTTGTGGATCACCCGAGGGCTGGAACCGCGCACAGAGTGGGGCACGCTCCATACAGAGCAGCCGGGAGCCTGAGCAGCCCAGATGGAGAAAATAGTTGAAAACTTCCCTAAAATGGGGAAGGAAATAGCCACCCAAGTCCAAGAAACCTAGAGAGTCCCAAACAGGATAAACCCAAGGGAAAACACACCAAGACACATATTAATCAAATTAACAAAGATCAAACACAAAGAACAAATACTAAAAGCAGCAAGGGAGAAACAACAAATAACACACAAAGGGATTCCTATAAGGATAAGAGCTGATCTATCAATAGAAACCCTCCAGGCCAGAAGGGAATGGCAGGACATACTGAAAGTAATGAAAGAGAATAACCTACAACCTAGATTACTGTACCCAGCAAGGATCTCATTCAGATATGAAGGAGAATTCAAAAGCTTTACAGACAAGCAAAAGCTGAGAGAATTCAGCACCACCAAACCAGCTTTTCAACAAATGCTAAAGGATTTCTCTAGACAGGAAATGCAGAAAGGTTGTATAAACGTGAACCCAAAACAACAAAGTAAATGGCAATGGGACCACACCTATCAATAATTACCTTAAATGTAAATGGGTTGAATGCCCCAACCAAAAGACAAAGATTGGCAGAATGGATACAAAAACAAGACCCCTATATATGCTGTCTACAAGAGACCCACCTCCGAACCAGAGACACATACAGACTAAAAGTGAAGGGCTAGAAAAAAATATTTCTTGCAAACGGAGACCAAAAAAAAGCAGGAGTCGCAATACTCATATCAGATAAAATAGACTTTCAAATAAAGGATGTGAAAAGAGACAAAGAAGGACACTACATAATGATCAAAGGATCAATCCAAGAAGAAGATATAACAATTATAAATATATATGCACCCAATATAGGAGCACCACAATATGTATGGCAAACGCTAACGAGTATGAAAGAGGAAATTAATAGTAACACAATAATAGTGGGAGACTTTAATACCCCACTCACAACTATGGATAGATCAACTAAACAGAAAATCAATAAGGAAACACAAACCTTAAATGATACAATGGACCAGCTAGACCTAATTGATATCTATAGGACATTTCACCCCAAAACAATCAACTTCACCTTTTTCTCAAGTGCACACGGAACCTTCTCCAGAATAGATCACATCCTGGGCCATAAATCTGGTCTTGGAAAATTCAAAAAAATTGAAATCATTCCAGTCATCTTTTCTGACCACAGTGCAGTAAGATTAGATCTCAATTACAGGAAAAAATTTGTTAAAAATTCCAACATATGGAGGCTAAATAACACGCTTCTGAATAACCAACAAATCATAGAAGAAATCAAAATATGTATAGAAACGAATGAAAATGAAAACACAACAACCCAAAACCTATGGGACACTGTAAAAGCAGTGCTAAGGGGAAGGTTCATAGCATTACAGGCTTACATCAAGAAACAAGAAAAAAGCCAAATAAATAACCAAACTCTACACCTAAAGCAACTAGAGAAGGAAGAAATGAAGAACCCCAGGGTTAGCAGAAGGAAGGAAATCTTAAAAATCAGGGCAGAAATAAATGCAAAAGAAACTAAAGAGACCATAGCAAAAATCAACAAAGCTAAAAGCTGGTTTTTTGAAAAAATAAACAAAATTGACAAACCATTAGCAAGACTCATTAAGAAACAAAGAGAGAAGAACCAAATTAACAAAATAAGAAATGAAAAGGGTGAGATCACAACAGACAACACTGAAATCCAAAGGATCATAAGAGACTACTACCAGCTGCTCTATGCCAATAAAATGGACAACTTGGATGAAATGGACAAATTCTTAGAAAAGTATAACTTTCCAAAACTGAACCAGGAAGAAATAGAAGATCTTAACAGAACCATCACAAGCAAGGAAATCGAAACTGTAATCAAAAATCTTCCAGCAAACAAAAGCCCAGGACCAGATGGCTTCACAGCTGAATTCTACAAAAATTTAGAGAAGAGCTAACACCTATCTTACTCAAACTCTTCCAGAAAATTGCAGATGAAGGTAAACTTCCAAACTCATTCTATGAGGCCACCATCACTCTAATTCCAAAACCAGACAAAGATGCCACAAAAAAAGAAAACTACAGGCCAATATCACTGATGAACATAGATGCAAAAATCCTTAACAAAATTCTAGCAAATAGAATCCAACAACATATTAAAAAAATCATACACCATGACCAAGTGGGCTTTATCCCAGGAATGCAAGGATTCTTTAATATCCGCAAATCAATCAACGTAATACACCACATTAACAAATTGAAAGATAAAAACCATATGATTATCTCAATAAATGCAGAGAAAGCCCTTGACAAAATTCAACACTCATTTATGATTAAAATTCTCCAGAAAGCAGGAATAGAAGAAACATACCTCCACATAATAAAAGATATATATGACAAACCCATAGCAAGCATCACCCTCAATGGTGAAAAATTGAAAGCATTTCCCCTGAAATCAGGAACAAGACAAGGATGCCTACTCTCACCATTGCTATTCTACACATTGTTGGAAGTTTTGGCCACAGCAATCAGAGCAGAAAAAGAAGTAAAAGGAATCCAGATAGGAAAAGAAGAAGTGAAACTCTCGCTGTTTGCAAATGACATGATCCTCTACATAGAAAACCCTAAAGACTCTTCCAGAAAATTACTAGAGCTAATCAATGAATATAGTAAAGTTGCAGGATATAAAATTAACACACAGAAATCCCTTGCATTCCTATATACTAACAATGAAAAAACAGAAAGAGAAATTAAGGAAACAATACCATTCACCATTGCAACAAAAAGAATAAAATACTTAGGTGTATATCTACCTAAAGAAACAAAAGACCTATACATAGAAAACTATAAAACACTGATGAAAGAAATCAAAGAGGACACAAACAGATGGAGAAATATACCGTGTTCATGGATTGGAAGAATCAATATTGTAAAAATGGCTAATCTACCCAAAGCAATCTATAGATTCAATGCAATCCCTATCAAGCTACCAACAGTATTTTTCACAGAACTAGAACAAATAATTTCACAATTTGTATGGAAATACAAAAAACCTCGAATAGCCAAAGTAATCTTGAGAAAGAAGAATGGAACTGGAGGAATCAACCTGCCTGACTTCAGACTCTACTATAAAGCCACAGTCATCAAGACAGTATGGTACTGGCACAAAGACAGAAATATAGATCAATGGAACAGAATAGAAAGCCCAGAGATAAATCCACAAACCTATGGACACCTTATCTTTGACAAAGGAGGCAAGGATATACAATGGAAAAAAGACAATCTCTTTAACAAGTGGTGCTGGGAAAACTGGTCAACCACATGTAAAAGAATGAAACTAGAACACTTTCTAACACCATACACAAAAATAAACTCAAAATGGATTAAAGATCTAAATGTAAGACCAGAAACTATAAAACTCCTAGAGGAGAACATAGGCAAAACACTCTCCGACATAAATCACAGCAAGATCTTCTATGACCCACCTCCCAGAATATTGGAAATAAAAGCAAAAAGAAACAAATGGGACCTAATGAAAATTAAAAGCTTTTGCACAGCAAAGGAAACTATAAGTAAGGTGAAAAGACAGCCCTCAGATTGGGAGAAAATAATAGCAAATGAGGAAACAGACAAAGGATTAATCTCAAAAATATACAAGCAACTCCTGAAGCTCAATTCAAGAAAAATAAATGACCCAATCAAAAAATGGGCCAAAGAACTAAACAGACATTTCTCCAAAGAAGACATACAGATGGCTAACAAACACATGAAAAGATGCTCAACATCACTCATTATCAGAGAAATGCAAATCAAAACCACAATGAGGTACCATTACACGCCAGTCAGGATGGCTGCTATCCAAAAGTCAACAAGCAATAAATGCTGGAGAGGGTGTGGAGAAAAGGGAACCCCGTTACACTGTTGGTGGGAATGCAAACTAGTACAGCCACTATGGAAAACAGTGTGGAGATTTCTTAAAAAACTGGAAATAGAACTGCCATATGACCCAGCAATACCACTTCTGGGCATACACACTGAGGAATCCAGATCTGAAAGAGACACGTGCACCCCAAAGTTCATCGCAGCACTGTTTATAATAGCCAGGACATGGAAGCAACCTAGATGCCCATCAGCAGATGAATGGATAAGGAAGCTGTGGTACATATACACCATGGAATATTACTCAGCCATTAAAAAGAAATCATTTGAATCAGTTCTAATGAGATGAATGAAACTGGAGCCCATTATACAGAGTGAAGTAAGCCAGAAAGATAAAGAACATTATAGCATACTAACACATATATATGGAATTTAGAAAGATGGTAACGATGGCCCTATATGCAGGGCAGAAGAAGAGACACAGATGTACAGAACAGACTTTTGAACTCTGTGGGAGAAGGTAAGGGTGGGTTGTTTCAAAAGAACATCATGTATATTATCTATGGTGAAACAGACCACTAGCCCAGGTGGGATGCATGAATCAAGTGCTCAGGCCTGGTGCACTGGGAGGACCCAGAGGAATTGGGTGGAGAGGGAGGTGGGATGGGGGATTGGGATGGGGAATACGTGTAACTCTATGGCTGATTCATATCAATGTATGACAAAACCCACTGAAAAATAAATTTTAAAAAAAAAGAAAAAAAATTGCAGGACAGCAAATAATGAAACATTCAACCTATTAGAGGAGATCAGGAAAGGCTTTTTTAGAGGAAGAGAAACTTGAGCCAAGATCTAAAGCATAAGTTTTAAATTTACTGATTGTGGAATGGAAAGGAGAGTCTTCTAGGCAGGGAATTTTAAGTATAAAGGCTGTCAGGTCAGAGAAAACATAGAAAGTGAGAGAAACTAAAGGAAGGCCGGAGTTACTAGAGGGAAAGAAGCCTGCGAAAGTGTGATGACAGATTAGGAAGAGGAGAATAAAGGAGCAGAACATGAATATTCTATGGAACTTATCAAGATTCTGTGAGAACAGTAAACTATTTGTGGGTTCTAGACAAGGAGGTAATATAATTACACTTTTCAACACATCCTCACAAATAGTTAACAATTATGTTTATTTCTATTTACATTTAAATATCACTTGCATTTGTCCCCTCATTCTTTGTCATTGCCCTTCTCATTTTTGTTGCAATAGTATCCTACCTTATTTTCCTGTCTCTATTCTTTCTCTGCCAAGGCATCTCCTTATTGTCCTTGGGGTAATGAGTAAATGTCACTCTTTACATAGAGTAGTTGTGTGTAGAGCTTCCTAAAGTATATCAATCCATGGAGAAGTTTTGAGAAGAAAGGATTTCATCAAGTTCACGGTCAACATAAATTTGAGAAGTGCCCCATAATATATCCCTTACTTGGTAGTTAACAGTGCAAATCCTGCAGAGATGACTTTAATTACTTTTGTTTAATCAAGTGTTTCCCAAGGTCAGTTGACCTGGTCTGTTACTGAACCAATTTTGGGTCTGCTTGCTGTACCTGCAGAAAAACCAATCTACTGATATCAGGTTGTGACAAAGAAAAGTACAGCATTTATCACAAGGCCAAACAAGGAGAATGGGCGGCTCATGCTCAAAAGATTAAAAACTTGATGATTCTTTTGAGCATGAGCTCTCAGGAAAGGGTTTTTAAACACAAGTTAGAAAGAGGGTTTTGGGGTGCATGACCAGCTCATACTTAATCTCTGATTGGTTAATGGTGAGGTAACAGGATGATGTTTTGGGAATCTCAATTATCAACGTGCTGATTCCAACTGATGATCTGGGATCTAAATGTTGGTGGTCAGCATTCAGTTAACTTCCTCCCTGGTGGGGACTTCAGTACCTGCAAAACAACTTATGGATATGGCTCAGGATATTGTCTATAAATTTTGAGCAGGGATTGAATGCCTTTGACTTTGTTTTATGACTAAACCATTATCATTTTGTCTTGCTTGACTGTTGTCCTTTGTTTCTGCATTTTCTCACTTCACTTATTAAATCTGATCATTGGAAATCAGAGAAGGTTTAGGGGGCAAAAGTTTTCCATAAAAAAAGGTGGGTATATGGGGTTAGAGATCTGTTCCTAGGAAGGTCCCATATGGTCCTGGTCAGTTTCAAGTCTTCCTTTTTCTGCTATTAAGAATTACTAACATCTTTCAATACCAATACTCTTTGAAACTTATTTTGAATCATTTCCTACAGCATGAAGACTAAACTCCCCAATAAGACATTCAGGGTTCTACTTTATTGATTTGCTTCCTTCTTTCCATTATAGTTTCAATCACAACACATGTTCAGTTACAGACCTGTAGAACTATCCATAGTCCCCTGAACTTCCCCTATGCTATTTCACAATATGTTTTTCTTCAAAATGCTTCTCTTATTTTGTACTTGGCTAGCCTCTATTCCAAACAATTCAGTTGCCAAGTTCATTGAGATTCCTTCCCTTATTTTCAATCGGACTTAAGGATTTTCCTCTTGGGCATATACTTATTTTAAATTCATTACACTTTTTTGCTTACTCCTAAAAATCTAATAGTAAAGAGTAAACTCTCTCAGGACCAAGACTACTCTTCTTTTCTTTGTATCCTCATTTATTAGCATTGTGTCTAGAATAAAAATAAGTTGCAAAACAAATGTCTATTAAATAAATAAACAAATGCAAAGACCCAAACCATGACTAATAGCACATTAAGGAGACATAAGGCAAAGTTCCATTCCTCAATAAACCTGTAATTTAATGAGAGTGAAAGACTAATGACTATAGCAAAAAGAAGATTAAGGAAAATCCTTTGAGGAAAGTTTGTACTTCATATATGGCTGGATGAACTGGAGGAAGATCCCTGGAGTTCAGTTCAGTTCAGTTCAGTCATTCAGTCATGTCTGACTCTCTGCGACCCCATGGACCACAGCACGCCAGGCCTCCCTGTCCAAAGATAATTCCTGGAGTTTATTCAAACTCGTGTCCATTGAATCGGTGATGCCATCACAACATCTCATCCTCTGTCCCCTTCTCCTCCTGTCTTCAATCTTTCCCAGCATGAGGGTCTTTTCAAATGAGTCAGTTCTTTGCATCAGGTGGCCAAAGTATTGGAGTTTCAGCTTCAGCATCAGTTCTTCCAATGAATATTCAGGACTGATTTCCCTGGAGTAGGTATTATTTTTAAAAAGGCCTTTATGTCAAATAGATTCAAGGGATTAGATCTGATAGACAGAGTGCCTGAAGAACTATGGATGGAGGTTCGTGACATTGTATAAGAAGCAGTGATCAAGACAATCCTCAAGAAAAAGAAATGCAAAAAGGCAAAATGGTTGTCTGAGGAGGCCTTACAAATAGCTGAGAAAAAAAGAGAAGCTAAAGGCAAAGGAGAAAAGGAAAGATATACCCATTTGAATGTAGAGTTCCAAAGAATAGTAAGGAGAGATAAGAAAGCCTTCCTCAGTGATCAATGCACAGAAATAGAGGAAAATAATAAAATGGGAAAGACTAGAGATCTCTTCAAGAAAATTAGAGATACCAAGGGAACATTTCACACAAAGACGAGCACAATAAAAGGCAGAAATGGTATGGACTTAACAGAAGCAGAAGATATTAATAAGAGGTGGCAAGAATAACAGCAGAACTGTTGAAAAAAGATCTTCATGACCCAGACAACCACAATGGTGTCATCACTCACCTAGAGCCAGATATCCTGGAATGAGAAGTCAAGTGGACCTTAGGAAGCATCTCTACAAATGAAGCTAGTAGAGGTGATGGAATTCCAGTTAAGCTATTTCAAATCCTAAAAGATGATGCTGTGAAAGTGCTGCACTCAATATGTCAGCAAATTTGGAAAACCCAGCAGTGGCCACAGAACCAGAAACGATCAGTTTTCATTCCAATCCCAAAGAAAGGCAATGCCAAAGAATGCTCAACCTACTGCACAATTGCACTCATCTCACATGCGAGCAAAATAATGCTCAAAATTCTCCAAGCCAGGCTTTAAGAGTACATGAACCATGAACCTCCAGATGTACAAACTGGTAATAGAAAAGGCAGAGGAACCAGAGATCAAATTGCCAATATCCGTTGATCATCAGAAGAGCAAGAGAGTTCCAGAAAAACATCTACTTCTGCTTTGTTGACTATGCCAAAGCCTTTGACTGTATGAGTCAAATAAACTGTGGGAAATTCTTAAAGAGATGGAATATCAGACAACCTGACCTGCCTTCTGAGAAATCTGCATGCAGGTCAGGAAGCAACAGTTAGAACTGGACATGGAACAACAGACTGGTTCCAAATCGGGAAAGGAGTACATCAAGGCTGTATATATTGTCACCCTGCTTATTTAACTTATATGCAGAGTACATTATGTGAAATGCCTGGCTGGAGGAAGATCAGGCTGGAATCAAGATTGCTGGGAGAAATATCAATAACCTCAGATATGCAGATGACAAGATCCTATTGCAGAAAGCGAAGAAGAAAAAGAGCATCTTGAAAGTGAAAGAGGAGAGTGAAAAAGTTGGCTTAAAGCTCAACATTCAGAAAACTAAGATCATGGCATCTAGTCCCATCATTTCATGTCAAATAGATGGGAAAACAATGGAAACTGTGACAGACTTTATTTTGCGGGGGCTCCAAAATCACTGCAGATGGTGACTACAGTCATGAAATTAAAAGACAATTACTCCTTGGAAGAAAAGCTATGACCAAACTAGTCAGCATATTAAAATGCAGAGACATTCCTTTACCAACAAAGGTCCATCTAGTCAAGGCTATGGTTTTTCCAGTAGTCATGTGTGCATGTGACAGTTGGACCATAAAGAAAGATGAGTGCT
The DNA here is from genome assembly GCF_963930625.1 of Muntiacus reevesi. Taxonomy (NCBI): domain Eukaryota; kingdom Metazoa; phylum Chordata; class Mammalia; order Artiodactyla; family Cervidae; genus Muntiacus; species Muntiacus reevesi. Next base: position 50,700,855 of record NC_089261.1, on the reverse strand, counting down.
GAAGAACTGATGCCTTTGAACTGTGGTGTTGGAGAAGACTCTTGAGAATCCCTTGGACTGAAAGGAGATCCAACCAGTCAATCCTAATGGAAATCAGTCCTGAATATTCTTTGGAAGGACTGATGCCGAAGTTGAAACTCCAACACTTTGGCCACCTGATACGAAGAAGTGACTGATTTGAAAAGATCTTGATGCTAGGAAAGATTGAAGGTGGAAGGAGAAGGGGAAGGCAGAGCTTGAGATGGTTGGATGGCATCACCGACTCAGTGGACATGAGTTTGAGTAAACTCTGGGAGTTGGTGATGGACACGGAAGCCTGGCATACTGTGGTCCATGGGGTTGCAAAGAGTTGGACATGACTGAGTGACTGAACTGAACTGAACATCCTACAGTATCTCTGCAGAAGAAAGATGGATATTCTCTGTGGACTTGGATGTGCAAAGTTATGTATCCCCAGGATACAAAATCTACCCCAGTTTATGTAGTGTACAGGTACAGGATTTCTTTTCAGAATCAGAATTATGTGTTTTATGATAAACAATGAACCTAGGAGGAATGTGAGAATGGGACTATCATAAATATTAAATTTTAAAAAGATTCAACCAACAGGATTGACTTTAGAAGAGCCTGGGCATGAGTAGACTAGTTAGAATGCATATAACAACATTCTAGGTCAGGGAATGACAAAAGTTTTCTATGAAAGGCCAGATAGCAAACAGTTTTATCTTGGCAGGCAGGTCACAGTGTTTCTGTCACAACTACTCAGCTCTGTTGGTAAAGAGCAAAAGCAGTCACAGACAAAGTGAAATGAATGAGCATGTCTATGCTCCAATAAAACTTTACTTACATAGGAAATAGCAGCCTGGGTTTTTCTTGGAGACCACAGCTTATAAGGTGAAAGTTAACAGATGTCTGAACTCACCTAGCATTGCCAATGGAAATGAAGGCATGCCTTAAGGAAACCATAGAAGTGGAATATAGAACATTTTTCTCCATGCATGTGGGTGGCAAAGAAGGAAAAGGCTTAAAAACGATACAAACAGTTGAGACTCAGTCACTGGAAGGCTGATGGTGCCACGGACAGAAATAGGCATGTAAAGAAAAAGGCTATTTGGAGAGCAAAGATGATTATAATGGCGAAGCCAGTTAACAGAGGAAAGCTGCGCAGTGATAGGAGCAGTCAGTTCCATTAAACTGTGAACAATACTGAAAACTCCAAAGTCTGTACTTGGCAATGAGTTTTCATAAATTTGTTCCAACTTTTCCATTTTCACATTATAAATAATGAAGAAGTATATGAGTTTCCTTAATAGTACAGCATGACTGATGTGGTTTTCTTAGCATTCTATACAGAATGCATTGCTCTTTCACCCACTCATCTGGGATATAAAACAAAGTGTGCTATTATAGAAAGCATTTATTTTAGAAATAATAATCTATTTTTTGCTATAAATAAGTCTACAATGTATGTTGCTTGACAAATGTGACCTTATTCTTTTTTCTTTATTCAGGACTTTAAGAGGATTTAATTTTGAAGGTAAGCAGCCAAACTAAAATAAGATTAACTATAAACTATTTTTCTCCATTTCTTTTCCTGAACAGGCAAATGTTACTATGCATTTCAATTAGAAATGTATTTGTCAGGTGGGAAGGAAGAAGGAATATAATGAGTCAGCAATGGAAGAGGACAGACTTTTTACCGAGTCTGCTTCCTGAAGAAAAAAAAAAATCTAGAAATGAATTATTCAAAGCCAAACTGAAACTAGTCAGCAACAATGAAATAGGGTTCAATACACCTGAAACCTGTTTGAAGGAATGAGCTTAACTTCTACTTCTTAAATTTCTATAACATTTCCTTGTTAAAACAAGAGTCAAAAAAAATTCTACTTCATTTTAAGGGGCCTTTGAACATTGCTATTGTTATTCTCTATGGCATGGAAGGCTTTTCCTTTGTTAAAAACTGTGATCCTAGCTGTAACATCATATACCTGGGACTCAGCTGCTCATGGCTTTTAAAAATTTTCTGTCTCTTATTTTCTCCATTACCGTTTAACCCCATTTTTAGTAACCTCTCTCAAAGATCTATTGGGACTTTAGAAACAATACAGGAGTCCTATCCCAAGTGGGAACATGGATCCAGAATGTTTTCCTCCTATTGTGAATCAAACTGAATGCCCTCTTCAGATAAAAACCTGTTATATATTAAACACTCCAATTAAAATCTGTTCACTTGGGATTTTTAAAGAAAAATTATAAAAGGCTGCTTGCTATGCATTTAAAAATCTATTCCTGGACACGTGTAGTGATATTAAAAACACCACTTGCCTATGTCTCCTCTCGTCTTGTTCTATTAAATGAAATAAAATGAATCATTTAGCAAATTTGGAGTGATGCTAGGTTATAGCTTATTCTATTATTCTACAGTCAGATCTGAATGTATCTGATATATCATATTAACTACACTAAAGAAATAATTAAAACTGAAAAAGACAATGAAAATAATGGCCATATGTGCTGGGAGAATGGGTCTGCTGACATCTGATAGGTTTCTTACATAAATACATGTCTTCCATGTTGTCCTATACTTGATGATGTTTTCAGGGCAACTGAAAATACAGTCAACTTTAAATTCAAAATGGAAAATAATACCTGATGCTAGGATGCAGTGTTTAAGATTTTCAAATTAGATAAATTATATAAATGACTCAAAAGACTTGAAGTATAAACAAATTATACAAAATACAATAACAATCATTAACTGGGATATGAACACCCTTGGGAGGGTCAGGAGATTTTTCCAATTGGTATATGTGCAGAGGTAGTTTTAAGGAAATCAGTCTCCAGGTTTTCAATCTCTATATGTACGGCCTATCTCATTTTCTTGTGCTTAATCACTATTGTGCTATTTACAAATTGAAGTTTTGTGGCAACCTTGATTCATGCCAGTCTGTCAGTGCCATTTTCCCAACAGCATTTGCTCACTTCATGACTCTGAAGTTACATTTTGGTAATTCTCATGGTATTTCAAACTTTTTCATTATTATTATTTTTATATATTTTATGATGATCTGTGACCAGTGACCTTTGATGTTACTATCATAACTAATTTAGCACATCACAAAATGAGCCAATATTAGACCTAATTCATAAATATTGTGTATATTCTGACTGTTACACTGACCAGCCATTCCCCTGTATCTCCCCCTCTCCTTGGGCCTCCCTATTCCCTGAGTCAGAAGAATATTGAAGTATGTCAGTTAGTAAGCCTACAAAGGATTGTACATGTTCAAGTGAAAGGAAGAGTCACATGTCTCTTGCTTTAAATCAAAAGCTAGAGATGATGAGGTTGAGTAAGAAAGGTATATCTAAAGCCAACATAAGAAGAAAGCTAAGCCTCTTGCACCAAACAGCAAAGCTGTGAGTGCAAAGGAAAAGTTCTTGAAGAAAAAAAGTGCGACTCTAGTGATAACATGAATAATAAGGCGAAACAGCCTTGTTGCTGATATGGAGAAATTGTGAGCGGCCAGAAGAGAAGGCCAAACCAGTCACAACATTCCTTCAGCCAAAGCCTAATCCAGAGCAAGGCCCTAATTCTCTTCAATCCTACAAAGCCTGAGAGAGGTGATGAAGCCGCAGAAGTTTAACGCTAGTAGAGATTGATTCATGAGGTTTAAGAACAGAGACCATCTCCATAGCATCAAAGAGCAAGGTGGAATAGCAAATGCTGATGTAGAAGGAGCAGCTAATCATCCAGATCTAACTAAGATAATTAATCAAAATGGCTACACTACACAACAGATTTTTGATGCAAGTGAAGCTCCTATTGGAAGGAGATTTCATCTTGGACTTTTGTAACTAAAGAGAAGCCAATGCCTGGCTTCAAATCAAACGACAGGCTGGCACTCTTGTTAGGGTTCATGAAGTTAATGACTTCTCATTGTTCATTTACCATTCCAAATATCTCAGAATCCTTAAGAATTATGCTAACCCTACTCTGCTTGTCTTCTTTAAATGGAGCTGTTGTACCCGGATAAGATCGCGGAATCCCACCAAACACCACAGGAGCCGCGGAACGATGCAAAAACAGTGAGGAACTTTATTACAAGCTGGAGCAGGGACTCTCTTCACACAATGGCGAAGGAGCCCCGAGTGAAAGCGGTGAATCTTTTTTATACTGTATAGCAGGGGAAGCGGGAAGGGAAGCTTAAGGGGATTGGTTAATTCATACTGTGCAGCAGGGGAAGCGGGACGGGAAGCTTAAGGGGGTTGGTTAATTCTTCAACTAAGGGTGTCTTGTCAGCTACTGATTGGTGGGTTAGAGTAAGGGGGTGGGGCGGTGAGGGACTTCCTGTCCTCCCCTGATTGGCTCCTTGAGTTTCTTTGTCTTCAAGTTTCGTTTTCTCTCCTCTGGAGGGGGTTTTACTCAAAATGGCGGTGCTATGTTTTCTCTCCTCGGGAGGGGGTTTTACATTTCACAGAGCAACAAAGCCTAAATGACAGCAATGTGTTTGCATGGTCTACTGAACATTTTAAGCCTACTGATAGGACGTAATGATAAAAAATATATATACTTCCTTCAAATACAGCTGCTCACTGAGAGTGCACCTGGTTACTCAAAATCTCTGGTAAAGATGTACAATAAGATTAATGTTGCTTTCATGCCTGCTAACTAACACAACATCTTTTCTGCAACCCATGAATCAAGGAGTAGTTTTGACGTTCAAGTCTTATTATTTAAGAAATAAATTTGTAAGACAATTGCTGCTATACATAGTGATTTTCTGATGGGCAAAGTCAATCAACAACCCTCTGGGAAGAATTCAGTATTCTAGATGCCATTAAGAACATTCATGATTCATGGAAAAATTCAAAGTTTCAATGTACACAAGAGTCTGGAAGAAGTTGACTCTAAGCCTCATGGATGTCTTGAAGGAACTCAAGACTTCAGTGGAAGAAGTAATTGTAGATGTGGTAGGAACAGCAAGAGAATTAGAATTAGAAGTGGAGCCTGAAGATATGACTGAATTGCTGCCATCTCATGATAAAACCTTAGCAGATGAACAAAGAAAGTGGTTTCTTGAGATGGCAACTACTCCTGAAGAAGATGCTCTGAAGACTGTTGAAATGAAAACAAGGGATTTAGAATATTATATAGACTTGGTTGATAAAACAGTGGCAGGGTTTGAGAGGGCTGACTCCAATTTTATAAGTTCTATTGTAAATAAAATGCTACCCAACAGCATTGCATGCTAGAGAGAAATACTATGTAAAAAAGGAAGGTCAATTGATGTGGCAAATTTCATTGTTGTCTTGTTTTAATAAACTGCTGCAGCTACCCTGTCAGCAAACACCACCCTAATTAGTCAGCAGTCATTAACACAAGCAAAGCTGAAGACTCAGATGATAGTTGGCATTTTTTAGTAATAAAGTGTCTTTTCATTAAGCCATGTACATTGTTTTAGACATAATGCTATTTCACACAATAGACTATGGCATAATATAAACATTACTTTTGCATGCACTGGGAAACAAACAAACAAAAAAAAAACTGTGACTCACTTTATATTATGAGATACTCCCTCTACTGTGGTAGTCTGGAACCAGATCTGCAATATCTCCCAGGTATAGGCAACTGTATTTTTCCTAATAGGTGAGACAGTTGATGATGCATCTTTTTTCCCACCTTCCTTTTTACAGTTGCCATGCTCTCATCTTACAAAAGAAAGGTAAATCTCTTACAAATTCTGGATTTTGCTGCAATTATTTTTACTTAATGATTTCAACTTATTCATTGCTCAGTTCTCATTAAATAATACACTGTCCCTGAGGGAAAAAAGCACCGTGCCAATAGGCATCAATCTCACAGCAAGGCTCCAGTGCTTTATCTATCCATGTATCTAATATCATTTAATCATCTATGTATCTCAAAATTAAAATTCAGAAGTGAGATTATTGTTGAGATATTTACTTAAGGTTGGAAAATTAAGGCAGCCTTTTTCTAACAGGAAGTAAAAATGATCTTGTTGTCTTGTTTAACAGCAGGCCTGACTTTAGGAATTAAGTTATATGTCAGATATTTCCCATTAACTGAACAATCCAAAATATCAGCCCCAAGATTGCAAAGTACATGATACTTCTACAGCATTTTATCCAAAACTTACTCAATGATATTTTAATTTTTTTAAACCCTTCTGTGTACAGCTGGTTAAAAACAGTGCCTCTAAGTGAAAAAGAAACAGGGATAAGTTACAGTTACTTGATATGTCTGGTTAAAGAATTTTTTTTGGAGTAGCAGAAATTAAGCAAATAAATGATAAGAAAGTTTATTTCAAATCAAAAGAGTTTCAATCATTTGTTTTCACTTAAAATGAATAAAAAACTAACTGATGTGTCAGATGTTTGTCATAAAGAAATATTAACTAACTGGTGTTCTTAATCAACATCTAGTAGCACTCAACCAATATGGTAATACAGCAGTTTTTTGAGGGGATAAGGGGCACTGAAAAAAATTAGGAAAATCTCATAAATTATCTAATTAATTTGATTACTACAGACAACCTAGAGAATTCAACTACAATAAATATATTTTTTTAAAGCTTCATTTTTTTTTTTACTGGTTTGCCACAATGATTCAGATACATTTAAAATTTATTTGTTTAGATTTTCTTGTATTGGCAATCCTCATCATTCCAAAAACCACAAAGATCAGAATTTGTTCATTTGGACCAAATAACCTTAAAGATTTTTTACAGCATAAAGTCAATGTTCTATAGTTTTCAGTACATAATAAATTTATCTGAAGCTTCCTAATAGAAATTTTATGAGAAAACATTTTAGAACTTTAACAATAATATTCTAGACAAAGCATACCCATCCCTCTATTTACTTAGAAAAATCAAATGGTACAACCATTTCTGCTAAAACTTACTGGTTAGAACAGTGTTTTCCAAAGTTCAGAATGTATACATAAGATGGTTTTAGCTGGGAGAAAGGCAGAGAACAAAGTAGCATTGAAACATGTAACTATTTCTTTATCAATTTTCTTTCAACCTTTAATTCATGAAGGAGAAAAATCAATTTGTTGCCAGCATGCTTGAACTTTGTTGTAACACTTCTTGTTCTTCCTTACCATGAGACAGAATTTAACTAAAATTTAAAACGACTGAAATATTTTCACTAGGGTTAGGGTTAGGGTTAGGGTTAGAAATTAAGTCTTTGTAAAATTAAGTCTTTGTACTCGGAAGGCAGACAATCCTTATCCAATTGCTGGCTTTACTACTTACTAGCTTGATGACCCCAGGTAAGTTTCTCAACCTCTTTGTGCTTCTACTCATATACGTTCATATCTACCTTTGAGGGTGTTAGACTATAATGAGATACCATTTATTCATGTAAAGTACCTCAAAAACTTATTTTCTGTCACATGCCGTAAGCTGAAAGTTGTTAATTACTGAATAGTTTCTCGTATTACTTTGTGTTAATTTCAGGTGATATTTGTTTCCCATTTACAGAAGTATAAAAGTATAATGATTAAAAGAAATATTTCGTAGATAATTGAATACTGATATTGGTATATTATAAAAATAACTCCTACTTCCAGCTAGGAAGAAGTATCTTGTGGCACTAAAATGTCCAGCCCTGTGGAAACCTAGAAAATCTGAGTAAAGTACCACAGTATCCTGTTTGAAAAGTTTTGGAAGATGCCAAGACAACCATTTGGATTTAAATTGCAGAAAGTAGGGAAAACCACTAGACCATTCAAGTATGACCTAAATCAAATCCCTTACAATTATACAGTGGAAGAGAGAAATAGACTTAAGGGACTAGATCCGATAGAAAGAGTGCCTGATGAACTATGGATGGAGGTTTGTGACACTGTACAGGAGACAGGGATCAAGACCATCCCCAAGAAAAAGATATGCAAAAAGCAAAATGGCTGTCTGAGGAGGCCTTACAAATAGCTGTGAAAAGAAGAGAAGCGAAAAGCAGAGGAGAAAAGGAAAGATATTCCCATTTGAATGCAGAGTTCCAAAGAACAGCAAAGAGAGATAAGAAAGTCTTCCTCAGTGATCAGTGCAAAGAAATAGAGGAAAACATCAGAATGGGAAAGACTAGAGATCTCTTCAAGAAAATTAGAGATACCAAGGGAACATTTCATGCAAAGATAGGCACAATAAAGGACAGAAATGGTATGGACCTAACAGAAGCGGAATATATCAAGAAGAGGTGGCAGAATACACAGAAAAACTGTACACAAAGATCTTCATGACCCAGATAATCATGATAGTATGATCACTCATCTAGAGACAGACACCCTGGAATGCAAAGTCAAGTGGGCCTTAGGAAGCATCATTACTAACAAAGCTAGTGGAGGTGATAGAATTTCAGTTGAACTATTTCAAATTCTAAAAGATGATGATATGAAAGTGCTATACTCAATATGCCAGCAAATTTGGAAAACAGCAGTGGCCACAGGACTGGAAAAGGTCAGTTTTCATTCCAATTCCTAAGAAAGGCAATGCCAAAGAACACTCAAACTACCACACAATTGCACTCATCTCACACTCTGGTAAAGAAATGCTCAAAATTCTCCAAGCCAGGCTTCAGCAATATGTGAACCGTGAACTTCCAAATGTTCAAGTTGGTTTTAGAAAAGGCAGAGGAACCAGAGATCAAATTGCCAACATCCGCTGGATCATCAAAAAAGCAACAGAGTTCCAGAAAAACATCTACTTCTGCTTTATTGACTATGCCAAAGCCTTTCACTGTGTGGATCACAATAAACTGTGGAAGATTCTGAAAGAGATGGGAATACCAGACCACCCGACCTGCCTCTTGAAAAATCTGTATGCAGGTCAGGAAGAAACAGTTAGAGCTGGACATGGAACAACAGACTGATTCCAAATCAGGAAAGGAGTACCTCAAGGCTGTATATTGTCACCCTGTTTATTTAACTTATATGCAGAGTACATCATGAGAAACACTGGGCTGGAGGAAGCACAAGCTGGAATCAAGATTGCCAGGATAAATATCAATAACTTCAGATATGCAGATGACACCACCCTTATATGGCAGAAAGAGAAGAAGAACTAAAGAGCCTCTTGATGAAAGTGAAAAAGGAGAATGAAAAAGTTGGCTTAAAGCTCAACATTCAGAAAACTAAGATCATGGCATCCAGTCCCATCACTTCACACCAACTAGATGGGGAAACAGTGAAAACAATGGCAGACTTTATTTTTCTGGGCTCCAAAATCACTGTCAATGATGATTGCAGCCATGAAATTAAAAGACGCTTACTCCTTCGAAGGAAAGTTATGATCAACCTAGACAACATATTAAAAAGCAGAGACATTACTTTGCCAACAAAGGTCTGTCTAGTCAAGGCTATGGTTTTTCCAGTAGTCATGTATGGATGTGAGAGCTGAGTGCCAAAGAATTGCTGCTTTTGAACTGTGGTGTTGGAGAAGACTCTTGAGTCCCTTGGACTGCAAGGAGATCCAACCAGTCCATCCTTAAGGAAATCAGCCCTGAATGTTCATTGGAAGGACTGATGTTGAAACTGAAACTCCAATACTTTAGCCATGTGATGCACAGAACTGACTCATTTGAAAATACCCTGATGCTGGGAAAGATTGAAAGCAGGAGATGGGGGTGACAAAGGATGAAATGGTTGGATGGCATCACTCCCTCAATGGACATGAGGTTGGGTAAACTCTGGGAGTTGGTGGTGGACAGGGAGGCCTGGCGTGCTGTGGTCGATGGGGTTGCAAAGAGTTGGACATGACTAAGTGACTGAACTAAATTGAACTGAAGACAACCATGCCAAGAGAAGCTAAGATTTCACAGACAAGGAAACCATGGAGAAATTAGTCATCATCCTTCATGCTGCTTTTCTTCTTAGGACATTTGCCAATCTTTGCCTTTGTGTGAAAAGAAAACACAGTCAAAGGGCCCTAGGAAGGTAACAGAGAATTTAGAAGAACAACTGGAGATACCAAATGGCTGGACAGACAAAATCTGTGTTCAGGGTTGCCAACACAGGGCAAGATCTAGAGAGGAGGTAGGCTCAGGGAAGTGAACTTGTTATTGTTGTTACTGTTTGCATTTTATCAGCATTTGCTGAATTTTAAATCTTGCAAGAAAGAGGCTAAGAAAATGTGGGAAAAAACACCAAAAAAACACTACTCTACAGGTTTCAACACTCAGAGATCACACATTCCATCAAGCCCCCAGTTTGCGGTGCTGGATGGGGCTCTGCAGGCAAGAATATGAGATTTCTACTTCCAAGATAGGAGGGGTTCAAGGCAAGCAACTTTCCACCAGGTAGCCAGTTGGTTTCCTTGAAAACTCATAACTTATTCAGAGCTCTATTTTGATCTGTTTCACTGGCAGGTAGGAAATTCAGAGGGGACAGTGGTCAGACTGGCCTGAGAATATATTGTTGGGTGTAGTCTCCACTTCTGACACCAGGTCTACTCTATACAGGGGCCCACTGAGCCAGTTTGGCAGTTGACCATTAACAAAATCTACCTAATACCTATTGACTAAGTCATTTTTCTCCTTGGTTTTTCTACCTCTTCTCTGAGTGTTGTACTCTGGTAGGTGTCAACACGTGATACAAAAATCTTCCCACTTTGTGCCTATATCCATCCATCAAACAACTTGTCTCAGTGGCATACTTCCTCATTCAATCTTAGAGTTTTTTCCTTTCAGGACTTTGACCAACTAATCAGATCATTACCATTGTACAAAAATCTGAATATAGTCTTGCCTAGGGCTACTTCTGCTTCCAATGGAAGTATGACAGGTGAATCACTTGCAGATTTGCCTACTAGAAGATTTTTCCTGTTCTCTGTCTTCCAACTCATTCCCAGAAAACAGTTGTAATACAGACACCATCTAGTTTTGCTTGTATCCACACACAAGAATAATACACCCATTAAGCAGGTAGGATTCTCCCCTTCTCTTTCAGCTAGTCATAGGTATAGTCCATACGGTCACAGGTACAGGTGAAGGTTGAGTATGGATATAGTCAGAGTGGGTGGTATGGAGATCTGGGCTACCTGCTATCTGCTCATTCATGCCCACTTATCCTTCTCAGATTGATCCTTGACGTCCCATTTAAACCTGAGCTAGTAATGAACTGCCACTGGTCCTGTTGGACTGTGTGACTGAACCTGTCTGATAAGCCCTGCTCATAATGGGTATGTCTGGATGCAAGTTCATTTGCGGCCCCATAGACAGCCTTCATTTTCTACCAGGGCTCGATAGCATCCCAAGAGCTGTTTCTTGAAAAATATATAATTTTCTAGTGCAGATCACATGGCCTTGCACTCAAGCCTCAAGGAACTGCATTATGATTCTCATTGACTCTTGAAAACACTTGTATCTTTTCATCACTGAAATCTCTAACTCCATAAAGTCTGCCAGATACTGTGATCCAAGCCACAGGCTGCTTGCATTACAGCCAGGACCTGCTGTGAAGCCTTTTTTCCTTTTCTTTCCTTTTTTTTTCAGAAATCCACTCAAGCCTAACAGTCTTCTGAGCCTCCAAGTATAAGGGCCAAAACAGTAATTCCAAGAGTGCAGTGCGCTGCATTTAGAATTCTTTGAGGCTTTCCAGCCATTAGGCTCATCGTGTGTGTGTGTGTGTGTGTGTGTGTGTGTGTGTGTGTGTGTGTGTGTGAGAGAGAGAGAGAGAGAGAGAGAGAGAGAGAGGGAGAGAGAGGGGATGCAAAAATGAAGCAATCTTACTCTTACTGTCCATACTATACATGGTCAAATTAACTTTCATAGTCCACCATATTTTCCCTCTGCATTACATCAATGTAACCAAGAAATAACCAAATAAACCCATTTTCCTTATAGCATTGCCCCAACCCCAGTCCCACCCCACATAGCCATCATTCAAATTACTGGATTACCACACCAAAAGCGCTATTCCCTTCCATTAGGGAATCTCCTTAAGACACCACCAGAGAAAGAGTAAGCAATGGGTCACCAGTTTTTGTTCCATTCGTTTTTTTCCTTTAAGGTGGGGTTCTCTTTACCAGCCAGGCAACAAGTGAGCCAGACCCCAAATCCATTTTTATTCTTCTTTTCTTGGACTATTCTCAGTATAATTCTGTCATGTCATCTCAGAAGAAGATATCTATATTTAATTAGACACAAATGAGATTCATTACGGTAAATGACCATTAAAGTAAAGGAGAAGGGCTTAAGAGTGGTAGAAAGAGCCTTTACAACATGCTGGCTGGTCTGACATCTATGAAGAAAGAGCAGGGAGAAACAGGATGAGATAGGAAGAGTTCATGTTGTAGAACTGCTCTGAGAGAGTTGATGGAGAGATTCTGAGAATGAGTTCTCATTAAAGGAGTGACATATTGGGCAGAAATGGTCCACCTTTAGGACCCCTGACATACTCAGTCATGGTCTGGTGGTAGCCTGGAGGAAGTAGAGGAAATGAGCTAAGGAAGAAAAGAAAAATAAAGCATGATATTAAAATTGGGCAGAAAAACTTGGAGAAAATAAGCCAAAAGATAATGTTACAGAATTTTTAAGCTGGATAAAATAATAGAAAGCCTAAAACATTTAATTTTTCAAAAAGAAAGTTAGAAATGGAAAAAGTAAGATTGTATTCTTGGTATTTATTTCATTCATATCTCAAAAGGATTTGATGTGAACTGAAGCCAATTATCTTACAGAGTCGGAAGTAGATGGTGGAAAACATACTAGGATTGTGGTTCTATGCAGTCATTCCACACCCTTGTATGCATGCTTCTTTTATGCTCTATGTATTGAGAATTATGACAGGAAAAAATGGACAGCTCTTAATAGGAGAATAATAGAGCTAGTGTGAAAATTAATGAGATATAAGAATACACTGAACAGGAAAAAAAGATGTAAAGGTAAAAAATGATTGATATTGCTTCATGTAAACACATTGAAAATAAATCTTGGATCTATATAAAAGTATTAAATCTAAAGGAATTTTCCCACAATAAACTTAAATATGGCACAATCTACTGAATGTTTATGACAGCATAATGGGAAGGAAGATCCAAAACACAATATAGAAACCTGTTCCAATAATGATAGCACACTTTCAATTGGACTACCCCTCCCATAGACAGTAATTATGCATTTGGACAAATGAAATAAACAATGCTGAATGCAATGGAGAGCAGTAAAAAGAAGGCATAAAGTAGGTTCATGCTGTAAACTTCTAGCCTAGGTTGTGTCCTCAACTGCAATATCAGAAGATCTCTCATTATATCTAAAATGGCAACAATAATAATGTTGGCAACAATAATAATAAAAATGGCAACAACAATAATAATGGCAGTGAGAACTCTGACAATGGTAACCAGATAGAGTTTTCATGGTAAAATCTCTATCAGGACTGTGTATTAAAGTCCAGGTTCTGAAAGATGCATTAGCTGGCCATAACGGAAAGGGCAAAAGTCAGTACTGAAAGTTTCTGAGTCTCAAAGAGCCTTATTAAGAGACCTTCTTCCTATGCCTGTCATGGATAATGACACTTTTCTTTCAGTTCAGAAGAATGATGAAGTGGAATTCCAATTGCAATAGTAACTACAGTGAAGGTAAAAAAGATAGGAGTAGAACTGCCATTTCTAAGTAACACCTTGGTACACTGAACAGGCTTGAGCTGTCCCAGTGGAGCAGCAGCAAAACTAAGCCATAAACTAGCCAAGACTATGGATAATAAAGTTACTTGTTGGACCCTTGCAAGTATTTAGGAGGGAGTTCACTGTAATTCACTGGGTTTCTTGGAGCTGTGCAGTGGAGTTCAGAGATCAGCACAATTTGAAGATAGAAGCTAACATGACTAGTTTACTCACAAACTGGAGAGGCTTATGATATGTATATCATAAGCTCAGTATATTTTATAAAGATAGTGTATATTATTCAGTGAGGTTTTTAATATTGCAGATTAATTTTGTAAAAAGAACCCAGATCTCTAAGAATTCCCAAATAATATAATTGCAGATGTTATCACTGA